>NC_092140.1:25805672-27145203 GCF_043159975.1 Macaca nemestrina
TAGTCTTGGAAGAGTGTAAGTGTCCAGGAAATTATCCATTTCTTCTAGATTTTCCAGTTTATTTGCATAGAGGTGTTTATAGTATTCTCTGATGGTAGTCTGTATTTCTGTGGGGTCGGTGGTGATATCCCCTTTTTCATTTTTCATTGCGTCAATTTGATTCTTCTCTCTTTTCTTCTTTATTAGTCTTGCTAGCGGTCTGTCAATTTTGTTGATCTTTTCAAAAAACCAACTCCTGGATTCATTGATTTTTTTGGAGGGATTTTTGTGTTTCTATCTCCTTCAGTTCTGCTCTGATCTTAGTTATTTCTTGCCTTCTGCTAGCTTTCGAATGTGTTTGCTTCTCTAGTTCTCTAGTTCTTCTAATTGTGATGTTAGAGTGTCAATTTTAGATCTTTCCTGCCTTCTCTTGTGGGCATTTAGTGCTATAAATTTCCCTCTACACACTGCTTTAAATGTGTCCCAGAGATTCTGGTATGTTGTATCTTTGTTCTCATTGGTTTCAAAGAACATCTTTATTTCTGCCTTCATTTCGTTATGTACCCAGTAGTCATTCAGGAGGAGGTTGTTCAGTAACCTCCTTCCTTTATAAATTACCCAGTCTTGGGTATGTCTTTATTTGCAGTGTAAGAACAGACTAATACATGTGCCTACTATTTTCTGCCAGACTAGTGCAAGACAGGCACATGCAAGTATTATATCTTAGTTTTTAAAATTAAAATTTCTTAAATAAGAGTTGTTAAATAAGTGTTCACTACAGGAATGAAATTTCAGGATTTAAATTAAAGAAAATATCAGCTTAGACTGCGGTAAAGAAAGAAGATCATGAAAATGTCAACTGGGGTTGTTCTTGAAAAGTTTGACGGTTTACTCAGGCAAAAAGATTGACAAAGGTTAATTAATACATAATAATGAACATTTGACATAATGGATTCATGACAATTAGTAGGAAAAGGACAGTGGCAAGAGTAAACCAGTGCAATTTTGAAGGAGTGATGGGAAATAAGGTTTAATTAAAAAGTTCATGTCATGCTATAGGGACTTTAGAAGATGTCTAATAACATGAGGCACCTATTTCTCAGACAATGTGCTAAATAATTTTCTAAAATATTCTTTGCAATTCAGTCTAAGACTCACTAACTTCATGCTTCAGATGAAGAAACTGAGGCTCAGAAAAAAAAAGAGAAAGGAAAGAATAAAAGAGATAAAATTAAAGTAAACCTGGACTTCATATATCAGAGGAAGAAATTGTGAATGACAGAGAATCAGCATCTTAAGATCATACAAGAACATTCTGTAGAATTGTAAGAGGCTTTTTTGTTCCATGAATATCCTATTTCTCTGTTGGAAAGTAAGTTGGAGAACTTTGGACTAGAGCCGATAAAAAATAATGATTCATTGTTTTTTGTTAATGGAAACAATGGAAGCATAATTATGATAGTGACTGAAAAGCATTAACAAAATAATGACATTTAAGTTAATGAAAGTACTTACTACCTTGCCAGGCCCTGAGCTAAGCATATTGTATGCATTGTCAAAAAATACTTTGAGCAAACCATTATTATACCAGTCTTACAGGTAAAGGGAAGTATTTACGGAGATTGTGTAAATTGTTGAAAGCCATGTCTAGTAGGTAGTGAAAAATGCAGGCCTATCTTAAAGTGCATGCTTTGCCACCAAAAGTTTTAAAAAAGTAACCTATTAACACTACTTAATAAAATTGCTATGGAGTTTGGGTTTCTCTGAAGAAATACTCTGAAGGACTTTCAGGCTTAATATTGGAGATTAATGAGAGAGATGAGTCACTTGGAACTAAAACTGTTCTGAACCTAATCTAGTCTTTCTTTAATGATTCAGAATGCATTTTTGGAGCTTCATTATCAACACAAATTATCATTATACTGGTGATTCAAGATGCTGGATGGTAAGAATACTCAACAAGATCATATAACATGGGAATTATTCATGAAATGACTAGCTAACTTTAGTAGATTATATAGTAACATCCAATTCAAAATGTCCTTTATGGAGTAAAAAAATAACAATTTTTAACCCTACTTTAAAAGAAGACTAGAATAGATTAAAAATCGTGCCCAAAGTAGTGTTAAAAAGTTACAAAACCAAAGCTAAAATCAGTAAAACTGTTTTCAGTATTATTCATTAATTACCAAAATATGTTGACCAGAATAATTGTCTTTCAGGTGATGGTGATTATACAGTTCAAACAGGTGGGAATTTGTTGCCCAGAGTGGTGGGGGCGGAGGGGATCTTTTATGTGTAAATTAGTTTCAATTTTGCCTATGTAAAAGGTGCCCAGATCCTAATTGAGTATAATATTCAGGTTTACATCCAATGCAGAATTTCACTAAGACTTCCGATGGCCATTTAGTTTTGCAAAACTTCCCACATAATATGTACACACATAGATGCTTTGAATTTCCATAAATTTTGAAAATACCATCTCGTAATCAGTGTATTATATCTATTGTCCTGCAATTATTGCAATTATTCTATTTTCAATTGCTAAGATCATTGACAATGACCGGCAATTTATCTCCATCATCGTCTTCTCAATTTCTGTTGGATTGTCTTTAACCTCAGTGAATGAGGGTATTTATTTGCATCAGTAGAATATTGGCTCCATGGCGTTCCCATGTTCTTACTGTTCAAATACGAATTATTTGTATCTCCAGTGCCAAAACAGATGCATTAATAATCTTAAAGAAAATCCCGTAGCATTCCCCTTCACTGTTTTGAAACTCTTTATGAATTTGTGCTACTTAAATTATTCACAAAATTGAAAAGTTAAATGACTAACTTATTTTTTAAGGAATAGAACATATTAATAATAAAAATCTTGAAATAAAAGTTTATCTTTTCTGGTAATACGTTGCACTAGAAACTAAGAGAACTCTTGCAGTAGCAACTACCAAAAAATGTTGAGTAAACTAAATTAAACAAATGTTTGCAGCTGAGCTCCCAATTAGGTACAGGATTAACCATAGGATACAAATGAAGAGGAAACTGAAAACGAGATTGTGCATGGTCCAAACAGTTTAGTAGTTGAGGCTGAGACAGAAGGGAGCTACTGCGCTTAGAATTCAGGGTTTAAGTGTCACTCTTGCACATAAGAAAAAGCTTTCACTTTAAACAAAGCACAGCTGAGAAACAGTAAAATTAATGTCTCAAGAAGGAACCATAATCATAATGAAAGAGTATACATACAAAAAATTCTAGACAGCAAGGAAAATAACCTGAAATGGATGTTTTCTATCTTCATCTGGATTCTGGATAAAATAAAAGAACAATAATTACACTTTACAATCTTTTATCAAAGAATTGACCTAAGATTTGTAGTTAGGATTTAGTCTTTCTTCCTGGAACACCCAATCTAATGCAAAACTTTCACCAGGTAATGGCTTTCAGAAGAATAAGATTCAAATGATTTTTATTGTAAAAGCTTTTGCAAGATCAGTATGAAAAGAAAATAATTAAGATATTAAGGTGATACTAAATAAAGTGACAGAATTTAACATGGCTATGAATAAAAAGCATCTATTAACACAGTATAAAGATGTAAATCCTCTTCAAATTAAGCTAAAAAACACATGTAATAAATTGCAATCAAAATAGTTTTCATGGTAGTTTTTGATGGTTTTCAAATAGAAATGAAAGAACACAAGATTAAATACAGCCAAAAGTTCTTGAAGAAGGAGGTGAGAAGATTTTCTCTATGATATATGCATTCTTGTAATCACAGTCCTCACAGTGGTGCCAGTGAAGATACATCTATTAGTAAAATAGAGTTTATAGTAGAGAAGCAGAGTTATGTCTGTATGGAAATTAGATGTAATGAAGAGCTGTCTTTGCAATTTTCTATTTTCTTTTCTAAGAGACAGTGTTTCATTCTGTCACCAAGGCTGGAGTGCAGTGACATTACCTTGACTCACTGCAACCTCTGCCTCCCAGGCTTAAGTGATCCCCCCACTTCAGCCTCCCAAGTAGCTGGGACCACAGGCCACCTAGCCTGACCAATTTTTGTATTTTTTTTTGTACAGACAGGGTCTCACTATGTTTCCCAGGCTGGTTGCGGCCTCCCATAATACTGGTATTACAAGCGTGAGAACCCTGCCTGGACCTATAAATTTTAGAAGAAAGCAATGATTCCTCGAATAATGTGATGAAAAGAAACCTAGTTATGAATAGGAGAAACAGAATAGATTTCTACAATATACTAAATTCAAAAATAGATTCCTTATGCATTAAAGACTAAATGTAGAAGAAAATGTATGTGATTATATGGCATTGATAACAGAAATAATTTTTATATAAAGCAAAAAATTAAAAATAAAAAATATTTCTAAAATTTGCATTAATAATATTCTTCTGTGCATCCAAATACTTTATAGATATATTAAAATGCAAACTACAGACTATAAGATGTTTATAATGCCTATAGTTGAGAAATATTCACAGTTAAAATATATAAAGTATTTTTAAATTTGTATTTTAAAAATTATTTATATTGCAGATTCAGGGGTACTTGTGCAGATTTGTTACACGGGTATATTGAATAATGCAATGTTTTGGGTTTCTAGTGAACCCATCACACAAACAGTGAACATAGTACTCAGTAATAAGTAATTTTTAAGTCATCACCCCCACTCCACCATCCCCACTTTTGGAGTCCCCAGCATCTATTGTTTTCGTCTTTATGTCCATGTGTACCCATTCATTAGCTCCCTCTTATAAGTGAGAACAATCTGTATTTGATTTTCTGATTCTGAGTTATTTCACTTAGGATATTGGCCTTCGGATGCATCCATGTTGCTGCAAAGGACATGATTTTATTGCAATATATACAAAGACGTTTAAAAATAAAACTATAAGAGTAATTGGCTTTTTAAAAAATGGTGAAAGATATGGGCATGCAATTTAGAGAGGAGGAGATCTGAATGGCCAATAAAGATAAGAAAAGTGCTAAGCTCAATAGAAACTGGAGAAATTAAGGCCACAGTGAGATATTTTCAAACATATTATACTGGCAAATTTTAAATAGTCTGACAATACCAAGTGTTGGTGATGATGTAGACCAGAGAGAACCCTCATAATTCTGTTGTTAGGAGTAGAAGCTGATACAAGCACTTAAAGAGAAATTCTGCAATATGTAATATAATACATTTTCACATTTATGAGAAGCAAATCTGGAGGGTGCTGGAGGCTGGATTAATTCCCCCTTTTGATATTTCAGTGGAGGGCCCGTTCAATGGGAAATGGCTAACCTGCACAGAGACAGGAAGGCTTTGGATAATGCCAGCATTCCTGGCAGGTGAACCTTTTCATCCTGGTTCTCTGAATGTTTATACTCTATAGTGTAGTTCCTGCACCTGGATATCTCTTGACATTCCCTTGTTACTCAGAGAAAATAGATTTTTACTCCTTTGACGTTCCCTTGTTACTCTGAGAAAATAGTTTCTTATTCCTTTTAGGCAAATCTAATTGCCTCACTGATGTGGCAGAAACCTGAATCTTCAGAGTGTTTTTCTTCTAATCACTTGCCCATACATTTCTCCACAAGACATCTAGAGAACCTGCCATTTCCTGCTTACCAGGTCTAATTAACTTGGTAGTATCAATATATTAGACCAGCATAAGGCTTTCTGGAATGTCTGAAAAATCAAGGCCTTAAGGCAATATGTAAATTGTAGTAGAGAACAGGAGAGTTAAGGCGTTTGTACTGATGCTCTGATGGGAAATAAAAAGAATGCAGTCATCATATGGATAACCACAAATCAGGTGTCAGAGTTTGTATTAATCTCTTTCAAAAAACATATAGAAGTTTTCCACAGCAGATATGATTGAGGTTACCACTAGGTTAAGGTTATGCTAATTTATATCATCTGCCATTATCCATCCAGAGTTTGTGGGGGCACATAAAGCAGCAATTCTGCAAGTATTAAGTCTTTGGATATGTTATAACTCTTTACTATTCTACTTAGGGTATGGCTATTGCTTCTGATTAACTTGGGCAGGCGAATTGGCCAATGGTTTGAAAGTACTCTCACTTGGTCTTTGTTATGAAAGTTTTTGTTCTGTAGAGTGGGAAGCCAATATAAGGTTTCTGCAGCGGATATGTACAGTCATGCATCAGTTAACAAATGGGAATACGTTCTGAGAAATGCATCATTAGGTGCTTTTGTTATGCAAACATCATGGAGTATACTTACATAAACCTAAGTGGTGCAGCTAGGCTATATGGTATAGCACGTTGCTGTTAGGCTGAAAACCTGAATTTTAACACAATGGAAAATATGCGTGTATCTAAACATAGAAAGAGTACAGTAAAAATATAATTTTATAGCTTTATAGGAACACCATCCAATGTTGACTGAAATGTCATTATAACTGTGTATTCACCCTGAGTATTCAGCTTAAAGCATGGAGAAAGGACAACACAGTGATACCCCAAATTCATGTGTCATGAGATGGGCTTGGACCAGGACTTCATTTATTACCTTGCCTCCATATGACCCCACTCTAAAAGGGTACTGTGATGACATTTGGGATCCCTAGTATCAGTGCCACGTAAGATCCTCTAATCAACATTCTTTCAAATATCTATTAGTTACATTTCTCCTGGCACATAATTACTTTGGTAAATTGCCATAGGTTCCATTGGAAAAGGTTCAGAAATATCTGTTATAAAAACAATGTTGGCACTGCAGGATCTTTCCTCAAGAAGATCCAGTCTCCTTTTTAATGGATGATCTTATTGTCTAGGAATTATCCTAGGTATAGAAACTGGGAAAGGAATCATGATTTTCTCTTATAGCTGCCATCATTATTCTTCTCTTGAACAATTCTTTATCTATTTAACATGTATAATCCAAGCCAATATCTTTATTGGCTGCCTATCTGGTCCCTAGGAATACCATAGTTTATTAGCCACTGCTACAGATCCCTATAGGTAAGGTCCTTGATTGCTGTTTCAGACTTGCTACACATACTGGAATTAGACCCAACTTGTTTCTGACAAGGTGAGATGCTACCGTTTGTCCTCTGCTTTACCAGAATATTATCATTCACATTTACACCATTAAGCATGGGTTCATAGCTTTATCTGTCATAATACAGTCTGGGCTATGGTGGACTGTTGCCACCAACCTTTTTGAAGTTCCAGTACTCACTAGCATATTCCTCGTTTCCTTAGTGAAGGGAGTTTTCTGGGCCTTTTCTCTGGCCTCACATACTAAATCTATTCTATCATGCCTATATATCTGTGTCTCTGACCTCTGTCTAAATACTGTGCCAAGGCTGTTCTAGCAGGTCCACTCATTTACTGTAAGCCATTCGATCTTCAGGATTCAAATTTCCATTTTGGCATCCTTACCAGGAAATTAAATCCTGAGTCATAAAAGAGTCTCTTTCCATATAAATTCACTCTCCCTAATGCGGCCTTTTATTTGCATATCCCTGCTCTAATGTTTTTAAGAAGCACTCACTTACATATCCTCCTGGTTACTTCTGGTAAATATTAGCAAAGTTCTGCAGATCCTTTGGGTTATGATCCATTTCCTTTCATTTCTTCATTTGAGCCATGTCAAGTCAATCTTAATTATTGATCCAGAAACAATGAGAACAGGAGACAGGTAAAACTTGAAGATGCGAAACATCAACATATATGGCATCCTCCTCAGGGGTGGTCTTTGCATCATCTCCAGACTTTTGAGGATACTCTAGTCAAGAAAAGTGAAGGGATTGCTTCTATTAGCCTAAGCATTTACATGAACATGTGGATTCAAGGTTTATTAGTACATCCAACCAAAAGTCCCCATATATTCTCTCAGACTCACACTATTTTCTCATCTTTCTTATCAGGGTACTGATTTTGCCAATATTATGGTAAAATATTGAGCCTATTTTCAGCATATGCAGGAGAATATGGCTCTTTTAAACAATGTGATTCAAGGTTTGGCTTTCATGGCAAAGTCTGAATTAATAATTGGATGACCTAAAACTATCTTCTTCTTTCTCAAGACTTCTATGAGGGTAAGCAAAACCCAGCCAACTTCAGTCTTTCTAATTACCATTGCCCTGTATATTTCAACTCTTAGACATGTTGCACAAGCTAGTACTTCCATTTCAGTTATGTCCAATCTAATTAACTACAGGTGAGATTCTTAGTAATTATGAAGTTATAGTGTATCAAGAGCTATCACATTTATTTTATACAATAATGAAATCTTCATTCCCACCTGGGAGGCGAGCAATCATTCTAGAAACCTATCTTGAAAACTTTCGCTCTAGAACAACTTCTGGTAACAAATTTGGACATAAGTATTTCAATCAGGAAACAATCAGAAGTACTATGGAGGGAAATTCATATGGTTTGGCTCTGTGTCCCCACCCAAATCTCACCTTGAATTGTAACTCCCATAACCCCCACGTGTTGAGGAGGGGACCTGGTGGGAGGTGATTGGATCATGGGGGCAGATTCCCCCTGCAGTTCTCATGATAGTGAGTAAGTTCTCATGAGAGCTGATGGTTTTATAAATATTTGACATTTCCTCCTTCACAGGCTCTCTCTGTCTAACATGGGAAGAAGGTGCCTGCTTCCCCTTCTGTCACGATTGTAAGTTTCCTGAGGCCTCTCCATTCACGTGGAACTGTGAGTCAATTAAACCTCTTCCCTTTATAAATTACCCACTCTTGGGTATGTCTTTATAGCAGTGTGAAAACAAACATACAGAAATGTTATATGAAATGGACAGAGAAGGAACGAAAGCCAATATTCCTGTGACTGGCTAACCACTGTGGGAAACTGGTTTCAATTCCTCTAGAGACCCTTTAAAAAGCTGTATAGAATATACCCCAGCATTACTAATGCTCCACTTGGCTTTGGAGGGGAAGGAAAAGATGCCGCTGCTTCCAACGGATGTTCTTACACAGAAAGAACTGTCAATAGATGGCCACCCAGGGAAGATCAAGAATATGGGCAGAATGCCAATAGTATCTCCAGTTTCTGTTCAATAATGCAGTTCCTAGAGGAGACTATTGGAGGCCCCAATTGCTGATTCAAATGAAAAATTCAAATAGAAGAAATATTTATTCTGTAATTTTAAAAAAAGTTGCATAGATTAAAACTTCAAAGTAGTTACTGAACTGAAAAAGCTTATACAGTAAACACAAATTAGATCACCAGGAACCTTAAAGATACAGAGGAATTATGGTGTTTTTGTCAAGCAATGTATACTTTGACATTATGTTTCCTATTAGGTTTGCAAGATATCTAAAACTGGTTGATTCTGATAGTAATTATGAAAGTTTTCTCCAGTAAATATCAGATTCCCATGCTCCATATATTTAATCAAACTATGTATTCATTTGTTAAAACTTGACATCGTCACAGATATTTTGTCCTTATTCTAATAATTTAACATAGAAAAATTAATATTTATCTGACTGATTACACCATATATTTTATGTTCTTGTTATGTAATTGTTAATAATATAACAGTACACCAATTAATTATGTTTTGATAAAACAACTAAAGGGTAAATAATTTAGGAATGCCCGTTATGTAAAAATTTTAGTATTAAATACAAAAAAAAATTCAGACAAGAAATATATATTCTATATTTGTGAATGATCTTGAGGAGCTAAGTTTTTAAAAAGTAACAGAATGTAAATCAAAATTTAAAAATCACATGAACAGTTTTGACATGAAGTAATCCTTTTACCACTTGTCAATATTAAAAACATAAAGTGAATTATACCATTTTGAATAACAATTTAATTACTCAGATATACTTATATTAGAAATTTTAAACAATTTTCTTATAAATTATCTAATTTGAACACTCTAGAATTCCATTCAAAATATGAAATCATATAAAAAATTAGTAAGGTATTTATTGAATGCTCCCCATATGGTTAGCATACCTCTACTGGAGCTTACTATTGACAACACTTTTAAATACCTTAATTTTTTTGTTCTCATTTTAAATGTTCTAAATCATGTTGTACATTTTACATTTTATATACACATTACATGCAATTTTTCTTTACATAATATATTATTGATTCAGTGACACATCGCCTAATAATCTGCATTAAAATTCAGAATTAGAACTAGAATTAGAATTAGAACTTATATATAGATATATTTATATTATATAAAATATATGCCGGGCGAGGTGGCTCACGCCTGTAATCCCAGCACTTTGGGAAGCCGAGGTGGGCGGATCACGAGGTCAGGAAATCGAGACCATCCTGGCTAACACGGTGAAACCCTGTCTCCACTAAAAGTACAAAAAGAAAAAATAGCCAGGCGTGGTGGCGGGCACCTGTAGTCGTAGCTACTCGTGAGGCTGAGGCAGGAGAATGCCGTGAACCTGGGAGGCGGAGCTTGCAGTGAGCCGAGATCGTGCCACTGCACTCCAGCTTGGGCGACAGAGTGAGACTCCGCCTCAAAAAAAAAATATATATATATATATATATAATATAAAAATATGTATTATACTATGTATCTATTACGTTATATATCTCTTATAATAACTAGAATTAGAACTAGAACTTTTAGCTCTTTCAAATATTTGGTAATATCCATTTTAATTTTTTTTTTTTTTTTTTTTTTTTTTGAGACGGAGTCTCGCTCTGTCGCCCAGGCTGGAGTGCAGTGGCCGCATCTCAGCTCACTGCAAGCTCCGCCTCCCGGGTCTACGCCATTCTCCGGCCTCAGCCTCCCGAGTAGCTGGGACTACAGGCGCCCGCCACCTCGCCCGGCTAGTTTTTTGTATTTTTTAGTAGAGACGGGGTTTCACCGTATTAGCCAGGCTGGTCTCGATCTCCTGACCTCGTGATCCGCCTGTCTCGGCCTCCCAAAGTGCTGGGATTACAGGCTTGAGCCACCGCGCCCGGCCCATTTTAAGTTTTAAATATAGACAGTGCCTGAAATTAAATACAGTTATGTACCACATAATGACATTTTGGTCAATATCAGACCATATGTAAGATACTGGTCCCATAGATTTTAATGCTGTATTTTTACTGTACCTTTTCTATGTTTAGATATACTTAGATACACACATACTTATCAATGTGTTACAATTGCCTGCATTATTCAGTGCAGTCACGTGTTACAGGTTTGATGCTTAAGAGCAATAGGCTATACCACACAGCCTAAGTGTGTAGTAGGTTATATACCATCTAGGTTTGTGTAAGTACACTTTATGATGTTCCCACAATGACAAAAATTGCCTAAAGCTGAATTTCTCAGAAAGCATCCCCACAGTTAATCAACATATAACTGTATATATAAACTGGTGTGTGTGTGTGTGTGTGTGTGTTTGTGTATACTTGTATACCTTGTATTTCTAGGTTTAGGAAAGATTTTGGCCTATTGTGGTTTTTATTCTACAAATGAAAATATTTTACTTAACCTTTTAACATATAATTTTATAATGTGGTACAAATATAATTCAAATAGTGATTGAGTTGTGAGGAAGATGTATTTATCAGGTTCTTATACTTTGCAAAGAGGCAATATATCATTTATTCATGAAAGATTTCCTCCCCTCATAAAAGCTGGTAAGAAAATTTTTCATATATGGAGAAATTTTTAACATCCAGATGTATTTGTTTCTCATTAAATTCTGATTAGCTGAATAGTTTATAAGAGACAATGGTTAATTCAACTAACAAATCTTACAGACACGATTTTTGAAAAGTTTAGTTTGCGAACGACTTATATTTCATGTCTCCAGATAGCATAGCAATAGGTATTTTAAAATTAACTTTAATATATGTGTATAATAAATAGATATTTTCAATTTTTATTATTAAAGTCATTTTTTGAAAACAAATTGAAGTCTTTGATTCTTCTTAATGAATTACCAAAGCAAAGCATACACATTATAAGCTAGCTACCCACATTTTCTTTATGGTAAACATTCTTCAAGTGTAAAGATTAGCATATCAGTGCCCTCCTCACGCCATTAATCTTATCCCTGCCTTGTAAAGATCTCATTCTATAGGGATTTGACTAATGAAGTTTTGGTGCTGAGACAATAATGGCTTCCTCAGAGCAGAGACTGCCAATTCAACCATATTGTGCTGAACTGTAGAGAACTGTGCCAAATTGAGTGTGTCTACTTCAGAAACAAGCTGTTCATTAAAAAGAAAAAGAAAAACAAAAGCAGCAAAACAACATCTTAAATAGCAGCTACGAAGTCCTGGCATGCCTTAAAGACTTGATTTCTTTTCCCACAGTATCAGAACAGTAAATGTAACCATTTCTTTTTGATTATGAATAAGATTAATAAGCAAAATATATTTTCAATTTTATTATCAACCTATATGTAGAGAAATCAACATTTTTATTTATTTATTTATTTATTTTTTATTTTTTTGGGACGGAGTTTCACTCTTGTTGCCCAGGCTGGAGTGCAATGGCACCATCTCAGCTCACCGCAACCTCTGCCTCCCAGGTTCAAGCAATTCTCCTGCCTCAGCCTCTGTGGTAGCTGGGATTATAGCCACGTGCCACCATGCCTGGCTAATTTTGTACTTTTTGTAGAGACGGGGTTTCTCCATGTTGGTCAGGCTGGTCTCGAACTCCCGACCTCAGGTGATCCACCCACCTCGGCCTCCGAAAGTGCTGGGATTACAGACGTGAGCCACCGCGCCCGGCAAGAAATCAACATTTTTAAAAGCATCTTGCAATTTACAGTAGTGCCTTCAGGTTCAAATATCTTCATTTGTTTCAAAATAAAATATTTATTCCACTGCAACTTTATGCCAGGCACCATGCTAGTCTCTGTGTATACTCTTACTTTCTCATTGTGTTTAAAAATATGTGTTGACATTTAGATGGGATTTTCCCACATCAATTCAAACATAAATCAGAGTACTGTAATGTCTTGTGTTAAGACAATGTGTAATCTTGGAGACATTTCAGCCCTTGCTCTGACCAAGATTCTCTCCTTGACCACACTCTAGCCAGGCTCCTCATCCTCTTCCGGACGAGGCCTCCACCTGGGCCAAATCCTCAACAGGAATTATTTTGTCCATCCCATCCTCCAACATTACATGACTTAAGCAAGCACTGACATCGCTTCTAACAGCTGAAGACTATATTCCTAGAATGAACTTAGCCTCTCTTAAGTTCATAAGAAAGCTCTAGACTGCCAAAGGAATTTACCATTTCTTCTGGCCAATACCTGAAGATAGACTCCTGACAACACTTCTTAAAGGCTTTACTAAAAAAGCTTTCAATTTTTGATATGGTTAGGCTTTGTGTCCCCAGCCAAATCTCATTTTGAATTGTAATCCCTTTAATCCCCATGTGTCAAGGGAGAGACCAGGTGGAGGTAATTAACATGGGGGTGGATTTCCCCCATGCTCTTCTGGTGATAGCAAAGGATTTCTCAGGAGATCTGATGGTTTTGTAAGGGGCTCTTCCCCCTTTGCTCAGCACTTCTTCTCCTGCTGCCTTGTGAAGAAGGTGCCTTGCTTCTCCTTTGCCTTCTGCCATGACTGTAAGTTTGCTGAGGCCTCCTCAGCCATGCTGAACTGTGAGTCAATGAAACTTTTTTCCTTTAAAAATCACCTGGTCTCAGGTAGTTTATTATAGCAGTATGAAAATGGACTAATACAATTGTGAAATCCTTCTTTTGTTTATTGAGATGCATATATGTCCTAAAACTAAAGAGTGTCTTTCTCACGACCTGAAAACAATTCCTTTATGTGGGGATACAATCCTAACTTCTGTAATTGCCAGCAAGCAAACACAGCTGATCTAATCAGTATTTACACTGAGCAGCCCATGGTAATTTTTCACTTCCCTGTCTTTCCAAGTCTCTGCTCACTCCCCTCTTTACTCCCAAATACTCCTTTTAAAACTCCCAGGCACCTCTGTACAAACTGAACGTGAGTTCAGTTCACACTGAGTATACTCACAAGAGTACATTCCTGATTAAAATCTGTCCTTACCATTTTACTTAGTGTCCAGATTGGTTTATCTTCATCAGTTCCACTATCATGCCCCCTTTTTTGTTACTATTTTGTACCTCTGTTGACAAATTAAGTAACAATGGGTTTAGGGACCGTTTCTTATTTTTCTGGACCTCCTTTGCTTCTAATACAGTTGTCAACGAATGGTATAATTTAAATGTATAATTTTTGCATAAAAATTAAACCAATCAATTGTAAAATAAGGCAGAAAGGATTCAACAACCAAATATCCATACAACAGAGTATTGCTAAATTTGTATAAATAATACACATTTATACTCATTTATTTTGATTTAATAGAACACCATGGATCTTATAATACTTTTCTTCATTGTTTATGTAACTTTTTGCATTATTGTTATGTTTCTTTAATCATGTAATAAATTAATCAGTGTGTAATAAAACATTCTACTTCCTCTATCAGAGAGATAGAAGATAAATGATGTCCTTAATTTTAAGAAGTTGGGCATAGTAATTATACCTTCCTCCTCCAACAATCTCAAGATGAATTCAAAGTGATTTAAAACTAAGGCTTTTATCCATCTTGAATTAATTTTCGTATAAGGAGTAAGGAAAGGATCCAGTTTCAGCTTTCTACTTATGGCTACCCAATTATCGCAGCACCATTTATTAAATAGGGAATCCTTTCCCCATTTCTTGTTTCTCTCAGGTTTATCAAAGATCAGATGGCTGTAGATGTGTGGTATTATTTCTGAGGACTCTGTTCTGTTCCATTGGTCTATATCTCTGTTTTGGTACCAGTACCATGCTGTTTTGGTTACTGTAGCCTTGTAGTATAGTTTGAAGTCAGGTAGCATGATGCCTCCAGCTTTGTTCTTTTGACTTAGGATTGTCTTGGAGATGTGGGCTCTTTTTTGGTTCCATATGAACTTTAAAGCAGTTTTTTTCAATTCTGTGAAGAAACTCATTGGTAGCTTGATGGGGATGGCATTGAATCTATAAATAACCTTGGGCAGTATGGCCATTTTTACGATATTGATTCTTCCTATCCATGAGCATGGCATGTTCTTCCATTTGTTTATGTCCTCTTTTATTTCACTGAGCAGTGGTTTGTAGTTCTCCTTGAAGAGGTCCTTTACATCCCTTGTAAGTTGGATTCCTAGGTATTTTATTCTCTTTGAAGCAATTGTGAATGGAAGTTCATTCCTGATTTGGCTCTCTGTTTGTCTGTTACTGGTGTATAAGAATGCTTGTGATTTTTGCACATTAATTTTGTATCCTGAGACTTTGCTGAAGTTTCTTATCAGCTTAAGGAGATTTTGGGCTGAGACAATGGGGTTTTCTAAATATACAATCATGAACATGGCACAAGTATACATATGTAACAAACCTGCACGTTATGCACATGTACCCTAGAACTTAAAGTATAATAAAGAAAAAAAAAAAAGAAAAGAAAATAATCCAAAAAAAAGGAAAAAAAAAAACCAAAAAACTAAGGCTTTTAGTACTCATATGCATTATATAGCTTCTATGACTATTGCCATGAAAATTGATCTTAATTTCTTGAAAATTATTGTGTTATAAATTGCTTTTTAATTTTCTGATAGAAACATAAATGTACATAAAGTCTTAGGTCACCATTAGTTTCTTAAACTGATTTTTTAAGGGCCATTTTTGTTCTTTCTTACTCTTTTACCCTTAAAATTTAAATATAAAAATTATTAATTATAATCTAAAAATTTTAACTTTCGTTTTCAATCTACTTGCTCATTTGCTCACAATTTAATATTTTTCCTAAACAGGTATTCCAAATAATTCAAAAATTAAAGAGGTAAGCAAATAATTAGCTGCCAATTTTCTTCAAATTTATTTTATGAAAACACAAACATGCTTCCTCCTAGTAGCTAGCATTAATTAGTTTTATCCGTATTGATAGTGAGTAGCTTTAAATATTCTTCTTTCAGATTTAAACCAGAAACAATAAAGACTGTCTCTTATTCTTTCCATTGCATTTTTAGTATTCTGCTGAATGACTTTTTGATTCTGTTTGTTTGTTTTGAGACAGAGTCTAACTCTGTCGCCCAGGCTGGAGTGCAATGGTGCCATCTTGGCTCACTGCAACCTCCACCTCCAGGGTTCAAGCAATTCTCATGCCTCAGCCACCCAAGTAGTTGGGACTACAGGTGCCCACCACCATGCTTTGCTAATTTTTGTATTTTTAGTAGAGATGATGTTTCACCATGTTGGCCAGTCTGCTCTCAAACTCCTGAATTCAAATGATCCACCCTCCTTGGCCTCCCAAAGTTGTGGGATTACAGGAGTGAGCCACTGCACATGGTTAACTATTTGATTCTTGCATTTTTGTTGAGATCATCTATTTATGGGCCTTTACCATCATCTTTTTTTTGAAAAAACTTTATAGAGAATATTGATGACAACCACTTCTGTTTCAAACTATTTTCCAGATCATTCTTTATGATTTGTTAAATCACATAAATGTACACTTTTTTTTCTATAACATGCTCAAATCTATCAGTCATAGACCTTAGATTTTTTTGTGTGGTCTTATTGTCTAGAATAGCCTCTCTGTGAAAGTAGAAAATATTATTTCTATTTTCTTCAAATTGCACTATATCTGTTTTAGAATGCTTAATCCATTTGGAACTTATTAAACTGTGAGGTGAGAATCTATTCTGTTTTTAAAATTATTATCTTTATGCTTTTCTTTAAGTAATCCTTTCCTTCCATATTCCTAATATTTAGTTAGTTTTATTTTTGTACTTCCTAAATTGATTTAATTAATTCATTTTCAGTTGTTGAGTTCTGGTACTATTATTCAACCTGCCATTAGACCATAAATATACTATAATTCTGGCTTAAATTCTTTTTGAAAATAGAAATAATACTTGAGATTGTGTATGTTCAACACAAGCTTAACTTCCAAGGAATTTCATATCATTAGTTAACTTTTACTATTAACTAATAGTAAAAATGTTATTTTAAATCACTAAAATGATTGCTATCATTTTAATGCATTTTAATGCATATGGCGAGAAAAAAATGTGCACAATTTCTACTTTAGTAATTTATTGATACTTATTTTGTGGTCTCAATCATGAAAAATTGTACCAACACGTATTGAACCAAAAATTAGTGTATTTTCTCTTTTAAAATGTAGTTAGTAAACTTGTTTCAGTATCCTTATTTGGCTCTTTGTCCCCTTTTCCAAACAACTTCTTTCAGCTGTAACCCTTAAAAACATCAAATAGTTAAATTATAATAATAATTGCAGTTAACTTGAGTTTAATCATTATATACTATTTTGAAATAAATTTTAAAATTATTATTTTAATTTCAGTTTGCAATAACTGTTTTCAATGCTCCATTACCTTTATTTTATACTGTAGCCTCTTGATTCTTCCGAATGTAACATCTATTTTCCCCCCTCAGGAAGAGTATGTAGCTAGTGTTTTAAAAATATCAAGATGCATTTTATGTATGTCAAGATATATTTCTGCAGCTTTTAAATACAGATGCACAATTTTGCTAGCTAATTATACGTCACATTTGCTTACTGTCTAAATTATTTTCTCTTCAGGCATACAATGTTACAGACAAATTTGAGACCATCCTGATTTCTTTTTTTCTTTTGTACTATCAATGTTCTTTTTTCTTCTTTTTTTTTTCCTGTTTAAATAAAATGGGTATATCTGGCATTGGTATCTTTGAAAATTAATTTTCCTGGTTTTTGCCATACTCTCAAGTTATTACCAGCTTTTGCATAGACTGATTGCTTCTATTTCAGTTGTTACTGTATCTTTCTTAAATCTCAACTACCAAAAGCAACATTATATGTCTTTCATAAATATCACTTTTTGTCATTTTACAAACCTTTGCCAATGTCCTCTGCATCAGAGAAAAATCATCAAATCTCTCCTACAAATCACTTGCTTGACTTTCTGCAGGGACAACTCTGTTTTTTGATGGCTATAATAAATATCGATAATTTGATTTTATGTATATTGATTTTATAGCAGTTTTCCATAACTTTTCCAATTCTTTTTACCTGGCCCCTTACAAAGTATCCTGTTATTTTTATTTATTATCTTGTGGTTTTATGTTGTTTTATAGTGTTTTTTAAAATTTATTTTAAAGCAGCCGGGCGTGGTGGTTCAACACCTCTAATCCCAGCACTTTGGGAGGCGGAGCCAGGCAGATCACGAGGTCAGGAGTTCGAGACCAGCCTGGCCAATAGAGTCTCTACTAAAGATACAAAAATCAGCTGGGTGTGTTGGCACGCACCTTTAGTCCTTGCTACTCAAAAGGCTGAGGCAGAAGAATCGCTTGAACCAGGATGCGGAGGTTGCAGTGAGCCGAGATTGTCCCACTGCACTTCAGTCTGGGCAACAGAGCGAGATTCCTTCTCAAAAAAAAAAAAAAAAAAAAATGGCCGGGCGCGGTGGCTCAAGCCTGTAATCCCAGCACTTTGGGAGGCCGAGACGGGCGGATCACGAGGTCAGGAGATCGAGACCAGCCTGGCTAACACAGTGAAACCCCGTCACTACTAAAAAATACAAAAAACTAGCCGGGCTAGGCGGCGGGCGCCTGTAGCCCCAGCTACTCGGGAGGCTGAGGCAGGAGAATGGCGTAAATCCGGGAGGCGGAGCTTGCAGTGATCTGAGATCCGGCCACTGCACTCCAGCCCGGACGACAGAGCCAGACTCCGTCTCAAAAAAAAATAAATAAATAAATTAAAAATAATAATAATTTAAAGTAAAGGCAAATGCTTTCAATTTTTTTTCTCTATCACCCGTCTTCAATGCTTCTTCTCCTTTGCTAAGTATACACAAATTTTAACTGACTCCATGTTAGAATTGTGTGTATTTGGATCCTAATGTCATTGGTTTTGGGGGTTATTTGCACTGTTTTTGATTTCACTGTTTTTTCTTGCTGCTCAATTTAGACATGGAATGGACTCCAGATCTAGGACATGAACTGTGTAATAATATTCTCCTTTTCTTGTTACCTGCCTGTGTGCTATAGCAAAGTTTTTCCTGTATCTTATACACAGAAGGTTTGTAATTTATATAATGATTTTAATAATCCAAAAAGTGAGTATAGGTGTTAAAATCCATGAGTCTCAACAGGGGAATATTATTTGCCACACTGCAACTTTTGAATTTTTTCTTTTGGTTAAACCAACAAGCAAAGAGCATAGCATAGTGGAGAGTTCACACTGCCTGGATGTGAAGCCAAACTCCACCATCTCGTAGTGCAGGGTCTGCAGAAAGTTTCCTCTTTTTCCTCTGCTTACATTTCCTAATATACTAAATGGGGATACACATAGTTAGTTACTATATTATTGCACTATGGTGATATTTGAATGAATATACATATGCAAAGTGTTTTGAATAGGCTCTACTTAGAAAAAGTGCTCTGATTTGCCACTATTATAATTATTTCCATTATCAGCAATATTTTTAGGAAGGAGTAAGCATTTTCCTGTATCTGACCTTTTGTATCATTTCCCTTAATTGGCAAGTTCAAGATCACTCTTATGTGTGTTTCGCTTTCAGGGTTAAGCTCT
Source organism: Macaca nemestrina (assembly GCF_043159975.1). Classification (NCBI taxonomy): domain Eukaryota; kingdom Metazoa; phylum Chordata; class Mammalia; order Primates; family Cercopithecidae; genus Macaca; species Macaca nemestrina. The sequence goes on from NC_092140.1 coordinate 25,825,235, forward strand.
TATCACATGACAAGGACTTTGCTGGGCATAGTGGTACATCACTTCAGTGAAATACTGAAATACTCAGCATTTCGGTGCCTTTGCCAAATACTTCTGATTTTAGAAACAACCATTAGTTAATTCAAATGAAGTTCTTCCCCTCTTCTCCACTACCGGTGTTCATTTTCTGACCTTATCACTCCAAGTTAATTTATTCCAGTGATGTTCTTCAGGGTTCTAGAACACTTCTTTGTTAGCAATGCTATGTTTTTTCCCTGAGAAGCCACACACCAGAGCTTTCAATTCATTAATGCAGGATATAGGAAGAATTCCTCAGTTTTTGACATATAGACAAATGACGCTTTTGTATAGCTTAGCACAATCCTAGAGTTTTCAGTGTTTTTTGTTTTCTGTTCATATTATACATAATGCTGTTGATATATGGATATGGGAGAGGGAGCAATCAGAGGAGAGGTCAGTTAGATACTGTATTCTTCACGTGAACTTTCTGCCTGGAAGTCTGAACAAATGTAATTATGTATTCCTTTATATTTCTAAATAGAGCGTTATTAAAGTCAAGTCATATTGTTTTCCAATGGTATGTTATGTTCTCAGTAATATAATTTTACTTATCCTGCTTATTGATCCATTTGGCAAATGTTTACTATATATCTAATCTATGCAGTGAGTGAAAAGGCGCTAGATTAACCGTGTTCTCTCCAGTAGGGAAACTTTCATATACTGAGGGGAGGCAACCAATATAAGCAAATATTCACGTGCAAGGCAAGCACAGATTGAAAGACACCTCAAAGGAAATACAAATAAATGCTCTAATAGCCAGCAAAGGGGGATTCGACTAGCATGGTCAAGAAGCTCTCTGTAGATACAATATTTCAGCCTACACTTCAGGAATGATAAGAAATTGGTGTTGTTTAGAACCAAGGAATCTGAGTTGGAGGGAGTGAACTCATTTGAGGAGTGTAGACTACAGTAGAGAGTTTGAATTGTCCAGCAGCTTATCTATGATGTGGAAGAATTTTAAGCAAAAATGCTTACAGTTCTGGTTTGAATTTTGAACAGATTACTCCGCTTGCAGCTAGTGTGTCTATAAAGTATATTTATTACGTACTGAGGAAGGGAATAGAAGCAGCTAGACCTCTTAGGAGTCTTACTGATGGAAAAACACTAGACAGGTTACAGGCTTAAAGTCAGTTTTTCTAAAATGAAATGTATCTGACAACGAGTAGATACTTAGTTTCCTACTGGTACATCAAGCAAGCATGCCCCACATAAACAACAATTTAAATAATTATTTTCGTCAGAAATTGATTAATATTGTTTATATTACTTTCTTTTTCTTGTTTTTTTTTTCTAATTTGTTTTCTGTTTATTTCCTTTTAATATGCAGGCATAATTTTGGAAAGACAAACAAGCAGAACCTCATTTTTGTTTTAAGCAAAATATACTAATCATGCTTACAATCATAGAAATCAATGGATGCAAAGAATAATCATTAGTGCACATCACATGTCCTTTCAACCACTGTTAAGTTTTTCCAGTTTTATGTAAAAATATTATTAAATAGTACTTTATAGTACTTTATAAAGGTACACAAATTAATTACCAAAAGGAAATCAATACAACTTGATGTACCACCTGTGTTTACAGAATCTGCTAATTTCTAATATTTTGAGAAACACTGTTAAAAATAAGAAAACTCTTCTTGCTGTATTTTTCATGTTTATACCAAAAAAGTGCTCCCCTTTTTCTCTTTTTTTTTTTTATTTTTGAAAGAGAAGCCTGAAATTCTGGTGTGTGTAACAAACAGTGATTGTTAAATCAGTCTTTATATCTTTATTTCTGAAAGTAAATTTTATGTCATAGAGTGTTTTTTATGGCTTTGCTTGCACTTTTTTCTAGAGGAATTACATCTACATTTTCAAATGTTGCTTTTGCCTTCTCATACTGCATTCTCCAGGGTAATGTTTTTAAAGCCTGAATCTGATAATATTCCTCCCTTGCTTAAATCCTGCCGTAATTTGCCATTGCAATTAAAATAAATTGTAAATCCCATAATAGCGTAATTTCCACCTCCCCAACCTCATTTATCATTATGCTTCTCAATTAATTATGATCCAGGGATATTAGTTTGCTTCTTGCCTATTTCTTGAACACTTTCAACCCTGATCCAGGTTCTTTGTTGACTGAATTCTTTCACTCAGACTAAAAGTGTAAAAATTCTACGTTGACAGCTATCAGGAGGTTGGCCCCTCAAGAAAGATAACTTAGCTTTAAGTGTTAGCCTTTGGTGTTACATTGCTCACCTAATGCCAACAGCCCTATTTACTAGCATTTTTCTTATTCTACAGATATGTTCATTTATAACTTCACTTGAATGACATCTTCTCAGCGAGACTTTCCCTGGCCACCCAAATAAAAAGGCACCACACTTCACGTTCAACCTACCCTAGTGCCTTGTTTTGTTGCCTTCATGAACTTATTAATATCTACATTTATATTATTCTATTTACTTTCAGATATCCTTGTTTCTTGTCCTACAGCAGGGAAAACTCAGTAAGCATAGAGTGTTGGTCAGCCTGTTGCATTACTATATCCACAACATTGAGGGTGGGCCTCAGAGAGTCTTAGGTGCTTAATAAATATTTGCAGAAAGTTGAATGGAGGAAGGGAAAAATTCTAGTTATAATCACACTGTGAAATTGGAATTGGTAAATTTTGAAAAAATACACATCTAGATCACAAGGGTGCAAACTTTTACCTGTGGGCTAGTCATACCTGCAGCCCAATTTTGTACATCTTTTTTTTTTTTTTTTTTTTTTTGAGACGGAGTGTCGCTGTGTCGCCCAGGCTGGAGTGCAGTGGTGTGATCTCAGCTCACTGCAACCTCCACCTCCCAGGTTCAAGCAGTTCTCCTGCCTCAGCCTCCTGAGTAGCTGGGATTACAGGTGCGTGCTACCACAGGTGGCTAATTTTTGTATTTTTAGTAGAGGTAGTGTTTCACCTTGTTGGCTAGGCTGGTCTCGAAGTCCTGACCTCAAGTGATCCACTCACCTTGGCCTCCCAAAGTGCTGGGATTACGGGTGTGAGCCACCGTACCCGATGGATTTTGTACATTCTAGAGAGGAAAGAATAATTTTTACAATTTCAATGGCTCAAAAATAAACAATGAAGAATACAGGGGAGACAATATGTAACCCAAAACACAAAGAATATTTACTGTCTGGCCTGTACAGAATGAGACTTTTGACACTATTCTTGATTAAGTCCTCATTGAACCAAAGTATTATCTGAATAGATTTGGATTATGTTCTGCTTCAGTTTCCTCCTAAGAAAAAATGGGAAATTGGATTGAAAAACCATCTTAATTTGCTTCTGTTTTGACTATTGATAGTTCTTCAGAATGGAAAAAATAAATAAATAAATGTAGTTAACCACACCTACTTTCCTTAATTTTCTAGAGGATGGGGTCAGGAATGAGAAAGTGTTAAGTATAAATAGATATGAGAATTTATAAAGGTCAATACACAAAGCAAGGCCTTTCTCCAAAATAGCTGAAGAAATACAATCACGTTTTGCACTTCGGTGAAAGAAATACATCATCAAAAGACTAAGCAAGGAAAATGAAAATCTTTCTTCCTGAATCTTTGACATATACACCCAAGTTGTCAACATATAAATAATGTAATTATGAAAAAAGACAGTGATCAATTATAATAACATTTTCATGTAGGTAAAAATCATGGATCCAGTGTCAGTCTGCCTGACTTCCAATCCTGGCAGCACAAGTTGCTAGATATTTGTCTCTGAGCATGCTTATTGTCTCTGTATCTCCCTTTATTCACCTTTGAATTAATAATAATAGAGTTTCTACCATAGAGGAATGTCGGAGGGTGAAATGAGTTAATATGTTTAAATTGCTTAGACAATGATTGGCACAGCATATATACTATGATATATTGGTTAACTAAAAGAATTTCAGTGCAGATTTATTCCTTTTTTTGCATATTCATTAGGTAATAAATTGCATGGTAAATAAAACAGTGCTACAGTCAGATTTTCTCATATTTCTGTGACGTACATGCCTAAAGGATGTTGCATAAGAATTAACCTTATATTGAATTCCACAGCTCATTCATTGTGTGAGATGATGTATTTGCTTTCAAATTATTTTATCATTGTTAGAAAGAAAAGCTCTGCCTTTTCATTCTTATAAATATCAAAGTAAAAACTTAATTTTACTTTCAAAATGATTTTATTTTAATATATCAAAATAAAAGAGAATAAGCAGGCACTTATTGGTCACAATTGCTCTTAACCATTTAAGCTACAGGAAGCATGACAAAGAACAGATCCATAAAATATGCACAAGGGAGAACATTTCTAATACTATAGATAATAATATGCTCCAAATGCTGTTTCTGCTTCTGTATGGTTGTGATTGCTATTGTTCTTAAATCTTCATCTGGCTTTAAACAGTAAAATAGTAAAATGAAGCAACAGAACAGTCTATCTGGACTCACTTCCTTTTCATTCCTATTCCTAAACCTATTAGCTTAACTCTGCAGTCTGAGGATGCCACCTTTAATCTCTACAACTGGAACCCCCATTTTTACCTGTATGTCCAACTTCCTTTATGACCTCTCAAATTTAACGTCTCCAGAACCCAATGCTTAAATATCTCCCTAAAGTATTTTTTTAGTTTTGCACATAATACTCCCTAGGGAATATTCTTTCATTTTCTCAAAACTAACACTCTAAATGCCATTGTAGAGAAGCAGCAGAACCTTGTTATTGAGAATTAGACAGTGGAACCTGACTGCCTGCATTGGAATCCATGATCTGTCAAGTATAAGCATCTGACTGGGGCAAGATACTGTCCCTCTACATATCTTAATTTCGTCATCTGTAAAATGAGAAAAATAATGAATTCTACCATTATTTTCTAATACTATATTTTCTTTATAAAATTAAATTAGATAATACAAGTAAAACACTTAAAACAGTGATAAGTTCATCACTGTTTATTAACATTTATATCTCTTGATTCATTTCCTTCCCTCATAGCCCACTTCATACCCATAACCAAATCCTGTCAGAAGTACCTTCAAGATGCCACAGAATCTCACAATTTTTATAATATCCTGTGACATTGTATTATCAAGCAATAATAGCCTTTTACCCAGGCTTTTGCTTCCACCCTTAATCTGATTAGTCTCCTCTGCTCAAAACTTTCCAGTGGTTTCCATATTTATTTTGAATAAAATCTGCAGTCGTTGTAATGCTAACAGAAAACTACAGAGCTAGGTTCCAATTGCCCCTCTGGTCATATTTTCTACCGTACCCTCCTCTAGCTCATTCAACCTCAGATGCATGGACCTCCTCCTGGTTCTTAAGCCCTTCTGACACACTGATGCCTCAAGGCTGTTTTCCTTGCCCTTTCCTTTACCTTTATTTACAAGACCCATTTTGTTTCCATCTCCTTAGGTGATTATTCAAAAGCCTCTTCTCAATGAGGTCTCCATGACTCCTTTTAAAAATTACACCCACCACACACAGACACACAAACACACATACACACCCTATCCACCTTACTTGCCTTGTTCTTCTCAGTGACATTCATTACTATCTGATACACTACATATTTCAATGACATATTTGGTAGTGTCCATATAATCCAATTGGAATATACGCATCATGAAGGCAGTGAGTTTTGGTCCGTGTTTTTGTTATTGTTGAATTCTTTTCCTGCTCTATTTACAATGCCTTGCAAAAATTAGGTACTTAAAATATATATGACAAATAAATGAATGAATTAATAGTCAACAGGCAACCTGTAGGTTTATTCAATCATAATATATGTTTTTCCTACATATAATTCATCTCTCTATATACATATGTATTAATATAATTACTACCCTATAGGCCATAGGACTTGCTTTCACATACCTCACAATGCACCCCTGAGAGAGAATACTAAAAAAGGTTAACATATTTCCACAAATGTCAGATAGTAGATTCTAGTATTTGATCCATATTAGTTGTGCCAAAGCACATAGAAAATGAAAAAAAATTATATTTTGCACACACATATCTACATATATTTGTATATGTGGATCTCTTTCAGAGATGCATATATATTTTTATATGATAACAAATGATCTTTGGCTTTCAAGTTTCTTTCTCCTCTCTTTATTGTTTTGTTGTTTTTTTCTTGTTTTATCCATTGACACCACTGACGTTTCTCCCACCGCCACCCCCCTACCCCGCCACCACATAACCCTCTGCAACAAGTTAAGTGAATATTTATTTCTGTTGTAAGAAGCCTCAGGACAGTAGAAAGTCAAAAATTTGCTCCTTTGGAGGTTACAGGTAGTGAAAGGCAGGTCTATTTCACTTTTATTTGTTGTTCTATGAGAACAGATAGAAATTATGAGTGATCAGAGATTGCTATAAGAAGATTGAAGTACATTGTTATAAACTAATTGTTACCCAGGGGTTCCAGGTACCAAAACCTAAAATGCTCAAAGATTACAGATTTCATATTCACTGGGGCAACATAAGCAGCATCTGTCTCTCTGTTACAGAATGAAATTTCAACTTTGTTAAATAACTGGAGTTCATATCATTCTCAGGAGATGTCTGAGCTATTCATCAAGGAAGGTGAAATCATCAGAATAAAAAGAACAATTATGATAAGGTGAAACAGAAAAAGAAATTCAGGCAGGAAATAAAATCAAACTAAAATGGTTGAACATAAAAATATAATATCAGGAAATCCACATCCCTGAATCAGAAAGCTTTTATGTAGATGTAGCCAAGCTCTTCAATGGCACAAGAGTGGGCCATGAAATCTGACAGAAGACAGGTACCAAGTTCAGAGGCATGATTCCAAAGCACATTCCTTGCATTTTCCTACATCTGGATGAAACCTTAAGGTGGTTACTGAATGACCTATGTAGTGATTTTTAAGGCATAGAAATGTACATTGCTACTGTCACTAGAAATAAGATTTTAAAATGCAGGAACTATTAAATCTCTGATTATTAAATAATACATGACTTTTTAACACCGTTTGTCTAAGCACACTATAGAAATCTTAAGAAAAAAATATTTTTGCCATTATTAAAATTAATGCTCCCTTATTTTCTTTGCTCTTGCCCATATACATACACTCATATACTTAACATACATGTGTCTGGGTCCACCCATTGATACATACATATATAGTGGTGTGTATAATGTGACAGATAATATGTATTATCTATAGAGAATACACACATTCACTATCATATCAAAATTATTTAAGGAGTAGAATTCCAACTTCCACTTTCACCAACAACCAGGGAAAAAGAACTGATATTTGCTGAGTACCTACTATCTATCAAGCCTGTAGCTACTTTTACCAGGTTTTATCAATCAGGGGCCAATCAAGAAGGCAAAAGAAACATCAGATATTTTAAGAGAACTATTAATGTAAAAAGCTTAAACTAGTGTTGGAAAACTGGAAAAGAAAAATGAACACAGGTTAACACAGTCACAGTAACTTTAACAACCAAATATCATCCCTAAAGCTGGAAGAAGAAAGGTAAGAATTTGAGATTATTAGAAACTAGAAGCTGGGAGGTGTCCCATGGATCTGTGGCTCTTACCTCTGGGGGTATGGGGGTGGCATTGTCCAGCTGGTGCCTAGAATACCAAAAAAGCTAGAATCGGAATTAGTAAAAACTTGAAGGGATATTGCAGAGGCAATGTGACAAGCATAACAAACAAACGGGGCATGTCTTTTCTTTTTCATCTTTCCATCTCTTTCTATGTCTCCCTGTCGGTAGAACATTGCAAGGAACCAGTTGTCAAATGAGAGACTGAGGTTTCCATAGTCCAAGTCTCAATAACACAAAATGGAGTTTAGAAAGCCAAGTTCAGACCAGGTGCGGTGGCTCATGCCTGTAATCCCAGCACTTCGGGAGACGGAGGCGGGTGGATCACCTGGGGTCAGGAGTTTGAGACCAACCTTGCCAACCTGGTGAAACCCTGTCTCTACTAAAAATACAAAAATTAGCTGGGCATGATGGCGGGTGCCTGTAGTCCCAGCTACGCGGGAGGCTGAGGCAGTAGAATCACTTGAACCTGGGAGGGGGAGCTTGCAGTGAGCTGAGATCGCGCCACTGCACTCCAGCCTGGGTGACAGAGCGAGACTACATCTCAAAAAAAAAAAAAAAAAGGAAAGCCAATTTAAGAGTGAAAGTCAGCTTAATAACGGGAATACTGATTAAGTATGCAATTTTAACTTGCAGGTGTTTGAAGATTCACTTATGTTGTTACTTCTCTAGTGATGGCTACCAGCAATGTTCCATCAATCCTCCCAGCTTTACCAGCTTTACCACTGGGTAGCTGAGTTCCTTAACGGCATCTCAGTGTAGTTCTATACATTTCAGGTACTTAAGATTATTGAAACGGATAGTTTTAGGTCTTACAGAATTGTCATTTTGTTTCATATTTCAAATTCTCATTTTGTTTGAAACTTTCCTTTCTCAGCATCAATTCCCCACCACCCACCAGCGCAAACTAAACAGTGGGAGAGCAGCCTGGAGCATGATGGGAGTCAAAATCTGCTCCTTCCCATGCCCCCCTTTCTCCCTATGGTTCCCATTCAGGTTGTGGAAGGGAAGCTTTTGAGGGAAAACAAACATCATCTCCTTCTGTGGCTCTCTCTAATAAATTTGAGGTCTGCTCCTTGTTGGCTCATAATGACTGTGCTGCGGTTTCATTCTCTATGGCTTCAGTGAACTGATGGTGAACTGATGATCATAAGAGAGTCCTGATGATAAAAGCTGAATCCTAACTCTTCTAACCGGATATTACTGGCTCATTGACAGTTTGAACAAATGTCTGACTGCCCCAGCTGGAAGTGCCATGTCAAATAAAGTGACAAATTCAGAGACACTTGTTTTTTAGCTCGCTGCTTGTTTTGTCACCCATAAACCTATTGTTACTCCCCTTTATGACCTACAACCTTGAATCCTGTGGAGGAGAAATGGATCAATTATCTGTGAGTTTTCGTGATTGGGGTTTGGCAGTAGCTGTTTTTGCTCTCCTTTCCCCTGGCCATCCTGCCTGCCAAGTCTTCTCCACGTTTTTGATCATATCTGGAAGCCCTGGGAAGAATCAGCATATTTCTTAAATAAGCAAACATTCAACCGGGGAGTAAAGATAGACTCTTTGTGCAGTCTGCTACAGACTTCATGACATCTTCTTTTGATATTTTGAACCTTTATAGAAGGAAATGTGAGGGAATTGCTTCTTTTTATCAACTGTGCCCCACTCAAATGCTGTCCCTAGCCCCTTATGATTTTGTTTTAATTTCTCCTAATGCTATCCCTCCTCTAGACCTCCACCCCCTGACAGGCCCCAATGTGTGATGTTCCCCTCCCTGTGTCCATGTGTTTTCATTGTTCAACTCTCACTTATGAATGAGAACATGAGGTGTTTGGTTTTCTGTTCCCGCGTTAGTTTGCTGAGAATGATGTTTCCAAGTTCATCCATGTCCCTGCAAAGGACATGAATTCATCCTCTTTCATGGCTGCATAGTATTCCATGGTGTATATGTGCCACATTTTCTTTATTCTATCATTGATGGGCATTTGGGTTGGTTGCAAGTCTTTGCTATTGTGAGTAGTGTTACAATGAATATACATGTACATGTGTCTTTATAGTAGAATGATTTATAATCCTTTGGGTATATACCCAGTAATGGGATTGCTGGATCAAATGGTATTTCTGGTTCTAGATCCTTGAGTAATTGCCACACTGTCTTCCACAATGGTTGAACTAATTTACATTCTCACTAACAATGTAAAAGTGTTCCTATTTCTCCACATCCTCTCCAGTGTCTATTGTGTCCTGAGTGTTTAATGATCGCCATTCTTTTTACACTTGTTTTCATTCAGGTGGTGACAGAGGTGGTGGCAGGGTTGTTTCTGTTGAAATGATACTCCAAGACTATCTCTGGGACTTTAGCTAGATCTAATAGCTGATAGTTTCCTAAACTCACAACATTGGGACCTTCACACATTTGTGTTCTCAACTGTGGGTCTCACCCAATACAACTTTGTATATATTAACTTAGTTATCACAACAATGTATGAAGTACTTCTATTGTTCCATTCTAAAACTGAGAAAATTGATGGTCAGTCTTAGTAAATGATAGATGTATATTTACAACAAAGTCATGTCTAATCAAGGTCAAGCTCTTTTTACTTAATCTGGAAAAACTGTCTCAGTCTTCAGAACATCTAAGGGACCTATATTTGAACAGGTTGGAAGGGGTTCTAAATGAGATTATGTCTACTGTATAGAATTCCTCCTAAAGGATTAACAGAAATGGTAAGTAGTAATGCATCAGTCAATAGTATCTGAAAAAAATGAGCACATTATTGAGCATGGATTTTAATTTTGGCTTTTGTTTTTTTTTAAAGATTTTCATTCTTGGGAAGAGTAGTTTATCTCTTTGTGCTCAAGTTCCTCACTTGTAAATTGGAAAAAAACAATAATAGTTTTTATTTCATAAGACTATTGTGAAAAATAAATTGGTTATATGTTAGTTTTTACAATGTTACTGGACTCAGGATAAGCACTCAAATAATGCTATTATTATTATTATTATCATCAGTCCATTTATGCACAGAAGTCTTACACTATTTGGGCAAACAGATGGAGGCCAGAGAATTCTTGACGCAGACTTTTTTGGTTCTATCTCTGAAAACCTCCAACATTCTGTGAGCTGAGAAAAGAGTATCATCCCTCTATTTGGATTAAATGGAAGACTGATAGAAGCATATGTCATTTATACCACTGTCAATCACATTCGCATCTGTATATATTTTCTTTTGTTCTGTTTAAGACTTTGGGTCAGTTTTAGGGACACCGCTTCAATCTGTTACTTTTACCTTGTTTGGTATGAATGCGGGTTACCATGCTCTTATTTCACAGCTACTATCTCCACAATTTCAGCCCTTGCTTTCAAAGAAATTTTTGCAAGACTGCCAGTTGGAATAAGTAATTAACACTTCAGCTCAGCTCTGAAAGGGGAAAACAACTGTGGCATACAAACTCCTGCCAAAGTCAGTTCTCTCACCCAGAAACTGCCTGAAATACTCATCAGGGTACTTTCAATTTTGCTAAAAGAGAAAAGAAAAAAGGCAAAATGATCAAAATGGAAGTTCACCATCTTATCCCTATCAACTGTTAGGCAAAATTAAGATGGAGAAAATGAGTGCACCAAAGCAGCATGTGTCAACATGGAAGGATTTCCCTGACGTTGTATTGAGTGAAAAATAGCAAGTTACAAAAGCATATGAGCAATATAATAAAACTCATTTCAAGGATTAAGAACAACCAAAACCATACTCTGTGTTGTTTTGTGATAAATACATAAAAACATTTGAAAACACCTATGGGACAGATGCATACCAAATTTCAGATAAGTGGGAGGAGAAGGATAACGTGGATTTGGAGAAAAACACTGGGGAATTTGACTTTAACTTTATTTTTTAATCTGGGTACCATGATTATAATTGTTACTTTATTTTCTCTATCTTGTACGTACTTATCTATTTCAAAATAACTAAATAAAAGCCAAGGTCACCCTCATTAAATAACTTTCATAAACACTAACTCTGAAGGAAGGACTGCTGCAATGTGTCAACATATGTCTGAACAAACTTTCAAATTATTCTAAGGAACACTAGGGATGTTTCAGTTAACATTTATCCCTTCTGTGTGAATAACTATTTAAGTTTCTCCCTGACTTCTGTTTTATACCTCCATCATCACCCTTCTTGAGACTTGGGTAAAGAAGAGAAATAGATCACATTCTTATCTATGAATCTGTTTTAAGGTGGGAAGTACCAGGAACAATAGTGTTAGAATTTGCTCTTGAGAAGTAGACGGTCTTCCTCTTTCATCTCTAGTACAGGATTTTGCTGTTTGGAAATATTACTGATGCATTACTTGGGGTTCTCCAGAGAAACAGAACCAACAGGATGCATATGCATATGTAGAAAGAGATTTATTATTAGAAATTTGATCACACAATTTTGGAGACTGAGAAGTCCCAGGATTTGCACTAAGCAAGTTAGAGACCCAGGAGGAAGGCCTGAGTGCCAAGAGGACTCACAATGTAGTTTTAGTCTAAAGTCAGCAGCTTCAAGACACAAGAAGACCCAATACTTCAGTTCAAGTTTGAAGGTCAGAAAATACAGGTGTCGCAGCTCAAAGCCGTCAGAGTGAAGGAGTTCCTTCTTTTTTATGAGAAGACCAACATTTTTGTTCTTGTCAAGGTTTCAGCTGATTGAACAAGGGCTACTCATGCTGGGAAGTCAATGTTCTACTCGGTCTAAAGATTTAAATGTTAATATCATCCAAAAACTTCCTCACAGACACACCTAAAGTAATGTTTGACCATATCCATGTACCCTGTGGTCCAGCCAAGTTGACAAGTAAAATTTACCATCACCACTACTGGTAAATCTTTTTATCTTTCTCTTATCTCTCAATTAGAAACGATATTTGCAGAAGAAATTTTAGTCAAACCCAACTCTGATTCTTTATTTTACTGGCACTTCAAATACACCCTCAGAATTTGTCCTAAATGTCTTTATCTTATGTAATTGAAGTCTGCCTACCAGTGCTAATACTGCCCTCTCAAAGTCCTTAACCTCCAGATATGATATTTAACAAATAGGTAATTATTGTTGGCATGCATTATTACAGTATTGTATAGTTACAAAAAAGAAAGTCTGGAAGAATGTATATTGTTCACAAAGATGGAGCCAATCAATGATCAACACAACACCTCACCTCAAAGCAGTAATGGCAATCCCATGATAAAGCTATTTATTGTTTGTTTATGGAGAAAATAAATTATGAATATTAACTATGCTTTTTTACTTCCTTGACATCTAGCACAAAATATTCATCAGAATATATTAAAATTTCTTTTAATAAACTATTTAAAAATTGTTAAGTCCCTCCATCTTCTGTCATGTTTTGAATTTGAAATCCAGATTTCTCTTTGACAAGAAAGTATGATTATAATGACAGCAACCAATATTCTAATGACATTTTGAAAACACATTGATATACAGCGTATTTACCAACTTTGGCTTTTTTTTTCTTTTCTTTTTTTCTTTTCTTTTTTTTTGAGACAAGTTTTGTTCTGTCACCCAGGCTGGAGTGCAGTGGCATGATCTCTGCCCACTGCAGCCTCAACCTCTCAGGCTCAAGCAATCCTTCCAGCTCTGCCTCCCAGGTAGCTGGGACTATAGGTGTGCACCAACACACCTATAATTTTTGCATGTTTTTGTAAAGACGGGATTTTGCCATGTCGCCCGGGCTGGTCTCAAACTCCTGGGCTCAAGTGATCTGCCTCCCTCAGCCTCTCAAAATGCTGGGGTTACCCATATAAGTCACCACACCCAGCCTGGTTTTTCCTTTTTTTTTTTAAATACAAATATGAGGGAATATTTTGGAGCCGATCAGACTCATTTTGTTTCTTTCTTTGATTAATTATATTTGACTTGTTATGTCAAACAGTAATACCAAGCACATACATAAGTAATGACTGTTAGGCACTGAATATATCCTGAGTGCCTATATCATAATTTTTCAAAGTAAAAATCTATTGCTTTGCAGTAAGAGTATTATTTCTTTGTACAGAGTGGTAAGCAAGATACAAGAAGCTTTTTTTTTTTTTTTTGCTTTTTATTTTTTAGTGCAGAAAATGCCAAATAAACTATGAAATGTTCATTTAATTTTGTATTTGAAGTGTAGTTTTCATACAATGTGATGGCTATTTAGTGTATAGTTAGATAAACTTGCCAAATGTGTACATTTTTGTAACTCATACCTGTATCAAAATAATTTTTATCACCTCAGAAAGTTTCTTTGTGTTGCCTTCTAGCAAATTCACTCTACCCACTCTGGGCAACCTCTGACATGATTCCTATTGAATGTTATATAAAAATAATCATAAAAATATTCCATTTTTTGTCTGACTTCTTTCACTCAAGTGACTCTTTATGAACTATGTCTATGTTGTTGCAGAGTGTTGGTATTTTGGTATTTGAATTGTAGAATATTATTCCATGAATGGGTCTGCACTACAATAGGTGCTTACCCATTCTCCTGTCAATAGATATCTGAGTTCTTTCCAATTTAGGGCAATTATGAATACAATTACCATAAATATTACAGCACAATGCTTTTTATAAGCACATGTTTTCACTTATTTTAGCTAAGTGCATAGGAATGAACTTGCTTGTCACAGAATGGATCTTTGTACAAAATGGACACTTTATTTTTTCAAAATAGTTGTACCATTTTACATTCTACCACAGTGTGTCTGAGATTTCTAGTGGCTCCACATCACTGACCATATTGAATGGCTCTTTTTTCTTTAGTATTCTAAAGGATGCTATTTCATTGTACTTTTAAGTAGTGCTTCCTTAAAGACTAATGATATAAAACTGTTTCCTGTGTTTATTTGCCATTTACATTTTATTTCCTTTTGTAAAATATCAGTTCAAGTTTAAACGATGATGTGGAAATAACTATTTCTTTATGGAAGAAAAGACAAACTGCCTGCCTAGGTCACAAATATATTCTATGTTTTCTTCTAGAAGGTTGACAGGTTTTTGTTTTTTGTTTTTTGTTTTTTTTTTTTGGCATTTAGCTTTAATGTTTACATATTGAATTCAAAATCATCCATCTAGAATCAATTTGTGTATTATGTAAGTTAGAGATCAGGGTTTTGATTTGTTTTGTTTTGCATGCAGATATTCATTTATTCCAACAACACTTGTTAAAGATAGTTTTCTTTATATATTGGATTATTTTAATATCCTTGAAACAAGTCATCACATGTGTGCAGACCTATCTTTGAACTATCTATTCTTTTCCATTGATCTGTCTGTCTTTATGCTCACAACATACTGTGCTGTTTACTGTAACTTAATAGTAAAACTTGAAGTCAGAAAGAGGAAGTTTCTATTTTGGTTTACTTTTTCAAGATTGTTTTGGTTATAATAGAGCTTTTGTATTTCTAAATACATGTTAGAATTGGTTCGCTATTAACTATAAGAAAATATTTGAGATTTTTGTTTGGAATTATATTGAATCTATAGAGCATTTGGGGGAACATGTAACACTTTTGAGCCTTTTAATTCATGAATGTTGTCTATCTCTCAGTTATTTGGGAACTTTTAAAAATTTTATCTCAGTCATATTTTTAAATATTTTACTTAAAATCTTGAAAAAACTTTCATTAAATATAATCTCAAATACCTTATGTATTTGGATGCTATCATAAGTGGTATCCTTTACATCTTATTTTCCAAATTTTTATTGCTAGTATATAGATATATAATTGATTTTGATTCTATAACATTTCTAAATTTACTTATAAAATTACTTGGATCTGTTAGAGTTTCATTTTTCCTCTAGCAATTTTAGAATTATCTGCTTTAGGCATTCTAAAACAGTAATTTTTCAGTTGTGAATAATAAAATTTTATATTTCTGTCTTTTAAATCACTAGCTCTTTTATTTCTTTTTCTTATATCTAGTATATTTGGAAATGTGAATGATACAAGTATGACCTCTTTTCTTTCAATAGATCTCCCTGGGCAACCTTATTCATTTTTATGGTTTCAACTTCAATTTATATCCCAGTTCAAACCCCAATTTTGAGCTTTAGAAACATATTTCTGACTACTTATCACTAATCACCATCTGTACATTTCACAGCCATCTCAAATTCAACATCCCAACTAAATTTACTTTCAACTCCCCAAGAACCCCTTATTCCCTTGTATTTAAGTCAATGTCATAACTCCAAGATGAATTCTTGAAATCAGTTTCAATTTCCTACTTTACTAACACCTTGATCCTTCACACAGACACTCTCATTCAGATATGGACACAAACTGTTTTTTGTTTGTTTGTTTTGTTTTGTTTTATTTATTGAAACAGGGTCTCACTCTTTCACCCAGGCTGGAGTGCAGTGACATGATCCCAGCTCACTGCAACCTCCACCTTCCAAGTTCAAGTGAGTCTTGTGCCTCAGTCACCCAAGCAGCTGAGACTACAGGCACCCACTAACATGCTCAGCTAATTTTTGTATTTTTAGTAGAGATGGGATTTCACCATGTTGGCCAGGCTGGTCTTGAACTCCCAACCTCAAATGATCCACCCACCTCAGCCTCCCAAATTGTTGGGATTACAGCCTGGCCAGACACAAAAACTGTTTGGCAAACTCTCTTTCACCTAGTTCTTGATAATCTTCTATATGCTTTTTACTGCCTATTTTCAATGCTCTTGACATGATTTACATGATTTACTTCATTTCCTTGGATTATTGACTGCAAGTAGCTTTACATCTCAAACCATTCTCCACATTATAGAGATTATAATCTCTGATTTTATAATATAATTATAATCTCTGATTTTATAATAGAAATCAGATGATGTGGTTTTCTTTGTAGAAGACCTTCAGTGAACCCCATTTTGTATAGAATAAAATTCAAATAACTATGCACATGTATGTTTGCAAAGATAATAGATAAATTTATGGGACAAATTTAAAAATTCTTGTGGGTTTGGATGTTGTGCAGGACAAGGCACTGCATGTCTTCTGCTTGCCCTTCTGGATCAGTCTTCACAGTCTTCTAGCAGGTTCTATGCAGTGGAAGTGAACAATCATGGTCATTAGACCCTTTGTCCGTTGGTTTCCTGTTGAGCTTATGTCCCAGTTCATTGAGGCTGCTATAACAAACTACCATAAACTGAGCAGCTTATAAACAACAGTAACTTATTTCTACCAATTCTCGAGGCTGGGAACACCAAGACCAAGGCACTGGCAGGTTCAATGTCTGATGAAGGCCCATTTCCTAGACATCAGTCTTCACTGTCACCTCACAAGGCACAGGGGGCTAGCTAGTTCTCTGCCATCTCTTTGATAGAGGCACTAATCTCATTCACAAAGGCTTTACCCTCATAATCTATTCTTCTCCCAGTGGTCCAATGTCCTAATACCATCATCTTGGGTTTTAACTTTCAGCATTTACCTTTTGGGAGGACACAGACATTCAGACCATAACAATTTAGCTAATGAGTAGAAGGGTAGCACTGTTAATAGGTACGTGGTAGGATGTAGGGTGAGTTGAGTTATGCATTCCCCATCTTCATCCTTCGGCCTGACTCTTCCCCTCACCTTAAGGCCCCTGCCATGCTTATCTCTACATCTCACTTGTCTTGGAGTGCAACACTTTTTATATGGGCAGCCTCTATCCATCGCTTGCACTTTTACATACATTATCTCTCTATTGGGTGCTTTTCAAATTATTCAATTTGGGTGGGCTATTTGTTTCTATCTATGACTATGACATATGTGAAAGTAAAGGAAGGATATGGAAAGGAGTTGAAGATGATTTCAAGGGTTTGCTTTTTTTGTTTGTTTTTAAAATAAAATAGAATATTGGTTGCTCCCTGTATAAAGACATGAAAAAATTCAGTATCAGGTCTGGTCCAGAACTGATGGTGTTTCACTTTCTAACACCTCTCTACATATCTAGATTTATCTCATCTCACTTTCTCACTTCTACCTCAGGTTCCAGTCATAGCAGGCTAAATGTAGCCATATTTTTTGCATGCACAATATTTTATCCATAAGGTTCTCTCTGTCTTATACCTTCTCCAAATAGTCTACTTAAAGTCTGTTTAAATGACACCTTGGCCTTGTGACACTGGTCATATTTACCTTTTATCTCTATTTCATAGCAAATTAAACATAACACTTCTGCCACTATTTTTCTATAATTCAGCCTTTACAACAGTTATCCAAACTAGATGGGACTTTGTATTCAAGAAAAAGACAAACATAATTTTGCGTATGTATAAAACCAGTACTTAACTAAATTGTATAACCTGTACTTAACAAAATTCTTAACATGTAGCAGTCATTAAGTAAAGATTGATTGAATATTTCTATGAGTAAGTAAATATATATATGGGTGCATGCAATACAGTTTAGAAATATTTTGTGGGCCTTGAATTATTAAGTTGGTCATTGATTTGGAAAAACTTGACAAGCAAAGTCAAACGTCTCTACCTGCTTAGTGTGGTACAGATGCCTTAGTTGAAATAGATACACACACGGGAAAGTACTAAATTTTTTAATTTAACAATAAAAAAGGAAATAGATTTAAAGAACACTTAAGGGAAGTACATCATAGTACTGGTGAATTATAAGATGGTGCATTTTCATAAAGGTCAGAAATGCACTAATACCCAGGGATGATACAGTGATTAATCTGGCATAAGTGTGCAGCCATAAAAAAGGATGAGTTCATGTCCTTTGTAGGGACATGGATGCAGCTGGAAACCATCATTCTCAGCAAACTATCGCAAGGACCAAAAAACCAAACACCACATGTTCTCACTCATAGTTGGGAACTGAACAATGAGAACACTTGGACACAGGAAGGGGAACATCACACACTGGGGCCTGTCATGGGGTTGGAGGAGCGGGAAGGGATAGCATCAGGAGATATACCTAATGCAAATGACAGGTTAATGGGTGCAGCACACCAACATGGCACATGTATACATATATAACAAAACCCTGCACATTGTGCACATGTACCCTAGAACTTAAACTATAATTTTTAAAAAAATGGCATAAGTGGCAAGGATGAAAAGTGAAATCAGATTCCCAACTGACTGTGTTCAGTGAAGCTCTCATGTCACTCCAGTTCCTGGGACAGATGCCAACTTAGTTCATTTTATTCAGTATCCTTAAATTACTTCTAAAGTTTAGAGTCAAACACTATTTTGCTTGAATTGTTAGCTTACACTTTAGGCAGTAGTTACATGTCTCATGAGATCTATCAGTGCCCATTTTCCCAAAGATGATAACAGAAAAATGTAGAGTAAAGAAAAATAATTTTATATGAGATTACACAAAGACTGTAATATTCAGAAAGAGAAGCTTTGTCATTGTACCATAACATCCTATTATATAAATCCTAAATGAGTCTTTTGTTCTGATTTTATTGTTGTTACTATTGAACACCTATTTATTTCAAGTAAAGTAACTTCAGTTACAAAACTACACTTGAATAAATGCTCTTTTCATTTACCTGCATAACCTAAACTGATCAGAAGAAATAGATAGATGTCAACCAAAATTGTAAATGATATACAAACTCAAAGATAAAGCTAAAATCTTTCACAAACCACAAATTGCACTTTATAATTATCAATCACATTATGACAAAAGATGTATAGATACATGATTTTTATAGTTGAAAAATTATGATAATGTTATATATTTTATAATATAAATTGTGCTTCAATAATAGCTAAGAGGAGCAAGCACCTTGAGTTAATTTAAACATTCCTAGTGACAGAGAAAGTATTACTGCATTTTAACCCAGACAATTATTAGAAGTTCTTCCTTATTATTATGGCAACATTTGTCTTTCTGTAAGTACTACCCACTGCTCCCTTCATGGAATTCTACAGGAAATCTTATTTTTCAGACATATAATAAAGCTTCAAATATTTGAAGATAGATACGTCTTTCTAAGTTTTCCAGAGAAACATCCTGAATTGTCCAACTATATATTTTGGTTTGGAGATGGCCACCATTCTGACCACCATCAACAGGGCTTCTTCATTCAACAATCTTGTTTTTAAAATACATATATGGGTGCTGAAGTGATTGTAACTTTCTCAGGTTCCATGTTTTATGACTTGTCTAGTATAAGGAAAGTGAAATAACATCAGTAAACAGAACTTAACCACATCATCATTTTTAGTCTGGTTATTATATTCTAATTATTCAATAATATATCTATTTGATGTGAGAAACCACATAGTAATTTGAACAAGGAAAGTTTGAGATAAAGAATGAATAACTATAACAGGCAGTTGGAATAAAGAGGTATTGATTAGTAAGGTGTAGAGAGTGGTAAAGAGAACTGCAAAGAACATGAGAGCACAGGGGGCGGAGCAAGATGGCCAAATAGGAACAGCTCCAGTCTCCAACTCCCAGCGCGAGCCACACAGAAGACCGGTGATTTCTGCATTTTCAACTGAGGTACTGGGTTCATCTCACTAGGGAGTGCCGGACGATCGGTGCTGGTCAGCTGCTGCAGCCCGACCAGCGAGAGCTGAAGCAGGGCGAGGCATCGCCTCACCTGGGAAGCGCAAGGGGGAAGGGAATCCCTTTTCCTAGCCAGGGGAACTGAGACACACAACACCTGGAAAAGCGGGTAACTCCCACCCCAATACAGCGCTTTAAGCAAACAGGCACACCAGGAGATCATATCCCACACCTGGCCGGGAGGGTCCCACGCCCACGGAGCCTCCCTCATTGCTAGCACAGCAGTCTGTGATCTACCAGCAAGGCAGCAGCGAGGCTGGGGGAGGGGCGCCCGCCATTGCTGAGGCTTAAGTAGGTAAACAAAGCTGCTGGGAAGCTCGAACTGGGTGGAGCTCACAGCAGCTCAAGGAAACCTGCCTGTCTCTGTAGACTCCACCTCTGGGGACAGGGCACAGTAAACAATAACAAACACAGCAGAAGCCTCTGCAGACGCAAACGACTCTGTCTGACAGCTTTGAAGAGAGCAGTGGATCTCCCAACACGGAGGTTGAGATCTGAGAAGGGACAGACTCCCTGCTCAAGTGGGTCCCTGACCCCTGAGTAGCCTAACTGGGAGACATCCCCCACTAGGGGCAGTCTGACACCCCACACCTCACAGGGTGGAGTACACCCCTGAGAGGAAGCTTCCAAAGCAAGAATCAGACAGGTACACTCGCTGTTCAGAAATATTCTATCTTCTGCAGCCTCTGCTGCTGATACCCAGGCAAACAGGGTCTGGAGTGGACCTCAAGCAATCTCCAACAGACCTACAGCTGAGGGTCCTGACTGTTAGAAGGAAAACTATCAAACAGGAAGGACACCTATACCAAAACCCCATCAGTACATCACCATCATCAAAGACCAGAGGCAGATAAAACCACAAAGATGGGGAAAAAGCAGGGCAGAAAAGCTGGAAATTCAAAAAATAAGAGCGCATCTCCCCCGGCAAAGGAGCGCAGCTCATCGACAGCAATGGATCAAAGCTGGACAGAGAATGACTTTGACGAGATGAGAGAAGAAGGCTTCAGTCCATCAAATTTCTCAGAGCTGAAGGAGGAATTACGTACCCAGCGCAAAGAAACTAAAAATCTTGAAAAAAAAGTGGAAGAATTGATGGCTAGAGTAATTAATGCAGAGAAGGTCCTAAACGAAATGAAAGAGATGAAAACCATGACACGAGAAATACGTGACAAATGCACAAGCTTCAGGAACCGACTCGATCAACTGGAAGAAAGAGTATCTGCGATTGAGGATCAAATGAATGAAATGAAGCGAGAAGAGAAACCAAAAGAAAAAAGAACAAAAAGAAATGAACAAAGCCTGCAAGAAGTATGGGATTATGTAAAAAGACCAAATCTACGTCTGATTGGGGTGCCTGAAAGTGAGGGGGAAAATGGAACCAAGTTGGAAAACACTCTTCAGGATATCATCCAGGAGAACTTCCCCAACCTGGTAGGGCAGGCCAACATTCAAATCCAGGAAATACAGAGAACGCCACAAAGATACTCCTCGAGAAGAGCAACTCCAAGACACATAATTGCCAGATTCACCAAAGTTGAAATGAAGGAAAAAATCTTAAGGGCAGCCAGAGAGAAAGGTCGGGTTACCCACAAAGGGAAGCCCATCAGACTAACAGCAGATCTCTCGGCAGAAACTCTCCAAGCCAGAAGAGAGTGGGGGCCAATATTCAACATTCTTAAAGAAAAGAATTTGAAACCCAGAATTTCATATCCAGCCAAACTAAGTTTCGTAAGTGAAGGAGAAATACAATCCTTTACAGATAAGCAAATGCTTAGAGATTTTGTCACCACTAGGCCTGCCTTACAAGAGACCCTGAAGGAAGCACTAAACATGGAAAGGAACAACTGGTACCAGCCATTGCAAAAACATGCCAAAATGTAAAGACCATCGAGGCTAGGAAGAAACTGCATCAACTAACGAGCAAAATAACCAGTTAATATAATGGCAGGATCAAGTTCACACATAACAATCTTAACCTTAAATGTAAATGGACTAAATGCTCCAATTAAAAGACACAGACTGGCAAACTGGATAAAGAGTCAAGACCCATCAGTCTGCTGTATTCAGGAGACCAATCTCACACGCAGAGACATACATAGGCTCAAAATAAAGGGATGGAGGAAGATTTACCAAGCAAATGGAGAACAAAAAAAAGCGGGGGTTGCAATACTAGTCTCTGATAAAACAGACTTTAAACCATCAAAGATCAAAAGAGACAAAGAAGGCCATTACATAATGGTAAAGGGATCAATTCAACAGGAAGAGCTAACTATCCTAAATATATATGCACCCAATACAGGAGCACCCAGATTCATAAAGCAAGTCCTTAGAGACTTACAAAGAGACTTAGACTCCCATACAATAATAATGGGAGACTTCAACACTCCACTGTCAACATTAGACAGATCAACGAGACAGAAAGTTAACAAGGATATCCAGGAATTGAACTCATCTCTGCGGCAAGCAGACCTAATAGACATCTATAGAACTCTCCACCCCAAATCAACAGAATATACATTCTTCTCAGCACCACATCATACTTACCCCAAAATTGACCACGTAATTGGAAGTAAAGCACTCCTCAGCAAATGTACAAGAACAGAAATTATAACAAACTGTCTCTCAGACCACAGTGCAATCAAACTAGAACTCAGGACTAAGAAACTCAATCAAAACAGCTCAACTACATGGAAACTGAACAACCTGCTCCTGAAAGACTACTGGGTACCTAATGAAATGAAGGCAGAAATAAAGATGTTCTTTGAAACCAATGAGAACAAAGATACAACATACCAGAATCTCTGGGACACATTTAAAGCAGTGTGTAGAGGGAAATTTATAGCACTAAATGCCCACAAGTGAAAGCAGGAAAGATCTAAAATTGACACTCTAACATCGCAATTAAAAGAACTAGAGAAGCAAGAGCAAACACATTCGAAAGCTAGCAAAAGGCAAGAAATAACCAAGATCAGAGCAGAACTGAAGGAGATAGAGACACAAAAAGCCTCCAAAAAATCAATGAATCCAGGAGTTGGTTTTTTGAAAAGATCAACAAAATTGACAGACCACTAGCAAGACTAATAAAGAAGAAAAGAGAGAAGAATCAAATCGACGCAATTAAAAATGATAAAGGGGATATCACCACCGACCCCACAGAAATACAAACTACCATCAGAGAATACTATAAACACCTCTACGCAAATAAACTGGAAAATCTAGAAGAAATGGATAATTTCCTGGACACTTACACTCTTCCAAGACTAAACCAGGAAGAAGTTGAATCCCTGAATAGACCAATAGCAGGCTCTGAAATTGAGGCAATAATTAATAGCCTACCAACCAAAAAAAGTCCAGGACCAGATGGATTCACAGCCGAATTCTACCAGAGGTACAAGGAGGAGTTGGTACCATTCCTTCTGAAACTATTCCAATCAATAGAAAAAGAGGGAATCCTCCCTAACTCATTTTATGAGGCCAACATCATCCTGATACCAAAGCCTGGCAGAGACACAACAAAGAAAGAGAATTTTAGACCAATATCCCTGATGAACATCGATGCAAAAATCCTCAATAAAATACTGGCAAACCGGATTCAGCAACACATCAAAAAGCTTATCCACCATGATCAAGTGGGCTTCATCCCTGGGATGCAAGGCTGGTTCAACATTCGCAAATCAATAAACATAATCCAGCATATAAACAGAACCAAAGACAAGAACCACATGATTATCTCAATAGATGCAGAAAAGGCTTTTGACAAAATTCAACAGCCCTTCATGCTAAAAACGCTCAATAAATTCGGTATTGATGGAACGTACCTCAAAATAATAACAGCTATTTATG
Source organism: Macaca nemestrina (assembly GCF_043159975.1). NCBI lineage: Eukaryota > Metazoa > Chordata > Mammalia > Primates > Cercopithecidae > Macaca > Macaca nemestrina. The sequence goes on from NC_092140.1 coordinate 25,849,301, forward strand.
ACAAACCCACAGCCAATATCATACTGAATGGGCAAAAACTGGAAAAATTCCCTTTGAAAACTGGCACAAGACAGGGATGCCCTCTCTCACCACTCCTATTCAACATAGTGTTGGAAGTTCTGGCTAGGGCAATGAGGCAAGAGAAAGAAATCAAGGGTATTCAGTTAGGAAAAGAAGAAGTCAAATTGTCCCTGTTTGCAGATGACATGATTGTATATTTAGAAAACCCCATTGTCTCAGCCCAAAATCTCCTTAAGCTGATAAGCAACTTCAGCAAAGTCTCAGGATACAAAATTAATGTGCAAAAATCACAAGCATTCTTATACACCAGTAACAGACAAACAGAGAGCCAAATCAGGAATGAACCTCCATTCACAATTGCTTCAAAGAGAATAAAATACCTAGGAATCCAACTGACAAGGGATGTAAAGGACCTCTTCAAGGAGAACTACAAACCACTGCTCAGTGAAATAAAAGAGGACACAAACAAATGGAAGAACATACCATGCTCATGGATAGGAAGAATCAATATCGTGAAAATGGCCATACTGCCCAAGGTTATTTATAGATTCAATGCCATCCCCATCAAGCTACCAATGAGTTTCTTCACAGAATTGGAAAAAACTGCTTTAAAGTTCATATGGAACCAAAAAAGAGCCCGCATCTCCAAGACAATCCTTAGTCAAAAGAACAAAGCTGGAGGCATCACGCTACCTGACTTCAAACTATACTACAAGGCTACAGTAACCAAAACAGCATGGTACTGGTACCAAAACAGAGATATAGACCAATGGAACAGAACAGAGTCCTCAGAAATAATACCACACAACTACAGCCATCTGATCTTTGACAAACCTGAGAGAAACAAGAAATGGGGAAAGGATTCCCTATTTAATAGATGGTGCTGGGAAAATTGGCTAGCCATAAGTAGAAAGCTGAAACTGGATCCTTTCCTTACTCCTTATACGAAAATTAATTCAAGATGGATTCGAGACTTAAATGTTAGACCTAATACCATAAAAATCCTAGAGGAAAACCTAGGTAGTACCATTCAGGACATAGGCATGGGCAAAGACTTCATGTCTAAAACACCAAAAGCAATGGCAGCAAAAGCCAAAATTGACAAATGGGATCTAATTAAACTAAAGAGCTTCTGCACAGCAAAAGAAACTACCATCAGAGTGAACAGGCAACCTACAGAATGGGAGAACATTTTTGCAATCTACTCATCTGACCAAGGGCTAATATCCAGAACCTACAAAGAACTCAAACAAATTTACAAGAAAAAAACAAACAACCCCATCAAAAAGTGGGCAAAGGATATGAACAGACATTTCTCAAAAGAAGACATTCATACAGCCAACAGACACATGAAAAAATTCTCATCATCACTAGCCATCAGAGAAATGCAAATCAAAACCACAATGAGATACCATCTCACACCAGTTAGAATGGCGATCATTAAAAAGTCAGGAAACAACAGGTGCTGGAGAGGATGTGGAGAAATAGGAACGCTTTTACACTGTTGGTGGGATTGTAAACTAGTTCAACCATTATGGAAAACAGTATGGCGATTCCTCAAGGATCTAGAACTAGATGTACTACCATATGACCCAGCCATCCCATTACTGGGTATATACCCAAAGGATTATAAATCATGCTGCTATAAAGACACATGCACACGTATGTTTATTGCAGCACTATTCACAATAGCAAAGACTTGGAATCAACCCAAATGTCCATCAGTGACAGATTGGATTAAGAAAATGTGGCACATATACACCATGGAATACTATGCAGCCATAAAACAGGATGAGTTTGTGTCCTTTGTAGGGACATGGATGCAGCTGGAAACCATCATTCTTAGCAAACTATCACAAGAACAGAAAACCAAACACCGCATGTTCTCACTCATAGGTGGGAACTGAACAATGAGATCACTTGGACTCTGGAAGGGGAACATCACACACCGGGGCCTATCATGGGGAGGTGGGAGGGGGGAGGGGGGAGGGATTGCATTGGGAGTTATACCTGATGTAAATGACGAGTTGATGGGTGCAGCCCACCCACATGGCACAAGTATACATATGTAACAAACCTGCACGTTATACACATGTACCCTACAACTTAAAGTATAATAATAATAAATAAATAAATAAATAAATAAAAAAGAACATGAGAGCACAGACAGAAAGTACAACCACTGCTTTCTGGACTGGGCTGGAACATGCGAGGCAAACCTGCTCCTTCTCCAGGACTTAGATCCAGCCTCTGTAGAAGAGTGCATGGCCATGGCTCACTGAATATCGCAGAGGTGTCAGTCGTTCTCTGATGGCAGAACTGGCAGGAAATCTGCTCTCCAGGGTGCCAGAAAAAGCTCCTTATGAGAGCATGTCGCGCTGATGGCACTTTACTCCAAACCACTTTACTCCAAAACCACCCCAGAAAGAGTGCCAGAGGAATCTGTTGGCCTCTGAGTTCTGTAAACTGTGTACTGAAGAAGTTGGACGATGGCACAGTTGCTTTCTCTGCGGGATCCCAGACCTAGAGAGAGGATACAGGTTTTGGAGAAGCTGCCCTTCTGCAAGAATACAAGAAAGTCACACATGCTGCAGGTGTGGAGCACTGGACGAGGAATGCATTTTACTGAAGGCACCAGAAAAGCCCCTTGGTGCCAACGGGAGCACACTAGAACCTGGAGAGAAGGTCCAGTGCTGTCGCTACATCCTCCTTTTTTGACAGAGGTTAATATCTAGCCATATGGCAAATACATATGTGTGGGCGTACATGCATATATATTTAGAGGCCTACCCCCAGTTTTGCAGAACTGCCAGTTTAACTTGGATTTGGAGGCAAGAAGTGATTAATTGATAACTAGCGCTACTTGGCATATCATGTTGTAATCTATTCAATTGTTTACAGAGAGAATTTCCCTTGGGTTAGCTTTCTAATAGTTCTAACATTAACTTTAACAAACTAAAGTGAGAATTAATATCTACACTTGGCCACAAATATATACTGAAGTCCTAACTGCAGATACATTTACAACAAATATGATAATCTGAGTTTACAAAATAGAAAAATAGTTATAGTAAATTTTAGATCTATTTCCACATACATGTGTATGTGATATATTATGTAAGTAAATAATACTTAAAATATGACCTATTTTGTTTATTTGGAAAATTTAAGCATCAGTCAGTTTTTGACATTTAATTTGCACATTGATTTCCCAAACTATAACTCATGTATTGATCATGGAAATAAAATTTTGTTCATTATATTCCGAAAGTCTAAATCATAACATACCATAAAATTAATAATTACCTAATAATGAATAAGTAAATGGATGAACATAATGTATAAAGAAGAGGATCCTTTCTTCATAGGGAAAATCCATCCATACAGAGAAACATCCTTTTCAGGATTTTTCTGTATCTTTGTCTCTCAATCTCTATCTTCTAACTTACTGCCTTTCTCATTTTCTGTGTGTCTCTGTGTGTGTATGAATGTATGTGGATATGATAGCAGCAGGAGGCAGACAAATTCTGGGCAGACAAGGGCTGTTCCTCAGTGAAATCTGATCTCCAAGCCAAAGACAGTGTTAAGCCTGAAAACCAAGCTGCAAATCTCAGATAAATCCATCGACTGGATTGAGAAGCTCTCTTCCAGTTTGGAGAACTTCCCTCTTATTGATTCCCACCCTTCACCTATTCTACAAATACCTATCCATCCCTAATTGGTTTTTTGCACTGTTGTGTCCATCTTTGAGTGGTGCATTTTTTAAGCTTTTTTTTTTTTTGCATACTCACAAACCAATCAGCATGCATTCCCCCATTCTCAGCCCATAAAAACACCCAGACTCAGTCACACATTGAGCTATTTGCTTTTAGGTCTCCTTTCGTTGTCAAGAGCTCTTCTGTTGCTCAATAAACTTCTTCTCCACCTTGACCACTCTTTGGTTTTCTGCATAAGTTCATTCTTCTTGGATGTGGGACAAGAACCTGGGACCCTCCAAATGCGGGTATGAAAAAGACTGTAACACTGTAGCCCTTTGTCATCCACCAGTGCCAGGCAGCTATGCCAGCCCAGGGTGACAGAAACAAATGAAAAGAGACTCCACCAGCCACAGAAGTTTCCAGCTGTCGAAGTGACATCAAAAAATCCTGTGTCAGATATATTACATAGAAACACAAATGTATATATGTTATATATACATGTATGTACATATATAATCAGAATGAAAATACAGAAAGAAAACTAAGCACCTACCTTTACATTTATATTAAATATAAGTTTATTAATTTTAATATTATTTTATGAATTTGTATTTGTGTATTTAAATACAACTATATTTTAAATGTCAGTCTAAGAAAAAATGTCCTTTTTTAGGGATTTATATTTTCTACTTAAAACATTTTCCAGGAGCAAAAGAATATATGTATATATCATAGATCAAAATGATCTTACATGATTTTTGCATTTTCAAATTGAATTATCTTTCCCACTGGAGATTTCGATTCAACTTCCTCTGCAGTCTCCAGCATTGGCAATGTTACTAAACAACTGTAGAGGGTTATATCCCTCAATTGTCTTACACACACACAAACATATGTACACATCTTTAGAAAAATCACTTGTATTTAGTAATCACCTCTATGTTGATGAACTTTCATCCTGCACTATCTGTTTTTACCTAATTAAAAACAATTATGAGCACAAATGTTCACTTTATACCACCATATATAAGGAAAGCATGGTTATTATCAACTATAGCCAGTATGTTTTTCTGATAATAAAGATTTAAATGTATATACATGGTATTCAGAATAACAATAATTATTACCCATGTTATACATAATTATACATTATTCAGAATAATCCAATATTATGATCCAGAATAAAACAATATTATTAAGAATAATACAGCCCAGAACAATACATGCTATTCAGAATAATATTGTTATTCAGAATAATACAATTATACTTTAGAATGTGTGCATGTACACACACATATATATGTGTATTTTATCACCACCTTTAAGTGATTATAATATAAAGATTTCATACTGCCATGTGAGACATTGAAAATTGTCGTTCCAGCAATGAATCCAAACTAATAAAGTTAGTTTCCTATGTGATCACATTTCTAACGTCTCAAAAATGTGTCAGTTTCTTCCTCACTTTGGCTCTAATTTTGGATTTAATGTTCCTAACTCATACTAATTTTTATACCCGCCATACTCTATCCCTATAAAAACATGACCAAATCATAATTCTTCTGGTATCATGCTGGGCCATTTTTAGAATCTGTGTTGCCTAAACTGCATGTTTAGGTATGAAATGGAATCAGAATCAATCAAATATTTATTTTGGGGTGTCGATAGGAGGGCCAAGATCTATTCACATGTAATAGTGTTTGTATCCCGAAGTGAACTGCTTGCCTCACTGAAAGAACAATGCATGAAAAGTATGTAATTAAACAAATGAATAGCGTCATCTGTTTAAGATTTGTGTTCAGCAGAAAGTAAAATAAAAGCAGTTTAAGATTTGTGTTCAGCAGAAAGTAAAATAAAAGGAATTTAACAAGGTTTTATGACCATGTTAAAAACGTTTAAAAAACAAGATGTAACCAAACTATCATGTTTTTACTTATAAAAGACAAACCCTTAAAAATATTAATCAGAGTTTATCCTTTTTAAATACTTACCCTGAAGTTGATGGTCTTTGATATTTCCAGTTACTTGCTACTTGAAGTCAGTCTTGCAAGTATTATACCTACTTCATGATGTTTTGATGTAGAAGTGTTCTAAAGGTCACTGCATCTTTTCTATTCCTAACAGTAATAAAGGCCATTAGGGAAATTTGGAAAATATGGGAAATGTAAAAAAATCGATCTAACTCTTAACTTACTCTTCGGAAGTATATACTAGTGCTTACTTGTATGTATAAGTATGTACATATTGTAAATATTAATTTTTAAAATTTTTAAAATATATTTTCCCAATTGTTATCTTTTCTTCTGTTATTAAATATTCTTTAAAGATGATGTGTTTACCTGATAGTCATTTTATATAACTGGATATTATTTATTTAAACATTTCTCTACTTTTAAACATTTACGTTAGCTATACTTTTATTATGCATAAATCTGGGAAGAGCATTATCATCATCCATTAAAATCTGAATATAATTCTATTTATTTCCTGAGGGTATATTCTTAGAATTTAAATGATCTGGTAAAAAAAGAATGAATATTTTATCAATTATTTTTATAAAAAGCCAGTTTGCTTTCCAGAAAGATTGTACCAATATACATTTCTATACATAGTATTTGAGAAAGCTTCCTGAACACTCAAAGCATTCTGTAATTGTGGTCATTACTTGGCTATGTATACAAAAGAAATGCAACCTAAAAATAGATCATTAGTTTACACTCAAGGATTCTTATAATGCCTTGGCTTAATGACGTAAATTAGTATTTGTGGCTCACTCTGAGCATTCTTGCAATGTACTTGAAGAACTAAGAGCTGTTAATGCTAAGTTATTTACTGATGATGACAGTGGGAGCTATCCTGCCGTATACAAATGTCTCATAATCTGTTTAAAGATATCCACCATTATCCCACTATTTGTTTTGTCGTCTTTTATTATGAGCCACTTTTGAAGTAAATCTATTTACTGAACTGGGATCACTCTCTTTTATATTGATGAGACGAAGTCCTAATGTATTCTAGCTAATACAGGAAACTTTTTGGCCTTGATTCATGTTAAGGCAGTTTCTAACCTCTTCCTTACAGCAAGCTGAACTCCTGCTCTATTGCATCTCACAGCATCTCTCCTGCTGAGCCTAGCATCTGTATCCCTGTAGGACAATGTATACATACTGTAGCAAAATTAAATTTTTATGTGCTGTTGCATATTGGGTAGCATGAGTATGATGAATCTGCTCTACTCCCTGTGCAAAGAGACACGACGATACACAATGCATGAGAAGAGGCTGGCTCAGATAAAAGGTCTTTGCAAGAAAACATCCCACGGAGAGAAAAATCTCCCCTACTGGCTTGATCAAACTGCATTTAAGCCTTCATGCCTCTCAAAAGTCTTTGAAAATGACAATTGAAAGGAAGTTGTTATACAGGAAGAGTACATCTGAGTGTATTTTTTTTACATAAATAGGGTGGCCACTGGAGAGACAAAACAGCCTAACTTAAATCTCACTTATCCTCCTTCATTTCCTTTCACTCTGCATTGAGAGAGGCAGAACAAAGATACAGAAAGTCCAAATCTGCAGAAAGAAGAAACTGTTGGAGGTTTTCTAAAGCAGAGATTTGGGGATTTGGGGCACATGTCATGGCTGGTGATTAATCCCTGATTTTTGAAGAAAACTTTTATGAGTAGTAGTCTGAGCTTTTGAATCAATTTCAGACTCTCTAATACAGACATCAAGGCTATGGAAATGAAACATTGTCTCTGCATTCAAACAATTCATACTTGAGTGAAAAAACGGAAAAAAAAGTAAATCCCAGAAGTGCAATCTACTTGAGTTATTAGTACTGTGAGGAAACGTATCTACTTGGAAACACAAAGAACTCAGATTTCACCCTGAGTTGTCAGAGGTTAATTCCGAGAAGAGGTAGTATTTTAATGAAATCTTGGGGATGAAGATTTCAGCTCCTTTTAGAGCTTGAGTGGAGAGAGAATTTCCGAGTAAGCAGCATGTCCAAGTCTGAGGAACGAAGACATGTTTACGGAATTGCAGTTTATGTGACAAGGGGTGCAATATACTTTGTATATTACATTGTACTTTATATTGAATTCTGATGTAAAAGTGATATGAGGCTAGAGGTGTGATTTTGGAATTTGATAATGAAGACCATCTCATACTAAACAACATCTGTAGCATCTATAAAATGAGGTAATTCAGAAAAAATTCAAAAGAATGTTTACAAACCAGATAACATAAGGGAAATAATGAGAGAGAGAGAGAGAGAGAGAGAGAGAGAGAGAGAGAGAGAGAGAGAGAGATTGAAAGCCTAACCAGGTAGACTGAAAGTTTTTATTTAAGCTGTGTTTGTCCACTGTTTATTCACTATTATTCTACGATTTCTTATTGTTCTTCTTTCCTGGAACCAGTAGCATTAGCATATTTCTATCGATCGCCTAGATTTATCTCTAACTAAAGTTGCCCTACACAGGCCATCAGCATTTCTCCTAAGACTCAAACATGTCTTTCAATGCTGGGTTCATGATATGTCCAGTAGCACAGCTCTACAACCTCACCTCACACCTACCAACTTTTCTTCTTTATATTCAATGACCATGGTCAAAAACTTTGATTGTCTGAAAGTATTGGTTACACTGTACAACTTTGAAATGAGTTCTTATAAAGGTCTCTTAAAAAGTTTTATCTCGGCCGGGCGCGGTGGCTCACGCCTGTAATCCCAGCACTTTGGGAGGCCGAGGCGGGCGGATCACGAGGTCAGGAGATCGAGACCATCCTGGCTAACACGGTGAAACCCCGTCTCTACTAAAAATACAAAAAATTAGCGGGGTGTGGTGGCGGGCGCCTGTAGTCCCAGCTACTGGGAGGCTGAGGCAGGAGAATAGCGTGAACCCGGGAGGCGGAGCTTGCAGTGAGCCGAGATCGCGCCATTGCGCTCCAGCCTGGGCGACAGAGCGAGACTCCGTCTCAAAAAAAAAAAAAAAAAAAAAAAAAAAAGTTGTATCTCATATTTTATCTTGATGTTTCCTAATACTGACATTCTCAAAAATATTGGCCTTGCGACTTTTATTGTTCATTAAGTTATGGAAATTTTTCTTTGTCTCCTAAGGGAAAGATTACTTGCCCATAATTGTTGAATTGTTCATTAGACTTTAGATGACTGGATGATTGTAGAAGGAATGTAGCTTTTTTACCTCTAGTCGAGTAAAATATCTGCAATGGTCTTTCTGTTGACGCTTTTTTACATGCCTTAACTCATTTTTTGCTGTAGCTGTTACAACATGTTACTGGTCAAGAATCATAACATGATTCCAAATGAGAAAATGAATTATTGCTAAAGCAATGCCGATTTTTATTTTCTACGAACAACTTTGCTCTCATAAATATCCACCAACTAGTTCCCTTTGGCAAATTTTCCTGACATTGTCCTACTCCAGGCTCAGGCCACCAAATCAGATAAGAGCTTCTGGGAACTATCATGGTGATTTCCTTATCCAAATTAATTAAGACAATCTTAAATGCCTGCGTAGTCACACTAAGGGGCTCACATTGCTCTTTTACTCACAACTGAGGTTATGGAAAGGATTAGCTGCAAATGGCATATTTCACTTTTTTCCAGTGTGCCTCAGCACTGTAATTATTTTATTTGTCAAGCTCAAAATACAGTTACATTTTATAAGAAAAGAACAACAATTTTTGTCACCCTTCTTAATCACGTAAAAATATTAAATCTGAAATTATTTGGAGATATGTTTTTACCATCAGTATGTATATATAGCTTAATAACATCTAGGCACAAAACCTGATAGATTTACTATAGGGAAAATATATTTAAAGCACTTCATCCTCATATTAGGATTATATTTTCCATTTACAATAACAGAAACTTTACAGACCAAATACTAACAGATTCAGCAATAATTTTCTTTTCTGAAATTCAGCTGGAGCTGCAGAATATAAGAACAAGACTTTGAAAATAAATTGACTATAAATGTACAGACATTGAAATAGTGTGGATAGACACTCTGTTCATAGTTCTCAGCAACATGAGATCTACAAATCAAAGAGCTAGTTTCACCCTTTCTGGATAAATTGTAATGGGTAGGCTCATGAACCTTCTGCTATTTCAGTGGCTGCCACTTGCAAAATGTTCACAGTATATTAGATGTTATTGCCCTTGACTATTCCAAAGCATTAATTGAACGTTTCAAGACTTTATGGAAGGATAGAAAAAAAAATCTAATGAGTTAACTCTGGGGAGCCATGCCATAATTTCTAATGTGGATATAAGCTTTATCATAAAGAATCTTTAAAAAACAAAAATACAAAATCAAGGCTAGAATCCTGCTGGAAGAGACCACGCTATGCCCTTAACGAACTGCAGTAAAGCATCAAGCTCTACAGACCTAATGCCCAATTCGAAATTCTGTTAGTCTAACCACTTAAACAGTAATATTAATTACAATTTTCTCCCGTGTTTCAGGTTGTTCCTACTTGTCTACAGTGTAAGGTATGAAATGCTTTCTCTCATACATTTGTTTAATATATATAATTGCTGCCCTAGCATTCATTTTTAGGCCTGACATACGTTGTTTGAGACCCAGTGACACACCTTTGGCCTAATTAAAACTGTTTCTCCCTATGTGGTTATGATAAAGGCCACTCTTTACTTATCCCACTGACACAAAACCCAACTGTGAGACAAAGTGGCAAATGTAAGAAGCCATGTTTGCTCATTTCGGCTTGTACCCCTGACTCTGTGATGAAATGCAGCTCTCTGGAGGAATGCCTTGAAGACAAAATAGCATATAGCACGTGGCACCCCACATCTCTTCCTTGAATCACTATATTCCTTTGACAGCTAACCGTAGTGCTTGCCTTTTCCTTCACATAAGATGATGTCTGATGGGATTAATGATTATGTTTCTCTAATCTATAACCAAAGTGTCTTACAGTGTGTTGTAAGAATCTATAACGTACTCTTCCAAACCTTGATGTGATTCTGCTTCAACGTAACTTCCGAGCAAATTTGGTGTGATTTTGAATTCCCACTACCTATATATAAGCAGCGAGCTGAAATACCTATGCCCTGTGCCAGAGCAGTCTGACAGAACAGCTCCCAGGCTACAGGCCTTGGTACATAGTTACCAGAAGCCTTCTGAATAAAAAACTAACTGTAATTCTTTGACCGCTTGGTTTTCTTTCCTTTAGTTAACAGAACACACCCCACAGCTGCTGCCATGATAAAATTTAATGATCAACACCACGGTCATGTAAATAACTTGATCTCTTCCCGTGTGTGTGTGTGTGTGTGTGTGTGTGTGTGTGTGTGTGTGTGTTTTAAATAGTGAATCCACAACCCCCGATGGGAAAGCTAACGGATATTTTCCAAGGACCTGTATTAAAACATAGTCCCAATGGTTTTTTCTCTTGTTCTCTCTTCCTCCTCACACACTAATTGAGCTCTCCACCACCCTCTGTTTTATGCATTTTTATTTCACCTACTCATTGTGTCTGACCTGACTGACACACACACCAAACCTAACTTTCCCCTCTTGAGCGTGGTTATCTTGGCTTGTGGCCACTCTCAACAGAGAGATAACAAGACCAACTCCAAACAGAAATCATAACATCTTACATACATGAATCTGTTGGAATGAAACAATGAAACCTTGAACTTTATGAACACTGACATGTTAAGCCCACACCTTAAAAGTTGAGTGTTACTGTCTAAATGCCATTTCAAGTGATTTCTAGCTCATTTCACCAAATGGTGAATAAAAAATACCTCCAGGCAAGTAATACTCAGCCTGCTTCTGTTTAGTTAGGAGGTGTAGCTTTGGGCTATGCTTGTTTCCTCCATACTCATATGCTCCCTTCCAAATGTTGTTTGATAACATTTTATGAATGAGATTTAGCCTTAAATCTTTCCATGCCTTTCCATGCTTTTCCTCCATGTCCAAAATTATAAGGAAACTTAGGAGCAAAGACAAAAAAAACTAAATTTTTCAGGCACAGTAATTATAATGGTAACTACATTTTCCTTGTGGAAGACCTAATGAAATTTCCTTAGAAGTTAAATACAAACTTAATTAAATATATTATACAGGTTGAGCATTCCAAATCTGAAAATTCAAAATCAGAGATGCTCCAAAATCTGAAACTATTTGAGCACCGACACGATGACACAAGTGGAAAATTCCACACATATGTACTTAACACAAACTTTGTTTCTTGTATGAAATTGTTTTTAAATATTGCATAAAATTACATGTATAAGGTGAATATAAAACATAAATAGTTTTCATCTAGACTTGGTCCTATCTTCAAGCTCCAAGATACTGAGTATAGATCTATCTATCTATCTATCTATCTATCTATCTATCTATCTATCTATCATCCATCTAGCTAGCTAGCTATCATCTATCTATCTCTTCCAAAATCTGAAAAACAATATGAAATGCAAAACATATCTGGTCCAAGCATTTCAGATTAAAGAAACTCAACCTGCATAGCATGAAGCCTCAGTAATTTTACTGATCATCTCTGCTACACCAAAAAAGGAAACCTGTCTAATAATCATAGCTGAAATCACATAGAAATAGCAAAAAGCGACTATCTAGAATATGACACTTACCATACTGTTCCTCCTTGATTTTTCTTTTTAGGGTAACTAGATTATGACTGTAAAGAGAAAGCAACTAACTCTTCAAAGTAAAGAGAATTTTTCAATCCAGAGTAAAGATTTTGTTTATAATAGAGAGAATAAGGTGGACCCTTGATAGAAAAAGAAAATAAAGGTTGAGCTTTTCCATGCTTTTCCTCTATGTCCAAAGTTCTGAATTTTTTCTTGAATTCTAAAGTCATAAAAACCATTTTATTCTCACAAGTATTAAAACAATATATGAAGTAACCATTTCTTTCATACATGTTAAGTCTTCCCTGCCATGGCTTACAGCATGAGAAGGGAGGAGAAGGGCTTCATGATAGATCATGCAGCCTTCCTGCATGCAATATGTATACCAATGGCACGGCTGAGGGAGTGTTTTCCTTAATGTTCTGAGTATTATCTAATCTTACAATCATAGAACCTCTGTTCATCACCACTGAGTGATATACGAATATCTAGACTCCTATTCCAGACAACTGCTCCTAGATTATTAGGTTATTTAATAAGGGCATAATAGTTTTAAGGACAATGTTTATAGTTATATGGTACTGGGGATGTGATACCATCATTATATACATATTCAAGGACAAGGAAATCCACAAAATTTTAAGAAGACATTGTAATTCATCAGTATATACCAGAGACTGGTCTCCCTCTTCCATTATGGGTGCAGTCTTCTCACCCTGCATCCAACTCTATTGAATAGCTAAAAAAATTAAAATATTTGGACAAAACAATTTTAACATCATGTGATGGTTAATTTTATGTGTCAACTTGACTGGGCCAAAGGATACTCAGATATTTGGTCAAATATTTTTTAAGTATGACTGGGAGGATGTTTTGTGGGGAGATTAATATCTGAGTCAGTAGACTAGTAAAACAGACTGCCCTTTTGAGTGTGGGTGAGTCTTACCCAATCAGTTGAAAGGCTGAGTAGAACAAAACACCTGACATTTCTGTGAGTGAGAAGGGATTCCTCCAGCCTCACTGCTTTTGTTTGTGACATCAGTTTTTTCTTACCTTTCAATTTGAGTTAAGGTCACCTCTTCTTGAGTCTCAAATTTGCCAGTTTTGAGACTGGAACTCACACCATTAAGTCTCCTGGTTCTCAGATCTTTTCCCTGGATCTTCAGCTTGCTGACTTCAGATCCTGGGACTTCTCAGTCCTTATAATTGTGTGAGCCAATTGCTTTTGATAAATATATTTTATTAAAGCAACAGGAAAAGGAGTCATTATACCAAAAAAGATACTTGCACACTCATGTTTAAAGCAGCACAATTTGCAATTGCAAAAATGTGGAACCAATTCAAATACTCATCAATCAACAAGGGGATAAAAAACTGTGTGAGAGAGAGATATATATATAATGCATATATGTGTATATGTGTATATATGTGAACACACACATATATATAACGGAACACTACTCAGCCATAAAAAGGAATGAATTAATGGTATTTACAGCAACCTGGATGGGATTGCATACTCCTATTCTAAGTGAAGTAGTTCAGAAATGGAATACCAAACATAGTATGTTCTCACTCATAAGTGTGAGCTAAACAATGAGGATGTAAAGGCATAAGAATGATACAATGAACTTCGGCGACTCAGGGGTAAAGATGGGAAGGGGGTGAGGGATAAAAGACTACAAATTGGGTTCAGTCTATACTGCTTGGGTGATGGGTGCACCAAAATCTCACAAATCACCACTAAAGAAATTACTCATGTAAATAAAGAAATTACTCATGTAACCAAATACCACCTGTTCCCTAAAAACCTATGGAAATAATATTTTAAGTTGTATATGATAGCCCTTCAAAGAAACACAACCAACAAGATATATATGTATATACACACATATGGGTACACATGCGCATGTATGTATACATATATATATATTTCTTTGAATAACCCTGACTCTTACTGACACACACGGCCACATTGACAAATCCAATTAATTGAAGGAGTTTAACATTTGCTCAACATTTTGAGCATATGGAAAAATTATTATCAGTTTTGAAACAACCATTTACATTTTAAAATGTTTCCATTTTGCTTTCATTCCTATAGTCTCATCTAGTTCTCTTTCTCACTGACAGTCCACTAAAATAAGGTCGTGGAAATGTAGTATAATTTAAGAATTTTAGATTGGGCATCGGAATATCTGTACCTGAACATAGAATTTATCTATTAGTAATATGTAAACTTGAGCAATTCATTTCTCCTTCCAGATATTACATTTGTCATCTTTAAATTGAAGACATTTGTGTGTTTTTATGGTAGTACTGCAAGAATTGAGAATGAAAATATAGTTTTTTAGTAAATTATACAATATCATCTGATGTAAGTTTACTGTGCTCATAATAGTAACAGTAATGTTATTATTGACATTTTCCCTAAAACATGTAAAATCCAAATATATAAAATAATTTTACTTTTTCAAGTGTAATGGAGAAATATGCCATACTATTCTGTAGTCTGATACCATTTTCCTTTCTCTCTTGAATTATACTTGGTATGGTTTTTAATTCAATCCATCCTAAGCTCAGTTTAAATGATAAATTCATAATAGTTTATCATAATTAATTCTTCAGCCATATGTCATGCAAAATTTAAAGCAAAATTTAAAGAAAAATTGAAGCAAAATTGAAGCAAATTTAAAGCAAAATTGAAGAAGGAAAAGAAAAATTTTTATAACTTAATTTTATCATTCATCATTACGTCTCCTACAGAAATAAAGCTAAAAAATATTGATGAATATTTTTTCAAAGATGCAAAAGAGAAAATTTAAATAAAATATGTGCCTTCTGTGGCTCAAATAATAAAAATACAATGGAAATTCATTTATAGAATTCATAGTCGACACAAGTATGCAATGTCAAGTTTTGCTTGATATAAAAATCTATACAGATAAAGATTCTGCTCCGAAAACACTGCGTTAGGTCTTTATAATACATTAGATTTAACTTTCCTCTCTTGATGAGGGAAAAAATTATTATTAGGCACTAACAATGTGCTAAACTCTAATGCAATCTCCATAATATGTTATTATTTTTATCGTTAAAAGAACACTACAAATAGGTAACATTGCACTCTTTAACAGAAAGGAAAATGAGGATAAAGAGGTTAGACACTTACCATGGTAGTAAGAGGATTGCTTGAATCTGCTCTGTTGTCCAGATCACAGGCTTAATTAAAATCTGTACGGTTAGCAGTTGCTAAACTCCTATCTATTTCCTTTCAGTGGCCTCAGATCCTTCCCTCATTTGCCACATTCAGACATTTCACAAATTCAGATCTCCATTGCCTCACTCTGGGTTTACTGCCCGAGTTTCCCAGTTGACTTCCACACTGGCAGTTTTTCAGCAATTACTCTTACCCTCTGTGCAGAAGCTATCATCAACAACAGAACAGAAATAATAAGCCCCAACAACCAGAGAGGCAAAGGACAGTAGACAGCCTGGGGAGACCAACTTATGGATTAACAAGAGCAGTTTGCTCACTTGGAGTCACATTCTCCTGTGCCGTTCACCCGCTTTGCTCTTCTGTTCCAGCTCTGTAGCTGACAGGGACCTTTTCTTAAAACACCTGTCCCTCCTTTCTTCACTTTGCTTCCTTCACTGATTTTAATGACTACACTCTGTGGATTTTTATTGCTTTTAAAAGAAAGTTTTATTTGTTTTTTTTTAATAAAGTCATACACCATTTGTGAAATCAGAATAAAATATCAGAGGACAAGCAGCAAATTGAGAACATAAGCCTTGGAGGCAGTAAAATTTAGCCACACAATACAGATTTGATCAATATCTCAGACAAGTTAACAAAGTCCTTAGGCCTCAGATCTCTCATATATAAAATTAGGGAAATAGTTATATTTTGTGTTAAGATACTATGAGAAAATGTGGAAATTTTCTCAGCATGCAGAAGAAATTTAATATATAAAAGCATTTCCCCTGTTCCCTGTCTTCCACCTTCTATCAACTGGTCAGTTTAATAATATGAATCTTACTATCTATTTTTGATAGATAGGAAGATAGGTGATATAGATAGATGATAGAAGATAGATAGATAGATAGATAGATAGATAGATAGATAGATAGATAGATAGACACAGATGATAGGTAGACAGATAATTTTAATGAAACAGGTTTAAGTTGCTAAGCCACAGGGTTATGGGTTTAGGCAAAAAATACCAAGCTCAATAAATGATTTTGAACGGTGTTTTCATACTAATTGTAAAGAAGGTAAGAGTGATCAGAAAAAAATACCAAGAAGATGTAAGAGAGAGCAAAATATTAACACGATAATAGGGTACCTCCTTTAAGTGTATAATTTCTAGTGTTCCTAGAAAGAAATTTGTCTTATGTTACATTGTATCAACATATATCCAATAGAGCATGAAATTGCTTCTCTGCATCTTCACTTTTTTACCTTTCCCCAAAGCTCTCATCATGTCCAGATATGTTTTATAGTGAAAACTCTCTGATAAGAAGAGAGACAATTACAGAAAACCCTAGACCCATTTCCCTCTGGCCACCTTTCCAGTGGCTAGAAAAAAAGTGAATTATTATTCCTGTGCATTAGGCTAACAAAAACTGTTATCTAATATTTATAATTTTATATACTAGTAAAACTGTAGTTTTATTATGAGGTGCTTTGTGAGTATGATAAATAAGTGGTTTCTTTATCATGAATAGATTAAATTAGCTTACTAATAAAAATGTAATATTCTTAACTAGACATTCGTAATGAGAAGTTATCTCTTTTAAAACTATGAAATATTTCCCACCTATGTAGTAATGAACAAAACATATTACTTTAATAACATCCAAATTGGTAAAAAAAAAAAAACAGTTATCATATATATTAATAAAAGTATATTGATATATCATGAGAAAGAAATCAGAGTGAGTTTGGAAAATGTCTTACCCACTATGAATTTATTCAATATTAAAATATACGGGTTTGAATTAGTGACAAAACATTTCCTTTTACAATTGCATAACAAATTGTATAATTGTTTAATAAACCCATGACCATAAAACATTTTATATTTTTTAGAATACTTGCAAGTGTATTTAAAAAGTAGCAGTTCACACCAACAAACATTGGGCAATTTGGGAAAATCTGTGTTATTCATTCATTTATTCTCTTCTCTTGGCTTTTGGCATGTGTAGTTGCAGGTGTTGAGCTGGACAGGTACACGTTTCTCAGTTTGAAGATGAGTGCTAGAAGTCTATGATTCCTTCAGTTCCGTGGATCTTTGACTTTGTTGCCACTTTTATGATACAGGCTAACTTCGCGGATCTGAATCGCTGAAGCAGATTTTATATAACCATCTTCACTGGTGACTAATTCATGACTAAACTGTAAATGGTTTGATAATGTTCTCTGTAGAAAAGTAGCAACTGCCAGCTCATTCTCTCATTAGCATGCTATTCCAGCAAGAGAAAGACACCTCCATTAAATCTTTAAGTGGAATATATACGTCTTGAAGATTGAAATCACTAATTTTGTTTGGTCAAAACATCTACCATAGATCAATGGCCTTAGTAGGTGCTTAGTAACTGTTTTTGTATTACAGTTCCTCAATATCACTTTTATTGTGGTTTGGCATTAATAGAGGTGATCTTCAGACAGATTTGTATTATTGCACACACTCTCTGAGTGGGCCAATGTGCACAGCAAAACCACTTAGAACATTATTTTGACTTTAGGATACCCAAAAATGCAAAGGCAACAGAATTTTTAAGATTCAAAGAAATAAATAGGATCTGACATAATTCAAAATATAGCTAGAATTTGAAAAAGACAGGGCAATGCATTTTTTAAAAATTGAGTAAGGCCAACGGTGGCAAACCTGGGAGACTTTTTATGCTCTTGTGGAATGGTTGATCCTCTAAATGTTCCATCTAGTATCTAAGCCCACCTGCTCACAAAAAGGAAAATTTTAAGTTTTAGTCACTTGTCTTTTGGGAAAGATTATATAATTGTACCATGATATCTTTCATATATCACAAATCGGAGGCAGTGAACATGTGGGAAATGAATTTGGAAAGCCCTATAAAACTTAATTTAAATTTTTGTTAAGTATCTTAAGTTCCTGAATCTGAATTGTTATCTGTACAGTGAGAATTATTATATATCTCAGCCATGATTATGGTAAGCATTATGCAGAATGTCTCTGGAAAATTTTTATAAGCTATAAAGAATTTGTAGCCTTATATATTATAAATGTGAAAAAATAATATATGCATGATACAATGCTGATAACGATCATGAAACAATGAGATGAGACTAGAGAAGAACTTTATATGAATATATGTGTCAACACATACTCAAAATTAAGTCTGCATAGTATTCCGTGGTATATATGTGCCATATTTTCTTTATCCAGTCTATCATTGATGGTTATTCGGGTTGGTTCCAAGTCTTTGCTACTGTGAACAGTGCTGCAATAAACATATGTGTGATTGTGTCTTTATAGTAGAATGATTTATAATCCTTTGGGTATATACCCAGTAATGGGATTGCTGAGTCAAAAGGATGAGTTCATGTCCTTTGCAGGGACATGGATGAAGCTGGAAACCATCATTCTCAAAAAACTAACACAGGAACAGAAAACCAAACAGCGTGTCATTTTACTCATAAATGGGAGTTGAACAATGAGACACATGGACACAGAGAGGGGAACATCACACGCCGGGGACTGTTGGGCGATACGGGGCTAGGGGAGTGATAGCATTGGAGAAATACCAAATGTAGATGATTGGTACAATGAGCCACCATGGTACGTGTATACCTATGTAACAAACCTGCACATACTGCACATGTATCCCAGAACTTAAAGTATAATAAAATAATTTTAAAAAGACCTGTTACAATTTTAAAAAACATGTCAAAAGATTTACCTTGGATATGGCTTAACTTTACCTTCTTTCCATCAATCTCCAACTGCTGAAGAATTGAATTTAGTAAAGTATATGTTACAGTTTGAATGGCACATAAATGCTGTATCAATTGCTATTCTCTAGTAGCAGCTTTATTTAAAAGAATATTGAAATAAGTGTTTTGGAAGGAGAAGTTTAAAGGAAGTAATTTTGGAACATGAACATTGGGAAAAGAAGGCAGGCTTTGGATCCAGCTCAGCTGGGTGGAAACTTCACCCAGCCACGGCATAATTGATTTTCCTAGGGCTGGGTACTTAAACTGTCTTTTCCTAAAACTCAGCTTCCTTACCGATTGTAAAGTCATATTTTTACAGGGGTAATTTTAATATCTCATGGAGTTAGTGTGAGAATTTTATAAAAAAATATATTTATTTCTTATTCAGCGATATTTATTGAGTCTCTACCATGTCCTAGATGCTAATTCCCAAATAATATTCATAAGAACCTCTAGATGGGGATTTCATGTCTGTCTGGTGCTGTCATTCATTTTTAACAAACATGTATTACTTGTATCTCTCTCTCTCTCTCTCTCTCTCTCTCTCTCTCTCTCTCTCTCTCTCTCTCTCGTTTTCAGATGGGGTCTCACTCTGTTGCCCAGGCTAGAGTGTAGTGGTGCAATCTCGGCTCACTGCAACCTCCACCTTCCAGGTTCAAGCAATTCTCCTACCTCAGCCTCCCGAGGACAGGCATGCACCATAATTTTTGTATTTTTCATAGAGACGGGGTTTCACCATTTTGCCAGGCTGGTCTCGGACTCCTTACCTCAGGTGATCTGCCTGCCTTGGTCTCCCAAAGTGCTAGGATTACAGGCATGAACCATTGTACTCAGTCCATAATTCCCTTTATTTACCACAAGAAACA
Organism: Macaca nemestrina; assembly: GCF_043159975.1. Taxonomy (NCBI): domain Eukaryota; kingdom Metazoa; phylum Chordata; class Mammalia; order Primates; family Cercopithecidae; genus Macaca; species Macaca nemestrina. Next base: position 25,869,508 of record NC_092140.1, read on the forward strand.
TAATAATAATTTTGAATGTGACACGACTGATCCTATATATTTCAGGATATGTTCTCATGCAGGAGCTACATAGATCCATCAGGTTCATGGTAATTTGAATGTCATTATTACCCTTGTTTAGCAAAGAATAATGTATAATCTTAGCTTTATCCAAAAGGAGTACATTTTGAACTTGCATTTAATTTGTACACATAGCCCTCAGAAACCTCAGGGTACCTAGTAGAAGAAGTTTTGATGTTTGTCTCCTAGAGAATTAGCTCTTCACTCACTCATACTTAAATTGTAGCATAGAGTCAAGTGGCATTTCCACCTTTCAGGACTCTCAAAATTTAGGTGTACTTACGTTATTGTAATTGAAGGGAGGTATAGGAATGTCTAACTTAAAGTAACCACCTGGATAAAACAAGAAATCAAAAGTAATCTTTTAAAGCAAATATCTGGTCATTCAAGGCTACTCTGTCATATGGTGAATGCCAGTCTTTACGTGGGTGAGGTGACGCAGGAGAGAGATTTCAAAGGCTTTCTTGAATTTGTCAGCAGAATTTTACTTTAATTCTATTTGCATTTTAAGTTTCTGCAATACGAGTCCCTTCACTAACTGAAATGCTTGTAGAAGCATTACCATCATCTTCCCTCCTTTAATGCAGATCTGTGTGAGAAGTCAACTGCATGGCGAAAATGAAATAACAAAGGAATGAAAATTTTTTATACATTAGTGTATGGGCCCTTAGGATCAAATGGGTTTAATACACAGGCTTGTTCTTAAAAGTACTAATGAATGTGTCAGGATTTGACTCTTTGTGCTTACATTTTCTAAGCACCTACTTGCTACACCATCAGACATTTTGTACAGTCTATTAGGTTTCTACCAAAATTACTGGCCCCTTCCAGTACTGCCTCCTGAGATGACTATATACTACTTTGATGGGGAATTTAGGAATTCCAAAACTTTTTAGTAATACATTTAGAGACAATTTGAGTTACTCCCAACAGATGGCTAATTACATCTATTGTGGGGTGATTTAGCTCTTGGAGGCAATCTTATTAACCAGTTCTTGTTTGCAGACAGGACAGCTAACTGTATCCATGATGTTGCACTATATTTGGAAGAAGCGTTAGGGATCATCTCCAACTCCCTCACTATGAAGATGTAAGAACTTACTTTGATAACTGGGTAAATCACTTACAAAAGTGATTAACGAAAATAACAAACTCTAACTTGGGGACTAAGCAGGCAAAACAATGTGCTTTTTTGCATTGAAGGGGGTTGTTTTTTAAGTTGCTTAGAATAAGGTTAAGAAACAACGTACCTAATAATCTATTTGAAAAGGTAAAATGTGATACATGCACTAATAGAAAAAGAGAAAGGACAATGGGAAAATACGGCGTTGTTTGGTAAAAGCAGTGATGTTTAATCCAAATCTTGAAGAGTAGGTAAGATTTTGATACAAAAAGATTAAGAGGACATGATAATTTTTTGGAAGGAAGGAGGAAATTACGTTAGCCAAGGCATATGGGGCTTTCATGATGGAAGGAAAAAGCATGTTGAGTTCAGAGTAGTGACAGATCCAGCACTAAAACCAGGTTGAGCTATAGGAAAAGTTCCAGACAAAATAAATTGGATTTTATTTTATAAGGAATTGGAAGTCATTGAAAATATTATCAAAATAAAGGAATAACATGTTCAGAGCTTTCTTTTGGAAAGATAACTCATCTGCAAAAATATTGCCATCACATACACACGAAATAGATGTGGATTATATGGGTAAGGGTCTGAGGCTGTTTATGACAAAATGAGAGATATCTTTGAAAATTTATGTTCGCTATAAAATGTCTCCCAATATGTTGCAATAGGTATCAAATATGCCTTTCATTTCGTAATATTTAGTTTTTCAAATGCCTTATTTATTGCTCAATATCACCTTCCTTTCATGTCACGTAGAAGCACATATTTATCTTCTGCCTTCATTTAAACTTTGGTTAAAACCTTTCAGACTTCCTTGCTTAGTTTTAGAATAAGAAATTAAAGTCATATTAAAAATTCTATAAGGATATTAGTAGTAATAACAATTATACGCAGCAGAAATAGTTATAATTGTGTGTGCTTGTAAGTCAGCATAGAAATATGCTTTATATGCAGCATGTAAATTGTACCCCATATTGATAGTATCATATAAATATTACAATTGTCTTCATTTTACCCAGTGAGTACCCTAGGGCTTAGAAACTACTAAAATAGTCCGAGCACCCAAGGACAGTAAGAATGTATCTGGCAATTTAAGATTAAATGGTTAAAATCTGATTTTAACTTTTTAAACTGATTAAAATGGAGAAACCCATTTTAAGATTTCTCAAAATAAGGGAAAAAATACTATAATGGTCTATCAAAATTCCATTACTAGGAAATGATTATATTTTGGGGGCAAATTTTATTTACATCCCCATTCACACGCATGAAGAGCTTTGAATCTGTGTTCCATATACAAATGTATCTTCTCTGTAATATAACGTTTTCTTGGGGTTTCCTGAAATAAAGTTATAATTACAGTTTCTATTTACTTTTTGATAAAGAAACGTGAAAATTAATTTCATCTATTAATAAAAGATGATTTTTTTTTCCTCTAGACCCAGGGAGGGTCTTAAGAGCATAAGAGCCTTATGAGCAAGTTTTACTCTTACATTTCAAGGCCACAAGTTCCAAAACATGATGATAGCCTATTAGGAAAGAGAAAAGTGATATGCAAAGTCACCTGCCTCCTGAAAGAATTATCTTTAAGGTACCTTCTAAAGAAAGAGCAAGCAATGTGGAAGGACATGCAGTACAAGCAACCTCCTTAATTGTGCCCAAACCATTGGTCCTTGTTTTATATACTCAATAAGATGCTGCCCATGCAAAAGAAAAATCCTAGTTAGACAGAAACAATAAGATCTGGTAACTGATAGTATAACATTGTGTACGTGATAGCCAAAATGATTTATTTTGTAAGGCAAATGTTATCATATAAATTCTCTTATTAAAACTCTACCAGTGTTTTGTTTTGCTGTAATGCATAGCAATTATTTCTACCAACATTAGACTAATAGCAAGAGAAGGGGGAGAGATTTTTCACATAAAAGATTGCTGCTGCTCTTAGAATAAAAGAAATAGCTTGTAAACAGAATACCGAGACTTATGTGGTCTGCCAGGTCTCTCTAGACTCAGGCTACCATGCTGTCCACACTGGCTAATTGTAGTCCTTCCCAACATTGACGGAAAGATCTATAGTTGTTTTGGATAACTGAATTTTATATATCTATTTAGTATCCATGTAAAGACACCAATAAAACCAGCTTGAATATATAAGTCAGAGTTTCAAAAGAGAGGTCACTATATGGAGCCAGAATTTGGCAGTAGTTGACAGAAACATAATATTTAAAGCCATGAAACCAAATGAGATAACCAAGGAAGAGAATATAGAAAAAGAGAAGAGGACCAAGGATCAAGCTCTGAGGTTTTATTATGAGAAGAGATTGGAAAGAAGAGGAGTTGGCAAAGGAAACTGAAAGTGAGTCAGTAGCTGAACCAAGAGAGTGGTGCTCTGTGTATTAATGGAACAAACTGTAACTAGGAGGAGAGACCAAGAGTGGTAGCTCAGTTCTGCTGAAAAGTCATAAGTGAAATGAGGTCTGAGAATAGGTTATACTATTTAACAATGGAGAATGAGGATTCATGAATGGCATTATAAAAAGTGGAATGTTGGAGCAAAAATTGGAGTGGAATGTTTTTAAGAAATAATATATTTAACAAACAATGAGATAGTGAATAGAAACCCATAATTTTAACATTAAGCTATCATCAAAAATTAGATTTTGTTGCAATTTATTACTAAGAGCAATAAACAGATAAATCAAAGGGCAATAAATGGATATGTTTTTATAATTGCCTGATTATTTTCTGAAAATGATTATTTCCAGAGGCGAAGTTACTGCGTGAAAAAGTCAAAATATTTTTTTAAAAAATGTTTCTTATTGCCCATTCTTATGGTGCTGGAAAAAAAATTGTTACCTCATCTTTTTGACTGTTAGATTATTCCTATTTTCTGTATTATTTGGATAGAACTTACCCAATATTTTAATTAATAATAGTAACAAGTCATATTTTATATATAAAAATGTGTCTTCTGTTTTACTATTAGATATGGAACTAGCTACTAGATTGCCCATGATTTTTATCATGAAATCAATAACGTGTTCATCATAAACAATGTGACAATTGTAAAAAAAAAAGGGCAAAAAATAAAAGTCCCCATTTACTGAGGCTCTTTTATATATTTTTATAAATTGTTGCAGTTTTCATCATAACAATTGTAGATTCCAGATAGTTCTTTTGAAGAACGTGTGCTCTAAATGTGTGGTGTTTTGTTGCTTAGTGTTTTGTTAGTACTTATTTTGTCCATGGCCTATCTAGTGAGAGAGCCATTATTTGATTTTCATTTTATAATTAGCACTTTTCCATATGCTGCCTCACAAAATGAGTGGGTCAGACACAGGACAAGATTTCAAGCAGTTCTTCACACATATCTGCTGAAAACTAACTAAATCAGAATGAAATACCTCTGTCTTTTATCATTTGTCAGGATTTCTTCAACCTAATTTTATCAGTAAGTCTTTCTTATTGTTCTATAGAGCATAATAACTTCCTGGGTTTTTTTAAAGAACAGTTTTAATTATCCCTATATTTATTATGAAGTCCTATTATTCAGAGCAAGAATTGGCAAACTATGGCCTGTTGGTCAATTCTGCAGTCACTTGTTTACAAAAAGTTTGCGGAAAGGGTTTTATTGGAATTAAGCCATGCTTATGCAATTAAATATTGTCTGTGGCTGCTTTTGCACAACAGTAGAACTGCAACGTTGCAACAGTTTTTATGGCCGAGGAAGCCTAAAATATGTACTATCTGTCACTTTACATGAAAAAAAAAATAGTTACAATCTCATTTAGAGCAGTAGTTCTCAATTATTTTCCTTTGCTGTCTTAAAAATAATTGAAGATATCAAAGATCTCTTTTTTATGAGTTGTGCCTACAAATATTTGCTGTATTCGAAATTAAATTTGAGAAATTTAAAATAACATATTAATTTCTTTAAAATAACGCATTTACTCATGACATGTTAACATAAATTATACTTCCTCTGAATCATAATTATATCTTCCAAAATGAATTGATGTAGTGACATGAGTGTTTTACATTCTTTACAAATCTCCTTAATGACTGGCATAATAAAATACAATATTCTCATATCTGCTTCTGCATTCAATTTGTTGTTATTTGATGTTTTGTTTGAAGCAGATAAAGAGAATACAGCCTCACATGGATATGTATTTGGAAAATGAGGAGTATCATAATGGCATTTCAGCTAACTGAGGATACTAAACAAGTTGTAGTTTCATAAACGTTAGTTGCACTGAAGGCTCTGAGACACTATCAATCAACTTTTCTCAAACTCTGTTACATTCCACTTACACTTTGAATAGATACTCTACTTATGCACGATTTTGTAATATCTTTTCAGTATATAATGCCAAAAATACACAGTTTTTAAAACCACCAATCTCATCAGAAAGACTACATGCATTGAAACACCAGTTAACTCAAAATAAAGAATATAAGATTTCCATTATTCTAATACTTAAAAGCTCATGTTGTGTTATTGTCAGAAATGCTGTGAGATGTTTTTTGTTGTTGTTGTTGCTGGGTTTTTGTTGTTGTTGTTGTTTTGTTTTGTTTTGTTTTTCCAATGACTGACTTCACTGATTTGGGGAAAAAATGTCTACTTATTACCCAAGTCACAATAACCATGGTTTAGCTATCAATTGTTCTTTCAAGTAAAAATGTTGCTCCATTTATAAATGCCGTTAGTTCAGCCAACAACAGGAACAATTGCACAACTGTTTTTTCCTAGTGTCAACCACATACTTTCATATGCAAGAAAAGTCCTTGCATTTTGTTACACAGGACATTAAAAAGACACTCAGGAGTTTGTGAACCACACTATGAGAATTGATCATCTAGTTAATTGTTTATTTTGTTCCTTGTCACTTTCGCCATTTATGAGTTCTAAGGATGACTTTGGCACCTTTTAAATTCAGGTAGAAAAAACTCATCACATACACGAGATATCACAGAGAAATTTTTCTCATTCTTGGTGCACAGGTGCCTTGTGTGTCATGGTCCTGCAAGTTCTGACTCCCAGCAATCTGGAAACCTCTCTATAAAATCTATATTTCTTCCAGATATTTTGGTAGATTTCTCTGGTCACTTGTTTGGAAGTAAGAAGAAAGGTTAGCTAGTACATAACATTGGAGCAACCCAGACAAACTGCTTGAAGCTTCATTGCCTCCTCGGTAAACTAGAGGTATGATTGTGCTGTGCTTGTCTCACAAAATACTGAGATAACAGTTTAGATTATCTATCTCCTCCTCCCCAGCTTTATTTGTGTTTAATTGACAAATAAACTCTTTATTATTATTGTTCATTTTTGTAGAAACAGGGTCTTTCTATGTTGTCTCAGCCTCCCAAAGTGCTAGGATTACAAGCGTGAGCCACCGCACTCAGCCAATACTGTACTTTTGGTCCACGGTTTGTTGAATCCACAGATACGGAACCTGAGGACATGAAGGGTCGAGGGTACTGACTGATCTCACATATAAGTTCCTGATGTCAGTGAGAAAACTTCACTTTTCTCATCATTAAGTGGATGTTTGTTGTAGGTTTTAGTAAATATTATTGATCACATTGTGGATGTCCCCTCTCTTCCTAGGTAACTGAGAGTTTTTATACTGAATGGATCTTGATGTTGTCAAATGCTTTTTCTACATTTAATAATACAATCATATGACTATTCTTTTCTAGCTTATTGATATAACTTAATTAGTTAATTGATATTTATTTACAGTATTTTAATTGACAAATCATAAAGGTATAAACTGATGGGGGATAGTGTTTTTTTGTTTTTATACAATTTGGCTTTTCATTATTAGAAATAAACATCACCCATTTTAATATATATATATATATATATATATATCTCCTTACAGTCTTCTTGATAAGCTGACAACAGAGTCAAATGAGGCACAAATGTATATTAACTTCAGTGAAATGCTTACAAACAATAGCCTAAAACTTTTTATCTTGTCTCATTATTTTATAGTTAAATATAAAATTTATTGCAGGTTGATTATTTTTGTCCAAAATGCAAGATACTCAAATGTTAGTTAATACAAATAACTTTTATCTATTTTGATATCATGACTTATTAATTGTAGCTTGCAACTTCTATAAGTTGTCCCCAAATGAAGTCTGTACCAATTTGCTATTTCACAAATTTCTGCACGTCATATATTTTATTACATAATAAATTTAAGGTAAATTAAACAGCACATTATTAACTAAATAGAAAAAGAAGTCAAAATGACATTATTCAAGTTTGTATTTAAATGAAATCAATAATTTTTCATGATTTACCTAAAATCAAGCAATTTAACTTTCCATTCCTTATATACTATAAAATTTTTAAATAACTAAATACCATGATAGTTTGCAAAAATTTTACTATACAAGTCAAAACAGGTGAAACCTTTAAAGAACCAGGAAAAAAAAAAATGTGTCAGTCATCATTTGTATCCATTTTAAAGGGAATGTTGCCATTCTTGAATGGATGACTGGTAAACTGGATAATATGAGGTCTTCTCAGTCGCAGAACGGAGATTAAAGGCCAATGGGATAGTATGTTGATTAGAATAAAATCTTTTTTTTTTTTTTTTTTTTTTTTTTTGAGGCGGAGTCTCGCTCTGTCGCCCAGGCTGGAGTGCAGTGGCGCGATCTCGGCTCACTGCAAGCTCCGCCTCCCGGGTTCCCGCCATTCTCCTGCCTCAGCCTCCCGAGTAGCTGGGACTACAGGCGCCGCCACCACGCCCGGCTAATTTTTTTGTATTTTTAGTGGAGACGGGGTTTCATTGTGTTAGCCAGGATGGTCTCGATCTCCTGACCTCGTGATCCGCCCGTCTCGGCCTCCCAAAGTGCTGGGATTACAGGCTTGAGCCACCGCGCCCGGCCTAGAATAAAATCTTATGAAACCATTCTTGCCATGCCTTGTCCTGTCTACATCATAGAAGCATCTTTTATAATTTCCTGTTCTAGTTCTCAGTGAAAATCAGTGATCCCCTCAAATAAATGCAAACTTAAATATGCTACATAAATCCCTATATTACTTATGTTTTCTTTGCTCTTTGAAGATATACATAGATATTTATATTATTTTGAAATACTAATCATAAATCAGTAGCTGTTGCCCAATAATATATGGGCATTATTTGAATCATCTTGTTTGGTGTGTTTATTCATGTTAAAGTTCTAACTTTATTATTAATTTATTTTGATTACAGTAAATATATTTTATATCTACTATTACATCCAAATGCAGCTAACAAGATTCAAAATGACTTAGATCAGCACCATTATTTTCCAACAATATTGATGTTGCTTGACTATTCCAACTGTTAATTACTTAATTCAATTATTATTGTAAATTTATGTTTGTTACATGGATACTTAGTGTAATGAAGTTTGGGCTTCTAGTGTACCCATCACCCAAATAGTGAACATTGTACCCAGTAGATAATTTATAAATATCTATTAATAGATAATAGATAATTTTTCAACCCTCATCCCCTTTCCCAACGTCTCCTCTTTTGTAGCCCTCAGTATCTATTATTTCCATCATGATGTCCATATGTACCCGTTGTTTAGCTCCCAACTCTAAGTGAGAATATGTAGTATTTTATTTTCAGTTTCTGAGTTATTTCACTTAGGACAATAGCCTCTAGCTCCATCCATGTTTCTGCAAAGGACAGGAATTCATTATTTGTATGGCTGCATTGCATTCTATAATGTACATGTATTGCATTTTCTTTATCCAGTCAACCACTGATGGATGGTTAGGTTGATTCCATGACTTTGCTATTATGAATAGTGCTGTGATAAACATTGTAATGGAGGTCTCTCTTTTATATAATGATTCCCTTTCAATTGGGTAGATATTTAGTAGTGTGATTGCTGGATTGACTGGTACTTCTATTTTTAGTTCTTAAAGAAATCTCCATACTTTTTTCCATATATGATATATTAATTTACAATCCCAACAACACTGTATAAGTATTTCATTTTCTCTGCATCCAGAGTGATATTTTGATACATGTGTACAGTGTAGGATGATTAAATGAAACTAAATATCAACTAGTTATCATTAATAGGTTTTTCAAGTCAGTCAAATTTAGCATTTGGGGGTTGTTCTTAATTAATTTTTTAATGTGGAACCAGCTTTGCCTACTGCAATTTATAATTCTTTTTACATGTTGTTGGATTCAATTTGCTAAGATTTCATTGACAATTTTTGCACCTATATTTATGGATGATATTGGTCTTTAGTTTTATTTTCTTGTGTCTTTGTCTGGTTTTGGTTTTAGGGTTACGTTGGTCCTATAAAATGGGTTGGCAAGTATTCCTTCTGCCTCAATTTTCTGCAAGAGGTTATAGAGAACTGGCATAATTTCTTCCCAGATTGTTTGGTAGAATCCATCAGTGAATGCCTGTGGGTCTGGTGCTTTCTATTTTGTAACACTATTAATTATTGATATAATTCCTGTAATAGATATAGAGCTATTCAGATTATCTATTTATTTTGTGTGAGTTTTGGAAGGTTGTGCTTTTCCAGGAGTTAGTCAATCCAGGTTATCAAACTTGTGGGCATAAAGTTGTACATAATAGTCTTTTATTACACTTCTAATGTCTCTGAGGTTTGAAGTGATATCTATCTTTTATCTCTGACATGAGGAATTTATGTCCTCTCCACTTTTTTTCATAGTTAGCCTGGACAGAGGCTAACTTTAGTGAGCTCAGAAATCCAGGTTTGGGGTCTGTTTTCTCTATTGATTTCCTGGTTTCAGTTTCGGTGATTTCTTCTAAGGCAGATCTACTGGCAATGCATTTTCTCAATATTTGTTTGTCTGAGAAAATCTTTATTTTTCCTTCTCTTTGCAAGGATAATTTTGCAGGGTACAGAATTCTAGGTTGGTGAGGTTTTTCCCTTGATGTTTTAAATATTTCATTCCACTCTTTTCTTAATGCAAAGTTTTTGGGAGAAGTTGAATAGAATTCTTAATTTTGCTCCTCTTTAGGAAAGGTGTTTCTTTCCTCTGGCTTTTTCAGAATTGAAAAAAAATTATTTATTTTATTATTTATTTATTTATTTATTTATTTATTGTAGTTTGAAAATGATATGTATAGGTGTAGTTTTATTGACATTTATCCTGTTTTGCGTTCTCTGAGCTTCCTGGGTCTGTGGTTTGGCATTTGACATTAAATTGGAAAAATTCTCAGTCATTATTGTTTGAAGTATTTCTTCTGTTTATTTCTTACTTTCTTCTTCTCCTGCTATTTCCTTTAGAGTTAGGTTATACCTTATGCGACTATCCCACAGTTCTTAGATATTGTGGTCTGTTTTATTCTGTTTTATTTTTCCTGCCTTTTTGTTTTCCTGTTTCCTTTTAAACTTTTGGATGTTTCTACTGAGGTATCCTCAGGTTCAGAGATTCCTCATCCCTGTGTCATCTACTTACAAGCCTGTCAAAGGCATCTCTGTTTCTGTTATAACATTTTTTATCTCCAGCCTTTTTGTTGTTCTTTCTTAAAAGGTTCATCTCTTTACTTTTTTTCCTGTTTGTGAAAGCTGCCTACTTTATCCGTTAGAGCTCTTTTCTTATAAATTTGTATGATATATTTGCTGCCTTACCATCCATTTTTAAGCCTGACATTAATTTTTCTGAAACCCAGTCATAGTTTTTCACCTTTGAATTAGTTAAAACTTCCCCTCACTTAGTGGTTGTGGATAATATAGTCCACTTGTTTCTTATCTAACAGATCCAAAACTCAACACACTTCATAGCTGCTGACCATGGTCAAACATAATGGTTGACACCAGAGTCTTGTAAATAGGTCCATTCCTTCACATGTGTTTCTTTAAACTAAGCAATCTACAAATCCCATGACGAAGCCTAAGGGATGTCCATAAACCCACATGCCTATAAATAAAGGCATAGACTTACAGGTTCTATTTCTTTCTCACTTCCCACCTGCTGGTTGAACTCCTTGTCACCTCCAGCGTTCCTTTTCCCTTTGGATGGAACTTCTAACCTCTCAGGAATCTGTAATCTTTTTTTTTCTGTTGCAAGCATTTCTGTTTCACTTCTACATTGTGTCTCACCTCACCAACACATCCAAAACTTACTTTCCTCTGGAAAGTGAATATTTTGCCTTATGAGCACTCTCAAGAGTGAGATTTTAAGATCAAATTAGAAAGAAACCATAACAATAACCTCAGCATATTAATCAAAATTGTTTTAAATTGCCAGTCTGATAATTCCAACATCCCTGCCATATATGAGTCTGGTTCTGATGCTTGGTCTATCTCTTCAAACTGTCTTTTAGTATGCCTTGTAATTTTTTTCCCTGATGGTCAGAAATGATGTACTGGGTAAAAATTAAGTTTATTAGTAGGTCTTTAGTAATGTGGTGGTAAGGTGTAGGTGGCAGGAATGGGTTCTATAGTCTTTGACTAGGTCTCAGTTTTATAGTGAGCCTGTGCTTCTCAGCTGTGAAATTCACATGTGCTGCTTTATTCCCCTTTTCTCCCCTTCTTGGGACAGGATAGTTCGACTTGGCTGAAGTTGGTCTTTCCCTTCCTCCACATGGAAGACTAGAGCTTGATGAAGTTGGGTCTCCTCATTTCTCCGGGTAAGTTAGGCTCTGAGAAAACTCCAGCAGGTTAAGCTCTTATTAAATAGTCCCTCCTTGTGCAAGCTTTATTACAGAAAACAGAATGCTCTGGAGTATTTCAAAATGGTTCCTTTTCCCCTCTTCCTGCTGGGAAAAAAGAGCTGATTTTTTTTCAATATTCACCATGAGGACCTGGTAGAATTCTTGGAGGTAAAATTTATGAGTGTGTGGACAGCATGAGGTGATTGTTTTTTTCCGTATTCACTATGAGGATCTGGTAGAATTCTTGGAGGTAAAATTTATGAGTATGTGAACTCAATCTCCATGACTGTGTTACTATGGAATTTTTAACTTTCAAACTTGTGCTTACTGGACCTCTAGCAGTTCATCAATTACAGTTCAGGTTTCTCCACCCTTGCACTGGTTTCCACAGAGGTTTCAGCTGGTGAGTGTCTACTCATGTAAATTTTATTTCTCTGTATTTATCTGTCAGTCTCTCCAATTTGGGGGGACAGTGGTTTGCCTCCAAACCACTTGTGTCCTTTGAAAATAAGAAGAGTTGTTGATTTTTCAGTTTCCTCAGCTTTTTACTTTAGATAGAGTGACAATTTGCAAGCTTCTTACATCACAGACCAGAAATCCGAACAAATTACTATTATCGTATTCTTCTAAAATTTTAAGATGAACCTCCAAAATATCTCATTATCACTTTAGTTTTCTCAAAGATATTTAAGACTCACTTCCACAAACAAAAATCATGAATATTGTGACTATGGTCTTAGATAAATTGAAATCCTATTTGCCGATACAACCTACTTATCTAAGCCTGTATTAATGATTAAAAATTGTAAGTTAATAAAGACTTCCTGAGGTTCTATAAAGATAAGTTAGGCAGGTTATTTTTCCAAAGAGAAATGACACTCTTTTCCCCATAGGCAATCTGTACATTCCAACACATCAGATGATCACACTAATAATAAGAAACTGACAAAACTACTGATTAGCTTTCCCTAGTCCATCTTTTTGAGGACTCATGGGAAATAATAGCTCAATAATCACAGACCATTTCCTTTTGCTAAAAATGATCATGATGTTACTGTGTAAAGAGCCTGCCTAATACCACAGGGTATTAGTTATTCCTTGGGAGAAAGTAAGACTTTCTAGAATCTGTGTTAAGCATCTGAAATCAACAGGGAATAATTTAAAGCAACTTTTCTCCCCTCAAATAACCTACTTTAAGTTCCTATAAAAAGTTTGGGCTTTGGAAAAACAATGGGAGGAATGGAAAAAATCTAGGAGATATCCAAATATGTAAAGTAAACCTTCGAACTCAGAGGTATTCCATACTCTATCTTTCTTCCAAAAATAAAATAAATGAGAATTTCCTTATTTTTTACCTCCACACCATAAAGCAAAGGTGAAAACAGTCTTCATTGTTCATCTTAAAATGTGTTAGGAAAAGATCTACCTCATTATCTATTTCTAAAGTCTTGGAGCAAATAATATTTTAGAGTTTGTTACTAATATATATGTGATATTCAGGAAAAAATTTATTTAACAGTGATAGAATGCAGAATCAAATAATAAAGAAAAACAGACAAACAATTGGCTCATGCATGCACAAATCTGAGTTTAGTTTGACTTCTGGTACAACTCTATCTAGGGAGACAATTAGCATTACCAGGACTCTGTTTTCCATCTCTTGGCAAGGACCTCTCCATGAGATAGTTATACGGGTGGCCAGAAGCCAAGGATTCCAAAGTTCCTGCTTTGAAACGCTATCAAGAAGAAACCACGTTTTCCCAAAACCTTGGCAAAAATCTAAAATAAAAAGAAATATTGCAATAAGTTCTCTGATATGTTCATCTTAGGCTCTCAGTTCACATCTCATCCATAAACAAGTTATTACAGTAAGATATATAGAACACTTTGCTTGGCTAAACATAAGTCTGATGCAGAGGGGTGCTAGTAAAGTTTGACAGCCAGCTTTCTGGGGTTGGGAGTGGGAGGTAGACTTTAATTTGTGACATTTTAAATTTTCTGTGATGTAAATACTCCCACTATGACCAATTCCAAACTGCTGATATAAAGTAACGAGTGCATAATCAGGAAGAACTGCACAGTGGCTTAAAATTCCCACCAATTATAGACAAGTGTATAGAAAACTCTGGCTAAAACTAAGTCTAATGCAATATTGTGCTGGTTAAGTTTAAAAATCAGCTCTATTGTAGCCTTATACAAAATTATCTTATCTACCCAAAAAAGTGTTCATTTGCGTTCAATGATTTCATATTTTCACCACTAATTTATTTAGCTTGTCTAATTCCATTATTTTGAATAATCTAAAATAATATTAGACTGAAGTCATGAGAGTGGTAATACTTATAATGTTCCTTATATTAATAAGAATTTTTCTAACACTTCATCATTAGGAGTTTTGGTGGACTTCATTTTAATTATAAAATTGATAAGGGAGTCCTAGGAAGGGAAGAGCGTGGTCCCTTTAAATGAAGAGGGGAAGGGAAGTGCTGGGGAGAGGAGAGCCTGGTCACTGGCTAGGGTTCCAACCCCCAGGGACCTAGGTGAGGACAGGCACAAATGCTTTCCCGCCCAAATGTCGCATTTTCCAAGACCACCCTGGCTCTCCACGCTCCCATTCTGGGCCTATAAAAACCTGGGACCCTTGCAGGCAGATACACAAGTGGCTGGATGTCCTGATGAGCAACACATCAGGGGAAGAAGACAAAGGACTGGTCGTCCATAGGAGCAGGCCAGTAGAAGAACACGTTGGCAGAAGCCGGAAGCCAGAAGGCAGTGGACCAGCGGGAGGAGGCGGAGGTTGGCCTGGGCAGTCAGAGGACAGTCCGGCCTGCAGAGCATCCCAACTCCGGGGGAAAACCATCTCCCTTCTGGCTGCCCCACAGGCGGAGAGCTACTTCCACTGAATAAAACTTTGCACTCATTCTCCAAGCCCATGTGTGATCCGATTCTTCAGGTACACCAAGGCAAGAGCCCCGAATACAGAAAGCCCTCTGTTCTTGCCAGAAGGTCGAGGGCCTAACTGAGCTAGTTAACACGAGCTGCCTGTAGATGGCAGACTAGCGAGTATCCTGTAACACATGCCCAGTGGGGCTTCAGGAGCTGTAAACATTCACCCCTAGACCCTGCCCTGGGGTAGGAGCTCCATAGCCTGCCTATCTGTGTGCTCCCTAGAGGTCTCAGCAGCGGGGCACTGAAGAAAACAGTCACTCCCCCATCACGTGCCCTGAGAGGGGACGAGGGAGCCTTTCCCTTTTCAGCTGGGGACCTCGACCGGGATCCTGGAAGGTGAGTGTGTATGAATTGCGAAACTGTCCGGTCTTCCTCTCTTCTGAAACCCTGCCACCTCTCTCTTTCCTGTGAGTAAGAGGCTCTGTTTCCCTTCAGGGAGTTTTAAACTGCCCTAACCGGCCGTCAAAACCCCCAGACTTTAATTATAAAATAAGTAATGAACAATTCTTATCAGTTACAATAACAATTATAAATTATGTGTTATTTATATATTAAGTTACAAATATAGGCTACAAACAATGAGTGCGTATTTCTGTAAGCAAATATGCTATAAGATTTTAAAATAAATTACCTAATTTAATTATTGGATAAACTTTATTAACTATTATTATAACTATTTCTTAGATGAAAGCATAGAGGCTCTGAAAGTTTAAATTATTTGCTCTACTAACCATCATACATTTTCAATTATGAATTGGAAAATTCTAAGGAACTCAGTACTAAATTTTTTTTTCATGTATCAAGTGAATTTTTAGTATATAAGGAGAATATGCAGTATATGTTGGCAGGAAAATGTTGGAATAAATCAGGAATTATTTTTTATGGCTCCTGATCTAGATATACTTTATATGTATTGCTACTTTTTTTTATCCTGACAATAAAGCCTGTGAATATGAAAACCATTAACCATCAGAGAAAAATGCCATTCACAGGTATATAGTAATCTATTTTAATTAAGCATATTATATTTAATTAAATATAGCCAATAGAGTTAGTTTTCTAAATTGCACCTTTTGTTTTCAATTTAGAGACCACCAAGGAAACAATGAAATAAAATTTACAGATTTTTGCCAATTATTTGTTAGAAATGCCACATTGGAAATGAAAGCCGCGAATATCAGTAATAACATGTATGCATGTCAATGTCTAAGAAGCATCTGAACTCTCTTTTTCATATTTTACTTGAAGTGTCTGTGAGAATACCTTTAACAAAGTTGATGGAAAAAGTTCTCTTGCGTATTGATTAGACATACATAAATAGGAATCTCATGATTGGAGAATAGAGGATACTAATGTGTAAGCTATTTCCCATCTTTCTGCTCAAGTTAATCACAACTTTTTTTCTTTATTTAACTCCTCCTTTGGATTCAGAACTCAGTTCAGTCATCTCCTAAATCTTTTCTCTTGACTCCTTGACTTGTTCAACTACCTTTATGCCGTCATAGGAATATTCACTTCTCCTTCAAGGCTTTTTCTTAGTTATAATATTACATGCATTTTTTTGAGTCTTTATGTTTGTCTCATCTACTACATGGTGAATTTGAGGAGAACAAAGATCATGCATCTTTTTTGTGGTTGATATTTTAACATACTCTAGCTCCAGGACAGTGCCTGGCACATAGTACATATGTAATAAATATCCAGGAAATGAATGACAAGATCTATTTCCTTAAACAGAAAAGTATTTGTGAAATATTACTCTTTACTTGGCAAATAAGAGCCATGAAAACACAACATTTTCTCTCAATTGGGCAAGGATCTGTGATGGATTGATGGAAGGAGTAAAGAAAGGAATAAAAATAATTGAGGCCAAAAATCTATTTACCATATATTACAAATTCTATACTTTGAACTTCTCTTACTTTTTTTTCAAATATGTGTAAGTAGCTATGGAATGAATAAACCTTTTCACTTTGAATTATCTAGTGATTCTAAACACAAAGGACCCTGTTAGGATTCAGAAAATGTAAGTTGCATTCAGAATTAGTCATTGAACATATGTTATTGTGGTAAGTAGTGAGCAGTAGAATTAGAGTTTTGATTGAAAGTATTTTTTCAAAACTCCTATAAGACTCTTAAAGCCTTTTAGTTTCTGTGTGGGTCTTAAACTGCAAAATCTACCAGAAAGTTTTACTTTTTTAGTTTGCTATGCCTGGGAAATGGTTTAAATAATTTAAAATTTTGGAATACAACATGTATTTTCAACACATCAATAAGTCACGCACACACATAAATATGATTTATAATTAGCACTAGCAGATTATAAAGTTGAATTGTTAATAATCTATTTGGTAAGAGATTGTCACAAAATATACTGAAATAGAGAAATAATAAATAAAAATCGTATATCAATTTGACTGTTAATTTATGCTGAGGTATATAAATGATGCTACCCCTTCCACATCTGGGTCACTCTTGTTGAGAAATGCATAAAGGAGGAAACAAAGCATATAGAACACATGCTAGAAGAAAATGCTTTTTCAACAGAAAAGAGGTTTGCTTGTTAAAAGACAATTTAAAAAAAAATTGGATCAGCAGTTGCCACCTTACACAAGTCAGATGGATATTTATAGCTGAATATTCAGCCTGTAGCTTTCCATAAAAGTTTTAAATATACATTGAAAATCTGAAGGATCATCTTCGAAATGAACCCTATCCATTAGTAATTTACAATCTATTTTACTCTTATTCAATTCTAAGTATGTCTGTGGGATTTTAAAATATATTCAGTGTTTCCCATTATACTTGGAGCTTTAGGGTATTTTTTCACTCTCTATTTGTGTATGTGAGTGGCTGTAGGAGTCTTTCCTTGGAAGTTGTAGGTGGGTTTTTAGGACTGTTATCTATGAACACGCATGGCTATAAACACATTAGGTAAAGGGTATTCATGATAACAGGACAGCTCTGACATTGTTTTTGTCTTGTAGGATTTGCTCTTTATTTGGTGATATAAAATTTATCTTGCTTGCATTTTGTTAATGTTAATATATTCTTCAAGCATTCACTTTACTAAGATTGATCAGAATAACTGTAACTACTAAAGAAATGATATCATGAGGAAAAATTATTTAAATACCAAACTATCATTAGTATTAAATAAATAAACCTTCAAATGCTACAGCATGTTATGGCTTCCACATTTTTTTATATTCTACCTCAGTGCAACTATAAAACAGAACATATTATACAGTTTAACATGCTTAGATCAAAGGACTGGGGTTATTCAAGCACTTTAACTACGAATACTGCCACATTTTGTTTAGTCCAATTTAGCCTTCTATGTCATGGTTACATCATTTTAAAAATGAAGATGATTTTTAGAAGAAGATGGTTTATGTGATTACAAGTTTTTAATTAATTTTGAAATTTTACAAGTCTCTGAGGAGCAGAGCAAAGCTCAGAGAATAAATGATTCACTGAATGAACTAGCTAAGTAGTGGAATCTGGAGTATTCCTAAGTCATCTGACTAGTTTTTTGTAAAAATCAGCAGAACACTGACAATCGAAGGACTAAAGTGTATATATATATATACACACACATATGTATATATGAATATACATGTATTTATTTGTGATCCTTTGATATAAATAATAATAAAGTTATTTCCCAAGTACAAATCTTACTAAATCTAATTCACGTCCAGATGCCAGATAAGATAACCAGAATAATAATGTCTAACATTTGTATGGTCCATTTATAGTTTATAAAATATATATATATTTTTTAATTTATTTATTATTATTATACTTTAAGTTGTAGGGTACATGTGCATAACGTGCAGGTTTGTTACATATGTATACTTGTGCCATGTTGCTGTGCTGCACCCATCAACTCGTCATTTACATCAGGTATAACTCCCAATGCAATCCCTCCCCCCTCCCCCCTCCCCATGATAGGCCCCAGTGTGTGATGTTCCCCTTCCTGAGTCCGAGTGATCTCATTGTTCAGTTCCCACCTATGAGTGAGAACATGCGGTGTTTGGTTTTCTGTTCTTGTGATAGTTTGCTAAGAATGATGGATTCCAGCTGCATCCAAGTCCCTACAAAGGACTCAAACTCATCCTTTTTTATGGCTGCATAGTATTCCATGGTGTATATGTGCCACATTTTCTTAATCCAATCTGTCACTGATGGACATTTGGGTTGATTCCAAGTCTTTGCTATTGTGAATAGTGCCGCAATAAACATACGTGTGCATGTGTCTTTATAGCAGCATAATTTATAATCCTTTGGGTATATACCCAGTAATGGGATGGCTGGCTCATATGGTACATCTAGTTCTAGATCCTTGAGGAATCGCCATACTGTTTTCCATAATGGTTGAACTAGTTTACAATCCCACCAACAGTGTAAAAGTGTTCCTATTTCTCCACATCCTCTCCAGCACCTGTTGTTTCCTGACTTTTTAATGATTGCCATTCTAACTGGTGTGAGATGGTATCTCATTGTGGTTTTGATTTGCATTTCTCTGATGGCCAGTGATGATGAGCATTTTTTCATGTGTCTGTTGGCTGTATGAATGTCTTCTTTTGAGAAATGTCTGTTCATATCCTTTGCCCACTTTTTGATGGGGTTGTTTGTTTTTTTCTTGTAAATTTGTTTGAGTTCTTTGTAGGTTCTGGATATTAGCCCTTTGTCAGAGGAGTAGATTGCAAAAATTTTCTCCCATTCTGTAGGTTGCCTGTTCACTCTGATGGTAGTTTCTTTTGCTGTGCAGAAGCTCTTTAGTTTAATGAGATCCCATTTGTCAATTTTGGCTTTTGCTGCCGTTGCTTTTGGTGTTTTAGACATGAAGTCTTTGCCCATGCCTATGTCCTGAATGGTACTACCTAGGTTTTCCTCTAGGATTTTTATGGTATTAGGTCTAACATTTAAGTCTCTAATCCATCTTGAATTAATTTTCGTATAAGGAGTAAGGAAAGGATCCAGTTTCAGCTTTCTACATATGGCTAGCCAATTTTCCCAGCACCATTTATTAAATAGGGAATCCTTTCCCCATTTCTGGTTTCTCTCAGGTTTGTCAAAGATCAGATGGCTGTAGATGTGTGGTATTATTTCTGAGGACTCTGTTCTGTTCCATTGGTCTATATCTCTGTTTTGGTACCCGTACCATGCTGTTTTGGTTACTGTAGCCTTGTAGTATAGTTTGAAGTCAGGTAGCGTGATGCCTCCAGCTTTGTTCTTTTGACTTAGGATTATCTTGGAGATGCGGGCTCTTTTTTGGTTCCATATGAACTTTAAAGCAGTTTTTTCCAATTCTGTGAAGAAACTCATTGGTAGCTTGATGGGGATGGCATTGAATCTATAAATTACCTTGGGCAGTATGGCCATTTTCACGATATTGATTCTTCCTATCCATGAGCATGGTATGTTCTTCCATTTGTTTGTGTCCTCTTTTATTTCACTGAGCAGTGGTTTGTAGTTCTCCTTGAAGAGGTCCTTTACATCCCTTGTCAGTTGGATTCCTAGGTATTTGATTCTCTTTGAAGCAATTGTGAATGGAAGTTCATTCCTGATTTGGCTCTCTGTTTGTCTGTTACTGGTGTATAAGAATGCTTGTGATTTTTGCACATTAATTTTGTATCCTGAGACTTTGCTGAAGTTGCTTATCAGCTTAAGGAGATTTTGGGCTGAGATGATGGGGTTTTCTAAATATACAATCATGTCATCTGCAAACAGGGACAATTTGACTTCTTCTTTTCCTAACTGAATACCCTTGATTTCTTTCTCTTGCCTAATTGCCCTAGCCAGAACTTCCAACACTATGTTGAATAGGAGTGGTGAGAGAGGGCATCCCTGTCTTGTGCCAGTTTTCAAAGGGAATTTTTCCAGTTTTTGCCCATTCAGTATGATATTGGCTGTGGGTTTGTCATAAATAGCTCTTATTATTTTGAGGTACGTTCCATCAATACCGAATTTATTGAGCGTTTTTAGCATGAAGGGCTGTTGAATTTTGTCAAAAGCCTTTTCTGCATCTATTGAGATAATCATGTGGTTCTTGTCTTTGGTTCTGTTTATATGCTGGATTATGTTTATTGATTTGCGAATGTTGAACCAGCCTTGCATCCCAGGGATGAAGCCCACTTGATCATGGTGGATAAGCTTTTTGATGTGTTGCTGAATCCGGTTTGCCAGTATTTTATTGAGGATTTTTGCATCGATGTTCATCAGGGATATTGGTCTAAAATTCTCTTTTTTTGTTGTGTCTCTGCCAGGCTTTGGTATCAGGATGATGTTGGCCTCATAAAATGAGTTAGGGAGGATTTCCTCTTTTTCTATTGATTGGAATAGTTTCAGAAGGAATGGTACCAACTCCTCCTTGTACCTCTGGTACAATTCAGCTGTGAATCCATCTGGTCCTGGACATTTTTTGGTTGGTAGGCTATTAATTGTTGCCTCAATTTCAGAGCCTGCTATTGGTCTATTCAGGGATTCAACTTCTTCCTGGTTTAGTCTTGGAAGAGTGTAAGTGTCCAGGAAATTATCCATTTCTTCTAGATTTTCCAGTTTATTTGCGTAGAGGTGTTTATAGTATTCTCTGATGGTAGTGTGTATTTCTGTGGGGTCGGTGGTGATATCCCCTTTATCATTTTTAATTGCGTCGATTTGATTCTTCTCTCTTTTCTTCTTTATTAGTCTGGCTAGTGGTCTGTCAATTTTGTTGATCTTTTCAAAAAACCAACTCCTGGATTCATTGATTTTTTGGAGGGTTTTTTGTGTCTCTATCTCCTTCAGTTCTGCTCTGATCTTAGTTATTTCTTGCCTTCTGCTAGCTTTCGAATGTGTTTGCTCTTGCTTCTCTAGTTCTTTTAATTGCGATGTTAGAGTGTCAATTTTAGATCTTTCCTGCTTTCTCTTGTGGGCATTTAGTGCTATAAATTTCCCTCTACACACTGCTTTAAATGTGTCCCAGAGATTCTGGTATGTTGTATCTTTGTTCTCATTGGTTTCAAAGAACATCTTTATTTCTGCCTTCATTTCGTTATGTACCCAGTAGTCTTTCAGGAGCAGGTTGTTCAGTTTCCATGTAGTTGAGCGGTTTTGATTGAGTTTCTTAGTCCTGAGTTCTAGTTTGATTGCACTGTGGTCTGAGAGACAGTTTGTTATAATTTCTGTTCTTGTACATTTGCTGAGGAGTGCTTTACTTCCAATTACGTGGTCAATTTTGGAGTAAGTATGATGTGGTGCTGAGAAGAATGTATATTCTGTTGATTTGGGGTGGAGAGTTCTATAGATGTCTATTAGGTCTGCTTGCTGCAGAGATGAGTTCAATTCCTGGATATCCTTGTTAACTTTCTGTCTTGTTGATCTGTCTAATGTTGACAGTGGAGTGTTGAAGTCTCCCATTATTATTGTATGGGAGTCTAAGTCTCTTTGTAAGTCTCTAAGGACTTGCTTGATGAATCTGGGTGCTCCTGTATTGGGTGCATATATATTTAGGATAGTTAGCTCTTCCTGTTGAATTGATCCCTTTACCATTATGTAATGGCCTTCTTTGTCTCTTTTGATCTTTGATGGTTTAAAGTCTGTTTTATCAGAGACTAGTATTGCAACCCCTGCTTTTTTTTTGTTCTCCATTTGCTTGGTAAATCTTCCTCCATCCCTTTATTTTGAGCCTATGTATGTCTCTGCGTGTGAGATGGGTCTCCTGAATACAGCAGACTGATGGGTCTTGACTCTTGATCCAGTTTGCCAGTCTGTGTCTTTTAATTGGAGCATTTAGTCCATTTACATTTAAGGTTAAGATTGTTATGTGTGAACTTGATCCTGCCATTATGATATTAACTGGTTATTTTGCTCGTTAGTTGATGCAGTTTCTTCCTAGCCTCGATGGTCTTTACATTTTGGCATGTTTTTGCAATGGCTGGTACCGGTTGTTCCTTTCCATGTTTAGTGCTTCCTTCAGGGTCTCTTGTAAGGCAGGCCTAGTGGTGACAAAATCTCTAAGCATTTGCTTATCTGTAAAGGATTGTATTTCTCCTTCACTTATGAAACTTAGTTTGGCTGGATATGAAATTCTGGGTTGAAAATTCTTTTCTTTAAGAATGTTGAATATTGGCCCCCACTCTCTTCTGGCTTGGAGAGTTTCTGCCGAGAGATCTGCTGTTAGTCTGATGGGCTTCCCTTTGTGGGTAACCCGACCTTTCTCTCTGGCTGCCCTTAAGATTTTTTCCTTCATTTCAACTTTGGTGAATCTGGCAATTATGTGTCTTGGAGTTGCTCTTCTCGAGGAATATCTTTGTGGCGTTCTCTGTATTTCCTGGATTTGAATGTTGGCCTGCCCTACTAGGTTGGGGAAGTTCTCCTGGATGATATCCTGAAGAGTGTTTTCCAACTTGGTTCCATTTTCCCCCTCACTTTCAGGCACCCCAATCAGACGTAGATTTGGTCTTTTTACATAATCCCATACTTCTTGCAGGCTTTGTTCATTTCTTTTTCTTCTTTTTTCTTTTGGTTTCTCTTCTCGCTTCATTTCATTCATTTGATCCTCAATCGCTGATACTCTTTCTTCCAGTTGATCGAGTCGGTTACTGAAGCTTGTGCATTTGTCACGTATTTCTCGTGTCATGGTTTTCATCTCTTTCATTTTGTTTAGGACCTTCTCTGCATTAATTACTCTAGCCATCAATTCTTCCACTTTTTTTTCAAGATTTTTAGTTTATTTGCGCTGGGTACGTAATTCCTCCTTTAGCTCTGAGAAATTTGATGGACTGAAGCCTTCTTCTCTCATCTCGTCAAAGTCATTCTCCGTCCAGCTTTGATCCGTTGCTGGCGATGAGCTGCGCTCCTTTGCCGGGGGAGATACGCTCTTATTTTTTGAATTTCCAGCTTTTCTGCCCTGCTTTTTCCCCATCTTTGTGGTTTTATCTGCCTCTGGTCTTTGATGATGGTGATGTACTGATGGGGTTTTGGTGTAGGTGTCCTTCCTGTTTGATAGTTTTCCTTCTAACAGTCAGGACCCTCAGCTGTAGGTCTGTTGGAGATTGCTTGAGGTCCACTCCAGACCCTGTTTGCCTGGGTATCAGCAGCAGAGGCTGCAGAAGATAGAATATTTCTGAACAGCGAGTGTACCTGTCTGGTTCTTGCTTTGGAAGCTTCCTCTCAGGGGTGTACTCCTCCCTGTGAGGTGTGGGGTGTCAGACTGCCCCTAGTGGGGGATGTCTCCCAGTTAGGCTACTCAGGGGTCAGGGACCCACTTGAGCAGGGAGTCTGTCCCTTCTCAGATCTCAACCTCCGTGTTGGGAGATCCACTGCTCTCTTCAAAGCTGTCAGACAGAGTCGTTTGCGTCTGCAGAGGTGTCTGCTGCGTTTGTTTAGTTTACTGTGCCCGGTCCCCAGAGGTGGAGTCTACAGAGACAGGCAGGTTTCCTTGAGCTGCTGTGAGCTCCACCCAGTTCGAGCTTCCCAGCAGCTTTGTTTACCTACTTAAGCCTCAGCAATGGCGGGAGCCCCTCCCCCAGCCTCGCTGCTGCCTTGCCGGTAGATCACAGACTGCTGCGCTAGCAATGAGGGAGTCTCCGTGGGTGTGGGACCCTCCCGGCCAGGTGTGGGATATGATCTCCTGGTGTGCCTGTTTGCTTAAAGCGCAGTATTGGGGTGGGAGTTACCTGATTTTCCAGGTGTTGTGTGTCTCAGTTCCCCTGGCTAGGAAAAGGGACTCCCTTCTCCCTTGCGCTTCCCAGGTGAGGCAATGCCTCGCCCTGCTTCAGCTCTCGCTGGTCGGGCTGCAGCAGCTGACCAGCACCGATCGTCCGGCACTCCCCAGTGAGATGAACCCAGTACCTCAGTTGAAAATGCAGAAATCACCGGTCTTCTGTGTCGCTTGCGCTGGGAGTTGGAGACTGGAGCTTCTCCTATTCGGCCATCTTGCTCCGCCCCCCTCAGTTTATAAAATATTTTATCAAATATATGCTCATATGTAGAAGGTGATTTGAATCATGACTACATAGGCAATGAAAGAGTAAATTTTGTTCACTTAAATGCTCTGATTAGACCATTTACTCTGAATTGGCTTTGAAAGCATTAAAATGTGAAATTTATGTAATTCTATGAACTAACACTTCATTATTTAGAGTATTGATTATAGCGTGTTCAGTACTGATCTGTGACAGGGGGATACATAAAATAGTACATATAGATAACGATACTTATAACACGAAAACTTAATTTCAGGCAAAAGATTCTCAGTCACAAAATTCCCTAAAAAGAAAATGTAATCAATAACAATGTTGGACAATTATAATTTCCATATTCACTAACTAGAGGTTTTATCTAGAGAACTCATCCTCAAATGTTACTAGTTTTGCATGTCCTCCCACATAGTATTGTGATAAAAATTTTCTTTGTTTTCTACCCCTAAATATAGCTAAATTTGGTAGAGAAATTAATAGACAAATACACACCCCAGGTCCTAACAGAAGCTGTGTAACAAGATAGAAAAAGAGGTTAGTAAGATTCCAAATTTTTAGTAAGTTTTATATCCACATTAAAAACAGAAGAGAACAGAATTTAGGTTTTGTTCTATTACCTAGTAATACTGTGATATTATTTTTTTAAATGCTGTCTTGATTCAGTTATGAGGTTAGAGGTTAGAAATTATTTGGTTAGAGGTTAATCAGCTCACCTTCTTGCCCAGCTAATGAAATTCACACCCCAACCACTTCCCTTACTGGGCTCTCATACACCCGCCACAATGCCACAATGCACCCACCCTCACAGCCCTACTGTTAGCCAATAGCATCAATCTGAAGTCACTAGTTTTATTTTTAAAGCATGATCCCCAATAGAGGGAAATTAAAGTGTGATAACTTTATTTAAATTAAGAGGGCTTCAACAATTCTACTTATTTTCTGATTTTCCAAGTACCAGAGAATAGGACAGGCTCTATGCCCCAGAACCTGGACAATTTTTTAAGTGAGACATACAAAGGGATTCATTGAAATGTAGCTAACCTTATTTCACTTGCCATATACAAGCTACTCCTGGGGATTCCAGCTTGATATTGCCCTGTCCCTGGTATAATTCCCTGTGTGACCCGGTCTGACAGCCTTTTCTCATTTGGAGGCAAAAATAACAAAGAAAAATTGCCTTTCATCTGTCTAAGTGTCATTGTGTTGTGTCCACCGTCAAAAGAATCTGTAACTCTTATAAAACACATGTGAAGGCTCAACTTCCTTAGAATGCAAATATGAAAAATAGAATTTACAACTATGAGAACGATGTGTTGGGTATGTGTCAGAGAAAATGAATTTTCCACCTAGAAATAATCCATGTTTCTTAAAAAGAAGTGAAAGAAACATTGAAAATTAAATTATCAGAAATTGAGAAAGAATGATTTCTGAGGAAAGAAACTACACCTATCACAGCAAATACTTGCACTTCCAAAATTAAAGAAATACAAAACCTCATAAATATAGAATAAAACAAAATTTTACCGAGAAGAATACATTCAACTTGAATTTACATAGTAAATAATATTTCTACAGAGTTGAATAACAATATGGTGTGACATTTTCATATTCAGTGAAAGGTTACTTTCTTATGTATTAAAAATTAAAAATTCTCAAAGAAGTGGCAGAAATTATACAACTTATATAAACTTTTTAGTATATATGCTACCAAAGTGAGCACAACTTATTTAAACTTTTTAAACGTTTCATATGTATCTGTTTGATGTAGTATTCAGTGTGGCCTTGAATATTCACCAAAAATACAATAAAAATAAGAGATAGAAAGTTTTTAGCATAAATATAGAATAAATAAAACAAAAGAATTGCCTTAAGAAGTACACAAAAATTGAAAAGATTCTTTTTAGATGAAAGTTAAAGAACTATTAAATAAGCATCTAAAAATATCAATTTAAAGTCACTATTTTTATTTAAAAAGTATGATCACCTACAGAGAGAAGTCAAAGAGTGATAACGTTAGCTAAATTTAGAGGGCAGCAGCAATACTACCTAATTTCTGATTTTAAAATTTGAGATGTAAATAATAGTGTATTTTTAAAATATGGAAAACAGTCTATAACTATAGTAAAACCAAGCTGTGTAGTTAGTAAATCTTGCTGAAAACAAATGGTAATAAAATGCATAAGCTGAAGTTATAATATTTAGTAAAGATCAAAACAAATGTAGAAAAATGATGCAAGAAAAAAAGAACAGAAGTTATAGCAGATATGAATAAAAACTCTAAAAGAAGGGAAATGATTTAAGCTTTAAAAGATGATTCTTTAATATCGTGAAAATGGCCAAACTGCCCAAGGTAATTTATAGATTCAATGCCATCCCCGTTAAGCTACCAATGACTTTCTTCACAGAATTGGAAAAATACTGATTTAAAGTTCATATGGAACCAAAAAAAAGCCCATATTGCCAAGACAATCCTAAGCCAAAAGAACAAAGCTGGAGGCATCATGCTACCTGCCTTCAAACTATACTACAAGGCTATAGTAACCAAAACAGCGTGGTACTGGTACCAAAACAGAGATATAGACCAATGGAACAGAACAGAACAAAACGTCAGAAATAATACCACACATCTACAGCCGTCTGATCTTTGACAAACCTGACAAAAACAAGAAATGGGGAAAGGATTCCCTATTTAATAGATGGTGCTGGGAAAATTGGCTAGCCCTAAGTAGAAAGCTGAAACTGGATCCTTTCCTTACTCCTTATACAAAAATTAGTTCAAGATGGATTAGAGACTTAAATGTTAGACCTAATACCATAAAAACCCTAGAAGAAAACCTAGGTAATACCATTCAGGACATAGGCATGGGCAATGACTTCATGTCTAAAACACCAAAAGCAATGGCAACAAAAGCCAAAATTGACAAATGGGATCTCATTAAACTAAAGAGCTTCTGCACAGCAAAAGAAACTACCATCAGAGTGAACAGGCAACCTACAGAATGGGAGAACATTTTTGCCATCTACTCATCTGACAAAGGGCTAATATCCAGAACCTACAGAGAACTCAAACAAATTTACAAGAAAAAATACAAACAACCTCATCAAAAAGTGGGCAAAGGATATGAACAGACACTTCTCAAATGAAGACATTTATGCAGCCAACAGACACATGAAAAAATGCTAATCATCACTCGCTATCAGAGAAATGCAAATCAAAACCACAATGAGATACCATCTCACACCAGTTAGAATGGCAATCATTAAAAAGTCAGGAAACAACAGGTACTGGAAAGGATGTGGAGAAATAGGAACACTTTTACACTGTTGGTGGGATTGTAAACTAGTTCAACCATTATGGAAAACAGTATGGCGATTCCTCAAGGATCTAGAACTAGGTGTACCATATGAGCCAGCCATCCCATTACTGGGTATATACCCAAAGGAGTATAAATTATGCTGCTATAAAGACACGTGCACATGTATGTTTATTGCAGCACTATTCACAATAGCAAAGACTTGGAATCAACCCAAATGTCCATCAGTGACAGATTGGATTAAGAGAATGTGGCACATATACACCATGGAATACTGTGCAGCCATCAAAAAGGATGAGTTTGCGTCCTTTGTAGGGACATGGATGCAGCTGGAAACCATCATTCTCAGCAAACTATCACAAGAACAGAAAACCAAACACCGCATGTTCTCACTCATAGGTGGGAATTGAACAATGCGATCACTTGGACACAGGAAGGGGAACATCACACACCGGGGCCTATCATGGGGAGGGAGTAGGGGGGAGGGATAGCATTAGGAGATATACCTAATGTAAATGACGAGTTAATGGGTGCAGTACACCAACAAGGCACATGTATACATATGTAACAAACCTGCACATTGTGCACATGTACCCTAGAACTTAAAGTATAATAAAAAATTTTAAAAAAGGATGATTCTTTAAAAAGAAAATTTTTAGTTGTTAAAAACTTACAAAACTACACAGAATCAAGAACAAGGATATGGATGTGGAAGAAGACATTAAACAGTTTAGAGAATAACGTGCATGGGTTTATGAAAATAAAATCTAGATTAAAAATTATAGCAATTGAATGAACATTTTTCTGTTCATTGTTTGCTAGTTTGGGAATAGGAAGAATTGCTTAGCCTTTATTAGTGGCAAAGTTATGCTATTACCTCACCCTGTTCTCCATTCCAGACAACTTTTATTCTTAGGATTTGCTAATACCCTTAATGTAAATATTTTGATAAATCCAGATTGTATTTTGAACTATAATCAATCTAGTTCTTAACAAATATCTATTGCTAGAATCAATATTCATGGAAGATTCTAAAATAATGCATAGTCCTTCCATCTGCTGTCAAATTTTAATTTCATTTTTGTTTTAAGTCAAAGCAGTAGAGAACAGAGCTGCTTATTTAGGCTTTTTGCAGGTGTGTACTTAGCCAACTCTTTTGGTATTATGCCATCATCCTATTTGGAGAGACTTTTTAAAGCAAAGAATTCTGAAACTTCATAATGTCTTTATTTCAAGCATGCCAAGGAGCATATTTTCCTCTATATAGTAGCATGCAACGTATATGAGAAACTATTTAGACAAAAAAACCTGTGATGTTGAGTAATTCATATGTGTAATTAAGCATGTCAAATGCTACCTATGCAACAAAAGTGACATATGCTAAATAAGCCTACAAAATACTAGTAAAACTATGCCAAACACATTTCCTAGAAGAAAATTGAATATGACTAGAATTTTAAGTGGTGTTATGCTTAATAAAATCTTAATGTCATAAGTTATTATAAGTTCTTTAATTTGCATTTTTCACTTGGAATTTTATAGGACTGAGTATTTTTATTATGAATAACAATTCCCTTTCTGCTTTGTCTTCTGGGAATCTGATAACCAGAAGTTCCACTCACCTCAATAATGATGGTTGTCTTTGCAGCTTTCAGTTTGTATTCGGACACTATGACTCTCCTTATATATTTCCTTGCCCTCATTTTTCTACTCTCTTATTTCCTCATTTAATTTTGTGTGGTATGCTTTACTGTAAGGCACAGCACATTTTTCAGCATGTCAAAATAGCAATGAAATGGGCTTAAAACAATCAATTAGCAGTATAATTTCACCACCAACCAGTTAGAGAAAAGAAGCTATATCCCCCCCAAGCCAATTCTAAATAATTTTTATAGTTTTATCTCCTATTTTTGTAGTTTTATCTGCTACAATACAAAATATAGTCTAATCGATTTTTAATGTCTAAAATGATATCCCATTATAAAATTCACTGATTTAAGATTGTTCCCCTCTTCTGCTGTTTTCTTTGAAATATACATGGGAGTCCCTACTGAACAAGGGGTGCTTTAAAAAAATCTGTGTAATTTATATGCCATATACTTATATTTTATATTTCTATGTTAGTTAATAATACAGATATGGGTATTTTAAAAATCCAAGTCCATGGCCCTCATGGAACTTATTTTCTAAGAAATGAAACAAGAAGTACAGTTGACCCTTGAACCACTAGGCTTGGAACTGTGTGGGTTCACTTACAGTCAAAATGTCCTCTGCCTCTGCCACTCCTGAGACAGAAGGAGCAACTCCTCTTATTCCTCCTCCTCCTCCTCAGCCTAATCAATGTGGAGATGATGAAAATGAAAACCCTTCTGATGATCCACTTCCATTTAATGAATAGTAAATATGTTTTCTCTTCTTTATGATTTTTAATAACATTTTTCTCTAGCTTACCTTATAATAAGAATAGAGCATAACAAACATATCGCATACAAAATATGTGTTGATCAACTGTTATCTGTAAGGCTTCCAGTCAACAGTAGGCTACTACTAGCTAAGATTTTTTGTTTTATTGTTTTGTTTTGTTTTGTTTTTTTTCTTTCTTTCTTTTTGAGACAAAGTCTCGCCCTGTCGCCCAGGCTGGAGTGCAATGGCGCGATCTTGGCTCACTGCAACCTCCACCTCCTGGGTTCAAACGATTCTCCTGCCTCAGCCTCCTGAGTAGCTGGGATTACAGGTGTGCACCACCACGCCCAGCTAACTTTTTGTATCTTTAATAGAGACGGGGTTTCACCACGTTGGACAGGTTGGTCTCAAACTCCTGACCTCATGATCCGCCCGCCTTGGCCTCCTAAAGTGCTGGGATTACAGGCGTGAGCCACCGCACCCAGCCAGTAGTTAAGATTTTAATGAGTCAAAAGTTATTTGCTGATTTTTGACTGCATAAGAGTCAGCACTCCTAACCCGTGAGTCAACTGTATAAAATACAAGGAGGTGTGAGAACGTCTATGTGGGAAGCCTGCTTAGGACTTGGAAAGATTAGGGAAGACTTTTGTAAAAAGTGGTATGTGTGCTGAATTGTGAAGGATAAAAAACAAAGAAGAGGAAGAGAATTATTAAAGGCCTAGAGAAGGACGTACACTGGCCCAGAGACAGGAAAGAGCAGTGAAAGTTCATGTTTTTTCCTATGGATTCATATTCTAGGAGCAAGAGATCAAACATGGACAGAGAAAATGAGGCCAGCTGAGAACTTGGTAAACTATCATTAGAAATGTGAACTACATCTTTTAAAGCACTGGGGCTGTGTCTCTGATTTTATTCCCAGTGTGGCATGATTTGAAGTACACTTGAGAAAGATTTCTTTAACTACACAGAGGGGCCGCCTTGCAGAAATGCAAGAGGAAAAGAGTAAAACACTTTAGTGGGCTGCTTCAGTCATCTAAGACAAATATACTAACAAGTCATTCATAAAATATCCTCATAAAAATTAGTTACCATAGCCAATTTATTAGTAGTAATGACTTAGGAATATTAAGTCTTGAATCTAAGCTAGCTAGGTTTGTCTTAATATTTAGCACAGCTTTGAATTGCACGTAATTTTCTATAATCGTGATGGCAATACTTAGGGGTAATGCCGTAAAACACATATAATCACATATGTAAGAAAAACATTGTTTTCCACCCAGATTAGAAATCCTAAAGGCATATCTTAGAGTAGGTGTTTTTAAAAACTTATCAGTAATACAGGGATACCATATAGATGAATTCTTTAGAAATTTACCAAAATTGTCCAAGTGTTCACTTAATGGAATTGGGCCTTCTTCATTGTAGGTTCAAAGTGTTGTAATGTGGGCAAAATAAGAGAAGTGTCCGTGCCTTTCTTTGAAAGTAAATGTTTGTAGAATCTCAAAGTTTGGAACAAATATTACCTATGCAACAAAAATGACATCTGCTAAGTAAGCCTATAAAATACTACTAAACAATGCCAAATATATTTCTTTAAAATTAAATTAAATTGACTAGAATTGTAAGTGGTGTTTTGGTTAATAAAATCTCAATGTCATAAGTTATTATTACAAGCTTGTCTTTTGTGTTTTTCACTTGGAATTATACAGGACATATTTGAGTCATCCTGGTGTTTTCCTTGAATTGTCTTATTTTTTATTAAAATACTAAAATAAAAAGAAATAGATATTTCATATTAAGTGTTATTATATGGCTGTTTTTAGATTGGGATAGATGAAATTTTTTCATATTAAAAGGAAAGCGTGTGTAATTTATTTTTGTTAGGGAAAATGAGTAAGATTTTGGAAAAATAAAGCTCACAAAGCTTAATTAGCTGCTTCTTTTTATAATCTTTTTGTTGATCAAACTGTCTTTCAATATATGAGTGCTTCTGATGAAAATAGACATATAGATTTAAAATCATTTTTAAAGATGCTAAAGTATAGGTTGTATACCTTCTAAAATACTGTTTGTGCTTCCTGAAATAAATTAGATTAATGTACCTTTAATTCTGAGAATACAAGTATTAACAGAGCACTTCAGCATGCTATATCTGGTCTACATAAGGAGCAAAATGATTTTCACTGACATCCAACTGGTTATTCAACACATACAAATCTGCTGCCTCTAGACTCTGGTAAAGTTTCAGTTCTATAAATGGTCATTAGGGTGTTAAGTGAATACAGGCTTTTTAAAAAATGGTGGCCTGAAATTGTTTTTGTAAATAAAGATTATTTCTCAACAGAGAAATCCACTATAGTTGAAATAGGTCATCTCTCTATTATTGGTGAAATTTGATCAGGTATTTTAATGTGAAAAGAAAAACAAAATAATAGAATGCTAATTTTATTTGTTCGTGTAATAGTACCTGCTTTTGGAATCTGGTCAACAAGATAAGAATGCCCTAATCATAAACAATTGTATGGAGAAGCTGATGTGCATTTGTAAGATTGCTGCTTCTCTTCACCAGCATTTTAAAAATTGTGAGAAAATATTGGTGGTAATATGTTATAATCAAGACTTTGAGCAATTTTGAATATAACTTGAATATCCAAGACAATGTCACCATAATTTTGTAATAAGTACAGATGCACAATATTAAACATATAGTTATGCATGTATATGAATATGCATATACTTTTAAATTTTAAATTTGTAAGTTTAACATTAGTACTAAACCTATCATTTATATGGCTTTTCTACCAATTGGACAATGAGCTTCTCAAAGACAGATTGTGTTTTATTTACCTTTATGTTTACTGGACCTGCCTTCTCTTTCTTACAGCAGTTACTCAATGAGTGATTTTTAGAAAACTGCATATTCACAAAATGGTAGTATTTATTTTTTTAATATTTTGGGACACAGATTTAAATGGTTTGGAACCTCATACAGGTTAGATAATATCTGAATGAAAGTGTAATACATTTCAAATAAAACTAGAGAAGTGTCTTATGATTTCCTCCTCCCTACTTTGCCGCGCTCTGCCTTCTTTCCCTGAAACATTCTTATCAAATAATCTGCCATATCCTGGTCTCTAAGATACTTTAGCAACTGGGAAAAAAAGTTTTCAGCATACTACCCTGCTCTTGTTCATGTTTTGTTTAGTAATTACTATCCTATTGTATCATGTCTGCGTGTTTGTCTCCAAAAATAAAAAGGCAATTTCTTCGAGTATTTCATTAAATTTTGCTCCCCAAAATACTGTACGTATTCTAATATTAGATACATATCAACTATTCCTCAATTTATTGAATCTATGCATATGGAGGTGAAACCTTGAAAATAATGATAAGCTATTTAAAATTTGCAAAGCTAGTATGCATTTGCCAATGTACTGCTCCCATTCAATGATAATATATGTATTTGTTGAGAAAATACTGTGCAGGTGTGTTATAATCAAGACTCACAGCCAAATAGTTACATCGGGAGAGAATCTGAGGCAACGCCTCCCTTCTCAATGAGACTCTAAGGCAATAAAACTGTGTCCAGTCAAACACAGAGAGGGTCCCAGAACTTTCAAGGCTGAGAGGAATCTAAACGGGCATCTGTCATCTCTTCAAAAGTATTGACAGGGAGCTCAATTTAATATCACAGCACTGCATAAATGTTTTCTAAAATGTGTATGCAACAGGATTGGGTGTTTATTTAAAATATACTCATTATTAATATTAAATGAAAATAAAACCCTAATCATTTCAATTAAGAAATACCATGATTTGGAGTGTGTTTTCATCATGTTGTCAACATTTAAAACCTAATTTTCTGTAATAATTTATAATTACTTCATCTTTCATTCCATCTGGAGGGTAATCAATATAGAAGCATATGAACCAGCTGCTGCCCCAGTCATGGGGCAGCTGCCAAGAGTGACCTGGGCTTCTGTCCAATAGCAGAATCCCCAGAAAACCCTCTAGCTAAAGTAAATTGGTACAAGTGCAAATACAGCTTCCTTTTACCTAGCATTTTCATTTGTTGGGATCTATCAATCTTTGGCTTTCTTGCCTCACTTTTCATACACCCATGATTTTACAACCAAACAACTGTTTATTTAAAGTTTTAAAGTTATATGGTGCTAATACATATAATTACTTCGAGGTTGTAGATATAATGATTTTTGCAAACCCCCTTTGTTGGCTGTCAAAGGCATGCCTAAGAATATAAAAACTCTAATATAAATACAAAATAGAAAGAAAAACAAAACAGCATCTATCAGGGAAAATCCAGTCATGTAAGGCATATTGATCATAGGTGGAAATAATAAAGTGAAGTCTAATAATTTAATTAAAATAGAAGATTACGGCCTTTTATCTACTCATATAATAATCACCCCCAAAAGAAAATTATATATATGATTCTATAACTTTGTTGTATTTGTTATAAAAATGGCAAGCAGAGACTATTTTTCAGGTAAAAGTTTTAAAATCTAACAAATGTTGACTTTATAATAACAAGCACTTAATACCCATCATGTCAGATACTCTTTGTAGCAATACTGTAGGCAGATTTCTAGTATTTTCTTTTTATAAAGCTATCCATTAGCTTACATTAAATTAGGCAACTTAGTATTTCTGTAGCCTGTTACTCTCATGTTTTCCCACTAAATTACTTTTTATTTTTATTTTTTAAAAATACTAGCTCTTTTTAATGCCTTAATACCGTATTTTCTGTGACAAAATTCCAAATAGATTTGCTTAGAAATAAAACAAAACCCACAGGCTTATTAATATCTTTAAGGAATGCTTTGGAAGACGAGTTGTAAAAGCTAATTACTTCCAAAGATGGGCATTTGAGCAACTGTCATTTGTTTCTCACTTTGATTTCTTTTTAATTAATTCGTTATTTTTTAAAGTATTTCCAGGATTTAAAATTATTTTTTATAGTTTGGCTTCAAATCCCTTGTTCTTATTTCCCTTGAGTAATCTACTTCCCAGTGATAGAACAGTAATGAAAATGGTGTTTGAAAGATTCAGAAAAGTGTTACCTCCTTTCAACATTTTTTCTTTTCCTTAAAACTATGATAAAATATGTTTCTTTTTAACTTGAATCTTCGACTCCAGTTCCAATGGATACTTTACTAAAACTAGGCAGTTCAAGGGAGTATTTACGAACTTTCAAAATCGGCCATATGTTCTATAAAGTAGAATTCTATAATCAGCATAAGTTAGCTTGGCTTTCCTTAGCCCTGGTCCTTCATGATTCTTCCTAGAAAAGCTGATAAATTTTATTTATAAAAATTTTAGTTGAAACTCTGTTCAAATTATATTAAGTACTGTTGTATTTATTAATAAAATATTCCTTCGTTTGGAAGTAATAAGGATAGAGACTTTTTAAATTTTAGATTCCTTTATAAATTTAGTAATATTATTAAGATTATACTAGGCTTAAGTATTACAAAGTCCATCCCGAACAAGCTATAATGTTTGGTGTGTTTCAGGTATCGTACTTGGTTCTTGACTAAGTAAAACACTTTCTTCTTAATTTTATGATTATACATATTTTTATACCTCTTCCTGCCTCTCTCTCTTCCCAAAAATTCCTCTTGAATTGTGTGCCTACTCTTTCCTCTTGGTCTTTAGATTTATCACCCAATCTACCATTAAAAAGGTTTGTCCTGGCATATGTTTCATAGTTTTCTCTCTAGTCCCACCTGTGTCTCTAAACTAATCTTACATTTCTAAATGTTTTCTGGGTTTCCAAGTCTGTGGATATTATTCTGAAAGCTTCAATTCAGACTTCTTTGACTCAACCTCATCTTTTCTTCATACCTTCCCCAAATCCTTGTTTTTCTTATCCACG
Source organism: Macaca nemestrina (assembly GCF_043159975.1). Lineage (NCBI taxonomy): Eukaryota > Metazoa > Chordata > Mammalia > Primates > Cercopithecidae > Macaca > Macaca nemestrina. Next base: position 25,905,895 of record NC_092140.1, read on the forward strand.
ACTTCTTTCTATTAATGACCCTGTTGTTATACGTTGAATTGTATATTTAAGTCTTAACTTCCAGTACTTTAGAAAAAAGTACTAAAAAAAAGAGGAGGGGGGAAGCTGTGGCAGATATAATTAGTCAAGATTAAACTGTATTGGAGTAGGGTGGGCCCTTAATTAAATATAACTGGTGTCCTTATGATAAGAGAGAAACTGGGGGCCAGACACAGAGGAAACCCCATCTAAAGAGAGAAAGATACACAGTGAAATAACGGCCCTATGACAAGAGGGACAGAATTTGTAGTAATGCACCTACAAGCCAAGGAATGCCAAGGACTGTCAGCACATGCCAAAGGCTGGAAAAGGCAAGGAAGAATTTTCTCCTACAGGTGTCAGAGGGGCATGGCTCTACTAACCCTGATTTTGGATTTCCAGCCTCCAGGAATTGGGGAGAACATTTTTTTCTTGTTTGTGGACTTTGTTATGGAAGCTAGGGAACTAATACAGCTATCATATCCTGTAACTGAAATCTCAGTCATATTTTACTTAATAGTCGTCCTGACCCTTCACTGTCGATAAAATTCTGAAATCTTTCAATTCTCTTTTGATAATAATGGCAGCAGACTTCACCTATACACGTACTTTGCCCCATCTAATTGAAATAGTAGTAAGTTCTAACATCCTATAATAGGTCCTAAAGTCTAATAATAGGCTTTTTGCTAAGTTAAAAGCTTAGAAGACTGTGGTATATTGATAGTCTCAGTACTCTCCATTTTTCAGTGGTCCCTGATTCCACACTCTTTGCTGTGTAACTTTGTAGTTCCCTTCCATCATGACTTTGGGCTCCACCATCAGGTGTATTTAAAGCCAATAGAATGCTGGCCGCTGTCATTCAAACAGAGTCTTAAATGAACTTTAATATTGGGACATTACTTTCTAAACTCTCCCTCCACTATCTCTGTGAAAATATGCCTGGTAGCTCATTGGAGAATAAAAAGCATGTGACTCAGTCACCGCCCATTCTAATTTCTGCAGCTAACTTTCAGCATGCGAATGAGTCTAGTAGAAAACAGATAAACTACTCAGCTAAACCAGCCTAAAGTGCTGATCTACATAGTCTTATGTTAAATAAATGCCTATTGTTTTAAGTCACTAAATGTTTGGCTTGTTTACACACACACACACACACACACACACACACTTTGTTATATTATTACTGTGACAATAAATATCAGGATCTACATATTATGCTACGGGAGCTATATCTAGCCTCCTCTTTCCTTTTGAAACTTATTATCCATTGCATCAGTTCATTCTTCATATCCTATAGCAACCTCAATTGTTACTAGAAATATGGGTTACGGGCATGTATATGATTAATAACAGAGCATTTATAATAATAAAATTAGATGATATGTGATTTTCCTACTTGGGGCTGGAAGAACCTCTAATTTTATGAAATCCTTAAAAAACAAATATGAATTATAAATTACTAACATATAAATTTGTATTGTTTTAGAAATCTGTTCTTTAGGATAGACATGCATTCTTGGGACAATAATTTATCAACAAAACTATTATCTCATAAATAAGCCAAGAATATTATAAAAGTATGTCTTTTTCTGGGAACCAAATTAGAAAACTTGACATCAAGGATAGTGCCAAAAAATACATTTACATTCCATAGTGTGCAAACAACTCTGCCACTATAAGACTAAAAAACTAAATTATTTATGAAAGTGTCAATTTCTGTATACAGAAATACCAATTTGGATTACAAATTTATGAGTGTATGATATCTTATTGCAGAGTAAGCACACACTCTAGGGATTAAGAATTCTCAAAGTAACCTATATATACACACACACACACACACATGTCATCAGGTTTTGTCCTTGTTTTTCCAATTTTATAAATAAATGACACCTTCCAATTAAAAATTTCCATTTTTTATGATATACTATTAATAAAAGTTATTTATATAATTTAAAAATGAATATACATGTATATAAAATTCTCAGTTAAACTTCGGATTTTAGCATTTGCACAAAAGACATTTATGTGAAATTTTTGGCTTAGAAATTTATTTTACATGGAATTTATATTTAATTTCTATACTTAGAAATTTTCTTTTATTTTGAACCATTTGATCACTGATTTGGTTGTCTTAATAAGGTATATTTTTGAAGTAGGTTAGCCTTGGGGACTGCCTTTCATAAAAAATATTTTATGAAAATTGACTTTGATAAAGCAATAGAAAATCACACACACATTTTCTTTTAAAAATGTATTTAGCGCCGGGCGCGGTGGCTCAAGCCTGTAATCCCAGCACTTTGGGAGGCCGAGACGGGCGGATCACGAGGTCAGGAGATCGAGACCATCCTGGCTAACACGGTGAAACCCCGTCTCTACTAAAAAATACAAAAAACTAGCCGGGCGAGGTGGCGGGCGCCTGTAGTCCCAGCTACTCGGGAGGCTGAGGCAGGAGAATGGCGTGAACCCGGGAGGCGGAGCTTGCAGTGAGCTGAGATCCGGCCACTGCACTCCAGCCTGGGAGAGAGAGCATGACTCCGTCTCAAAAAAAAAAAAAAAAAAAAAAAAAAAAATGTATTTAGCATTTGTAGTTATGCTGACTTTCTACAATTATACATGCATTTATTCATTCTTTAAACAAATATTTTATGAAAATTTACTATAACTTAGTTCCATTGTTTTGTATGGATCAAGAATACCATTGATATATCAAAGTTGATTTATTCAACTTTAATTTTAATAAATCATTGGGGTAATATGCAACTAAATTTCACTAATTTAGTTAATGATGTCACTGTAACTATGTAAACCTGGCTCAGGTACATTTCAATAATGCAAGGAAGAAATGACCTGATCTGTTTGCTTTAATTTGTTTCATTTTATTTTCAAGAGTTAATAAAAAATTTAAATAGCGTTCTTCTTTGAAAAAGAGTTCATAGAAGATAAAAAGATGAAGAAACAAAAAATAGATGTATAATTATATACTAGTTACTTACAAATGGTTATAACTTACAATTTCTTTTTAACTATAAGTTTTAGTTATGAATTATAACTAAGTTATAAATCAGTTACAAATGAGTTTGTACTGATTTATATTATTTTTAAAGAGTTCTTAATTGATCCAACACATTTAATTTTTCTTTAGTTATTAAAACAACAAAAATCCCAGATATGCATAAAATATGTTATTGAATTTATTACAAATTTATGTATCAAAATATGCACTATCTAAAACTAGTAACAGGATGACTTATTGATATAGGAGGGGAACAGGGAAGTGCTGAGTAGAGAAGAGGTGGGCACCTGGCAAGGGCTCCACCCTGGGGCCTGTGCCCACAGGTCCAAGTGAGAACAGGCACTCCTATTTTCACACCCAAATGCTGCATTTTCTGAGACCACTCTGGCCTGCAACATACCCCATCCTACGCCCATATAAACCCAAGATTTTAGCAGGCACAGACACAAGTGGCTGGATGTTGGAATCAGCAGAACAGTGATGATGGAACAATGCAGTAAAGAAAGTGAGAAGAGGATGGACATCTGGATGCTGAGGGGAGTTCGTCCAAGGGCAGTCAAAGAAGAGTCTAGTCACTGGGCAGCCTGACTCCAGGGGCGACCACCTTTCCACTCCATCCCCTCTCTTCTGACTCCCCATTCATCCCACTGACAGCCACCTCCACCACTCAATAAAACCTTGCACTCATTCTTCCAGCCCAAGTATGATCTGATGCTTTTGGGACACTGGGCAAAAACTCAGGATACAGAAAAGGCTGTTACACTGGCCCCCTGCCCTTGTGATAAGGCAGAGGATCTATTGAGCTGATTAACACAAGCCATCTGCACATGGCAAAGTTGAAAGAGCATACTCTAACACACACCCACTTGGTTTTCAGGAGTTGTAGACACCCTTCCCTAAACACTGCGGGAGGCAGGAACCCAAGAGTAGTTCCCAGAGCCTCTGCACCTGCCTGTCTGCATGCTCGCCCTAGGGATCTGAGCAGTGGGGGCAACAAAGGAGCTAGCCACACCTCCGCTGCATATTCTTCCAGTTGGTTAAGGGAACTCTCCCATTTCATTATGAATGTTTTTCTGTGGAAAAGCTGGATATGGTTATTTTATTCTCATTTTATTTATGTTCAACACAGTGCAATGTTTGTTAAAAATATGATATTTTGGCAGTTTCATCAAATAACAATTACTATATTCAATCATTTATTTACTCTCTTATTTACCTTTTTAAAAATAAATTTTCTTGTGTATATTTTAGGTTAAAGACATGATGTAATGAGATACATACAATTAGCAAAATGGTTACTTTAGTGAAACAAATTGACTTATCTATCATCTCATATAATACAGTTACTTTTTTGTGTGTGACAACAGCAACTAAGATCTACTTATTTAACAAAAATTCCCAATATAATGCAATTCAATTAATTAATTCATCCTCATGCTACATTACAAATCTAGACTAAATGCATTTTAGATATCTGCTACTTTTTACCTTTTTGCCTATGTCTAGTCTCCCATTTTCTCCACACCCTTCTTCCCACTGCTCATGGTTACAACTGTTTAATTCTCTATCTGTATACTTGACTTTTTGTGGACTCCACATATAAGTGAGATCATGCAATATTTTTATTTCTATTCTGGCTTATTTCATTTAGCATACTGTCCCCCAGTTCTACACATGTTGTGGTAAATGGCAGGATCTGAATTTTTATGGCTGGATAGCATTCCATTAAGTATAGATACACCACACTTTATTTATCCATTGATTAGTCAACAAATGCTTAGGTTGTTTCTATAAAATGGCTAGTGTGAATAATTCTGCAATAAACATTTGAGCACCAGCATCTTTACAGGATGGTGGTTTAATCTCCTTTCATTGCATATACAGAAGAGGGATTGGTGAGTTCATGGTAGTTCTATTTTTAATTTTAGGAACCTTCATATTGTTTTCCATAATGATTGTACAATCTACAGTCCCACCAACAGTTACTAGAGTTCCTTTTCTTTCTCTGCACCTTTGCCAATATTTGTTAGCTCTTGTGTTTTTGTTAATAGCCATTCTAAGAGGTGTGAGGTGGTATATCTCAGAGATTTCAATTTGCATTTCCCTGATGATTAGTGATGTTGCGCACGTTTTCATATTTCTGTTGGCCATGTATATGAATTGCTTGAAAAAAATGTCTGTTCAGGTCTTTTGTCCCTATTTTTAAACACATTATTTGTTTTTCTGCTATCGAGTTGTGTGATTTACTTTTGATGGCACACTTTTATATTTCAAGTAAGTGTGCAGATATAAATTCTGAATTGAATTCTTTAATTTTTGTTTATCATTTAATGAAAATGTAACATTTTGTTTCATAGAATATCATTTTACCTAGGCAATACCATTCAGGACATAGGCATGGGCAAAGACTTCATGATAAAAACAACAAAAGCAATTGCAACAAAAGCCAAAATTGACAAATGGGATCCAATTAAACTAAAGAGCTTCTGCATAGCAAAAGAAGCTAGCATCAGAGTGAAGAGGCAACCTAGAGGATGGGAGAAAATTTTTGCAATCTATCCATCTGACAAAGGGCTAATATCCAGAATCTATAAGGAACTTAAACAAATTTACAAGAAAAACAACAACTCCATCAGGGCAAAGGATGTGAACAAACATTTCTCAAAAGAAGACATTTATGTGGCCAAGAAAAATGCTCATCATCACCGGTCATTAGAGAAATGCAAATCAAAACCACAATGAGATACCATCTCACACCAGTTAGAATGGCGATCATTAAAAAGTCAGGAAACAACAGGTGCTGGAGAGGATGTGGAGAAATAGGAACACTTTTACACTGTTGGTGGGATTGTAAACTAGTTCAACCATTATGGAAAACAGTATGGCGATTCCTCAAGGATCTAGAACTAGATGTACCATATGACCCAGCCATCCCATTACTGGGTATATACCCAAAGGATTATAAATTATTCTACTATAAAGATACATGCACACTTACGTTTATTGCAACACTAGTTCCAATGGCAAAGACTTGGAACCAACCCAAATGCCCATGAATGATAGATTGAATAAAGAAAATGTGGCACATATACACCATGGAATACTATGCAGCCATAAAAAAGGATGAGATCATGTCCTTTGCAGGGACATGGATGAAACTGGAAGCCGTCATCCTCAGCAAACTAACACAGGAACAGAAAACCAAATAGCACATGTTATCACTTGTAAGTGGGAGTTGAACAATGAGCACACATGGACACAGGGAAGGGAACGTTGCCCACTGGGGCCTGTCAGGCAGTTGGGAGGTGGGGCAAAGGGGAGGGAGAGCATTACAACAAATACCTAATGCATGCAGGGCTTAAAATCTAGATGATAGGTTGATAGGTGAAGTAAACCACCATGGCACATGTTACGTATACCTATGTAACAAACCTGCACATTCTGCACATGTATCCCAGAAGTAAAATAAAATAAAATAAAAATTGAAAAAAAAAAGTATCATTTTATTTATTTATTTATTTTATTTTTGAGACAGAGTCTCACTCTGTCACCCAGGCTGGAGTGCAGTTGCATTATCTCGGCTCACTACAACCTCCACCTCCTGGGTTCAAGGAATTCTCCTTCCTCAGCCTCCCGAGTAGCTGGGACTACAGGTGCACACCACCACACCTGGATAATTTTAGTAGAGACGGGGTTTCACCATGTTGGCCAGGCTGGCTTTGAACTCCTGACATCAAGTGATCCGCTTACCTTGGCCTCCCAAAGTGCTGTTATTACAGGCGTGAGTCACCACACTCAGCCTATTTTGAATTATCTAAAAACGTAATTCCTTTACAATGTAGGTATTTTGTTTGTAAGTCTTGGTTAAGCCAGGCAGTATACATATTTAATGGGGCTTATCATATATTTCATTCTATGATGATACATACTGCCTTTGTCAAATGAAGCAAGTCAGTAGAATGCAAAGATTCCTTGGATTTCAGATTCAGAAATCTTATTAGAATTTGAATTTTACCTGTGTTGACGTACATCAAACGAGAGAGCCTCTATTCCCTCATGTTTTAAAAAGGGATAAATAATGCGTACCCATATGAATTCATTATGGAGCTTAATTGAGATAATACATATGAAAATATGTGTGTAATATTTGCTGTGTAATCCAAGTTTTAATCACCTCCCACACTTTTCATGGCAAAAGAAGCATGCACAGTCTATTCTAATGAAAACCTAAGATGCCTACCTGAAATCTGCTAAAGGAGTGATACGAGCTGCCTGGACTCCATAGAACTATGTGGAAATTTAGCTTTCAGTCAGGGCCCTGCATCAGTGACATAGACCACCATCCTCTTTTTCTTCATATACGCTTCTTGAATTCTCACAATGCATTACTCAATACATCTTTTTACCTTAGATATTTCAGTTATTTAGGGTTATTTTGAGTGGTTTTATGTACTACTTTATTGAAATAAAATCTCTGCAACTCTCTGCAGAAGGAATTTAACATATGATTTGGGAGCTGCCTATCAACAATCTGAACCCCCGATCAAATAGTATTTACATTTAACTTAGGAGAGTTCCTGAGTTATATATATATGTGTGTGTATATATATATATATTTAATTATTGGGATGAACGAATGATATTGTTAATGTAATTATTCAAATTTGATCATTTAAACCATGCTCCATTTTTATTGTTAGTCTCTTATTTGCCTGGACATTTTCTCATTAATTCTGGAATAAAGTTGTATTAGGTCACACAGTATCTATATTTTTCAGACACAGTATTCTTAGCAATATAGACAAATAGCTGATTATATTTCTGGGCCTTTTAAATCCAAAAGATTCTAATCAAGCAACAGAAAAATCAAACTTACCAGTTTGTATTAGAATGGGGCTAGCAATCAATCTGATAATTTTAATCACATGCAATTATTCTACCTTTATCTGAATATTAATCATTATAACATTTATTTTCTTGAGATATGTTATTAAAGATACCAATCAAATAGTAGCTATGCTCTCGGTATATGCTTGAAATGCAAATCAGCATTTATGCACTGAAGTTGATGAAGAAAGGAATTTATCTCTCTTCATTTAGTTATTCACACTGAAGAAAAATGCTTATATGTTAACCTAAAATTGACATATGTATTAACATTAAATTGGTATATATGCTAAGGTTAAATTTTCCCCACACAGGCCATTTTACCCGTATACCATCAATGATCAATATTCTTCATATGAAATATATTTCCTTATTACATATGCATATGTGTATACAGTATATCCTAGATCTTTCGTCATTATATTCATAAAGAAAACTACTTAGTTATATTCAAAAGATACAGAGTATGACGATGTAAAATTTGTGTAAACTACTTAGTTATATTCAAAAGATGCAGAGTACGACGATGTAAAATTTGTGTAAATTACTTAGTTATATTCAAAAGATACAGAGTACGACGATGTAAAATTTGTGTATTATTTATGATGAGTATACAATTGTTCTGCATAAGTAAAGATAATATTATCAGGATGTGCACTCTAAGTACTTTTTCCAAAATTGGGAACTTTTTTTGCTGATCCATTCATATTTTATGGTCTCCCCCAGTGTCATTAAAGGATACATTATTGGTAACTTCTGGAATGGAGCAAACACCGCTATGGCCTGTGCAAGATCAGAATGTGGTTTCATTCATTCATATCAGAATCGTATTAACCAGGCTAACCAAACTAAGGACAGCATTATCAGGTGAGAAGTCGGAAATAGTAGAGAAGAGGAAAATAGAAAGCCACTGATGTTGAGATCTATTTAATGATAATACAAAATTTAGAGGTGGAATAAGCCTTCAAGATCACCTATTTAAACTGTTTATTTTAATATATTAGAAAAACAGATTTCTCCCACTCAATAAAATATGTAACTTTCTCAAATGTACCCATCTCATAAGGATTAAAGGCAGAGGAAGGGGAAACTAGAACTCAATTGCCTTTATTCATACATTTTTAAAAATTTGCCTTTTTAATATTATTTACTCCTACAGAATGGGGAACAACACAAACATTATTTATTCTACAATAGACTCATTTAAGCCACTCAGATTTTCTAGTTTTAACATCCTTTCTTGGTGATTAAAGAAGAAATGAAATAAAGCAGAGGGGAAGGAATTCTTGATTATGAACCAAAAACAGGCAAAAAGGGGAAGGAGCAGGAATATGACACAGGGGGAGAACATGCTTTTGGGGCTAGATATGTTTACATATGTTGCTTTACCTAATCCTCACGGCATCAAATAAGGCGGTATCAATTTCTGACTTTTCAGATTGAGATGCTGGCAGCTTTTCTCAGGTCACACAATCACAAAACAATGGATGAGGATTACAACAAATCAGCAGCTGGCTTTGTAGAAGACCTGAAAAGTCGTATCTGCATATGTTATATGTAAATTTCATGTCAGCTCCAAAAGAGAATTTCAATAACTTGCCTAAGGCACCAGAAAAAGTAAGCAAACGATCTTGAATTTAAACTTAGAAGAGCCTAACTACAACTTGTGTCAATGTTCTTCTTCCTGGACCACAACAGTTTTTCTGTTATTTGATACTTTGCTGCTCTCAACATAAATGTCTTTGGATGGTGGCAAAGTTATTGCCCTTATGAGAGGTGTTTTATGAATAATTTTGAAAATACACATAAAAATGTATTTTGAAAACATGTATTAATGCTTTCTCTTTGGGTTTATATAAAAACAAAATAAATGAAAAGAAGTTTCATGGAGGTGGCAGTATGTTTTTTAGTCCCCAATATACTGTTGCTCTCAGGACAAGGTAAGGTTTTAAAAATATGTCCTTGATAGTTTTAAATATTTTAAAAATTAAAATACATTTTAAAATCTTAACTGCATATTGTACTTTGAAGGTTTCTGCTATTTGAAAGATAATGCAGCCTTGTCCTTCAGGAATGTCCTACAAAATGCATTTTCAAAAATTTTCTCTTTTTTCCAAGAACATTGTTCACAATTACCTGGCAAACATTGAAGTCTGTCCTTCAGTTGCCTTTTAAAACATTAATTTTCATCTTATGAATAAGTCTTTAATGTACTTCACAATTAATTCTGATCTTTACTGCTGTATAGCTTTACATTTATTTCACCGAATAAATCTTTCATGTATTTTAATTCCAAATTATGGATAAGTATACTGTTGCTTCATTACATTCCACAACATTCCCATTTAAATCCCATATTATTAATCAAGACATCAATTTCCTTACAAGTTCTTAGTAAGTAGAGCATTTCTGTACTGAATGAAGGTATTTACTTCCTGTATATTGTTTTCAAAGATCAATTGTTATTAAATTTGTATTGTAACTGACATGCTGAAATATACAAATATTCATATGAAAAATAATTTATAACAGTAAAATAATGTGCTAAAACAATGGACAAAATATGAGTATATATAGTATCTCACGAATAATAAAAAATAGTGCTAATACTGTTTCTCCTGAAAACTTTTTAAAATGCTAAGTGAAATGTAACTTTTCAAAATAACTCTAGTCATTTATAGCTGTGGGATTGAATTGTTATATAATTCTATTTTCAGGTACAAAATCATAAAACTATTTTTTTCTGTCTTTTATTTTCATATTTTTAGGTTATTTTGAGCAGGATATTAAGACTGCCACTGTGATTTATTATTGTTTTTATTTTTACTGTGACTAGAGAATTATGTCCTTAAGGTTTTAAGATTCCATATAGTTTTTTAAAAAAATTCATCTTTTCTGTGATTAACAATCATAGGTTATTACATCTAACACTTCTTTTTCTTTTCAACTTTCTGAGGTTAAATATTTCAACAACGATTATCAAACAAGAGATATTTCATTTTGATATTTTTGCAAGTTTTCTTCCATTTGCTTTCAAGATTGCATTGTCACATATTATGACATTTGTCATCTTTCTGTATAAGGGTCTTCATGAGGAAAAGTGAAAGTCTGTGTTTTGAAGCAGGGATAAAGAAGATAGTCCTACATTTATTGAACTATAGGCCATTGACTTGAAGCTCATAGAAATTCCTGAGAAGGACCTGTAGGGAGAGAGAATCAACTCTCTGATGAACATATAACTGTAAATGTTAGAGTTGGATAGTTAACTGCAGATATTTTGCCTATCATATTTTGCTCCATATCAGCGTTTAAATTCTGGGATCTCAAGTAGGTTCTCTTGTCCTTGATTTTTTTTTTTTTAATTCAGCCAGCAGAGACCCTTTCCCTTGGTTGCTAGAGCTTATTTGTATACTCAGAATGTTTTCGTATACCAGTTCAACTACAACTCATTCAGTGAACCAAACCCTATGGGACAGTATTTGAAGTATTGTAAAAATAGTTTTCCACCCAGAATGATTAGAGGCCAGATAGGGGCTTCCATCTTGCCGTGGGTAATACTGTGAGAACTATGCTGGGATGACCTGGGTGTTCTGGGTGATCAGAGCGGCCAACCTGGCTTCCCTGCCTGAAACCACTTGAGAGTCCAGAACTAAGCAGTCTCCGCCTTCATTGACATGGGCACAGAGACACCTCGGCATTCCCCAGTTTTTAATTAAGTATGGTTAACTTTAACCTAAAATTCGACCAGTTTTAAGAATGCAGAGAATTTATAACTTGCACAAAATAGATAATTGGTTGATACCAAGTACATAAATAAACTAACAAATAATTGATGTAAATTGCCATCCCACTGTGTCTAACCAATGTATTAAAATAAATGCTAAGAATGTCACATGTAAATTCACTCACTGCAGATACCTTTCTCCATTGTGCCCTTATTTATTGATACAGAATCTTAAGAAATAAATCAGCAGTAGAGATTTCACTTTGCTTTACTACCAAAACATTCTGCTAGAATATAAAATAAAAATACATTGACTAGGGCCAGGCAGAGTGGCTCACACCTGTAATACCAGAAATTTGGCTGTGCAAGGAGTGTGGATCACCTGAGGTCAGGAGTTTGAAACCAGCCTGGCCAATATGGTGAAACCCCATCTCTACTAAAAATAATAAAAATTAGTCAGGTGTGGTGGTGGATGCCTGTAATCCCAGCTACTCAGGAGGCTGAGGCAGGAGAATCGCTTGAACTCGGAAGGCAGAGTTTGCAGTGAACCAAGACCACACCACTGCACTCCAGCCTGGTCTACAAAAGTGAAACTCCATATCAAATAATAATAATAATAATAATAATAATATATTGACTAAAGCATACATTATTCCATATGTCACAGGTTAAAATTGTTTTGCAAACTATGAGCTGTTTTCTTTCCTATATGATTTTTAATACTTTTGAATGATACTTCTATGATGTTTTATAAAAATAATTAACAGTCTAGGTTTCTGCTCTATTTTTCTGTACCCAGAGCAAGTGCTTTTTTTGATGACTTGTTTGCTTAGCATAATAACTACCACTAAAAGGCAATGCTATCAACGTGCTTTGTTATTTGCATCTGAGTATTTGATACCTAATTCTAAACAAAATTAGGTAAGTCTTGGAACTATAAACTTTGCCTAACACCAAGTCAAGAATTACACTGCTTAATATGTAGCCAAATAATGACAAAAATAGTATATTCTTTCAGTAAAAGGGCAACCTCAGAAAGGTGTGCATTAAGAAGCATTCTCATTACAATACAATAATTTCATTGTGTTCCATCTCAATACCTAGCTTTTCAAGGATACTTGACAGAAGATTACATTTTCCTAATGAAATTCTGTAAGAATACTAGATTATGGTAATTGGATTCAGGTCTCTTAAAACACAGTATCTGCATAAACTGAATATTTTTCTACACATGTATGCAAGGCTTTGCATTCTGCATTTTGTGTTTTGGATTTGAAAAATAACACTAACATAACTTTTGTTGGGTCACTGTCATTCTCATCATAAAGTATTATTGGCAGATACGATGAGAGGGAAGCCACATTATCTACTTAAATTAGGTAATGCACATATTCCCAAGGTTATGGTCCTAGCAATCATAACAGAAATCTCTGAAATAGTTCTTCTATTTTTTGACTAACATGTATTTGTTTGAGTAGAACCATGAGTGCCTGAAGCAGTGTTAAAGGTATCTACCTGTTCATTACTAAGTACAACACCTTTGACTGGACCAGAGGCTCAAAATGATCACAGAAGTCATTGACTCACAATTTTCTAGAACTAATATTTTGTTAGGGATATCTAGGCCTTAGGCAGTGACAAAGATCATCTTGTCTTGTAATCCTGTATATCTGGAAGAAGTTTTGTAAAACTCTGACCCTAAAACTTCCACTTCATTTGCCACCTTATGTCCCTAGGTAAATGTACCCAAAATAAGGTCATCTAGTATTAGTTTATCTAATTGGCAGTCCAGTAAATAACTTTCCGAAATTTTACTTCTGGTTTCCACAGGGAAACTAGGAAATAGAAAGGTTTCATCCTCTGGTTATCCCTTTAAAGGAGTTTACTTCTGATTTTTATGACTGAATTGTGCACTTTCCTGTGCCCTGTTCACATCACCACAGTTACTACTGCCTCCTCAAGGAGATGCACACACTTCTTCACAGCGCCATTTATTCCTGAGTACACAGCTGCTCATATGGGTGTAGGAATTTCACATGACATTAATAGGCAGCAATATCTTAGAAGACATGTTTTAACTACTATCATTTGGCTGCCTAGAGAGATAAATTTAGGGAGAAATTTTCTCACTAGAGAACAGATTAGTGATGAATAGCCATAATATGCTGTACAGGTGGAAAACAATGACAGAGAGAAAATTAATCTCCTCAATAACTATCAGTTTTTCTGTACATAATATATGTAAAGATCGTTTATAGATGAGATCACAAAGTAACCTTTTGCCTTTAGTGATGCTGATAATTATTAATAGAGTGCTAAATTTACTTCAGTAATATGTCAAGCAGTATATTAAGCAATTCTCATATATTTTTTCATTTAATCATAACAATAGCCTTGTGAAGTTCTTATTGTTCCTTTCAAAGAAGTGAAATAAAAGCACACAGAAATCATCAATTGCCTAAAGTCACATAGTGGAGCTGGAACTGGAACCTGTATCTCTTTGATTTCATTAAAAAGAATCCACTTCTCAACCTCATTGAGATGAACACAAATTTTCTCAGAGATATACTGGCCCTGTTAAAAAAAATCACTAACCCGTTTACTCAATCAGCACCAAATAAAAACAACATTCAAATTGTATTTATTAGAAAACTTTATTTTAAAGCTAAGTCAGGCATGCTTTCTAAAGAGATGAAGGTTTGGAAAATGTGTTAGAATCTAATCGCTAAAATAAGAACAATTAATGTTTGCTTGCTTTGGGGAGGACAATATTTACTTCTTTCAAATATTTCCCAAAATAACTGGCTAAAAGTAGATGAAAAAGATCAACCAACTGAGTATAGAAACCATAGCCTTTGTCCACATTAAAATTATACAGCGAGAATGTTTATTTCTCATTTCTCTTGCTTTCTTAGAAAGGACTGACTTTATGTTCCATGCCCCAGGAAAGAAATGTGTGGGAGAGACACATCTGACTAATGCACTCAAGAAAAAAAAAAAATGGAGTGTGGTTGACTTAGTGTCTCCTAGGTCTTCTTTTGCATTCAACTGCTTTGGAAGACATATGCACCCTCTGCTGCTCCCTAGGGTAAGTTGAGAGTCTGGCTTTCGCCCTGCAGGGGAGCTGGGCAGATGTCCAATGGCACTAGTGACTGCAGGACTAAGTCTACTTAATGCAAGGATGAAAGATTAGCAGGTCAATTTTGCCACATTAACTAAAGTTCTGATCTCTACTCACTATTATTTGTAATACACCCATCATTGTACCTTTCATTTTCCTGCCATTCTGTCCTGAGAAAAGTGAAAAGGGTTGTACGGTTTCACAGTTTTTCTTCCATTTCTTTTCCTTTCTTTTTTTAATCTCTTTTCTCCAGGAAAGCTCAGTATCTTCTTGTTAAAAGAAAAACTTTACACAAGTTTAACAGAGTTTATTTGGCCAAAGAACAATTCATGTGTTGAATGGGGCAATGCTCAGAACCAGAAGAGGTGGACAGTGAGCTTTTATAGGCTGAACACAGAATCAAAGTAGACGCATCACCTGATTGGATGCATCTAAGTGTTGGCTCTATTGGGGCATGGTCTGAGCAATGTGTGGCCTGTGCTTGGCTGATTCTCAGCTGCTCATGATTGGCAAAAACTTCGCTGTTTGTTACAAAATATTTTCCTAAATTATGTTTCAATTGTATACTTAGTAACTTCTGCTTATTTAATTTAACACTACTGTATTAACATGAAGCCTTGTGAATATGCAAGACTGGTATTGAGGGACTAAATAAGATCGAAGTTTCTGGTATAGTACTAGTGAAAGGTCTTAGAAAATGAAGGTCATGTTGCATTTGAATTTAGCTTTTCACAATGGCTTATCCATGGGAGATTAGCTGTTTTTAGAGGTTCAGTGCTGTTTTTAATGAGCCCTTGAATTATTAAGTGTGGGTTGTACAAACCTTAATAAGCAAGAATAGTGTTCTCCGCAGTTGACATTGATCTGACCTAAGGCATGCGATGGTCCCTCATGACTGAACATGACCCCACCGAAGCTGAACAAATTTTACCTAGCATATAAATTATATTGAATAAAAGGAGACTTTGATACCTGCTTTATGCTCACTTAAGCCAAGCAAAAATTCATTAGACAAGCATTTATGTCATTGAAGTATGGATTAACTTTCCCTGATTTTCCTGTGCTTCTCAGCCATTACCTCACATTAGAATTTATAATTGCAAAGGGAGCTAAGTTCCAAGTGAGAACTCCACAGTGTGACCAATGTCAGCTAGACGGTGCCGGCTCAGATGTTGCACATTCTGCTAATCTTTATGTAGTTTGTAACCGCATTAAGGGTTAACAGGAAAACATCTAAAGGTAATAATCTTTAGCAACATACACATTGTCTTTAGTCAGACTCCCTCACTTCGTCTCAAATGGGACCTGGTTTGAGCCACTTCCAAAACTCTGGTTAAAGTTTTAGATTTCAGAGATGCAGGTTGTAGTTCCATCCACATAAGCTAAGTAGATCATATCATTGAAAAAAATAATAGAAAAAGAGACTACTAAATTATAAATCATTATCCATCAACTTTGATTGAGGCAAAACAGCATGTCAATAAAATTATTTTAAGTGCAAACATTTAGGAAAGCAATTTTAAAAGCCTGAGCAGGAATATTCTGTCTCTAGGAATTTCTTTTCTCAGAAAATCTAAGACTTACTGGATTGATTTTAAAATATGCTTTGCTCTTGGAATCAGGAGTAGTGAAGAGTGCAAACATAATAAATATAAGCTAATTAAACTGGAGGAGGAAATAATTTCCATATGAGAAATGTGATTTTGAAGAAAAGAGGAAAAATAGATTTTGGAGGTTAAGCCAGACAGACATGAAAGCAGACAATACACACCTGGGCGTAATTAATTTAAAAAAATTAAATAAGATAATCCTGTTTTGGTTCCTGCTAGAGCAGAAAGAGTGGCTTGGTTCAAAAAAGCACATAACAGCAGAAAGCAAGCAAGATTTTGTTCACTGGGAGCTTCATCTTCAAAATAGACCAAAAAATGTTGAGAGGTATCTTCTTAAAGATATGATGAAATAAAGAGTTCATTTTTTCAAAATGGCGAATCACAGTTTGAAGATAAGGACTATGTAGTTAGAGAAGTGCTTAGAAAGATTAAGTAGTTAGAGAAATATTGGACACATTTGATAAGGGAAGACTTGTAAGATCATGGTGTCATATAATTGTATGATTATGGAGTGATTTTGAAGGTGACCCAGTGAATGTGGGTGGGAAAGTATTACTTTTGCTCTGAGGAAACAAGCACAGAGGAAATGAGACACCTTGAAAATGAGCCAGCAAGAACAATAATACATTATGGCCATTCATGGTCTGATGGTAAAACAACCCCTTAGTGGAAAGATTCAGACTAGGGATATGAAGGTGCATGATATTCTTTTGAATATTCATTGACTCTTGCAAAGCCAAAACTTGCTTATTTGTTCTATCTCACCAAGATGGCCTCATAAAATGAACACCAGAAAAGTTGATAGGAAATACAAACGTTTACTATCACCACAGAAAGGGAAAAATGTATTTATATCTGACAACATTGCTAGCTCTAAGTGTGGTCGAGTCAAAAAAAAAAAAGTGAACTTAGATTAAACTGCTAAAAGCTCAGTTGAGCTTTCCACAATGTATAGGGGGTGAAAATAAAAAAAATAAATTAAGGCATAACTTACTATTGCAGAAAAAAAAAGAGAATAGAAATAAATGCTACTTGAGGCTGGAAATATTTAAAAACTGAAGAAAGACAGCCAGGGCTTCGAGGTGTTTTACAGAGATACTGGTCACACACACACACACACACACACACCTATTTTTGCTACTATGCCCAATAGCACAGTCAGAAAAAAGAAATCTTAAGATCTGGGAACTGGTCCACAATCAGTGCAAATGAATATATGCCTCAAATACCACTTTTTGAGTGAGGAGACAGCGTGAGTAAGTGGATGACAGTCCTGGCTCTAGCTATTGAAGAGGTATGTGCTGAACAGCCATCAATGTGGGTATCTACTCAGGTATCTCAGGAAGCATCTGGAGCTTCCAATGTCAAGGAGTTTATAAATTAATTTTATGTTTGATATTTGATATTTTACATTTATATGTGAGTAAGAGTATTCAATTTTTTGACTGTAATTTTTTAATAAACCCCATAAAGGGAAAGAGCTTAAATTCAAATGTGAAGAATGTGTGGCTAACTATTTTCAGGGTATTACAACAGTAATTATTTAATCTCATCTATTATTTCATCCACTACTACTTAATTTCATCCCATAATTTCTAGTGAAGTACATTGAAGATAGTGGTCATGCATAATTTGTGTTGAAAAACTGGGAAGAAATATTCAGCTTAGGGCTTAGCAAAGCCTTTAAGTTACTTTAATGAATGACTTGTTCTAACCCAGTGCTTCTCCAGCTTTAATGTACATAAGAATTACCTAGGGATCCTGTTAAACTGTACAATAATTAGATCTGGACTTACTGTGAAATTCTGCATTTCTAACAAGCTCTCAGGTTATGCTGATGCTTCTGTTCTGCAATAGTAAGGTTCTAATCCATTCCGAAACTCTCTGAGTCAAAAGCTATCATCTTGCCACTGAATTCAGAACTATCACAGAAGAAATGCTGGCATTAGGGCAGTGGCCTTATGACACTTGGAACAGGGCTTTTCTAATAAATCACCCCCATCCTCTACTAAAGAGAGCTACTACAACTAGGGCTGATTATGGGATTAATTGTTTGTGCCTACAAGTAAAAAAATAATCTGAGGAGTGTTAGAGAAGAGTTAGTTTCCATTCCTCATATTTCAATAAAAGAGGAATATATGTAAAGACATACCTACTTCCTAACACAAGAAATAAAGGCATGGAAAGATTATACTCTGCTTTCTCCCCAAACAGAGAAGTGACACATTTGCTTCAGGTTCAGGATCTTCCAAGTTCTGCAGAGCCACCTAGCCTGCAAGATGCCTGCTTTCTCAGGTCTGTAGAGCAAGCTTTCGCTGGCCAAGAAGGCCATCATTGTTCAGTCTGACAAACATCAGGTAGACCATTCTGTTTAACACTGAGGTGAAACATTTCAAGCCCAGGTGGCTATATTCTTTTTTTAAAAAAAAAAAAATTATTACATTTTAAGTTCTAGGGTACAAGTACACAACGTGCAGGTTTGTTACGTATGTATACATGTGCCATGTTGGTGTGCTGCACCCATTAACTCGTCATTTACATTAGATATATCTCCTCATGCTATCCCTCCCCCTCCCCCACCTCGCAAGAGGCCCTGGTGTGTAATGTTCCCCACTCTGTGTCCAAGTGTTCTCATTGTTCAGTTCCCACCTATGAGTGAGAACATGTGGTGTTTGGTTTTTTGTCCTTGTGATAGTTTGCTGAGAATGATGGTTTCCAGCTGCATCCATGTCCCTACAAAGGACATGAACTCATCTTTTTTTATGGCTGCATAGTATTCCATGGTGTATATGTGCCACACTTTCTTTATCCACTCTATCATTGATGGGCATTTGGGTTGGTTCCAAGTCTGCTATTGTGAATAATGCCGCAATAAACATATGTGTGCATGTGTCTTTATAGCAGCATGATTTATAATCCTTTGGGTATATACCCAGTAATGGGATGGCTGGGTCAAATGGTATTTCTAGTTCCAGATCCTTGAGGAATCGCCACATTGTCTTCCACAATGGTTGAACTAGTTTACAGTCCCACCAACACTGTAAAAGTGTTCCTAATTCTCCACATCCTCTCCAGCATCTGTTGTTTCCTGACTTTTTAATGATCGCCATTCTAACTGGTGCGAGATGATATCTCATTGTGGTTTTGATTTGCATTTATCTGATGGCTAGTGATGATGAGCATTTTTTCATGTGTCTGCTGGCTGCATAAATGTCTTCTTTTGAGAAGTGTCTGTTCATATCCCCATCCTTTTTGATGGGGTTGTTTGTTTTTTTCTTCTAAATTTGTTTGAGTTCTTTGTAGATTCTAGATATTAGCCCTTTGTCAGTTGGATAGATTGTAAAAATTTTCTCCCATTCTGTAGGTTGCCTGTTCACTCTGATGGTAGTTTCCTTTGCTGTGCAGAAGCTCTTTAGTATAATTAGATCACATTTGTCAATTTTGGCTTTTGTTGCCATTGCTTTTGGTGTTTTAGACATGAAGTCTTTGCCCATGCCTATGTCCTGAAGGGTATTGCCTAGTTTTTCTTCTAGGGTTTTTATGGTTTTAGGTCTAACATTTAAGTCTCTAGTCCATCTTGAATTAATTTTTGTATAAGGTGTAAGGAAAGGATTCAGTTTCAGCTTTCTACATATGGCTAGCCAGACTTTGCAATGCGGGCTCTTTTTTGGTTCCATATGAACTTTAAAGTAGTTTTTTTTCCAATTCTGTGAATAAAGTTACTGGTAGCTTGATGGGGATGGCATTGTATCTATAAATTACCTTGGGCAGTATGGCCAGGTGGCTATATTCTTAAAACCATACTCATCGAATAGCTTTATCAGCAATAAAGATGCCATTTTCCCCCATCTATCCAATTCTAGTGTGTTATGTCTCAAAAAGTTTCAAATTCAGGAGGGAAAAATAGAAGTGTTCATTAGTTACCACCTAAAGACCAATGGTAAATATAATAGGTGTGAAATGCCTCCTGATCAGTTCTTTATCGGAAGAATGGTTTTCTCCTGACTCTAACTGCCACTGGGCTGAGTCCAGAGACCAGATTTTGAAAGAAAGAAGTAAAAATTAGGTTGCTTCTTTCTTCCTCTGTCTGGATTTTTAGTGAAAGAGGACAATTGTGGTAAAGTGATGAAGCTCCCCTACTTAATTGTTGCTTTGTCTATTAGTCCCCAATCTTAGCAACGGGAAAGTTTTAAATGTAACGAAATATGCACTGAGAACCTGAGCACATGGAGCAAATGTTCTGTTTCCCTTGAACCAGCACAGAGAAAGAGTCAAGGTTCATTGAAGAACTTTGGCTTCTACATCAGTGCCACGCCCACCAAGGTATTAGAAAGATTACATAGACAAGAAATGAGAACCTTTGGGGGAAGCAACTAGTTACAATACAGATGCAATTCTATGCCCCCAGTCTCAACCTGTGTATAGGGAGCAGGCAGCCTAGAAATCATCACTTACTTCACAAAGTCAATAGGAAGTGCTGACTAAATGAGCAAAAGGTTACAGCCCTGGGATGGGAAAAAAAAAAAAAAAAGCTTATGAATATGAAGACTTTAAGATCAAAGGCAAATGGAGAAGAACCACAGATCCTAGCAGTAGGTGTCAGTATGTCCTGCAAAATACAAACAAGACCTGTCCAGAGTCAGTGGACAGGTCTGGCCCCTCATAGCAGAAAATAACTCAGATACAAAGGACGTTCACCAATGTGAGGTCCTTTTTAACCACAACAAAGGCACAGTAAGACCCCTGATATACACGGTTGCCATTTTGGGGAAGAGAAGGCGGGACACAATCTGAAAGAGACTCATGTACATAAAAGGAACTATTTAAACCAACACTGGTGGGGAGTTGAACTATGAATAGACGAACTATGTTAACAGGAAAAGACTGATACAGTTAACCAAAATATGTATCTTTAGAAGTGGCATGAGGTTCAGAAGAAATATCAGATCTGTTATGGGATAAATAGAAGCTACATTTTCCATATTGACCAAATATGAAATAAACTGAGAGTGAAAATATATTAGGGATAAAATATGGAGAACAATCTAATATAGAGAATCTAATCTCATACTGAAGGTATTTTAGAAATGGACAATGATGAAAATGAAAGGCAGGAAATTTTAAAAAATAAGAATAAAAGTTAAAGAAAAATGTGGATCTTAAAAGTGTTTTTGCCAACCACACACACCCACAAAATTTATGTATTTAATTATTGTTGTGAAATTCAGCATGTCAGTGATATAGGAATTATTACAAGAGAATTTATAAACAAAAAGCAGATTATCCATAATATGAACAAAAGCATATGGGTCTCAGAATCCTTATCGGCAAGAATGTATGTTGGATGACAATGGAGCAAGGCACTACAAATCCTGAGAAAAGTTTTTTTCTACTAGAATTGAAAACTTTTACAAATTGTCAACAATATCTAAGCCAGAACAATGGCATTGCAAATTTCCAAAAATCAGAAATTTATTTCTGGCACATCTTTTCCTAGTAAATTAATTATATCTCTCAGAAAATTTTAAAAAGAGGAATAAGTCAAGAAAAGGTTTTGAAATTCAATCAATAATAATTCTGAACCTGGAGATCATTGGAAGAAAATTCCAGGATAATAATCGAAGCAGGAAAACAGAGTTCGCTGGAAGGGATGTCATGGGCATTTTTAAAAAGTCATAATATGCATCAGAACAATTATATAATTCATAACTAGAAAAAAGTAGTAAAGCAGATTAGAAGGAATTCAGTGAATTAATCATTTTAATAAATGTATTAAGTATTAATTGATACATAGTTAATGTTATATATCTAATATTTAATGAATAATATAATTGAAACTGATATGATATTAATAAGGATAATCCACAAAACTAAAGGTTAAAATATAAAGCAAATTAAAATGTTGCATTATTTGGAGGAATGAATGGCATCTATGTTAGTCCAGGTAGCCAGAGAAGTGGATTCCATGACAACATTAAACCTGTATTTTATTAGGATGAATGATTGTAAGAGGAAATGAGGAGGACGCTGGGATGACTGGAAGAGCATTCAGAGGGGAATGCAAGTCTGACTCTGAGTGAAGAAGAGGGAAGTAAGACTGGTGGGAGCATCTTTGCCTGCTGAACAGTAGAAGAAAGATACAACAAGTGCTCTAAGAAGACCTTGAGCCAAAGCAGTGATCAGAAGAGTCTCATGTGTCCCAGAAATGAGCCTACCTTAGTGAGCATCCCACACTCAGTCATTACCCAAGAGCAGCCCCTGCAAGCCTGGCACCATAGCTGGAATCCTTGGTTAATAATATATTCCCTACAGTTGAAGGTTTACAAGGGTCATTCTCATGGTTACCATAGCATGGAAGAAAAACAATTTGGTCCTAAGAATATTCAATGTTGACCGGTCTAGTGATGAAGACATGGTAGTCAAAGAAAACATGTAATCCAAGCACACCTCTTGGCTTTGCAGTAGAAAATCTCATGTAGTCATAATCAACTTAATCCTCTTCAATTGCTTTAAAATATAAAAACAAACCACACAGATTTAAAAAGTTAGTATGTTACAGAATAGCTGTTTTCTTACAAATGTAAAAATAATACTACAGATATCAGAAATAGCATGGCAGAAGAGGAGCAAAGAAGGAAATGAGGAATAGGACAATTACAGTCTCATCTAACAAATGAGATGTCAAGAGATCATTTCTGTTGTAGACATAGAAAGATATGTGGCTTAAATGTTTTACTTACTTTAATAATTTAACAAACAGAAAAATCACACTGCATGATAAAGAATGTTTTAGTAAGAAAGAAAAAGTGTAGAGTGGGTGATATAAATAAAATCTTAATCGACTAGAGAGATAAATAGTGATTTAAGAATATTACTTAGTGTTATGGCTGTATTTACCATAACTGAAAACAAAAATAATTATTTTAAATTTATTACCTCTGTCAAGTAAGCCTGGAGGTTGGGAAGGTTCAGTTTAGAATATTTTTGCTCTTGATTATATAACTTCCTATATAATAGATCTACCTATAAGAATATGATTTTTTTTTAAGTTAAGGAAGAAAATAATAATTTTGTCATCCGGACATAACTATATTTTATACTTAGTGTTGAATTTTTGTATGTCAAAATTACATAATTGGCCTTCTAAAGTAGATATTGTTTTACAAACTGAATTTGCAAACTGAATTATTAAACATATTTAAACTCTAACATGGTATCTTCATTTCCATTAACACAACTACATACTGTAATAAAACCCCTTACATGTCATTTTTAATTGTAATTGTCTCTTTGTGATGAATTCTAAGAAGTATTATTATATTAAAATCATAGGCATTTTAAGAGACATTTTTCCTCCAAATGTGTGCATCATGTATTTCCTCCATTCTCAATCATGATATATCAGAGTACCTGATTCCCACTTGTTACTAGATTTTTTTTGGTCTTTTCCAATGGGTTTCTTATTGTTATTTTTATTGCATTCCCTTTTCTTTGATAATTAGTAAAGTTCCATATCTTTCATAGGTTTATTGGCTGTATTTTATGTTTTGAGTATTGTTGGATATATATACACACACACACACACACACACACACACACAATGTATATATACATATATGTATGTACATATGTAGAGTGAGATATATCTATATCTATATAGATATAAAACCTATTTTTCTATTACAATGCCCCTTTCAATTAGTTTTAACATGTATACAATTATATTTATAAGTGCCCAAATCTTAAGCTTTCCATTTGTATTTCCTTCATTTCTTCTGTCCCTTGAAAGACAGTCTCTACTCAGTGTATCTGCAAGCTAAGTTGTCTGTATCTTATAGATGTGTTTTGTCATTAAAGGCAAGTCATCACCTTGTTCCATGCTCAGACCAACACAGTGCTGCTATGTCTCACAAATCCCATGTATGAGTCTGCCAGAACATTCTCTCTCCCATAACAACACCGAAGATAGCTCCTTGGGACTCTCTGTGTGCTTCCTGGGAAATAAGCTTAGAACTATCAAGCTGAAGGTATTATTATTCTAAACACGCTAATCAAAATTTCATAACTGGTTTCTAAAATGTTAGCCATATATTTTTCTTTTCTTTTCTTCTTTTCTTTCTTTCTTTCTTTTTTTTTTTTTTCTTAGAGTCTTGCTCTGTCGCCCAGGCTGCAGTGCAGTGGCGCGATCTCGGCTCACTCTGCAACCTCCGCTTCTCAGGTTCAAGTTATTCTCCTGCCTCCAGGCCCCCACTGAGATTACAGGCACCTGCCACCACGCCCAGCTAACTTTTTTGTATTTTTAGTAGAGACGGGATTTCACCAGGTTGGCCAGGCTAGTCCGGAACTCCTGACCTCAGGTGATTCACCCGCCTCAGCCTCCCAAAGTGCTGAGATTACAGGCGTGAGCCACCATGCCCGGCCAATATATCTTTTCCTATCTCCTTTTGCAAGCATCTCCTACCTTCAAAAATCATGTGCTTTACACTGTGGATATTGTCCATAATGGTAATATATTCTGTTTTCTTTGGTGTTCAAAGTCACTTGAATTCATTAGGAATCTTTTTCCTAATGTGGATTTTGAATTTTTAAAAATGCAGGAATAATGTGATTTAAAATAAAATATTAAAAGGGAAAACTATTGGTGAGAAAAGTCACAAAGTACTGAGTACTGAGAGCAGATAGAAAATAGTTTGTATGAAAACTATCTGTACATTTAGGAAGATAGCTGCCCTGAACTTTTTCTTAGCAAGAAGTTAAAAACAATCATATTTAATCTTTCTGATGAAAATGGTAATTTGGTTGCTTACATCTGACAAATTCAAGAGTATATTCAAGCATAATGGATTTAGCCTTCCCTTTTTATCTGGAAGAGAACAAAAATTGTGATACAGTCTAAGATTCAGGGGAAATATAAATCCTCCTTTCTTCCACTTACCTTTATTTATTTTGAGAAAGGAAGATCCCCTTCTCAGTAGCCCTGTGTGCCTCTAAGGAAAGAAAATGTATAAGGTCATTTTATTTTAATGATTAGCAATGCATATCAAGCACCAATATTTATATGCCATGGAGACAGAGTTTTTAGAAAACAAACATGGAAGATCATCACATCATCTCAGATGTGTAGAGACAATAAATGTTGTTAGAAATATTCTTGCCCTATTGTATAGGTAATGCTAAGAGAAATAGGAATTTTATTTTTTCTAGGAAATGGTTTTCTAACAAGTGAGAATGTCTACAGTGGTTATTGTGTACATGGTGAATTGCAGGAGAAGAAGTTTTTAAAGTGTGGCGACTTTACAGAAACACTTACGTACCTGGGTTGAATACTCACTTACACTATGAACAGTGCAGCAAAGGCTCTGGGTGTTAATATATGACAGTGCAGCAGCATCGTTTGGGGAAAAGCAGAAATGTTACTCGTAAAGGAGAAGTTTATTTGGCCTGGCTTAAGGCAAGATGATGATGTAAACTAATGAGAATGACCAGTGTTGTGATCTTTTAATACCACTCTATCTGTATACTGGAGCAAGTTACAAAACATCTCAGAACATTCTCAACATTATATTCCTGATCTTTAGAAAAGAAGTAGTACTACCTGATATTAATAGTACTTATCTTGTAGTTCGCTGTTAGCCTTAGAAGTAATACATGAAGTCATTTGTTCGTTACAAAAGCCAAATCTAAAAATAGCATTAGTTTCTAATGGGATCATTATAATTATTATTGTTCATTTTGGATTTGTATACAGTCTTGTATATTTCATAAATTATGTCATTAACTTCTGTCACTTTACACATGGCAAATGTATGATGTTTCCTCATTTTCAAAAAAGTCATTTTAGTTGTGTCTTTTTTCTGTTTCATTTTCTTTTAAAGAAAAAAGTAATGTTACACTGATTCATTTTAATTCTCTGTGAAACATGATCTGAAATTGCCTTTTCAGTGAAGGTTCAGTCTGTACTTTTATTTCCGGTATTACACTTAAGCAAGGAATACACTTTTCCTAAAATCATCGTGCTTCTAGAAATTTGATCCTAAGCAATCTTCTGGAAAAAAAAAATCCTAAGTAAAAACATACTATTTTAAAAATCAAGAGATGTGCCAATACTCAGAGAGGCTGAAATACTAAGTGAAATTCATACCCTCTGGCCAGATTTTTTTTTAATACATCATTATCTCTGTAAATTCTTTTTAGACGAGAGAGAGAGAGACAAGAGAGAGACCCTTGAGAAAGTTCTGATTCTTTCATGTTTTATCTTGGATGCCACTAGTCCCCTTTCTGGAAGGGTGCTAGACCTCGTTGATGAAGATGCTGTAAAATAGTGCTGATTGTGGATGCTGCTACCAATGCCTTCTGCTGCCCTGGCTGAACTTGGCTGAGCTATGCCAGCCTCAGGAGCAGCAGGTACATTTCTCTCAAGCCTATGATCATAGACTTCTTATAACCTGCAATGACCAGAGATGCTCAGTTGGCCTGGCCTTACTTTGTTTTGCTCGCCCAAGAAAGAAGGAGTATTATAAAGAATCGAGGTCAAAAAAAGGACCAATGTGCTCCACTGCATTTATATACTAACACCCATTCACTCACATACATTGGTTCCATCCTTCCTGTCCATTGTTCTGAAGAATAAAAACCATATCTCTGTACCTAATATAAAAAAAATACTAAGAGTAAAGAATTAATGAGTGCCTACAATGTATCTGACACTTAAGTATTTTACAGCCAGGCACAGTAACTCACTTATGCAGTCCCAACACTTGGGAGGCTGAGGTGAGTGAATCACATGAGCCCAGGAGTTCAAAACCAGCCTGAGCAAAGTGGTGAATCCCTGTCTCTAAAGGGGAAAAAGAAACAAACAAGCAAACAAACAAATAAAAATAGCTGAGCACAGTGGCATGCACCTGTGGTCTCAACTATTCCAGAGGCTGAGATGGAAGAACCCTTTGACCCCAGTAAGTCAAGTCACTGTGGGATGAGCCCTATTCGAGTCACTTCACTCTAGCCTGGGTGACAGAGTGAGACCCTGTCTCAATATAAAAAATAAAAATAAAAAATTTTAAAAAGGATTTTACATGTATACTTCCTGTAATTCTCACAACAACCGTGCGATGGAAGTATCACTGTTGTTCCCATATTACAGATGAGAAAAATAAGTAGCTTATTTAACACCAAATAACTATTAAAGTGATTTTTACATAATAGGTATATAAAAATAAGGGATTTGTTATACACTTGTAGGAAATGCCTAGGTTTGCAAGGTTCATGCTGATGGCATGATAAATTCTATATATTTTTGACATGGTTTGGCTGTGTCCCCACCCAAATCTCAAATTGTAACTCCCATAATTCCCACATGTCATGGGAGGGACCCAGTGAAAGATTATTGAATCATGAGAATGGATATTTCCCATGCTGTTCTCATGATAGTGAATAAGTCTAATGAGATCTGATGGTTTCATAAAGAGGAGTGTTCCTGCACATTCTCTCTGTCTTGCCTGCTGCCATGTAAGATGTGACTTTTGCTTTCTGCCATGGTTGTGAGGCCTCCCCATCCATGTGGAACTGTAAGTCCATTAAGCCTCTTTCTGTTTATAAATTACGCAGTCTCGGGTATGTCTTTATTAGCAGTGTGAGAACAGACTAACGCAGTAAATTGGTACCAGGAGTAGGGCATTGCTGTAACAGTACCCAAAAATGTGGAATCGACTTTGGAACTGGGTAACAGGCAGCGCGGTTGGAACTGTTGGGAGGGCTTGGAAGAAGATAGGCAAGTGTAGGAATGTTTGGAACTTCCTAGAGACTTGGAGGGCTCAGAAGGCAGGAAGATGTGGGAAAGTTTGGATCTTCCTAGAGACTTGTTGAATGACTTTGACCAAAATGCTGATAGTGATATGAACAATAAAGGTCCAGGCTGAGGTGGTTTCAGATGCAGATGAGGAACTTGTTGGGAATTGGAGTAAAAGTCACTCTTGCTATGTAAAGAGACTGGCAGCATTTTGTCCCTGCCCTAGAGATTTGTGGAACTTTGAAAGTGAGAGAGATGAGTTAGAGGAAGAAATTTCTAAGCGACAAAGCATTCAAAAGGAAGCAGAGCATAAAAGTTTGGAAAATTTGCAGCCTGACGATGGAATAGAAAATAAAAACTCATTTTCTGGGGAGAAATTCAAGCTGGCTTCAGAAATTTGCATAAGTAACAAGGAGATGGATGTTAATCACTAAGACAATGGGGAAAATGTCTCCACAGCATGTTAGAGACTTTCACGGCAACCCCTCCCATCTCAGGACTAGAGCCCTAGGAGGGAAAAATCATTCAGCAGGCTGAATCCAGGGACACCCTGCTGTGTGCAGCATCCCAGGCGCTCCAGCCTGGGCTAAAAGGGACAAAAGTACAGCTTGAGCCATTGCTTTAGAGGCACAAGCCCCAAGCCTTGGCAGCTTCCACGTGGTGTTGAGCCTGCCAGTGTGCAAAAGTCAAGAATTGAGGTTTAGGAACCTCAGAGGTGTGCTGCGGGGATGGAATCCTCATGAAGAAGCTCTGCTGTGGCAGTACGGAAGGGAAATGTGGGGTCAGAGCCCCACATAGAGTCCCTACTGGGGCACTGCATAGTGGAACAGTGAGAAGTGGGCCACTGTCCTCCAGACCCCAGAATGGTAGATCCACCGACAGTTTCCACTATGCACCTGGAAAAGCTGAAGACACTCAGTGCCAGCTTGTGAAAGCAGCCAGGAGGGAGGTTGTACACTGCAAAGACACAGGGATGGAGCTGCCCAAGCCTCTGGGAACCCACATCTTGCATCAGCGTGACCTGGACTTGAGACATGGAGTAAAAGGAGATCATTTTGGAGCTTTAAGATTTAACTGCCCCACCATATTTCGGACTTTAGCCCCTTCATTTTGGCCAGTTTCTCCCATTTGGAATGGGTGTTTTTATCCAATGCCTGTTCCCCCGTTGCATCTAGGAAGTAATAACTTGCTTTTGATTTTATAGGCCTATAGGTAGAAAGGACTTGCCTTGTCTCAGATGAGACTTTGGACTGTGGACTTTTGAGTTAATGCTGAAATGAGTTAATATTTTGGGAGACTGTTGGGAAAGCATGATTGGTTTTGAAATGTGAGGCCATGAGATTGGAGAGGGGCCAGAGAAAAATATGGTTTGGCTGTGTCCCCACCTGAATCTCAAATTGTAGCTTCCATAATTCCCACGTGTCATAGGAGAGACTTGATAGGAGGTAATTGAATCAGAGTGCGGTTCTTTCTCATGCTGTTCTTGTGAAAGTTAATAGGTCTCAGGAGATCTGATGGTTTTATAAAAGGGAGTTCCCCTGCGTTTGCGCTGTCTCTTGCCTGCTGCCAAGTGTGAGAGGTGCCTTTTATCTTCCACCAAGACTGTGATGGCCTGCCCAGCCACGTGGAACTGTGAGTCCATTAAACCTCTTTTTCTTTATAAATTACCCTGGCTTAGGTATGTCTTGATTAGCAGCGTGAGAAAATGCAAATATAATTTTAATCCCCAAAATGACTCCTGTAATAGTATATCGAAGTGCGTGTTCATTTTTGATGACAAAGAACAATATGCTAAATAAACCAAAAATTGTTTAATTTCCTTCCCTGTCAGGATGGTGCATTTCAAATTCTGATAGGCATTCTATTCCAATTTATTAAATTGGAATCTTGTTAAAATACAGATTCTACATCAGCTGTTCTGCTGTAGTTCCTGAGATTATGCATTTCTGATAATCTCACAGATGATGCTGCTCTGCAGACTACAAGCCTTAGTATATCTTTGGGTACAACTTTAATACTTGGTTCTATATTTCCATGAAATCCTTGTGCTATAATATGAAAATATATTTAGTTATTGCATAAGCCCATTAGCATTTAATAGGGCTACATTGTTCACAAAAAATTATAATTATAACCCCAGTTGGCTATCTCATGTATTCACAACATCTACTTTTTAATTAAATTATGAGACCAAAAATGGAGCAAAGCAACATTTTGTCACTGAAAATACCAGTGAGATGCCCAAAGGAAACAGAAAAGTATGTACCATTAAAAAAAAAAAAAGAAACTTGGGATTATACGTTTTATGAGTGCAAAAATATGCATGCAAAAAATTACAGTTTTACCCCACAAAATCACAAGTATTCACTTAAATCAATAAATACCATCACTGCCTATCTAAGTCTTAAAGGATAATTTGAAAGCCTATGTATGATATAGGAAAATAGTTATTTTTTCATGTATGGTTCTCAAATCCTATTCTAGTTCTGTTACATAAGTTCTATTAAAGTAATACTAGCACAAAAACTGTTTTTGCATTCCCAACATTTGCCCGAAATTGCCCACTCCCAAATTAGACTTTAAAGCAATTTCATGGATATTTTAGTTCAAATGTTGCATTTCCTTCCAGTCATCCAGATTCCCCATGTCGAATTCCCACCAGCAGTACTGGTACTCATATGATCACAAGGATGAAAGCGAGGCAAAAGCACAAAGGGTATCAATTTTGTCAGAGTATTCATAATTAGCCACTTTGTGGGAAAAAAAAAATCACTGCCTCACAAAGATACCTGAAATTAGTTTTGCACAATGACCCTTTTCTGCACCTGTATTGTCAGCATCTCGGGCTCAGCTGGAGAGAGGAGGGCACTCTGTATTGGAGTGCAGTCAGAAACCAGTCACACCTGCAGCCTCATGAGTGATGAGCGTTGAAATAGGAATTCCCAGTGTCACAATTAACCTTGATAAACTATGATCATTGAACACTCAGTTTAAGTGTATATACAAATACATAGTAAGCTTCATGGAACTCTTATCAAAGCTACAAATTGAGCTACTGAAATTTGAGAACAAAGACTAAATTCGGTAAGACTAAATTAGCCCAGGTACACTTCAAAATGTACTTGGGCTAAAAAAGGAAATGTCTGCTATATAGTTGGTGCAGTTTATCTTTATTTTCTTTTTCTCTTCAGTTAAGAATACTTAGCACTGATGAAACAGTTGTGAATGGTTTACCCTATTTTACTCTATAATGTTTAGTAGTGATTCTCCACCTGTATCATATATCGCCTAGATGGGTCTTTAAAACACAGGTTGGTGGGCCTCCCTCTGCTGCATTCAGTCGGCCTGCAGTGGGCCTGAGAATTTGCATTTCTAAAAGTCTCTTTTGTCTTGATGATACCACTGGACCCTAGATTACACCTGGAGAATTGTTACCTTAAAGTGTACTGTCAAATTGTGCTCTCTAGATCAGTTAGCCTAATTTGTTTTTAGTGTGCAAACTCTTGTGGGGTTTTCTTGTTGTTGTTGCAGTTTTTTTTGTTGTTGTTGTTTGTTTTTGATGGAATCTTGCTCTGTCACGAGGCTGGAGTGCAGTGGAGTGATCTTGGCTCACTGTGTTGTTGCAGTTTTAATGAGATTTATGTTTTCTATAGATTCAATTAGAAATCTTTCATGTAAAACTTTGTGACTATGTTATTCCAGCAAATTTTCATGTGTCCTATTATTCTTCTAAAGTAATCTACATTGTTAAAAATTGAGAAGAAAGTTAAAATGTATCCTCTTTTTTTGGTACCTGACAGGCTTTAGAAATTTATAAATAATTTGCTAATTTTATAGATAATTATTCAAATGGATGATATAATATAAAGCAGTTGCAAACTTAAGAAAATGAGAAAAGGGCTTCCATGTTAACTGTGGACAATGGCTGCAGAGGGCGGTATGGATAGCCTATATCCAGTGTCCTCCCTACCCACAGGAACATAATTATCAATCAGCATTTGCTGTGGAGTCAATCATGTTGGCCATGAGTGCATCCGACATCTCAAGCTCTCTAGACTATACCATCAGTCTGTAAGCTCTACCTATTGTATGATTCCCCTTCTAAGGTACCTCTTTGTGAAAAGTACAGCTCTAATGCTGTCAGGTTTCTGTACATGAAGAAGGAACTTGGTAAGATTGAAAATAGGATGAATGAAAAAGTAATTCCAGTTGTACAAGAGAACTGGTTGTACCATATGTTAGTGGTTAACCTGGAATAACTTCTTCAAATTATCGGTAAACTCATTCCAGGAGAAGATAAATTTTTAGGACTCAGTGTTAGCCTGAGACTTCTGGCTGGAGTTCTGGGTCCCAGGGATTTGGGGACATCTTAGTATTTATGGATTCCAGTGAATAATTCAAAGCCTTCAAGATAAAGTAGTTTCTGATTCAACCTCAAGAAATGGGTATATTTACATATTCTACAAATGAGAAATAAAGCATTGTAGTTGCACATTGTGTGAATTGTATTAAAAACCTCTAGAGTCTGGACCCATAACTTAGCTTCTTTGAAATTTTGAGCAGGTTCTACTTTATTTACAACTAAATGTCAACAATATTGAAGAATAAAAAGTCATTACTGTAAGCACATGCTATGAGAACAGATTTGGAATACAAATCACTACTTTTTCTTCTGGTTTTATCTACCTTCTTAATCCCCAGATTGCCTCATTATTTTACAATGTTTAATGTTATAAACTGGATATGCAGAACTATATAGTGGTATAAACCAGTATGATAACGTTTAATTCACTTTGGTTATACCCACATTTTGGGGAACCACATTAAACAAAGTAGACCCCCCAAAAATGACAAACGGCAAGTCTTGAGGCTAATTTTGGCTACACAAACTTAAACGTATGAATGAAGTATGTGGAGGGAATCTAGAAGAAAAATTTGTCTTTGAGTCAACACAGCAGCTTGAAATCTTTTAAAGACACTGGAGTTGTTGTTTAATGGGTATAGTTTTGGATCTACAAGATGAAGACGTTCTAAAAATATGTTTCACAAAATTGTGGGCATACTTAACACTACTGAGCTATACATTGAAAAGGGTGAAGATGGTCAATTTTAGGTAATGTAATTTTTCTTCACAATAAGAAAATCACTGGGGATCTAAAAATTCACATGCTAACTTCTTGATAGAATCCTGTCCTTAAAAGCCCATGAATACTATTAATGTTTTTTACTCAATAGTATATCATAGAAGTTATATATCCATTAACACAGCAAAAATTATTGTTTTAAGCCCCTGCTTTGTAAAAGGCATGGTTCAATTGTATGTATGTTATAGACATGAACAAAACTGTTCCTACCTTCACTAGGCTTACAAAACAAGTAGACATTTCTTTTTCTTTTCTTTTTTTTTGGGGGGGGGGCTTGTTTTGCTGTTGTTGTTGTTGTTGATGTTGTTGTTGTTGTTGTTGTTGTTGAGACAGAGTCTCACTCTGTCGCCCAGGCTAGAGTGCAATAACATGACTCGGTTCACTACAACCTCCACCTACCAGGTTCAAATGATTCTCCTGCCTCAGCCTCCCAAGTAGCTAGAATTACAGGCACCTGCCACCATGCCTGGTTAAGTTTTGGATTTTTAGTAGAGACAAGGTTTTGCCATGTTGGTCAGGCTGGTGTCGAACCCCTGGCCTTAGGTGATCCACCTGCCTCAGCCTCCCAAAGTTCTAGGATTACAGGTGTGAGCCACCGGCCCTGTCTGGAGATTTTTTTCCACATGTCATTTTGGTATATGCCATCTTTTTAAATGCTGTCCAGTGTTTCACTGGATGAACTTTGTTTTATTTTCTCTTACTGTTGAATACTTTGAAGCATTCCACTTTTTGGCTATTATGAATAATACTGAAATCAATACTTTTAACATATATATATATATATTTGAGCCCATGTGAGAATCTAATTCTTTAAAATAGGTGTAGACATGCAACTGGATACAAAGGATTTTTGCATTTCAAATTATCCAAATCTTTGCTATATTGTTTTAAAAGTGCTTATACCAATTTAATCTCTTATTATCTTATATGTAATTCCTTATTACAACCTTACCAACAAACATCCACAAACTCATAATTGTACATACATCAACACCACAAATTACCTCTCTTTTTTATAATTAATTCAATTGATATCCATATATGAGGTAGTATATTTTAGTTGTAAAAGGTAATGTTCTATACTCTTTCTAATCACAGTGTAGCTATTGAACAGGCAACATCAACATCACCTGGGAGCTTGTTAGAAATACAGAATCCTGAGCCCCAACCCAGATACAATGAATGATAATCTGCATTTTAACAAGATCCCTGGTTGATGCAAATGCAAATGAAATTTTGAGAAGTGCTGATTTAAGATACGCAGACCTAGGTTGTGGTCTTGTTATACTGCATAAATACTTTACATCTGTGTGAACATGGGCACCTCAATATATGTAAGTTTCCACATCTACATGGTGTGAGCAATAATATTACTTATCTCATTTGGTCATTAAGTGATTTCAATGAAATGATATTTATAAAGTAGGTAGCAGAGAGTTTGGCATGTAATAATTATCAAGTAAATATTGGCTTGTATTAATTATAGTGAATCCTATATCTAGCATATTATTATTATTATCTGATTAGTATCTATTTCTTGCTGACTGCTTGTTTTTGACATTAACTACTAAGATTTTTTTAATTGAATTTAGTAAGGTTTCCTATATTTAGGACTTACAGGTTTTGTGTACTAGTATAAATAGAACTTTCCTTTTCTAATATTATATATTTCATTGGCAGAACATATAAATAAACTCAAAATTTATTACATTTATATGGTCTTAATTCTTTAATCCTAATAAGTTATTTTCCAAATATACTTGCCATGACATTTATTTGTTATCACTGCTTTCAAACATATTAAAGATAGGTAAACATTTAGCCTGTTCAGTGTGTGCTGCTACTCTTACCCTGTCTCTTTACAAGGTGTGTGTGTGTGTGTGTGTGTGTGTTTCCCTGGGCCCTTTTTAAATGATTCAGAAGGTCAGGCCTTTAACCCTTTCCTAGAAGGGTTACTTTAGTATACTTTAATAAATCTGTCTGCTGTTTTTCCCACTTTATGTGGAGCTTATATTTTTCCAGGTTCAGTTTTATTTCATTACTTTTAGCTCAACAAAGTTTTTGTTTTATCAACCTATTGAGAGTAAAAAAATGGATATACACTTATTTTTTTCATTTACTAAACACTTTTATCACCTCTGGGGACATGTGCACAATAACGCTGACCTCCCACAGTTAAGCATTCTGTTCACTCATTGCATGAGGTATTTCATCTCTGATCCGCATGGAGGCCTCCCGGGTACTTTATTCATAAATGATAGGCATCTTCACTTTTTAGCTCCAGGAAAGTTTTCTGTAAATCTCCATAAGCATTTCAGTGTTGCTTCCTTCTTAAAATGAACGTGTTCATGTTAATGATTTAGAATTCCCTATGGAGAATAAAGAGATGGCAAATTTTATTCCATGATCAAGACAGGGGGAAAAGAGGGGCAAGCTACTAGTAGGTTCTTTCTGATTAAAAACTTCTTTATATATACTTTGGAAATACTCATAATTTAAGATGTGGACATATATATATATATAAAATTCATATTGCTCTTCTTTTATTAGAGGAGAATATCTGTGATTTCCAATTTTATTTTCAAATTTACTTCCCCCACTTTCTTTTTATTTGAAACACAGATAGTCTATAAAGTTATATTCCAGATGATGACAAGTTCCTCATAGGAAAGGAAGGACACAGAAATAGGTTTTGCCTTTGGGAGAGTAGGGGAGGAAAAGGTGGTAGCCATAGGGTGGGTAAGAAGAAAATTAGAATAAGTAAATAAATAACAAAAACCTGATGGTCAGGGACTTGTGTGGTGGTTGAGAATTCTAGGTAGCCACAAAGACCAAGAGTGCCTTCAGCCTCTTGTCAGCTCTTCCCTGGGCTTCTACCAGACATTCATGAAAAAGTTTGGGTTCATGTTA
This sequence comes from Macaca nemestrina, assembly GCF_043159975.1. Lineage (NCBI taxonomy): Eukaryota > Metazoa > Chordata > Mammalia > Primates > Cercopithecidae > Macaca > Macaca nemestrina. The sequence goes on from NC_092140.1 coordinate 25,942,110, forward strand.
GGGGACCTGAGAGAACTCTCAATGGGGCAAGTGCATAAATGATGGTTTCTGCTTCAGCATAGGTGCCAACTACTGAGGCCTTCTTCCATACATAGAAAAAACATCCACCACCAAGGGAAGAGCAGAAATTATTTCACTGCCAATCACCACCACCCACCATCTGTTCCTGGCAAGTTTTGCCAGTGTGCTAGGGGTAAAGATAAAAGTTATCTGCATCTGGGTGATGAGCAAAGAATTGCCACAGCAGAAGTCCCAGGCAAAAGCCAGGATCAACTAAGTGAAGGGAAGAAAACCTATGTACAGCCTTCCATCAATGATGCTACGCAACACCCTTTGCTCCTGGGCCAGGGGCAGTGACCTGCGACCACTAGAAAGGAGGCAGGAAATAGACTTGAACATAGGTTTCTGGTGACACAAGACAGTATTCAGCTTCCATAGTGGATGTGTAAGGATGCTGAGAAAAACTCATCCCTGAAGTTCACATGGCAATGCCCTCCTGTAAGTGACAAGTTCCAGCAGTTCACACATAGGCAGAAGAAAAGCAAGTCTGCTTAGAAAGACCACCATCTCTGATATGGGCATTCAGTCTTGCTGAAATTAGAACATAGCACTGAGGAAAAGTGGTATTGTACTTCAAATCTCACTCTTTTTTAAAGTAGCAGTAGTCTATCACTGGAGAAATTTGAGGTCTGTGGTGCACTTAAGGTAACTCAAGCAATAGTAAACTGAAACATAGCTCAACTACAAAATAGAAAGACTCAGCTCCCCTTATCAACAGGACGAAGCTCTACATTTTCTTGGCATAAATATTGTTTACCTCAGTTTCTAGTGTAATTTTATCAACCAATGTCCAGCACCTGGTCATACGTGCATATACTATGCACATACACTATTTTTCCACAGAAAAATCAGTCAATACAACCAGAAACAGTGATCATACAGATTTCAGTATTAAATACTATAAGAAGGGGATTAAAGTAACTATAGTTAATATGTTACAGCCAAACTGGAAAGGTAGATAACATTCATTCATGAGCAGATGGGAATTACCACAGACAAATGAAAATTGTAAAAAGTACATTGAAAATGGGGTAGATACAAAGTACATACACAGGTACACAATCAGAAAATGAAACAAATTCCAAATTCATACACATACACTCACATACACACATGCTTAGCTGTGTTCTAATAAAATCGATGAAAGTCATTAATAAACAAGATATCCTGATGTAACTCAGTAGGGAAAACATTATATAAAAAGGAAGAGAAATAAAAATGATAGCAGGATTCTTATCTCAAACTCTACAGGCCAGAACACAATGGAATGAGATCTTTGAAACACTAAAAATAAAAATCTATCAATCTAGAATTCTAGAGCCAGAAAATAATATATTTTAAAAGTGAAGATGAAATATATAGTTTTTCAACAAAAAAATACTAATAAATTCATTTCCAGGAGAATTACATTGCAATAAATGTTAAAAAATAAAAGAGCTTTTCAGACAGAGAAATCATGGGAAAATAAAGAATGTAGAACCAGTAATGTGTACAGAAATACTGAATAATTGTATGACTATTCATCTTAAAAGATATTTGTTTGTTTGTTTGAGATGGCGCCTCGTTCTATATCCCAAGCTGGAGTGCAGTGGTGTGATCTCAGCTCACTGCAACCTCCGCCTCCTGGGTTCAAGCAATTCTCCTACCCAGTCTCCCGAGTAGCTGGGATTACAGGTGTGCACCACTGCATCCAGCTGATTTTTAAATTTTTTATTAGAGACGAGGTTTCGCCATTTTGCCCAGGCTGGACTCGAACTCCTGACCTCAGGTGATCCGCACACCTCGGTCTCCCAAGGTGCTCGGATTACTGGCATAAGCCACGACATCCAGCCCATCTTAGAAGATATTTGACTCTAAAACAAATATAGAAACCCTACACAAATAAATAAACCAATACTCTAAACAAATATGGAAACAATGTTTTCTGTGGATAATAACATTTTTAGAATTAGCTTGCACAACAGCAATAACACAAAAATGGGAGTGTTAAAAAGCAGGATTTTGTTGTAATCTTTTCATATTTCATATGAGGTAGCATAAAATTATTGGAAAACAGCCAGGTAAGTTACAGTTATATTGTAAGTCATAGAGCAATATTTTAAATTAAAGCAGTTGAAAACTATTAAACCAATAGTGAGAATAAAATAGAATCATAAAACTACTCAATTAAAAAATAAGCAGAAAGAGAAGAAAAGTGAAAAGGACAGATTTCACAACAAGAAAAATATCAGAGTGGTTGGTTAAGCACAGTGACACTGATAATCACGTTAAATAAGAATAGTTAAACACCCCAATTAAAAGGCAGACTGACAGACAAAGTAACAAGTCAAGACCAAACTCAGTGTCATCTGTTAACAAACACACTAACAAGGGGTCTACTATCTAGGTTAAATGTAAAAGGATGAAAAGATAAATGTATTATGCAAACACTATTTAAAAGAAGTTGTAATGTCTAAATTAAAATCAGAATACAGTAAGACTTTATACAAAGAAATATTGCTGGAGACTAATATGTTCACTGTATAAAAATAACATATTAATCTTTAAAAATTATTAATTTTTACTTACCTAGTGACAGTTTCAAGAAAAGTAGAAATTCATAATAGTAAAAAATGATTAAAATAATTAACAATTACAGTTGATGAATTCAACATCCTTTTGCAGTATTTGATAAAATAAGTAGACATAAAATCAGTAAATAAATCAACTTGGCCTAATTAGTATTTACAGAACACTGCACACAGTGAGAATACACATTTATTTCAAGTCAATACAGAAGTTACCACATAAAACCACATTTTATTTCAGAAAAACAAAAATTTCAAAAAATTTAAAGAAATAGAAGTCACACAGATCATATGCTTAAGCAACAAATAATTTGCTTGTTAATGAATAACAGAAAGATGTCTGGAAATAAAAATTATTTTGAAACTAAGCAATCCTTTAAAATTATGCATGGATCAAAGAAGAAATTTCAAAATCCACTTCCTACTCCATTAAATGAAAATAGAATGTATCAAAAATTGGGGGATGCAACCAACGCTGTACTTAATAATTTCATAGCCTTTAATGGCACTTTGTCTCTCTCTCTCTCTCTCTGTATAAATATATATACACACACATATATGGATATATGGAAACACACATTTTAAATCATCATTGATGTATACATCATTGATGTGTACACAAGCACATCTTAAATCAATGATCTGAGGGGTTTTTTTGAAAATTAAAAAAACAAATTAAATGCAAATTAGATAAAGGGAAGTCTGTAATAAACATATGACAAAAATCAGAGAATTAATCAACACATATATTGTCAACTTATCTTTCAAAAAATGCAAAGACAATGCAATGCAGAAAATATGGTTTTGTGTTTTTTTCAACAAATGATGCTGAAATATTTTGATATCTTTTTAAAAAAATTATGTAGAAACAAATCTTGTACCTTTTACAAAAATTAAATCAAAATTTATCATTGACATGAATGTGAAATGAAGAACTATAAAAATTCTAGATAGAAACATAAGTGAGAATATACATGACCTTAGGTTTGGTGGTGAGTACTAGATTAAACCCTAAAAGCATACTCCATGCAAGTACTAGTTGATTAGTTGGACTTTATTAAAATTTAAAACATTTTCACTGAAAAAGAAAATACTGTTAAAACAGACAAGCCATAGACTGGAGAAAATATTTGAAACACCACATACGTGTTAAAGGGCTTGCACCCAAACTCTACAAAGAAACACGTAAAACTCAGTATAAAAAAGTGAACACAAGTTGTTTTTTTGTTTGCTTGTTTTTGAGACGGAGTCTCGCTCTGTTACCCAGTGGCTCAATGCGACCTCTGCCTCCTGGGTTCAAGTGATTCTCCTGCCTTAGCCTCCTGAGTAGCTGGGATTATGCACGCCACCACGCCTGGCTAATTTTTGTATTTTTAGTAGAGATGGGGTTTCACCATGTTGGTCAGGCTGGTCTTGAACTCCTGAACTCGTGAAATGCCTCTCTCAGCCTCCCAAAGTGCTAGGATTACAGGAGTGAGCCACCGTGCCTGCCCAACACAAGTTTTAAAAGGTCAAAAGACCTAAACAATCATCTCACAAAGGAAGGTACACAGATGGAAATAAGCATATGGAAAGATGATCAAAATCATTAGCCATTGTGGGAAACAGTAAAAACTATAATGAGATGCCACTATTCTTATTAATGGTTAAAAAACAAAATGAAACAAAATCTGACAGTGGCAATTTCTGGCAAAGGTACAGAACAAAAGACATTGTCATCTACTGCTGGTTGGAATACAAAGTTGTGCCACAACCTTAGAAGATAGCTTGGTTGTTTATTACAAAGTAATGTAGTCTTTCCTACTGTAGTGGAGGTCCTGTGCTAAATTCAGTGACACATGTCCACAGTAATAAGTCACAAGTACACAGATATAATATTATTTTAAATAATAATACTGCATCCCTTTATCCTCATGACATTTTTGTTTTTTTGGTCAGTCCTGAATCTGCATTCCTAGGTAGTCAATTAATTAGAAAACTTATGTCTCCACAAAATCCAGCATGTGAATATTTGTAGCAGCTGCATTCATAATCACCCAAAATGGAAATTATCCTTATGCACTTAAACGAATGGATAAACAAAATGTGATACAGCTCTACGTAGAATACTGTTAAGAAATGCAAAAGAATGAGCTATCAATCCATGCATGGATCTTAAATGCATATTGCTAAGTGAAAGAAGTCTTTCAGAAAAACCTATATACTGCATGATTCCCTTCATATGACATTTTGGAAAGGGTTTTTGACATGGATTTTGATAATGGTTTCAAGGGCATATTCTTATCTACAAACACATCAAGTTTTACACATCAAATATCTACAACTGTTTACATGTCAATCATATCTCAATAAGGTGGTTTAATTGAGAGAGAGAAGAGAAAATAGGTGTAAAGTTAATATCCTGAAATTTGAAAGAAGTATAAAATTTAAGAGGGAGAGAAATTTATGTATTGATTAGTAAAATGCAATGTAAAATAAAAATGTGAATAAATGACAAAAAGAAAGTGTGGTATAACCACAAAATAAAATATTATTCTGCAACCAAAATAAGTAAATAAATTATGATTCATGTAACAACATGCGATGAATCTTTACAGAATAGTGCTAAGTAAAAGAAGCACATTTAGTAGGTATATATCAGACTCCTTTTATATGCCATTCTAGTAAAGATAATACTGCAAAAGGGCAGGAGGAAAAGTTTTGGGGTAATAAAGTTGTTCTATACATTCATTATGTTTTTGGTTAAGCAATTCATCAAACTGCAATCTTAAAAAGTTTGATTTTTAATTTTTTTATATAATGCTGCAGTAAACTTCATTTTTAATGAAAAGTTCAGTCTATAGGTTTACTGCAGCAGAGACACCTAGGGATTTAATGTTATCAAGAACTCAGATTTCTGGGCCCTGAGCAGACATATGGAATAAGAACCTTGGGATGTGGAGCCTGAGAAGCCACACCTTTCAAAATTGCCCTTCCAAGCCCCGGCTCTGACATAAGCATTTGTTTGACTATTCCATGCTTAGAAATGCCTTCTGAGCTTGTTAAATAAATCAGTTTATCATGTTTCACTGGAAATAGGTAAAATCTGTTCTTTTATTAATAAACACAAAATGTTAGTATATGATATGCTGCTTCTTGCATCAGCTTTCTGAGGTCAGACACATCGATTTTAGTATCACAAGTAAGACCACAGACTTTTAATATCTCATTGGCACAAACAACGGGACTATATTTGAACATAACTACTTTTCAGGTTATAGAAGAGTTCATTTCATCAAGAGCTTCATAAAGATCCACTCAGAGGCTTGACGGAGAAGTAAATTTAGCAGTTTATTTTGTGTAAGAGTCTCAGATGAACTGAGCAGCAAACACCTGTGCTCAGCAATCTCTTGGTGACTTATCTGTTTGCAGGTGCAAAGCGAAGTGATAGCACGATGTTAAGTTTATTTATGTTACTACATACAGACTATGTCTGAGCTTCACTTTCTCTCTCAATACTTTCTAAAGTTCTTATGACATTTTTATGTTAAAAATTAGGAATTGTTTTGTTAGATTATAATGGATTAATAGTGAAGTAACTGTGAATTTTGATGCCTTGTTGTTGCACCTGAGGCACTAAAAATTAAAATATCTCATCCAACGGTATTGATAAATCTTATATTTGTGGAACATTAGCATGATGCTAGAGATACCAAAATGAAAGGAGTACTTGCTTTCAAATTAAGTTATTAATATATTCTAGCAATAGAATGAAATGCACAGTCTATCATTCTGTGGTATAAACTCACAACCATTTATTCAAACAAAATACCAGATACCAAAGTTTTAATGGCACATTTTTCTGTCAAATTAACATGTTTTCATAAGGAAAACAAATGTATCGATAGTTTTGTTTTGGCACAAAAGACAATCACAACTTCCACAAGACCAACAACTTTAAATGACTTGGATTTAAAATCAGAGTTACAAATATTTACACACCATGAAGTATTATCTAACACAAATTGTAAATATCAATTGAAATAGCATCCAGCCAAGCATCACAATATGTTAGTCATTATAATACCTGTATTATAATACCTGTATTATAATACAGGTCATTATAATACCTGTATTAAATCACAGAGGATCTTTATGAGCTTTTTTATTATAACTTTAGCTTGATTTATTTTCATATCCCTAACTTATCTGCAAATCTATATCCAGTAATTGGACAAAGAGCTACAAAACAACAAATATTTCATGCTACTCTTGGGTAATTTTCCAGTGGACAGCAATTGCGTTTTTGCCCCAAACAGATGGGCATCCTGTTATATTCTAACAAATGTCAGCCTTACTTGACAAGGGCAGCAATCTACTTGATAAGGGGCTCACATTTCTTCTTGTTCCCAGCCTTCACTGTCTTTCAGTTTTGTGCCTCAGGCATCACACAAGGTATGAAATTTAAGTCCACGTGCTTATGCTCTCTGCTACCCAACTCATGACGACTGACAGTTGTGTGAACACCTGACTTAAAATAGTATCATCTCAATCACTTGCAGATAGATAAATAGCAGAGGCATAGACATGAATCTTACAATACAATGTCATGCTTGAAGAAGTTGCATTTAGAGTTGCCCTTAGCAACCAGTCTAGTTTATTTTCCTCCTTTCAAGTGCAAGCTATTTTTCTGCTAAAGTGGAAGTTTCCTATTTTTCAGGGAGTCTTCCTTTCAATTCATATACTTTTTCTTATACACGTGTGATCATTCACAATTCCCTTATGGTTTGCCTAGCATCAAACTCTGTCAAAGGCAGAGTTTAACAGTATTTTTCACTTTTTATTTTTCTACAGTTATATTATTACCAAAAAGTACTATATTGTATTTCTCAAATGAATTTATTTCAAGTGTGTACAAGGTTGGACAGCTCTGTACAAATCTAATTGAAGCTAAACAAATACTAAGATTTGAAAGTAAGTATGAAAATAAAGTTTTGTTTTATTTGTTTTAAAAGTAAATTAACTCTCTTGATTCCGGATTAAGAGGTTATTTATCTAATTACATGGATTTCTTCACTACTTTTGCCCTGTTAACTATCATTGAAAACATTTGTAACCAGAATAATAATATATTATGAAAATAGGTACATACCAATAACATAACTTTAATCTTTGGAACAAATTATAACTTCCTATTAGATTTTATTTTGTTAAGCTACAAAACTTCTAGGAAGTGTTATCAGATAATAATACCAGAACCTCCGCATGGTTAATTTATAGTCATTTGTTCTTTCATCAAGTGTCAGACAGAATTTTTAGGTCATCTTTCTTGAAATTTAAAATGTCCCAGGAAGGAGGCAGAGATTGCAATGAGCGGAGATCGCGCTGCTGCACTCCAGCCTGGGCAACAGAGCGAGACTCTATCTCAAAAAAAAAAAAAAAAAAATTTCCCAGGAAGAATAACTGAAATGATAATGTGTCTTTCAAGTGTTAGAAGACTGCTATTAATAGCAATTAAAGTAATTTCTATTATTTTTACTTAAATGTGGTCTTGTCAAATACTCTGTAATATTAGACTCTTTTATGTTTGTTGAGCTTTCAGCTTATAATCCTTCCTTCTTCCTACCTTTTCAAAACATAATATCCAGAATAATCTTCCGCAACTCATATTAGGATAACTTTACTTTCGCTTTTGTCAGTTTAGCAAATGTGTAGTAGCCAGCAAGGAAGACACTGGACTTAAAACTCTGAATAGTAACTGGCATACACATGGCCCCTCAGTACTATTTATTAGTAAACATTTAGACATGCATTCCATATCATTAATGTAATTAAAACACTCCTGACACTGGTGCTTCTCTAAAATGTCTTTCTTCAAGGTCCCTACCGTGAGATCAACTTGTAAGTGAAATGATCCTAAAAGAAAACTTAATGGTTCTATTATCTCATGTAGAATCCATCCTATATCGACCTTTGAAGATAAAATTATCTACTGTGTCAGATTTTTCTTAATAGCTTATGCATAGGCTGTCTGTTCCACAACACCGCAGGGGGATTGTGAATTTACATTAATATAAATGCATGAAATATCCTAGGCCCTAAAATATCAATAGATGTAGTATTGCATCTGACTACACAGTAACTCACACAGAATGATTTAGTGACCACAGTGAACATCTTTTACCAGTAATGCTTTGCGGTTTTGCCAAAAAAATGTGAGCCCAAAATATTCACAACTGTTTTATATAACAGAGTATATTACAATCCTATAGATTTTTTGAAAGGGAGTATTCCGAATTGAAAATTAGGATTAAAAATAGTATATGTAGTTGGTGAAAATACAATTTAGTATATAAACAATTGTAATATGCATTTATATGTAGCTTACTATATCAAAGTACTTTCAAAACCGTGATTTTATTGTATTTTTACAACAAAATCCTTTTCTGAGATTCTCAATTTATGCAAAAGGAAGCCATGCCCCCATAGATCAAATAATTTCTTCCCTGACTTGCAGAACTATAAAGTAGAATTGGTAAGATAGGTACCAGTTAATACTATTTCAAACCAAAGGCTTATTTTTTACTTTATTTTTGGATTTAATGTAATTTTGGTACCATAGTTCTAGTGGTATAACCTCTAGGTGCCTTTACTAAAACAGAGTTTTACCTAAACCACCACCCCGACACAACCAGAGTAGTTCTGCTTCGTTTGTTTGCACAATAAGCTTTGCAAAATTTTGTCTCAATAAAGGATTCAGTAGCTTAAGAAATCTGAAGAACATGTTAAGTATATACTTTAAAAATGATAATAATTTGGGGTATAATACTGAAGAATTTTAAAAATCTGATATTGTAAAAACGTACTGTCTGAGGTTATTTTGAAAATTTGCTTTCTGATATTCTCTTAATAGGAGCAAAACTGGGGTTGATCTAAGGAATATCTAGAGTTAACATAGTAGATCTAATAAATATCTAAAATTAACATAGTAATATAGTACTTTTATATAGTTAGATATCTCAGAGTTAAAAAAGAAAACTCAAATCTGTGGCTTTAGCAGTCAGTGGATTATATACCTGATATTCATTGTTCTCTATGGCTATTGTCCTACTATTTTTTAAAGAATTTGAACCAAGTGTCAACTAAAATAATTCACCTGGTAGTCATAAAAACATTAAAAGTTTCAAGCTTACATTTAAATTGAAAATACTGGCATGAACTTGTTAATGAGCCTTCCCCATCCTCCATTACCCAGATTTTCGTTTCTAAATTTCATTCCCAAGAAAGAAGTGAAAGCTTTCTGTAGAAATGGTTAAATCTAAGTCTGGTACAGGGAATATACAAGTTGATGTTGGGTCATCCGTGTGGGTGGGGTGTGTGTGTGTGTGTGTTTGTGTGTGTATGCGTGTGTGTGCACCCCTAGAAAAGAAAACTATACAGCCACAAAGAATGTGTCAACAGTTTGCAACTTGAAGGAGCTCTCTTTTCTAAGATATAATATTTTCAACAAAACATAAGAACGATGATTCCCATTGATTAAAATAGTTCAAATATATAAAAATCCAAGAGTATGTAGAGAAGATTTGCAAACAAGTAACTCATAGTAGAGCTTGCTTGGGTCACCAACTAGTTACTCTGAAAAATTTTAAATTGAAGAAAAAAATTGTTTATCTTGACTTTCTTACCTTAACTGTATTTGAGATAACCACATTGTTAATGATAATAATTTCCTGTACATAGAAGAAAGTCACTGAATAAATGCAGACAAAAATTAGAAATTAACCATTTTTTAATTCCTGATGAGACAACTGATTTATGTGAAAATAATCAATGTATCATAAAATGGCATTAGTTCAAAGTTTAATGTAAATGGTTTAATGAAACACTCAAGCTCATACTTGGACTCAGAAAACTACGGGATTTCTGAAAATTATTTGAAAAGATTAAAAGACTATACTTATACTAAAATTCTATTTGAAAAAATGGATTAAAAAATTACACGTATATATTGCAAAAATTGAAGAGAGTGGTAAATTCCACAAACTGAAAACCATTCAATTATAGGCTTAATTCATATAATGATGGTCTAGTAAAAGATATACTTCCATAACACTCTTAAAAAATTGTACAATTTTTTCAAAAAAACCACTTATTATGGTATAAAGACTTCTTTTTACTCAAAAATATGCTAGCTAAACACTCTATAAGGAGTTCAATTTTGATATTATTGTATCAAACAGACACGCTCATCAATTTATTCAACATAATCACGTGATAAAAGCATAATAACTAAGTAGCATAAATACTAGAGCAAAAAAGACAAAAACATCACTTCTTACAGAGAATACAATTTTTATATAAAATTAAAAGTCATTGAAAATATTTTTAATATATGTAAGTTAAAAATATAAAAATCTAGAAATTATAAAGATGGTAACAAAATAATTAAAAGTACAAGTGAGCCAAAAGAAGGGTGAAAATGATATATAAACACTTCTCAATGAAAAAAGTATAATTTGATTGTAAGTATTTTTAAATACTTAATTTTATTCATGATATAGGGAATAAAATTTAAAACAATAGATAATTGTCTACTCAATATATTGACTTTCAAAACTAAAAACTATTTATATCTTATTAAATATTGCTAAAAGGCTGAAAATTGATGCTATTATACATGGAGTTAGAGTATAATCTGGGGAAATATTTTTGGAAGGAGTTTTAACTATTTTTAAAATTGTTAAATGGTTAGATCCTATAATCTTGCCATTTCTCTTGAGGGAAAATTATGTACATTTTTGCTTGTAAGCACCATGATATAGACATGAAGATGATCAATGTAGTATGTTTTGGTAGCAAAAAATAATGAGGTGTCCTCATCATGTAAAAGGGCTTATTTGAGCATGATGTAGAAGCACCAGGGTTAGATTCAAAGTAAGATTTTTCTGGGTAAGGGAAGGCTTCCTTTCCCAATATATAGTAACTGAAACTTCATTTTTTAAAGATAGCTAGGTAGGTAAAATTTTAATGCCAGTATATTTCCAGTGGAAATATGTAGACATACCCCAGAAATATTATGGGTTTAATTTTGAACCATTGAAGTAATGTGAATATAACAATAAAGCCAGTCACATGAATTGTTTTTGGTTTCTCAGTGCATGTAAAAGTTCTGTTTATATTACACTGTAGTCTATTAAGTGCACAATAGGATTATTTTTAAAACTATATATATATATATATGTACCATAATTTAAAAACTTTATCACTAAAAAATCTTAACAATCATTTGACCCTTTAGCGAGTTACAATCTATTTTGCTGGTGGAGAGTTTTGCCCCGATGTTCATGGCTGCTGATGGGTTGGGGGGGTGGTTGCTGAAGCCTGTGGTGACTGAGACAATTTCTTAAAATAAGACAATAAAGTTTGCTGCATCCATTAACTGTTCCATTCACAAAACTTTTCTCTGTAGTATGCAATGCTGTTTGATAGTAATTTACCCAAAATAGAACTTCTTTCAAAAAGGAAGTCTATCCTTTCAAATCCTGCCACTGTTTTATCAACTAAGTTTATATATTTTAAATATATTCTCGTCATTTTGACAATATTCACAGTATCTGCACTTGACATAGATTCCATTTCCATAAACTTTCTTTGCTCATCCATAAGAAGCAGCTCCTCATAAAGCTTTATCGTATGATTGCTGCAATTTGTTCACATCTACAGATTCCATATATAATTCTAGTTCTCTTGCTATTTTCACACATTTACAGTTATTTCCACCACTGAAATCTTCAACTCCTGAAAATCATCCATGAGGATTAAAATCAGCTAATTATAAACTCCTGTTAACTTTAATATTTTAATCTCTTCCTAAGAACCACAAATGTTCTTAGTGGCATCTAGAAGGATCAATCCTCTTCAGAAATTTTCAGTTTGACCCAGATCCATCAGAGGTATCACAATCTATGGTAAATACAGCCTTATGGAATGTATTTCTTAAATAATAAGACTTGAATATTGAAATTATTCTTGGATGCATGGGCTGTAGAATGGATGTTGAATTAGCAGCCATGAAAACATCATTAATCTCCTTGTACATCCCTATCAGAGCTCTTGGGTGACCAGGTGCATTGTCAATGAACAGTAATGTTTTGAAAGAAATTTTTTCTGTTCAGTAATCTCAAGAGTGGGCTTTAAATATTCAGTAAGGAATGCTGTAAACAGACGTGCTATCATCTAGGCTTTGTTGTTTCATTTACAGAGCATAGGCAGAGAAGATTTAGCAGAATTCTTAAGGACCTTAGGATTTTTGAGAATGGCAAATGAGCACTGGCTTCAACTTAAAGTCACCAGCTGCTTTAGTCTGTAACAAGAGAGTCAGCCTGTCCTCTCAAGCAAAGCACTGACCTTTCTTCTCTAGCTATGAAAGTCCTAAATGGCGTCTTTTTCCAAGAGAAAGCTGTTTTGTCTACGTCAAAAATCTGTTGTTTAGTGTAGCCATCTTCATTAATGATTTTAGCTTTATCTTTTGAAGGACTTTTTGCTTCTCCACCTGAACTTGCTGCTTCACCTTGCACTTTTATGTTACAGAGAAAGCTTCTTTTCCCTAAACTTCATGAACCAACCTACCTTTGCTAATTTCAAACTTCTCTTCTGCATCTTCCTCGTCTTTCTCAGCTTTAATAGAATTGAAGAGACTTAGGGCCTTGCTCAGATTAGGCTGTGGCTGAATAGAATGTTGTGGCTAGTTTCCATCCAGACCACTCAAACTTCTCCATATCTCCAATAAGGCTGTTTTGCTTGCTTTCTTTTTTTTTTTTAAACAGTTATTTTATTTTTATAGACTCAAGGAGTACAAGTGCAAATTGTTACCTGGATATATTACAAAATGATGAGGTTTGGGCTTCTAGTGTATCCATCACCCACAGAGTGAACATTGCCCTCAATAGGCAATTTTTCAACCCTTACCCCTACACCTTCCCAGCCTTTAGGAGGCCCCAGTATCTATTATTTACCTCTGTATGTCCTTGTGTACCTAATGTATAGCTCCCACTTACAAGAAAGAACATGCAATATTTGATTTTATGTTTCTGTGTTATTTCACTTAGGATGATGGCCTTCAGCTTCACCCATGTTGCTGAAAAAGACATTATTTTATTTTTTTATGGATGAATACTATTCCAATATATATATATACACACACCATATATATGTATATCGCATTTTCTCTTTCCAGCACTCCATTGATGGACACTGAGGTTGATTCGATGACTTTGCTATTGTGAATAGTGTTGTGATAAACATACCAGTGCAGGTGTATTTTTGATACACAGACTCCTCCAAAAGACTCCTCAACTTAATAAGTTACCTCAGTGAAGTTTCAGACACAAAATTAATGTACAAAAAATAGTAGTGTATTTATACATCAATAATAATCAAGCAAAAAACCAAATCAAGAAGGAAGCCACTCCCATTTAAAAAGTCATAAAAATAAAATGACTAAGAATACATTTAACCAAGGAGGTAAAAAATCTCCCCAAGGAGAACTACAAAACACTGAAAAAGAAATTGTAGATGACACAGACAAATGGAAAAATATCCTATGCTCTTTAATTGGAAGTGTCAATATTGTCAAAATTACCATATTGCCCAAAGCAATCTATAGACTCAATGCAATTTCTATCAAATTACCAATGTCATTTTTCACAGAATTCAGAAAACACAATCCTAATCCTAAAGTTATTGACCTGATGTCCAGTAACTGCAGTCAAGACAGTTTCACATTTTGCTCTCTGTAGAAACGATACTGTGTATACATGAATGTGGTGGAATGTTTTTATCGACTGCTAACACATTGCTCATACTCTAGTCTAAAATTCATATGGAATCAAAAAGAGCCTGAATAGCCAAATCGATCCTTAGCAAAAAGTACAAAGCTGGAGGCATCACATTACCTGACTTCGAATTATACTTCAAGCCTGTATTAACAAAAACCACATGATACTAGCACAAAAAGAGATACATAGATCAATACAACAGAGTTAAAAACCCAGAAATAAAGCCACTCACTACAACCGATTTTTGACAAAGTTGATAAAAATATACAATGGGGAAATGACACTGAATTCGATAAATGGTACTGAAAAAAAATGATATCCAGCTTCAGAAGCAGCTAAGCTAGACCCCTTTTCTCACCACATATAAAAATTAACTCAGGGTGGATTAAAGACTGAAGGTAAGACTTGAAACTATAAAAATTCTAGAGGCAAACATAGGAAAAACTCTTCTGAACATTAGCTCAGATGAAGAATTCATGTTTTGCTTTCTTATCATTTCTGTGTTCACCAAAGTAGCACTTTTAATTTCCTTTACGAGCCTTTCCTTTGCATTCACAGGTTGGTTAACTGTTTGGCACAGTAGGCCTATCTTTCAGTGTATCTTGACTTTTGACCATACCTTCTTCACTAAGATAATCATGTCTGCCTTGAACTTAAAGTAGAAGAGGTGTTACTATTCCTCTTTTCACTTGAACACTTAGAAAACATTATAGGGTTATTAATTGGCATAATTTTAATATTCCTGTGTTCAGGAAATAGGGAGACCAAAGGAGAGGGAGAGAGATGGAGGAAAAGACAGTAGTAGGTGGAGCAGACAAAACACACAGTTTTATAGTTAAGTTTTCCATCTCGTATGGCCAAAGTTCATGGGACCCTAAAACAATTACTAGGAACATCAAAGATTAACTGAACACAGTTCACCATAGCAGATATAATAACAATAAAAAAGCTTGAAGTATTGCAAGGATTACTAAAATATGACACAGAGATATGAAGGAAACATATGCTGTTGGAAAATTATTGCCAATGGACTCACTCAAACTAGACTTACCACAAACCTTCAATTTGTAAAGAATTCAATGTTTTTAGTGCACAGCAAAGTGAAATGCAAAAAAGCAAGGTATGTCTGTACAACAAGAAAGTAGTAATTCTGGCCATTCTCATGCCCGCACTCAGATTCACCTCCACAGTGAGAAGTGTTGTTGTTGTGTTTAAAAACAATGGGAGTGTGTCATAAACTTCTGGCCCTTAGTAGAACATATGCTAAAAAATGGCTACTATTGATGAAGTGTTAAATTTCAGTTAACACTTGTACACTGCTGATATTGTGTTCTTAAAATTTCTAAGCCATAACCTTAATTTCGTGTTTTTATTATGATAGCTATAAAGTTTATAAAGTTTAGAAATGTATAACAATCCATTGTTTTTGCTGCATTGTTTGTTTAGTTTCCAAACTCATTTTTCTTTAACAATTGAATCGATTTGGCAAGGTAAGCCTATTCTATTTCCAAAGACTATTTTGAGGAGGTGCAGAAGTATTCCCTGTTCACCAATTAAATTGGCTGGTAAGATAACATCCTGAGAAATTAGATGATACAATCAATCACATCTTCATAGCTACTTTATCATTTTGAATATAATTTATATCACCCATTTAAAACCACTAGTATATTCAGTGGCATAGAAAATATTTGTTTGCACTTCTCATGGAAGTCTGCCACTTTGTTTCTTATTGACCTGATGTCTGGTACCTAGAAGCAAGACAGTTTCACATTTTGCTCTCTGTAGAAACTGCACTGTGTATACATCGATGTGGTGAAATGTTTTCCTTGATTGCTACACATTGCTCATAGTCAAACTAATACTCTGGTCTTAGTTTCCCAAAGGTTTCTTTGAAAAGGATGTGTAAGAGCACAATTCCTCCATTCCTATGTTTATCCTTTTGTGGGGCAAGTGTGGCAGTGGGAGTGAGAAAAGTGAATCTCTCGGATTTTAGAATCAGAAAACAATGGGTTGAAATCCAGGAAGTGCTTATTATAAATGTGTGATCTGGGGTAAATAGCCAACTCTAAACTTGAGTTTCCCTGTTTATAAGTAGGGATAACATTCTTTGATGACATGGCTGTTGCCAGCCTGAAATGAGATAATCTATTCAAGCTGTCAAATAATTTATAGATCACATACTCAAATGTTCCCAATCTGTACCTTCTGGTGCAGGTAATGAGAAAATAAGTGGCTTGCAACTTATTCTGATCAGTTTCCTAACCTTTAAAATGTAACAGTACCTATTATGTAGGTATCAGAAGAATAAACTGATTAATGCAAATTGTATAATAATGTTACTTCTCCACAATATGGGCTTAATAAATGTTAACACTTTTGTTTATTAAGTGTATATTAGAATATTTTTAGAATCCCTTATAAATGCAATGCAAGGGAATAGGTCTTGAGGACAGAAATGACTGATTATCTCTTTAGATTATTGTTAAAATGGTAAATATATATATATAAATATATATATGTATATATATAACTTCAGCCACACAACATAAAATTTATTACATGGATTCAGGAGTCAAACTGTGCAAATAAAATGCTTAAACAATCTGTAGATTAGTTTTCTAATCTTTTAAATAAGGTTACCAATGGTAACTATCTCATAGGGTTGCGTTGAGAATTAAATTAGTGAATATTTATAAAGTACTTAAAATAGCATTTGGCATGTCCTAAAAATGAAACCCATGATGAATGTATGACATTTGGTTAGAAACTGGGTGGTTGTGCTTCTATCCGGAATACACAAGTAACATTTCACAGAGTAGTCGGCATTTAAGCTAGGCTTTAAGTGTTGGAGACTATCTGAGCAAATAGAGTAGTAAAGAAAAGAATTCTATTGATGAAAACGGAAGATGAAGGCCCAGACCAGAAATCTAAGGGCATATAAAAGGAATAATAATCTTCTACATTAGCAGAAGTGACAATTATGGAAGAAATTAAAGAAAACATTAAGAAGTTAGAAAACGGATCCTAGATATTATTAAATGCCTTTATTGTCCTATATATGAAAGGAGAGGACAATTAATTTGGTAACACATGTAAAATGGAGACATAAAATTATAGTAGGAAGACCAGTTTTGCAGCATTCTAGCAAACCAGGGAAAATAATCAAGGTTCAGAAAGAGAACATTGAAAGTCAATGAAAACAAAAAAGATATTTAAAAAATACTGCAAAAATGAAACAGAATTTTGTAGGAGATAAGGGAGTGAGAAAATTTAAAGATAATTCTGATGTTTCTATACTATGCCTCTGAAAATGGTCCTAATACAGAAGCAACAGATAGATGGTTGATATTTCACGTTTAGATACATAATATTTTTCTAACTTCAGATTTCAGTTTTATATAAATCTTATTAGCAGAAGGTTTGTGACTATGACACACTACTTCACTGTTCTTTGGAGAAAATGTACTCACATATAAACACAGATACCCCACAACCACCATATCACATTCACTATTTTGTAAAAGAACATTTATACTCTGAAAACAATATTTAACTATCTAAATACTACAACAAAACAGCATATTTATTAATAAAAAGTTAAAATGTTGTTTCTGTTTTTCTTCCTTTTCCCATCCTTCCTTTTACTTTCCAAAGCAATTCAGTCATAAAACTATCATGAAGCACACTACAAGGAAGGCATCTGTGCTAGCGGGTCTCAGCTAGGCAGCCATGGAGGACGAGATCTGATTATCATAGCTGGGTATTGGAAAGTGAAGAGAGTGAGAGAAAGTTAAAGAAGGGGCTTTCTTACTAGCCAAGTAAATAATAATAGTAGTCGATTTTAACTCATTGTATAAAATGGGGAGTCATGAGTCTATTCTGTTGTAAGTAAACGAAATGAACAAATTTAACATTTGAGAAGGAACTTGGGTATTTATATACTATCAACGTGCCTGTCTATGAAATATTTGTTAATTTCAAAGAATAAAGAGTACCTCTACAATGGAGAAACCTGGCAGCGACAACCTTACTCAAAAGTGATCATCATTAGTACTGAGAAAAATCAAAATCATATGTCACCTAATAAGATACACAGAGATCTCAGTACAGCCTCTGTGATATTCCTGGCAAAGATACATGACCTGTATCTAATCACAAGGAAGCATCAGCTAACTCAGATTGAGGAACATTCTACAGAATGGTTTTCTGGTAATCTTCAAAAGTTTTAAGACCATGAAAAATCAAAGAAACACTGAGAATGTTACAAGATCGAAGGAGATTAAAGAGTGATGACTTGGGTGATTCTGAACCTGATCAACTTGTTATGAAGAGCAATATAAAGACCATTGACAAAACTTGAATGGGATTTAAAGATTAAGTGGCCATAATGAATCAATACTAATTTACTGATTGTGACTTTTGAATTACAGCTATGTGGCAGCATGTACTTAGTTGTAGAAGACACACATTAATTAATTTAACAGGTGATTTATAAGAAATGCTTTTTTGCTAGATATTGAAATTCTCAAATAAAAAATCTTAAGAGAAGCACAATCTTAACATGGAATTATCAGAAGGACCTTCATGTATGAGCTTAGAATATAAAAACGTAAGAGGAGATTCAAGTATAAAAGTATAATTGGGTCAACTACTGTAACTAAAGTCTTAATGGCAGTTGCAGTTTGGCTCACATCTGTAATCCCAGCACTTTAAGAAGCTGAGATGGGAGGATTACTTGAGGCCAGGAGTTTGAGACCAGCCTGGGCAATAGAGTGAGACCTTGTCTCTACCAAAATTTTTAAAAAGTAGAAAGGCATGGTGACATTTACCTGTAGTCCTAGCTACTTGGGAGGCTGAGGCAGGAGTTGAGGTTGACATGAACTACGGTCTTGTCACTGCACTCTAACCTGGGTGACAGAGCAAGACTCTGCCTCTAAAAGAAAAAGAGAGAGAGAGAAGGAAAGAAAAAAGAAAAATAAATGAAAAGGCTTGTAGTAATGAGAAAAGAATTTAAGATAAAGAAGATGATTCAAGCATAAACAATCAGTGGAAAACTTCTATGTTTAGACAGAAAGCTAAAGAAACTGGGAAGAAAAGCTGAGAGCAGAGACCATGGGGAAGACTGCATGTTGTGGAAGGGATTGTTTTAAAGAGAAGGATTCGTGTATAAAAAACAATGAAATAGTCAAAGAAATGGACTGAGAAAAGCTCACATATTTGGTAGGTAGATTATTGTTGGTTATCTTTAAGAAAGCACATTTTTCACATAGGTTTGGGGACAGAAATCCTATTTCAAAAAGTTAGAAATTAAGTGGGTGGTGGGAATTTGATGATTTGCCATCAAACTGAGTGTGCTTGTGGTTTGTACTTTACTTCCTCCCATACCATGCAGGCAGTAAAAGACTCTGGTTTCCACTAAATGAATGGTTTGACTCAACATTTTCAAGCACTTTTGGCACTTTCTTTTTTTCTCAGGGTGTACTATACATCAACAACAAGTAACAATTTCCTGGATCTCACAGTAATAAAGGTGATGCTTTACTCTTCTTACATGTCCATAGCAGGTTAGTAGGGGCTGGGCTCATCATAGTCATTGAGGTTTACAGGCTGATGAAAACTCATCTTAACAGGTGCATCGGTATGGTAGAAACAGAAAAAAGAAAACACATAAAAATATTTGTTATATCTTAAACCATTTGCATTAAGAAACACAATTCACTTTTACTCCCACTCCATTGGCCAAAACAAATCACATGGTTCACAGGATGGGAGTAATATAATCCTCCTACAGAAAGGACAATATACACTCAAAGCGAAAAGAGATAACAGAATATGTATGCAGCCAAATGATATCTTTATTTTGTATATTTATGGAATTATGGAAACTCAAAGTTATAATGTACCTCAAAGAGTCTTTAATGCTGTGGCTATAGAGCTTCAATAACTACATGCTACTTTCCTCAGGAGAAATTCCTTGTGCAGACCCAATATATAAACTAGGTAAAGTCGATCTGTCCTGCTTAAGCATGATTGGAGTCTCTAGAGCACCATCTGCTTGTCTCTCCCTTTATTACCAAACAGGACTGTTGGCAATTGGAAAAGAATATCTGTTAATTTACAGAATACAGTTTGAAAGCCAATGTACTATACTAGTTTATATTTGATGTAGGATCCTCTCTATAGCACCTGCAAGTCATAATTATCTATTTCCCAGCTTTGGTTTGGACAATTCCAGTAAAAAAAAAAAAAAACTCACTAACTCCGAAGATTCATTTTCACTGAGACGATACAAACTCTATCACTGAAAAGTCTCGTCTCAGTAGAGAAGTCAGCTTCATGATAAAAATATCAAAGCTATCTTCTATATTCTGCAATTAGAGAAGTAACAAGAACCAGTAAAGGGATATGTCACATAATGAATCAAGCCTAAGGTCAGGAATATATCCTGGTTTTGATTCCAAATGCATTCTCTGTCCACTGTAATATATGGCTAAAATTTAAAAATAATATATTTTAAAATATGATGTATGATCCTAAATAAGGTTTAAGTTTTAATAAATGTTAACAGAAAGTTTTCTTAACAGTGACATCTTCATATTAAATATTCTATTAATTAATCTTTAATTTTGAAACGATTAGAATGTCATTTTCCATTTATATCTCAATTACTGTTTATTGATTATTGACTTATGAGGGGTTCTAATCTATGTACTTAATGTAGAACAGAGGACAAAGTATTTACCTCCTGCTGGCATGGAGATTAAATTCTAGAGGTGATGAACTATTAAAGCAGGAATGTTATGAAACATATAATATAAATTTTTCTAGTACTCTTAAAAATATATTGCATATGCATTTAGTTATTTTGGATTTTATATTTATTTATATTAATGATTTTATCACAATATAGGTTTTCTTGATAGACCTTTTATATTTAACATTAAATGTTACAGGTGATGATTTCTCTAAGAAGATACAAAAATACCTGTATTTTTACCCTTTTGGTTATCACCTATGTTTATTCTGAATAATTTTAGTGGAAGATCAATGCTCTCCTTCACCACAACAATTAAACATGTTATAGTAAATTCTAAAACAATTTATGCCATTTTGACACATTTATTCTAATAATAATCCCATGCAGTTCACTGAAAAAGAAGAGAAAGTAAGTAGCATATAATGTATATTTCAAATCATTCTTTTTAATTAGTTAATTTGACTGTTATATCAAGAAATAGGTGAGCTCTTTGTTACAGATACCTAATTTGTTCATATAATTTAGCTGATTCAAAGGGTAATGTAGTACATTTCCCCTGATACTAAAAATTTTAATGATCAAATATGAGAATGGGAGAAGAAAGATATTTTGTTCTTAAAATAACTGTTATGTTAAACTCTCTCAAAAGAACTTTCAAAAGAAAAAGCAATTAACAAATGAATTGACCTAATTGTATAAGCCATCTGCAAACTACATTTCCTTTCTTTCATGGATATCTTGTTCACCTTCATAGTTTTACCTTGAGTTGGATTTTTCTTTGTTAACTGAAATCTCTTTGATTCTCACAATGTTTATACTATGTATCAGAAATCAGCTGTTTTTGATTCCAGCTTGTAAGCCTTATTTTTGAAATTGAGAAAATTCCAATCCTATTTAATAAAAAAATTCAACAAGTTAGTAAATATAATTGTAAATTTATAATCATTTTTCACAATGATTGCCATTGTGCTTACCAGCTATTTCCATGTTAAATTCCTATATCATTCATATCTTACCTTCATGGATTACTGAGTACGCATCTGTCTTGGAAATGCTATTTTGGAACTGTTGATAGATGTTTGAAACTACAGCTTAAAATATATATTAAAAGAGAAAATATATTTATCAGCACTTCTACTCATTAAACTAATTTCATTCATCAGTTTTTAGAAAAGAATGTTTCTCAATGTGTGCATATAATAAAAATTATCTAATGTGACACTGAATATTAAATAACAGGAGTCACTTTTAAAATGATAAGCTTCATATCCATATTTTAACTAATGTAACAGGATATATATATTATATGAAATATATAATATATAATTGTCTTGTATACAAATATATAATACATATCCAGCAATTGTGTATATGTATGTGTATATATATAGTGTATATATAAGTAAATCTATGTATACATATCTATGTGTATATATATTAATATATACATGTATATATATGTACATATATTTTAGATTAATTTATACACCCATGACTTAGGACATTCCACGACTTACAGGCAAAGTTGTGTAAGGCTCAAATATGTGTCGATTTTGTTTGACAATCATTCATCCACTTTTAAAGATAATATTCCAGATTAATAATACCATTTTACAGAAATTAATTTTGGGCCAGGTGCAGTGTCTCATGCCTATCATCCCAGCACTTTGGGAGGCTGAAGCAGGCAGATCACCTGAGGTCAGGCGTTTGAGACCAGCCTGGCCAACATGGTGAAACCCTCTCTCTACTAAAAATACAAAAATTAGCTGGGAGTAGTGGTGCACTCCTGTAATCACAGCTACTTGGGAGGCTGAGGCAGGAGTATCGCTGGAACTCAGTAGGTGGAGTTGGCAGTGAGCTGAGATTGTGCCACTGCACTCCAGCCTGGACAACAGAGTGAGACTCCGTCTCAAAAAAAAAAAAAATTAGTCTTGAAATGTCAAAGTTACATAATCAGATATGGTTTGACTTGTAATGCTAAATTGATTCAAGTCTGCTAGTATAATACCTTATGATGATCTTAATGACTGGTGGGTAGATTCTACAGATATATCTATTTATGTCTGATTACTAATTAGATAATTGTATATTTCTCAGTATTCTCAAGTAAGCCTATCTGCATCTGTCCCTCAAACTCCATTTTTATAACATGTTAGAATGGCAATACTGGTCCAAAACCTAACCATGAAGAGATGAAGCATTTACACTGTGCTTTAGGATTTACAATTTACTTTGGAAGTAGTCCTTGTGATCCTGTTATGCATGCTAGTGTTCTTATTTTATAGGTGTGTAAACTGAGGCTCAGAGAGAAAACTGCTTACTCAAAGTCAACAAAGCTCTTAAAAAATAGTCATGATCAGGCTACTAATGTGTATGTCTTGAGATGCTGTTAAAAGGGATTATTGCTAAAGGTAATGTTCTTAGCCAATTTGCACCTGGAATATGGAAAAAAAAAACATTATTTGGGATTTACGTACTATAATGTTGATTATCTTATTAATCATTTACTGAAAACAATGTCAAGGCACTTTATATTTGTCATCTTTCTTATCCTCTGAACCCATTTATGTGACAGTTATTATTATTCTCATGTTGCAAATGAGAATAATTGAAGGATGGAGAGTTTAAGTAATTTGCCCCATGTAAAATAAGTAGTGAATATGGAAAGTTTCAATCTCATCTCCAACAGAGTCTATAACATGAGAACATGAGTCCAAATCAGTCTATGTTTATATTATGCACATTTTCAGTTCTAAGATTACATAAGTTCCAGGCATAAAGCCTGTGCTTAATTTTAGATACCCTGAATTAAAGTCAGGATAAAAACTACACACTACACTGAAGAGCCTGAGGAAAAAGTCATATACCAAGTCATAAACCAAGAGAAAGAGGAGAGATGACTACGACATCAGTCATACCGAGAAAAGCTGCCTTTCTCAGCAAGTCAGGCCAAAAGGAGAAAGAGCTAGAGCCTTGGTTCATGCCCCAGGACACTTGCAGCCTCTGATTTCCTCCACTTGGCCATTTTATATCTTTAATTTCCAGCCTACATGATAGATTGCCAAAGAAATAAAAGTTTGTACTACTCAGATGATAAATTCAATATGGTAAAAACAGCAAAAATGACTGTAATTTGAACTGCATTATGAGAGGTTTAATCTATTCCCAGAATTATTCCATGTCTTAAACCTTGTTTTTTATAGTCTGCAATATCTGAGTTCAAGAGTGGGATGGAATGAAAAAAAGCAAAATATCCCATATGTAATACTTTGAGCATGATAATTACACTTGGAAATGATCTATAGGGTCCAAAACTGATTTGATAGTAATTTATTAAATTAGCACACACACAGGAACCTATGATCCCCACTACTTCCCTTTCTGGACATCCAAAAACAAAAGATAACATAGTAAAAGCCTTTTAGTATTTCTTTGCATATTAAATCATCAGGTCCAAACTGGTACTTAGTTGAGTACAAGGAAGAGTTAAGAAGAAAAAATCATATAATCTTTTGCATATGGTCAAGAGTACATTCCATTTATAACAATGCCCCGTTATTGCTCATATATTAAGGAGAAACCAAAACTCCAAAGATCTTCACAGCATTTTTAATTTTCCTGATAGTTGCTTAAAAGAAAAACTTAAATATAATATTTGATAGTATTATGGGTTAAACCGTGTCCCCCCCAAAATTCATGTTATGACGACCTAACTCCCAGCACTTCAGAATGTGACCTCATTTGGAAATAGGGCCATTTCATATAAAATTAGTTACGTTAAGATGAGTTCATTAGAGTGGGCCCTAATCCAGTATGTTGGGTGCTCTTACAAAGGGGAAAATTTATAAACAGGCAATGTACAAAAGAAGACTATGTAAATATGTCCTCAGAAGGGATTAGCCTTGTTAACACCTTGACTTCAAACTTCTAGAACTGTAACACAATAAAGTTATGATATTTAAGCCGCCCATACTATGGTATTTTTATTAAGGTGGCCCTAGCAAATCAGTACATATGACATTATATCAGTAGGAATTTGAAAACCAAAAGAACATTAGTAGTGGTCTAGTTTAAGGGAAAGCATACAGAACTGATCATTAAGAAGCTGACCTTCATTTAAATTAGTTTTCCTTAAGTTGCTAAAAAGTTTGAAATCAAATGCTTTTCAATAAATATGCTTTGATGAAAACATCAAATTGTTTAATTATTTCACATGCTATACGCATGTTAGTACTATATAAATGTAAATTGAATTTTTATTGAAATTTTTCCTGAAGAATAACCACTGAAATAAAAATTTTTTAACTTCCTCCTTTGATTTGCCTAAGTAAATAATCTGATTTGATTTGGAAATTGATAAAATTAAACTTTTAGATTTTAGAACCCAATACACAATAATTTACATTGGCAGTATTATGAAAAATCACACCTTTAAAAAATTAATCCTCAGTGTCAAAAAATGTTGACTTAGAATAACACCCCATTATTTGAAATACTAGGAGAGACAATTGAAAAGCCGTTGTGCAAGATTATCTTATGCACAATATTCTGTAAAGATCTGCATAGAAAGAAAAAGGAAGAAGACTCAAGAAAATGTCATGCACTTTCTGAGACTATTCATTTCTACTTTTCCCCCGTATCATTAAGGATTATAATTTTCAGTTATCAATAATATTCATGGTGATCTACTACAATACAAAACACAGGATCACATATTTCTTTTTGGAAATGCAGAAAGATATTATCATAATAGCAGTGGGTTGACCTCTGTAAGGGTACATCCATTTTGTGAATCTATGTACCAGATATGTGAGAGGGAGAAAGAGACAGAGACAAGATGAAGAAAGGAACAGACAGAAAGAGAGAAACAATGAGAGAATGAAGTAGGGAGAGAGAGATGGAGAGAAAAAGAGAAAGAGAGACTACAAAAATGATATTTGGAAACTACACAACAAATATTGCATTCATATTTTTCTGGTTTAATTCAAGGCAAACATTTTTGCTGCTGTACAACTTTCACTTGTGCACTTCTTCCATTTTGTATTCATGGTTTGGGAACACAAAGATATAGCATAAGTTACATAAGGTTGTTCCCTTCCAAGGCAAACTTAATAAATGTTTTTCGTTTGCTATCTACTACCATGAATTTTCAAATTACACAATCTTTAATGAAAGTGTCTCTTCCAAAATTACTGATACAGTTTTTAAATAGTTTCCCATTCTGTAGGTTGTCTGTTTACTCTGTTGATTGTTTTCGTGTGAAGAAGTTTTTAGTTTAATTCATATCCAGAATCTACAAGGAACTCAAACAGTTCAACAAGAAAAAAATTTAAAACCCTATTAAAAAGTGGACAAATGACATGAAAAGACATTTTGCAAAAGAAGACATACAAGTGGCCTATAAACATGAAAAAATGCTCCACATCACTAATCATCAGAGAATTGCAAATTGAAACCACAATGAGACACCATTAAATAATAGCTATTCCAACACAAGTTGGAATAGCTATTATTTAAAAATCTGAAGAAAAATAGAGGTTTATGAGAATATGGAGAAAATTTACTTATATATTGTTGGTAGAAATGTAAACTAGAGCAACCTTTATAGAAAACAGTATGGGGATTTCTCAAATAACTAAAATAGAACTGTCTTTCAATTCAGCAATCCCACTACTGGGTATACCTAAAAGAGAGTGAAACCATTATATAACAAAGATGCCAGCACCTGAGTGTTTGTCACAGCACTATTTACAAAGCACAGATAAGAAATCAACCTAAGTGTCATCAGGGGAGGAGTGACTAAAGACATATTGTATAGATAATTTAATGCCTCTAAGTCTCAGTTTTGAACATATGTATACACACATAAACAAAAACACACAATGGAATACTCAGCCATACAAAATGAAAGCATGTATTTTACAGCAACACGGAGGAAACTGGAGTCCATCAACCTCAGTTAATTAACTCATAAACAGAATGACACCACCACATGTGTTTGCTTATAAGTGGGAGCTACACAATGGGCCCACATGGACACACAGAGTGGAATAGTAGACATTGGAGAATGCAAAAGGTGGGAGAGTTAAGGGGCAAAGCAGGGTGAATTAAGGTTGAAAAATTACCTATCAGGTACGATGTTCACTATTCAGATGATGGGTACACTAAAAGACTTCATCATTTCACAATATACACATGTAAGAAATCTACACGTTACCCCCCAAATGTATTTTTAAAATACATAAATAAATATTAAATAAGTGCTACAAAGGAAATAAAGTGATATTATAAAAGATTAGTGATGTAAAATTAAAATAAGCTATTATAGTTACTAAAAATATTTTCAAAAACCATAAAAGTACTGAATCAGTGCTAAAAATTTAATGCTAATTACCTAACACATCTTTATTTAAAATATAGTTTATCAGATGAGAAATACAACGCTTTTGTTCTAAAAAGATTGATAATGAATAAAATTTTAATTCATACGGATTCCATTTTAAATAGTTTCAACCTATTGTTTCTGACTAGCTACAGAATAATGTCTAGGATTAAGAGTACAGCCTGTATAATTAAACAATTTGTGTTTTCATCTTGATACAATCCTGATTTTACTGAAAACTAAATATATAATGCTGACCAAGTAGTTTAATGCCTGTAAGTCTCAGTTTTGAGCAAAATAACAGTACCTACCTTACAGTTATTCTAAGTATTAAATGAGATAATATCTCTAACGTTCCTGGAATAGTAGCGATAAGTGCCATAACAAATAGCTGTTACAATTATTTCAGAACAACTAGCCTTCCACCTTGGCCTCTAAGTCTTAAAGACTTGAACAAACAGTATCCGAGTTTTTTGCAGCTCAAACCTGCCTCCCTAGGATGACCCTAGTCCCTCTTAAAGTGCCTGCCTGAGAAAACACAAGGCTGTCGAAAGAGTTTACTGTTTGTTCCAGGCAACACTTGAAAATAACACCCCTGTCTCCTAGTGTTTGTGGAAGGGTAGGTGCCTGACTTCCATAAACATCAGCAAACCCAGACAGGTTTCACAGGGACCTACCTTCTCTTCCCACATTTACGATGTTTCCATTTTCTGCCTCAACAGACCTTCCACTCACTCCCCTCCCTACTCCTTTATTCTTAGGAAAAAACACCCAGTCACTGTATAAATTGAAGTTGAGGTCAGTTTGTGTTGGACTACTGTTTCTATTGCAATAGTTATTACTGATTAAAATGTGTCCTTAACATTTTAACTAGTGTCCAGTTTTGTTTATTTTTGGCACCGTTTGTGCTTCCTCCATGGTTGGCTCTTACCTGGCAAATATAACCAGAGAGTCTCAAAAGTATCCCAGCCTTAGATATAGACTTAGATACACAAGTAAGCGCCCCTCGTGCTGCCTCAGCTCAGAGTAGCACCCTCTGGTCCCCTGACCCCAGAATCCTTTAGTGTTGTTGAGATCTTTGCTCACCAAAAGACATCAGACGATGGCACCATTTCTCCATGCCAAATGTTTATCTTACAGTGCAGCAATTCAAGACAAGCATTCTTGTTTTTCAAAGCCCAGATTTCCATATACAATATATCCAATATCTTTACAAAGCTGAGCACACCAGAATACATAATGTTTACTATTCTATACGATTTTTTAAGATTACTTTCAGCAGGCTGCCTTTTGCCAGCTAGTAGCATTGCTGATTTTTTAAAAAGTATTAATAGTGATCTTGTTCTGTAATGAAACAGATGATTAGAGTACAAAGTGGTATGCTGTGATTGAAGTAGGTATGGAGCGTTATGGGAGCACGGAAAAGGTTAACGCATTTGAATTACTATAGTAAGCTCTAGACAAGAAAAAGCAAGAAAAAGAATAAAAGAGATAAAGAAAAGTTCTCTTCTAAAGTGAGGTCAAGGGAATAACCTTGGAATAACTGTGATTGGCAGGATCACAGTTTTGAAACCTGAGAATTCGATAATCATTCGTCTTGGCAAGGGAAAAGGCCTTAATTTTAGAGCTGGGTTCAAATTTTGTCTTTATTATTTACTATATATAAAATTGAGGATATTTCTTCTCTGCTCTAAACTTCTGTTTATTTACCTAAAATATTGGAATAATCCTATGCAATATATTACAATGATTCAATTCATCTTTCCAAAAAAAAAAAAAAGAAGTGGACATCATGACACAAGCTTCCCTCTGTGTTCGCTGAAATAAACCAGAAAAGGCCACATATTATACAGGGTAGTGGCTAACCACCTTGACCCTGGAGTCAAGTTTTCTAGGTTTCATTGCTGGCTCTACAAGGCACAAAATTAGCCTTGAGCAATTTACTTAATCTCTCATCTATAAAATGAAGATATTAGTAGTTTCTACCTCAGATGGCTGGGAATTAAATGTGTTAATGTGTGTGAACATTTAGAAGAGCCTGTGGTGTCCTAAACATTCATTTTCACGATATGCACCTGCCTCTATTTTTCCTCTTCAAGAGCTCGGAGGCTGTGCATCACAGCTACTCCTGCCTCTACTGGGTTTGATTAATTACACAATTAAATCAAATCCCATTTTGTGTATATTGCATTTCACCTATTTACTTTATCTTTTCCTTTGTCATTTAAACGTGCTTGAATCTCTCTAACCTAAATGATATTGAAAAAATTAAATCCTCCTTTAAAGCCAATTTCCTACCCAGCTGCCACTCTGCATTATTGTCTTCACAGTTGAATTTCTGTAAGGATTTTCCTCGCTGTTCTATCATTCTTCACCTCATTCCAACCTGTCCGCTGACCCTCTACTTGGGGAGCTTTTGCTTATACATCTTATATGTCCAGGAGATTTTTTCCAATATTCACCTTGCCTAATATTTCAGAAGCATTGCATATTAATAATAACTATAACATCTAAATAAAATAATAATAATAATGGTAATAAAATTAAAAGCACATCTCTTTATGGGATATCACACTCCCCTGGCATTATTCTTATCCCTCTAACTCTTTCTTCTCAGTCACATGGATAATCTATATTTTTTTATCCAGTCTTAAGTTTTAAAAATTTCTCTGTTTTGTCCCTTCTCACTGGAATGTCTTAAGTTTAGTGTTCACACCACACTCAAGGCCTCAGTTATAAGGTATATACCATGACACTAAATATGTAAATATGATTCTAAATCTCAAATGTCGCTTTTGAATGCTAGCCACATATATCCAACTGCCTAGTTGTATGGTGCCATGTCTGAAAGTGAACTTATAGTTTCTTCCTCTCCTGGCTTCCGTCGGATTGAACCATGACAATATCTTTACAATTGTTCAAGGTGAAAAGCTAAGAATCTTTCAAGATATCCACCTCTCTCCTCCTCAATATCATGAATTCTGATGCTCTATCAATTTTGCCTCCTAAATAACTCTCAAACTTTCTCTTAGCTCCTTCTTTGCCAGTATCCTAATCAAAGCTATCATCATCTACTCCTTGAATTAATGCAACAAGCTTGTGGTTTTACTATTATTGTGCTTTTCAAATCCTTTCCCCTCAGAAGAGGAAAATCTATTCTTTAATAATACAAATCTGAATGTGTCTTTCTAGCTTCTAATATTTCAATGGTTTTCCTACTTTTAATTCATACAACGAGGTTCACCATTAGCTGATTTTGACTTCTCTCCAACTTTACCTTATAATATGCTGTCATTATTTCTTTCCATACTGACCTCCCGTTATTTTCTCAAATGACCAATACTGCTTTTTGTCTTAGGCCATCACACTCTGTGTTCTCTTTGCCCGAAACATTTTGTCTTATTTTTCTCTTTTTTTAAAATTTTTTTGTAGCTAATCACTTCTCTTTTAGATCTCAATGAAAACATCAAAAACAATTATTTTCAGAGAAATACTGAAGACATTTATCTAGACTAAATTAGATCTTGCACTTCTCATAGCACACTGCATTTGTCCTTCATAATGATTAACGATGATCATATATATACATATTTATTATATATTTTTTGAGATGGAGTCTCACTGTGTTGCCCAGGCTAGAGTGCAGTGGCACAGTCTTGGCTCGCTGCAAACTCCGCCTCCGGGGTTCAAGTGATTCTCCTGCCTCAGCCTCCCAAGTAGCTGGGATACAGGTGTCCGCCACCATGCTTGGCTTTTTTTTTTTTTTTTTTTTTTTTTTTTTTTTTTTTTTTGTATTTTTAGTAGAGACGGGTTTTCACCATGTTGGCCAGGCTGTTCTGGAACTCCTAACCTCAGGTGATCCACCCACCTCGGCCTCCCAAAGTGCTGGGATTACAGGCATGAGCCACTGGATTATCGTATTTTTAATAACCAGTTTTCCCACCAGACTGTAGATTTTGATGACAGCAGAATTGTGTCTGTTTTGCTCACCATTAATTTCCGTAATTTGTATAGGCCCATAAATCCTAAATTGTAGCAAAATTTATTAACGTAATTTTTTTCTTCTAGTTTCAGAAAGTACCACTCTGGACTAAGCAAAATCTCATACTTTTAAAAAACTATAAAACTTAAAACACAACAGACAAAAACCAATTAAACACTTCACTTTTAATTGTTACTAAAGGCAATGCCTAAAACATTTTTATAAATTAGAATTGCTCTCATTGATTTAATCATTTTCCTGAATTCCTCAAAGTTCGATTGATTGATTATTAAGGCATGGAGCTTGCATTAATCTATCACATTGATGTCATTCAATGGAAGAGGTACCTACAGCTAACAGCAGAATAGTATTATCAAGATATTTCTAGGATAATAGATTACATATGAAAGAAAAGATCTGACTCTTTTTATATTTTAATAAACTTTCCTAGTGTCACAGTGAAAACTCCTCAATGACTATTCCCCTCAAGCTCTCTCACAGTGAAATCCCATTAGACTTTAGTTTGCTTTATTTGCAAAACAATGGTACAAATCTGTCCTTAAATAGGTTAGAGACACATACACATCAAAAGACCAAGTGCAATCCCATCAGGTCTCAGAACCTAGAGGTTCAGTTTCAGGTCACTAGCACCATTGTCTATCAGGGCAGGCAAATTGATTCAACGTAGAAATTGTCTTTGCCATCTAGATTTTGGATAAATATGTAAATTTTCCAAAATTTATATTCTAATGTATCTTTTTCTCAGATTACTTTTCACATAATGGCATACGTGCTCTTATGTATGATCCATATTCTCAAGTGAAATAAAAATTGACTAACTATGGGACACATTCTTCCATATGATGCTCTGTGATTTGTGTACTTATAAAGGGCGAGCAAGGGATAGTGAGCAGGGGATAATGAATTTCCAAACAATAAAATAAAATCTAGTTCTTCCTCTAGATTTTTTCTAGTTCTCACACTGGCATAAAAATAAAAAGAAGATAAGGACATAACTAAATAAATGTTTCTCCCCTGTAAGATGATTTTATTTTCTAATTTCCCAATTGCTTTCAAGTTACTGCAATTTATGAAGAATATATGTAC
Source organism: Macaca nemestrina (assembly GCF_043159975.1). NCBI lineage: Eukaryota > Metazoa > Chordata > Mammalia > Primates > Cercopithecidae > Macaca > Macaca nemestrina. Next base: position 25,974,784 of record NC_092140.1, read on the forward strand.
ATCATATGTAATATTTTATATTATATATAATTAGCTTATGTTAGGTTGGTGCAAAAGTAATTGCAGTTTTTGTGATTACTTTTAATGGCAAAACCCACAATTACTTGTGCACCAACCTAATACATAATTTATTAAGAATTTATACATATGTGTGTCTATATTACATATATATGAATACATAATATGTGTGTATATGTATATTATATAACCAATTAAATATTTCATTTTTAATTGTGATTAAAGGCAATGCCTAAAACATTTTCATAAATTAGAATTACCTTCATTGATTTTAGTCATTTTCCTGAATTTCAGAAAGTTCAGTTGACAGTATTATTAGGATATGGAGCTTGCATTAAACTATCACATTAGAGGGCATTCAGTGGAAGAGGCCCCTAAACATATTTTTTTCCTAATTATATATTATCTTATATATAAAATATATGAAAGGTTATATAATATATTGCATTATACATAATTTTTATATGTTATATATACACTCATAATATATAGTATTATAGCTATATTATATAGGTATACCTATAGGTATAGGTATATTCATAATATATTGTGTTATAGGTATTATAAATATATATTTGTATATGTGTGTATATAACATATATTATGAATACATATATTATACATGTGTATATAACACATAATATATTATATACTTTATTACTATATATAATATATGTATATATACACATCTGTACACACACATATACACACATATATTTTTTATATATATATATATTTATAATCTATTACAATTTCCACTCTCAAAGTGAGCCCATTGTTTAAGTCAGTAATATTGGAGAAAAATCTTTTATAGGAAAATCTTTTATAAGCTAGGATCTCTTTGATGACCTTAATGGATTGATAATTGGTGAGAAAAGCCTATATTCATTTTTGAGAAACTACAGCTATTATTGCAATAATATGTTTGTTTCAGTGTATTAGTAGAAAGATAGTAGACATGTTTCCAAAGTCCTGAAATCCTTGCTTCAGCTCTTCTTATTTTTGTTGAAAATCAATAAATTGTGTAGGGTAGATGGTGTCCCCATTTAAATTGTTTGCTCCCGTCATCCTACCCTGACCCTATCTTGAATGCTATCAGTACAATATTCAAAGGCCAGTTGTCTATATTCATCCCTTAATATGAAACTCTTTTGGATTCAAAATTACATCCTTAGACCACAAGACTTTCCACTTGCAAGTAACTGGAGAGTAAATTCTTCAGGGCCCAGACAAAGGCAAATTGTGGACTCTGTTTTTTGTTTTTTGAAGGAAGGCCAGAGTTAATTTCCATTAGTGAGTGAGAATTGTCCTTTGTCCTCAGGAACCTTGGAATATTGTATCTCTTTCTAATGAAATTGAAAAGCTGCTCTGCAAATGTCCCCTTGACCACACACATGTCTTAGCATGACCCATATCTTTTGCACATGATATTGTATTATAAATTTGAAGTTATATCCTGTATCTACACTCCCTTTGCTTATCCCCTCTGGGGCTAGAAACTGATTATCACTTCACCAAATAAGAAGCACATTTTGACCTTAGAGTCATAGAATCTTTTACAATCATCAGGGGACAATTTTCCTTTATTACCAAAGTATTACAGCACAGCTACCCAGCCTCCTGACATAATTTCCAAGGCTTACTGAATTTCAGGGATCCATTATTTTCTCCCTGGGAATTGTAATGACACTAACTCCTGAAATCTTTGCATTCTCATTGCATTTTGAATTCCCATCAGCATACAGTCAGGCACTACATAACGATGTTTCAGTCAACTAAGGATCACGTATACAATGGTGGTTCCATAGATTATAATACTGTATTTTTACTTTCCTGTGTTTACATATGCTTAGATACACACATATAATTGTTTTACAATTGCCTGCATTATTCAGTGCAGTAACATGCTGTACAGGTTTGTACCTTAAGAGCATTAAGCTATACCATATAGCCCAGTTTTGTAGTAGACTATACTGTGTAGAATTGTGTAAGTATACTCTATGATGTTTGCATAATGACAAAGATGGCTTATATGTCTCAGAATGTATCTGAATTGTTAAGTGACATGTGACTGTATTTTTCTATCTACCTATCTATCCTACTATCCATCTACCAGTTGGTCAATCAAAACTGCCCAGGTTTTCCTACTTGTATATGAAGTATATTTCATTTACAATAAAGTACAAATTTTCTCATGTGATCACATTCCCTCTGACTAAACCATAATGTTCTCTAATAGTTTCATATAGATCTCTGCACTAGGGAATAGTTTAAATTTATCCAGCTTAAGCCAATAATAGATTTAGTGGTAAGACTAGTTCTGAAATTTGTACCATCCCTTCCCACCACTACTACTATCAACCATTTCTGGCACTCCCTTTAAACAGGCAATTCCTCTTTCACCACCTACAGTTCATTTCCACATAGTAAAACCCTCAGTAAACATATACCACAGGTCTCTCTTCTTTTTTATGCACTTAATTACAAGAATCACAAATTAGCGATATTATTGCATGAAGGTTAAAAATTGCATTAGATGTAATGAGGCCAAGCAAAAGTACAGCTACAGTCTCTTTCACTAACTTCTATATTAGTTGATGCTCCTCTCTCCTTGGCTGGTTGTCATTGAAAATTAGCTGAACATATTACATTATACAACCAACAACCAGCTGATTTTCCTTTTAAGAAAGATGCACTCCTTCCAGTTGGGAATCACCGTTATTTTTCTTTAATTCCTTTAGTTATGTCTGTTTATTTTCTAATCTTCCTATGATTTCTGGATAATCTGTATAGCAAGAAACCTTCCAAGCCCTGACTTAATAAATGCTACCTCTGTTCTTGAAAGTGTTCTTATAACTAGACAAGATTGCTGATGGAATTCTTCCTGTTTTCTGCCTACCTTCAGTGTGACACACTTTGAACTGATGTATTTCCTTTGGTGATATGGAGTAGAATCTATTTTTAATTCAAGAGAATAGAGAACATTAGCTGGAATTCCACATTTTAGGGTATTTTTTGGTGTATGACATTAAGGTCTAATAGACTTAGTAACATTTTGAGTTCATTGTAGTCATTCATAACCCTCTTTCTGTGATTAGATTTTTGTTTAGCAACACTATATCCATATAGAGTTTATAAAGAAGATATATTTACCTTATTTCCTTTAAACTGCAACTAATCTACCCAGATCTAATACCTTTTGAAGGTTACCTGTATTAACTTTGCCCTAATAAAAAAATCTCAAAATTTTCAGTGGTTTATATTGCACTTAACATTGAGTTTTTCATCAATGTCTAATCATTTCTCACTCATACTGTAAAGTCACTACCTGTCACTTGGCTCTTGTGGCTCTGCTTTAGTTCCACTCTGGAGCTAAAGAAACAGCTTCTGTTGCAAACGTGCCATTCTCATGGGAAAGAAAAATGATTCTTAAAATTTCTACTTATAAATGGCATCATTTATGTATGGTCATATCCCACTGGACAAATCCAATCACATGGCCAAAATCAATGTTAATTCGTCCATGAAATATACTTCTCCTGTAGGGAACAGAGATGTGGAAAGTTGCAGGGCAATGAGAGAGGACACAGTATTATTTTTTGGAGAAGTGAGCAGTGAATTCTTCGGAATAATAGTAAGTTTACAGCAATAATCTATATTGTTTTTAATTCGTCTGAGGTCCACAGATATTCTATCTGTTAGACAACTGACTATCTAAATATTTCTTTCAGAACTCACCTTGTATCCTACCTAGTATTATAAGCATAGGCACAACTGATTGGTACTACTGGAAAATTCTTAACTGCTAAATGTCTTCACCTATTGGCAAAATCTTAATAATGCTTTTTAAAATTAGTTCTCCAATACCAGTATAATTAACTCAGTTGATGAATCTTGCTTGCCTCATCTATAAGTCTCTACATATTGTATATTCCCATTTCCTGTAGTCATAAATTTCAAGAAAATTGGAACTAATAAAAATCCTAGTACTGATAATAGAGTTCCAAGAAATCTGATCATTGTTTATCACCTGTAGTACCAGCTGATCACTGGAAATATGAGAAATAGCACACATGAGATATTTTAATCTTGAATCTATCTAGTTTTGGGGTAGGTAGACATGATCTAACCTTTTATCTGATTTTAGCTTTATTTCCTAAACTTATGTATTTCCTAGAAGTAATTCATTTGTTCTACTAATTGTCTTTTTAAAATTAAAATATATCTTTCAGCTGATCTCTGTATTTATGGTGATGGTACTATAATTTTTAATTGTAAATATTATGATAAAGCTGGAGTTAATTTTAATGTTTTAGAGTCTCTGTATTATGACAGCATGATACATCAGTTCTGAAAAAAATAAAAATCCCTATTTTGCTCAGAACATTGTGGACCATTTCCATAGTAAGATAACGTGGTGATTTTGATGGGTTTGTATTACTGACAGTATTGTTCACTTAGTGTCCCAGTATTGTTCTGATCTTACCTGGCTATGTTAAGTAGCTTTTGATGCTCCATGGTCTATATTCTAGCATCAACATAATTTCATCTTTACTTTTATTTGGTGTGTCTCTTTCTCCTTTCTCTTAGATCTATCTAGTAGACCTATTCTTAGTACCAAAACTGGGCATACAGCCATACTTCCTTTCTTTCTGCTTATTATCTCATAAGTACATCTTCCTAATATCCTTCTCCTTTCAGCATAGTGGAGGTCATTAGCGCTGTAATGTCAATTAGCTATTGACTGCCAAAAATATGTGTTACTTTCACAAATCATGCACACTGATACTTCACTGAGAATGATAATTTAATCCAAGATGCAGCCCCTGTTGTTACAGGCACCACATGTCCTATTTGCCCAGTTCAGTCCTAATTTGTATTTATTGTTTCTTGGTTACTATTAATAGCACTCCCTTTCACACTCACAAGTGTCCCAGTTTGGAAAATAAATTATATGGTTACTCTATTTATTGTAGATATAGTATCTAATTCAAAGTTAGACTTAACCTTGACTTCCTTTTTTGTACATTTCTTCTCAGAACTTCCCTTTCAAAATAAATCCATACATTTCCCAGGCATGCTCTTTCATTAAATGTGGCATCCTGATTTCCCCTCACTACCAAACACAAACTGTGTCACCGTAAAACACGTTGAATAAAATCTGAAGAAAAACAGAGAATAGAGCCTGAAAAATGTTCATTGTTTGTCTACATTTTTCCATACTAGCACAGAAGTATTATGTAGTTGCTTTATCCATCTGTAAGAGGTTATCCAGTTGAATTTATTATTGCTCTTTTTATGTTTTACAGTTTTCAAAGGTTGTTGTAGCTACCTGGGTCACCCCAGTTCACTGTCTGGGATCGTTCCGGAGTACACTGTTACTAAACAGGCTGACAGCTTATAACTAATTAGCTGCCTCATTCCAGCCCCATATGTAGGGGGCTAGGCCATCTTTCATTGTTGTAATTTTTCCTTTAGCATATCTCTCATTTTCCTTTCACATATATATTTCTTACTCTCTAAAACTTCCAATATCTTCATAAATAGGTCCCGTTTACCTTTAATTAATAATGAGTTCTACGTTATCAGGGCTAATACACACATGCACCTTTACATACATACTCTTAAGAGAGAGAAATTCTCATAGTCATTGTACCTGCTGAGGAAAAAACAAACAGATTAAGAAAACACCCTCCTCCAATTTGTTAAGCATTGTGTAACAATCTTGGGTGCAAATCCTGACCAGTTCTCAAATTCTACTTTGTATTCACCTTATGAAGAAAATCATTTGCATTCATTATGCAAATCAGAAAATGAGTCAAAGTGGAACATAGATATAAGAAAATATCTAACAGAAAGAGCCAAAGTGGCAAAGTAGAGGAAGGGGAAGAGGGTGTAGTAGTGACTTGGGCTGGGATACCATAGTAGAGTATTTCTGGTGGAAGAAGGCTGAAAAATGGAAGGCTTAAGAAAACCTTTGGTGTGACACATTGTAAGAGAAGAGGAAATCAAGTAAAACTGTTTTCAGATGTTGTGCATTAAATCTTTACGATATCCTATGAGCCTGAAGTAAAAAAAATAGGAATTTCTTTCATTTACTTAAGCATTGATTTGTTAATTTTCTCAACTTTTAATATATTATTTAAATGTGCTTCCATCCTACCTTTGAATCACATAATTATTACATCAGTAATATTATTTGACTTTGTGTTAATTTGACTTCCAAAAGCCAAGGTATTTTAGGTCCAGATTTCTTGGCAAATTTAGGGGGGGAGCCTTATTCTAAGGATATAGAAAGTCTGTATGTACTTAGGACCACTATTTTAAAATTTATTAATTAATATCTTCATGATATCACTCATAAACTGGGTCTCTAAGTTCCACTGCTCTAATTAGCACTGATTTAAAACACAAGCTTCAGCCAAGTTGGGTTCACATAGTGAAGTACACAAGATACCTCAGAAAAATTTCTGGAAGGGCAAATGAATTTGTAGAGGTTATTTCAACCACGATTCTCTTTCTGAAGCATAATTCCATTCAACAATAATGATAAAAGGTAAACAAATTAGAAAAAGTCAATATAAAGTGAACTTCCTGGACCCCAAACCCAAAGCCAAAAATGTAGTGCCTTCTAGACTTCTGCACAAGTGTCTAAACAAAATTCTCAAACTTCACAGATGTACTTACTGTTCGGGGATTTCGTACGTTCTTCACACACTGCAACACTGATATCAAGTTGAATCTCTGAGATTTTTGATCTTGAGCATAGGCTGAACATGAAGGACAGAAGGTTAGTTTGTGGCCTGGGTGATGCCAGCAAAAATCTGTCAGTGAACGTATTAGGAACCAAGAAGAGTGTCTCAAAGACATAATGCATCATCAGGGTGCCAAAGGTGACTTCTTAAAAGATAATGGAGAAATAAGCCAAACTTAATGCAATTTTTTAGCCAAGTGTTTATTTTTGATGCATAGATTTTTAAATTTGTGGTAATTGACTTATTGAGAATGATTCAGTTACTTTTTTAAATCTGCCAATTGTTACACATTTTATTAAGTAATAACATATGATCAAACCCATTTTTGGATGAATTTCGATGGAAGAAATTGGCTTAAAAAGCTCTATATACCATTCATGGGGGTAACCTAGAACAACTAGTGAGGCTCCTGCTCCGCTTGAGTGACCCACTCAACCCCACAGCCACCAACACTGTCTCCCATGGCCCCAGCCATGTACAATAGCTCAAGGACCTGGGTAATATAATGGACAGTCAAGGTGTCCAATGAAATGATTTAGTTGCACACATATCCTAAACTTAATACACAGTTCACTGTTCATGATATTCAAAATTAAAACATGATGTTGAGTATGCTCAAACCCGTGATGCATGCCAGATGTTCCTCAGTAGAACGTGCTACCAAACTAATGAGCTGTCAGAATTCGTATTTTCACTAGATCTATAATATTACTTTCATTTTAGACATTTTAATTGTCATTATATTAATGTTAAAAATTTAATGGTGCATGAGACTGATAAAATTTATTTTATATTTAATTTCTAATTGGCAAATATTAATTGTGTATCTATATGGTGTACAATGTGAGGTTTTGATATATGCTTACAGTGTAGAAAGATTAAATTAAGCTAATTAACACATCCCTTGTCTCATTTACCTTTTTGTGGTGCCGTTTAAAATCTACTCTTTTAGCAATTTTGAAATACACATTATTAACTGTGGTTACTATGCTGTACAATAGATCGCTAAAAATTATTCCTCCTCTCTAATTGAAACTTGTTAGCCTTTGATACACATCATCTCCATTCCTTCTCTTCCTCAGCCTCTGGTAGCCACTATTTTACTCTCTGATTCTATGAGTTTGATCTTGTAAGATTCCACATACAAGTGAGATCATGCAGTATTTGTCTTTCTTTGACAGTCTTGTTTTACTTAGCATAATGTCCAGGCTCATCTGTGCTATTGCAAATGACAGACTTTTCTTCCCTCTTTTTTTTTTTTTTTTTTTTTTGAGACAGAGCCTTGCTCTGTTGACCAGGCTGGAGTGCAGTGGTGTGATCTCGGCTCACTGCAACCTCTCTGCCTTTCGGGTTCCAGTGATTCTCCTGCCTCAGCCTCCTGGTTAGCTGGGATTGTAATCCCAGTGCATGCCACCACGCCAGGCTAATTTTTGTATTTTTAGTAGAGACGGGGTTTTGCCATGTTGGCCAGGCTGGTCTCTAACTCCTGACCTCAGGTGATGTGCGCGCCTCGGCCTGCCAACGTGCTGGGATTACAGACGTGTGTCACCGCACCCGGTCTCCTTCTTAAAGCTGTATAGTATTCCATTGTGTAGTAAGCCACATTTTATTTATTCATTCATTGATGTACACTTGGGCTGATTCCACATTGTGGCTACTGTGAATAATGCTGAAATAAACATGGAAGTGCTTATATCTCTTTGAAATATTGATTTCAATTTCTATGGATATATACACAAAAGTGATATTACTAGATCATATGATAATTCCATTTTTAGTTTTTTCAGAAACTTCTATACTGTTTTCCATAATGCCCATGTTAATACTAATACTAAATACTAAATAATAAAATACATTCCCACCAAAAATATGCCAGAATTTCTTTGTCTCTACATCCTCACCAACACTTGTTTTCTTTCATGTTTTTGGCAGTAGCCATTCTAACAGGTGAGAGGTGATGTCTTGCTGTGATTTTGATTTGCATTTCCTTGATGATTAGAGATGCTGAACATTTTTTGATATATCTGGTGGCCTTTAGTTTGTTTTCTTTTGAGGAAGGTTTGTTTAGGTATTTTACCCATTTTTAATCAATTACTATTATTTGCTATTGAGTTGTTTGTGTTACTTATACATTTGGAATATTGGTCCCTTATCAAATGTATGGGCTGCACATATTTTCTCCAGCTCAATGGGTTGTCTTTTCACTTATTTATTTATTTATTTATGTTTTGATTCAGGCTAATGAATTTTTTTCTTCAACTTTTATTTTAAGTTCAGGGGTACACGTGCAGGATGTTCAGGTTTGTTACATAAGTAAACATGTGCCATGGTGGTTTGCTGCACAGATCATCCCATCACCTAGGTATTAAGTCCAGCATTTATTAACTATTCCTCCTGCTGCTCTCCTTCCCCATGCCCTCCACCTCTGGAAGGCTCCAGTTGTGTTGTTCTCCACCATGTGTCCATGTGTTTTCATCATTCAGCTCCCACTGATAGGTGGGAACATGGGATGTTTGGTTTTCCGTTCCTTCGTTGGTTTGCTGAGAATAATGGCTTCCAACTCCATCCATGTTCCTGTGAAGGACATGATCTTGTTATTTTTTATGACTGCATAGTATTCCATCGTGTATATGTACCACATGTTACTTATCCAATCTATTGTTGATGGGCATTTAGGTTGTTTTCATGTTTTTGCTATTGTGATTAGTGCTGCAATGAACATTCGTGTGTGGTTTTTTTTTTTTTTTTTTTTTTTTTTTTAAAGACAGAGTCTTGCTCTGTTGCCCATGCTGGAGTACAGTTGTGCCATCTTGGCTCACCACAACCTCCACCTCTCAGGTTCAAGCAATTCTCCTGCCTGAGCCCCTCAAGTATCTGGGATTACAGGCACCTGCCATCACACCCAGATAATTTTTAGTAGAGACAGGGTTTCACCATGTTGGTCAGGCTGGTCTTGAACTCCTGATCTCAAGTGATCCACTTGCCTCGGCCTTCCAAAGTGCTGGGATTACAGGTCACGTACATGTATCTTTATAATTGAATGATTTATATTCCTTTGGTTATACCCTTAGTAATGAGATTGCTGGGTCAAATGGCATTTTGGTCTCTAGGTGTTTGAGGCATTGCCAGACTGTCTTCCAGAACGATGAACTAATTTACATGGCCGCCAACAGTGTAAAAGTATTCCTTTTTCTCCACCACCTTACCAGCATCTGTAAGCCATTAATAATTGCCATTCTGAATGACATGAGATGGTATCTTACTGTGGATTTGATTTGCCTTTCTCTAGTGATCAGTGATTTTGAGCTTTTTTTCATATGTTCATTGGCCATATATATATGTTCTTTTGATAAATGTCTATTCATGTCTTTTGCCCATTTTTAATGAGGTTGTTTGTTTTGAAATTTGTTTATGTTCCTTGTAGACTCTGGATAATAGACCTTTTTTTAGATGGATGGATTGCAAAAATTTTCTCCCATTCTGTAGGTTGTCTGTTCACTCTGGTAATGGTTTCTTTAGCCATGCAGAAGCTCTTTAACTTAATTAAATCCCGTTTGTCAATTTTTGCTTTTGTTGCAATTACCTTTGGCATTTTCATGAAATCTTTGCCTGTAACTATGTCCTGAATGGTATTGCCTGGATTTTTTTCTATAGTTTTCATAGTTTTGAGTTTCACTTTTTTTTTTGAAACAGAGTTTTGCACTTGTCACCCGGGCTGGAGTACAATGGCGTGATCTTAGCTCACTGCAACCTCCACCTCCCAGGTTCAAGTGATTATCCTGCCTCAGCCTCCTGAGTAGCTGGGATTACAGGCATGTGCCACCATGCCCAACTAATTTTGTATTTTTAGTAGAGACGGGGTTTCTGCATGTTGGTGAGGCTGGTCTCCAGCTCCCAACCTTAGGTGACCCATCTGCCTTGGCCTCCCAAAGTGCTGGGATTACAGGTGTGAGCCACAGCACCTGGCAGAGTTTTACATTTAAGTCTTTAATCTATTTTGAGTTAATTTTTGTATAAGGTATAAGGAAGGGATCCAGTTTCAATTTTCTGCATATGACTAGCCAGTTCTCCCAGCATTGCTTATTAGATAGGGAATTCATTCCCCATTGCTTCTTTTCATCAGTTGTCAAAGATCATATGGTTGTAGGTGCAGGCTTATTTCTGAGTTCTCTGTTCAGTTCCATTGGTCTATGTGTTCGTTCTTGTACCAACACCATGCTTTCTTTTCTATGGTAGCCTTGTAGTATAGTTTGAAGTTGGGTAGTGTGATGCCTCCAGCTTTGTTCTTCTTGCTTAGGATTGTCTTGGCTATTCAGGCTCTTTTATAGTTCCATATGAATTTTAAAATAGTTTTTTTCTAATTCTGGTCTTTTCACTCTTTTAATTGTTTATCTTATTGTGTGCAAAAGGATGTCAGTTTGATCCAGAAAGATTCCTGTTAGGTTAAATGTATTTGTCTATTTTTGCTTTTGTTGCTTGTGTTTTGGAGTCGTAGCCAGAAATCATTGCCTAGATCAATGGGATTGCATCAAACTCTAATCCGTGAAAATAAAAGACAGAAAAACACATGTTCATCTCAATAGATGCAGAAAAAGCATGTGACAAAATGTGACATTCTCTTATGGTAAAAATTCTCAGCAAATTAGAAGTAGAAGGACCATGCCTCAATACACGAAAGGTCAGGTAATGACAAACCCAGAGCTAACACCATACTCAATGGCGAAACATTGAAAGCATCTCCTCTAAGATGAGAAACCATACAAGCGAAATGAGGATGCCCACTCAAGCCACTTCTATTCACGATAATACTGGATGTTCTAGCCAGAGCAATTAGGCAATAAATAAATAAATACAAAGCATTAGAATAGGAAAGTATAAAGTGAAAGTGTCTGTTGGCTGATGACATGTTTTTACGTATAGGAAATCCTAAAGATTCTAAAAATATATTGCTAGAACTAGTAGACAAATTCGATGAAGTTTCAAGACACAATATCAATGTACACAGAAGATATATATATATATATATGATGAATAAAATCATGTTTTTTCAGTAACATGAATGAAACTGGAGGCCACCATGTTAAGTGAAATAAATCAGGCACAGAAAGAAAAATATCACATGTCCTTATATGAAGGAGCAAAAAAGTTGATCCTATGGAGGTGGAGAGTAGACTGATAGTTACAAGAGGCTGGCAAGAGGAGGGGAATGAGGAAAGGCACAAACATGCATTTTGATAGAAGAAAAAAATTGTAGTGCTGTATAGCACAGGAGGGTGACTATTGTTAGTAACAATATATTGTAATCAACATAGCTGAAATAGAAGATTTAAAATGTTCTCAACACAGAAAAATGATAAATGTGATGAATTTCTTAAATATCCTGCTTTTATTACACATTTTAAACATGTATCAAAATATTACATTTACCGTATAAATATGTACAATTATTATTTATCCAATTTGTAAAATTAGTAGGTATTGTGATTTATTATTTTAAAACTAAAAGTATGAAATACAATGTCATAATCTGCAGCTTCTTTTTAGCTATGTTTTGGAAAATTTATTTATATGGATAGACAAATACCTATAAATATATTGTATATGCATATATTTACATATAAATACATAGTTGTATATACACACTTGTATACATACTTATGGTTTGGTATACATGAATAATGTGCACTTCATTTTTTTTTTTTTTTTTTTTTTCTGAGACAGAGTCTCGTTCTGTCGCCGAGGCTGGAGTGCAGTGGCACGATCTCGGCTCACTGCAAGCTACGCCTCTCCAGTTCACGCCATTCTCCTGCTTCAGCCTCCCCAGTAGCTGGGACTATAGGCGCCCGCCACCACGGCTGGCTAATTTTTTTTTTTTTTTTTTTTATGTATTTTTAGTAGAGACAGAGTTTCACCGTGTTAGCCAGGATTGTCTTGATCTGCTGACCACGTGATCTGCCCGCCTTGGCCTCCCAAAGTGCTGGGATTACAGGCATGATCCACCGCGCCCGGCCTGCACTTCAATTTTAAAGAAGCTATATGCATTCCAATTTATGTGTATGATAAATCATTTAATCCGTTTTGTATGGGTAGAAATGGAATGTGCATCATTGTTTTTATTATAAATCTTGCTGAAATTAATCTATATACTTTTATGTATGGCCTTCTGTACCTAGATCTTTATAGCAATTCCTGGAACTAAAATTGCTGGTTACAGCATATTCACATATTAAAATTTAATGAATTTTAAAAAGTAGATCTCCAAAATTGTTCAGTCAATTTCTTTCCCTTTAGCAGTGCAGAAAATATATATTTCTCTTTTCTTTGACAGTCATATACCCTTTATTAATATTGAAACAACAGATTAATATATACAAACTGGGAGAGCAAATTATGCTTATATTTTTTTCTATTAGGATTAATAATATTTTGTACATTTAGGTACCATTTCATTTTATATAGGTATATATATAAGTGTGTGTATGTGTGTATATATACTGTATCACTTCAACAAGTTTCATGCTGTGAATCAATTTGTGTAACTTAGAAGTTGCCTGTCTCTTGAAAATTATAGGAACTTGCCATAAAAAAGAGTCTAGGCTCAGAGTCTTTGGCGAAGTTTTCATTTTATTTTTTTCATATTGTCATGGTATCCCTGGTATGTTGCTTTGCCAGCCAGAAACCTCTGGGGTTGGTGGTGTCTTCGCCCGAGTTTTCACTAAGGCCCTTGGTCTCCTTCTGCTCACTCAGCCTGGCAGGCTGTGCTTGGCTTGCACTGCCATCCTGAATCTCACACCTGCCACGGACGAGCCAGGCACGGAGTGGTAAGGAGTGTGTGTGAGCAAGCAAGTGTGCAATCTGGCCACTGTACATAGCCAGGTACTCCGGCTGAGGCGGGGGGGCAGCTCCAGGCACTGACATGGGCGCTGGCTTCCTGTGTGGCTGTGGCTGGACCAGGCATAGCGCAAGCAGCTTCCATGACTGGCACCAGGAAACACGGTGGTGCCCAGAAGCTTGGAGATGCCAGGAACTGCAGAGCTCTAGAGAGAGTGTCACAGCCCTGACCTGGGGAACTCCTAGGTCTGTGCTTCTAGCTCATGATGCTCAGGGCCAATTACTTGTACCAGAACATTAACTCCTTTCTTCTCTTGTTGGCCTGTTAGCACAAGGAGACTAAAATGGCTAGCTAGTGGCTACAGCATAAGGTTTAATGGAACTCCTACTGTGCCCATCCAGTGGAAGCATCTGGAAACTAGGAAAGAGAGCCACAGATTACTCAAGCAGGTCACTGGTAGTGTTAGGGAGTGAGGTCACTTCTACTAACACCTTTTGTTTTCTGGGCTCATGTATTCTACTGTTATATGGGCATAGTACCATATAATGGCATCGGATTAAGATATATATTCTATCTTGAAAGATAGAGCCTTTTTTCCCAAGATTATCATCTCCGAGCTGGCTTCTCAGCTGTGTCTTCAAAATGCTATTTCATTGCTCTGTTAGAAAGAAACTTATAATGCAGCATTTGGATGGAGCAAATGGAGTCATGTGCTTAGTACACATTCTTTGCTGGCAAGCAGATTCCTCCGTGTGAGGAGATGTTATGTGGGATCCTATTCTGGAAGATTAAATAATCTAGAAGCCATTGGATAAGACCTCTGCAGGCTCTGTTAGCAATAAAGGCAAATTCATCAAAAAATATTTGACAATCTCAATCAACATGAAATATTGCTTGTTCAGTGTGAAAGGGATCTGATCTAATCAGCTTGCATCTAAGAACCTGGTTGTTCTATTTGATGAGGGTATTATATTGGGAACTCAGTTTTGGTCTCCACCATTGGCACGTCGTTTATTCTGTAGCATAAGTAGTCAGCACTTGCTTTGAAGAACCCTGTGCAGTTGGGTCCATACATATCAGATACTTCTGCTACCATAGCATTAATATTCAGGAATGCAATGCATAAGTACTGTGTTAGCTTAGGACACAGAGTGGCAGAAATGTATTGGCTGGATAATCAGTTCTCTATTTACTTGTTTCGTGATGCTTCTTGTGGGCACTGATTTGTGATACAAAGATCTTCACACTTCTTTCTTGTGTCCATAGGTCCATCCACATACCTCTTCCCCAGGTCTCCTTGTCATCATTATTTCAATATCACTTTTTCCAATAACCTGACCCACAAACTAAGCCAATCTGTATTGCCTAAGAGTGTGTATACCCTTTCTTAGGCTTTTCTGTTTCCACTTAAACCACCCTAGTCTGTGCACATTGAGAGAATTTCCTTCACTGCTCTCATTCAGGGCCATTTTTAAGAAGAGTTGTCATGAAGAAAAAAAGAAAAAGCCAATATTTAGCTTATATTGTCATACCAAGCTGACCCATTTATGAACCAAGTTCAGGTATTTTCCTCCTAGAGAAGCCATGGAGTCATAGCTATCGATTGAGGAAGAGGTACTGGTTTAGCATTAGAAGGTGATGTGGGGGGCCAGGCACAGTGGCTCATGCCTTTAATCCCAGCATTTTGGGAGGCTGAGGCAGGCAGATCACGAGGTCAAGAGATCGGGAGCATCCTAGCCAACATGGTGAAACCCTGTCTCTACTAAAAAAAAAAAAAAAAAAAAAATTAGCTGGGCATGGTGGTGCGTGCCTATACTCAGGAGGCTGAGGCAGGAGAATCGCTTGAACCCCAGGAGGTGGAAGTTGCAGTGAGCTGAGATCATGCCACTGCACTCCGGCCTGGTGACACTGCATTCCTGCAGTTGGCCTTTCCTTATTCCAGAGCCATTGCATTTGTGTACACTATGGCTGTGTTACCAATACTTATCAATCTTAGCAAACACTTGATAATCCACATGACATATTTTTTCTACCACAGATGCCTCAAGTGCCATGGGATCTTATATAACCCAAACAGTGGGTCCTTTTATATCACAATTTAGAGTTGTTAACAAACCCTTTTCCTGTTGTGGGCCTCATTCAAATCTAGCAGCCTTACACAACAATGAATGGGTTAGAGCAGTATTCCACAGTATGGAACATGCTGGAATGTTCCAACAGTATGGAACATGCTGATATCAAAACCAAAAGATGTCTTCCAGTCTCTCTCTTTTTTTTTTTTTTCTTAACTTTCAGAGGCATAAGGTGCAATGACTTGCCTTTCGGTTTGGGGTGTAATGTCCTAGCATGTCCTAGAAAATTGGACCCTAGAACTTTACTGATGTGGCAAGCCCTTAAGTTGTTGTAGGGTTTACCTTGCATGCTCCAGAGCACATATGTATTACCAAGGCATTCAGAACACTTGCCATTTCTTGCTCATCAAACACAATTAATATTATGTTATCAATATGGGTAGATGGATGTGATATTTTTCAAAATGTCTGGAACATCAGAATTCCTTTGGATTATGTTAGAAAATAGGGCAGAGGAGTTACACAGCACTAGAAAAAGATAATGAGTATATATTAAGTAAATGTGAATTTCTTCTAATGTTTCTTCAATGCGTAAAGAACACACTCACCAGTCATAGGTAATGTTATCCCACATAGTAAAGAATACTACTACAGGCATGGCAACTACAATTAGGGATACTCACTGGTTAAATTTGTGGCAATCCACTGGTCTCTGCTGTTATCCATGTGATTTTTTTTTTCCAGAGGCCAGACTGTTGAATTAAATAGAGATATCACAGTCACAAACTACATCTTTCAAATCTTAGAGGGTGGCAATCATTTCTGCCACTTTTCCCAGGAGACAATATTGCTTTGAGTTTTCTCAGTAGGAGTAATTTTAGGACTTCTGATTCACCTTACCTCCAATAACAGGTCCAGGTCAAGGAAACTGAGCTGAACTGTGCTGTCAACTGCTAAGTATGTTTATTGCAAGTTTACTTTAGAACCAGTGACATTATCACTGAGCATGTCTTTGAAAGCTAGGCCTGGTCCAGAACATAGTTTCTTAGTTAAGATCCATGCACTACTATGTTATTATAACTATGTTATTTTATACCAGTGTTCATTTTCACAGTGTACCCACCAGCCCTTGGAAGATTCGGATATCCCAATTTACCTCGCATATGGTTATGTAGGCAAATAATAGTAGGTCTCTTAAGAGAAAAACTGGGGGAATCTCTACTTTGTAGATTTTCTGAGATATGAGTGTCTTTCTGCATAACCACCTGTTTTCTCTTCCGGTCACGGTTTCTGTCTGAAAGCATGATCAGGTCTGGAAATAAAGCAAGCTATTATGACTTTCCATGATGTTCGGGTGTCTGCGTTCAGCGTTTTGTTAATATATTATTGAATTTATATGCACACATATTCAGCATGTTTATTTGATGCCTATCTTGCCCTGAGTCATTTCTATGTTCCTATAGCAATCTTCCACACATAACATTTTTACCTTTCTGACCATTCAATTAAAGCATATGAAATATAAGTGTTAATGTCTTTACTAACAGAAGCCTAGTTCTCTAATAACATCTCCTACCGTTACTCTAGATTTATAGAGGTCAGTCCTTACTGATTTTTTCAACACTACACTCCGTACTGCATTGTTAAAAAGAGTAGCCTCCTAGCTGCTTTGAGGAATGTGGTCATCTTGTAGTTTTTTATTGTCTTCTATAGTAAACCCATTCTACCCCACTCAGTTCTTTAATCTTTTGGATTGTTTCCTTTGAGTTCATGATGGAAGTTCTTACATCTCCACTTTATTTAATTTGGAGGGTTGCTTTTTCAAACTCCCAAGAGCAACCCCATCAGTTTATTAGTTATTATTTCTAATTATTATTATTATTTAGAGGTGTTGAAGTCATTTTGTGTATAATGGCTCCTTTCACTTAGCAGGCCTAGCACTTTCTTAGTCTGGTAGTGGATCTCCTGGAGAGGAGAGGAAGTCTGGGACAGATCCTAAAGAGGGAAAACATTGTCTTGTAAAGCAGCTGTTTTATTTACCACAGTCGTCAAACAAAGAAAATCTCTATTTTTCAACCAGGTATAATGAGCCACTTCCAAAAAACCAGAGGTTAAGAGGAATCTGAGAATTCAAGGTTCTGAAGTGCATATGCACAGACATCCCCATCCTAAATCTCAAAGTTCCACTCTCCCTAAGAGGACATGACTTTGACATCTGGACCTAAAGTGACCTTTCTCTGGTGTCTCCCATTCTTATAATTAAGTCCGGTATATTGTCTTCAACACTAATTTCTAGTCATAGAAATTGATTTTCCTGATATTTCCAAAGAACGTCTCTGATGCTCAAACTTTGGTTTAAATTGTTGATTAATAGATTTGAGCCTATATTGTAGCTTGATACATAAATGATGCTTGGTTACTGGCACCTGATTTCACAGTCACATGTATTAGACTCATCTTCGTATTCTGATAGGGGAGATATGTAACAGTGATCTACAGATCAGAGGAAAATACAATTGCAGAAATACATATTTAGAACAATGATAGTAATGTATGCTCAATCTCTGATGGGATAGTGATTGCTTTTAGAGATGACTCAGGAATAATTTTCTTGAAAGTTGATGCTTGAGCTTTATGTTATTGAAATACAAACTAAGATGCTCCAGATATAGATACATAGATAGATAGATAGGTAGATAGAGATATATAGATAGAGATAATTATATTAATACTAATAATGTGTCATTAAAGGACTTTAATCTGGGTAAAGAGAGTATCTAATTTGTTGTCTAGATATATTATCTTGAGAATAGTTAGGTGTTTACTGCAATAGTTTAGCCGAAGTTCATGAACTTCTTAACTAAAGAAAGTCTAGAGACAATGAAAGGCTGGTTAATAAGAATGACTCATGAGTTTCTTGCTGAGTGCCTAGGAGGGTAGTGAAATTGATGTCTGAAATGGGAAATCTAAGAAAAAAATGTTGAAAATATGGTTCCTATTATATATTTTGAGTTTCAATGCCAGTGGGAATCTGAGGTGAATATTGCAAAGCATTTGTTTTCAATGGGTAGCAACCAACAAGACTCTATTAGGACATTCCTAAACATTGTAAACTAAAGGTGTAGAAGAAGATAAAGGACAGGATAATAGAAAATGCCTTAATTCTCAAGTTTGAGAATTAAGAAGAAAAGTGTTTAGCTGTGACCATACTTATATTTTATGTAAACTAAATATATAAAAAAGAAAGTGAAAGGTTTTTCCCTCCTCTCATTTTCTTTTAAAGTTAGCTGAGTCTTCCCTTGCACTATCAGACATAAATCAAATAAGTGAGTCTTAGACAATATTGCACTTTTGATAAACTTTCAGAAGAAAAGGATATGAAAGCTGTCTAGAATACTCAATTATTAGCTAAATTCACCAAGGCAACAATCAGCATAAAAGGTGTCATGAGCTAAAGAGTATTCAGAACAACTGCTTTCACCTTTACACAATGGGTCATTTTACTTCATTTTATTTTTGAGAAACAAAAGAAGCATAACTATTATATAAAAAAGAAAGTAATTTTTCTAAATGAGATGTAATTTTCAAAATATCTTTTGATAAGATAGGAATAGCAACCTTTAATTATGATTGGGATTTGCACGGAAATACTGGTACACCAATTTAATCAAAAGCAGATGTTCCACTTTCAGTTCTTTTCCAAAATGAGGAAAGATGACAATAGCAACTTAGTAACAAAAATAATAGGAGATATAATATCTTACTAACATTCATTTTACTAGGATGCAGACCTTGCAATGGGTATATCTTTTGTCTAAACTAGGCCTAATTATGAAAATAGTTTTCTAATTTTGTTTTACTTGAAGTCACTCCAAAAGCTTAAATTCTTGCAAAATGTTGCTATTCATTTTTCATCTCTTCTTCCTTCGCCACTCATAATGATGTTTTGTCACTTTGTTTTAAATATCCTAGATGGTTCGATGACAAATAAATTAGGCAGACATCCCACACAGATTAGGTTATCATCAATTCCGATTTTCCTGGGCATCAATTTCTCATTTGAATGTTATATTTTCCTTGTATTTAATTCTTCCTAGACTGAATTCACTCTCTCAAGCCAGTTAAAAATCACAGGACTTTTTTTTTTTTTTGAGTTGTTTTGTTTTGCTAAATTTTTCCATCATTTAATTCTAAAAGAAACATGATATTTAGAGCAAAGTCCCTTGAAAAAATATTAAAAGACCAACTTATTTTTATCAGAGTCTGTTTTGCTCCCTCTAGTTCTGGCCACCTATTTTTTAATCACGTCATTGTTCATTTGCAACAAATGGTAAAAGGAGAAATTAATAGAAGCAAATTTAATTTAAAAATTATGTAACAATTCAAACGAGGGAATAAAATGTCCTAACTCTGGCCGTGTTTAGGCTTTTAAAGAAGTAACTAGAAAGCTGAGTACATATTCATCCATCATACAAAACAGTAGGCAACAAAAGCCTTTAGTGTATTTGCTGAATAATATAAAAATTATGAAAAACTGTTACGTATCAAATGTGTAAAAGAGTAATTTAGAAGAATTTGAATAAATAGTTATATTTAGTTTTAATTACATATAACAATAATTTTAACAGCTGATAATAGGAAGAGTGGATGAAATTTTGATATTTAACTGTTGAAGAGTATTGAGAGTTTTAGGAGCAATTTTTGTTATTAACACAAAAGTTGAATACAATAAGAAGTTAATGCTTTTATGATGATGGCAATAGGTAGTGTTGACTATATAATTGGTCAGCAACCAGCAAAGCTTTCAAAATTCAACAGGTTTTGAAAGTAAATATAGTAATGAATATCTATGCTTTGAGTGAATTATTTATATTGCTTCACTTATAACGTTTGTTTGAAAAAAAAATTATCAAAATATTTTTTATTTCCTTTTTTCCGTACTTTTCCTTGCCAGCAAGCAAGCAAATAGATCACACTTCAAAGGGAGGTGCTGGTAACATTGCTCTGGAATTGGTTATATAGAAAATCGTTCTTGTGATAGTTTGCTGAGAATGATGACGAGTTAATGGGTGCAGCACACCAACATGGCACATGTATACCTATGCAACAAACCTGCACATTGTGCACAGGTACCTTAGAACTTAAAGTATAATAATAATAATAAAAAAAGAAAATCGTGGTCACAGGTAATCTTAAAGATATAACTAAATGTTCAAGTGTAACTACTAGACAAAACCATAGAAAGAACTAGTTTCACAAAGTACAGTTCTACCAAACCTATACTGGCTTATTTTAATGCAAATATTAATGCTAAGACCGAATTTAAAATTAAAAAAGAAATAAATACTGAATCATATAACTTAAACTATTCAAATACATGTATGATGGGAATTCTCCTGGCCAAATTGGGATTTATATGCACCAAGTAATCAGATGAAGAATGACATATTTACATTGTATGTGGATGAATAGCCAAGGGAAAACCTTTTGATATTTTCTAAAACATAAAAGTTTCATTATGAATGAATTTATAAAATATTTTATTTGAAATATAAAATTTTATACACAATATATACTTTATTTGAAGTATTCTTAATCATGACAAGTAGACCAAATGTACATTAAAAAAATTATTTTCAAGGTTTTAGCAAGCAATGTAGTGTTTTTCCTTAAATGAGTACTTAAGTTATTCTTGCTATTTGATTCATTTAAAAAAACTATTATGTATAATTTCCTATGCAAAATTTGAGAAATATAAAATGGGTTAAACCGGGAGGCGGAGCTTGCAGTGAGCCGAGATCGCGCCACTGCACTCCAGCCTGGGTGACAGAGCGAGACTCCGTCTCAAAAAAAAAAAAAAAAGGGTTAAAAATTTATGCTGTTAATTGAATATATTTCAATCTTAATATGTTATTCATGCTGAAAGGTAGAATTTCAATAAAACACTTTATATTAATGGCAAAATATGATTAATATTCAAAACAAAATATATTGATATCACACAGTCTATTTGGTTTATTTCAACAAACTCATTAATGTATCTTACTGTATATGATCATTATTTATTTAAACAGGTACTTCTTTATTTTTTTTCCTCCTATTTGCACACTCAGAGCCAGTGTCACATTTGATAACTTAGCTGTCAAGGATATTTAATATCCATAATCACCTATGCCAGGAAAATTTTCCTAGCCAGATGGCCAACACTTGCAGTAGACTCATCTGCTTCAATTTATGATTAAAGAATGCTAGCACACGTTTCTTTGCGACTGTTGTATGTGTACACTGATTGCAATTAGTGCAGTAAATTTTTATGTATTAGCCATATCCCATGTCATTTAATGATTATCAAATGCCTATAATTTTAAAAATTAAATATAAAGTATAATGTTTCTTTCATTATACTATTTGAAAAGTTATCTCTCTGGCACCTTTTGAATTTAAATAGAAATTCAACTAATAATTATACATTTTAGAGTATTTATAAGGATAATTTACACTAAATGCCTTTTTAATATTTGGAAACCAATACTTCTTTACTTTAAAAGAAAACCATGTTGTTACAAACCGTAGGATATAGAATTAAAAATTCAAAAGCAACATAAGTCTACTACTAATAAAAACACAGGTAGCATTCAATATTATGTATTTATAGATAACAAATTATCATAATTTTTTGCAATATATTTTTAACTCAAAACACATGTAAAATAAGTTAAAATTATTTATGTAAAAATCATCAATCTGCTACATTATTTAAAATTTTGTATTCTGAAATACCACCATTTATTTGACAAATTACCCCATATTTGACTAAAATTGCCAATATGAATTATCCCATATTTTAGTCAACTATTTAGTCCAATAGGCTACAATGAGTAACATTAATATGAGAAGGTCCTTAGCATTAAGACTTTTTCCATATTTAATTATTTTTACCACATGTCATTAAAATTGTGCATATAAAAATATTCCAACTTCATTTTTTGTTTATTTGTACTGTATTGATATTCATATTTCAATGCCTGTATGTGAACATGAGCCTTTACCTGAACAATATCCAACATTGTGTATTATAGACTTTGTTTTGTTTTTTTGTTTTAATATCTGGCGTTTTAATAGAAAAAACAGTCTATCCTTATCATTTATTTTACTTTATTTGAACAATTACATTTAAAGATGTTTTCATGTATTCTTCTTTGAGGATATCTTATTAATATATTGTCTGTATTTTGCTACAGGAATGCTCATGTTTTTACTGAATTGCAAGATTTTTTACTACCAAGGAAATAAACTTTTTAATTTATGATGCAAGCAAATATTTCTCAATTTGTCTTTAAATTTAGTTTACCAATTCTCCAATATATAGAAGTGTTTTTATTTATATAACTTATCATTCTTGCTTGCTATTTTTCATTGGAGCAATGCTAAGAAAAATAGAGGACTAATTATTGTTATTTTATTATTTCAGTGTTTTATATTTAAAACTTAAGTAATTCACAAATATGAATTTTATTATTGTATATCTGTTGCTCCTGTTTTACTCAGATTTAGAGTCATTTCTGGAATTTTTGTGTTGATTAGTTCTGTAATTTCTGTAACATAATCTCATACAATTTTCCATCTCTCATTTCCATATGTTACACTTTAGAAATCTCTCTATATATTACAGAAATAAATTATTCAAGAAGTTTGAAGCCACTGAGTTGTGTGTATATATATATATATATATATATATATATCCTATTTCATAATTTTACATCATATCTCATGCACATGAACTTTGCATAATATAGAGCACAAAAAGAAAGCAAAAGAGAATAAAAGATAAATTATATTACTTGCAATGTTTTTAGATAAAGAACGGCTGGAAGCAGGCAGATACCCATTTCTGAAGAACATGATTTTATTTGAAATATAAAATTTAATACACAATATATACTTTATTTGAAGTATTCTTAATCATGACAAGTAGACCAAATGTACATTAAAAAAATTATTTTCAAGGTTTTAGCAAGCAATGTAGTGTTTTTTCTTAAATGAGTACTTAAGTTATCAATAGTGTCAACTTACGTTGGCAAAAGTCTCAATAGCTAAAGGTGTGTAAGTATATAAATCTATGAAATATCAGTGTTACTCTCTTGAAGTTATTTGTAATGCTGATCTAACACTGAATTTGTTGGAATCATAGCTTTTCAGACCACTGCATAAAGATTCACTTGCATGGCATGAAACAACTGACTGTCAATCTAAATACATGTTCTAATCTTTTAAAACTGTGTAAGTCTCATAAAATATGGCTTTAAGTAAGTTTACATATGTAGTGATATCCAAGTCAGTATAATGTTAAAGTATTGTTCTGATTATTATAAATATAATAACAAAACTAATTCATATTTTAAAATTCCTGATTTTGTGTGGAAATGATTTTGAAAAATCCCTCAAGCTCATTGCATTTCTGGTTGCCTTTTCTCTGTAACTTAGTAACATCTGCCAGTAAAGATTCCCCAGGGAAGATACACACCTTCCCAAATCCAGCGTCACTCACCTATGTCACAGATGCTGGTGGCAGTGTCCTTTAAAGTGGGATGGGATATCATTGGTTGTTGCAGACTTTTCCATTGCCCCATTCCCTCAGAACAGAGCTATCATTTAAAAGTGCATTGGCCTGCCTCAAAGGATGCCCTGGCAGCTGTGTTGACTCCTCCCCCACTAGGGTCCACATCCCCAGGAGGAGCCAAAAGCTCTCTTGCTCCCTGTTTTAGTGATTCCATCTGTGGAGATCCTGGAATCGGGATACATAATTAAACACATACATAATAATAAGCATTTACAACTATTCTCATTCTGTAAGATTATTATGTCTGGAAGAATGATTCTCCAACTATCAACTACAAAGTGGCCAAGAGCCTGAGCGTGACATAAACAATTGAACCTGTTTTTTAATGAATTTCACCTGGACCCATAAAGTTATTATCAAAGGAAAGAAAACAATTCTACACTCCCTTTCTGACATTCAAGGGCACTCATCTGAAATGTATTTTTGTCGCTACAGAAGCCTGTTCAAACTTTCTATCGCCTATCTTTGAAATAAACCTATCTAATATAGCACGGCATGGCTCTGCTTTCTCTTAAGATGAACAAAATAATTTATTACATTACTTTTATATTACCATTAAGCAGCTTTCTTACTTCATTTTCGAACCCTCTTGTGTTCCCTTTTCCTTCTCCTGCATATTATCTTTATCTCAATAATTGGGTGGCAATGTGAAGTAATTACTGAAAGTCTCACATTTCTCCGAGCTCTAAAAGAGAGACCTCTTCATCCAAGAACATAAATATATGCAACTTAGAGCAACTTGGAGTTTTTTCACTTTCTATTTAGTTGCTCAGCCAACTTTTCTTTTCTTTTCTTTTCTTTTCTTTTTTTTTTTTTTTTTTTTTTTTTTTTTTTGCCTGTAAGGATTAAGACTTAACCCACACTTCTACAGTTCTATTTGGAGAAGTTTCTAAAGCAAAGTGGCAACTACATTCTCCTATAGTGCTAACACGGAATCTCCACAGTGTCTTGACAATTAGTGGGGTGTATATATGAAACAAGGAGTCTGTTTTTTAGTTCAGACCATAGGCAATTACAAAGCCCTCACCTGGCAAACCTTACAGAGCAAGCAAACCTCCACACAGCAAGCCTGGAACACAGCCTGTGCACTGTGGTTTCTGAAAGGAGCTGCCATGTAGAACTCAGGCTCCCAGACCAGTCATGAGCATTTGCATTCCTACCCCTATCACCTTCATTCTCAAGTCTCTTCATCTTTTAAGAAAGGCTGAAGCAGCTGGGACACATGTCAAGGAGGTAGGAACCCTTTAAAATTACAAGGCTTTGAAGACTTGGGATGAGGAGAGAGCCAATTCAAAATCAAAGACCAATCTGAGTTGAAGGTACAGAAATCAGGGTGGGCATAGCCTATATGCAGAACAAGAAAGAGACCAGCATGACAGGGACTTGGTTTGCTGGAAAACTTCAAGACACTTGAATGAGAGAAATGCACGTTCAATTTCAATTCTACCACTCTTTAGGTATGTGACCTTCGGATAGATAAAACAGCTTACTTACTTAACGCCAAATAGAAATTCTTGGTAAAAAGTTAAAGATGTCTTTTAAGAATCTAAAATATGTGTATTCCAGGCATTGCAGATAAATTTTAGCTATTATTAGCGTTATTGAGTTCTCACCATGTCATGCTACACATTAAAGGTTATAAAAGGTGAAAAAGACATGGCCTGTACTTTGAGTTGCTCACAGTCTACCGGAGAAATATTGATATATTAATTCGACCATAGAATTCATTCTTCTCTTTCAACTTCTATGCTAAGCATAATGAACAGAAGTAATTGACCCTTATGCCAAAATCATTTAGCTCATATGAAATTGTGTGATGTGTCTCACGGAAGCTGAAGTAAAAGAGTCAACGCTATGACATAATTAACATATTAATAGAAACATTTTTGCAGTCAGTTGGAAGTAACTCAACACGCAAATTCAGATCATGTTATCCAACTGCAGACCATGTTACTGATAGTTTAGTACTCAGTGAGAAGACACTAACATGATTATAAGATTTTCAGCCTGGAAATAAAAAGACTAAGATAATATCATTGATGTTTACAAAATGTGAGAATGACAGAAGAAAGGAAGGACAGAAGGAAAAAAGGAAGGAAGGGAAAAAGGAAGGAAGGAAGGAAGAGGAGGGAAAGAGAAAGTAAGCAAGAAAGAAAAAGGAGAGAGAGAAAGTAAGAGGGAGGGAGGTAGGAAAAGAGAAAGGGAGGAAAGAAAGAAAATGAGACAGAATAAAAAAGAAGGAGAGAGAAAGGGGGAAGGGAGGAGGAAGAGAGGAAGGGGGGAAGATAAGAAAGAGAGACAGAAAACTAAGAAAGAAAAAGAAAGGAAGCAAACAAGGAAGGAGAAATTAAGGGCACAGAAAGCACAAAATTCCTCCAAAAATTCTGCACCAGTAGAATTCACTATTCAAAATAAAGCTCAGAAGGCAGATATTCCATGAAGTTTGCTTTGCTGACTTCCATCATTTTCCTCCGTAACCCCCACTGGATGAAGTTCCCATGTTTTTAATAATAATAATTTAAAAAGGCGGGGGGAAGCTTTTTTCTGCTTATATCTACCATAGTGGTGTTAGGCAAGCTTTCCAGGATTTCAGCTGGCTACTTATTTCTTTTTCCAATCTCAAATACATTGCTTGACACATTGCATGAGCCAAATAGCATCCACAGGGAAAAAAGATATAGGCATGAATGTGTGAGCAATCTTTAAAAATCCTTAAAATTCTTAAAACCACAGCAATTTTAGAAAAACTAAATACATACTTTTCATTAAGTAAATACTGCAGATTAAAAGCACTAAAATAAATTAAGGAACATGCAGCTATTCTGCTATTATTATGAGTATTACTGCTAATGTTAGAAATATCAATGTAATGGTTTTATGTATTTAGAAGAGTAATGATAGATTAGCATAAATATCTCAAGATGTTACAAGTCAGAAGCCAAATAGAAAAGAGGTAGTTTAATTAAGCATGGCATTTTTGAAGTTTTTATAAGATTTGATAAGTAATAAAAGATGAGATACTTGACAAATACAATTTGCATTGTGGCATTATGCTGTAATTAGTTTATCGGCAGAATACATAGTTCAGAATTTTCAGAACATGAAGGTTTTTTTTAAAAGAACTGTAATCTGATTTTAGTACCAGATTAAATTGCCCAGGAAAACAAGAATCTCGCTCATTGTGTGCCGTTTCTCCTGGTATTTTCATTCTGATGTGTATCTTATAATAAGGAATGGGCTCCAACCCAAATGTATTGTGAGTGGTTAAATGGCAGTGTGTCCTCTCTTCCAGGTACTTTTAAAGGCTGAGTCATAACTTTCTGTGGTCATAATTCCATTTTCTTGTAGGGAATGTATCTATGGCTGCAGCTGCTGACCAACTGCTGCTGACAGCGATTTTTGTTTCCTAATTGGGAAGTAACTATGCCTCTTTTTGAACAATTTTTCAACATAGCATTTAGCCTAGAAAGAAACACTATTTTCCTAGATGTTCTTGACCTCCAAAGTCAGACGACCTTCTTCAAATCTTCTCTGATCCCCCTTATGTATCCGCTCTCTTGCCTTTATCCAGATTCCGCACTCACAGGAATTGCAGTGCTCTCAAGTGTGGGCTTTACTCTTGAACTTTTCTCCTTCTGAGAGATTTCTACATTTCCCTTGCTGATAGATCTTCCATGACCCCCAGCTTTTACCTCCTTCACCCAACATATCTCAAAACCTCAAGTTTCCACTTAACCACAAATTGAATATTAAACCTGACATTATGGGTGATATAAAGGTGAATAAAATACAATCCCCTCCCTAGGAAGCTCACGATTTGACATGGAAAAGTGACAGACATACATTATTATTTTTTTAGAAAAAGCTACTGATAAGGTCATATTTAGAGATAAGCATCAGATTTAATGGTGCATGTGAAATGACCCCTATTGGAGTGTAGTGCTTAAAGAGCTACAAAGAAGGACTTTCTGCCTCAGGTATAATTTGAAGGAGAAAGGTGGCATTCTAGGGGAAGGGACAATATCAGCAAAAGCAGTAAGGCCATAAATAGCATATTATATATTAGTGTTATGTGAAAGTGTGAAGAGTGAGGCAAGTCCCTTAACACTGAAAGTAACATTTGCTGTCTTATAGACCTTAGCCTAATTCTATAGGAGAAAGGGATATATCAGAGGGGTTTTAAACAAGAAAATGCCATGATCAGATTTTACAAATCTGGAAAAAGTGTGGAAGAATGAATGAAGGAAGAAGATGTTGATAAAGTTGAACCCTTACCTTACAGAAACTCAAAACAAATCAAAGAAATAAATGTTAAGAGCTAAAACTACAAAACTCAGAAGAAAACATAGGGTAAAACTTTATGGCATTGGATTTAGCAGTGCTTTCTTGGATATAATACCAGAAGAACAGGCAACAAGAAGAAGAAAAATAGGTAAACTGACTACATAAAAATTTAAAACTTTTGTGCATCACATGACACTATCAGTGGAGTGAAAGGGTAACATATGGAATAAGAAAAACACTTACAGATCATGTTGATCTCTAACTAGGGATTAATATTCAGAATATATAAAGAACTTCTACAACTTAACAATAAAAAATATAAGCAACCCAATTTTTAAAAATAAGAAAAGGTCATGAATAGACATTTCACCAAAAAATGCACACAGGACCAAGGAGCACACTGAAAAGATGTTCATCGGTAATCATGAAGAAAAACAAATCAAAACCACAATGAGATATCACCCCACACGCATTAAGATGGCTATTATACTAAAAAAGATAAAAATAACTAGTGTTGGTGAAGATGTGGAAAAATTGACGCTCTTGTGCATTGCTGGCAGAAATGTAAAATGGTGTGGTTATTATGGAAAACCATATGAAAATTAACTCAAAGTAATTAAAAATAGGATGAACATATGATGCATCAACTCCACTTCTGGGTGTATACCCAAAAGAATTGAAAGTAGTGACTCAAAAATACGTTTGTACACTCATGTTCATAGTATCATCATTCATTGTAGTCAAAAGGTGGAAGCAAGCCAAGTGTTTGTTGCCAGCTGGATGGGTAAACAAAATGTGTTATATACAGACAACTGGATATTAATTAGCTTAAAAAATGAAAATAAATTTAATGCATACTACAGTATGGATGAACCTTGAAGAGATTATCCTAAGTGAAATAAGCCAGTAACAAAAGGATAGAGATTGTATGATTCTATCTATACATGGTACCTGGGGTAGTCAAATTCATAAACAGAAAGTAGAATGGTTGTTTCAAGGGGCTGGAGGGAGTGGGAATAAGGAGTTATTGTCAAATAAATGTGGGGTTTCTGTTCGAGAAGATGAAAAATGTTCTGGAAATGGATGGAGGTGATGGGTGCATAACAATGTGAATATACTTAATGCCCACCAAGCTGTATACTTAAAAATGGTGAAAATTGCAAATTTTGTGTTATATATTTACCACTATTAAACAAACAGACAAATGGATGGCCTAAATTTAATTAGTAGGCAGGGATAGGAGAGAATGAGTCGAGAAATATCTGCAATATAAAATAGCAACATATGGAGAAACAGAAATGTAACCGGAAGAGTAAACTACACTATGTAATCAAAGTAGGTTATATTTATCCTGTCTTCTTTTAAGTTTTCAGAAGTAGTGGTCTAAATATACCAGAAATGGTAAGTAAGACAAAATCTTTCACATGGCAAAATCTGCAGACCAGGAGAATCTGAATGAAGGTAGAGGGCTCGGGAGAGTCTCCAAACCATCTCGATTTTTAATAAGCTCCCTAGATGACTTAAAAGCATATCAAAAATTTTCAAATAAAAACACTGGAGAGAAAGAAAGATTAGGATAATGAATTGGGACATCTGGTGTACGAGATGAATCACACAGGTAGATGGAAGCTAACCAGAGATAGAGGTTCATGAAATACAGGAGCAGTTAACTGTGTCAAACGCACCGGAGATGTCCACTAAGGTAAAATATATATTGGGTTAAAATAGGTAATTACTGGTGACATTAGCTGGATATTGTCAAAACTGTTGTGAAATCATAAATACAATTAACATGGGTTGTGGCAAATACAATATCAACTGACATGATTTAAGAAGTTAATGGTAGATCATGATTTAAAAATGGATTAAGTAAAAGAAGAGAAAGAAGAGGCATAATAGCTAGAGGAAAAATAAGATAAAATAAAGCTTTTTCATTCATGTGAAAGGTATGTGAGCATGTTTATAGTCAATGTGGACATCTGGCAGAAGGAGTGAGCCACAGAAGAGAAAGGAGAAGAGACATGAAGCATATGGATTATAACCAAAGAACAAGGTAACCTTAACTGGAGGTGGCTAAACAGATGCCTCTCCTTGATTTCTGAATTTTCTTCCGTGTATGCAGTAAGCCTTAAATTACTTTGGTTGAAACTAAAAAAAAAAAAAAAAAAAAGGATTGTCTCATAATTATTTTCCTTCTCAAAAAACTATGATGCATATTTTGTTATATTTTTATAACAAATACATTGTGGTGCTTATTTTAGGCAGATATTCAAGGAATTCAGAATCTAAACATTTCTACACATCTCATAGTTTGTTGTCTTTTCTTCCTCAGCTTGACACTCAAATAAAAGGCTGGAAAACGTATGTCCCAGTTTACATTTTGCTTCCTCTCTCAGGATGAGTGCCTAGGGGCCACCTCTATACATGCGCTCAAAAAGGAAATATCACAAATGTAGCTATGCTGCAAGTGAGGAGTTAAATGGGGCCCGCAGGACAGAGCACAGCTCTTAAAGACTATCTTCTACAAGAAATCATAAAGGTCCTTGCAGAGATAGCTTCATTTCCAGGTGTTGAATCCTGATCTTACTCATTTCATTTGTAGCACATGAATTTCACAAGAGATTAAAAAATACTTCAGGGTAATAGAAATGCAAAAGAGCACCCTGCAGGAAAAATCTCACCGCCAGCACTATGAACAAATTACACCACTTGTGTGTCCATTTCCACTTTAGGTAAAGAAGCGGTTGAACTAAGAGTCCATCTGGCCTAGGGAGCAAAATGTGCTTAATGAAATGAGTTTTCGAAAGTTTGATGCCGGAAGTATATTATATTACTAGACAAGCATGGATTATGTTACCAGGACTCTTCTATGGAATAAAATATTAAATCCTTAAGTGTCTCAAAAGAACGCCAAAGGAATAGAGCTCACTCAAGGTAATATGATAAAATCTTTGATAGCCTTAGAGAAATTTAGAAATAATTTCCCCTTTTTAAAAATTGGGAATCCTCCTCAGACCTAAACAACTAGAGGAGAGGGAGATTCAAATCATTAATTACTTCATGAAGGAAAATATACATTTTCTATAGGAACACAAACACACCCAGAAAAAAGCAAGAGAGTAGTTTATGAAAGTGGTATTCAGGTGGAAGATGTTCAGTTCCTACTTATTGGAAAATACTTATTTTTTTTAGTTTGCTATTTTCAATTCTTAGGAATGACATGCAAAAATCATGGTTTTTCAGAACTTCTGAAAGCCACAGGCATATAAAAACGTTATTTAAAAGAAATCCACTGTGCTAATCTGCTGTTAACAATAACAAATTATTTCATGTAAGTTAATTATGTAAAAACTACAAAAAACAAGAGATAAATATTTGCCATTCTCCATTTTCTATTGTTGGCATAGTCATACATACCCAAAAAGATGTGAAGTGTTTGAAAAGCTAACCAGCGAACCAGAATGATGAGAGAAATATTACTTATACCAAAACATGAAATGATAAAAATGTTTTCAAAAACCTCATAACCCATGTCAAACATTGTCATGCAAGTTTTATTTATACTTGGCTAGTTTTTCTTCTTCATCCACTGCATATTTATTAATTTAAAAATGCTTTCTGATTGCTTCCTTTGTGCCAGACACTGGCCTGAGCACTGGGGATACTAGATAAACTAAAACATAGCATCAACGATAACAAAATCAAACCAAAGAAAACCTGTGTTTGTAGAATTAAGTTCAAGTGAATTCACTCTATTGTCCAAACCTGACAATTATTTATCTATATTATTGTTGGTAACTGCTCCCTCATTTCCTATTCTTCTGTCACTCTTTTCCTCTCGTTGTTTAACCTGGGTTACTGAAATGCCTCCCCAAGAAATCTTCATCTTCCTGTGATTCTCCTTTTTAACCAGTGAACCCTCTTCTGTGAGTTATTTTTCTTTAAAAAAAATTTAATTATGCCAGAACTCTGCTGAAAAACTTTTAATTGCTTTCCTATTGCCTAGATATTCCTCAACATTTCTTTAAGGCAGTTTATTTATGAACAATGATTTGATTTTCCAGAATGCTCTGCAAATTATGCAACTTAACTAATCCTAGTTTTAAAAAGGACTGCTTCCTACTCTCAGGGATGCCCCTTGTATTTCTGGCTTCCATGCCTTGGTTGCTGCTACACATCAGACAATCCCCACACTTCCCTGTTAAAATTTTTAACTTATTTTTCAAACACTTGAGTATACCTCCTCTTCTATAATATTTTTATAATCCCCAGGCTAGTGTATCTTCCCTCATTTTAATTCTCACCACCTCCCTTTTCATTTGCATGAGAGGCCTCACAGTTGCCTTTTCTTATATAAACTTTTCGACACACTCTTAGTTTTTTGGAGGCAGAGAGCATTGCTTCTGAGTCCTGGCTTCATTAAATACTGAGTGACCTTGAAATACTTCACTTCTGATTCATTTTTCCCATAGCAAAGCAGAAATAGATTATTTATAGAATTATTAGAAATCATGTATGTAGAAATCCACAAGGCATCTGCATGTAAACTACCATTTGAGAAATATGTCTGTATGTTCTAGAACAGAGAAAAATGGTAGGCTTCTTGGTGGTTATAGTCACAGTGCTTGGCCAATATTAGAAATGTAATGCATATTTGTAACATATTTTACTGGAGGAAAATGCTTATTTTCAATGAACGTCATGACTACAAAATGCTGGGTATTTAAATAAAACCTGAGACTTTCAAGCACAAATGTGCATAAAATTTGGAATCTACTCTAGGTACTTTTAAATAGAAAGTTTTGCTTTGATTTAATTTTTCTCCATTATCTTCTTGTTGATTCACTACACAGGAAGAAATATATGACATTAATACGTAATCAACAAGTAAGCTACATCATATTGCACTATATATTTACTAAATCTATGCATTATATTTTTTATTGTTTATTCCTCATTGATGATCTTTCAAAAATTGTTGCAATGAAAGTTTTAAAGCTTTATTACTATATGTAATTTTTTATTAAAAGAATCTTATTTTTCAGCAAACCTACAAGTGAGATATGGAAATTAACTTTTTCTTCTATCTTATAAAAAGAAAATTTTCAGATCCAAAGGAAATAAGACTTTGGATATGGATAAGTGTTAATAAATATAAAAATTTAACTATAATAAGACTTTATGATAGTCTGCTGATTTTCACTGCCAATGAGTGAAAGTAGTATTTTCAGCGGGAGTTAAGGGAGTGAACACTTTTTAGGTAAAAGGAAGTAAAGTGTTGTAATTATACCTACAACAATATTGTAGTGAGTAATTGTTATAAACATACACAATTTTTGGATATAAACTATAAAACATAAAAAAGAGCAACAGTTTAGAACAGTTCCTGGTAATTTGAAAACTAACATATGTTTTAATTTTATGAATTTAGTCCAAATTGTAATATGGAATATTAGGGATATGAAGTCCATCTGTAGCATAGACTATTTCAGGTATAAAGAGATGAACTTCTTCAGGCATAGCATACCTTTCTCTAAAATACCCAACGGTTAGAAATTCTGTCCATTTTGTTAATACATTTTGGACTATTTACATTCTATTATTAAAGGAAATTACCAGAATTGCATAAATTTTATGAATTTGGGTATATATTCAAGCTTAATCTACACAGATTTATTGAACTAAAATTAGAAATTTTTCTCTGATTTGAAGAGAATTGATGATTTTCTAATATGTTTATCACAGTTAAGTAGAAAAATCAAATATATTTGACCAATGTAAACTGTATTTATAGATTATATATTTGTTATAATCATGTAGCTAGAATCAGAAACATAGTTGCAATTACAAACACAACAATCAAAGAAACTAGAATGTCTTTATTGTGAGTAGTTTAGCTACAGCAAAATGTTAGTAATTGTTTTTATTATGCCTGATCCATCAGTTAGTAAAGTCCTATATGGTTGCAAGCATGTCTTGTAACTGAAATCAACGAATTATTCCAAGTCATTAGTAAGTGAAGGAGAATAAGAAGGTAACAGAAAAGGAGGAGGAGAAAGAGAAAAGAGAATAAACTCTCTAGTGCCTTGCAGAAACTAGTATCTTTCACCTAGGTAGTTGATTCCCATGTAGCAGTTGACTCAGCATGAGGCCCATTCATAATTTCTATTATCATTTCTGTTTTTAGTAATCACTTTTTGAGTATCCATACACACTGCATTCCAATTAAATTATTTCTGGATAAAAATAAAGAAAATTACAATGTACCCAAGAACTGTGACTCCTAAGACAAATAATGAATTCAAATAAATAAATAAAAAGTATTTTATTTAATGGTTGCGGTGGCAAAACTAATCAAGACTACCCAACATTTTAGCAAAGACAAATTCAAATAGGAGATGAGTAGAAAACTCAGAAATACAGTGGAAAGCTCCACTATATTTTACTATTATACTGATAAACGTGATTAATAGAAAAATAAAAATAAAAATAATTCAAAGTAATTAGTATTAAAATAAATATTTGATTAACATTTAAAAGGCATTTTTTTTAGGCCAGGTTTCCAACTTAAAGTGATGAGAGGAAATTATAAATTTATATCCTTTATATTAAAATTATATATTTCCATGTGTTTCTCTATCCATGTAGCCAGTGTGTGGAGAGTAATTACTGGTTCTGTTTTGTCATTTTAAAATATGCATTGTATGTGGAATATCTCCTTGATGCTCAATGAATAAGAATCAACATAGTAAGACAAGGTGTACTCATTCATTTATTTACTTACATTAAAAGGATATAAACTCTGGCCACTATGTTAAAAGGTCAATCAAAATTGGCCAATTTTTAACAAGAACCATTGTCATTTGCCAAGAAGTGACCAAAGTAATGTTGCTACTTATTTTATCCCATACTGACCTTACTGCCTGAAGATTATGAAAACTTGCATGATTTTAGCAGTACAAGTAAAGCATAAGCGTTACACATAACACACCTTACAGTTTTGCCTTATTGTGCTGCTCCTTCTGAAAGCGGTCAGAGTGGTAGTCATCTGACTTGACAGAAGTGTGATATATATACACATATATATCACATATATATGGTATATACATAATATATATCACATATATCTCTCATATATATATGGTGTTTATACATTTTTGCTGTCTTGGTGGCTGTCTTCTCATTTTCAGAAGGCTTTTCCCTATCTACCACTTTTTCTCTTTGCCTTATGGTCTTCAAACAGTGATTTTTCACAAATGCAGCTATTCTGCCTTGTCAGCAGAATCTGTCTGCTGCTGTCACTTCATAGGCATAATCAGGCTGTAAAACGTTTCTACAAAAATTCTCCAGCTCACATGCTAGAAACCATGTAATTTCAAGGTATTATTAGATAATTAGTTAGAAATCCTTCCACGATCCAGCTCAGTTATTACAGTGGGCCACTTTATTTATGACTTGGCTAATCATTAAATAGTAAGGATATTCAAAATAATATTCTTTAATTAGAAATGTGCAAGATCACAATGTTTTCTTAAAGTTTGACTAGGCAGAGGCTGGCTTTAACGAAAGCTTAGTAACATATAAACTTTACTTGAAACTTAAATGAATACTTTAAAAAGACATACTGAACATTACAGTATTATTTAGAATTGTATGTATTTGTCTGAACAAATAATTGCACAAATTTTTCATGGTGTGATTTAAAAAAGATGAAGACGCCTACTGCAAGTAGCAAATTGCTCCACTAGAATTTACATAGTGCTGCATGAAATGTTATGGCCACACCTTTTGCACTAATACAGTATTTTCAAGGGTGTATGTCTGTAACTAAAAGAAAAAAGCACTTGGCATTTAAATTGCCTAATGCAAAGTATTTGAACAGCAAT
Organism: Macaca nemestrina; assembly: GCF_043159975.1. NCBI lineage: Eukaryota > Metazoa > Chordata > Mammalia > Primates > Cercopithecidae > Macaca > Macaca nemestrina. Next base: position 26,011,251 of record NC_092140.1, read on the forward strand.
TTTAATTATAAAGGCATATATCTTTTTACATATTTGTCACTAACGAATTGGATTAAATGCATAGTTAAGAAATAGTTAAGAAACACCCAAAATGAATTTACAGATGGGTTGAATTTAGCAACTATAATCTTTTTGTGATGTCAAATTCTCTTCTGATATAAATCAAAGTCTAAAAAGACCCAAACTTTATGCTGTCAACAAAGATAATCTAACCTACAATGCCCCTTAAGTATTTATTACAATGGTGACTATTACAAATAACTATATGTTGCAATGTTTTAAAAAATTAAAACTCAAATTTAAGTTACTGGAAACATATTTCTAGTCAATTGATAGGTTATTTCCTTCTGTCTTCTTCAAATATCAAGAAAACAGGAACAACTCCAATTCTAAGAAAGTAATTACACATATCAAGACCTGCTAAAGAAATTCAAGGCAGGTAATAGTAGGTGAATATTACAGTGGGGAGAGAAAATCCTGGAGATGGATATTCAGCTCATGTACTAGGGTTAGCTTTGGGTAGCGAAAAATAGAAGGAAACTCCTGAGGATAAACACATCTCAAGCCAAGTGATATTCACTCAATTTTTCCCAGCCACTATCCACTATTTCTAATGAAGATTTCTTTCTTCCCTAACCCATCACATAATATAATGTAACTACCAACATGCAGTGGTTTTTACATCTGAAACAAATCCGCGATCCATTTCTCTCTCCCCACTCCCCGCCCCTCCTTCTCGCTGGTAGTGTTAGAAAGACACTGAGATAGGGTTAAGTGTTTAATTTTCTTCTTTGCCTGTCAGTCTCTTTTTGCATATAGACAGGGAGTAGTAACACACACACACACACACACACACACACACATTCAAACAAAGCTCCTAACGCTCCTACTGACAGCAGACAGACAGACAAAAGGCATCTACACAGGAGAAGGAAATTGCAAGGAAATACCATCACAAAAACTAGGCCCAGGACTTTGCATTTCCAATCAGTACTTTTCCTGGGAACTATGAATGAAAAAATGGAATAGGCACTGGAAAGTGCCTGGCATCTACAGAATTCTAGGGTTGTTTGGAAACAACCTCAGAAATAGTCTCTCTTCCAATTTTTCTCTTTACTCTGCTTTTGTTGTTGTTGTTAACTTCATATTGCCACCAATAGCTGTACCTTGCACCAGCCCCAGGAGCCTGTGAAAGTGTAGGAGGTGAGAGAGGTTTCACAGGCAGCTATCTTGAGAATCTAAGTAAGGAGAGCAGGCAATTTCAAATGCAGCAGCAGAAAAATGCTTCAGTTCAAGAGACACTAAACTGTTCTGACTATTCTTAGTGGCTATTCCAAAGTAAGATCTTTGAGTGACTCAGATTATTTTAAATATCAGCTTGTATAATCTTATGAAGTTCATAGATTAGTGTAGTTTTCAAAATAAATTATATAAATGCATAGCCATTTATAACCCAAACCAAACTATTTTTAAGAGGTTAGAGAAATAAAGTAACAGAAGAGTCGAGCAGAAAATAAAAAATGCAAACCAATTATTCTTGAATAATGGTAATGCAACATTCACTTGTGCATGATATATTTTATATTACTCCCCAAAGAATTATTACAAGCTTCAGGAGTAGTCAAAGCAACATGGTTAAATGAATAATACATTTTCCAACTTGCAAAATTTAATTTTATACACACATACACAAATAAAACAATTTTTAACAAATTTAAAATGCAAAGTCCCCCAAATTATTTTTTCATTAACTCAGTACGAACTTTCAGATCATCATGTAAATATTGTAAAAAATAGTTGACTTCACATTATGCAATATACTATAGCAAAGTAATATTAAAATAGTAGATAAGAAGTAGGGCACTGGAGTTTTGTAAAACAGGAAAAAAGAAGTCCTGTATTTTATACATTGAATATTTATCCACAATAGCATAAGTTGTCTAAAAATAAAGTAATGATCTACAATTATATAACAAGGAGTATCTTGGGATACTTAAATAATTCAAACATTAATTTTTTTAGAAAAGTGGTATAGCAAATGAGAATTATGCAATTAAATACCCATTCTAAGAAAAAAAAATGTCAAAAATAATCCTGCAATGACATACTTGTAATGTTTCATATCCAACAAGGCATAGCAAGTAGAAAAGGTAGACTAATTCACAATTAGAGGTCAATATTTCACACGGTTTTGCACTTTTGTCTTTATCTCTATTACGTGGCACCTAGTGTCAGATTATTTGTAAAAAAGTATAAAAAAGGGGGCCAGGTGTGGTGGCTCATGCCTGTAATCCGAGCACTTCGGGAGGCCAAGGCAGGTGGATCACGAGGTCAGGAGTGTTTGAGACCAGCCTGACCAACATGGTGAAACCCTGTCTCTACTAAAGATACAAAAATTAGCTGGGTGTGGTGGCGCGTGCCTGTAATCCCAGCTACTTGGGAGGCTGAAGCAGGAGATTCACTTGAACCCAGGAGGTGGAGGTTGCAGTGAGCTGAGATAGCACCATTGCACTGAAGTCTGGGCAACAAGGCAAGACCTGTCTCAAACAAACAAACAAACAAACAAAGAGTATAAAAAAGATGGCGATTTAAAACAAAAATCTCTATTTAAATTTAACCTGCATTGGCTATATTTGTACACTCAAAATCTCCTTCATTTTTTCCTAGATGAAAACTATATTTTGAAATATTAGTATATTTGACAATGAAATCTGAAGATTAGTGAGTATTGCTAACATCTTGCTTACTATCCCCTTAAGATGAAAAACATATTCACTTGACAAAGTATAGCCTGCAATAGCAACATTAGTAAGCCACACTCTGTCCTGAAAACATGACAGACAGAGATGATATCTCACATGTCGTCTTGGCATTATTTTCTTCCAGTGATTGGTAAGATAAAAGGATTGCTAAAAGTATGTGCTGCTCCTTCCTTCTAATCTTCAACAAGTTCTTGTTGTGTACAATTTATAAGAAAAATGCTCATGATTGCTTACAAATATGAAATAAAAATATGCAAATTGATAAAACCCTCCCTGCAAAATTTGTATAACACAACATGAATGAATGTATTATAACATAAAAACATGCTGAACAAAGGAGACATTGTTTGCATCTTGCTGCTTCAGTTCTCTTATGTTTGCAGACACAAAAGATAAGTTTACCGCACCAGTTTAAAATTGCTGGTCATGTGAATTCCTCTTTATTAGTTATGCACTGGAGTGTTTTAACATATGTTAAAGATACTAATGGTATTGAAATATTGACACTATCAGAGTACTTAATCATTTTATCATATGTGGTTATATTATCTTATAGAAAATACATTTAATGCCAAAATTTGAGTTTTCTTTTTAGAAATCCCAATCAAAAGACTAAAAGCAATTCTGTGGTTTTGATCACATTTTAAAAGAATGAGTATGAAATCTGTTTAGTTTAGAAGAGAAACACTATAATATTAAACAATTTAATATTATAATATTATTATTGAAGAGCTATATTTTTACTAAAGAAACTATTTAAATTAGAATTAAAAGGAATATTTTAAATAAAGAATTACTTGTTCATTAGAACACAGCTTTCACAAAATTTAATTACATTTATTGAAGTAGAAATAAAAGACTTGTGTACCAATAAATGACTTAAAACTGAACAGCGGATGCCAAAATACATTTTTGCCCAAGCTCCTACATACATAAATATTGTATCAGCTAATCAATGCCAAAAACCTGTGTATATTTTCTTTGCTGGTTTTTAAAACTATTCACTAATATCAGAATAAACATAGCCACACATATGAGAAAATACAACTGTCAGAAATGCACTCTATTTCTCTATTAATATCCTGTATGAAAAATGAAGCCAATGCAGTTAAAAACAATTTGTTAAAGCTCTGATATCCAGTAGTTGGAAATAATTAGATTTGGTGGCTATCTTATGTCTTCTTTAATGTTTTGATTAAATTGCCTATCAATGAATACTTTTTAACCAAGATGAAAAATATAAACCACAAAAAGTCAGGTGAGTTATTGTCTTAGAGGCCTACATTTTCTACTTGATTGACAGGCTTCACCTTTCACATAAGATGAATGAGTCAAAATACAGTATTTCTGTCTCTGGTGCTGAATTGGGTTTCCAGCTGGGCATCCCCTAATATCATTGCTGTCACATATCCTGTGGTTCTGTAGCTAGAGGTATAGCCTTGAAATCTTTTTTGTTCTCTTATGCACCTTCATCATAGTATTACTTCATCAAGCAGAATGTCACCAACAAATTAACAACTAGAAAGAATACATTTGCAGCAACATGAGTGTAATTTCTGTAAGTAAAAACCTCAAGTTAAAATTAAATCCAAAAGAGAGAAGGAGACTGAAAAGGGAAGTATGATTTATCTACTTCAGTTTTCCTAGCATACATTAAAGCAGAGTCAGTGAATTCCTAGTTATGAACAATTAGAACAATGTAAATATAACAAATTTTCAGAACTCAAAGTAATGTAACCATTTGAAGAGAGATTACAATGTACCGTGATAAAGCTTTAACTGAATTGAATATTGTCAACATGTACAAAGATTTATAATCAGTTTAAAATATCTTTGATTTCCATATACAGACAAATGCCAAAATCCTTGTGCAACAATTCCTCAAATAACGTTTTATCATTCAACATCGTTTCATTACAAACTTGATGAGGGAAAAACAAATAATCAACAAACACAAAAACCCTGCAGGAACCACTATCTTTGTGGAGTTTGCACGTTCTTCCTGTGTTCTCATGGGTTTTCTCTAAGTACTCCAGTTTCCTCTTGTATCCCAAAGATGTGCATGTCAGGTTCATCGGAGTGTCTACACTGTCCCAGTCTGAGTGAGTGTGGGTGTGTGTGAGTGCACCCTGCAATGGGATGATGTCCTGCCCACGGTTGGTCTTTTTTTTTTTTTTTTTTTTTTTTTTTTTTTTTTTTTGAGACAGAGTCTCAGTCTGTCACCCAGGCTGGAGTGCAGTATCATGATCTCAGCTCACTGCAACCTCTGCCTCCGAAGTTCAAGCTTCAGCCTCCCGAGTAGCTGGGATTATAGACGTATACCACTACACCCAACTAATTTTTGTATTTTTAGTGGAGATGAGGTTTCATCATGTTGGCCAGGCTGGTTTGGAACCCCTGACCTCAAGTGATTCACCAGCCTCAGCCTCCCAAAGTGCTGGGATTACAGGCGAGAGCCACAGTGCCTGGTCCCACAGTTACTTCTTGCCTTGCACCCTGAGCTTCTGGGATAGTCTGCAGCCACTGGAGACCCTGAACTGAAATAATTGGGTAAAAAATAATTCTACTTGACTTTATTAATCATTCTTAAATCTATATATATAGCTCACATATATTTCAATGTTTGGTATTAGAAGTGTTTTGCTCTTTATTTAGAAATTTGGTGATGTTTTTGTGACCAGAAATATGCCCTAGGAATTTAACTCTTGTTTACATCATTAACCTATGGTAAAATTGCTTTCCTTTTACGTTTTTTGCTTAAAGTCGCAGTTTCCAAGAACCTTTAAATAACTTTAAGTGAGTATTGACTCTATTTACTTTAGTTTCCAACCCCTTCTGGCTTGTTGCAATACAAGAGTTATCAGATAAACATGCTATGTTACATATAGTGCATGAAAGGAATAGGGCAATCTAGATACAGAGATAAGTATTTTAACATTCCTGAATCACATATAATTATAGTAATTGACACTATAATCATATATCATGAAATATAGTCCAACAATAATATAAATATGTTAATGTGGCTCATCTGAATAATCACTATATAGGAACGTTTGTACCAAAATTCCGTATCCAGAATAAATAAAAATTTAATGAGAAAAATGTGAGACTCCAACCCCCCAATCCTGGTTAATACACAATCTCATTCCAGCATTTCAGCTATAAATCAATAGGGATACCCAGCCAAAATATAAGGCTATATATTTTTTATGACTGAATAAATATTTGGTAAAAGAAATGACTTTCATTTTTTAAGAGAGATTTTCTTGATAGCACCCATAGGTCCAGGGTAACAGTTCCAGATGATAAGAACTACAAAGAGTTTTATTACAGAATGACTTCTAAAAGAAAAACATGACGACAACAATAATTTAACTCATTTCAAGAAAATGAGATCAAATGGAATTTTGTCCAGTACTTCTCATATTTCATTATACAAGTCTAACAGCAAAGTTGAGGCAGATTACATAGTGTAGTGAGATTAAGAATTTGTTTAAAATTATTTACCCTAAATTCCTAGAAGATTATCATATTTATTTATGTACTACATGACAGATACTAAGTTCAGAACTCCTGAAAGCTAACTTAACATTTATTATTTTGGCTGAGCACAGTGGCTCACGCCTGTAATCCCAGAGCTTTGGGAGGCCGAGGCAGGTGGATCACCTGAAGTCAGGAGTTCTAGACCAGCCTGGCCAACATGGTGAAACCCTGTCTCTACTAAAAGTACAAAAATTAGTCGTGCACGGTGGTGGGCACCTGTAATCACAGCTACTTGGGAGGCTGAGGCAGGAGAATCAATTGAACTCGGGAGGCGGAGGCTGTGGTGAGCAGAAATTGCGCCACTGCACTCCAGCCTGGATGACAGAGCAAGACTCTGTCTCGAAAATATATATATATGTGTATATATATATAGATATAGACATAGATATAGATATATAGATAATTTTATAAATTGTCTTAGTTTGGTAATACCTATCATCTTAATTTCCTTTGCTTCACTGTAACCCCATTTCATCTGCATGGGAAATTTATTGTTTTATAGAAAGATTTCCAAATTGAAAGGAATCTTTATTTGTAGTACATATAATAGAGAGCAAAATTAAACCAAACATCACTGCTCCTATTGTGATGGTTACAAATTTTTCATAGCCGTGGTCCGGAGTATGCATGTAAGAGTATGAAAATTCATACTACTATTGGTTATCATGTGAAAAACCCACATAAATGTTGTTTTTCTGATTATTTATAAATGAAAACTACTTCTTTAAACTAAAATTTTTCTTCTTTCTCTGGCACTGGAAGTAATGTTCCTATAGTATTATTCATACTATATATAATAACAATATTTTGTTGTGATTTTACTTTAAGACATTCCAAATAGAAATTCAGCCATATAAACTTTTCATTAAAGATGTACACATTATTTAATTTTAACAAATATAATTTAAATTTCTGAAAATACACATGGAATTGTATTTTTCCAAGTCACTTTACAAAACTATTTATAATAGAATATAATATGTTATGATGTAATATGTTATCAATATGCAGAGCATACATTTTTCACACAGTTGTCTAGATGTTATGTCATCTATTTTTCAATTTAACAAACAAAAATGTAATTTCAACTATAAATGTGAGTACTCATGCACATGAATATCCACATTCCCACGTAAAAAGACCCATAAACTGATGTTCTCATGTTAGCACTATTCATAAATTCATGTTTCATGTATTAAAAAGAGATTCAAATTTTAGGAAAAAAGCTATGAACTTTTCTTCTTAAAAGTATTTACTATGAGTCAGCATATTATAACACATCTTTAGTACCCAACATTATCATTGGTTTTGCAGTTCTAATTTAGAAAATTCATTGTTTAAATGACTTGTTTTTGATTGATTTTAGTTTAAATGTATTTAAATGCTCAACGAAATAGCTACATTTAATTTATAAATTAATCAACCTATTATTTTTATTTTATACAACAAATAATGATTTTGTTTAAAAATAAACAGAAATTCAAGTTAATTTTAAATGAATAAATATAAAACTGATTTTGTATTAAAAAATTAGAGAAAATAACAGGAAAAAAGATCTTTCCTAAATACAAAAAATCTAATTTTCATTTTGATCATATTAGTTACTTTGAAAAGAATCTTAATATTTATTCTTCATTATTCCACATAAGTATAGTATTCTTAAAATGTAATCTATATTTTATATTTATCATCAGATTGCTATTGAGATGTTTTGATAATATTAATATCTCATGAAACAAAGCTATTTACTATAGTTGTAGTTCTGTGAGCATACATTTTATAATGCAAACACAATATCAATGTATCTTAATGTATTAACATTATATATTCCATATAAAATTTATTCTTATTTTGGAAGTAAAAGTATTGCAAGAGTTTGTAAAAGAAAAAAAAATAGGTATTTAAAGTACAAAGATGTTTTAGTAGTATTCCAATATTTTTAATGGGCAAAAGAAGTGAAAACAGAACTTTGAAATTTATGAATCTTAAATATGTTAAGGAATTAAAAGATGTGACTGCAAAGTCAAACTGCTTCACAATCTCAAATTATACATTCTCCAAAGTATTCAAAGTGATGACAGTAAGTAAATACTTCATCATCTAAGTACTCTTCAAGGTTAAAGTTTGGATAGAAAGAATGAAGAATATATATTTTGCTATCAAAATAGCTAAAAGACTTCTAAAATTGTGCTGTTTGGTGTTCATAAGTATAACTCAAATACCTCTTATGCCTCCTGTTTTCTGATGTTATGTTTAACAAAACATGCAAATTGAAAATTAAAATTATTTTATTTTGCCTCAAATATGAATACAGCTAAAATTTTCACAGAAAATAACATTTCCTAAATTATAATTGATGTATAAAAAGCTTAAAAAATATGTTAATATATATTCAAAAAATACTGTATCCTTTAGTCAGGGTGCCTTTTGACAAAATGCAATGATATCTTAAAATATTAAAACTCTTCCACTGAAATATACATGCAGTCAGCCCCAGAGAAAAATGTGTCCCTGTGTAGGCGATTGTCCTGAGGAATGTATTATTCCTTCTGGATTACTTTTTCCCTTGAGGTAACATTCTCATTAAAAAGATGAACTGATTTTCTACTCCCAGGGGAAAATACATAGTGCCCAGAAAAGCTTTCTAAATAAACATCTCACCAGACTTAAAAACAAAACAAAAAAAAAAAAAACCTGGGAGCATATTCATTGAAAATGCCTGAAAATTTCACCAGCATCTCCATTAAGGCATACCCTGAACTTTAAAACAGTAACGTTAGTGCAGAACAGCAACAATTACTTTTCTTATTATTTTTGAAAAATATAACCAATTGTACTATCAAAGCAAAATAAATAATTACAATTAAAGACAGGGAAATGAGTTCTATGCTGAAGTTCTCTAGTTCTATTTCTATTTTTTTCTTAACTGCCTGAACTTAATTAAAACAAACATAGACTAAAAGGGAGCCATTTGGAAAATATTTTCTGTGTTTAGTATAAATATATTTAAATATCACTAGTAGCATCCCAAAGTTTTTCCAAAAATTTTCATGCCAAAGTACTAAACACTCACCTGATATCCTTATCGACATTTGAGCCATCTTTGCAGTTTATGTCAAGATAAATGGCGTTAAGATGGAGCACTCAAGAAGTTTATGGTATTCACTAAATTCACCTTGGTCTGCAGACATCTATAAGTACATATTTGTTAATCCATTAGGTGCTTACTGAATGCCAGGCACAATTCTAGAATATGGTGATAGATACAACCATTATCCCACTATCTGTTTGTTTGTTTTTACTATATTTATATAGTAAATACTAAATGAAGCATTTCCTATTTTATTTACATTGTATTTGACCAATTAATTAGCAAGAAAAATTCGTAGTCCAAATAATTCTGGATTAATTATCCTGCATGGAATAGAAACAATATTTATAAAGAACAATGCAATTGTTGTATGATGATTTTCACTAAGACCTTTTTATTAGGTGTGAGTACCAGCTTGCTGCACTTCTAATATCTTTCAAGATATTAGTTTTAATGTAATGAAGTTTCTGTTCATTAATTGAGAAGGTAGTGATTTATTTATTATGTTTATAGTGGACTTGTCATTACTACCATTTTAAATTTTAATCTTTAGAATTCTCTGTTTGTAACCCTGTATAAAGAGTCCTCTAAGCATCTGAGGAGGAGCTCAGATTGTCACTGAGACTAGTAAATAGCATAGTAATGATATTTGAAAATATTAAAAATATAAATACTTTTATTATTGGATTAACAGTCAAATTTATACCACAGCAGATAAAAGGAAATTAGAACAACTTATATTATTAATCATTAGGTATAAGAGCAGTTGCTACATTTAGAATATTAAAATGGTGAATGATGTATTGCATATTTATTGTACCTTTTCCAATTAATTCTGCAAAAAAAAGGCCAAAGATCTTTAGTTATTATAAGTATGCTCAGTATTGTTTGAATTGAAACTGAAACAATGGAAATTACCTCACACATAAGTTCAAAATGTGTTAAAAGCAAATAAAATAAGCAAATAAATTATCTAATTTAGGAAGGTAGCTCAATTTTTTGAGAAATACTGATGATATATCTTGTTAAATGTACTGAAAGCTAAATGTGATTTCAAAAGGTAAAAATATGTAAGAAAGTAAATAAAACTAAACTAGTAAGTTCTTTCTTTTTCAAAGGTGTCGTACTTTTAAAGTTGCCATTAATTATCTACAAGCAATTATTTCATTTTGTAAAATAAAAGTTAATGGAGAAATTAGATAATATGTTTTGAACTAATTATTTTACAAATACTAGACACATACACAGTAAAATAAAGATGTTTTCTCTAAAAGATATAATCATCCCTTTCATAGGTGCATAATGTAAATAACAGTAATAATTAATTATTGTGTTGCAGATTTTAGAGTCATAGTTGCCATACACCTAGTAGATAGAACTTGAAATCTAAATTTATTTCAGCTGTTCATAAACCAAGTTCATTGGATTCATTTTTACAAATTGAAATTAAAGCAGAGACACAAAGAAAGTTGCCAAAGACAAACCATCAATCTGTGCTGGACAAAGAAACATAATTCAGAATAACAGAATCACCATTTTGACTTTTAGCCATTGGCTATCATTTGATAAAAATAACAGCAAATACTTTGCAACTCTTATTTCCTCATTTGAGGCACAACCTATACTTTCAGTGAGGCAAAAAGCTAAGGTGATGACTAAATCAAATCAACAGTGAAAAAAAAATCCAACTAATTATGTATTTATCTAGAAACATATATATAGCAATATATAAAGCTCAGTAACATTTTGTTATAAAAATGATAGGGGAAATAAAATCCAAAATTATTTTAGATAGCATGTCAGTTTTTTGTCTCAACAAAAAAAATCTTAAAAGGAAAGAAACATATTTGGAGAGTTTGAGAATTTCATTACATTATCTTTTACTTCCTGTAGGTGTACATTTATTTACAAACAACCTATCATAGTTGTTTGTAAAATAACAGGTAGAAGAATATATTTTTGTTCAAAGACGTTGAAAAAAATGGCCATTCTGTCTTCTCCCATTTAAAAATCTTTTGGTCCTAATTCTTTTGAGTCAGATTTTCCAAGTTATACCTGTCATCCTAAAAGTGATTCTCATGATATTTGATGTTTCACATATTTCCAACAAATTGGCCATTTACACTCTTGTCAAGTATATGAGCAGTTGAACAGTTTAGGAAAAGCTTCTGGTGTATGCTGCAATTATAATATCCCTTCTGTATTCACATACCTCTTAAGTTACCGTTGCCACTTCCCTTTTGATGTCCAGGGGCTGTGAGAGACAGTGCACTTTACAAAATCATCTAAACAGGAGTAATTTCATCTCTGGGAGACTCCAAGTCACTGTAAATGGTTAACTTTAATACATATATTTATATTTCAAATACAATATTAATATACACCAAACCAGCCCCCCCTTTTCATGTAAAATTATTGATTCTTATGTTTCTTATATTTAAGTTTTATTTCCTTAATATAAACCTACATAGAATTTGCTACCTCATATATCACATATAAAGCTTTGATAAACTCTGAGCTCCCCAAGAACAATACATAAAAATCCATGATTATGACAGATACATTTTAATATTAGAGGAACAAATTTCATTTAATCATGGTTGAAAGTTAAAATACACTTATGGTCTAGCTGGTAATATAAAAGTATTTGAAGTTTCTAGGTTAAAACAATATGGAAATATGGAAGCTATTAATCTAGCCTAAAATCATCTGAATTCAAAACAATGTTTTTAAGGAAACAAAACTGATCTGATCAAATAAAACTAATTTTTCAGGAGTTACCACGTGAGCCACCAGCTGGCAACCAAGACTCGTAATGTTTGTAAACACGCAATAGTGGCATTTTGTAAACTATATGACCTCCCCGTCAACAAAAGTGTATAATTTAAAATATACTAAAAATGAAATTGTCACCTTTATGTTTTAGAGGTTGTGTATTTAAAATTACTAATGAATGACAAATTCATAGTGACAATTTAAAATCCCCATCCCCTTATTCACATTAAGTCCTGCTCACATAGTTCTTGATGGCCATGTTAGAAATGGAGTTGTTGTATTTTTATTTTAATAATGTGGGGGATATCATGAATTTGACTTAGGATATTCTTAAAATTAATTTGTTGGCAAAATAAAGAGATGTATCATCTTCTTCTTTTTTTTTTTTTCTTTCAAAAAACAAGGAGGTTGGGGACAGTGGTAGAATGATTCCGTTGTGAGAATTGAAGGCAATGATAGAGATCGTTTTCTAAATGTCTGACCTCGGGCACAGAGTTTCTAAATGAAGAGACGAGGCCAAAACCATAATGGGACAGCAGATGACTCAAGTGCATGCTATGCAAAAAAATACCTTCTCTGGGGAAAAAATCTTAAAAGAAGATGAAATTAGTTGTTAAATTAAAAGTCAAGCATAGTGAAAGCCATATGAAATTAGTAATTTCCTAAAATGCTTACTTTTATAGAAAGACCCTCTTTAATTTTCTGTGTGTGTGTGTATATATATATATATATGTATATATATAAAATCTTGGAGAGGATATTTAAAATTTATAATCTGGATACTCAATAATTATCTTTTAACTTTCAAAAAACAATTTCCAGTGAAACACTACATTTTCATCAAAGAATTAGGAATCTTTCATTATAACTAGGTAACGCATATATCATTATACTGATTGAATGCATTTAAATGACAGTCTGGTGAATGATTTTGAATATTCTCTAAAATGACTAATTTCTGGATCTCAATATTCTCATTTGGATGCACCCATATATATGCTTATGGTCACTAGCTTTAAAAATTTGGGCGTGATTATAGATTTGAGGTATATCCTTTGAAGAAACATAATTACAACTTAACTAGTGGTAGTTTATAACTTCATATTTTAATATCTTATACCTAAATGCTAAACGAAAAGAAAACTGTGAAGAAACCCTATTATATGTAATGTATATCTTAGGAAACTTTAGCAAGGGCAGATTTCAGCTATATAAAGAAAAACATATACCATTAACTGTGTATTTTGAAGTGAAGATTTAAAGTAGATATTAAAACAGAGGATTTAAATAAATTTGATAGCTATAAGTTTTTCACTATTAGAATTTTCAGAGTGATATACCCTTTTGACTTTGGATGTTAATATAGCAAAAAATATTCTATGTTTATAAAGTTAAAAAGCAGAATTTTTGTGGATAATTTATGAAAATATATTATTACAGGTGAGATAAATTTATTGGTCAAGTTTTCATTTTTATATATCGATTTTTATATTTAGTATTTAAAACTAGTCTGCATGACGCTGATAAACTTCTCATGTATGAAACATGCTAGTCAGAGTATTATAGTATCCTAAAAGAAATTTGCTAATCAATGAACCTGGGGTTACTGACATGCTTCAGATTTTATTTCAATAGGCAGGTACTAAATTGAAAATATGCAGAAATTTTGGTTTCAATATCCATTATTATGTATTGTTTTTAATGAAGTATATAAGATTTTTGAAAAGTGTGGTAGTTAAGAATGCTAGAAACGATCACTAGTGGTAGAAATTAATTTGTGAGTAAAAATCTAAAACATGTACATTCCAGAACACCAAAACCCACAGAATTTTGCTACTTGCATAAATATATATGAATATAAATATGATTCAATATTGAAGTATTATAATCAAGAAAGAATTGAACTTGTATGGTAATGTCTTGAAATAATTCTTTAAATATACGAATTGCAAATAAGCTTGTTTAATGTGGACCAGGTATAAATGAGTCTTCAAAATAAACCCACAACGTCATCTGTGCGTATTTTAAATTAAAATTAAAATCAACAACAAAAATGAAAAACATCCTTCAAAACAATGGTTCATAACTTCCACTTTTAGAAACATGAAATTTAAAGTATATATATGCTTATTTTATAATATAATATACAATATTTCTTCATGATTACTAATAAAGATGCCCAAAAAAAACCTCAGTGGAAGATTTCCGTTCAACATATCTCTGTGACTATTACTTGACTATTACTTTCTTCTATAAAATGACTTTCCTAATATCTAATAAAAATGTATCTGACATACTTAGCATTGTTGCGCAATATATCATAATGTTTTGTTTTGATCTTTCGTTTTGGTCTCTAAAAAATCAAATTATTTTATATTTGTATTATATCAATTTTCTATAAAATATTTCTAATTTAATCTTCAGAAGTTTTTTAGGAAATAGTCTAAATATCTCAAACTTGGAGTTAAATGTTGTCCTTTTAATACTAGCACAGTTTTTATAATACTAGTACGATTAACATGAGAAGTATTTGACCTGTGCCTAGTAAGCCATGGTCTGCTAAAACCAGAGGAAGAAATAAAAAGTACTGTATTATTGTCACATTCAAAAATTTTACTGCATCAAATTTTCTGTCCCCAAACTAACATTCCTAAAACATTAAAATAAAAAGTATAATCTGAAATCCTTGAAAATATTAAAATATAAAAAATTTGGGGAAAATGTGTGTGTAATGACTCCTCGATAATCCATCTATTTTTGTATGTCATATACATGCTACATATATTCGTGGAAATATATATGGTTATAGAAAGGCATTACATGGAATTGAAATTAATAATTATAATGTACAGTTGTTATATCAATGGATATAAAGTTTATGAGGATATAGATGTTAGATAATTATTTTTAGGCACATGACTAATGTCTATCCAACTACTTTAATTTTATTCTCATGTATTTATTTGCAATAGTGGAGAATCTCAAAGGGTTTGTGAAACTTATGCATAATTACAACTGTTAATATAGTAACAGTTTATACTTTTGCAACATTTTATTCTCTTTGAAAATTAATTAATTAACTGTGCCTGGTTCTATTATTTAAATCTGTTGCTTTGATGTTTCTAGTTCCTTTTTCTTAGTGTAAAATTTATTCTTAAAAGTAGTCATTCCAGGTACATTGCATGCCTGCAAATACCTTAATTTGGAGCCGTCTGAAAAGTGCAAGAAGAGCACATTTCCAAATGAATTGACAGAATATTTGTGATCTGCTGTACTATCAGTAATCTGGAGTCGTGTGACTTTGGGAACCATTGATGGAACTCTTGAAATTATATAGCCAGCTTTTGGCATTTCAAACTAGGACTAAACTATTTTCACTCTTTCCTTTGCCTTATTGAAAAATAATGAAGAAAAAAGATAAAAAGAAAGAAGGAGGGAAGGAGGAGATGCAAGGAAACAGGAAATAATAGAATGCAAAAAGAAAATAATAAATATTAATTTGAATATTTTGCCAACAAAACAAGCTATTAACACACATGTAATTAATACGTAAGGCCAGAAACTGTGATCTTGGATTAAATTCTTAAATTGTAACTTTTTTCACAGTACATGTGGATGTTCTCATTATAAACTAGTTTGATTTTCTTACTAGTATTGAACAGTGGTGAGGAACAGACATGAGTTCCCAGGAAATTTTTCAAAATTTTCCACCTTTCATGTGTAAAGGTGATAATCTGGACTGAAGAGAAGACATGTTCCAAGTCGGCTATCTATGCTAAGGTGGTTTAACTTATTACTTCAATCAATAGTTTAGCTGTAAATGATTTTTTTATATTAGCATACAAATTATCTACATTTTCTTGGAATATTATTTTCTCTTATATAATTTAAGTATTTATGTCATAATCACATAGACATTGAAATAATATTTTGTAATATCTACCTGGAAATATATGAGATTTATGCAACATATTAAATCGAACAAGCACAAAGAATAAGCTTAATTTGCACCCAAAATTTAATTGATGCCTGAAACATTATAGATTTTGTTCCCCAAAATTCTGTGAAGATAATTTGCAGGGTTTCTTACTCCAGTCATATACTACTGATATGCTCAGTCTAATTATCTACTCAGTGAACAACTTAAATCAACAAAAAATCAAACATTCAACACTATACCACCTATATTCTAATGTGTAAGTTAGTGTATTGGCAGGAAGCCATTGGTAGGAGGAAAAAAATTCATTTTTTAATTCTGTGCAGTTTCATGATTCTGAGATAAGGAACATTTTTTCACATTTATGAAAGGATGAATTTACTTTTATCTTCTTAATACAGTAGGAAAATATACAAATTAAGGGTAACTTTTAAAAATCGATCTATAAATGTTATTTTCGAGATTAAAATAAGATATTGGACATCTTAGGAAGGGTAAAGATAGAAATGAACTACCTAAAGGGAGTATATGTGACAAAAATATGTAAAATGATGCTGGTTTTACAATAAAATTTTGCAAATCTTTGAAAAAATGTATACATCACTGAACTTTCTTTGAAAGTTAGTTATATTGTCCAGAACTGTCATTAATTTTATGTAATTCTTATCTTTTTGTTTTATGCATCAATTAAGAAATAAAAGTTACATGGAGGATTCCACTTTACATTTATATTTTATAATTTATAAAACTGTCATACCAATATATAAGGTTGAGGAAGTGATATTGACATTAAAAAAATAAATGCCTGCCGCTGTGAATAACAATCTCAATTGTGAAGTCAAATGCTAATTTCTTTTTCTTTTCTAATCCTGGATCTAATATACAGGAGGTAGATGAAGAGCAAGCAATGCACTTTTCTTCATGATAATACCATGGCATTATTGAGCTTATTCCTTTCCCCTTTAAAAAAAAATTTAGAAAGGAAAATGTTGCAAAGAATATGAATAGCTTACTGTACTTGGTCAATGTAGCATTACAATTTTTTTTTAATCCTCGGGGAAACTGGTACCACCTGTTCAATCTGAATTCAAGTAGTTACTGTCAATTTTCTCATGGGTGAATGCTGCCTCTTTGTGGCAGAATGCCATGGAAATTGTTCTTTAAACACAAAGTTCATGAACGGCCCTTGATATTGTACAAATTCCAGGTGAGGTTATTGGGAGATCCACCTATAGCAATGAGGCACATAATTGAAACATTTCTTATCCTTAAATTATAGTCTAAACTCACTAGAAAACCTTATTCAAAGATGATGAGGTCATATCCACCAACATTTTGAGCATTTAGAATACTGATCAACTTTAGATAAGGAATCCATCATAATTGTTGAAGGTAGTTTTACACAAGTTAAAAATATGAAAACTATGGGAAAACTGTAGACTGAATAAATAATACTGATATGACAAGTACATCATATTAAGAGAAAAGTGAATATGCAATATATTACTTACCATGCACCACGTAGCAGATGAATACTTCAGTAAGGAAACAGTTACATCATTGAAAATATAATAAACACATTAAGTGACACATTTAGAAAACGATACTTCCCTGAACCAACAAAGGCATACATTACATATATATGTAATATATGTTTTATATATATATATGTGTGTATACTTTAAATTTTTGCTGATTAGGGGAAAAACATTTTGTATTAGGAATAAAGTTTAGGAACTACTTCCTAAATTGTTAATGGTGGAGATTCTATCAATCACACATAGGTAAGTATTTTGCACCTTAAATAATCATTACTTCCATCCCTCATATTTGACATAGTTATCAAGTGTTTATTCAGAAACTATTTAAAAAATTACATGTGCTGGGATACATATGAGACTGTAACAACAGTAGCCCCATGTTACAGAGATCCTGTTTGTCATTATCATCATTGCTTGCTGCCCACAGGGATAAAGACATCGTATAGAGACTTGTACAGTCCATGATTTGGTCTTCTGAGGTGCCAGTACATGTGGATCTGTACAAATGCAACTGG
Source organism: Macaca nemestrina (assembly GCF_043159975.1). Lineage (NCBI taxonomy): Eukaryota > Metazoa > Chordata > Mammalia > Primates > Cercopithecidae > Macaca > Macaca nemestrina. Next base: position 26,029,418 of record NC_092140.1, read on the forward strand.
GTTTGGTTAAACAATCGAAAATCGGCTACAATAGTAGTCAAATCAACATGTCATTTTGGTTCACTAATAAAAATAACTTTCAAATCTTTTCTAATAAAACCCAAAACTTTCACACAATTCACACTGGAATGGCCCAATTAATTGCCCTATTTTTTTTTTTTTTAATGCATTGGGATACAATCAGATCTTTCTTCTTAAAAAAAAAATACAGATTCAATTGGGTGGGTTGCATTGGCTTTTAAAGATTTTGCCATTAAATTCTCCACATTTTTAATGATTGAAAATGCCTTCCTGATACCACGTCAGTTTTAGAAATGCAGATCCTAATACAGTGCGACACCTCTGCAAAATCATAGGCTAAAGTGAAGGAAAGAGGAATGCTAAATGTGCATATAAAAATAGGTGCTACAATAAAATATTTGTATATCTCATCAATAAGTTATTTTGACTAATCAATTATGGATCATATAGCTCTGTAATTTTAATGATTTGTCCACATCTATGGTGATCCTTTACAGGATCACAATATTTTTTTAAATTCAAATGTCCAGAATGCATACAAACACATCCTTTAAAAACAAAGAAAAGGAATGAGAAGGGAGGGGAGGGAAGGAGAGAAGGAGAGGGGCGGAAAAAGAGAACAAATTTCCTATTAAAGTTGGGGTGTGCTAATTTCTCCACAAAAGCCAGTTAGACCCACCCATGGCTTAAAAGGGGAGAAACGGAGGTGGGGCGGGAGAAGGGGGGAGGAAGCAAAAGAGGAAGAGTAGAATCTATGCTCTGCCATCATCCACCATTCTTAGCACTTCCAACCACTACAAAAACGACTGCGGCCTTTCACAAATCACCCGCGCAGCAAATTGCCCTCCTTAAAGCCCTTCTCCACACCTGCCCCACACGCAAGAAGAGAAAGTGATGTGCCCAGTTTACACAAATGTTTCCCACGTGTAAATTTTAAAGGAAATTGCACACCCTTTTCGTATCTTCCACCGAAGCTGAGAAATCCCGTGCCAAGGCACTTCACCCTAAACGTTGAAACAACACAATTAATCAAATGTGTTCACCGTGTGTGTCAGCTTGCTTGTTTGTTTTAAATGCAAAAGCTCCAAGGGAGTTTCTTTGCTTTTAGAACTGGCTAAATGTGGTCTGTTTTTCCAGCACTTCGAGGTAGTCCGGCTCAACGTTTAGTTTTGCTTTTAACTCCAGATATTCGTTCCGGTTGGGTTCTACAAAGACAGCACTCGGGGGGCTGTAGAGCACCGGTTCCCGTAGCCTGCTGTCCCCTGCCCCCGGATGCAAATACTGATGGGGGCGTCTCAGGTCATAGTTGGGGGAGAAAGTGTAAGCAGCGGGGCTGCACGGGAATTTGGGATATTCCGGGAGGCTATTGCCGGCGGGGGTGGTGGAGCAGTGTTTGTCTGGTTCTAAAATGCCCCTGTAAAAGCGGTCGGCGTCCTGCACCGGCGACAGCAGGTCCTCCCGGGGCTCGATGGTGCTGACGCTGTAGGCGGGGCTCCGCAAGTGGTGGCTTTCCCGCCTCTCCTCCTCCCCGGGCTGCAGCTGCAGCTGCGGCGGGGGCTGCTGCTGTGGCTGCTGCGGTGGCGGCGGCGGCTGCTGCTGCTGCTGCAGGTGGTGGTTGCTGCTGTAGGTGACCTTGAGCTCGTGCAGGTCTTTGTAATCCTCTACGGAGTTGCCCTCTCGGGAGCGGTAGATGGGGTTTTTGCACATGTGGCCCAGTGGGTGGGGGATGTATTCATACACGTGGCCCGCGGGCGTCTTCACCTTGGGCAGCGCGGGCCCGCGGTGATGCACGTGCGCGTGTGGGTGGCCGCCTGCACCGCCGCCGCCGCCGTACACGCTGTACTGCATGTTGAAGGAACTCACGTCGGAGTTGTTGGTGCTGGTGTGGTCGCTCTGGTTCTTCTTCCTGCGCTTCATGACCAGCACGAAGAGCCCAGCGGCCACGAAGACTGACATGATGAAAACCAGCAGGAGGCTGAGGATTAACACAGACAAGGGCACCGACGACGCCCCTCCGCCTGCGCCCAAGCCCGCGGGGGCCCCGGTGCTGTTCAACCGGACCGCAGGAGTCACCGCGCTGGTCCTCGCAGGGACCTGGATGGAGGAGGGTGTGGGCGTGGAAACCACTACATCTGAATAGTCAGGGCACAGCAGCTCCGACTTAATGGAGCGCATGTCTGTCTCAGCGAATTTCTTGGGCGCCTTACAGATCACCTCGTCCACTAGGACGCCCACTTTGAGCTGCTCCACCCACAGCTTCATGCCCACAATGTCGCAGGTACAATCCCAAGGGTTGTCGTGGAGGTCGATTTGGATGAGTGACTTCAGCTGGTCCAAAACTCCACTCACCGGCAAGGAGGTGAAGTGATTACTCCTCAGGTTTAGCCTGAGGAGGGTCAGGCCAGAGAAGACGCCCGAGGGCATGGCCTGCAGGAGGTTGTTATTCAAGAATAGCAGCTGGAGGTTTGGGACCGGGTCAAAAGTTCCAGACTGAATCTCGCGAATGAGATTGTACTGGAGGAAGAGATACTGCAGGCTCTGCAGGCCATAGAATAACTCCGGGCTTAGCCTCTCGATCCTATTGCCATTCAGGTACAGGCGCCTCAGGTTGGTGAGATCCCCGAAAGCGCGGTCCTGTATCATCGAGATGCGGTTGTTCCCCAGGTGCAGGAGGTCCAGCCCCGTGGCCTCCAGGAAGTCTGTCCTGCGCACGACAGCGATATAGTTCTCTGTCAGATACATTTTCTTGGGGTTGTAGGGCTTGGGCTGCAGTTCAGCGATGCTCTCGATCTTTCGCTCCTGGCAGTTTACGTTGAGGCCCAGATCAGAGATCTGCAGGTTGCAAGTGCACGCGGTGGGACACTCCAAAGGCACCGGGGATTTGGTCTGATAGGCGATGCTGGGGCCATAGTTGCTGTAGCCCAAGTCCTTGGAGGGCTGCCGAGAGGTGGGGCGCACCCTGGGCTTGTTGGGTTGGCGGGTCCCCTTAGGGGGCTTCAAAGGGGGTTTGTAAACAGCAGAGGAAGAAGTGGCCACAGAATTCACTGAGGCCGGGGTGGTGTGTAAATACCCCGTGGTGCTCAAAGGCGTCTGCGGCCTCATCTCGTAGTCAGAAATAAGTCTCCTTGGGCACAGTTCCTGCTTGGATACTTCATCCAAGTCCCTGCCGTGTAAGCGGAAGGGGGTCTCACAAACCACATCCCCCACCAGGGCTGAGTAGGAGATGCTGTCCAACCAATCCTTTAGAGAGATCAGCTCACAAGAACAATTCCAAGGGTTTTCCTCCAGCTGTAGCTCCACAACTTTATCCATGTGCTGTAAGAGCCCCACGTAGGGCAGAAGTTTCAGCCTGTTCCCCCGGAGGTCCAAGTGCGTTAAGGGCACAAAACGGAAAAGATTGTTGGGTAAACTGGACAAAAGATTGTCATTGAGGATAAGCACCTGCAACAAATGCAGTTTCCCAAAAGCATTGGGTTCAATGACGCTGATGTAATTGTAATCGACCTGTAGGTACTCCAGGTTCTCCAAGCCAAGGAAGGTATCATCTCGCAGAAGTTCCAGTTTATTATTGTTCAGATGCAATCTCCTCAAACCCCGTAGCCCATGGAAAGCCCCGGTCTCAATGTCCTGGATAACATTGCTACCCAGATGCAAAATTGAAGCCCCAGTGTAATTGACAAACTCATTGGGATAGAGACGGTTCAAAAGGTTTCCGGACAACAAGAGGTGGTAGATTGGGAAACGGGGAGGGCTAATTTCAGAGAGACTGATGATCCCGCGGTTTTCACAGCTCACAGTTAAAATGCCGTCCTTTTCCTCACAAGGACATGCATTGTCACAGATTTCCCCATAATAATCGATGGTTTCTGCACACGAAAGGACGAGAGATGTTACAGCAAACGCTAGAGTCTGCAGCATCCAGCTATGCATTTTTCTGTGAAGGTCCTGTTCCAAAGTTACTGGGGGGCAGCAAGTGTGCATTTTACCTCCTGTAAGGGAGAGAGAAAACAAGGAAACAACAGAATATGACAAAAATTTAAGGGATCAGTCAGAAAGTCTCTCTCTTAATATTATTACTCTAAAACCCAAAAGGAAGAGATATAAATGACACACACCCCCCAGTGAAACATTGACATTCTCCAGATTTTATTAAAATCTATTATACATTTTGATTTAAAGGTTGATTTCATTTTTTTGTAATGAGCACACCACAAATATGCTGCTCCCTACAAGAAAAGAGCAGGTTAGATAAAGTCCCATTTTAGTTTTCTCTGCTCCCCCCTTTTCAAAACCAATCCATAAATATACATAAAAATGGCTGTCAGTTCAGTTTCATGGTTCTAATTTAAGAAAAAAGAAGCACCATTTTACAAGGTTCCCCACCTCACCTATACCCAGCCCCCTCCCCCCTTTCTTTCTTTCAGAACCTCTTCAGGTTAACAGTTCACCATGAAGGTCTCTTATTTTCACAGAGAGGCAAGGAGCCAAGATACTTGGGGTATTTTAAACCATCGCTAGAAATGCCACGGTGGGAACCTAAAGGATACTTTTCAGAGGCAAAAAGGGTGTAATATAATGCATCAAAGGAGCCCCAAGAAGCTCTTAGATCACCAATTGTCTTCCGGAGCTTTGAGTAAGGAGAAAAAGGAGAACGCATTTGCTTTGATGGTGGACTTCACTACCACGCTATTAAGCACATCAGCGTCCTAATTGCATGCACGGTGCCACTTAGCAGCGCTTCCCTGAGAGCGCCCTGCGACCACTTCTCATTGATCATGTCAGCGACGCTACCAAACCGCATCTTTAAGCCACTGAAATAGTTCTGCACGACGGATTACAAAGAACTCAGCGAAGGTATCTGCAATCTCCGAATACCTCCTGATGCCTAGAGTTTAAAAGGACGTTCCTACCGCTTACTGGGAATCAGTAAACCAAGGATCAGTGCCAAAGCCTCGCTTACCTTGGGCTCCGCGTCTATTTGCAACGGTAATAGCAAGGGTTGCACGGAACTACCACCTCGACAGCATCCCCATCTTTGGAGTTGCTTATTACATTTAATTGTTAACGCTCCCCTCTCTCCTTTTTTTACTCTCAGGGAAAGGACGCCTGGGTTGATTAAAAGGCAAAATAGAAAGGTGGGAGGGAGAACTGTAAGTGACTTAGGCCAGTTATTTAATATACGAATTTCATCTCCCACAGGAATCAATGTGACCCCCTCCCCCTCTTTTTTCTTGCTCTCTTTTTGTCCCCTTGAAGGCTTCCTTCCACTTCCTACTTCTGATCAACAGCAGCACTCTTAAAGGAAGGACATAAATGGAATGAGCGTGTGTGAGTGTGAGTGTGTGTGTGTGTGTGTGTGCGCGCGCGTGCACGCTGCGTTGGTTAATGGGGTGGGGGACATTTGATAGAAATGCTGGGCTCTAGGAACCTACGCCTTTTCTCTGGTCAACCTTGCCTTTGCCTCACTACCGAAGTCTAATATCAAATTGCAACTCCAAACTAAAGCCAAGATGTTTCCGAGACAGCGGTTTCAAGCCTGGAGACCTTGCTCCTGATCCCCAAGTCGACTCCAGCCCGCGTTATTAAACACCCCTGCATTCACACGCACATGTACCAGTGTGCCTGCGAATCATTCACGTGTGGCCACCCAGACGTGTCGAGACGAATCGGAACCATAGTGCATAAACCTCGCAAGTATCCCCGACCTCCCAACGCAACGGTAAACGTCTCCCGGCTTAAAAGCGGCAAAAACATCCCCAGTGAAAGCAAAACGTTTACCTTGAAATTTCAGTTCTCCGCTGGATCAAATCCGCACATCCATTCAGCGAGGTTGGGTCCCCTCCCCCTCCCTCCCTGTGCTTCCCCGCCCCCATTCACCTCCCACCCCATCTGAAAGCCCATTGCAAATTCTGTCCAGCCAGTATTAAACTCCAGCGTTTACAACTTTAATTCAGTTCTAGTTAGCAAGGATCGAAGAGCTTCCTCTCAACCCACCCCCTTTCCCCTCCTCCTTGCTAGCAAAGGAGACCAAAAATTTGAGAAAATAAAGTTGAATGAGCCTGGGAAGGCTGACATTCTGACGGGGAAACGCACCTCCGATGGAAATTCGCGGGTGCGCTGAACATTCTCAGATTCTCAGATTTTTTTTTTTTCCTGGAGGGCGGGGGCGGGGGGATTATTCATTTTCTCCCAGAGAATTTAGGTACTGGATCACCGCCCTGTACGTCCCCGCATTAAGCAGCATGGAGCCACTCGTACTGGAGCCCAGCACCCAGGCCGAACCGGAGGCTCCGGGCACAGCTGCTCAAGCGGCCGCCCAGGCAGAAGCACCCGGAGTTCCAGGACGCGAGGCTCCCCCTCCCCCACCCCGCCCCAAAGAGAAGGAAGGGAAAACGGAGGAAGAAGGGGAGGGAGGAGAGGGAAAGAAAGCCACCCCGCCACACACACACACACACACACACACACACACACACACACACACACACACACATATACACACACACACAGACACACACGCGAACCTCTTTTGCAAAGTAAACGATAGACTTACCCCGTTTCACATCTCCAAGGCCCACTCATCATAGCCATCCTTTAAAAACACACACATACACAAAAACCCTCTTTGGGGTATGCATTGGGTTTCTCAAGCCCAGGCAGGGCGAGGTGACCGCGAGTAGCTGGGTCCCAGAGGCTGGAGGAAAGAGGCGCCCGGACGCCTCCAGCCCGGGGCCGCCGCCGCGGTGGCGACCGCGGGTTCCGGGGCTCCCCAAACGACTCTCCCCGGGTCTCTCCGCGGTAGTCAGAGCGGGCAGCAGGGTTGGGTGGGGGGAAGAGCGGGGGGCGATCTGGAGCGGCGGGATAGGAAGGCAGCGGGAGGGGGCGGCGGAGGTCCGGCTGGAGAGGCGCCTCGCGGTAGGGGCCGGGAGCCGGAGCCGGGCGGGGCGGGGAGGGGGAGCTGCTGGGAGGGGAGGCACGGAGCGGGAGGAGGGGGGCGCGGAGAAGACTGCCTGGCACCGCCGGCCCAGCCAACGTGACGGTCAGCCCCGCCGAGCGCTCGCACCCGCTCACACTCATGATCACTCGCACACTTGCTCCAATCCGTGTTAAGGCGCGATCGCGGGGTCCCTGGCAGCCTTCGCTGCACCCTCCCCCAAGTGGGGTACTCACAGTTCCCATCTGCAAAGGGGGCAACTTTCTCCGACCCAGCTGTGGCCGCCGCCCCCTCCAGCCTCCTCCAGCTCCTCGCACCCTCGGGCCTGGGTTCGCGCCGGCCGGCCCTCCCCTCCCCCCTCGGCTCTCCTCTCGGTCTTCACCACATTCCCCCCTGGTCAGTGGCGCACGCCCGGGGACCAGCCAGAGGGAGCGGGTCGCGGGGGTGTGCATGCATCTCCCGCCTTCTTCTTGCAGCGCACACTGTACATGGTAGTGAGGGGGCGAGCGAAGGTGGCACCGGCCCCTCCGCTGCTCCAGCGAAGGCGGCGGCTGCAGCTCCTGCTCTGTCCTCCGCCCCCAGCGCAGCGGCGACCACCTCGTTGGGATCCCGCCGCCGCTGTCCCCGCGCCGAGCCAGCCGCCGCCGCGGCCCCTAATTAGTATTTGAGAGGCTCCCTCATCCTTTTGGCAGTTTCATCCCTCACGGTGTTTGCAGGTTTTTTTTTTTTCTGTATCCCTTCCCCAGATGCGGCGCACAATCGTCATTATTTGGAACTCTCTATCACCGACATCCTTTGGGGTTTCTGGGGGAAGAGGAGGGGGGGGCGGGCAGGAACCGCGTCGTTCTATGCCTGTGGCTTGTCCTGGCAGCACGGTGGCTCTAAAAAAAAACTCCGAGAAAGTCGCGTCTTCCTCCCGGTCGCCGAGGAGGTGGCAACACGGAAAGCAACTCCGGGTCTCTGAGACAGCTGCTCCAGAGCGGGTGCAGGGCCCAGTCCAGTGCACTTGTTTATTGTCGCGCCTCTGGTGCGAGCCAAGCTGCAGCAGACATGGTGGGCCCGGGGCGAAGCGGGCGCTCGGTGGCCGATAGATGGCAGCCGAGGGCGAAGGCGTCCCTGGGCTAGGGCGGCGCAACCGGAGCCCCCTTGGATGTCACATTCTTGGGAGACAGAGGAGTCTTGGACCATGTGCGTAATACGAGCGTGGGACTGTGCAATTCTTGGATTGGGAAAGGGAGGAGTGGAAATAACCCCGGCGGTGCCAGGTTTGCTGGTGGTCAGGAACAGATGATTCCAGCCCAGGGCTGATCGCCTGCCTTCCTCCTGCCATTTAGAATGCGGCTGTCTCATGTACATACTGTTAAGGATCCTGGAAAAGGGAGTGGTTCCTCCTAGCTGCAAACAAGGGCGCTACTTTTCTTTTCTCTTTTTAATAGAATTACGTTTTATAGGTGTGTCTAGGCAACACAAGGGAATGTGAAAGACTGTCAGAGGGAATGTTTTTGAATACATTTGGTGTGTACTAAAAAGCTGGAAAACCCCTAAGTAAATGCAGTATCGATAGAAAGCGAGTTTCTTGAAGAGTCACCTGCTAAACTCTACTAGAGTCATCTCTACAGTAAGTATTCTTGGCTCTTTCCATGAAACCAGACACTTCCATCCCCAAAAGGGGGTCTTTACATTCATAAGACATGTTTTCAATGTTTGTAATATTAGACCTGCTGTTCATCAAAGCTATAAGAGAAAAGTTGATCATCATAAGTGACTCAGTGCAGACTGAGTGCACATGTGCCTGTTCCTTTGATAACTATGTAGTTAGTTTCTCCATGTAAATATATTTTACCCACTTTATTTTGGAAATAGTTGATATTGTTTTATTCTTAGTAATATTTGGGATAATACTGTGTTATAATATTCTGGTTAATCATATTTAATATTAATATAGAGTCCGATAGTATGTCTATGTTCCGAGACGTATATATCTCTCAGGCGATGGACATTGCAGTCTCTTGAGGTATTGCAATCTTTCTTGAACTTTCCCCTGCATATGTTGTGCAAATATATATATTTTTACTTTATACCATAATTACTTTATTTGGAAACAATTTTGTTTGAGTGTGGGTTATATTCAAGGCAGAGGAAGGAAAGAAGTAATAGTAATTTCAGATAATAAAAACAAAGTCTTGTAATGGAACGTTTTATTAAATTTAGAAACATTTGACCTAGGAATGATAGTCACTAGCTATAGATACATTGCATAAACAATTATAACTTACACTTCATCCACAAAAGACTTATTCTGTATTTTTATTTAGTCATTAACTTTTAACACTATATAAACATTTTAGAAAATTTATTTTTAAGTGTAAAATTACTTCTATATTTTCAAAATGAAAATGTAATATTTAAATTTAAAATTATATAGGAATTACAGCCAGAAGCCTTTGGAATATAACTATTGAGTCCTATCAGAAACATAATTTTCAATATTGATTAACTTTGTAGAAGTCCTGAAAGGTCCTAAATTGTCTTAATCGATTATTTATTTTTTCAAAATAGCTTAAATAAAGCTATTGTATTTTATCACTGTTCTAAATCTTCATAATTATATTCAATATTAAAGTTTAATTCATGGTTTTGTATTATTTTATTTTAAATACTTATTGTTCTAATTAAAGTAAATGTTATTCAACTAAGAAATATTAAATATGTTTGGAATTAGTTTAAGTTACGGTTTTGTTGGAAACACTTATGCTAATAATCTAGTGTATCTCTTGTGGTTCAAATAAGTAAATGATGAAAACTTTCTACCATTAACTCAACAGTAAGGGTGGCCCCAGAAGCCACCACTACCTTTTGCCGCTAGGTGTCTCTGTAAGATGCTCTGCAAGAAAATGAAATTTTAGAAAATACTGTGGCATGAGTTCAGAACAGAAGAACACAAGAGGGAAAACATCATAGATATAAGGAGAAGCCTCAGTTATTAATCTGTTTCTTTATTTGCATTGAATGTTGACTATTGCTTAGAAAATATATAAATGAATTATATGAGTGCTCAAATATGAGCAAAAACTTTTACCTCACATGAACAAACGTATCTATGTTTTAGTCTATATTAAGCAACATATGGTCATATGTGTACACATGCTTTCAGATAGCACTCAGATACTGCACTTAATTACATAGATATATTTGGCCATTGTAAAATTAAATGATTGATCAAATATATCTCCCCAGAATTAAGTTTATTAATATTAAACATTATTTGATGGAGTTGGATGTGAAAGTCACATTTGTCCAAATGTTTGCAAATATATTTTTTCATATTAGAATTATCTATTGAGAGAGTATCATCATAAATGCATATCATGTGGGGAAATACATTTGGAAATATATTTGGCAAATATATTTGGCATTTATACTGCAAATGTAATTGTCATGATCAATATGGTCATAATTTGATACCTGCAAATTTAAATTTAAATTTAAAACATAAGTAGCATACTGGCCACTTAAAATTGACCGTATATTTTTGTAAATTTATATTTATTAATTTCTAGAATTATTATTTTAGTGCTTTATGAACACAGAGGAATTATTATATTAAGTACATTTCTTAAGATAACACTTAACACATTTGTGTATCGCTGTGTGTTATCTTTAGAATATTAAAATGCTTAGTCAAGAATTATGGTGCTTTAAGAAACAATCTAATGAGGATTATAAACAAGGAAATTCTTTATTAATCATTGCATGACTTCATAAGTATTGGTCAACATCTATCTAAAGCCAGTAGAGCTTGCAATTTTGTTGCTGTTGTTGTTGTTAGCCTAACTGGTGAGTTAAGATTATGGAATTCTAATGCTAAATTTCTATTCCTCCATAGTAATGGCTAAGAAGTCTGTTCAACTCAATTTAATAAATGACACATTTTTCAAGTCTAAGTTAAGGGGCATATGTCTTTAAAGTTTTTGAAATTGAAATTTTATATATATCACATTCATATATATAATTATATATAAATATATATATCTTACATATCTAAAAGGAGAAAATAAAAGTTTCTCCTGGAGGAAAATAATGAGTCACCATTTATGATTGTGTCTCTATGAAATTGCTAAATTAAATAAGTATACAGCATTTGTCTTTGACATTTTGTCTAATACATTTAAAATTAAAAACAAACATCATGCAGTTATAATTATCAAAGTAAAAATGGCCAGCAAATATAATTTTGCTGAAATTATTTATTCACTTATAGACTTAATTATTCACAATCTTAGAAATAGACTCTCAGAGGCATTACAAAAGAATATACAACAAATAGCCAATTTTCTTCCTTGCCTTATGCAGTTCCTTGCACATACACTCTGGTATTTTTTGACATAATTACATATGAAAATATCCTTTTTGGATAACCAATTGGAATTATCTACAAAAATATATCTTTGGAACACCACTTTTTCAGAAAGTAGCCTTCAGGTGTGCCAAAGTAAGATATATAAAACACTATGTCAGAAGATATTATTTGTAACAGATGCTTGCATTTGAAAATGACTAAGAACAAGTTAAATGTCTGACTCACTGAAAAATCATACACATCCATCTATACCTTAGAATACTCTTCTACTTTAAACACCAGTTTGTATAGGAATACTGTTTTGCTATTTCTAGGAGTATATATAACATTACCTGTAATATGTGAGAGGCAGACTTTTTTCTGGAAAGAAATTAATACACACAAATCCAATAATAGTGTTTACCTTTTGGAAGAAGACTGGCACCTTAAATAGAATGGGAATTTGTTTTTCATCATATGCTCTTTTCTTTACTATTTCTGTTTTTTACTGTTTTGGTTTCTACTATATTTTGTTCAATTTTTACATACACATTCCCAATAAAAATTTATAAAAATGTGCACTTGAAAAATAAGGATATTTGGAAGGGTGATTTAAGAGCTTAGGAAGAGTTCAAGATGATTTCCTTAAATTCATCTCTATCCCATAGTTCCCAAATGGTTTTACTGTTCATGACACATTATTATCATTGGAGACACTGAATATATTTCTAAATATGAGTGCCAATTAATTAGTTACAATAATTTTTCATCATTACTCATATGTGACATTCAATTCTAGCTACCAATATCAGCTAGTAGAATGGTCATTAATAGAAGCTAGCTTTGTTATCTTCACTATTCAGAACCATGCTGTGTGTTGGGAACATCAGTTTCATTTGATACTCTGGTGAGTGAAGAGGAAGATGAAAATGGCTCTGTTGAGAAGATAAGTGATTGCACTTGAAGTTGTCAGCAGCTGTTCTTTACTATTTACTGAAGAAAAGTGAGTGTAGTTGTGACATTTTAAATATACAAACTATCATCAGACCCTGTTAGAACAAAGGCTACTGCCATCTGGCTTATACTAGCATTGAAATGCACACATTCCACTGGAAATGAAGCAGTTTCATAAAGTAATCAGATTAGCTTTTCTATGTAACTCTCTTATTAGTGCTATGATTTGTCTCTTGGGACCCATTGGTCCTTGGTTCTCGCACATCTCTAGTCATTTTTAGAGAATAAGTCTAAACAGGCATTATGTTATGCCTATATTTTCTGTGTTATGTCTGTTTTTTTTTTTAAAGAGAAAAACAATTAATTATCCTAAAACACAGTCAAATTACAACAATTTAAGAACCATTGCTAATGAAAAAATATCTAAATTGACTGTACTACATTCAACTTTGCCAACTGGAATCCTTCATTCAACAGAAGACTCTCATAATCTCTTCATCCCCTCAAAATGAATCAGCCTTTTCCCCAACTCCAATGCTTTGGTTTCCACTGCCCTTTTATCTGTCAGACTTTTCATTTTTCTTTTACCTACTGTTCTAGAGAATTCTATATAAGTCCTTTCTCGACCTGAAAAAATCTTTCTTATTCTTTCTAACAGTGAAGACTTGCTTATCTAAACATTCCCTTGCATTTTTAAACACTTGATCTGCACAATGTTCTATTTCTTGCTTAATGTGTATTTTTCTTCCAGACTACATTATCATTACTTATTATGAAAACAGTATATGGTATCCCTTCAATAGCAAGAAAAATGAGCTCCAGAAATCTCTTTGTATATACAAAATACTTGTTCATTTACGAATTTATTAATTCAACAAATATTTATTTAGCGCCCAAAATGTGCTAGATCCTATCTCTTGTATTTGAGATGAAAATAGTTGATTCATATCCGAATGCTTACAGAGATGTTTGACTTTTTGTAAATTGTCTACTTTCTCTCTCAAAATTAATGAATTACAATTTATGCAATAAAATTATATTGCATAATAAAATTATATTGCATAAATTGTATTCTTGAATAATATTTATTGTGGCATATGTTCAGCAAACCTCTACAAGAGGCTGTTCAATAGAATTTTCTAAGATAATAGAAATTAACTGTATCTGTGCAATCCAATGTGATAGCCATTGGCCACATAAGGCTATTGAGCAATTGAAATATGAATGATACCTTTCGGTAGGTGGTAGCTTTAAAAAATGAAATGTGGATGATATGGCAGAGGAACTAAAATTTTATTGTTATTTAAATTTGACTGATTTAAATTTAAATAGCCACCTGTGGCTAGTGGCTACCATATTGGACAGTGCAGGTCTAGAATATAAATTCCTAGAGGATTGAGACTGTGTTTCTTGTGCAATTTCTGGGATACCTTGGAAATTCAATCAATATGAACAGCTGCACTCATAAGTAATGATGGTGATTATGACATCCTCAATAAATAAGGGCAATTATGATTCACATTTGGCAAGAGGCCTGATTAGCATTCTGTTTAGGGTCTCTATTCAATTCTTTCAAATTGCATTCAATTGAAGGCCTCTACTATTCTTTTAAAGATTTCAAGGCACTTTACAAGCATTTCAAAATTCTTCATTACACCCTTATTATACCTCTATAAAGAAAGAAAGGTAGATTATTTTAAATCAATAGAATTTTATTAGAAGATAAGTGCCTTTTTATGCATGGCAAAGTAGTCTCTAAAGTACTTTTCTCTAGATCACACAGTGGGATGTTAGTAGAACTGGAAAAGAAAATACCAAATCGGTATTTTGCTTCAGGAATTATCTAGGATAGGTTTTGTGTGCCAAAAAGACTCAAAAAAACTGCACTTGAATGTGTGTATTCCATCTATTTTAATACCAAAACATGATTTTAAAGTTTAGTGTTGTTTTGTACAATTGGAGTGGACAGAGTTTGAACAGCAAATTATAATTAACTAATTTACAGAATGCTAATATGGTCTCTAATTTCCATGAAAAGCTCAATAAACCTCAGTTTTAATAAAATGACATTTATAAATCTGATACAAAGACATAATGACCTGATAATGAGTCCCATTCAGAAGTTATAATTTTTTAAGGTTAGATTGTGTTTTTCATCAATCTATCTAAAATATTCATCATATTAGTGGCCTTTATTTCCAACAATATACTTCTTCCATAGACAAAAACCAATATAACTTTAAAGGAATCACACATTGCTTAAAGGCTTAAGTCCAAAATAATTAGGAAACCACTAGGCCTAGTCATCAGTAAAGTGTTTCTCCAAGACCTTGCATTCATTCTTGGCTCTGGCTTTGTATCATTTGTGCCTCTGCATAAATGAAAACATTTCCTCTGGGTAGATGGTAAAGTTAATGTGCTATGTCTTCAATGGACTATATAACTATCACACTGGTTAATCAAATAATAAATATTAAAATGTAAGCTCCTTGGAAAAGTATAATATAATTATTAATCTGGTACAGGCATGGTGGCTCACTCCTCTAGTCCCAGTACTTTGGGAGGTCTAGGTGGGAGGATTTCTTGAGGCCAGGAGTTCAAGATGAGCTTGGGCAGCATAGCAAGACCCCATCTGTACAAAAATAAAAATAAAGAAAAGTAGTTGAGTGTGGTGGTGTGCACCTGTAGTTTTAGCTCTTCAGGAGGCTGAAGTAGGAGGGTGCCTTGAGTCCAACAGTTTTAGGTTGCAGTGAGCTATGATCTGGCCTGGGAAAGAGAATGAGATCCTGTCTTTCAAAAAGAGTTTTTTTTTTAAAAATAATTATTATTAATCTTAACTTGCAGATTTTAAGTTATTCTTTTTTTTTTTTTTTTTGAGATGGAGTCTTGCTCTGTCACCCAGGCTGGAGTGCAGTGTCGTGATCTCGGCTTACCGTAACGTCCACCTCCTGGGTTCAAGCGATTCTCCTGCTTCAGCCTCCCGAATGGCTAAGACTACAAGCGCATACCACCATGCCCACCATGCTAACTTTTTTTTTTAATGTATTTTTATTAGAGACGGGGTTTCACTGTGTTTGCCAGGATGGTCTCGATCTCCTGACCTTGTAATCTGCCCGCCTCGGGCTCCCAAAATGTTGGGATTACAGATATGAGCCACCACACTCAGCCCATTTTATTCTACTAGTGATCTTTATTTAAACAGATATTGGTAACTGGATGGTAAATTCATGAAAGGTTACCTCTGAAAAACACACCTGTGCCAGCTCAGTTTTTGTTTAATATTACATGATGCGTTTTAATTTTTCGATTAAAAATATTCCATCAATCTAATGAAGACTTTTATAGTGACACAAAATTTATAGTTATTGTCCTGTAGCATGCTATGATGTATGCTGCAATTTTAATTGATTATTATAATTCTCAATGAACAAATAACCAATTTTGATTTAAATCACCAGTATGAGATGCATGATTCATTCTAAAATCAATCTAGGTCTTCAACTGCTTTATTATATGAGTAGTGACTGCTATACAAACAAACTTTAACCAATTAAACTACCGCTTATTCATGACATCTGAGTATTTTCATATTTAAAAATATTTCACTATAGCATAGATATAGTAGCATTTAATAGTAATGTATTATGTAGAGAAAGGCAGGCCTAAATTCATTTGTCCTTCATAATAGGAATCCATTTGACTGAACTTTTTTGATATGTAATGTGATGATTTTTTATCTTTTCTGAGATGAAGTCTTGCTCTGTCACCCAGGCTGTAGTGCAGTGGCGTGATACTGGCTCATTGCAACCTCCGCCTCCCGGGTTCAAACAATTCTCCTGTCTCAGCCTCCCGAGTAGCTGGGATTATAGGCATGTGACACCACACCAGGGTAATTTTTATATTTTTAGTATAGACGGGGATTCACCACGTTGGCCACGCTGGTCTCGAACTCCTGACCCCATGATCCTCCAGCCTCAGCCTCCCAAAGTGCTGGGATTACAGGCGTGAGTCACCGCGCCCGGCATAATGTGACTTTCTTCAGCTACGGTTAACACAAGCATTCACAGGCAATGCACACTTTATTTATAATTCAAAGTCAAAGGTAAATAAAACGTACACATACATACATATAATCATTTACTATTACCAGATATTTTATGTAGATTGTCTCATTTTTTCATTTCATTATTATAATGATTTCATGAGATGTTATTATTACTTACAGATGAAATGCTGAGTTTCAAGGTAGTTGGTGATATTCCATATTTCATACAGACAGTAGATAGCAGACTATGCTATGAATTGCACAAACTCTATTTGCCTTACCTATGTTAGTTCAAATTAATACCTTTGAACTTTGTTATCAGTTAAAACAAACAAAAGATACATTTATTTTCAGTAATTAGTCTCCATAAGGATACTTTCTAAGTGATTCATCATTTCTATCATGTCAGATACATTTTGAAAATGAAACAGTGAAAATACATTTCAAAATATTAACATATACTATTGCTCTTTTAATTATTATAATAATAAAATTGATATTAAACTGATCATGAATATATTTATAAATAGGCTGTTTCTATATGGATCTAACTTAGGAATATCAAGGATATTATTAACTACCAGAAATTGTTAGAGTAATTCAAATATATTACTCTAACAAATTAATAAAATTAACTTACAAGTTAATAAAACAACACTTGCTTGTATACATACAGTATGCTTTTTCCTTAAGTGGAAAATGCAAAAATAGTTTATTTGAAGGGGAATCCCTTTCATGCTTAAGTTTAGGCACATAAACTCATAATCCTTTCTGACATAAATATGTTATGTAAATAATTTTGAATTGAGAATTTTGTGACACATATTTTCTATTTTTTTCAAAAGTATACATGCGGTAAGATAATCCCATAACTAAGTTTCTCAATAATTAAAAAAAGCTTATGGTAATATTAATCACAAATGACTAATAGACCCTATAAATAGCTAAATTTTACTCTTCATTTTTAAACATCTGACAGTCGTCTTGAGCATCGATGTCATGTAGTCCAATTTTGTTATGAATATTAGGCATGAATCTCCATAAAACTCAAAAAAAGAGTGTTGTGCATATCATTATTTCCTCAATAAAAGTATAATCATATATGAAAAGATTTGACATAATCATGAATCTCCAAATACTGAAATTTTGTAAATATTAGGTTCATCACTGACTATCACCTCATCTATTTATATCAATGTTGAAATAAATACATGTGTAGTAAAAGAAAGCACAAGCATATCTCCACCTTAGCAATTCATGATGTTTCTGACCACCTTCTCCTAATATGCACTCAGAGAGCTGCAGGGGCACTTGAGAATGCATCTTGGAGCTCTTCCAGAAACTCTGAGTCAAAGAGCAATGTCTGCATTCACAAAGAAGCATTCACAGCTGTCAGAAGTTAAATGTCCATGAGACTCTAGTACAGCTGCAGTCCTTCCAGTACACTGACAATGACTGTGGAAACTAGAATTTGATAACTATTTTTTTCCATGGGAAAAATATCACACAAGAGTGATTACTCTTGGCCTGACAGATAATAAATAATTATGAATTCACAGCACATGAAGCATCATTGTCCTTAAAACATTACTTTGCCTGCAGTGTTTTTGCAGCTAATTTCCACTACCAGAGAAAGTACTCTTGCTGCAATAAACTGTCAATGAACTTCTTGTAGGCAAACACCTGCAGACACCTGCTGGCAGCTGGTACATAATATTTAGGATTTCAGGAACTGCAGCATAAGCCAAACCCACAAAGCAGTACTGGGTGGGAGTGAGTGTGTGAGGGCACGCATGACTAGAGGAATGCACGCATAAACAGGTATTTTCGGTTTCTATTTATACTTGATAAAGTGAATAGACCGACTTTTCTTCACAATTGTGTAATATAGCTGAGCAGACTAATACAAAAAGCAAGCAACATTTGCAAATAAAGTTTTCAATTTGAGATAATGTATTCCAATTTATTATTAGGTCTTTTCAAGACCAATGATTACTATGTTGAAAATATTTAACCATATGCTCTATATGTCCATAGAGATAACAAGTCATCCACACTTTGCATTCCTTTTTTTAAAAAAAAAAACACTTAATGTTCTTTTAAAAATAGTTCTGAAGAATTCTAAATGAGATTTGAAATCTCTATTTCTGTAATAGTTTAGGTGAGGTCCAAAAGGAGGTAAGTAAATTAGCTCATGTTAGATATCTATTCAACATTATGGCTGAATAAAGGAGCCCATTTGAAAATGTGTTGGTTTTTAATTGTCATATCAATTAGCACATCAATAGTCCCTGAATATAAAAATCTGATTCCCAACACTTAGTGAATTATTGAAGATTAACTTAAAGGATTTTTAAATCACTTCCCAAAGTAAAAATCACTACAAACTTTTTCAAATGTCAATTTTTTACTATGTTTTGGCCTTGTTGGTATGACAAATGATGAAGAAAAATGGAAACTCAGTTGCTTTGAATTTTAAAAGTGGCAGGGCCCATAGAGATCATGGAATACTACACTCTAAAGGAAACAGAAAGTGTAAATTCTTTAATAAAGTGTCACTCCTATAAATAGTTACTGGCAAATTGGATAGATCTCCCAATTTTCTGCCTCCTTGGTCAGTGTACCTCACACTGAAGGAAAATGTGTAGCTAAGTTAAGTTGATAACTTATTCTGAGAAGCACAATAATAAAAATAAAACATGACAGGCCCCAGTGTGTGATGTTCCCCTTCCTGTCCTAGGGTGGTGGGGAAGGGGGAGGGACAGCATTAGGAGATATACCTAATGTAAATGATGAGTTGATGGGTGCAGCACACCAACATGGCACATGTATACATATGTAACAAACCTGCACGCTGTGCACATGTACCCTAGAACTTAAAGTATAATTAAAAAAATAAAAATAAAAAATAAATAAAAGTAAAACACTACCTCAGGTCCCATGCTGTGTTTTGGCAGCATTCCATGTCATTTGCATAAGACCTTCTGATACAGAATGGATTGGATTACTCTAAAATTTTCTTACACAAAGTGAGCAATAGGTAAGCTGTTAAGTTTTAGTCCTGACATGTGTGTTCACTGAGGGAAAAAAAAACCAAGCAGATATATTGATCAGCTTTGTGGAGATACAGTTTCTCAGAGATTAAAATGCCTTACACGTTTGTTTACACACACACTAATTCATGTATGTTAGATTATGCTTAGGCTATCCTTACTTTGATTAGTGGATTCCTCTGTACATATCCAATGTCAACTAATGCATGCAAGGCTATCTCATTTTGGATTATTTTGGTGAACTTGATAATATTTTAACAGAAGACAATTAAAATGCAGACTCTTCTAAATGGCATTCTAGAAAGGTGCTTATATAAGGAGGTTGAATAAATGTCTAAAGTATATAGTGTTTTATCTTTCAAATTATTGTTTAGGAAAAGTGGTTGAAGCTAAAAAAGTATTTTATTGCATTTTTAATTCAATAATTCTTTATGAAAATACAATATTTTCAAACATAGTAGTATGAGTCCTTTTGATTATCTCATTGCTTTTTACTACATGGACTTTTGCACAGATAGTGCAGTGATTAAAAACAGAGGTGTGTGCAAACGTTCCTTAGGGTCTCAATCATATTTCTGCCTCTTAGTAGATTTAAAATGTTATTTATTGAAATAAATATCTTTGTTTCCTCATCTAAAATACATTTAAGATATTAAAACCTACTTTTGTGAGAGGATTAGTTGAGATAATTCATGCAAAATATGTAACACACTTTCTAGCACATTGTAGGTGCTAAATAAATGTTAGCTACTATTATTGTTTTGCCTCTATATTATTAGTTGTTGGAGGTGTCAGCATAGTTTGAGTCTATTTGGTAAAGAAGCAGTTGGAAAAACAACATATGATATTATCAGACTTTTTCTTTTTCCAGAATAAGCATTATTCAAGAAAAGTTGCATTCATTTTCAGCCACCCCTGCTTAGTTATGGATTTATAGTAGCAAGAGTCCACCATAAAATTAAGCCGTTGCTGGCTTGCAGATTTCTAGAGCTCCTTTTGGCTACTGGAATACTGGGATGAAAAAAAAAAAAAAAAAAAAGGGAGTGCTTCCCAGACAGCACTTCCTAATGATGAATTTTGTGAAACCCATGCATTCACATTGTTCTAAAAAATCTGGAGGACAGAATAGAGGAGAAACTACACTTTTGTATCTTGGGTTTACAAAGTCATGAATCCTTTACAAAGTTTATTGAAATTGTATGGGAAATTAAGTCAAGTTTGAGTATGACACATTTTGATATACTAAAAAGAAATTATAAGCAATTCTTACCACTGTCTTCTTGATGAAGATACAATTTGGCTATATTTAAATTATCTGCAACATAACAATCAATATTTAGATATGAGAATGAAGGTTACTTTTTTGTATTGTACTTTAAGTTCTGGGATACATGTGCAGAATGTGCAGGTTTGTTACATAGGTATATACGTGCCATGGTGGTTTGCTGCACCCATCAACCCATCATCTACATTAGGTGTTTCTCCTAATGCTATCCCTCCCCTAGCCCCCCACTCCACACAGGCCCCAGTGTGTGATGTTCCCCTGCCTGTGTCCATGTGTTCTCATTGTTCAGCTGTCATTTATGAGAGAGAACATTTGGTGTTTGGTTTTTTGTTCTTGTGTTAGTTTGCTGAGAATGGTGGTTTCCAACTTCATCCATGTCCCTGCAAAGGACATGAACTCATCCTTTTTCATGGCTGCATAATATTCCATGGTGTGTATGTGCCACATTTTCTTTTTCCAGTCTATCACTGATGGGCATTTGGGTTGGTTCCAAGTCTTTGCTATTGTGAATAATGCTGCAATAAGTATAAGTGTGCATGTGTCTTTATAGTAGAATGATTTATAATCCTTTGGATATATGCCCCGTAATGGTATCACTGGGTCAAATGGTTCTCAAAAGAAGATATTTATGCGGTCAACAAACATATCAAAAAAAAGCTCATCATCACTGGTCTTCAGAGAAATGCAAATCAAAAGCACAATGAGATACCATCTCACGTCAATTAGAGTGAAGTTTACTTTAATGGAAAAATTAAGAAAGTCAATTGAAGTTACTAAGGATAGTAAGCTCTAATGTAAGTTAATTAATTTATCCTATGTATAGAACACTATATATGCATATTCATTAATTCAAATTATTACTCAGCTGCATTATTTATTGTTCTTGTCAGTATATCAGAGAAATGTTATGGTTTTGTCTGCTGTTTTAAATCTATCAATCATGTATGTATTATCTATCTATCTAATCTTTATGCACATTTATGTTTGCTTGTGTCATTTGAATTATTTCTGTAGTTCCTGAATTTGTTTTTAAAGCACACAGACTTACTAAGTTTGAACTATGTTATTTAATTTATTTTATAAGTACCTGTACTGAAAAAATACTATCGTTAAAGTGCAATTTTGAAGCAACGAATATGACTTTGAAAGTTAAATATAAGAAAAGAATACTTCTTTTGAAGAAAATATTTTGCCCAGGGGTATTATGTTTGATTTCAAAAAGATTAATTTTGGTGCATTTGGCTTACATATACTACTTTTCACATTTCAGAAAGCTGTATAACTTCATTTTCATAGCCAGCTGTGCAGATGGATGGCATAGATTTTATACACACACAAACACATATGAATATAAACAGAGAATGAATTCAGATAAGAAATATATATATTTATATTTCACATATAGTATATATATGTATATACCATACAAATATGTATTTTATATTCCACCTGTGGTATATATATGTATATGTATATATCATACATATATGTATATGCCATACATATATGTGTGTGTATATATATCTATATACCATAGGTGGAATATAAAATTACAAAATATCAGAGCATAATAAAATGCACTTACCATGAATGTCATCCTGAATACTGATTTTTTTTTTTGCTGTTAAATTCAAAGGACACTTGCCTCATGTATGAAAATAAACTCTTCATATGCTCTCACTAATCTGCAATTTCCTTGATAGTAACAAATATGTTTTACTAATTTTCTGTCTTCTAGCAGCCCAATTATTTTTTGAATTAAGTTCACATGATGATTATGATTTTTATATATCTGTTTATCATTTTAAATAACAATTAGTGTGTCCAAACATTAATTGATACTTTTTGCTATAAGAATAACCAGTGATTCTGATTTTACTGCATTTTTGGAATTGAGATATTGATATAATATTTATTTGCTTTATTATGTATATGAAGGTTATGTGTTGGGATAATATTCAGATAGCATGTTTAGACACAATCCCTAAGTTTATTTTGTCTATTCCTTGCTATTTTCTAAAACCCAATTGAAAGGATTTGTGTGTTTGTTTTTAGTTTTGCTTTTACAAATATTATTATCTATTTTTCCAGCCATATTCTTACAGAATACAGAATAGGACAGTCCTCAAAGCTTGGTCACATTGATGAGGAAGAGTCTGGGGGCCACAGTAGTTGTAGCTGTTGCAGCCCAAGACTTCTTTGAATCATCACGAGGGTTCCTGCCAGGAGAAACGCTTTAAAAATATATAGCCATTATACTTCCTGATTGGTTGATGAGGCAGGTTGTAGCTGAGAATTTAAGCCACTCTGTGCCAGCTTAAAAAGACTGCAGAAACCTGGTAGCTGTTAGAGGAATTACTGGAAGGGGCCATTCTTTGTCTGCTGTGAGCAATAGGTGACTCTCAAGTGCTCAGCTCTTGGCCTTCCAGAGTTTCTGAATTTTTAGGAAGTTTTAGGGTAGTCTGTTGAATGTTTTCATAAAATAGAATACTTTGAAATGCATTTGTTTGTTTTAGAAATACTATGATTCTGATTGTGTTATACAAAATAAAAATTGGAGGTCTGCCAACACATGCAGACTATATAAAGACACTTTAAGGGAAAGCATAATCAGTAAGCAAGTCAGTTATTATTGTTAATCAAAAGTATTGCAGTCAAATTAGCAAAGGATAATACATTGGGTACATTTTCTTTGCACGGCAAAGGAAACAATCACTGGAGTGAAGAGATAATCTATTGAATGGGAGAAAATATTTGCATACCATCTGATAAGAGGTCAATGTCTAAAACATACAAGGAATCCAAACAACAAAATAGCAAGAAAAAAACCAATTTTAAAAAATGGACAAAAGATCTGAATAGACATTTTTCAAAAGAAGACATAAAGATGACTAGCAGTTTTATGAAATAGAGGCTTAGCATTGCTAAACATCAGGAAAAGTCTAATCCAAACAACAATAAGATATTACCTCACACCTGTTGAAATGGCTATTACCAAAAAGACAAAAGATAACAAGTATTGGTAAAACTATGGAAAAAAGGGAACCCTTCATTTGTGGAAATATGAATTAGTAAGATCATTATGAAAAAAGTGTGGAGGTTTGTCAAAAAATTAAAAATAGATCTCCTATATGATCCAGCAATCCCACTGCTGAGTTTATAGCCAAAGGAAATGAAATCAGTATTTCAAAAAGATACTTGCATTCCCGTGTTTACTGCAGCATTATTCACAGTGAGTAAGATATGGAAGCAATCTTAGTGTCCATCAACATGTGAATGGATACATAAAATGTGGCATATACAATTAAATATTATTTAACTGTAAAAGAAAGAAATCCTGCCATTTGCAACACCATGGGCGAATCTGGAAGACATTATGTCAAGTAAAATAAGCCAGGCACAGAGAGACAAATAATGCATGGTATTATTCATATGTGGAATCTGAAAAAGCTGATCTTATGAAAGAGTAGAATGGTGGTTACCAGACAGTGGGGCAGTTCGGAGAAGCGTTGCATTAAAGAATACATTGTTGGTCAAATAATGCATATTTACAGTTAGAGAGGAAGAATAAATAAGTTTGAAAGATCTGCTGTTCAGCATGGTAATGATATTTAATGACAATATATATATTTTTGAAAGACGCTAAGAGAGGGGATGTTAAATGTTCTCATCACAAAAAAAAAAAAAACTCTGAGGTAATGCATTTGTTAATAGTCTAGATTTAAGAATTTCACAATATGTATATACTTCAAAATGTAATGTTACACGTGATAAATACACACAATTTTATATGTCAGTTAAACAAATAAATTTGAATAAAGGACATACACTTGGATATATCCACGGGTCAAATTCAAGATATGCTAAAAAATTAGTTGCTTAAAGAATGATAAATATTAATCATTCTGACTTAATAGTCCTAAAGTTCTGTATGTACTTTACCTAACTTGGAAGAGTATGTATCGTGGAAATTTTGTTTCATCGGATTTTAACATAAAGCTCTCAGGTATATTTTCAAAACCCCATCGTTTTATTAAAAAACTGTATTCTGTGTCTTTATGTCTTTTAATTTCTAGTATATACTTTACCAAGTAACACTGCTTATCTGTGTTTATATTTTTGAAAATTAAATTCTATAAATCATTTACATATTTAACAATCATTTGCTAATCTCTTAACATGTGTAAGGTTCATTGTCAATTTTCAGAAAGAAATCAAATCAACAAAGATAAGATTACACCTTTAGAGAGCTCATGTTCCATATAGAAAAAGAAATATATAAAATGTGGTAAATTATGCATTCATAGTGCAACTAATATGGAAAAATACACTAATTTCACAAAGACTATGAATTAAAAGTAAATCTCCATTAAACCTCTAATTACTAAAAATATTTTCCAATGATTTTTGAAGTAATGGAAATAGAACATGAATATGTGCATGTACCTGTTCAAGTATATTTATGTGTGTGTTTGTATGTCTGTGTAGGATTGGAGAGGAATAATAAGTGATGATTAACATACATCTTTTATTATTCTGGCTATGATAGAAAAAAATTAAATCAGAAAATTCTCGGGAGATTTAAAAATTTATAAGCATAGTGAGCACATCTTTGAATATATGATATAAAACAAAAATGCTGAAATAGTGAAACATGCATTTTATTAATTTGCAGGAGACTTGAATGTGAACAATTATATAAATGCTTAAATATTTGTTTTTAAATACATTGATTTTTAAAAGCAACTTATTTTTCTTATGAAATGACTAACATTTACTTAGTGACCGGTAATATTTTGACTGCACAATTTACTGAAAAGACAAAGAGGATACTTCCTTAAATTTGCAAGCCATAGAGTAATATAATCTAGCAGCTATATCCCCAGAAATACTTCAATTTGAGAGAAAACTTTGAAAAAAAAATTTGCTCTATAAAGAGGTTGTGATATTTCAGAAGGGAAGTGAAAATAAGACTTTCTTCACTATTTTTAATGGCTGTAGATGTTAGAAAACAATAGGCAAAAATGATCATTCTAATTTCAATACAAATATAGTTCAGATTTAGCCCTATTAATATGAGTTGAAAGATTATAGTATTTATATATGCTTTTTGGTAAGTTATGAGTTCAACTAATACTTAACATTAAAATGGATAAGCAAGTGGTCTGGACTGAATTGTGTCACTTCCCCAATTGCCATGTTAGAGGCTTAACCTCCACTGAGATGGGAGTTGTAATATTAGTCTAGCTTGTCTTTTAAAAATTAATATAAATGGGTTAAGAGTATATTTTCTAACAAGGATATCATTGTCTTACCATGAATCCAAGCAATAATACTTCTATACAAATTAGATAATTACAGGGCAAAATGTTTCTGAAATGCTATACTTAATTCCCTTTTATAATTTTGAAGGCTTTTAAAAATTTCAGCTTTTATTTTAGATTCAGGAGGTACATTGCAGGTTTGTTACATGGGTATAATGTGTGAGCTGAGATTAGGAGTACAATTGATGTTGTCATGCAGGTAGTGAGCATAGTCCTAATAGGTAATTTTTCAACCCTTGTGCTCTCCCTCTCCTCTCTTGTAGTCCCCAGTGTCTATTATTCTCATCTTTATGTCCATGTATACCCAGTGTTTAGCTCCCAGTTGTAAGTCAGGACAAGTGGTATTTGGTTTTCTGTTTCTGCTTTACTTTGCTTAGGATAACGATCTCCAGCTGTATCCATGTTGCTGCAAAAGACATGATTAATTTGAGGATTTTGTATCTAGCATATGACTTTTTAAACATTAAACCAATATTCAAAATTTGAACATATATTACTGCCAGAGAATATGTATAGTTGCTAATTTTGCTTACTACTACAATATTTTGATTCACATTAATTTTAATTTATTGCATCCAAGAGATCATACCAAGGTGAAATGGGCAAAGAAGATATTATTGAATTAAGCTAAGAAAAAATATTTAAATTTTTTGCATTGAAGTGAAACTTTAATATTAATTGTTTGCACATAGAGAGTTTTCACTTTCACCTGAAAACATTTCTGGAAACTGTGTCAAAAATTAAGTAATACAAAGGAAACCAAGTTTGCATTTCTGTATTAGCAAATATCTAGGCACCCTAAGGATCCCATGAGTCCTTAATTGAATGAATGTAAGTTTAAAGAAATGTTGCATTTTCTTGTTTTACTTAAGTACAAACCTGTGGCTTCAACTTATGTCTTGAAGTGTTGGTAGTAAAAGTTCTCCAGTTATAGTCTAAAGGGATTAATAGCTTCTTTGGCTATTTTAAGAGGAGAAGTTAAGAGTAAACAGACCAACAAAGGAAAAAAAATAAGGCACATAAAAAGGTGTGTTTGATATGTGAACAATGAAATCTGAAGCACTAAAAATTCTGACTTATTTATATAAATCTTTTATTTGTACCAAAATACCTTGTCATAAGCGGTTTCAGTTTTAGCATATGTTAATCAGATTCACCATTAATTAAACTAGGTTGAAATTACCATAGATCATCATTATCAAGAAATATTTACTTTTAGTGAGGTAAACATATTTTTTCATTTTTATTAAAAATTTTGAACATGTACCCTTAACTCATGGCCTGGAATAACTTTCATAACTTTTGTAACTCATTCTTTCATTTATTACTCTGTGAATTCAACTACCAGATTATATTTAGCTAAATATACCACATCCCAGAGGAAATGGAATCATTATATCAAAAGGACAACCACACTCATACGTTTACGGCAGCACTGTTTACATTAGCAAGGTCATGGCAGCAACAGGGTCCACCAACAACGTATTAGATATAGAAAATGTGGTACATGTACACCATGAATACTATGCAGCCATAATAAAAGAACAAAATCATATCATTTGCAGCCATATGGGTGGAGCAGGAGGCCATTATCCTAACTGAACTAACACAGAAGCAGAAATCAGGTATTGTATGTTCTCACTTTAAGTGGGAGTTAAACAAAGGGTACACATGGACATGGAGATGGAGAAAATCTACTCTGGTGACTCCAAAGAGGGGAGGTTGGGAGAGGAGGGAGGGTTGAAACATTACTTGTTGGCTATGGTGCCCAATGTTTGGGTGATGTGTACACTAGAAGCTTAACCCCACCATTAAGCATGTAATACTCATACAACAAACAGGCACATGCACCCCCAGAATCTAAAATTATAACAAAACCCTACATCATATTATTTTACCCACAAGTATTTTAGTGAGGATCTCTAAGATAAAAATTTATTTTTAAAAGCAAGAACAGAATCACTTCACACTTAAAAATTAGCATTAATTCTTTAATGTTATCAAGTAACTTAAGTTCAAATATTTCTGATTGTTTCACAAGTTTGTATTGTTGTTTTTATTTTCATCTATATTTTCCCTTTCTAACGTGTTCTCTTTCTATCCCTCTCTCTCTCTATATATATACACACACGCACACCCACACACACACATATGTCTATATACATCTCTACGTAGATAGATATCTATATATAGATAGATGTATGTGTGTGTGTGTATATACGTATGCATGCATATATTTGTTACATATCCTTTCTCTTTTCCTTGAAAAATATCTGAGTAATAATTTGTATAATTCTTCTGATATGGATTATACTGATAGCCCATTGTAGTGCTATTTAGGATGCTCCTGGTTTTCCTGTATTTCTGCAGATTGCTACTAAAATTGAAAGGCTAATGGGGGTATTTTGAAACCAGCATAATGAAGGAAAGGAATGGGAAGCACTGTAGATGCAAATAATTATTAGATGTAAATGAGAAGCATAGTTCAATCACCATATTTCATAGATGATGAAACTGACATCCACAGACACATCAAAAGTCATAAAATTTGTTGATGCCATAGCTTTCAAAAGAATCTAAGTATCCTGAACTAAATGCAGAGGAATAGAAATTTCAGTACACAGAAAATGCTCTTTACCTAATAAAGAGCAGGAGAATATGTTAACAGAGAGTAGTGATTAGGGTTTTAAAATTTGTTTCTTCCCTAATATATACTGACCATGTAATATTAGGCAAGCTCTCAGTTCTCCTAATCTACAGAAGACGTCAGAATGGCTATGACTTTTTTTTCCAGAAATGTGGAGATACAAATATTTAGTCAAATAACACTTAATTGCCTGTTAAAGAATGCAGTGAGGTTACCTGGACTGCCAGATTCCCACGCAGAATTTAATCCCTGTAAAAGTGTACATATCATTAACAGTTTCCCAAAACCAATACATGCCAGTTGATCTCAGTTGGTGGGCTTCTGAGAGTCTGGAGAGTCAACTGCTTGTTGGGTTTTGAGATGTACCATGGGGAAAGCTTCCAGCTGAGGTTCGTGGTGCAGGTTTTGTTTCTGTTATTTCTCTCTTACTAAATGTGTTTGTAATAGGAAAACTTTTGTACTAAATATCATGGTATTACATGGCTGAAAACTATGACTTAAAGCTCATAGGATTTTTTCCTTCCAGATTTCCTATTGGATAAACTTTCTTGGATGGGTAGTTATCCAGAAAGACAGCCCTCACAGGAACATATCTGTGCATGAAACTCCCCCATTGAGCTTCAGTTTCTTTGTTTATCACTGAGGGAGAAATGTAAACTGAAAACATTGTGTGACATCTCAGTGTTAAAATACATCTGCTTCGTTACCAAGTGAAGAAACCCAGTTAATAATTATTGAATTCAAAATAAACCCATCATGGACCATCACTGTAAAGGTGAACCCTGGACTTTGAAAGGTCAAAAAGTCCATTGTAGGATCAAAAATTTAATAATTTGTTTTAGTATTTGGTATTGTTTAGTATTTTAGTTCCAGAAAACCTCTGATAAAAATAGAAAAACTTTCCTAGAGCTCCTTGACACCTGTTCTACCACACTAATATTATAAGGCATATCAGATTTGTTAAATATTATAAATATGACCTCTGGGGTGCAGAAATACAAAAATCATTTAAACATAAGCTATCCTTACCGTATGAGTTCTTCCGGTTCACATGAGAGATGTTGAGATAGTTCGATGGCACTAGGCATGGATAAGATGGATGGGATAGTGTTACCAAAAGTTTGGCGAAAGTTTATAAAGAAAAAGTAATGAGGTGATTTTTATCAAATTCATCTACTTTGTATAACGTTTTTTGTCTAAATCCAGGCTTTATCTTTCTACCATCCTCCAGTTAATCAGAGCTGATTTCATTGACAGCTTGTTTTGGTTAATTATGCAGTGTTTTAACTGAATGCCCCAAGGTATTGATGTAATCAACGACCACTTCAAGCCTTGGAATACTAGAAATCTTGGCAGAACTCTGGAGACAGTTTATCAGTATTGAAGGTATTCATTTTTTAGAAAACTACACAAAGCCTATAGATACACGGATAATGACATGACAGTATTTTAACAGTATGATTAGCTGAACATTTCTTCAAAGCTAAAAGACATTTTCTAATACACAAGCTAGGTACTTTGAACAACTATTAGCATATGCTTTATACGAGATAAATCTCAAGTGCCTTCTTTATACAATAATCCTTAGAATTTTAACATGAAGTGCAATATTTTATTCTTAACAGCTATTTGGGTCATTGAATTGGGAAATAAGATTCTCACAGTATAGTAGATAGATTCTTAGCCTGGGCATCCAGAAACATAAACTTGTATTTTCAAGTTGACTACCTGTGATCTGTGTGACCTTGGTGAGATAGCTTGATCACTGCCAGAAGTTTTTTGTATCCCCTATTTTGGAAAGCAGTTTACTCTGGGTTCGCCTTTCCAGATTCATCTCTCCCCATGCCACCTGCCATCTGTCAAACTCAAGACCATGGTATTGCAGTTCCATTGCATGACTTGCAGCTGTCTCATCTGGTGATGCTCTCTTAAGTCATTGCACCTGCTTATCAATGGAAAGTTTGGAGGCAAAATCCTGCAACATTCCTCCTCTTCTCCTACTCACATTTTCCTGATTGATTGTACATGAATGTATCTTTTTAATGCAGTATAGATGTCGCTTCCTCCCTGGAACTTTTCCTGACTCTCATCTTGTTTTCATTCTGAGGTGCTTTCATGTGCTCCCATATCATTAGGGTGAACATAAATATTCTGTTTCCAGTTGTAGCACCAGTTTACATCTGTTTTCTTAGCTGAATTATAAAGAGTGACCACTTTAACTCACAAATATTCCCACTTGTATAATAAATTATACAGTTGCAGTACACAGCTTCATGTGTTTGTTCCTGTCCTTCCACTGTTAACTTATATTCTTACTGCCAATTTATATGGCTGTTTTCTCCAGAAGAATGTAAGATCCTTAGCATCAAGTGAACTGTATCTAACTGTCATTAGAACTTTTAGTAAGTGTTTTAGCTGCTGGGCCTAATCATTTAGTTATGGGAGATGTCACTCTCGTTGTTGGAAACTGACAGTTTTTAAATTCCACACTCATGCTGGAAACCAAGATTATAAGTGTTGATTATATCCCATCAACAAAAAATAATGAATGCACGTGAATATATATTTATTTATGTGTCATATGCATACTGCAATCTATTAATATAAACATTAGCAAATATATACATTCAAAGATATACAATAAAATAAATATACATGCTGGATCTAATTTTTTCCTATACCTCATAGAATCTTATTGAGTCCCTCCTACAATGTGATGTGACCTTTGGACATATGACCAAAGGAGATGTATTAAAAACTCCTTTTGTTATAGAAAAACTTATTCTGAATAAATTATTTGGCAAAATGTTTATAAGCTTTTGTCTACCCTAACCACAATATTAAGGAAGGGAAAAGTAGGACAAATAGACATAGGAATAGATAGATACATGAGAGCCCTTGGTACTGTAAATAAATTGAATGTTCTGCAAATAATGAATAAATACAGTGTTGTCAATATTATTGAACTTTCACCCACATATTCCAAGGACTTCTTAGTTCAGCTCTTGAAATTTTTTTCTAAGACCCTGGAAATCATATTCAATGGAAATAAAGGCATTAATATGACATAAAATTATAACCATTCCTGTCTAAATAAGAGTAACGCTTCCTTTGATTTATATGGTGAATTAATGAAATCTTTGACATCTCTCATTTTTTCTTTACAAAGACCTTGTGAGATAAATAGCAGAGGTATCACTATTTGTTTTCATTTTTGGCAAAAGTGATCTTAATTTGTGGCATTACCAAAGTATCTTTTCATTCTAAATCTAGTATACCATTTTATTAGCCATTTACCTAAACATATGAATTATTAACCCAGCAATTAATATGAATGTCATCAAAAATTATTTAAAATGAAAACTCTTAGTTACCACTAGCTACAAGCTATTACCTTAATTTTCTTACATCAATGGCATTTTAAATTAGTTTCTGTTTGAGAACTCATTAGCTATGACTATACTTGTGTTACCGTAGTGCCAAAGAAAATAAGTAATTTTCTTAATTCATTGAGATTTTCAGGGAATTCAGTAGCAGACATTTTTGAAAACTTTTTCCTTTCTTTTGACCATTGATGTGGTTTGGCTGTGTCCCCACCCAAATCTCACCTTGAATTGTAACTCCCATAATTCTCACGTGTTGTGGGAGGGACTTAGTGGGAGGTAATTAAATCATGGGGACAGGACTTTCCTGTGTTGTTCTGCTGATAGTGAATAAGTCACATAAGATCTGATGGTTTTATAAAGTGGAGTTCCTCTTCACACACTGTCTTCCCTGATGTCATGTAAGATGTGACTGTGGTCCTCATTCACCTTCAGCCATGATTGTGAGGTCTCCCCAGTCATGTGGAACTGTGAGTCAATTAAAACTCTTTCCTTTATAAATTATTGAGTCCCAGGTATGTCTTTATTAGCAACACGAGAACAGACTAATATAACCATCTTCTCCATTTTCATAGACTTAACTAATCATTGTGTGTCCTACACACTGAGTTGCACCATAAGACATGTTACCAAGGCATGCTAAGGATACCTTGTGTGTTTAAAGGAAGCAGGAAATGGAGTGTGCTATGGTTTGAGTATGTCCCCCCAAATTCATGTGTTGGAAACTTAATTCCCAATACAACAGTATTAAGAAGTGAAGCCTAATGGGAGGTGTTTAGGTCATAAGGGGTCCACTCTCATGGATGAATTAATGCAGATTATAAAAGTACTTGAGGCTTCCAGTTCAATCTCATGATTCCTCTCATGCAATTATCTCTCTCACTCATGTTATGCTTTCTGTCATTTTATGACAGAAAGAAGATGTGTACCAGATGGCAGTGTCATGCTCTTGGACTTCCCAGTCTCTAGAACTGTGAGCCAAATAAATGTGTGTTCATTAAACATTACTCAGTCTCATATTTCTGATGCAGCAGAACAAAATGAACTAATACAGCATGAATCATACTTCTTCTTTTTTTTTTACAAGGTTCTGTAAAGTTTATTTTCATCTTTTTCTCATGAGTGAAATAAAGGTTTATTTGTTTCTTATGTACCCAATAAAATGGTAGACTCAGTTATACTTTACCGAAAATTTGCATTAAAGTTAGGACAGATACTTGTGTTCTGGGAAATTTTGTCTCCAACTTGGTTGAATTATAGATGAGTATCAAAAAATGAGTGTGGTCATCCCCAAATTTAAAGCTTGAGATGTTTTATCTAAAGCAAATATTAAATTTATTTAGAGGAGGGAAGAAATGGAATGTGATCTTGTTTGAATGTATCCCCCAAAATTCATGTCTCAAGAGATAAAAATAAAACCTACTTTAATATAAACTAATTTAACAAATTATATTGTCTTACAATTCATTAGATGCATACATTCTAGAGTCTCAGAATAAATGTACTAAAAATGTGCTCTAGCAAAACATATATTAACTTTAACACTCTTAAAATTGAATTATGTTATAACCAAAAGCCTCACTGAAAGTTAGATTTTAAATAATGAATTCATTAATGTTGGCTATCCATTCAAATTTCTAGTTCTCATCATTCATCTGTTAGACAAATGTTAAATTCTCACAGAAGTTTTTCCTAAACTACCAGTATATGTTCTCTCCAAATCAGGCTCCAACATTTTCTTTTATAGAACTCATTTCTAATTTAAATTATTCAAGTTTCCCTTTATTGACACCATTACTGCCTTAAGCTATTCTATTTTTATTATTATCAAATTTTACATTGTATCGCCTTACTAGAATATAAGCCAGAATGGAGGGAGAAACCCTGACTGTATTTTTCATGACCATAAATTATCCAAGAGGCACCAAACATTACCCTTATGTCTGAGTTGAATAGGTACATGAATGAGTAGATGAATGGTTAACAATCATTGCAAATGACATAGAAGTAATGGAAAAAGATGGAATTTGAATCAGATAACCTAGGGTTGAATTTGGGGCAAATTATTCAATCTCTCTGCAATTCAGCAGTCTTGTCTTTAAAATTAGGACAATAAAAACACCTATACTACATGTTCAATGAGACCATTAGCTGAGAATACAGGTGCATGCTACAATGCCCGGTTAATTTTTGTATTTTTAGTAGAAATGGGGTTTCACCATATTGGCCAGGCTGGTCTCCAACTTCTGACCTCGTGATCTGCCTGCCTCAGCCTCCCAAAGTGCTGGGATTACAGGCATGAGCCACCATGCCTGGCCAGCTGTTGAGATTTCTACAAGCACTACAATCTCCACAAATTCAAATTTAACTCACTACTTTCTCCAAAAAGTCCACTGAGATAACAAAAATAAAAATTAATACTACCACTAATAAATACTAGATGAGTCCTGGATAATAGATTAATAATAAAGGGATACTTAACATATATAATTAAAAGTTATTAATATATAACTAATAAATTCTATCATCTTAAAAACTACAAGACAGTAAATATTGTTTCCACATTTTACAGGTAAAATGTAGAGGTGAGGTGAATTGAATACATTGCTCAAGATATACAGATGCTCTGAGCAGTAGCATGAGCATTTGAATCTAGGCAGTCTCACAGGACATGCTCTTAATAATTACACTCCAGCCTGGGTGACAGAGCGAGGCTCCATCTCAAAAAAAAAAAAAAAATAGAGAGAAGAAGAAGAAAATTTTAATAGCTATGCTCAGGGGTGGACATTGTTATGTGGCTGAATACTCAGGGGAGTGGTTTATATTTTAAATCCTTACTTAAAGACAGTCTTACCCCTTTTGAGCTAATATAACAAAATGCCATAAAGTAGATTGCTTATAAACTATACAAATTTATTTATCACAGTGGTGGAGACTAGAAGTCCAGATCAAGACACTAACATATTAAAGTCTGATAAGGGTCTGCTCTGCAGTCCATAGATGGCACCTCCTAGCTGTGTCCTCATATGATTTGAGAGGCAAAGCAAGCAGTTCTCTGGGACCTCTTTTATAAGGAAACTAATCCCCTTCATGAGAGTTTCCCCCACATCATCTAATCACCTCCCAAAGACCATCACCGCTTAATACCATCACACTGGTGACTGGCCTTGAACATAAGAATTTTGGGGGGCACAAATGTTCAGATCACAACTAATGGTAATAATAAAACTGGAGATGCAAAACATGGGGTAGCCATTAAATTTTGTAAAGCAAGTGTGTCCAGTGAAAACACAAAATCATGAAGGAATTGAAAGAATAAGAATTTTGAAATGGCAACAAGAATCACACAGGACTAAAAAGTCTGAGAGTTCAAAGAGGAAAGGAAGAATAGAATCATAGAGTTTAATGAAACAAGTTTAATAATAAGAAGAGAATTATAGATATGCTAAAGAGAGATCAAGTAAGGGACAACTGGAAAAGTCCACTGCCATGGCCAGTAAGGAAGCCAGCATTATGCTGCAGGTAGAAATCATAATATGAAGAGATGAGGAGTGAGCGGGGTAGGAAGATGTAACAATAGCAAAACAGCATAGGAAGATGATGAACAGGAAGATAGTAAGGAAATGAGGTTTGCTTGAGAACAGTTTTTAAGATTTTCTATTATTTAAATGGCACAGACTTGAGCTCATTTATAGGTTCATGGGAATTACTCAGTGATGAAATTTTCAAATAATTGACTAAGTGTAGTTATAAGGAATGTTATCCAAAGTATGATTAAAGGTTTTTACTCTGATAGAACATGATCAAATAAGAAAAGATATCTACTATCTTTTAGAGAAGGGGGAAAGAAATAAGGATGGGAATAAGTATTTTCAGGTATTGGCTAAGGTGGCTAAAAATGTATGCCTTATACCATCTTACCATTACCATATGGCAAAATCAGATGCAGTTTCAGTTTTTGCACTGTTTTCTTGCACTTTTCAGCACTCAGCTCTATGATTCTGTATTATATTCCTTTCTAACTTCATTTCTTCTGCTTTCTTCCTTTTTTATCTTCTCAATTTATTTCATTTTATTTTTATCCTTACAAAAAGATCTTGAGGTAGATTACAGAGATAAATGAAATCCCTCAATATAGCAAATCAGAACAGAATGTAAAGGATAAATTAAAGGGGGGACAGAATAAGGATTTGAAATGGAGATAAAAATGAGTTTAAGTAAAAATGTATATGTAAAATTTCCATGCAATCACTAAGGCCAAAACCAAACTTCGACAAGTTTTCTTGTCATTAATATGAATGGGAAATCTCTATGTTAAGTAATACGTACTGTTTGTGAAATACATGCAAATCCTTAGGACAAACACAAATATTTCTAATATGTGGAATCCACTCAGGAATTCTCATAAAACAAATCCTGAATAATGAAATTGAGATAACATTTTAACAGATACTATTACAGTCTACATACAGGTGAATTTAAAACGATTACGTTGTTACTTATTGTGAGCGATGACATCATACTGAAACAATGCTCTGAGGAACAAATTGAATACTTCCTACTTATATAGCTTTCTGACTGCATAGCTTAATCCTGAGTAGATTTTTGAATATATGGGAAAAATAGACTGCATAGTTTTCCTCAAAGATTATTTATTGTAGATAATATTTTATTTGATATAATATGATTAGAAGTTAAAGATTGTAATTCTTGGCCTTTCTCTATGTCACAGCTTGATGTAACTTTAGTGAAAAAGTACTTACATCATCAGTCAGTTAAGTTGAGCATTTGTGAAATTTTAGGAACTATCAAGCAGAGACAATTGAAGAAGAACTGATAGAACACTCATGGCCAAGATCAAGATATTCCATAACAAACTGTTTTGAATACACATAAACATTAAAAAGGAAAATTTAAAATTATATTAAAAATCCTGATGTGACAATAATTCCAACCTTAGAACTTTTAAGGCAATTGCAAATCTTAATTGGCTTATATATTTTAAAAACTTACTATAAATAAATTTAAATTTTGAACATAATTGCTTCACTGCTATCCATTGTACCATTTAATAGAAAATATTTTTGAAATTGTCAGAAATTGAAATATTTGATTGTTTTGATCATTAGCTATAAGCTTTTTCAGGTTTTTAAACTTCTATCAATAAAAATTAGTAATTATTAGATGGCAGGGCTAGTTTTCTTTTAACACCATGCAAATACCAAATTCTATCAAATAACTTGTTTTGGTATCAGAAGATGTTTCCTGTATGTTCTCTATAGCAGGAAATATGACTTCAGATCGTTTTAGCTCATGTTAAAGAAAATAAGAAAGAGGACGCAGGCTGGAGATGGTCCCTGTTCCTCGGCCTCTTACAAAAACAACTGAAATTTGATGTGGATGTATTTCTTGTAACTTACCTGAAAAAAGATAGAGTCTCACTTTGTCACAAACAGTCAACTGGCCAATTGGTTATGTAACTGGAGACCTCCCATCAAATCATAACCACCACATCCAGGTAAAGCAAAAACCTAGCAGTAGCCATCAAGTAGTTTATTTGCTTTACTTCCACATTCAGCAAATAAATGCTCCCTATTCTCACGGCTGGCGGGGAGCTCCCTGAACCCCTTTCAGTTTTGAGTGATGCCTGACTCAGGAGTTGTTCCTTGCTTATATAAACTCTGTTAAACTTATTTAGTCTAAAGTTATTCTTTTAATAGTAATAATAATAATAGTGGAGTTGAGAAATCTGGAATATGTCCATGATTTGCTCTACTAGAAATTAGTAACTCATGTCTAAACACCATTCATAATTACGCT
Organism: Macaca nemestrina; assembly: GCF_043159975.1. Taxonomy (NCBI): domain Eukaryota; kingdom Metazoa; phylum Chordata; class Mammalia; order Primates; family Cercopithecidae; genus Macaca; species Macaca nemestrina. Next base: position 26,067,220 of record NC_092140.1, read on the forward strand.
CATTTGACAGAGTGTTAAAAAGCTGTATTTGTATGGCTCACAATAGGAATGGCTATCCTGTGTTTATGTGGTATATCACCTTACTTCTTGTTCACAGTATAGAGGCTAAGAAAAAGGGCACTGGATCTGCAAACGACTTTATTTATTCTCTAAGTATTTCTTCACAAAGTCTGACACACTGTTCTGCAATGAAATAACTTGATATAAAGCTTAGCAGTTTCTTTTACAAAATATTAGCCTGAGAAACACAAAGCTAATGTTTATCACAAAAGAAGCTAGCATACCATTTGGATAGAATGTCTGTAATTTGAAAGGGGAAGCTTTGTCTTTAAAATGAAGGAGGGTGAGATAAATTATATTTGAATTCAAAACAAACACTTCATGTCTATTTTTAACCTATGATCAAAGATAGAAACTCACAATTCAGAATAATTATTGAATGGCTTTAAGAATATTACATGCTTTTGCTAATTTAATCCTCGTAATGTTGTGATCTTTTTAGAGATTTATAACCCTCATTATAATATAGCCAAATTGAGAACAGGACACCAAGTAACTTATCTAAAATTACATCATTTTTTAACCTTGTTACAACAGTAAGATTTGAAATTAACTTGACAGTAACTCTGGCTGCAGAATCTATGCTCATAAACACTAAGCAGCATATCTCCTTGTGCAGAAAGCAATAATCTTGCACTGTCTACACTATCTAATGCTCTAAGCAATAGCCATAAGTGGCTATGAGCGCTTGAAATGTGGCCATTCAGGTTTCAGGTGTGCTGTAAGTGTAAAATACACATCAGATTTTGAATATTTAATACAATAGATAATGTGAAAATGTAAAATATTTCATCAGTGATTTTGACAATGATTACATGTGGAAATAATACTTGGGATATACTGATGTTATTAATGTTAAATGTTATAACATGTTAATGTTAATAAGATGTTATTAATATTAAAATTAATTTTACTTGTTTCTTTTTCTCTCATGAAGCATTGTTTTTAACATGATAGGTGGGAAGTCAGATTACAGGATCCAAACAAACACTTAATAAATGAATAAATTAATGGTTGATGCATTATAGCTACTTTTCTGGATAAAATACCAACACTTTTGCTCAACATAGATGCACTAATATTTTGGCTTTTGTGAGAGTCTGTGTCTGCAGAACAGGAATATTACTTTTTAATTTTAAATATATTTTTGAAAATAATTTATTGAAATTTGACATACAAAACTGTACATATTTAATCTATACAAATTAATGAATTTGGAGATAAGTAAACCATTTCCACAATTTATGCTGCAAACATGTCCATCACCTCTTTTAAGATGATACTATTAACAAAATAATGTAATAGCATTTTATGGAATGTTTGCTGGGTTCTAACCAATGCTTGCTTGTTCTAACCCTTTCATTCAATATACATAATTGTATAAAGTAGGTATTATTGATAACCTTACTTAAAAAATGAGAGAAGTGGAGCCAATAGAGGTTAAATAAAATTCTGAGGGTCAAATAATTAGTAATTGAGAGTGGAATTCAAAGCTAGGTAGGGCTCTGGTAGATGAGGATGAAGATATTAATAAAGTAATAAACTTGGGGGTAAGGATATTCATTTACTAATCTTCTAATCTTATTTTTTAATTCCTCGGGTCATCTTGGGCAAGGCAAGTAACTATTTTGTGTAACAGTTTGCTCACCAATGAAATGAAGGGATCTAAATATCTTATAATATATATATTTTTAAGAACATCAAAGTCTGAAAAAACAATATGAATCCAACTTTTCTTTCGAGGATTTTATCCCAGCATCCCTTATACAAGTTGTGCACCACAGCCAAAGTGAACTAGTTATTGATTCTTGAATACACCCAACATGTGTTCTTACACCTCACATATGGTGTCCTCTCTGCCTACATGTATTCTCCTTCATCTCTCACTACGGAGACTGCTTAATTTTCAGTGCTCCTATCAGCCTTTGTGTCCTCCTTTATTCTTTTTTGATTATTAGCTGCACGTAACTTCCTTGCCTTTTGAACAATCATTAGGTTTTAACTATATTTCAGAATTTATCTCCCTTCACATAACATTATGGTTATGGTATACTTGACTAATTATTATGCATTTATAAGCTACTTCATATCAAATATCATGCTTTACTCCTTTGTGTATTTTCTGCATTTTACATTAGTCATAAATACTCCAATATGATTCTCAAGTTTAATAGCAACTGCACCTGACTACTAAGAAATCCAGTGGTAATTTCTGTCTCTAGAAAGAGAGAGAGATAGATAAATTTTCCTTGCAAAAAGAGGTGGCAGTTGAGACTTTTGAAATTCACTGCAGCAATTTTGAGAAAAAAATGTAATTACAGAATTTATATCTTCTTTTTCTTTCTAATTGGAAAAAATATTGAGTGCACACATATATTCTGACATTAATACACATCAAATTATTCTTAAGTTAATATCAAGACATTTCCAGTAACTAATTCTAATGCAATAGAAAGTAATTATATATTTGGCAAGTTCATAAGTTCTCTGCTTGTCAAATTACACAACCAAATATTCATTTTATTGGTTTAGTTTTCTATATTAAGATATATCATAAAATTTTCCAGACAAAAATTAGATCTATATATTAGATCAAAATGTTGAGCATTAAAATTATGAAGTGACTCAAAATCTGAAATTATTTAGGTGAAGAAAGGAGTCATTTGTAAAATTTAACAGATATGCAACTTCACTTTCTATTGACATATTTTCTACGTCAATTTTTTTGGAGAGAGTAGGAAGTTCATTCAGGTGTTGATTTTAAGGCGTTATTTTACAATACCACAAAAATAAAAAATAAAAATCCCTAGAAAACAGTTAACTGAAAACACCCACCATGGGTCAGCACTAAAGTCAAAACCAGTTGGCCTGTGAAGAAGAAATACTGAGTTTCTGTATTCATGAACAGGGGTGACATATTAATTCACGATTATTAAAACATCAACTTTTAATTATTTGTTAAATATATTTTAACAATTTCAATGTTCAGATTAATCCAATTTCCTTAAGAACAATTTTATAGTTATTATTCTTGTTAACTTTGGCATTTTACAAACAATTTCAACATTAATAATCATAAAATCTCTTTCAATGACAAGTATAAACATCATAAAACATAAATGTTCACTCTTTGAAATATTTATTTGGCCAAAAGTATTGAATACATAACTTGTCAGAAATGGGCCTGTATAGTTACTTCGATTAATGGATCTACATATAAAGGATAAAGATGCTTTATCAATATGTTGCTATTAGTTTTCTAAAGAATTTAGAATGTATATGCACATATATCTGTATTATATATAGTTTAATATATAAAATAAGATGTTTAAATATAAATATTATTATTTAATTCATTAGCATTATAAGCAGAAAATACATATATATGTATCTGTGTGTGTATGCGTATGTATGAACTATAGACTATTTCCTAATTTCTTAGAATGTGTTGATGTGGAAAACAATTTGTATTTTATGCAAACCTATTATGACATTCTGTAGACCTTTCTTATAGTATTATGTAACAGGAATTGGAACTTAGAGCAACCATAAAGAAAATAAATCTTTGTATAACTGGCATTCACAATATTAAAGCATGAAAACCAGGAGAATTTCAGAAAACACATTGTCGTTTCTTCACTTCATTCCCATTCTATCTACTTTCCAATACAGAGACAGATATCTGAGTGGCAATTCATTTGAAACTTTTGCATTTCAAAATACAGTCTTTGTTGAATAAATAAAAGATGTTGTCCGATTTAAACTGACAGAAGAAGAATCCAGAATGATATTTCATTCAAGCAAAATTATTGCACATAAAAATAAAATAGTTCCAATAATTCTATTTCATTTATGGACATAAACTTCTTATAATTAGAACATAAAGATATTCTTCACCATTATACTTACCTTATGTTTAGTCTCATGAAGTATTTACAAATATTTGTTATGATTACTGGTGTAGAATTGACAGAAATGAATATCTATAGATTTATATGTTTTGTACATTAATAAATTTAAAATAGATACACTGTTTTAAGATATCTACACGTGCATGAAATAAAGGTTAAATTGTGCTAGAATTCAATTAGATTAATATTTTTGCTGAATATTATAAATATATATTTCATCTAATATGGCATACAGATATGCCAATATTTTAAACAAGTTAGTTGGATTTGAAAGGATGTATGCCATTTAAAAAATTATGTATGTAGGCCGGGCGCAGTGGCTCACTCCTGTAATCCCAGCACTTTGGGAGGCCGAGGTGAGCAGATCACGAGGTCAGGAGATGGAGGCCATCCTGGCTAACACGGTGAAACCCCGTCTCTATTAAAAATACAAAAAAAAAAAAAAAAAAAAGAAAGAAACTTAGCCGGGCTTGGTGGCGGGCACCTGTAGTCCCAGCTACTCGAGAGGCTGAGGCAGGGGAATGGCCTGAACCCGGGAGGCGGAGCTTGCAGTGAGCCGAGATGGCGGCACTGCACTCCAGCCTGGGAGACAGCGAGAGTCCATGTCACAAAAAAAAAAAAAGAAAAAAAATTATGTATGTATAACAAATAGATTAATGTGCGCTCAGGTTAAAAGGCATCTTTATTAGTGTTCTTTACATGCCAGTTACACGTTTAACTTAAATTCAGACTCCATGAAAATCACGTGGTGAAAAATGTGTGGAGCACCTGGTGCTTCTTTCCTTCTAAAATCTCTCACGTTTTCTTAGTTCTTCTGTACATCATTAATTCCTTCTAGCTAAGAATCCACACTTCATTGTGTTATTCCTAAATTTTCTTTTCTGTGAATATATTAAATGTTTTATTTAATTCCCTCTGGAACTCCATAATTATCAAAGCATCCCTGAACTATAAAATGGAGTTGTACAGAAAAGATAACATCATTTTCTCCTTCTTTCAACCATTCCAGATGTGTCTGTGCATGCTAATCAAAGTGCTCCTCTTCTTTTAGACAGCCCTACTTTTCCTTAGCCACTTAATTTGTCATCACCACCTATTCAAAACCCTCCCCATACACTATATCTTCATTGAGTTCTTGGTAAGAACCTACAAATTTGACATGCATAATAGAGAAGATACAGCCTTTGAAACTTGGACATTTTTATTCTTATTTCAACATTCATGACCTCTAACAATTAATCTTTTTTTTTTTTTTTTTTTTTTTTTTTTTTTTTTTTTTTTTGAGACGTAGTCTGGCTCTGTGGCCCAGGCTGGAGTGCAGGGGCGCGATCTCTGCTCACTGCAAGCTCCGCCCCCCGAGTTCACGCCATTCTCCTGCCTCAGCCTCCTGAGTAGCTGGGACTACAGGCTCCCGCCACCACGCCCGGCTAATATTTTGTGTTTGTATTAGAGAAGGTTGTTCACCGTGTTAGCCAGGATGGTCTCGATCTCCTGACCTCATGATCCGCCTGCCTCGGCCTTCCAAAGTGCTGGGATTACAGGCGTGAGCCACCGCGCCCGACCACAATTAATCTTTAGTGTTTGAGTTAATTTTCCCTGATGTATGAAATGGATTTAGAACCTCATGAAAATTAAATAAATTAACATATTTACACATGTAACAAAGAAGAGTCATCCTTAGGTATACACAGTGGTCTGGGTCTAGGACCTTTCATGGATACCCACAACCTCGGATGCTCAAGTCCCTGATACAAAATGGTGTAGTATTTACATATGAGTTATACACATTATTCTGTATATTTTAAATCATTTCTATATTCCTTATAATTTAATACTATGTAAATGATTTGTAAATAGTCATTGTACTGCATCGTTTAGGGACTAATAACAAGAAAAAAACCTGCACCTGTTCAGTAGACACAGTGTTTTTTTAAAAACACTGTCTATACTGAGTACTGACCATACTGTCACACAGGAGTCATTTAGTAAGTGGTAGTTTTCTATAATTGTTTTAAAAATACCATTCTATTTTTTCTTATTTCGTGATGTATAATTACTCACTAAGCTCCAAGTAACCACCAGAGACCATATTAGATGCTACCTTTAGAATATAAGGCAGCATACTTGACCTCAAAGATTTATTTTATTTTACTACATAATCTTGTCTAAAACGCTGAAATCTGACTCCTGTCTGTCACCATCTATTGAAAGTTATTTCTCAGAACTTACTATGGAATCTCCTTTATTCCACATATTCAATTACTATCTGTTGAACAGCAGCATAGTACATGCCATCATCATTTTCCTTGACTTTGCAGCATTCGACATTGATCAACACCTCCCCATTTTGAAATTCTCCTCTTGGAAGCCTATTTTATATCAATATTCTTTTCTTTCTACTCCTCTGATTTGTATCCTTCTGCCTTGCTGTAATTCATTCTTCCATAACCTATTGTAGGTTTTTGTAATCCTATCAACATTTAACCCTCTAGTTAATGTCTTAGTTCTCCCCTGACCTCACGCTGAGCTTCAGTTCTACATTTCTAGTTGCCAGCTATATATTTCTATGTCTTACCATCTCAAACTCAATGCATCTTTAAAATAATTCTACAAATGTAGACATAAAGGCTTTGACATAAACCCCTTGAACTATGAATGTCCTGTTATTACTAACACTAGTCTCACAGTTCGTCACCCTTGTCTCAATCTGCGGTGCTTCAGAATTTATATACAGGAGGAATTAGAGAAAACGGTTCAATAACATAGAAGAAAGAATCATAGATTAAGAAATTTTTCTTAAAGTTTTTCATGGACGAGACGGGCGGATCACTAGGTCAGGAGATCGAGACCATCCTGGCTAACACGGTGAAACCCCGTCTCTACTAAAAAATACAAAAAACTAGCCGGGCGAGGTGGCGGGCGCCTGTAGTCCCAGCTACTCAGGAGGCTGAGACAGGAGAATGGCCCGAACCCGGGAGGCGGAGCTTGCAGTGAGCTGAGATCCGGCCACTGCACTCCAGCCTGGGCGACAGAGCGAGACTCCGTCTCAAAAAAAAAAAAAAAAAAAAAAAAAAAAAAAAAAAAAAAAAAAAAAGTTTTTCATGGAAATCACCTTATATATTATTTTTAAATGATAAAAGATAACACAAACTTTAAAAATGCTTTATTTTCTACTTTTCTAAAATTATAAAAATATAAATTAAAATTGTATTATTATTAGAGGTATATTTAATATTGTTAATATTTAAGATGGTTTGTAGAACAGTAATGGATATTATTAGAAGGCTCAGATCTGCCATCCCTCACCTCAGCTTACCCTGGAGAACTGTGATAGATACATTTAACTCTTCCTACATTTTTTTTGTTGTTGTTCTTTCAAACTTTTATTTTAGGACCATGGGGTACATGGGCAGGTTTGTTACATGGATTAATTGCATGTTGCAGGGGTTTGGTGTACAGATTATTTAGTCCCCACTTAAAGATTATAGTACCTGATAAGTGCTATAATAGTTTTTCCAATCTCACCCTCCTCCCACTCTCCACACTCAAGTAAACCCCAGTATCCATTGCTCCCTTTTTTGTGTGTGTTCATGTGTACTCAATGTTTAGCTCCCACTTATAAGTGAGAACGTGCAATATTTGATTTTCTGTTCCTGCATTAACTTGCTTAGGATATTGGCCTCCAGTTTCATGCATGTTGCTGCAAACAACATAATTTTATTCTTTTTAATAACAGCATAGTATACCATGGTGTGTATTTATCACATTTCCTTTATCTAGAGAACCTTGATGGGCATCTAGATTGATTCCATGTCTTTGCTATTGTAAATAGTGCTGCAATGAACATAATGTGCATGTGTCTTTAGGATAGAATTATTTATATTTCTTTGGGTATATACCCAGGAATTGGGTTGCTGGGTCAAATGGTAGCTCTACTTTTTAAGTTATTTGAGAAATCTCCAAACTGCTTTGCTCAGTGGCTGGGCTAATTTACATTCCCAACAGCAGTGGTATAAGGATTCCCTTTGCTCCACAGCCTTACCAGCATCTGTTATTTTTTGACTTTGTGATAATAGTCATTCTGATTGGTGTGAGATGATATCTGATTGTGGTTTTGATGCATTTCTCTGATGATTACTGATGATGAGCATTTTTTCATGTGCTTGTTGGCCATATGTATGTCTTCTTTTGGGAAATTTCTGTTCATGTCGTTGTTTATCTTTTAATAGGGCTGTTTATTTTTTGCTTGTTTATTTGTTTAAATTCCTTATATATTCCAGATATTAGACCTTTGTCAGATGAATAGTTTGCAAATATTTTCTCCCATTCTGAAGGTTGTCTGTTTACTCTGTTGACAGTTTCTTTTGCTGTGGAGAAGCTCTTTAGTTTAATTAGGTCCCACTTATTTTTGTTGCAATTACTTTTGAAGTCTTCATCATGAAATTTTTATAGGGCCTATGTCCACAATGATATTTCCTAGATTATCTTCTTTTTTATAGTTTTAGGTTTTATATTTAAGTGTTTAATCTACCTTGTATTGATTTTTGTATATGGTTAAAGAAAGGGCTCCAGTTTTGATATTCTGCATATGACTAGCCTGTTATCCCAGCACAAATTCTTGAATAGGGGGTTCTTTCCCCATTGCTTGTTTTTGTCAATTTTGTTTATCTCGGGCTTCTCTAACCTGTTCCATTGACTTGTGGTCTGTTTTACTACCAGTACTATGATGTTTTAGTTACTGTAGCCTTGTAGTATGAAGTTGGGTAGTGTGATGCCTCTTGATTTGTTCTTTTTGCTGAGTATTGCTATGGCCATTTGGATTCTTTTTTGGCTCTGCATGAATCTTAGAATAGTTTTTCTAATTCTGTGAAAAATGCCATTGATAGTTTAATAAGGATAGCATTAAATCTCTAGACTGCTTTGTATAGTGTGGTTATTTTAACAATATTAATTATTTCTATTCATGAGCATGTAATGTTTTTCCATTTGTTTGCGTCATCTCTGATTTCTTTCAGCAGTGTTTTGCAATTCTCATTTTGGAGATCTTTTGCCTCCCTGGTTAGCTGTATTCCTAAGTTTTATTTTTTGTGCGTGTGGCTATTTGTTAATGGGATTTCACTCTTGATTTGTCTCTCAGATTGGGCATTATTGGCGTATAGAAATGCACTGATTTTTGTACATTGATTTTTGGTACTGAAACTTTGCCGAAGTTGTTTATCAGATCTAAGAGCTCTTGTATAGAGATTGTGAGGTTTTCTAGGTGTAAAATAATATATGTGAAGAGAAATAGATTAACCTCCTCTTTTCTTATTTGGATGCCTTTTACTTCTTTCTCTTGCCTAATTGCTCTGGGTAGAACTTCTAGTACTATGTTGAACAGGAGTGATGAGCATGGTCATCCTTGTCTTGTTCTGGTTCTCAGGAGAATTTTTCTAGCTTTTGTCCATTTAGTATAATGTTGATGTGGGTTTGTCATCACTGACTCCTTATTTTTAGATATGTTTCTTAGATTCCCTAGTTTTCTGAGGCTTTTTAACATGAAGGGATGTTGAATTTAATTGAAAGCCTTTTCTGCATCTATTGAAATGATCACGTGGGTTTTTATTGTTTTTACGTAGAAATTAAATAAGCTGCTCCCGAATGACATGGGTAAACAATGAAATTAAGACAGAAAAATAATTCTTTGTAACTAAGTAAAACAAAGATACAACATATTGAAATCGCTGTAACACAGTTATATCCGGGTTAGAAAAAATTTTATAGTGCTAAGTATCCGCATGAAAAAGTTAGAAAGACCTCCAATTAACAATCTAACATCACACCTAGAAGAACTGGAAAAACAAGAGCAAACCCACCCCAAAGCTGCAGAAGAAAATTAATAACCTAATCAGAGCTGAACAGAATGAAATTGAGATGTTAAAAATTATACAAAAGATCGACACCAAAAGCTGGTTATTTGAAAGAATAAATAAGACTGACGGCCTGCTAGCTAAGTTAATAAAGAAAAAAATAGCAAATCCAAATAAACAGAATCAGAAATAATAAAGGTGACATTACCCCCGCCCTAATTCATTTTAAGAGGCCAGCATCATTGTGATACCAAAACTTAGGGGAGATGCAACGAAAAATGAAAGCTTCAGGCCTTCTATTTTCAATTGTTCATGAGGCTCATTCAATTTATTTTATACAATATCTTAAACCTGTCCTTTTCTTTCTATTACCACTGCCAAAAACAACAGTCTTATGTAAGTGTCTGTAGCCTTGCATCCGGGGAACCACAGAAAACTTTTAGCTGATTTATTTGTGTACTGCCCCCGGCATTTTTTTCTCATTTAATCTATTCAATATATTACCTTCATATGAATCCTTCTAAAGTAGGATATTGATCAGGCAAATGTTGATATCGAAAATCCTGTTATCTCTGGTTTGCCTGATGGATAATTCCAAATATTTTTCAAAATTTGGAACCCTAGATAATCTGGTAATCTTAGTCTCAGTTGCTTTCAAATGGTTATATGTATGAAACCATTAAATCAGCTTATCAAACTCTGTAAATGTACTTTTCACTTCCCCGCTTTCTCACATTTGCTCTTGTTGGTTTGTCTTTACTTATCTCTTAACTTCCCCCGTTACATTGAGAGAAAATTTACATTTTATTTTTCCCAACTAGTCTAGCTGGAACTTTGCCTCACAAACGAGCAACAAGGGAGTCTTTGCCTTTCTAAATTTTGTATATTTGACATAACTTAAGAAACACTGTAAAACATAAGCATCATGCTTAATAATTTGAAGGTTCTCTGATTTCTCACTTAGAATTAAAAGGCTGAGTATACAGCCATGTGTTTCTTTAAATTGGGCATGTACACGCATACACATAAATTGCTTATATAATTTACATACTTATATATGTGAACATATACATTGACAATTGTCCTGTCATCAGATCATCCAATTGATATTGCAGAGATTTAAGATGATATTGATATTACTTCTAGAGGCTAAATGTTGTATAATGATTTTAGCACATCATAGATGATAATCTTCATAGTGTATCTAAATCCTAATCTTTCCTTTGTTTCTTCCTCTTAATCTCCACGAAGAAGATTATAGATTTGAAAGGTGAACTAAGTTAGAATAAAACCATGTTAATCATTACCTTGGCAAAAATTGTGTGAAATTCAGTATAAAGAAAAGCATTACTAATAGCCCTTCTTAAGCATAGAAAAAGGGATACTGTATATGTGACTGATTCTAACTAAAATTAGGCATTGAATAATAGTTTTTAAAAACTCATACTGATGACTTTTACAAGTTTAAAAGTAGGTAAGAGAGTATGTTCTTTGTCAGGTAAACAGTATCAATTACTATTTCCTTAATTGTTACCAAGTTAATACATTTTAGTTATTTTGCTTATTATTTTACATGTAATTTTACTCAGTGGGTTACCCACATTACATAATATCAAATATTTTATACAAATATTATTTTTAAAATTTATCATTTTAAATGATAAAATACATTAAATTAAATTACAGCAGTACTTAGTCTTAATAAAATGTTACTAAAATTGATGTTATATAATTTTCTAGTCTTTCTCAAATTTGTACAATTACATTAATTTTTAATATACTAAGGCTATAAGAAACTAAATTAAAATTTTTGAAATGCATAAAGTACTTCAATATTGAGTTGCTTTTCAACAAATAATTTTAATTTTTATGATAATGAACTAATTTGATAAATTATCTTTTCATGATCAAATAATCTTTTATTATTTAACCATTGCCATCTACATAATGAAATACCTGGATAGAGACATTTTTTATTAGAGCAAGAAAGGAAGAAGAGAAGGAAGGAACAAAGAAGCAGAGAAAGAAAGAAATCAAGAAAACAGCAAACAAATAAACAACAAAAATATTGTCTTTCCTTAGATCTATGCTAATGAAAACCAAGTAGCCCATTTGCATATCTAGTTTACAACTGCAATAACTAATTTTCTCTACTAATTCTTCCAAATGAGTAAAACTGATTGAATTTCTCCTAAATTAGTAAAATATCTGGTTCTTCTAAAAGTATAAATTTCTTATGAACTGATTGTCATATCTATTAAATTTATATTATTTTCTGACTTGTTTTGACAAACAGCTCTCTTCCTCAAATTTAAATACCATTTTGATAGTAGTGATTATATGATAAGGTTAATGAATATTGTTACTCATTGATTTCAACATTCAAATAATTTTTAAGATTTCCAATTTGGGATAACTTCAGCAGCTGATATGCTCTCAGGCTGTGTACAAATATATTTAATCAAAGAAATGAGTCCTTGAAGCATATTTTTTTAAAGATATCCATTATGAATTAACGTGAACCCTTCATTTTATTTTGTATTTTTCCTCAGACACTGCCAAAATACAATAAACATGTAGTAAAAACAGACTGATGCTTTCACTTGCTACACTGTTTATAATGAAGAGTTTATATTCATGTACCCTCTTTATTTTTTAAGTTGCTTTATTAGACTTTTTAATTTTTTTTATTATTATCAGGCACTAGGATGGGAGATTATGCAGCCATATAAAAGGATGAGTTTGTGTCCTTTGTAGGGACATGGATGCAGCTGGCAAACATCATTCTTAGCAAACTATCACAAGAACACAAAACCAAACACCGCATGTTCTCACTCATAGGTGGGAACTGAACAATGAGATCACTTGGACTCGGGAAGGGGAACATCACACACCGGGGCCTATCATGGGGAGGGGGGAGGGGGGAGGGATTGCATTGGGAGTTATACCTGATGTAAATGACGAGTTGATGGGTGCTGACGAGTTGATGGGCGCAGCACAGCAACATGGCACAAGTATACATATGTAACAAACCTGCACGTCATGCACGTGTACCCTAGAACTTGAAGTATAATAATAATAATAAAAATAAATAAAGTTAAGATTTGCCTTCAAAGAGCTCACCCTTTAATAGAGGGACAGAGTAATTAAACATAAGTTAACTGTTCAGGGTACCATGGAGAAGCATTGAAAAATTATATGTAGCCTTGATGGCATGGTAAAATTTGATTATTAGGTAGATTACAATTGCAGCAGTGTCCGAAATTGACCATATATCAGAAAATATGACTCAGAGTATGATAAAGGAATTCTCCCAAATAAATGACAGGCACTTGAACTGAGTACTATCTAGAGATACTTTGTATTGAATTGATTAGGGAATTAGTAAGAAAATACAATTTAAAAAATTATTGACAGACTTGAATATGAAGGTAATAAAAGAAGAACTTCCAGATTTTTGGCTAAGACAATGGTCATTCAACCTCGTGATAAATGCAACAATGGATACAAATTTCTTCATTTCGAGAGAAAATTATGAAATCGCTTTTGTACATTTTAATTTATTTTGGCTGCAGTGTATAAAGTGCAGATATGCTGAAATAATTAAATGCAGCAATGTTTATATCAGGAAAGAAGTTTAGATTTATAAAAACAAAATTTAGAAATTCCAATTTAGTCACATTTAAACTTGTGGCTTCTTGAGCTATGGTACTTAGTCTCATTATGCTTCAGTTTCTTCATTTATATTCTAGTAACGAAGAATATAATATCATTGTGGAGAAAATACATTAATTTATTAATACAACTACAGAGCTTAAAATAGTTCTCAAAATGTATGCATTCGATGAATATTAGCTAATACAACAGAGAAAATGGTGTCTCTATTTACAACTTTTTGGGTGAAATTTGACTCTTATAAAGTTGTTCTGGAACGAGACAATCTTGAAGGAATATGCATCAGCTTGTTAAGAGGAAACAGAAAAAAAATAATAAATTTAGGTGTTCTGCAAAAAGGCTAGGTCCTGGGCTCAGCTGATGGGAGAGAGTGATGCAGTAGTAGGGGTAAATATCTACAATTTGTTCAAAGTCATTCACCAAGTGAACTGAAGTCCAAATATAGCCAATGTGATTCAACATCTATTTCAATGTACTTAAAAAAATTGGTTATTCACTAAACCAATTTCTAACCTCATGAACCAGAGTATATTTATGGAAACTAAATAGTTCTGAACTCTACTTTGTTTTATTCACTTATACGTCCATCTTATGCCAATTCCACACTGTCTTGATTACCGTACCTTTAGAGGTGCCTAGTTTCCATTTTCCTAAAATACAGAACAAAAAGCAAATTTCCTCATATGTAATCCATCTAATGTAAGTTCTATCTAAAAATTATGTACATAGTAGAACCCAACTCATCATTGCCATAAATAGTATTTTTTATTTTGGCCTGCATAAGTGAACAGAAACATGTGGTCACAAGAAATAATTCTGGAATTTTCCAATTTTACTGTTAAATTTATGTAAGATATCAATGTCACCAGGTGACAGGAAAAGGTGACCAATAGATGAGAAACAAAATATAAATTGTGTTTGCCTCTCAATCAGTATTTAATTCATGTATTTTTGGCTCTTAACATGTCACACATGGCTTCAGGGAATTTGCAGAGAATAGGCAGGTAATGTCCTTGGTACATAGATGGTAATTTCCAGTAATAGAGACAGATAACAAACACATGAATAAATGTAGTTAATTGCAATAGTAATAAAGGTTGTAAAAAATTAAAATTGGGTCAAGTGCAGTGGTTCACGCTTGTAATCCCGGCACTTTGGGAAGGAGAGACGGGCAGATTGGTTGAGCCCAGGAGTTCTATACCAGTCTGAGCAATATGGTGAGTCCCTGTCTCCACAAAAAATACACACACACACACACACACACACACACACACACACACATATACAAACAAAAATTAGCCAGACATCATGATGGTGAGCGCTTGCAGTCTCATCTACTTGGGAGGCTGAGGCGGGAGGATCTCTTGAGCTTGGTAGGTGGAGGTTACAGTGAGCCAAGATTGTGCCACTGCATTCCAGCACAGGCGACAGAGTGAAACACTGTCAAAAAAATTAATTAATTAAAAGTGGGCACTTACAAGGTAAGGACTGCAAGAGGAACAAATTTACGTAAAACAATTAGAGAACTCTAGCTAAAACAAAGCTTGTGAGTTTGCAGAAAATTGGATTGATTTGAAGAACATAAGCTTTATACACCTGCAGAATAGTAAGAGATGGTGAATGCAGAAGGAAATTAGGTTGGAAATGTGGCCAGAGATCAAGAAGAACCTATTAGTCTCTGGTAAGTAATCTGAGCTTCTGTTTGTTTTTTAATTCATTGGGAAATCTTGGGAGGGTTACAAGAAAGTAAATTATGGATAATTAGAGTTCTCATTATTTAACAGACCACCCTAAACTTTTTGGCATAAAACAATATTTTCTTTGGCTCACCAATCTGCAGTTTGGTGAAATGAAGGCTTATATTTCCTTCATCACATCATCTGCATCAGCTCAACTGGGAGCTGGAAGATCCACTTGAAAAAGAAATCTGTCTTCCACGGGTGCAAATTAATGCAGTTGAGTAGAAACTCAGCTGTTCTGAGGGGCAGAAGCCTCTGTTCCTTTCCATGTGGATTTCCTCAGAAAGGCTTCTCTGCTGCACTCTCTGGGCTTGACAACAAGGTAGCTGGACATAAGGTGAGCCTCCCAGGAGACAGAGAGTGGAAACTACCAGTTTGTTTTATACTTGTTCTAGGAACTGGCACATCATTTCTATCGGACACTATTCATATGTATACAGAGTCCAGATTTCAGCGAGACACATAAACTGTATTTCTGAATGGAAGGAATATTAAATAATTTTGGGACCATGCTCTCTTCTGACCACCAATTATTTACATTTCTCCCATATTCAATATATAGTCACACTGTCCAAGAAACCCCAGGATTGTTGCGCCACTACAGCATCAGGAAGAAAATCAACACCTAACTAACAACTTGTCATCTAAATTATGTATATATATGGATGATGCCCTTTAGTTGCTGTTCCTTGGGTATGTCTCCTTGAGTACAGCTCTCCTTTGACACAAAGCTATAGGAAATAAAGAGGCAAGCTATCTTCTCTCAAAATTTATTGGTTGGTCAACATACCCAAAATTTATTGGTTGGACAGACATAGGCTAATTACAATAGTCATTGAAGGGGGTGAATAAATAGGAAGCCCAGTCACTTATCCATAGTAATCTTTAAATCCAGCTAAAAATATTGCTAAATACTTAAATATTTAAAGGCCATGTGCAGTGGCTCACGCCTATAATCCCAGCACTTTGGGAGGCTGAGGCAGGCGGATCACGAGGTCAGCAGTTTGAGACTAGCCTGGCCGATCTGGTGACACCCCGTCTCTACTAAAATACAAAAATTAACAGGGCATGGTGGCACATGCCTGTGGACTCCCAGCTACTTGGGAGGCTAAGGCAGAAGAATCGCTTGAACCTGGGAGGTGGAGGTTGCAGTGAGCCGAGATCATGCCACTGCACTCCAGCTTGGATGACAGAGTAGACTTCACTCTCTCTCTGAGTCTCTCTCTCTCAGTCTCTCTCTCTTTCTCTCTCTCTCTCTCTATGTGTGTGTGTGTGTGTGTGTGTGTGTGTGTGTGTGTGTAGGTATGGCTGTCTCTTTCTTTCTCTGTGTGTGTGTGTGTGGGTCTGTGTGTGTGTGTGTGTATATGGCGCTCTCTCTCTCTCTCTCCATATATATATATGTATATATATGACTAGTTTGTTGACTGGGTCACAGTGCTGCTTTCCAGGAGTTATTCTTAATGGCTTATAGTTCGCTTCTTTTGGATATTTGCTCTACCTTTTGAAACATATTTCATTTTCCATACAATGTAGCTTCTGTTCGCTCATGAGTAGTTTTCTAACCACAAAAGTTTAGGAGTTTAAATGCCTGTTTTCATTTTGTACTGTCTTTGTTCCTTTCAGTCCAATTTGGCAAGGCTTTCACCAGAATCATTTATAGGCATTCTTTGAGTTGTATTGCTACTCACTCAATTAGGTAGAAGACACAACCACAAATCTCATTGAGATAAGCTTTACTACAACTTGAGATCATTGTAAGGCTACTATGGGACAATAATAGCTAATTAAACTTGGGGCTTATCCTGTACTGGCAGTCGGGTATAGCTGGAGCTGGAACAGCAGACGAACTGGGGCTGGCCATATCACCCTTCTTATAGTCTCGAGGTCTCCTCATTGTGATCTCTCCATGTGGGCTAATTTGGGCTTTGACATATCATGGTGGCTGGGTGCCAAGAGTGATTATCCCAATAGAACCATGTTCAGTTTGATGACCTAGCCTTAGAAGTCACATAGCATAAGACATAGACATAAGATCCCCAGGATTAAAGAGAAGGCAACAGACCCTCACCTCTTGTTAGGAGAATTGTCAAGGTCATGTTGTAAGTGAAAGCGTAATAGAACATCATATTGTGGTCATTTTTTAAGAAAATACAATCTTCCACAGTTAGAATTTAGACTAAACTAAAATAACAAAGTAATCAAATATGCAATCATTTTACAAAGTTATATATACTACATATTATATGTATATATAGTTACATAGTTGTTGTTTGTTCTCATTGCAACAGTCCAGAGATAGATAGTCCTCATCTGGTACCAAAGCTCCAAAGAATGGTAATTCCCAAAATACAGCTTCTTTCTCTGGTCAACTGTAGGAAATAATACTTCCCTGCCAGTGAGTAAAGGCCAAGGGAGTATATGTCACATTTGTTTTAATTGCATTCTGAAATAGCAGACATTACCTCGCTCCCCTCTAATTGGATAATGCTAGTCATATGTAGTCATATGTTATAATAACCTGCAAAAAATGATAGAACACTTAGTCTTTAGCCGGGAAACCATGTGGCTAACACAAACCTAGTGGTTCTATCATTAACAAAGGTAAAATGAATGTCATTGGAAAACTAGTGGTTTCTGCTATAAATGGCATAATCTAATTATTGTTTCAAATTATATATGTAGTACTGTTTGGGGAACAAACTGGGCAAGATAGTAACTGTAGAGCCTGGACTTAGATTTTTGGATTTACTAACTAGGTGTATAATGGCATCATTACTGAAAAAGAGAAAAAGTTTTCTTATAGGGTGGAATTCAAATACATACTTTCATTTTCTTATGTGTTAATATTATGATGTTTTCTTGAAAACTAAGTCAAAATGGCAAGCTGAAAGTTAGCTGAATTCATCGAGAACTCATAGGGAAAGACATGGGCAGAATTTTTAATTTGGGGTCAATAGTATGGAAATGCTCTCTATTGAAATATTGAAAACTATAAACTTGCTTCGGGAAACTCAAGATATCAGAAAATAACTGAAGAAGAAAATGATGCAGAGAAGTGAGGAGCAGTAGTGTTGTTGTTTGTTTAAAGGCTAAAGGAAGTCATCTGGGAGGCAGACACCCCAAAAAGATGAAAGAGGAAAAGAAGACTGATACTGATAAGCTTCTCTTTTGCTTTTCCTAGAGATTTAGTTGTGCTCATTAGGGTATGTATTTCAAGGATATAATTTGGCTAAGGTTTTAGGAAGTTATTTTTAAATCTATTCTCTGTTTTGTGGTTTTGTGCTTCTATCTTTCTGCTTAGTATTCTGTTAAATATCTATTGCTCATGGGTGATTACACATATTACCCAATAGAGGGTCTCCCTGTTTTTCTCTCCCACTGTATCTAGTTTTTTATTTTATAATATTTAGCACAATTAAAAATGTTGTTCTACTTTGTGTATTTTTGTGCAAAATAACCTATCTTATCTAGGATTCAACATCCTAGAGTATAGAATTTGCACTTTGCATAAAATTGGAACTTTTTAAAAATGTGATCAATGACCATTGGATATGTAATTTAGAGTTCCATCTACAAACACATTACTGACTGTATAATTAACAACAAAGGGACCCTACCCTAATAAGGTTGGGAGCATGTGACTCAGTTTTAGAATGAGTTGGGGAAGCATTGATTTTCCCTTTTGTCTTTGTAGAGTCTTTCCTTGGAGAGAGCTCTTTTTGCTGTCTCTTCACCATTACAGTCATAGTATTTGAAGAGCCATGATTAGAGGAAAGAACTGTAGAAAATGGGCCAAGAAACCCATTAGTGAAGCTTTTAGTGTTGTTCTAAAGCTTGCCAGTGGTCTAGGCGAAAGGAGTTCTGAAAGCTTTATGTAATAGACTTACCCAACTCATGAATCCACTGGGGCTTGGACCAAAGCCATAGCTAGAATTGGAATGTGTGCACTACTTCTCTGGATCCTCTGGTTATCTCTCTTTTGATTTTATGGCTCTAGAAAATGGTGGTTGAGGATTCAGATATTCTATCTAGAAATCAAATATAATTTCAGTGGTGAAATAACATGTAAAAATAAAAGTGGCAACAAGCCTAAAAAGCAAGGATTTATATTCACAGTATCTAGATATCTTAACAGAGACTAATATAAATTTTGTGATATGTGTGAGGTCACAAGACTAGTAAGTAAAAGAACAGGAATTAGATTCAAGATCTGTTGTAATACAAGAATATGTGCTCTGCATATTTTATTAATTTGCTTACATAGTAAATAAAAATAGCATTCACAAAAGATAGCCTCCTTTGCTACCCTAAAATTGTTACAATTGTACTGGGTTTGAGAGAAAGGAGTATTCCCTGAGAAATCAGACCTGTGGGAGAAACGTATTTAGATAAGAGTAGGAGAGAAAGATGGATTCTTAAGGTAAAAGAGGTGTAAAGGGGCAAGTTAAGGCTTACAGTACCAGGTGAGTGCAACTTGTTCTTCACCTGCCCCTGTAAACAAGTAATAGGTTACGAATGAGTCAAGAGTACAATAGCCACACACTGAATTACTTTAAATGTCGTTCTCTTTCTTTCATGTTGTTATAATGTTGTTTCCAAAACTATGCATTTTAATGATTAATAAACAACATGAACTCAATTTTTTCATAGACTGACTTGACATAAGAACAGGATTATTACAGCCCTATTGTATTTTCCTCTCAGGAAATACTTGTAATAAATGTTCTTGTAAAGTTACATTTTGAGATACTTCTGAATCCATCTCTTGCAAATTAAAAAGATACACATGCATATTATTATGAAAATAAAAGACTGGATTCTGGTAGACTTATTTGCTTTGAGACATTTGTTTCATTTTCAGACTTATCAAGATTTATGAGCTTTTTTCTCCTTACATGAACTCTATACTTCTCTTCACAAATCAGTTGTATGAAGAACAGGATTCACTGCAACTTGCCTAAGTGTAATAAAATCAACCAAAAGAAAGCCCAAAGTTCTCTTTTGCAAAATATGAGTAATGTTATAGAAGAGAAAAACATTCGACCTAGCTCCTCTTTTTACAAATTCCCCTAAAAGAATTTATTACTCAAGTGAATAACTAGTCTAGTGGGATGCAGTTTTCTAGGCTGAGATGTAAAATGTCCTAGGAACATTTATTACTGCATAACTGGACTTGAACATTTTTCAAGATATAGGCCTGCAAATCAGAAACATGTTGGAAAAAATAGTGACTATTAAATTCAGAAGATAATAAAAAACAAGATCAAGATATTTGAATTATCATTTATTTTTTGTCCAATCTACATGATATCCTGTGAGAATTTCTGAGTAGATTTTCACTAAGTATACATCAACATCAACAAGGACATTAAACTGAAAATGATATTCATTTGGTTAAGCTGTTTTGTAACCAAGTTTTTCAGAATGATTGTATTGCCCAAATACATTAGCAAGTTGTTCGTCTGTATCTTCTTCATTTTTGTTAGAGAGACAAAACTATGAAACAAATGAAAAAGTATTAAAAGATTAAGAAAACTTTAATATATTTCCTTAAAATACTTTGAAATAAATATTAAAATCTATAAAAATATATCCAATAATGAGTTATAAAAGTATTGTTTGGACTAAAAAGTGCAGGTAATTCAACTTCAATTTTATTTTATTTACAAAGTGAACTTTTTTCACACATTTTATTTCCATATGAATTATTTAATTTCCTTGTTTTTATATTTATTTTTAGATTTAGATGAACAGCTTCTATTTTTTAAAATATACATGATTTTTCTTCAATTAACAGTACAGACAAATGAGCATTTTTAGCCCATAGGTCAAATAAAAGATTAATAATTTATACATATCAGCTGTAAATTCATAAGAACCATATAGATGTCCACGCGTAGGAGGTGATTAAGACAGGAAAAGTCACCTATGAATGAAGACACATAAATCCTCAACGTTTAAAACAGTAAGACACAGTTTTTCACTTATATTAGCCCTTAAAAAAAATAGAAGATCCACTGTTGAAAAGGTATATATTCCAAGAACTGTTGATAGAAATCAAATGTATTTTGATGGGAAGAATTAACATAGATAAATGTGTATAATTTTCTGTCGCTATACACTTAAGTTACCTAAACAATTAAAGCCTTATTTTCTGCTTCTGTTAAGTGTAGTAATAAAGTCTACTTATTTAATAGGCTACAATATGAAGAAAACCAGGCATATCATATTCTTTGTGTAATGCTTACATATTGCATGTAGCATAGTTGGTAGCCACTATGCTGATTTCCATTTATGACTATGTCTGTATTTTCTAGAAAGAAGTTTTGTAACCTTAATTAAGAAATGCATAAATGTTCAAACCTTTTGTGTAGTAATTTTACTAGTAGGAAATATCCTGAGGAAACAATCACTTACACACACATACACACACACTCACATACACACATATATACACACACATATGCACACACACAGTCATACACACACACACTTACATGCACACACACACATGCACACACACAGACTCACATGCACACACACACTCACATACACACACACTCACATACACACATCTACACCATAAAATTTTATTATGAAATTATTTTGAGTTTATAAAAATGTTTACCAATAGAATAATATTAAGTAACTCAAGGATTTTTTATTAAAACTAATTTTGGTATATTTTTAAAGGACTAAAAATATTTTGGTACACATTTCAGGAGAAATAGGATGCTAGCCCTTGAGAACATGTTGATCTTACTCATTGGCTAACTACACCATTCACCTTACTTTGGCTGGGGAGGCATTTGCAGAGCTCTCCTTCTGACAGTTTTGTCTAGAGGTGGCATCGTTGTCTCCCTTACCCTCAGAAGCTTCACATTTGTTAAGGAAACTTTAAAAATGTCTTTCTTTTTTGAAATGAGCTAGTGGTATGTATATAGCTACTTTATTATTTTTATCTTATTTGTTCAAATATTTTCTTTTCCTTTTATTCTATCTTATTTACTACAGGCATGGACATTCTATTACACATTCGGAAAAGTACAGAGTTTAATACACTCCATACCCAAATCTATATTCAAAACCTGTTTCTATTTTTCCTTATTTGCATCACTAGCTATACTTTCTTTTTAATGTAAATGATAGATACTTTGACACTTCATTCTAAATATATCAAGCATATAGCTCCAAAAAGTAATATTCTCAAATTTTACTACAATTCTATTATTACAGCTAAAATAATTGAGACGAATCACGTAATATTACAAAAAACCCACAAATTCTATATTTGAGCATATTCAGATATCCTAAAAGTGTATTTATAGCTTGTTTGTTCACACTTGGAGTCAATCAAGAATCACACATTTTATTTGGTTGTATTGGTTCTTAAATCTCTGTTAATCTACAATAGACCCAACTTTTTTTCTGTTTACTTTTATGACATAGAAAGTCTATTGCCAGTGGTTGTCCATTTTCAAATTTGTAACATAGAACTGATTTCTTTATTCTCTGAAGCATATTATGTCATTACATTACACAACAACTTCCTGAATTTATTCAATATGTACATATTGAATTATGAGTGTATGTCAGCCAGAGAACATATAGCTATGACAGAAAAAAAAATAACCAGAAAGATCTGTCTTTCTTTTTGCTCTAAATATTTTTTTCTCTTTCCTTTTACGATGCAACTCACTCACTTGAAATAGCTGTGTGGATACAGAACTTTTATGTGCTACTACTTACTAAATTATATGGGTGTGTTTTTCCTCGTCTCAGAACAGCATATCAATAGATGCTATAAAAGCATGAGGTACATTTGTAAAACATTGAATTCGGTTCCAAATACCTCAAAATTTTTCCCTAAAGAGCACTTTTTGAATGACATTAAGACATAGGAATCTAAGTTCATCAAGCAAAGATGGGTGCCTGACTGCTCATCAACTAATCATATATGACTCAAAGAATAGGAATTCAGAGGGTCTGTGTCCAGCTTTCTCATGGGTAAATAAGGAAGGCACCCACAAATCTTATGTAAGTCATAGGAGGAAGTGTGGTTCTTTGCAGTGAACCATTTCCTGGAACACACAAAACTGGGGGGATTTTTTAACCTTTGCTGTTTTCCAGGAGCACGTGTTTCTGGTAAAATTCAACATTGTCAGGAGCAGCCAGAGTGATAAGATAACTTATACAAAAGACAATCCCTAATAACTTAGACATAAGATGATCCCTAATGCAAATGGTGCCTGTGTCTGGAAGAAGCAGTGACACCTTCATAAAACTAAGCTTTTCCCTTAATAATATAGTGCTTTCCAGCAGAGGCAATAGCAGAGCTCAGGAGAGAAAGTTCTGCTCAGAAGCTGAAATGTAGATCAAGCACATAATGCTTGAAGTAGTAGTTTCTTGAACTTATTTGTGAGCACATGCAGAAAGTCTCCTGAGTTAAAAACCACCATCACCACCACCACCACCACAACAACAAAAACAGGGAGGACATTTGCAAAGGTACAGAGTTTCTGCAGAGCTTCTGAAAACAAGAGCCAGTAAAAATTTTGATGTAGTAATGTTATTACTACAAATGTGAATTCATTTTTACATACTTTTGATGACTTGTGGAAGTCTAGGTTACAGTCACATAGAAAAATAATTACCCCTTCCCTGAAGCGCCCTGAGTTTGAGATCAAGACAAAAATGATACTAAATGTTTCGACTTGGCATGCCTTGAGGCATAATAGGAAGACTGATATAACACTATCCATAGATGGCAGAATACCATTATTTTATAGATATGACTGTCTATGTTATGGTATGTTTTCTAATAAACATGTTTTGTTTCAGGAAAGGAAAACAACAGAAATATTTGAGATATCTGAAAGAGTGAAGTTTCCCTAGTGCTGTGAGGAGATTACTAAGAAAAAATGGCATGTAATAATTTTATTTGATTAAAATAAGAACTCAATAATAGATAACAAGCTTCAGGATAGTTTTAGGAAAAATAATTCTTTCTTCACCTTTTGTTATGTTTTGTTTTGAAGACAGGGTCTCACTCTGT
Source organism: Macaca nemestrina (assembly GCF_043159975.1). Lineage (NCBI taxonomy): Eukaryota > Metazoa > Chordata > Mammalia > Primates > Cercopithecidae > Macaca > Macaca nemestrina. The sequence goes on from NC_092140.1 coordinate 26,091,509, forward strand.
TGCCCAGGCTACAGTGCAGTGGCATAATTATGACTCACTGCAGCCCCGCCTTGGCCTCCTAAGCTCAGGTGAGCCTCCCAACTCAGCCTCCCATGTAGGTGGGACTGCAGGCGCACATCACTACTCCTGGCTGATTTTTTTTTAAAATTTTTGTAGAGACAGGGTTTCACCATTTTGCCCAGGCTGATCTCAAACTCCTGAGCTCAAGTTATCCTTCTACCTCAGCCTCCTAAAATGCTGGGATTACGAATATGAGTCACCATCCCCAGATGACACTTAACATTCTAAGTAAATTGGACATAATTAGGAATCAGTAATATAAACATTTTAAGGCTCCGATTGTAACCAGCATCCCTTTCAGCATTTTGACAGAAGTTCTGTATCTTCTACTTCAATAATTAAATTTACTTTTCCTCATGCACCTGCATTCAACATTAATTTTAAAAAGATCCTGTCAAATACTACTCTTGAGCTTTTGTTTAATTACTCTTATTAAAATATTTCCAGAAACTACTATGAAGGAATTTACATAATTTATATTCATATATTGAAAATAAAATAGAGAGTTTGCTGAGGTAATTTCTATTGTCTATTGAAAATAGAGTTTTCAGCTATATTATAAGGTAAATTAAATTGTGTTGTAAAAGTCTGGGTGCAAAACTATAATTTTACCATTTTTTCTGGAAAATATGGGTTCGAGTGTCTAATTAATAAGCTTAAAAACGTTCTGTGGTGAAATTTAAAAGTTTCTTTAAAAGTGCTTGTATGAAAAATAGTTTTTCTCCATGTCTACTACGTAGTGTTTCTCAAAGTTGCTACTACGAACACGAGAAGGTTTTTGAAAATATTGCTTTTTTGGTTCCACAAACTCTCTACTAAAATTTTTATTTTAATCTTATCTTTCTATTTTGATAATAATTTGACAATAACCTTATATAAGCATATTCTTTATCAGATACAATACAGCTCTGTTATTTCAGTGCCATGGCTGCCTTTGGGTTTATGATATTTTTGGCTCCAAGTTGTATGATAGGAAGTTAATGAACAAATGAGGTAGAAAAGCTACATATGCAATACATTTGTCCCAAGTGAAGCCCAAATTACATGCCTATGACACTATGGAAACAAAAGTTTGGTAGCATTTTAATGTGAGTAAAATGAGAAATTGGGTCATCCCATGGCTTGGGGTTGACTAGGCCTGTGACACTCAACAGAAAACTTTATCACAGCAATCATATCATATTTTAATTGAGGTTGGAAATTTACTGTTAATAACACATGTTCTATTGTCTCAAATTTACATTGTTAATTTTAATTTTATGGGTTTATAAGTTGCTTGTGCTTAGCTTACAAATTCTCTTTGGTTTCATAGTTATAAATTCAAAGAATAAATTAGAGTTCATCCCAAGATTTATGTTTTTAAGTATTTAATTAATATCATAATGTAATTTAAGTTGATACTTGGATCAGCTAGAATTCTTTTTAATGTGAAAAAGGTCCATAAATTCGTCAAACTGGAGAAACTATTCATTGAATCATATATCTTTTTTTCCCTTTTATACGTGCAAGATAAAGAAGAAAATATGTATTAAATTAGAAGAATTATTTCCAAGTATGTAGTTGAAACTACTTGTTTAACATTATGTCATTCTTTCAATCCACACATTTTTAGGAGCTCCTGTTATCGTAATATTATTTACCTCTCAAGAAATTTATTAGAACTTGAGAACAGAAAACAACAACAACAAACAACACGTACATTAAAGAAAAAAAAAAAAAGGCCGGGCGCGGTGGCTCAAGCCTGTAATCCCAGCACTTTGGGAGGCCGAGACGGGCGGATCACGAGGTCAGGATATGGAGACCATCCTGGCTAACACAGTGAAACCCCGTCTCTACTAAAAAATACAAAAAAAACTAGCCGGGCGGGGTGGCGGCGCCTGTAGTCCCAGCTACTCGGGAGGCTGAGGCAGGAGAATGGCGTAAACCCGGGAGGCGGAGCTTGCAGTGAGCTGAGATCCGGCCACTGCACTCCAGCCTGGGCGACAGAGGGAGACTCCATCTCAAAAAAAAAAAAAAAAAGGAAAATAAAGAAAATATTATTTTAAGGCCAAATATGTTAGTGCATCAAATAAGTAAATAATTTCTTGACAAACAAGAATTATATACTACTCTTGGAAATATTTTTCGATGAAGACATCCACACAGAGAAATGAATTTACCAGTTTCAATTATTTTACTTGTTGCCATGACAACACTATAGCCAGTTTCCCTTTTCTGTTTTTTTTTTTTAATTTTTAACATAATATTTATTGAACCTGCAATGTTTATTAAATCAAGTATTTTGCTACATGATGGAGGTATAAAATGGAACAGGCCATCACTGTTCTAAAGGATTTTGGAACCTTCTGGGGAGAATCTTAATATTAAATATTAGGGCTTGAATTGATTGTATCAAATGCCCCTAAAGTTGGTAAAATTGTTAAATCTCTGCTCATTATTTTTAGTTAGTTAATAATTTGTGGTGTTTCAGAATTTTTTATATGTATTTATTTTTACTTCGTTTTAGGGTGTGGTTAAGAGAGAAAAAAATTGCCATTAAGGAATAAGCAAATACATTTTCTGAAGTGAGGATATAGCACCTATCTCTGAGATCAAAGTCATCTGACCAAAACTGATGCCTCTGAGACTGTAACAAAAGAGTGAATAATGAAATATAAGAATGGGGATTCTGCACTAACTCTATGGGGAAGAAAACAATGGGTAAGAGCAAAAGGATCAACATCAGCAACTCCTGTTTCCACTGATTTATTTATGAGATGCCGTCTGCGTGATTCCAAAATCTCCCAGCCTTTTTCTCCCCTGTCAAGCTTCCCTGTCTCTAAAAGAGATCTTATTCTTCCTGCACAGAAAGAAATAATAATGTATCATTAAAATATTATTATTACATTCGAAGTTACTTACACTCTTTCCCATTCCTATAATTTCCTAGTTGGAAGCCCTCGCACTTGGGAAATTATTTAATGTGGTTTTTTCTTCCTGACATATAAATTGTCACATCATCTTAAATGTTGGGACTTCAGGTTGGGAAGTGGGTGGATCATATTCTTGAGGAAACTGCCTTCCTTTTATAGATAACATTACCTTCTTGTAAAGGTTGCTTTCTATGTATTATTCTACTTTTTTTCTAAGACTATACCATATAATGAATCTACAGGCTTGACATCCCATTACTAAGATTATAATTATTGAGGTCTTCAACAGAATTTCAAGTCAAATATGTTTTGTTATATGCCTATTTATATTTCACTCCTTGATTCACCTGGTTAGGATCTCAGAATTGAATTTTAATTGCAGATTTATTACTTCTTCACTCTCTTTATGTATTAATTTAAAATTTACTTTTTCCTATCTTCATCTTGGTTCGAGAAGGTTATTTCCCTTTCATTTGATTTCTTTGTTTTAATTTACATGTGCATATTTATTACCTGTATATAAGCAAACATAGAATAGGATAGTATGAGTTAATAAATAAATACATTATCAGAATATTTTCTGTATATTTAATATACATTGCAATTAAAATGCACTGTTTAGCTGAACTGTGCCTCCTAAAAACTGTAGCATATAAAGACAGCTCTATGTGAAATATAAAATTATGTTTTTTTCTCCATGTCTATGATTTATTGAAGTAATGTTCTTCAGGACATTTTTTAATTTTTATTTTTAAATTTATAATTGGCATAATAATTGTACATATTTATAGGGTACAATGTGATGTTTCAATGCATGTAGATAATATAATGATCAAATTGGGATAACTACCGTATCTATCACTTTAAACATTTGTCGTTTTTATGTGACAGGTGACCACATTTAACATATTCTGTTTTAGCTGTGTTGAAATATACACCAAATTGTAGTTTGCTATAGTCATCCTCCTGGAATTATTTTTTTTCTGAGTTTAGATTTTCAGAACACCACAAACTGGAAACCAAATTATTAATCAAATTGACAGAAAAATGTTATTCTTATTAATAAAAATACCATTTCATATGTATATTTGTAACTGCAATGTCTATTGTGAGCTGTAATCCCTTTATGGAGGTAAATATGCAAATAAAATAAGCAAATGGTGAAAAAGCAGCCTTTCAGACTGACTACTTTCTAAATAGATCCAAACTTCCATCCAAATAAGAAGGTGCAATATTAAAATTTTAAGACTTCTAAGTCATTTTGTGGGGGTAAAGGATTAATATTACATTTCAGGAGTTGGATTAGAACAGTGAGTAAAATGAATAAGATAAGGAATTCAAGATCTTTTCTTAAATATATTGAACTGTGATGACCCATGTCAATTAAAATGTTCCAGGTTATGTGACGAACACTATAACCTTTACAAACATAAATTGTAGAGATTTGTATTTTGAATAAGGTTCAACTAAGTAGAAATGATAGCCTCCATAAGTTTATTTACTACTCCTGGAAATTTTTTTTTTATTAAAAATAAAAATGTTATTGTAATTACAGTAGTGAGTTATATATAATGTCTCAATGGCAATTGTAGTTGATTGTCCCCCAAAATAACATTACTATTCTATATAGCTAAGTTTATTGGTTTCAGCATGACATAAATAGGCCTGTGTTTGAAAAAAAAAATTTAACCTCTCTTATTGAGTTTATCCTTTCTATTTACCTCAACCTTATTCATCTTTCTAGGCATTATCATATAGTGAAAAATACTGAAATATACAGATAAATATTATTTATAAATATCACAGCCACCATTTACTGAGCCATCACCCACCATGTGTCAGGCATGTTAAGGATGTATCATACATCATTTCCAACACTCTGAACAGCACGCAGTGTAAATTTTGTTATCTCCACTGAAATTTCCCCCAGTGATTATAAGCAAACTGAGCTTAAAAGATGCTAAAGTGGCCAAGTACATAGAATGAGTGATTGACATGGTTTCAAAACCAGACTTGAAAACTCAATCTCTTTCTACTAGCAAAAGTTCCTTAGAAAACAAATAAGTCAATACAAAACAATTGGGGATAGTCCCTACCTTTCAATGGCCATAATATTGTGTTTGATTTTTAGAGATCTCACGACGATAATGTGGATATTCCTGCTCAAAAATGTTTGTTTACTTTAATTATCAGTTCCATAAAGTATTTTACATTTATTTATAATTTGTTCTGAAATTAAATCTGCATATTAGGGGATGTCACAATGTGGTCTGACGCACGTTGGAAGACTCCTTTTAGTGGGTCCAAGAGTGCCTCAGTTTGTTTTCAAGTACTGATCTGTACATAGCTGGATCTTCTTTATATACTTCAACTAGAACAACATAACAGACTGAGTTCAGAAAAGTGGAATATTCAGTTGTTTTCTACTAAGCCAATCATTAAAGAGTTTCACAAAAATACAAAGCAGCACAGATCTTCTCATTAAACTTACTTTTGCTTTGCAGAATAACCATTTGTCATCAAAATGTTACTTTTGTTAATATTTATATATATATTATTACTATTTAAAAAATTTAGTGAATTGCTAGGAAAATGAGTGAGTCTTTTAAAAATTTTTCAATTTTTATTTTTTAATTATTATTTTTTTGAAACAGAGTCTCGCTCTGTCCCCCAGGCTGGAGTGCAGTGGCACGATCTTGGCTCACTGCAAGCTCCTTCTCCAAGGTTCCTGCCTCAGCCTCCGGAGTAGCTGGGACTACAGGCGCCCGCCACCATGCCTGGCTAATTTTTTGTATTTTTTTTTTTTAAGTAGAGATGAGGCTTTACCGTGTTAGCCAAGATGGTCTCGATCTCCTGACCTTGTGATCTGCCCACCTCGACCTCCCAAAGTGCTGGGATTACAGGCGTGAGCCACTGCACCAGGCCCCAGTTTTAATTTTTAATATGGTAATATCAATAGATACAACCTGCATAAACTAAAGCTCTTTGGGGCCTTCCATGACATTAAAAATGTAAGTGGTCTCAGGATAGAGAAGTTTCAGGACTATCACTGTACATTTTTGTAACATTTATTTTATTTATTGTTTTGCTAATTTATCTTTATGTAGTTGCTGCTTTATAAGATGTAAACTCCTTGATAATAAAAATGTCATTTGTTTTATTTGCTAGTGTGTTTAATGCCATGATGTGCATAACTGGCATGTAAGAAATATTTGGAGATTGTTGATTGGCAGAGATTAATTAAATTACCCTCATCATTACATAGGTAATTAAGCTCAGAGCAGAAATTAAAACTGAGATTTCTAGTAGTATTGTGAATCACAGCTAGAAAATAAAATCTGTCTCTAAAGTGGGAGGATTTCATATTTTAGCATGGGATTTTACACGGGATCAATTGGATTTTTTCTCTAGGGACATTGGAATGGAGACTAGGCAATGCCGTGTAGCTTAGCTATGCATGATTGACCTGTAAAGCTGTGTATCCACTGTCTGTATTTGGGATTCGATTCTCATTGGAGGGATGCCTTGATGAGCCACATCAAATTTTCAACTTCCTCCTGGTAAGTGTCCCATTCATTTTGCAGCCCAAGCTTAGGGAATAAAATTATGGCTTTCTTACAGAGGTATGAATTTGTTTGCTATAGAGGTGATATTTACTTTCAAAATCTAAATTTTTAAATATCCACAATTAGGTATTGGCTGAAAGAAATTTATGTATAAAGATGAACTTTATTTAAGAAAGTGTATTTAGACTTCTCTATAGCTGGAAACCATCTCAATCTTTCTCTTAATATCTTGTCTTCTTATATTTATTTGTGTGCCTATGTTTGCATCTCATTTCTCTACATGGCTGGTGTATTAGTCCATTCTCACACTGCTATGAAGACATACCTGAGACTGGGTAATTTAAGAAGAAAAGAGATTTAATTGAGTTACAGTGTCACAGAGTATACAGGTAACATGGATGAGGAGGCCTCAGGAAACTTACACTCATGACAGAAAGCAAAGGGGAAGCAGGCACAATCTTCACATGGTGGAGTAGAAGAGAGAGAGCGCATGAAAAGGGAAGTGCTATACATTTTTAACCAACCAGATCTCCTGAGAACTCGTTCACTATCACAAGAACAGCAAGGGGGAAATTGTTCCCATGATCCAATCATCTCTCATCAGGTCCCTTCCCCAACATTGGAAGTTACAATTCCACATGAGATTTGGATGGGGACACAGAGCCAAACCATATCAGTTGCCTTATATTATTAATTATATGTGGCTCATCAAAGCATCCCCCCAATGGGAATCGAATCCCAAATACAGACAGTAGGTACACAGCTTTACGGGTCAATCATGCGTAGCTAAGCTACACGGCATTGCCGTGTCTCCATTCCAAAGTCCCTAGAGAAAAATCCAATTGATCCCATGTAAATGAGTTATCTACTCTCTCTATACCATTCTCTGAGCCTAGGGTGGTGGCATGTTTAGGTTGGGAGCAGGAGTGTTGTTTTACATAAAATGTAAAGCTAAGTGTATGTTCTTTATGAAGGAATACAAAGAAGTAGATATATGGGAAAGGTCTGTACCTTTAGGACTCCAAATTATCAAATCCTTCAAAAGATGTTAGATCTTTATATAAAGTGATAGGGAATCCTTACTGATTTATGAAACATCAATCCCCAAATTATATAAACTTTTGCTTTAGTGGTTTTAATACTACTTGCCATAAGGCCTCTGGGAGATTTGATCAAAAACAAAAACGATATCGTAACTACAGTAGTGAGTCATGCATAATGCCTAAATGGCAGTTTTAGTTGGTTGTCCTAAAAAATAACATTACTATTCTCCATAACTAAGTTTGTTGGTTTCAGCATGACATAAATAGGCCTTTGTTTGAAAATAATTTAAATGTAACTATACACATACATATTGAAACTTTTCAGGATACATTTTTACTATGAATTTGCTGTATCTGAAATGTACAGAAATATACAATGCAGATTTTTATATAAAGCATAATATGAGGGAAATTATGAAATTTCAAAATAAGCTTTCAGTAGCATTGTAGTATGCTTTCGTAGAAACAAAGTTATCCAGAAGGCACATGAAGTCCCAGTGTGTCCTAAGTCAGCAATGCACAATGCCTAATTTATTTTCCCACAAGTTTTATGTCTAGAAGTTACATAATAGCTAAGAAGGAGCTTAGAGAAAAGCTTTAGAATAAATGAAACTAAGAGCTATAGGTTGTCATTACAATATTCTTTAAGAGCTTATCATTGTCCTGCAATAAATATATTGCTAAAAAATTTGTTCAATAAACAAACCTTGCAATAACGTGACACTGAGGCACATAATCACATACTTTTAATACTGTTTTCAAAAAATATTCATGAAATAAAATGTCAAAGTCCTTTCTACATTCAAGTTATTAAATAAAAATTGACTACAAAAAATATATTGCACATTGGTTCTGTTCACTATTAAGAATCCAGCTTAATAAGAAAAATGAATATAGAATCTATATACAATATAGTAATCATTACAATTCGTGTATGTAGCTCTCCTTGTTTCTTGTTGTCGAAGTAAGTAGTAATGATTCTACATGATATATTTTTATATTGTAGACTGCTAATGGGAAGATATGAGCACGTCAACTTTTCCTTTGTGGGAGAGGTTAGGAGACTGAGTGAATGATCAAAAGTGCTGCAACACAACACAGAGATTAGCTGAGTCTGGAAGGGGAAGATAATCCATTGTGCTGATGATAAGTATCCTTCCATTAGAGACAGGTGTTAGTTTGAGTTTTGCACTGGGTTGGAGAACTCTAAGAAATTTAGACATTTAAGTTATTTTTCTTATTCAATTTTCATTAAAGAAAATAGCTTTAATGTTTTTTGTTTGTTTGTCAAAAAAAGAAAAGAAAAGAGGGCCAGGCACAGTGGCTCACGCCTATAATCCCAGCACTTTGGGAGGCCGAGGAGGGCGGATCACCTGAGGTCAGGAGTTCGAGATCAGCCTGGTCAACATGGTGAAACCCTCTCTCTACTAAAAATACAAAAATTAGCCAGGTGTGGTGGCACACACCTGTAATCCCCTCTACTTGACAGGCTGAAGCAGGAGAATCACTTGGACCTGTGAGACGGAGGCTGTAGTGAGTTGAGGTCCCCATTGCACTCCAGCCTGGGTGACAGACAGGAGTCTGTCAACAAACAAACAGACAAACAAACAAACAAAAACTCTGCTATACCAATTGCTAAGTTACTATATATGTGAAAGAGAAATCAACCAACAGTGTATAAGGGTGAGAGAATCAAGGCTAGGATATGGAAGGAGGCGAGGTTGGCTAATGGCATTTACTTAGAGGAAGAGAGAGCAGGAAGTATTTTTTCCAACTATGTGGTTCCTGATACAAGATCTGAAAATATGATAAGGTTTGACTTGCCAAAGTAGGGCAACAGCTTGCCAATGGAACAATGGCTGCTTCGTAAAACCATTTGCTCTGAGTTCAGATAAGTAAAAAAACTTTTCTCCTATTTTCCTTGACTCTCTCATGCATGATCTTGGATTCTCTGTATTTTCCAGTTTGGGATATCACCACCTCTATCAGTTAGAGTCCATCTGCTGTAATAAACAACCTACAAAATTACAGTGATATAAATAAGTAAACTCTATTTCTGTGTGTAACAATATCCTGGTAGTCCAGGTTATCAGGCAGCTTTGCCCCATGAAGACATTCACAAAATCAGACAATTTTCCTCCTGGGTTCCTACTATTCAATAGTTTGTGCCCTTGTGTACTCAGTCAAAAATAAGCTGCTTCCACATCTTCATTCCAGCCAATGGAAGGGGGTAAAAGACTCACCCATACAAAAAAGCTTAACTCAGATCACCCAGAAATAGCACCCAATATGTTTACTCACACACATTGTTCCAAACATGAGGTAGATATGCGCACTTAATCAGAGGTAAGCCAGGGACATACAGGTTTTAGCTGGATGGTCAAATGTTTAGATAAAGATGTATTTATAGGGAAGGAAGAAAATAAATTTAGGGAGAAAAGCACTACTTGTCTGATTTCTGATTTCTTCAAGTTATCTTCTATTCAAGTTGGATTTGGCTATGCAGTCAGTGATTTGCTTTCATTATGCATTTCCTGACCGTAGCCTTATCCCTGGTTCTATTTTTATCACCCCATTACTATCTTTCATCCTCTCATATATGCTTTTTTCTTTATTTTCTGATTCCACTCCCACCTCTCAACCCAAAATTTTGCTGTAACTTCTTTCAGCGGTATATTTTGGTACCTAGTACAGTGAAAGTGCTGAGTGTTAAGGTTCCATTAAAGGAAAAATATATATTTTATATAATTGCATTAAAAAGATTACTTACAGTTAAGTAAATTAAAAAGGATATCATGTACATAATGCATTTGATTTGGAAGTTGAGTTTTATAACGTTTAAAAACTAACAATATAAGGATAAAAGATAATTCTAGATGAAAAATTCATACATTAAAAATACTATTGTAGAAAAAGTACAAAGTTTCTATAATAAAGAGAAAGTAATGCAATATGTTGGATTCTGTGCATGCAATACATTTTTATTGTGCATCAAGTATATTTATACTGTTTTGGCTACTGGGCTTCAATCATGATCAAAACAGCTAAAACTTATTGGCTCTATGAATTCAGCATTCTACTGGGGTAAGAGGGATAATTAATTAAAAATACTTAACACTGAATTACTCATTAGGTTAGAAGGCAAGGCATCAAACTCTGCTACTTTCCATAGATATATCTGGTTCTTTACTCCTCATCAACAGATGGAAGATTTTCCTCACTCCTTTGAGATTATGCATAAGAAAATGATGTATAGACATATTCAATAACTATTATAGGCATATTCAATAACTTATACACAATTTCCCATGTTCTCTTCTTTCTTTCTACTGCTGACGTAACTGGGTAAACAGAAGGTGGTGGTAGAATCTTAGTTTGATAGATCATCCATCAGCTGAATCCAAAGGAACTACAATCCGCTGAGACTCCCTGCAGACCTACATGGTATTTCAGAATGATCTTGGTTATTTAAACCACTGAGATTTGAGACTGATTGTCACATTACTATAACTTACTTACACTGTTTGAAACAGGCATTTTCAATTCAAAACAAACAAAGAAAACCAAACAAAAACAGGTCAGGGAAAGGAGAATAAACAACAACAAAGAGAAGATGATTTGCAGTTCAAAACAGGTGGTGAATAGAGATTTTCCATCGAATATGAGACAGATGAATAATAAATGAAGGTGAGGGAGATAGTAATGAAAATATTTGGGGGAAGACAGTCCAGACTGAGGAAATAGCCTGTGCAAAGGGCCCTAAGGCAGGGATTTTCCTTGCTTATTCTGTGTATAGAAAGGCCATTTAACAGAGTGACCAGACAATTGACTGACTGAAATCAACAAGTGGATTATTGATGAGAAAGATGGTGGGTAGATCGTATATGGCCTTTTTGTCATTGTAAGGATTTTGACTACTTGTCTGAGTAAAACATGAGAAATGATATTAAGTGACAAAATAGAAATTGTATTTTAAAGGAATCACTCAGACTGCTGGTTCATATAAAAAGTAAAGTGGGACAACTGCAGTCAGGCTAATTAGGAGTTTGTGTGTGTGTGTATGTGTGTGTGTGTGTTTCTTTAAGTTCCTAGATACATGTGCAGGATGTGCAGGTTTGTTATATAGGTATACATGTGCCATGGTGGTTTGCTGCACCTATCAACCCATCATTTAGGTTTTAAGCCCCGCATGCATTAGGTATTTGTTCTAATGCTCTCCCTCCCATTGTCTCCCAACCCCCAACAGGCCCCTGTATGTGTTGTTACCCTCCCAGTGTTCATGTGTTCTCAATGTTCAACTCCCACTTATGAGTGAGAAAATGTGGTGTTTGGTTTTCCATTCCTGTGTTAGTTTGCTGAGAATGATGGCTTCCAGCTTCATCATGTTCCTGCCAAGGACATGATCTCATTCTTTTTTATGGCTGCATAGTATTCCATGGTGTATATGTGCCACATTTTCTTTATCCAGTCTATCACTGATGGGCACTTGGGTTGGTTCCAAGCCTTTGCTATTGGAAATAGTGTTGCAATAAACATAACTGCGCATGTATCTTTATAGCAGAATGATTTATAATACTTTGAGTATATACTCAGTAATGGGATTGCTGGGTCAATTGATATTTCTGGTTCTAGATCTCTGAGGAATCTCCAGGCTGTCTTCCACAATGGTTAAACTAATTTACACTCTCACCAATTGTGTAAAAGCATTCCTATTTCTCTACAGCCTTGCTGGCATGTGTTGTGTCTTGGCTTTTTAATAATCGCCATTCTGATTGGCATGAGATGGTATATCATTGTGGTTTTGATTTACATCTAATGATTAGTGATGATTAGCTTTTTTCATATGTTTGTTGGCTGCATAAATGTCTCCTTTTGAGAACGGTCTGTTCATATCCTTTGCCCACTTTTTGATGGGGTTCTTTGTTTTTTTTCTTGTAAATTTATTTACATTCCCTGTAGATTCTGGATATTAGGTCTTTGTCAGGTGGGTAGATTGCAAAAATTTTCTCCCATTCTGTAGGTTGCCTGTTCACTCTGATGATAGTTACTTTTGCTGTGCAGAAGCTCTTTAATTTAATTAGATACCATTAGTCAATTTTGGCTTTTGTTGCAATCACTTTTGGTGTTTTAGTCATGAAGTCTTTGCTCATGCCTATGTCCTGAATGGTATTGCTTACGTTTTCTTCTAGGGTTTTTATGGTTTTGGGTTTTACATTTAAGTCTCTAGTCCATCGTGAATTAATTTTTGTATAACGTGGAAGGAAGGGGTCCAGTTTCAGGTTTCTGCATATGGCTAGCCAGTTTTCCCGACACCATTTATTAAATAGGGAATCCTTTCACCATTGCTTGCTTTTGTCAGGTTTGTCAAAGATCAGATTGTTGTAGGTGTGTGGTGTTATTTCTGAGGTCTCTGTTCTGTTCCACTAGTCTATATAGGTACCAGTACCATGCTGTTTTGGTTACTGTAGCCTTGTAGTATAGTTTGAAGTCAGGTAGTGTGATACCTCCAGCTTTGTTCTTTTTTCTTAGAATTGTCTTGGCTATTTTTTTGGTTCCATGTGAAATTTAAAGTAGTATTTTTCTAATTCTGTCAAGAAAGTCAATGGTAGCTTGATGGGAATATCATTGAATCTGTAAACTACTTAGAACAGTATGGCCATTTTTATGATACTGATTCTTCCTACCCATGAGCATGGAATGTTTTTCCATTTTTTTATGCCCTCTCATTTCCTTGAATAGTGGTTTGTAGTTCTCCTTGAAGAAGTACTTCACATTCTTTGTAAGTTGTATTCCTAGGTATTTTATTCTCTTTGTGACAATTGTGAATGGGAGCTCATTCATGATTTGGCTCTCTGCTTGTCCATTGTTTGTATATAGTAATGCTTGTGATTTTTGCATATTGATTTTGTATTGAGAATTTGCTGAAATTGCTTATCAGCTTCAAGAGTTTTTAGGCTGAGATGATGGGGTTTTCTAAATATAGAATCATGTTATCTGCAAACAGAGGCAATTTAGCTTCCTCTCTTCCTATTCTAATATCCTTTATTTCTTTCTCTTGCCTGATTGCTCTGGCCAGAACTTCCAATACTATGTTGAATAGGAGTGGTGAAAGAAGACAATCTTGTCTTGTGCTGATTTTCAAAGGGAATGCTTCCAGCTTTTGTACATTCAGTATGACATTGGCTAGGGGTTTGTTTTCTCAGTACCACATGGCATTTATTCTAAAATCGACCACATAATTGGAAGTAAAACACTTCTCAGCGAATGGAAAAGAATAGAAATCATAACAAACAGTCTCTCAGACCGCAGTGCGATCAAATTAGAACTCAGGATTAAGAAACTCACTCAAAACGGCACACTACATGGAAATTGAACAACCTGCTTCTGAATGACTCCCGGGTAAATAACGAAATTAAGGCAGAAATAAAGAGGTTCTTTGAAACTAATGAAAAAAAAAGAGAAAATGTACCAGAATCTCTGGGAAACAGCTAAAACAGTGTTAAAAGGGAAGTTTATAGCATTAAATGCCCACATCGGAAAGCTAGAAATATCTCAAATTGACACCCTACCATAACAATTAAAAGAACTTGAGAAGCAAGAGCAGACAAATCCAAAAGCTAGCAGAAGACCAGAAATAACTAAAATCAGAGCAGAACTGAAGGACACAGAAACACAAAAACCTGTGTGTGTGTGTGTGTGTGTGTGTGTGTGTGTGTGTTAAGATGGTATCTCACTCTCTCCCCTAGGTGGGAGTGAAGTGGTGCAATCTTTGCTCATTTCAACCTCCGCCTCCAGGGTTTAAGCGATCCTCTAATTAGGAGATTATTATATTAATCCATGTGAGAGATGATGGTGGCTCAGATTAGAACAGTAGCATTAGAGAGGGTGACATGGGTCCTGATGAATTACATGTGAATGTGAAAAAAGAGAGTATTCAAAATGACTCCAGGCTATTTTGGCCTACAACACTTGAAGAAAAAGAGGAGGGAAATTGAGACAGAGAGACAACACAACTTTTTAAAAATGCTTTGCTGAGAAAGAGGAGTACACAGATGGAGGATTGCAAGAGATGCAGGTCAAGTGTGCGTGTGTGTGTGTGTGTGTGTATATATATAAAGTTTGAAAGAAATAACACTATGTTTTTGTGCTGATTTAAATGTTGATGGAGACAACCAAAATAAATAAATTCTGAAGACAACCTAAGTGTGTGTGTGTATATATATATATGTATACACACACACACACACACATATATAGGTATCAAAATGTGAAGACCTTAACAACACCCAGAATTAAAGATAATTTACCTGCAAAGAAATGTCTATTGAAAAAAAAACACAAGAATCAATGGAATCAAGAAAGATATTCTTATAATACTTAGTTAGGAAAGATAAAGTAATAGTTGATAAGTTTTACTATATTACAGTTACAAAATTTTTTATTGAAAGATTCAGCTGATAAAATAAAAAGCTACAATTTATAAAACATATTGGCAACCCATATATCTGAAAGATATCCACAATATGAAAACAACTTCTATAAATTAATACCGAAAGTGAAAAATGGAGCTAAATATTTATGAAGAAATTTGAAAGAGGAAGAATAAAAGTAGTGATTGAACATATGAATAAATGAAATTCAGCCTCATTACTCATGGGGAGATATAAATTAAGACTTCCATGAAAAATTGTTTTATATTTATCCCAGTGTCAAAAATTCAAA
Source organism: Macaca nemestrina (assembly GCF_043159975.1). Classification (NCBI taxonomy): domain Eukaryota; kingdom Metazoa; phylum Chordata; class Mammalia; order Primates; family Cercopithecidae; genus Macaca; species Macaca nemestrina. Next base: position 26,106,812 of record NC_092140.1, read on the forward strand.
CATCTGATTATACCAAGTGGTGGAAAGCATACTTATCAATTTCTACTTTTGTACATGACTGGAAAGAGTTTGTATCAGTGCAACCATTATTTTAAAAGGTTTTGAAATTACTTTATTCTCTATTATTAATTTTTTGTTACAGTTTAGTTATCATTCTTTCAATGGTTTCCTGGAAATTCCAAAATGTATTTGTAACAATATACTCTATCTGAAATTATCAGTTTTACTATGTCCCAGACAATAAATGTAGAATGGACCAATAATATTTACTCCAGCCTTTTTAGATTTTTTTCATATGTTAAAATTCTAACAATTTATGTTATAAAGCCCACAAACATTGTTACTATTGTTACTTCAAACATTTTCACTCCCGTGCCCACATACCTGCATGTACCCATACACATTTATGGTTTTTTCTGTGCTTTTTATTTCTAATTAGAATTCTAGCTGGTATCATTTCCTTCAGAGTGAAGAACTTTATTTAGTTGTTCTTGTAATGCAGGTGTGCTGGTGATGAATTCTTTTAGCTTTTGTGTTTTTTTTTTTTTTTTGAGGTACAGGTTGTTTCACCTTAATTGAAGGTTACTTTCATCCAGTGTAACAGTCTAGGTTGACAGGTGTTTTTTTGTTATTGTTCTTGTTTTTGTCCGTTTCAGTAATTTTAAAATGAGGTAAAATCTGTAAAATATCTCAAGGTCCTGTCACTTAGAATATAAAAATATATATTTGGATAAACAGGAGATTATAGGATTCCAAATACATTTAATTAAATAATGGCTCAAATACTGAAATCTGCTGAGTAGATAGTTGTCCTTTCTTTGTTGGTCCTCAATAGAAAACTGGATTCTGTTGTTGTTGTGGTTGTTGTACGTTTTGCTACTGTATAACTGTGTTACAATTAATATTTTATATTGTTTCATGTTGCATTTTGTAGAGCTGTGTATCATCAACTATTTATTTTTATTTTTTTATTTGTTATTATACTTTAAGTTCTAGGTACATGTGCATAACGTGCAGGTTTGTTACATATGTATACTTGTGCCATGTTGGTGTGCTGCACCCATCAACTCGTCATTTACATCAGGTATAACTCCCAATGCAATCCCTCCTCGCTCCCCCCTCCCCATAATAGGCCCTGGTGTGTGATGTTCCCCTTCCCAAGTCCAAGTGATCTCATTGTTCAGTCCCCACCTATGAGTGAGAACATGCGGTGTTTGGTTTTCTGTTCTTGTGATAGTTTGCTGAGAATGATGGTTTCCAGCTGCATCCATGTCCCTACAAAGGACACAAACTCATAAAGGATTCCCTATTTAATAAATGGTGCTGGGAAAATTGGCTAGCCATAAGTAGAAAGCTGAAACTGGATCCTATCCTTACTCCTTATACGAAAATTAATTCAAGATGGATTAGAGACTTAAATGTTAGACCTAATACCATAAAAACCCTAGAAGAAAAACTAGGTAATACCATTCAGGACATAGGCATGGGCAAGGACTTCATGTCTAAAACACTAAAAGCAATGGCAACAAAAGCCAAAATTGACAAATGGGATCTAATTAAACTAAAGAGCTTCTGCACAGCAAAAGAAACTACCACCAGAGTGAACAGGCAACCTACAGAATGGGAGAAAATTTTTGCAATCTACTCATCAGACAAAGGGCTAATATCCAGAACCTACAAAGAACTCAAACAAATTTACAAGAAAAAAACAAACCACCACATCAAAAAGTTGGCAAAGGATATGAACAGACACTTCTCAAAAGAAGACATGCATACAGCTAACAGACACATGAAGAAATGCTCGTCATCACTGGCCATCAGAGAAATGCAAATCAAAACCACAATGATGAGCATTTTTTCATGTGTCTGTTGGCTGTATGAATGTCTTCTTTTGAGAAATGTCTGTTCATATCCTTTGCCCACTTTTTGATGGGGTTGTTTGTTTTTTTCTTGTAAATTTGTTTGAGTTCTTTGTAGGTTCTGGATATTAGCCCTTTGTCAGATGAGTAGATTGCAAAAATTTTCTCCCATTCTGTAGGTTGCCTGTTCACTCTGATGGTAGTTTCTTTTGCTGTGCAGAAGCTCATAGGTGGGAACTGAACAATGAGATCACTTGGACTCGGGAAGGGGAACATCACACACCGGGGCCTATCATGGGGAGCGGGGAGGGGGGAGGGATTGCATTGGGAGTTATACCTGATGTAAATGACGAGTTGATGGGTGCTGATGAGTTGATGGGTGCAGCACAGCAACATGGCACAAGTATACATATGTAACAAACCTGCACGTTGTGCACATGTACCCTAGAACTTAAAGTATAATAATAAAAAATAATTTAAAAAACAACAACAACAACAAAAAAAACAAAACCACAATGAGATACCATCTCACACCAGTTAGAATGGCAATCATTAAAGTCAGGAAACAACAGGTGCTGGAGAGGATGTGGAGAAATAAATTGTTAATAATAACATTATTGAATGTAAGATTTAAACTTTTAAAACAATTATTATATAGCATGGCAGGCAGAATAATTTCTTCTCAAAAAAAATGTCCCCTTATTCATACCTGGAATCTGTGAATATGTTTATTTATATGGCAAATGAGGCTTTACAGATGAGATCAAAGCACAGATTGAGATGAAGAGATTATCCTGGATCATAAGGCTGGACCCAGTGTAATCACCAGGGATCCAATAAATGAAAGACAGAGTCAGGAGGATGAGAGTCAGAGAGATTTGAAGATGCTGCTTCTCTGCTGGTTTTAAGGATGTAGGAAGGGGCCATGAACTGAGGAATACAAGAGTGGCCTGCAGAAGGTGGAAAATACGAAAGAATGGATTCTCCAATAGACCCTCTAAAAGAAACACAGACCTGTCAACACCTGGACTTTAGCCCAGTGAAACCCATTTCAGACTTTATACCTCCCAAATTGTAGAATAATGACTGTAGTTTATTTTAAGCCACTAAATTTGCATATATTAATTTTTTTGAGCTCTGGTATGGTGAGCATATAAGAAAGGAATGTGAAAAGAGAATGGAAAAGAGACTTTCATGTAGGTTTGTAAAAACAGTATCAGGATTGCCATGACTTTCTCTTCACTGAGCATTAGCGTTTTATCTAATTTGTCCACAAAAAGGGAATATATATACACACATATACACATGTTTACACACATATACATATATATATACACACACACAAAATTCGTTTTTTTAAAAAAAACACATAATTAAAAATGTTGAATATATATGTATATATGTGTTATTCTCTCTATATAGATATACACCTAATTATTTTTAAATAGCACATATAATTTCTTTTTAAAAAATTTAAATATGTATGCGTGTGTGTGTGTGCGCACGCACACGCGTGTGTATAGAGTTGACCCTTGAACATGTGAGTTTGAACTGCACAGGTTCACTTACATTGAGATTTTCTCTCTCTTCTGCTACAGCTGTGATATAGCAAGACCAACCCATCCTCTTTCTCCTCCTCATCAACTCAACGTGAAGACAAGGATGAAGACTTTATGATGATCCACTCCTACTTAATGACTAGTACATATATTTTCTCATCCTAATGATTTTCTGAAACCCATTTTTCCCTAGCTTACTTATGCCATATTTTAAGAATATAGCATATAATACACATAACATACAAAATGTGTGTTAACAGAATTTTTACATTGTCAGGTCAGCGGTAGGCTATTAGAAGCTAAGTTCTGGGTCAGTCTAAGTTATCCCTGAATTTTTGACTTCATGGGGGTTGGTACTCCTACCTCCAACATTGTTCAAGGGTCAACTGTATGCAATACATGTACCCCCCTCACCCTTCCAACACACACATTCTCCAAAATTGTCAGGGTATGTGGGCAGGCTGGAAACTTATACTGGTTTTCTATGTTGCATTCCTGAGGCAGAATTTCTTTTTTCTGGGAAACTGCAAATGTTTTTGCTTGTAAGTTCTACAGCCTATTGAAACAGGCCCACTTAAATTATTGAGCTTAAATCAAATGTTTAAAAAGTTTAAATTTTATTTATTATTTATTTTAAAAATTGATAACAAGACATCACGTGGAACACGATGTTTTGAAGTACATATACAATACAGGATGGTCTAATATAGCTAAATAACAAATGCTTTATCTTACACAGTTATCATTTTCACCATAAGAACATACAACATCCACCCTGTTTACATTTTCAAGAATAAAATATATTATCATTTATTATAATCACCTTGCTGACCAATAGACTCCTTGAAATTGATTTCTCCTATCTAACTACATTTACATTTACTTTGGCCAATATCTCCCCAAATCCCAAACCCTCCTAACCACCCCAGGTTCTGGTAATCACCATTCTACTTTTTACCTCTATGTGATTAATGATTAATGATTCTAGATGCCATATTAGTCAGGGTTCTCCAGAGGGAAGAACTCATAGGATATATGTGTAAGTGAAAGGGAGATTCTATATATATTATATATATGCATATAAGTATGTGTACTGTATATATAGTATATATACTATATACATACTATACATACTAGTATGTATAGTATTAGTACTAGTATGTAGTACTAGTATGTAGTATATATAGTATACATATGAGATATAAATATCTATGTATGAGATATATGTACTAGTATATATAATATATTATAATAGTATATATAATATAATAAAATAATATATTATAATATATATTATTATAATATAGTTTATTATTATATAATAATAATATTATTATATATAATACAGTATAATAATTTAGTATTATATATAATACTATATAATATAATATAATTTAGTATTATATATAATTAATATATATACTAGCAGATATATTATATATTATATATAGTAGCATACTGGTATACATAATATACCATAGTGTGTATAATATAGTATATATAATATACTAAATATTATATATATACATATATAGTGCTGGCAGAAATGATTAACGTTTGATTAGTGGGCTGGGAGAGGAAGATTAGTATATAATATATAATATGTATATCACATTTTCTTTATCTATTCATTCAGTTATGGACAATTAAGTAGATTACATCTCTTGGCTACTGTAAATAGTTCTACCATAAGCATGGAGAGCTGATATCTCCTCAACACACTAATTTCAGTTCCCTTGGATATCGGCCCAGCAGTGGGATTGCTGGTTCATATAATAGTTTTATTTTTAATTTCTTTAGGAATCCCATATTGTTATCCATAATGGCTGTATCAATTTATATTTCAATCAACAAGTGTGCAAGAGTTTTATTTTCTCCACATACTTGTAAGCACTTGATCTCTTTAAAGTTTTTAATAATAGCCATTCTAATTGGGGTGGGTGATATTCATTGTGGTTTTAATTTGTATTTCTCTGATGATTATTGATATTCAGCATTTATTCATGTCTGCCAGAAATTTTTATGCCATTTTATGTGCCGTGTCTATTTAGGTTTTTAGCCTATTTTTATTTTAATTTATTTGGTTTTTGGTAATAAAATTTTAAGTTTCTTATATTTAAGCCTTCATTCATTTTGAGTTAATATTTCATACAGCGAGAGATAAGGGACAAACTTTATTCTTCTGCATGTGGCTATCCAGTTTTTCAACACCATTTATTGAAGAAATTGTCCTTTACCCATTTTGTATTCTTGGTACCTTTATTGAAAATTGGTTAACTGTAAATGTGTAGATTTTTTTCTGGAAACTTTTTTTCTGTGCCTTTAATCTACATGTCTATTTTTATGTCAGTACTATGCTGTTTTGGTCACTATAGCTTTGTAGTATACTTTGAAGTAAGTTAGTGTGTGGCAAGTCTAAATCTTTTACTTAACATCAACTGACTATAAATGTTAATCACATCTAAAGACACCTTCACACTACCATTTAGACTAGTGTTTGAATAATGCCTGGATTTCATAGCCTAGTCAAGTGGACACATAAAATGAACCATCACAGTCCACTCCTTGTCAATTTGTCACACATACACGTCTCCTTAAACCATATTTAATTTCCAAATATAGATAATAGCAAAGAATACTTCTTTCTGACATAATACAATCATCTTGCATAACCCTGAAAATCCACTAACTCTTTCCCCAGAAGAGAATGAAAAGGCCTTGGGTGGTGTTTTCTCTGATATCATGTAACTCAAATGCAATAATATAAAGTTAATATTTAAGTAGTATGTTGCAAAATTAATACAGCTTTTTTATAGAAAGGGGTAATGTAAGAGAAAGCAAAGGTATTTGTGTGCATGTGTTTGTCTGTATATGCACACACAGTCACACATATGTATACACATATATATGTACATATACCCCACGTATATATACACACATATTTACAATTAAATCATATTTACAATACAGTAAAGTTTCAGTTCATGTTTCTGAAGCAGTCCTGTGGTCTTAGCTGGTAATTATAATTGCCTTCTTCCACTATCCATTCCATGTTACATTTGTCTTCAGCAAGCACCTCAGCTAGTTGTGGTTCTTTGTCGAGTGGCATAATGCAAACCTTTATTTCTTAAGGGTCTGTGTCTTTTTTTTTGAGATGGGGTCTTACTCTTTTGCCCAGGCAAAAGATAGGGCCATGAGTGCATGGCCCTATCAGAGCTCGCTGTAACCTTAAATTCCTGGGCTTGAGCAATCCTTACACCTCAGCCTCCCAAGTAGATGAGACTACAGGTACATGACACCACACCAGGCTAATTATTTTGTTTTTTATATTTTGTAGAGGTGGGGTCTTGCTATGTTGCCCAGGCTATTCTTGAACTCTTGGCCTCAAGCAATCCTCCCACTTTGGCTTCCTGAATTGCTGCGATTACAGGTTTGAGCCACTGCACCCAGATTTTCATCAACTTTTAATCACAACAGGATATGGTAGTACTCAGAGGTCCTAAGGAATCTCCTGTATTGTAGTTATATTCTTCCTTACTTCAATTGCAGAAGTCTAATTTCCTTTAGTATTAAAGACCAATCACCCTGCAAGTATAGTAGCTCCTTTATTTGCCTGTTGATTCAGAGTCATGAGAAATCCAAATCGAGTGAGTAGCAGTCTTGATTTCCAGTTCAATAAAATCATTGTTCTTTCTCTTGGTGTACTTCTTAGCTTTGGAATGAAAACTTCTGGACCAGTAGGCCATAAAGTTGCTGGAACAGAGGTAAAAAATTTCCTAGTGGAGCATTAGGGGTTACAGTGAAAGTACCATTCTTATTTCTACTCTATTGATTCCTGAACCAATAAATGCTGGCTATGGAAGAAACAGCAATTTATATGGGTCACAGATATAGAACATAGAGAGCCTCCTGAAGGAATAACATTGCCCCAATCCTGCAAGATATTTCCACCAAGCTGTCAATGTAGCTGAATCTTCAAAGGGCCATTCTGTCAAGCCAGCTGCTTCAGAATGGCGGGGAATATGGAAAGATCAGTGAATTCTACTACAAATTTGAAAAGAGCAGGCAAATGTAACAATGCAGTAAAAGCATCAAATTTCCCTATCCCCTAAAAACAATAACTGTCAGCATTTATTGTGACCTTTTTCTACAAATGTGTTTTGTCTGCTTTTATTTATTCTTTTATTTTTTTTATGGCTTACATATGTAATCTCAGCACTTTGGAAGGCCATTGCCTGCTTTAAAATTTGTATTTTATACATAGATTGTGTGCTGTCTTTAATCTATAGTCATCTGTCAATTAACAAAAAGGATAGGTTCTCAGAAATGCATTTTTGGGCAATTTTGCCATTGTGTGAACAACATAGAGTAGATTGGCCAAATTTAGATGATATAGACTACTATATATCTAAGATATATGGTAGAGCCAGTTGTCCTAGGTTACAAACATGAATGGCATGCTTGTCCTGAATGCTATAGCCAATTGTAGCACAATGGTAAGTACTTAAGTATCTAACCATACAAAAATATGGTAAAAATGTGGCTTACAGATAAAAGGAACACCTGTATAGGGCACTTACTGTGAGTGGAGCTTGTAGGAATGGAAGTTGCTCTGGGAGTGTCAGTGAGTACGTGGTGAGTGAATGTGAAGGCATAGGTAGGATGTTACTATGCATTACCGTAGATTTGCAAAGGCAGTACACTTCAGCTACACTACATTTATAAAAAAATTCCTTCAATAATAATTTATCTTAGCTTACTGTAACTTTTTTACTTTATTTACTTTTTAATTATTTTCAAATTTTGACTACTTTGTAATAGTATTATAGCTTAAAACACCAAAAACAAAAGTTACTTTATATTTTTATTCTATATTTTTAAATTTTATTTTTTATTTTTTTACTTTATACTTTATATTTTTATTCTACAGTTTTTAAATTTATTTGTTCAATTTTCATTTTTTACTTTCCAAATTTTTGTTAAAAACAAAGATACACACACATTAGTCTAGACCCACATAAAGTCAGGATCATCAGTATCACTGTCTCTTACCTTCGTATCTTGTCCACTGGAAGGTCCTCAGGGACAATAATACACAAGGACCTGTCGTCTCCCATAATAATAAGGCCTTCTTCAGGAATACCTCCTGAAGGATCACCTGAAGCTGTTTCACAGTTAATATTCATTTTTAAGTAAGCAGCGGGAGTACACTCAAAATAATAATAAAAATGTATAGCAAATACATAAACCAGTTAACAGTTGTTTATTGTCATTATTAAGCATTAGGTACTACACATAATAATAGCATGTGCTATACTTTTATAAGGCTGGCAGGGCAGTAAGTTTGTTTACACCAGCATCATCACACACATATGGGTAAATGCTTTGGCTATGATGTTGCAATGGCTAAATTAAGCAATAGGAATTTTTCAGTGCAGTGACTGTGTATTTTAAGGTTTTTCCATGTCACACAGTTTTGCCACTCTCTATGGCTGCCACATTGTTCAACTTATGGTTTTACCATATTGTGTTTATTTATTAGTGAAGATAGTTAGAGTGTTGTTATAGGCTTTTTTCTACTTAGCTTTTTTTTTTTTTTTTTTTTTTTTTTTTTTTTTTTTTTTTTTTTTTTTTGAGGCAGGTCTCACTCTGTCACCTAGGCTGGAGTACAGTGTCACAATCTCAGCTCACTGCAACCTCCGCCTCCCGGGTTCAAGCGATTCTCCTGCCTCAGCCCCTTGAATAGCTGGTCTTACAGGTGCCTGTCACCAAGCCAGCTAGTTTTCGTATTTTTAGTAGAGACCGGGTTTCACCTTATTGGCCAGGCTGGCCTCAAACTCCTGACCTCGTGATCCACTAGCCTTGGCCTCCCAAAGTGTTGGGATTACAGGCGTGAGCCACCGCACCTGGCCTTAAACTACCATTTCTTTATAGAGTGTCTGTATGAATACATGAATTTATTTTTTATCAGTGCTTATATTAATGATACATTAATGAAATTCATTCATTTAATAAATAATTTACTTTATTTTTTTAAATTTTTGTGATTACATAGTAGATGTATAAATTTATGGGGTACATGAGATGTTTTGATACAAACATGTAATGTGAAATAAGCACATCATGAAGAATGGGGTATCTATCCTCTCAGTCATTTATCCTTTGACTTACAAACAATCCAATTACATTATTTATTTTTAAATATATAAGTAAGTTATTATAGACTATAGTCACCCTATTTTGCAATCAAATGGTAGATCTTATTTATTCTTTCTATCTTTTTGTACCCATTAGCCATCTCCACCTGCCCCCCAACCACCCATAAGTTCAATTGTTTTGACTTTTAGATCCCACCAATTGGTGAGAACATGCAATGTTAGTCTTTCTGTGCCTAGTTTATTTCACGTAACATAATGATCTCCAGTTCCATCTGTGTTGTGGAACATGGCTGGTTCTCATTGTTTATATGACTGAATAGTACTTCATTGCGTGTATGTACCACATTTCCTTTATTCACTCATCTGTTGATGGACATTTAGGTTGCTTTCAAATCTTAGCTATTGTAAACACTGCTGCAAGAAACGTAGGAGGCCGGTTATCTCTTTGATACACTGATTTCCCTTCTTTTGGGTAGATAACCAGCAGTGAGATTCCTGGATCACATGGTAGCTCAATTTTTATTTTTTTGAGAAACTTCCAACTCTTCTCCATAGTGGTTGTACTAATTTACATTCCCACTGACAATGTACAAGGATTCCCTTTTCTTCACATACTCGCCAGCATTTGTTATTGCCTGTCTTTTGGATGTAAACCATTTCCACTGTGGTGAGGTGTTATCTCATTGTAGTTTTAATTTGCAATTATCTGATGATCAGTGATGTTGAGCGCCTTTTCATATGACTGTTTGCCATTTGTATGTCTTCTTTTGAAAAAAACCCAAAAAAGTCTCTTCACATGCTTTGTCCATTTTTGACTGAATTATTAGTTCTTTTCTAAGAGTTGTTTGAGTTTCTTATAAATTATGGTTATTAATCCCTTATCAGAGAGGCAGTCTTTCCAAATATTTTATCCCATTCTGTGGGTTGTCTCTTCACTTTGTTGATTGTACCATTTTCTGTGCATAAGCTTTTTAACTTGATGTGATCTCATTTGTCTATTTTTGCTTTGCTTGCCTGTGCTTGTGGGGTATTGCTCAAGAAGTCTTTGCCAAGACCAATGTGCTGGAGATTTTCTACAAAGTTTTCTTGTAATAGTTTCACAGTTTGAGGTCTCTTTGGTTTAGGTCTTGAATTCATTTTTATATATGGTGAGAGATAGGAGTCTAGTTTCATTCTTCTGCATATGTATATTCAGTGTTCCCAGCATTATTTATTGAAGAGACCATCTTTTCCCCAATGTATATTCTTGGCACCTTTGTCCTTCCTTTCAAGGCAGTGGATTCCTTTCTGGCCCAGGGTGTTTCTAGAAATGTCCTCTGGGAACTAGGGCCTGGAATGCAGGCCTTATGACTCTGACTGGTGCTCTATTCTGTTGTGGCTGAGTTGGTATCCAAAATGCAAGACAAAGTCCTCTCCAGTCTTCCCTCTCCTCTCCTCAAGTGGAAGGAAAAGGTCTCTTTTAGAGCCTGGAGCTGGGAAGCCAGGGGTTAGTGGAGGGGTGACACCAGCGTTCCCTTGGTTGCCCCAACTGGTGTCTCAGATTGTCACCTGTCCCCTCAGTCCACTGTCTCTGGACCTAGTTCAGCCCTAGAACTCGCCTACGAGTTGCAGTCCTTATGGCCTAGACTGTCTTTGAAGTTTACTTAGAGACAAAAGAACTTTGTTTGGCCTTAGATGACAAGGTTTTCCAGGCACTCAAGTTTGGACCACTGGGATTGGCAATTCCCCTCTGGCGAGGGCTGGTTTAAATGCTCCCTCCTTGGGAGGGCATCAGCTGAGTTTAGTCTAGTTTTCCTTTCTTCTCTAACAGGATAACACTGAGTTCAACCACTCAGAATTGCTGTGTTATCCTCCCTCAGCACCCAGAGACACTCCCCACATCACACTCTGCTGCTGGGGTGGGGGGCGGGTGGCATAAGTGATTCAGGACAGTTTTGTCTATCTCTTCACTGCCTGTTTCAGTAATATGATGCTAAAATCAGCTACTTTTGCTCACCTGATTTTTGGTTCTTACGAAGGTTTTTTGTTTGTTTGTTTGTTTGTTTGTTTGTTTTCCTGTGTAGGTAATTGTTAACTTGGTGTCTTTGCTGGGGAGATGACCAGTGGAGTTTACTATTCTGCCATATTGTTCTGCCCCTCCTGGAAATCATTTCTTGACACCTGACTATGGACGCTCAAAATGGTTATCAATAGAACTGAAATTATCTTCCTTGTGTTCAAATTTATAGTGATTATGGAGTGCAGATATTAAATAACATAAGTGGAAGTGTGTGTGTGTGTGTGTGTGTGTGTGTGTGTTTATACAAAGCATAGATTCTATGGAAGTGGAGAACCTAACTGATTTTGGGGTAAAATAAGATATATTCTAGAAGAATAATTAACTGAGAGGTCAGAAAGTTAGGAATTTAAGTAATATTCAGGACTGAAAGAAATCTATAATGTATAGAGAGAGAAGGAAGAGAGTGATAAAACAATTGGGAGAAGAAGATCAATAGAACTGCATTTCTTTTAAAGCCATGCTAAGAATTAGAACCAATAGAAAGTGTGGATAGTGAGTGGAGAATGTGAAGGACAGAAACCAAGGTTCTTTCTGAAGTTTTTCTCCTTTTAAATTGATAAACAATGTTACAATTTACTGACATAAAGAAGATGGCAGGTGGCAAAGTTCTGAAGGGAAAAGCGGGAGCTTATGTTTTGACGGATGAAGTTTGAGGGGCTTATTAATTGTCCAAAGAGGAGATCTCAATGAGACATTTAGACCTAGAGGCCTACAAATATAGCAGTCTTAGGGTAGAAAACTGTATTAGAATCATAAATTTAGAAATTTCAACACTTAGTATTTAAACTAATGAGGTGGGATGAGATCACCAAAGTAATCAGTGTATATTGAAGCGTGCCGTGTAGCGTTATGTTGGGGAAAATGTGACAGTGTGTTTTAAAGCACTTGTCCAATTTCAGTTCCCAACAGGGAGCTAACCATTCCAGATTATTTGCTAATCTTTTTCTACTAGCTATTTAGTTTGGGTTTGAGGTTTTTTTTATGGGATCATACTCTGTGTATTGAACTGAAATTTGTTTTGGTCTCTAATTGACGTGATGAGGAACATTTTCTCTATTAGTATGCGTAATTCTACAGGATTACTTCTGTTTCATAATTTTTAGTGATAGTAATGTACCATAGTTTAATCATATTTATATTTAGATAACTTGCAACTATTAGTATTTAGTTATACATGGAATCGAGGTTGAGCACAAAAGAAGATTAATCAATAATAGAGGAGTTTATTTAAGTGTTACAGGTAATACTGCCTACCATCTAATAATCTGCATATGTTTTTATATGAATATAGGTTTTTTACATTTCTCATTGGGTCTCAGATTCAACATCTTACCACGGGGAGTAGGATTCTAGTGTCTGTAGATAAGAAATTTTATTATCACAGGGATTGCAAATCTAAGAGCACTGTTTCATTTGGTGATCAATTGGATAGAAAACTATCTGTTTAAAGTTATAGGAAAATATGGGCTATGGTGGACTGGCTAAGGGATACAATGTAAGCCTTTAAGTGAAACCTTCCTTGATATATATATACTTACAAATAATGCCATTACTCAATATTTACTTCTGTGGTACTCTTAGAATCTAAGCCCTGTGTAGGATGCCACACCATGCTGGAAATAATGGCATGGCAAACTTTCCTAGTGCATGTTAGATAACTTAGTCCACATGGAAATAATTCTGTGGGATGTATTTCTAAAAGTGTAAATGCAGAGTCTAAAGGTTTATCATTTTAAAAATTTTCATAGTACCTCTGGATGCTAAACAAACTTACATTCCCTCAACATCTTGTGAGAGCTTCAACTGCCCCACCTTTGATAACATGGTTATTATCAGTCTTTAACATTTTTGCTGATATAATCATTATTGTTTTAATTTTCATTACTCTGCTTAATATTCTGATTGAGCACGTTTGCATGTATTATTCTTCTGTTTGTATTTTTAAATTCCCTGCATCTCCTTGACTTCTTTACATTGTTTTACTTTTCTTCGCAATGTTTTTTATTTTGCTCTTTATAATGAATCCATGTTATTTTCGAGTCTGAAGTCTTTTCAAGATTTTCACCAAGTCTGCATGTATGTGGATTTAAACCTGCTTATGGTTTCCATTATTATAAATAATTTTTTTTTTTTTGCGTGTGACTGTGACTGCATTGCAATCTGTGTGTGTGTGTGAGTGTGTGTGTGTTTACTGTGGTTAAGTCTCATCTTTTATTTATTTTGCACTATCTTGTTAAGTGATCTGCTAAGACCATAAAATGAGTTTGGAAGTTTTCCAATAATTGCTATACACTAGAATACTTCTAAAAACAGAAGAATTTTTTATTCTTGAAATATTGATGGCAGTTCCCTTAACATCGTGTGCTAGGATGGAATTTAGGTATACTTCTTGCTGTGTTTCTTATCCAGCTTTAGCAATAATACTTTGCTGGGCCTATTTTTTTTAGTTGTGTGTTGTTCCAGACAATTTGCTCTTTTCTGGGATCTTTTTCATTTTTTCCTACCTGCCTCACAGAAATACTGAGTTACTGACATCTAAACCTCATGGTTGTAATGGGTTTTCTTGTCCAGAATTACATTTCACATGTTTTATGCTTTTCATCCCTGCCAGTCGGCTTCCCTCTGAATTAAGATTTAACTGTGAGTTTTTGAAATTATACTTTAAGTTCTGGGATCTGCATGTGCAGAACATGCAGGTTTGTTGCACAGGTTTACACGTGCCACGGTGCTTTGCTACACCCAGCATCCCGTCATCTACGTTAGGTCTTCCTCCTAATGCCAGCCCTCCCCTAGCTGCCCAACCCCCAACAGGCCCCAGTGTGTGATGTTCCCCTCCCTGTGTCCATATGTTCTCATTGTCCAACTCCCACTTATGAGTGAGAATATTCGGTGTTTGGTTTTCTGTTTCTGTGTTAGTTTGTTGAGAATGTTGGTTTCCAGCTCCAACCATGTCCCTGCAAAGGACATGAACTCACCCTTTTTTAATGGCTGCATAGTATTCGATGATATATATGTGCCACATTTTCTTTATCCAGTTTATCAGTGATGGGCATTTGGGTTGGTTCCAAGTCTTTGCTATTGTGAAGAGTGCTGCAAGAAACACACGTGTGCATGTATCTTTAGAGTAGAATGATTTATAATCCTTTGGGTATATACCAAGTAATGGGATTGTTGGGTCAAATGGTATTTCTGGTTCTAGATCCTTGAGGAATCACCACACTATCTTTCAAAATGGTTGAACTAATTTACGCTTCCACCAACAGTGTAAAAGCGATCCTATTTCTCCACATCCTCTCCAGCATTGGTTGTTTCCTGACTTTTTAATGATTGTCATTCTAACTGGTGTGAGATGGTATTTCATTGTGGTTTTGATTTGCATTTCTCCAATGACCAGTGATGATGAACACTGGTTGGCCACATAAATGTCTTCTTTTGAGAAGCATGTGTTAATATCATTTGCTAACTTTTTGATGGAGTTGTTTGTTTCTTTTCTTGTACATTTGTTTAAGTTCCTTGCAGATTCTGGATATTAGCCCTTTGTCAGATGGATAGATTGCAATTTTTTTTTCCCATTCTGTAGGTTGCCTGTTCAGTGTGATGATCGTTTCTTTTGCTGTGGAGAAACTCTTTAGTTTAATTAGATCCCATTTGTCAATTTTGACTTTTGTTGGCATTCTTTTTGGTGTTTTAGTCATGAAGTCTTTGCCCTTGCCTATGTCCTGAATGGTATTGCCTAGGTTTTCTTCTAGGGTTTTTATGGTTTTAGGTCTTACATTTAAGTCTTTAATCCATCTTGAGTTAAGTTTTGTATAAGGTGTAAGGAAGGGGTCCAGTTTCAGTTTTCTGCATGTGGTTAGCCAGTTTTCCCAACACCATTTATTAAATAGGGAATCATTTTCCCATTGCTCTTTTTTTTGTGTGAAAGATCAAAAGATTGTAGATGTGTCCGTTATTTCTGAGACCTCTGTTCTGTTTCCTTGGTCTATATATCTGTTTTGGTACCAGTACCATGCTGTTCTGGTTCCTGTAGCCCTGTAGTATAGTTTGAAGTCAGGTAGCATGATGCCTCCAACTCTGTTTTTTTTTTTTTTTCCTTAGGATTGTCTTGGCTATACGTGCTCTTTTTTGGTTCCATACGAAATTTAAATTAGTTTTTTCTAATTCTGTGAAGAAAGTCAATAGTAGCTTGCTGGGGATAGCGTTGAATCTATAAATTACTCTGGGTAGTATGGCCATTTTCACGATATTGATTCTTCCTATCCATAAGCATGGAACGTTTTTCCATTTGTTTGTGTCTTCGCTTATTTCCTGGAGCAGTGGTTTGTAGTTCTCCTTGAAGATGTCTTTCACATCCCTTGTAAGTTGTATTCCTAGGCATTTTATTTTGTTTGTGCTTGCTATTCTTTCTCTGTTCTGTTTCTAGAGAGATGATTAGGAGATGTACATCAGGGAGAATATAGTGGTTAAGCAGATTTAACCTTGAGGCACACTGCTAAGATAGAAGTTAAGACTGTGCTACTAATTAGGTTTTTAAACCTGAAGTAACACAACATAACCGTGTCTCAGTTTCTTCAGTAGTTAAGGGGATAACTAAGGAAGTCTTAGTTCAATACTTCATTAGTTGCTATAACTCAACTAGTGTTACCTCATATTACTATTATCATTTTATAGGAGGATGAAAGAGTGGGGATAAATTATTGCAGTCATGTAATATTTTGTTACACATAAAACTTAATCCTCAAATTCACATTTGTGGAAATTTATAAATATTTTCCATTGTTTAACTGCATTTTCACATTTTTAAACTTAACTGAAATATAGCCCATATTAAAGAAAATGCAAAGAACATATATGCTTAGTACATTATCATAATTCAACTAACTATGCAACTGCAACATGTTCAAAAAATAAACTGTTGCTAACATCTTAGAAGCTTACTCATGCCTTTTTTCAGTTGCTACTCCTTTTTTTGCCTCTGCCTCTAAGGTTTCTTTATTTCAACTCTTAACTCTGTCATCCAGTTTTGCCTGGTTTTGAGCTTAAAATAAATAAAATCATAAGATGTTCTTTCTTTTATGCCTGGCTTCTTTTACTCAACAGTATGCTTTAGTCTATAGCTGTAGTACATTAATTTTCATTGCTGCATAGTAACATTCCATTGTAAAAAGATAACAACATGCAAGCATTCCACTAATGGTAAACACTTCAATTATTTAAATGTGTGGCTATTATAAACAAGACTGCTATTAATTTTATATGTCTTTGGTGCACATATGTATGTACTAAGATACACACACACACACATGAGTGAAATTGCTATGTGGTAGCATACATACATATGTAGCATACATACATATGTTTAACCTTAGTAGACAATACTACGTTGTTTTTTCCAAAGTGTCACTGTTGTGCTGTCAGTGTTTATGGGGTTTCTGTTTCTGCAAATCCTTGCAAACAGTTGGTTTAAATATTAATAATTCTGGTTTACATATTAGGATATAACATTGTGATTTTGATTTGCTTTTTATAATTTCTAATCAATTGTTTGCTTTTTCATACATTTGTTAAGATTTTGGGTGTCCTCATTCAGGACAAGCCTATTTTGACACCTTGCCTAAATATCTATGGGATATAATTTTCCCATTTCTCATTGCTGTGTAGGAGTTATTTATAGTTCCATAACTCTTTTCAAATTTATGGATTCCAAAATGCATATTCCATATTTACAATATTGATTTTTGCAATTGGAAAATATTTTTTTCATTTATTTAAGTTTTCTTTCATTTTTCTAAATTTTTAAAATATTTTTTCTATAGAGGCCTTCAACATATTTCATTATGTTTCTTCATGCTTATTCATATTTTTAAAGGGTATCTTTTAAAATATCCTTTAAAAATACTTTACATATGAAATTTTTAGGTGGTGTCCAGTTAGGTTTCAAGAAGGCAAATGTGCTTCAGATGTTTCTTTTAGGAGAATCACATCTATATTGTGGAGGGCATTTGCAAAGTAGTGGAGAAGGAGAATTGAAGTAGAAGGTCTTTACAACAAGCTAAGTGGTGGATAGTTAGGGCTTGATATAGAGAAGTAGGAATTAATAAGTGATGAATATGAGCAGAATCTAAGAGTCTGAGTCCATAGAAATTGGCATCTTTTAACTGTGAAGAGTGATGGATAGGATGAAAGGTGAAAAGTTACTTTCCTCCTCAAAATTCCATCATTTAATGATATTGCTGTCCAAAGGGAGTCA
Organism: Macaca nemestrina; assembly: GCF_043159975.1. Lineage (NCBI taxonomy): Eukaryota > Metazoa > Chordata > Mammalia > Primates > Cercopithecidae > Macaca > Macaca nemestrina. Next base: position 26,124,697 of record NC_092140.1, read on the forward strand.
AGGGAAAGTAGAAGAAGACATGACTATGTTTTTACAAATGTTCCTGGCCGCCACTTTTCACATTCTTTTTTCTGATGTGCTCACTACATATGCGCTCAAAAGAAAACTTAGTTAAATTTTTTCTCCTTCTCTTTGTGCTTAGTCTCTGTTCATCATGAGAAATGCTCAGCAACTGTAGTCATAAGGGGAAAGCTTTCAATTAAAGTTTCAATGATGGGATAGGAACTGAGAAGTCTGTTGAGTTTTCTGCCTAGGAGTACCCTTGGAAAAGCCACTGCTATGCACAACCAGCACTGGGAATCCCAGATCACATGCAATCATAGGAGTTGCCCTGGAGACAGAAGCTCAGCACATGTTCTGGTACAAGGAGATTACAGTGTTGTGCAAAGCAAAGGGATGAATGATGCCCAACTCTCTAACATGGGCCTCAGTTTTCACATTGAGGTGGAAACGAGCTAGGAAGCAGATCCACCATAAATTGAGAAAGAGGAGAAACAGGTTGAGCTTTTAATAACCCTATAACCTGCCTCATTGGGATGGAAATGGAAAGAGATCCTCACAGAAATATAAATAAAATATATCATATCTAACTTGAACCAAAAGTTATTTTCTCCCCTACTACCTCAATTTTGCCCAGATTGGATTCTATTTTATTTCCTTATTTTTCCACAGTAATTTACTTAAGTAAAACCAGGATTTATTTTATTCATTTCCATTTCAGTTGCTAAGTCCAAGGAATGTTCATGGTTTCGAAAATATGACAAAGGATGATTCGGTGAAATTGCACAACACATTATTACCTGATGTACGATCATTGATTTTGTATACTAGCCTTTATCCCTGGCTACCGATAATTTTGGCCTTTGAAGATTCAAACACAGAGACTTGTAAACACTTTAGTTTTTATCCTTCTTTATCATACTCATACCTGGGACAGAAAAGTATCACTTAATATTTTAAAAACATTGTTATAGTACATGTGTTTAAATAACTCATAAGAGCAAGTACTCATACCTCATGTCATCTATTTTTCAAAAATGTTTTATGTATTTCCACCTCCTTCTTCCAGACGACCTTTAGCAAAACTTTGTGAAGTGTCATTGTGGCTGTTGTCTTAGAAAGATAGTCTTGTTGTTAAGATCAGTTTTTTAGGCTTGCAATATGACAAAATGATGTGCATTTGTTTAGAGGGAGACTTCAGGATACAGTGAAGTGTTTTTTTTTTTTTTTTTTTTTTTTTTTTTTTTTTTTTATTATTTTTTTTAAATTTATTTATTTATTATTATTATACTTTAAGTTGGAGGGTACATGTGCATAACGTGCAGGTTTGTTACATATGTATACTTGTGCCATGTTGCTGTGCTGCACCCATCAACTCGTCATTTACATCAGGTATAACTCCCAGTGCAATCCCTCCCCCCTCCCCCCTCCCCATGATAGGCCCCGGTGTGTGATGTTCCCCTTCCTGAGTCCGAGTGATCTCATTGTTCAGTTCCCACCTATGAGTGAGAACATGCGGTGTTTGGTTTTCTGTTCTTGTGATAGTTTGCTAAGAATGATGGATTCCAGCTGCATCCAAGTCCCTACAAAGGACTCAAACTCATCCTTTTTTATGGCTGCATAGTATTCCATGGTGTATATGTGCCACATTTTCTTAATCCAATCTGTCACTGATGGACATTTGGGTTGATTCCAAGTCTTTGCTATTGTGAATAGTGCCGCAATAAACATACGTGTGCATGTGTCTTTATAGCAGCATAATTTATAATCCTTTGGGTATATACCCAGTAATGGGATGGCTGGGTCATATGGTACATCTAGTTCTAGATCCTTGAGGAATCGCCATACTGTTTTCCATAATGGTTGAACTAGTTTACAATCCCACCAACAGTGTAAAAGTGTTCCTATTTCTCCACATCCTCTCCAGCACCTGTTGTTTCCTGACTTTTTAATGATTGCCATTCTAACTGGTGTGAGATGGTATCTCATTGTGGTTTTGATTTGCATTTCTCTGATGGCCAGTGATGATGAGCATTTTTTCATGTGTCTGTTGGCTGTATGAATGTCTTCTTTTGAGAAATGTCTGTTCATATCCTTTGCCCACTTTTTGATGGGGTTGTTTGTTTTTTTCTTGTAAATTTGTTTGAGTTCTTTGTAGGTTCTGGATATTAGCCCTTTGTCAGATGAGTAGATTGCAAAAATTTTCTCCCATTCTGTAGGTTGCCTGTTTACTCTGATGGTAGTTTCTTTTGCTGTGCAGAAGCTCTTTAGTTTAATGAGATCCCATTTGTCAATTTTGGCTTTTGCTGCCGTTGCTTTTGGTGTTTTAGACATGAAGTCTTTGCCCATGCCTATGTCCTGAATGGTAGTACCTAGGTTTTCCTCTAGGATTTTTATGGTATTAGGTCTAACATTTAAGTCTCTAATCCATCTTGAATTAATTTTCGTATAAGGAGTAAGGAAAGGATCCAGTTTCAGCTTTCTACTTATGGCTAGCCAATTTTCCCAGCACCATTTATTAAATAGGGAATCCTTTCCCCATTTCTTGTTTCTCTCAGGTTTGTCAAAGATCAAATGGCTGTAGATGTGTGGTATTATTTCTGAGGACTCTGTTCTGTTCCATTGGTCTATATCTCTGTTTTGGTACCAGTACCATGCTGTTTTGGTTACTGTAGCCTTGTAGTATAGTTTGAAGTCAGGTAGCGTGATGCCTCCAGCTTTGTTCTTTTGACTTAGTATTGTCTTGGAGATGCGGGCTCTTTTTTGGTTCCATATGAACTTTAAAGCAGTTTTTTCCAATTCTGTGAAGAAACTCATTGGTAGCTTGATGGGGATGGCATTGAATCTATAAATTACTTTGGGCAGTATGGCCATTTTCACGATATTGATTCTTCCTATCCATGAGCATGGTATGTTCTTCCATTTGTTTGTGTCCTCTTTTATTTCACTGAGCAGTGGTTTGTAGTTCTCCTTGAAGAGGTCCTTTACATCCCTTGTCAGTTGGATTCCTAGGTATTTGATTCTCTTTGAAGCAATTGTGAATGGAAGTTCATTCCTGATTTGGCTCTCTGTTTGTCTGTTACCATCATCTCAGCCCAAAATCTCCTTAAGCTGATAAGCAACTTCAGCAAAGTCTCAGGATACAAAATTAATGTGCAAAAATCACAAGCATTCTTATACAACAGTGAAGTGTTTTACAGACGTTTACCATTTTTATTCTTATTAGATTTTTGAAAGTCTTTGGTTTAAAATTTTCCTCTTTTTATTCAACCAGCTCTTTAAATTTCCCATCAATTCTTGTTAAGAGTGTGTATTGTATATCTCTCTATACATTTCATGCATTTTTGTATGAATTGTGCTATTTTTATAATTTTTCTATTTAGTCTATATATCCAATATGACTCAATGTATACATGGATGTCATACATAGGTAGTGATTATTTCCTCTTTTTTAATTAATAAATTCTAATTTATTTCAATGTGTTATCTCTTTAATACACAATATTCTAAACAATACTGAGTCCATTTTTTATGTTTTAGAATTCCTAAGTTATAATTACACATAAATTAATATTTTAATTGATGTTTTGATGTACACAGTGTTCTTTTACTATGCATTGTGATATTTATCATCCAAACTATCCTTTCAAATGTGTTTTATTCTCCTCCATTTTATATGTTAGTGAAGATGTCCTCTAAACTCAGCTATTAAATGAAAGAAATAAACTAGGAATCGTTACACGCTCTTTCTCAATTAAGCCATGCTGCTTTTCCTCCTCAATGGTTCTTAAATTCAATATTTTTCTTTCCCACACTTTTGTCCAGGGTAGATGCTCATCATCATCCTTCCTGGATTGCTGGCTCAACCTCTTAATTGTTTTTCTTCTCTCATGTCCTGCCAGACTCATACCTGTCCTCTAGCCTGTGGCCGGAGTGCCTCAACTGAACATGCTACTTCATTTCTGAGAATTTTTTTTAAAAACCTATCTATCAATGACTCTCCCTTTCTTGATTCAATGTTCTCCACAAAGGGGTGACAAGTGTGATTAAATATTGATGTCCCCCCTTTTAAGGCCACAGCAAGGGTCCCATGGTTGCTGCAGTGCCTCAGCTAAGAAAAGCTTCATACTTACCTTAGTGCATTATGCAAGCTTCCTCATTTTCTGAATATTGCTTGACATGAATAAATGTGGAAAGCATTAAATTAGAATATTAAAAGTTCTTTTAAAGGCATAGAAGTCTTTCCAGACGAGGAGGCACAGCTAAACTATGTAATACCCTTGTGCAAATCTCTAAAAAGATATCACTTAGCCCCAACAGATGACTTTTAAAAGATGCCACAAGTAGACAGCAGGTATAATTGATAGTATCTTTGTGGAAAGAAAGAAAGAAAGAAAGAAAGAAAGAAAGAAAGAAAGAAAGAAAGAAAGAAAGAAAGAAAGAAAGAAAGAAAGAAAGAAAGGAAGAGAGAGAAAGAAGAAAAGAAGGAAAGGAGGGAGGGAGGGACGAAGGAAGGGAGGGAGAGAGAAAGAAAAGGAAAGAAAAAGAAAGGAAAGGAAAGGAAAGAGGGAGGGAGAGAGAGAGAAAGAAAAGAAGGAAAGAAAGAGAGAAAGAAAGAAACAGAAAGAAAGAGAGAAAGAAAAAGAAAGAAAGAAAGAAAGAAAGAAAAGGAAGAAAGAAAGAAAGAGAGAGAGAGAAAGAAAGAAAGAAAGAAGAAAAGAAAAGGAAAAAGAAAAGAGAAAAGGAAACATAGTTTCTTATTACTTCTCTGGGCCAGATTCAGCTCCATGTCAAGTTCCAGGAACTGGGGCAGTTTTATAAACTGCATAACCATGAGCAGAGGCCAGACTCCCTTTACCTGATTCATTATGCTGTTTTACAAATTATGTCTTTTCTCTTTTTGTCATCACTGCTTTAGAAAAACCTTACTCTGTTTCCTTATCTATCCACAATTTCAACTCATGTTACTTTTTCCTTGAGCCCAACCTTGCTTCCATCAAATTTAATGTGTAATACTATCATAGCCATTATCATGCCATTTTCTGAAAATAGTGTTTGTGTTTTCCAAGGGATGAAAACACTATAAAGTTACACTACTTCTCAATCCAGCAATTTTACTCTTAGTTATCTACCCAAGAGAAATGAAAATATTTATCCACACACACTGGTACATAAACTTTCTTATCAGCATTATTGATAATTTTTACAGTGAAAAAATCTAATCGTGTGCCACCTGGCGAATGAATAAACAATTTATCCATATGATAGAATACTACTGAGCTATGAAAAAGAACAAACTGGAGATACATACTACTATGTATATATCTATGTGTATACTATACTACTATGTGGATGAACCTCATAATTTTATACATACTGAAAGAAGCCAAGTACCAGAAACCTCATACTGTAAGATTCCATTTATATAAAATGTCCAGAAAAGGTAAATCTTTAGAGACAGAAAATAGACTGATGAATGACTTAACAGTGGAGAGGGACAGTGACAGTTAATGTGCATATGGTATCTTAGTGAAGTGATGAAACATTCAAAAACTGATTTATGGCAATGGTTTCGAAGCTTGGTAAATTTACTAAAATATCATTGAATTCTACACTTGAAATGGTTGAAATATATGATCTGTAAAAGATGCCTCAGTTAAGTTACTTTTTGAAACTTAGATTACTTGCCTTTTCATTATTGAGGTTTGAACCAGCAGCCCAAGATCTTGCCTACGGACAATGTTTTGATGCTTATATCTCTATCAATCTCTACTCAATGTTTTCCTCAATTAAAAAAAATTGGTTATTACTCTTTTGTTTCATTTGTTTATAATACAAATATAGATGCCTTATTTCCAATTTGATAGATATTTGGTTAATATTAAAAAGTCAGACATGATTGTAATATAGTTGCATAAATACAGTATTTTTTTAACTAGTCACAATTCATTTTGTGTTTTCCCATTGTTGAAAAAAAGTTTTTTTTTTTGGCAATCTCTAAAATAAAAGATTCTGTAATAAAATGAAGTTTGCAAATTGCATGATATAGTCCTTTCTTGAAAGATTCATAACAGGGACTAGTGTATATTTTTAGGAATTTTGGGTCAGAAGCTTTACATTTCTTTCTTGTTTGACTGTTGTTATAATAATGCTAGATTTTTAAGAGTCAGAATTATAGTAGTACACAATAATATACATAAATTTTTCAATCACACATCCGAAGACCTATTAGATGTGGATCTAGTTGCTTTTTATACATAATTCGTTTCTGGACCTGAGTGAAGGGACAGATCTACTTGAGGCAGGATCTTTTCCTGGTGAATAAAGGGAGACAAGAGACTATAATACACCACACATAAGAAACTTTTGCTTGGATGTGGCATATATTATGTTCATGAATGAGAGGCGTAAATCAAAGTAATGAGGAACTTTATCTTACTCAGGATGAAGTCACAGCAAGGGAGGGAATGAAAGAAAGATATGTGATGTCCTATTCAGAGTTTTCTTACTTTTAAATGGATCTCACTACCCTCTTTTTCACAATAAAATTTTGAATCCTAGATTCATGAATTCTATATTGAGAAACAATGATAATGTGAAATTTTAATTCTTATCTCTGAATGCATATTAAAATCCCAAGTAGTGTTTTTAAAAAGATTGATAGCCACGTTCTACCTACACAGATTGAAACAATCTTGAGGGAGAGAATTCAGGCATTGGTATTTTAAAATTCGCTTCATTTAATCTATAAACACACGTGAAAAGGTTGAGAGCTACTACTGTGGAGAAATGGCATGTGGCAGAATATTTTTCATATTCTTCATTTGAACATTTCTAACTAGAATTCAATGTTTTTATATTCCCTAAGCTTAAGTTCATTTTACTTCAGGCATATCTGAATTTTAGTCTCTATTTAGAGAAAGAGTGCTGATTATTGAAGTTTGATATGGAGCTTTATTTTAGCCTTATCGGGATTATATATTCCATTCTCCTTGGAGCGAGTCTATAGAGAACACATTATAAATCACTTTGTATAATTTTCAGTGCCTTATATTTCTCTGGTACATTTCTACATGGAGGAGAGAATATATTTTGGGCCATAGTTACACTATGATTAGGTATTATGTCTTCTAGGAGAAATAGGAAGCACAATATGGTTTCAATGATCTATATTTGCATAATTTTTAACAAACTGTATCGCCAAGGAATTACAATGTTATTTCAGAAGTTCCACAAGATGTTAAACTTTTGTAGCCCCAAACACTATGGGAGACTCCTATTTTTTACGATAAATTAAGCATCTGTTTCTTGGCTTGAATATTATATATATTGCTTTTTAAATTAGTTTTCAAGCATTTTGACTATAAAACATTATTTAATAACCTACATTTAATAAGTCAGAAACATTCTATTTATCTTATCACCTTGTTCATATTTATGATTTGAAATTCTTGGGGACTAATATATAACATGGTGATTCAGAGTATAGGATAATAAGGAAATGAGAAGCCTAACTCATATTAAAGCATATAAAGCAATACAAAGGGAAGAATCAATACAAAAGAAAAGCATAGTACATAAAGCAGGATGAAGTAATCAATAGCAGTGTATTGTAGCATACAATTGCAGATGAGTACGGGAAAATCCACTTGAGTTATGTAGTGATACTAAAGAGCTACAAATTTCCTCTGCATGTTGGCATCAGACAAAGGGTTCAGGGAATTCTGAACAATATAAGAAAAGTTTAACTATTACCAAAGAATATCAAAGCTCTAAAAGTTTCTGAATATTTTTAAAAATAATATTTGAAAATAGTTTTGCTTTCAGGCCACCAAAGAAGAAAAACAAAGTGTCTGGATTCTACGATCTAATAAGATTCTAGGATCTAATAAGATCTAAGATCCATGTTAGGATCCTAGGATCCTAATATCTAACTTTACCCTGTGGTAGCCTAATTTTATGTTACTACGGGATGAAATTGGATATTACTAATTAGTTATTACTTATTTTCTAAGGAATTAATATGAATTATTCCAGTTTCTTACTAGTACACTAAAAAAAAATCACAAGAAAATTGGTGGACTAAAACCACAGTAACTATTTAACTTTTCTTTCCCGTGTTCCTAGGAGCTGGCTGTTCTCAGTTGAGTGGTTCTCACTCAGAGTCTTGCTTGTGGTTCCATGGAAATGGCGACTGAACTTGGAATGATTTCAAAGGCTTTTTCTCTCACATGTCTCCATGTGACTTGAGCTTCTTCACATTATGATAGTTGAATTTCAATAACAAGCATCCTAAGGGGACCAAGCAGAAGCCAGAAGGTGTATTCCTATTTAGGACCTAACTTTGGAAATCACAGCATGTCACTTCCTTTCTATTTCAGACGTTCAAGAGGATATATAGAGCCCATTCTCTCAATGAGAGGAGTGTAAGCATCACATAAAAACATGGAAGATGGAAGATCTTTTGGACACTATCTTGGAAGTGTAATCTGCCTCATGGATCTTAAATTTCCTTTTATATTTTCCCCTGGTGTGGGCAATAAAATATTTACCTAGGCTTATATAATTTATACATCACAATTTTCCCAAAGAATTTTAATACAGGAGTTTTGGATACACACAGGATGTGAACTGTAGACATTTTCCTAAGAGTTTACCTAGTTGTTCAAGGTATGAGAAGGGCAGCTGCCTTTGTCTGAGATCCCAACACATATCACTCTTTCTTTCTCTTACTCATTAATATGCAGCCTTAGTCTTTTAGTTCCTCTGAAATTTTAAGCTGGTTATCACCTCATGGTTTCTGCTTATATTTGTTAATTTATCTACTGGATCTTTGCATAATGTCTTAATCAGCTTGGGCTACCATAATAAAATACCATAGGCTGGGTGACTTGAATAACAGAAATTTATTTCTCATAGTTGTGGAGACTGAAATTCTAAGATCAGGGTGCCAGCAAAGTTGGATTCTGTTGAGAGCTCTCCTTCTAGCTTGCAGACGGCCACCTTCTAGATAACATACTCACACAGAGAAGAGTGAGAGCAAGCTTATAAGCAAGTCGTGTCTTATAAGGACACTACTCTTATCAGGATGGCCCTCACTCTTTTGATCTCATCTAAACATAATCAATTTCCAAAGTTTCCATCTTCAAATACCTTCACATGAGCGACTAGGGCTTCAACAAGTGAATTTAGAGGGATGGGACAATTCAGTCCATAGCACGTAGGTAATTCCTCATATATTCTCTCTCAGCTCATATATCAAGCCTTCCCTGGCCATCCTGTTCACAATAGTTCTATTCCTCCCCAGGCATTTTTATCATATTACCTATTTCCTCAGTGCATTTACACTCTTCCCTCGCTTCTTTATATTAGATTTAAGTTCCAGTGAAAGTAGCTTTTTGTGTTCATGCTGAAACAGTGATTACTGCAGAGAAGGCTTCAAAAAATGGTCCATGGGTGAGTGAATGAATCAATGGCTCAACATAATAATTCACATATGAGTGCTTTAGCAGCTTTAATTTTGGGGGAGAGGTGGTCTTTCTTAAATGGTCATAAATCAAACCAACTTCAGTTTTCATGCATTCACTCCTATTCTGTTATTCTGAGGCCACATGGAAAGTCATTAATTCTGTGACATAATCAACTGCACTTCAAAAATTTATAAACAGCTATCCAGACCCATTTATATTTTCACTTTAAAGGTTGTGTGTGCTTAAAAAAACATTTAATATGACAGGTTTCTAATCCTCTTGTCATCACTGACACTTATCTCAGGAAGTTTTCAGTTTTCAAATGACCCTTTGAAAATGTGTGGTCCCAGTAGAATATAACACTCTAGGTAACGCCTCACTAAGCTGAGGCTATAATAGGACATCACTTCTCTTGTTAGGGGCTGTGTATTTTTATTAATGCGGAATAAAATATTTTGCCTTTTCTGAGGAAACATGATTCACAAACAATCTAATGGATATTTCCATTTTTAATTGTGTCTATTTTCTCAAAGCTAAAATCAGTTTTGCCAAGTGTCAAATATCAAGAATTTTAGGGCCTTTTAAACTGACATTTAAAAACCAAGAAAACAAAAAAAGTTATCCTAAATAGGTTAAGATTCCAAAATAAATCCAGAGGATTGACACAAAATGAGATCATGCTGTTTTCACAAGCGAGATCAAAAGAAGCTTCCAAATAATTCATGAGACTTCTGATTTAATGCCATATGGCTGGCATCTTTGCAATAATCAGCTTGAACTTCCTATTTAAAAAATGATAAAGACCTTCAAAGGAAGCAATGAAAACAACAGAACCAAAAATTGATTAACAACCAATGGTTAAAATCAGTTAAATTTGTAACAATTATTTCCCTTTTTGGTTGGATTAAGACTACCTTTGTTTCAAAAGTGCCAGTCGTATTTAGACTCTAAATTCTGTAATGTCTAGAGCTTTGTTAAGAATATCACCACAGTAGTCAGATACCCTGGGTTCAAATCACAGGGTGAACCTTGTTGATTTTAAGGCAAGTTACTTAGCATCTTCATGCCTCAGTTTTCTCATTTGTAAAATAAGGGTATTAAAAGCATCGAATCAGAAATACATACAAGATATTTAAAACAATGTGCATATTACTCAGTAAGTATGAAGCAGGTATTCAATAAAAGTAAACAATTAATGGTGAGGTTATTATTATAGAATATAATATTTTAGTTTGCTTGAATACATTTAGACATATAGAATCCCGTCATCAATGGCTTCCCTATCGGCTAAGAAATTCACATTTTAGCACAAGAATTTTGTAGTTCTGTTGCTCTAACGGAAAAATTTTACCTTTGGAGTTATCTGGGTCACCATCACCACCGTCGCCACCTCCACTACTCTTGTGCCTCAACCCACTGATCTCTCCACTAGACCCTGGCCACTTCAGCTCCTTTCTGCAGACAGTGAACATAAGCATCAACTGCAGTTAGAGTCTTAGAAACTCAGGCCCTATCCTAGATTTAATTCTGAATCTTCCTTTTAATAAGACCCCAAGTTTATTCATATATTTATCAGTATATAAGAATCTCTGCCCTATATTTATCCAGGGCTGCAGCTTCTGGCAAAAGACTGTTCAAATCAGTAATTCTGAGATTATGAAATAGTACCTTATACACTGAAAATTTTTAGAGTCCATTAATAAATCCAGATGTGCAGGTATGGAATCAAAAGCAAAAAAGATTCTGAGATTTAAAGTTGTATCTACTTTATGTGTATACACTTGGGTATTACATAAAGGAAGGTAGAAATAATTGTACAGTGTTTCTTGCTGGAAGCAGAAATATCAATTGACCTTCAGCTCCAGATCTGCAAGAATATTTGAACAGCATCCAGTTAGATAGTAAATAGAGAAAGGACTTTGACAAGTACTGTTTGTATTAAAGAAAACACTTGGATAAATTTTTTCACAACAAATACAACACTTAAAAAAATTTATAATTGGAGCCGGGCGCGGTGGCTCACGCCTGTAATCCCAGCACTTTGGGAGGCCGAGGCGGGCGGATCACAAGGTCAGGAGATCGATACCACGGTGAAACCCCGTCTCTACTAAAAATACAAAAAAAATTAGCCGGGCGCGGTTGTGGGCGCCTGTAGTCCAGGCTACTCGGGAGGCTGAGGCAGGAGAATGGCGTGAACCCGGGAGGTGGAGCTTGCAGTGAGCCGAGATCGCGCCACTGCACTCCAGCCTGGGCGACAGAGCGAGACTCCGTCTCAAAAAAAAAAAAGTAAAAAAAAAAAAAAAAAAAAAAAAATTTATAATTGGAAAAGAGCCCAGTACACAGGAGACATTGGATAAGTGTATGTTGAAGTCAACCAAAAAGTGAAAAGAGAAAATTACAAAGAACAGACAATCTTTCAGATTTTAGGAAGCTCTCTTTTGTGGCAAAAGAGATAATTTCAAGATGATGCCCTAAGTGCAGGATAGGAGTATGTAAGGGTCATGTGAGAACTCCTGTATGCATCTCACCCAACTTGAGTGCATATGGGCGTAAGAGGGATATCTGTAAATGACATTTTTCCTGAATTTAAAAAGCATGATTGCTGCCTATGGGGTTAGAAGGGAAGGTAATGACATTCCAGAAAAATTGACGTAGGCTTTCCCGTGAGTCATGTATGATCAGGCAGCAGCAGGAGATATCTTGGGAGAAATATCAAAATTCACAGCATGGAGCTTCTTGCATGAGGAGCTTGTGTATGGTGGAGTGGGGTGGAAGTAATTGTAGAGGAGATTTGAAGTGTTTCAAGGAGAAAAATGCTAAGATCAGGTTTTAGTTTCATATAATAATTATATATAATAGCATTGTGTGCTGATAATGTAATATATTTATTTATAATTAATAAAACAAAAGCCTATGCATTAAGGGTTCAATTACTCTTATTTCAAAGATGAGAAAGTATAAGCTTAGAAAAGTTATTTTTTCAAAATTATGCATGATAGAGCCTTGCACATGGTAAATACTAGATATATTTCTTGCTAAAAGCAAACACACAAAAAATAACAACAAAATAATAGGCTTTACCATAGTTGGAACATTCAGCAGGACTGTAGTTTGGTCTATTTTTTTTTTAATGCTCTCAATGAATGAAAAGATCTGATCAGTGAAAATGAAGTTTCCTTGTATCTTTTGCCTCTAACTTCATGATGGCCCACCTTCAGCTCTCTGGAGAAGGAAAAGCAGACATTTCTAGGGGAAGTAGTAAATGACTTCAGGTGATCTAGGCAGTCGTGTAAAGAGAGGGATCGGGACATCATTAATTCATGGTGCAGACAGGACTCTTGGCCTGGTTCACCTGGTGATTTGGTCCTCAGGGTAAAAATATGATATAATAGCACTGCACATCTTCGTCTTCAAATAACTTTCTTCTTGGTCACACTTCTCCAGTACAAACTGGTTGATCTTCATGTCTGGTGTGAAGGCTCAGCCTTTTATCTCAATTCATCATCCTCTTGGGAATTTTACTCATCTTTCTGTTATTTTTGATTTTTCATATTATGTAATTTATGTTTCTTTCTTGGTTTACCCTCTTACTTGAGGTACACATCTTCCAATAACAGATTTAAAACTGTTCCTTGGGAGAAAAATGTATGGCGATCTTAAATATCTGAAAATATTTGTATTCTACCATTATACTTAATTTTCTGAGTATAACATTTTCAGGTAGGAAATTATTTTCCATTAGAGTCTTTTAGCCATTGCCTCATTGCATTTCTTTTTGCTTCCAGAGATGCTATTGAGAAATTTCAAGCCATTCTGAGAGCTTATCTTTTATCTGATATTTATCTTTTATATTTTCTCTAGAAGCTTTTGATTCTTCTCATTGTTCATAGTGCTCTGATAGTCCACAAACATGTGCTTTTGAATGTAACTTGGTATGAATTTATTTTCATAGAATGTGGTAATCACTTAGAGTGGTATCTTTTAAATTGAAAATGGCCATTCTTTGGTTCTAAAAAAATTTGCTTATAATTTTCTCTCCTCTATTTTCTCTGTAAACTCTTTTTGGAAGAGGATTTTATACTGCGATCATCTAATTTAATTACTTTTTTCTCAAGTCCTCCTTGTGTTCAATTTTTTGAATTCTTCAACTTTATTACTAGCTTTTATATTGCGTGTTCTTTTCTATTATCATCTTTTAAATTCCATGAGTCCATTTTAATTCTAATTTTATGTATTATGATATCAGGGTTGCTACATCTTTTTGTACAATTCTGAAGACATTAAAATAGTTTTTAATGTCTGCATAATTTGTTTCCACTAATTGGCTTGCTTTCTGTTTATTTTGTTCTTTGTCATTTAGATTAGAAACTTTCTTTAGCTATCTGATAGCTTTTTATTGTTAGTTTATATGTAAGAGTAAAAACATTTAAAAAACAAAACCTTGACCTCAAATTTTGAACCTAGGATTAAGCATGGTGAACTTGGAATTCACTATAGGCTGATCTGAGTGGGGTGATTAATGGATGATTTCTCATTCCAGCATATTTGAGTCTTTCTTCTTGACAAACCAAATTTTTCATAGAAAAGCTCTCCAATCTCCTGTTCGGAGTGACATCTGCCCTCTAGAGATTTGAAATAATAGGGAGGTAGCAGTGTAAGGTAGAAGGAGTGTGAAGTTTCAACATTCAACACCCAGTTTTTTTTTTTTTTTTTTTTTTTTTTTTTTTTTTTTTTGAGACGGAGTCTCGCTCTGTCGCCCAGGCTGGAGTGCAGTGGCGCGATCTCGGCTCACTGCAAGCTCCGCCTCCCGGGTTCACGCCATTCTCCTGCCTCAGCCTCCCGAGTAGCTGGGACTACAGGCGCCCACAACCGCGCCCGGCTAATTTTTTGTATTTTTAGTAGAGACGGGGTTTCACCGTGGTCTCGATCTCCTGACCTTGTGATCCGCCCGCCTCGGCCTCCCAAAGTGCTGGGATTACAGGCGTGAGCCACCGTGCCCGGCCAGTTTTTCCCTTTTAAATAATACCTATATATTCAATTATTCAAAGGATCTTCCAGATTCAAAACAATGTTTTACCCCCACCAATAGTATTGAGTAGGGTAGCAGAGGTTAGCTCTTAAAGACTTCTCAACTTTTTCTCACCCATTTATCCTTATTGAGGGGCATCCCTTCAGGTAAGCCATCAGGTGAGGCTTGGATGTGTTGTTTTTCTTATGTAAACTATACTTCTCAATACCTAATCCATTACTATTCATAGTGATAATAGGTCCTCTCAGGGTTTACACTTAGTAGAAAAAGTATGTTTAGTTAATAAAAGTGTATTTATAGGTATGCATATGTTTGTAATAATTTTATAATTATAGTACTTAATTTTATCTTTTTTACTTTAGAGCAATCTCATATATTAGAACATATATTATGAAAAAATAAATATACAAAAAGCAATGCATTTGAAAAGTTATGACAAGAAGTAATAAATATTTAGAGATATGTGAACTAATGCAATTAGAACTCTCAAAGATATTTAGAGACATGTGGACTAATGCAACTATAACTATCAAAGATGCTAAGACAAAATCACACCTGTAAGCTGTAAAAACAATACCTCTGGCTAATACCAACGTCTCCTCTGTTAACACAGTAAACTTCAGAGTGAATTGTGTTCATTGTCGTTGAATGTACATGTATACTAACAAATAGTTAATATTACAAACAATGTGTAAATTATAGGACACTTATACTTTAAGGAGTTCTTAATTTATGAAGCAAACTATAAACACGATTGCATAGAGGATAAATTTTTGGTAAAATACATTACAAACCAAATTGTACTGAGTTTCAATGACCCCAAATGCTAATAAAGCAGAAGATAATTATATTAATTAGTAGATGTGACAGAAAGTGTTCTACTAAAAGAAATATTTGCAACATGGTACAAAGGGGTAGATCAATAAGGAGTGAAATTAATTGAGATTGCAGATCTCTCTATATATTTCAGAGAGATAGGCATTTTAAACTGGGTCATGAAATGGATTGGGTGCTAAAAGCAAATCTGAGATGAATGAGAAGGCAAAATGAGAAGGCAAGCATGAGATTTAGGTTAATATGAATTCAAAAGCTCCTGCCCAGTTTAGAAAATGGGAAGTTAAGGTTCGTTCTTGTTACTTCAGAGCAAACAAAATGTGAATTTAAAAGGAATAGGTGTCAAGATTAAAAGCACACATTTCACAGGACAGGAAATAGGTGGTCATGGGCATTCTTGTAGATATAAAATGAGTGAAGGTTGGATGTTTTTTGATTTTTTTTCCTAAATGAAGACACTAAGGAAAAGTTGATAGATTTTACAACATATGCAAATGAGATTAGAAACCTGTTTGCACATTCCAGATTAAGAAGAAATTTTGAGTTTGAAATCTCTAAACAGCATAAAATACTATTTTAATGAACTATTAGGGCCACCTTAAATTTTACCAGGAGTATGGAATCAATCAGACATGATTTTTATAATTAATTTATGTATCAAAGTAAATTGTCTGACACATTAAGACTAGCTGTCAGAGCAGCTATGATAAAACCACAGCAACAAAGCAATCGAACTTCCACAGTGTTAGTAAAAGATTTGGGGATATAATTGCTTGAAACCTGAATTAATTTGTTGAGAGTAAAAAATGGTTAATCTTAGTGGTTTGAAAAGATGGTGAATTAGACTATAGAAAAATTATACCCTGACATTAAAAATATATTACTATATACCTATATTTTCCTCTCTTTCCTTCAGCTTCTCAGCTTACTACTATCTTGGTGTTGTCTTCATTTTCTAGGAGGTTTTCTATACATGGTGGAATATACATCTACTTTCGGAATCAAACCTTGTCTTTATGATTCATGTACAAATAAATGCTAAAAATAAAAACAACAAAAGTGACAAATACCACTACATGAAATATTAATTAGAGAGTAATAAATTCCTGTCCTCTTTTCTTAAGATAACCCAGTTCTCTCCACTACTTGCACCACTGGAAAGTGGTAGAAGCAGTTGGTAGGAAATATTTCACTAGCAGTTCAAAGACTACATATAACCAATATTTAGTGAATACCAACAATGAGCCAGAATACTCTGCTACAGACACATTAGCAACAAGGAAAGAAAAATTTTGGTTCTCATGGAGCTTATATTCTAAAGAAACAAAATAAATATGAATAGTAAGCATATAAGTAAGTACATTATGTTTTAGAAGGTGATGCATACTTTGCCAAAAATGACAGAGTATAATAAAATAAAAGAGATTGGGAGTGCTGAGATTTAGGGTATTGTGGGTTGCTACTTTAAGTATGGTTCTTAGGGTAGTACTCACTGAGAAGGTGATACTAGAGCAAACCTTACATGGAATGTGGGGCTTATCATGCAGATTTATCTAGGAGAGTGGCATTCCCTGCCAGGGCTAATATAGGAACCTCTCTGACATTTTAGAGAAGTTGCAAGAAGGCTAGTGTGGTTAAAATTGGAGGGTGAGGAGACGAGGGCAGAAACTGTAAATCATTTGTGGTCTTGACTTTCATTCCGAATGAAATATGTAGATTTTGGAAGGTTTTGAGCAAAGGAATGACATAATCCAACTTATATTTTGAAAGGATCACTTTGGCCGTTCTGTTGAGACTAAATTGCAGATAAACTGAGAAGTAAGAAGGAAAGCATGGAGATCAGTTAGAGGACTTGGAGTAATTCAGGTGTGAGCCGATGACATTTAGGATGGATATCTGTGCTGAGCAATGTGTCATTAGGTTATTGCATTGTGCCATTTGGTTATTTCATTGTGCCAATATCTTAGAGTATAGTTACACAAACCTAGATGATATGGTCTACTATACATCTGGGCTACAAGGTACAGCGTATTGCTACTAGGCTACAAACCTGTACACCACATGACGGCACTGAATATTGTAGGCAACTGGAACACAATGGTATTTGTTTGTATAAACATATCTAAACATAGAAAAGATACGGTAAGAATACAGTATTATAAGCTTATGAAACCACTGTCATAAATGTGGTCTGTCATTGACAGCAGTTATTATACAGCTCATGACTACAGAGCCTCTGGTCCTTAAAGAGACAGTGTGCAAGCAAAGAACACATTTACCAGAGCAATCTAGATTCTATTTTCTATTACATTTTAATGATGCTTAATGAAGACAGCAATGCAGTAATGCTGTATTTTATCCCTCAAAATAAAAGAGGTAATTATATTGTAGCTAGTTACTAATAATGTGGATAGTCATGGATATAACATTTTCTATATTTTATAGGGCTTTTCTCTATCATTTATTTATATAATCATGTTCTCTCATTATTCTATGAGGTAGAGAATCCTGGTATTTTAATAACCTTTTATAAATAGAGAAATTAATGACCACTATAATTACATGCTTTGCCCAACTCATAAGAGCCTCAAGAATTCCAAGTTGAAAACAACATAGAAAATGCTCACATTTGATCCTGCTATTTTCTCTGAAATACTGTTTTTCTGTTTAACCATCAATCACTTTTTATGAAATCATTTTATGCAATTGTGTCTATTTTCTTTCTCCTGATTCCTTTTAGCACCTGTGGATTCTGCCCTTGATGTTATGATTGTTCTTTAAAGGACAATTCCTTTGACTAGGGATCCTTCCTAATTCCTTTAATTCCTCTATTTCCTCCCCCTTTATGGAATTTAGATGGTGAATCATCTTCTTCTCCTTCTCCTTCTTCTTCCTTAAACTCTCTCATTGTCTTCTGTCTTGGCTCTGCTTTTATCTTCTTATAGCTCATTGGTTCCCCCAATCTTCTTTTTTTTCCCTCTCTTTTTCACTGAAAAACTTTCTAACTTTGGGTAATGTAGGAAGCTGAATGTCAGATTTCCCATTATAAATTAGTGCCCCATGTTTCATATAATTTTAATCATGACAACTGTAACATCCAAGTCTAACTCACTTATATGCATACAACTATCTTTAGGAGATTTTTGTTTGAATGTTTCATCACAACCTCAGAAATTTTAACACTAATTTTATAGGATGCTCTCAAAATTACTATTTTTCCAATTTCTGGTGTTGACATTACTCATCTCCTTCTTGTTCCTGTTGATGCTTCAAAATGTTGATGTTATCTTTAACTCTTACAGGTTGTTCAATTACTTCTATTTATATTTATTTCCAAAGGACTGTCAGGTCAAACATTCTCTTTTATTTTTATTTCCATCAACCAAGACCTGGCACTCATTAGTCCACACCTGATTGACTTCAACAATATCATTGCCAATTTACTGACTTCTAGAACATTTTGCATATGCTGCCTATTTGCATGCTGTATTTAGAAATTCTGAGGTGACTTTTTCCTGCTATAGCATCAAGTCTGAATAGTTTTGGTTCTCAGTTTTGTAGATTACTTGACATAAATTTACTTCTCAAAATTTATTTTACAATTCCCCATAATTTTTTTGATTTGGTCAGAAGAGAGCAATGAGCAACTAATGTCTGTAAAATGCCAAGTATATTCTAGGTATACGAGACACTAAAGAAAACCATAATTGAAAGATTTTAGCCAGGCGTGGGGGCTCATGCCTGTAATCGCAGCACTTTGGGAGGCGGAGGCGAGAGGATCCCGAGGTCACGTGATCGAGACCATCCTGGCTAACACGGTGAAACCCCGTCTCTACTAAAAATACAAAACATTAGCCGGGCGTGGTGGCGGGCGCCTGTAGTCCCAGCTACTCGGGAGACTGAGGCAGGAGAATGGGGTGAACCCGGGAGGCAGAGCTTGCAGTGAACGGAGATCGCGCCACTGCACTCCAGCCTGGGCGACAGAGAGAGACTCCGTCTCAAAAAAAAAAAAAAAAAAAAAAAAAAATTAAAAAGAGAACATAGTACATGGTATAGTCCCTTTGTGGATGTCTTTGAATAAGCCAATATGGCGATATGACATGTTTTGCAAAAAGTAGGAAAACTTATTCTGAAAGTGAAATCAGGTGGCAAATGCTGGCTCTGTTAGTTAACTTGTTATGCTTCTGTGGTAACACGGATGAATGACTTAGAGACATGCATAAGCAATACAGGCACATTTTCTCCTATTTAACTTTTATATCTTTAAAATTGAATACTGAAGTAATGTTCATAAGCCTATAACCTGAGACTGAACTAACATTGAAGAAATAGGCCCATAAGAGAACTCTTGGTCACGTACAAGATCAGTGCTCCAGTTACGTTTACAGAAGTTGTTAGAAGCTCTCCATAGAAGCTGGTGCATTTCAGGGAGCTAATGGATTTAATGAGGGTGGTAGTGAAGTTTTTCATTCTCGTCAAGAAAAAAAATAAAAGGAAAAAAAAATGTCAGTGAGCTTTTGAACAAATATATCAGCGATTTGCAGTATCTTTTTACCTGCCAATAATTGGCATATTCTTTTTGATACTTCCTTTTAAGCTCATTTCTGAATAAAACTAAGTAACAATTATGTGTGTGATGTGCACTTCTGAGTCGGTGTACATGTGTTTAATAGACAAAGACAGACAGACAGAAAAGGAGGAGATTAAACAAATGGCGAGCCTCCTATCCACAAAAATGTTTTGTGGGGAGATTGAAGAAATGGCTATATATTGCAAATGTGGGACAATATATGTTGGGGGTGGTGAAAATATTAAGATAGCGAAAGACCTGAAGCCAAAAGACTGGACCCAAGTGTGACTAACAAAAAGGATAGGCCACTTCTCCTGGATACTTAATGAAACTAGAAAGACATGGGGCTCTCAGCATAAGTGGTATAGGATTTGAGTCCATTTAATTTGTGGGTTCAGCCACTGCATTCCTCCAGGCCATGCCATGTTAAACTGGCCATGGGAGCAGCTGCCAGCCAACACCCCATGCATCCAGGCATAACACATCATATATCATGAGGAAATAATAACCATTTTTCTCATCAAATTGCAGTGAAGTGAAAAGAGCACTAGTCTAAAAAGCCAGCATTCCAATAGAATTTAAAAGTTCTATCATTAGAGTCAACTAAGAAGGCTACAAACAAATGTAAACAAGTTAACAAAAAACAAAACAGTTAAGTTGGCATTTAATAGGAAGGAAACCAAGCATATATATATATATATATACATACATACATATATATTCCCTAGATGATATCAATGCTAGTTAAGAACCATTAATCCAGATGGAATTGAAGATTCTTATATATTCCAATAATATTCAGTGCCTACAGTTTTCATAGCAGTTTATAATATGCATTTAAATACATATTTTTCCTTTTTTAAGCAGACTGAAGACCCTTGAAGACCTTAAGAGTTGATGTTTTTGTTTTATTTTTATGGCTTTTATATCCTCAGTGCTTAGCATATCACCTGGCACATACTAAGTTCTTGGAAATATGTATTTTATGAATATTTGTGATTGAATACATGACTGTACAATCCCATATTTTGTTTTTCAGTCCCACTGGTATTAGCTCTGTGACATCTCTTGGCAGGCTGTTTCTCTTTATTTGTGCATGACTGGATCCCCTTTCTATTATACATTGGCCAGGTAAGTTTTCAAATAACTCCAAGCAAACAGCGCTGTGGCGTATCTCTTCTCATGTTACCATGCAACGTAATTGTATTAGTTTTCCTTGGGTTGGGGGCACACCAAAGTACAACAAATTGGTTCCATATGAACTTTAAAGTAGTTTTTTCCAATTCTGTGAAGAAAGTCACTGGTAGCTTGATGGGGATGGCATTGAATCTATAAATTACCTTGGGCAGTATGGCCATTTTCATGATATTAATTCTTCATATCCACGAGCATGGAATGTTCTTCCATTTGTTTGCATCCTCTTTTATTTCACTGAGGAGTGGTTTGTAGTTCTCCTTGAAGAGGTCCTTCACATCCCTTGTAAGTTGGATTCCTACGTATTTTATTCTCTTTGAAGCAATTGTGAATGGGAGTTCACTCATGATTTGGCTCTCTGTCTGTTATTGGTGTATAGGAATGCTTGTGATTTTTGCACATTGATTTTGTATCCTGAGACTTTGCTGAAGTTGCCTATCAGCTTAAGGAGATTTTGGGCTGAGACAATGGGGTTTTCTAAATATACAATCATGTCAACTGCAAACAGGTACAATTTGACTTCCTCTTTTCCTAATGGAATACCCTTTATTTCTTTCTCCTGCCTGATTGCCCTGGCCAGAACTTTCTCAGGGGTAGAGCATTTGACTGCAATCTGTTGTTTCTTTTGCTGTAAAAAGCTTTTTAGTTAAATGTAGTTTGTAATGTAGCTTTTAAATATATATATATATATATATATATATATATTTTTTTTTTTTTTTTTTTTTTTTTTTTTTTTTTTGAGACAGAGTCTCGCTCTGTCACCCAGGCTGGAGTGCGGTGGCCGGATCTCAGCTCACTGCAAGCTCCGCCTCCCGGGTTCACGCCATTCTCCTGCCTCAGCCTCCCGAGTAGCTGGGACTATAGGCGCCCGCCACCTCGCCCGGCTAGTTTTTTGTATTTTTTAGTAGAGACGGGGTTTCACTGTGTTAGCCAGGATGGTCTCGATCTCCTGACCTCGTGATCCGCCCGTCTCGGCCTCCCAAAGTGCTGGGATTACAGGCGTGAGCCACCGCGCCCGGCCTTAAATATATTTTGAAATCATAAACTCTGATCCCCCACCTTTGTTCTTTTTCAAGATTGTTTTGGCGCTTCCTGTTCTTTCGTGGATCCATATAAATTTTAGGATTAAAAAATATTTTTTTTTGTAAAAAATACAATTAGGATTCTGATAGGGATTAAATTAAATTTTTAGATTGCTTTTAGTAGTATGGATATTTAACACTATAACTCTTCCAATCTATGAACACAGAATGTCTTTCCATCAGTTTATGCCTTCTTTAATTTCTTTCATCAATATTTTATAGTTTTCAGTGTACAGGCCTTTCTCACCTTTATAGTTAAGTTTATTCCTTATGATGCAATTACAAAGGGTATTGTTGTCCTCAATTCTTTTTCAGATACTTATTTGTTGTTAGTGTTAGAAATGCAACTGATTTTTGTCAGATTGCATCCTGCAACTTTAATGAATTCTTTATTAGTTTTAAATTTTTAAAAAACTCTTTATGTCGTCTTTAGGATTTACTATGTCTGTGATTACGTCGTCTGCCAACAGAGACGAATTAACTTCTTCCTTTCTGATTTGGGTGCTTTTATTTGTTTTTCTCGACTAATTGCTCTGGCTAGGAATTCTAATACAATGTTGAATAAAACTACCAAAAGTGGGCATTCTTGCCTGATTCCTTATCTTTGAAGCAAAGCTTTCAAATTTTCACCCTTGAGTTTGATGTTAGCTGTGAGTCTTTCATACAAGGATTTTCTTATGATGAGGTATTCTTCTTTTATTCCTAGTGTGTTGAGTGTTTTTATCATGAAAATGTGTTGAATTAAGTCAAATGCTTTTTCTGCATCAATTGAGATGATCATGTGATTTTTATTCTTAGTTAGTATGGTTATAACATTAATTGATTGTTGTGTGTTGAACCATTCTTGCATCCCAGGAAAAAAATTCATGTGATCACGATTTATGACCTTTTGAATGTGTTGTTGAATAAAATTTGCTAGGTTTTATTGAGCATTTTTGTATCTCTATTTACCAGGAATATTTTCTTGTAGTTTTCATGTGGTTCCTTTGTCTGACTTTGACATAAGGGTAATTACAGTCTTGTAAAATGAATTTAGAAGTCTTCTCTCTTCACTTTTCTGGAAAAATTTGAGAAGAATAGAGTTAATTATTCTCTGAATGTTTACTAGAATTCACCAGTGAAGCCATCTGGTCCTAGACTTTTCTTTGTTGGAAGTTTGTTTGTTTTTTGTTTTGTTTTAAATTACTGATTGAATCTCCTTAGTACTTATAGGTCTGTTAAGAGTTCCTGTTTCTTTAGAATTCAGTGTTGATATGTTGTATGTTTCTACACATGATATAGTTATTCTAGGTTACTCAGTTAGTTGGCATGTAATTGTTCATAATAATCTCTTACAATCCTTTTTATTTCTGTGGCATCAGTAATAATGTATTCTCTTTCATTTGTGATTTTGTTTGAGTCTTTAATCTTTCAATCTTAGCTAGTCTAGCTAAAGTTCTGTGGATTTTACTTATATTCAAAAAACAATTCGTAAATGTTTTCTATTCTTTATTTCATTTGTGTTTAAATGTCTTTATTATTTCCTTCCTTCTGCTAATTTTGGGCATAGTTTGTTCTCGTTTTTCTAGCTTCTTGATATGTTACATTAGGTTGATTATTTGAGATTATTCTTCCATTTTAATGTAATTTACAACAGTAAACTTCCCTTTTATTACTGCCTGTGCTGCATCCCATAGGTTTTGGCATATTATCTTTTCATTTTTGTTTTCTCAAGACATCTTCTATTTTCTATTTTGATTTCTTATTTTACCCAATGGTCGTTTAAGGGTGGAATGTTTAATTTCCACATATTTATGTATTGTCTGGTTTTCCTTCTGCTATTGATTTTGAGCTAGATTTTATTGTGGTCAGAAATGGTACTTGAAAATATTTCAGTCTTCTTAAATTTAAGACTTGTTTATAAACAAACACATTTGATCAATCCTTGGTAATGTTTTATGGGTACTTAAAAACAATGTGTATTCTGCTGTTTTTGCTTCGATTGTCTTGTATATGTCTGTCAGGTCCATTTGGTCTAGTATTGTTCAAATCCTCTATTACCTCATGATATCCTGTCTGAATGTTTTTCTTCACTGTTGAAAGTGGTATTTGAGCCTCCTACTATTATTGAATTGTTGTTTATTTCTTCCTTTAGTTCTACCAATGTTTGTATTATATTTTTAGGTGTTCTAATGTTAGGTCCAAATATATTTTTTAATTGTAACATGTTCCTGGCGAATCAGCCCTCTTTTCATTATATAACTTCCTTATTTGTCTTTTGTGACAGTTTTTTACTTAAAGTCTATTATTTTGTCTGATACAGTTATAGCCACTTCTGCTGTTTTTTTGTTTGTTTGTTTTTTTGTTTTTTTAGTTACCATTTGCATGGACAGTCTTTTTTAATCCCTTTACTTTCAGTCTATGTGTATCCTTAAACCTAAGGGGATTTTTTTTGTAGACAACATTAGATAGTTGGTTTTTTCTTTTTTATTCTCATTCTAACATTATTTTTTGTCTTTTGATTGAGGAGTTTAATCTCGTCACATTTAAGGTAACGATTGATAAGGAAATATTTATTATTGCCATTTTGTTGATTGCTTTATGTTAATCTTGTAGTTATTTTAGCCATCTTTTCCTCTCTCGCTGTTTTCCTTTGTGTTGGCTGATGTTTTATATTGATATGCTTTGATGTCTTTCTTATATATTTTGTATATCTTCTATACAGATTTTATTTCTGGTTATCATGAAACTCAAAATATATTTATAAGTGCATATTTTAAGCTGATAACAACTTAAGACTCATCACATACCAATAGTCTTACTTATCTTCCTCCCCCTACTTTACACTATTTTCACAGTTTCCATGTATTTATTTTGTATATGTAGTATCATATTTTTTGTTAAAGTTTTTTAAAAAATTGTCTTTTAACTTTTGTACTATGATTAAAAGTAATTTACCAACCATTATATTATTCTATACAGTCTATACATTTGTCTCTACTAATGAATATTAGTAAGAAATATGATACTCATTTAAAAAGTAAATATATAGAAATTATTTTATACTACCACCTTGCTGTATAGCATACTTTCATTTTAACATGAAAAACTCCCTTTAGTATTTCTTGTAAAGCATGTCTAGTGGTAATGAACTTTCTTCACTTTTGTTTCTCTGGCAAATACTTTTTTCTCCTTTATTTTTAAAAGACAGTTTTGCCTGGTATAGTATTATTGATTAGCAGTTTTATATTTTCTGTCAACACTTCAAATACACAATCCATTCCTTTCTAGTGTGAAAGGTTCTTTCTGAGAAATCTGTTGATAGTCTTACAGAGATTACATGGTGCATGACAAATCGTTTTTTTTCTTGCTACTTTAAAATCCATCTTTTGACTTTTGACAATTTGATTATAATGTATCTTGATGTGCATTTATTTGGGTTCGTTTGATTTTGCAATTTTTAGATATAGATGTCCATTTTCTTCACCAGATTTGGGAAGTTTTCTGTCATTATTTATTTAAATTATCTTTCTGTTTCTTTCTCCCTTCCTTCTCCTGAAAATCCTATAATGCATACATTGGTTAACTTGACTGTGCCCCGTAAGTTACTTAAGTTTTCTTCTTTTTAATTTTTTTTTTACCTGTTGCTCTTTTGACCGAATAATTTCAAATGATCTGTCTTTGAGTTCACTGATCTTTTATTTGCTTGATGTAGTCTGCTCTTGAATCTTTCAAGTGATTTTTTTTTAGTTCATTTATTGTATTCTTCACCTCTATTATTTGTTTGCTCCTTTATTTTTTATTATTATTATTATTATTATTATTGTTATTATTGTTTGGAGACAGAGTATCACTCTGGTACCCAGGCTGAAGGAGAGTGACAAGATCTTAGTTCACTGTGAGCTTTGCCTCCTGGTTTCAAGCAATTCTCCTGCCTCAGCCTCCTGAGTACCTGGGATAACAGATGTGCACCACCAAGCCCAGGTATTTTTTGTATTTTTAGTAGAGACTGGGTTACATTATTATGGCCAGGCTGGTCTTGAACTCGATGTTGGCAATGCTGGTCTGGCCTCAAGTGACCAGCCGACTGTGGCCTTCCAAAGCACTGGCATTACATGTGTGAGCCACCACACTGGCCTTGCTTGTTCCTTTAAAAATAATGTTTTCTGGCCTGGTGCGGTGCGTCACACCTGTAATCCCAGCACTTTGGGAGGCCAAGGTGGGTGGATTACCAGGTCAGGAGATCAAGACCATCCTGGCTAACACGGTGAAACTTTGTTTCTACTAAAAATACAAAAAAATTAGCCGGGCGTGGTGGCGGGCACCTGTAGTCCCAGCTACTCAGGAGGCTGAGGCAGAGAATGGCAGGAACCCGGGAGGCGGAGCTCGCAGTGAGTCGAGATCGCGCACCGCACTCCAGCCTGGGCAACAGACCGAGACTCCATCTCAAAAAAAAAAAAAAAAAAAAAAAAAAAAAAGTTTTCTATCTCTTTGTTGAAATTCTCAATTTGTTCATGCATTGTTTTCCTGACCTCACTGAGCATCTTTATTACTGTTAACTTGAATTCTTCACCAGGTAAATCGTACATCTTCATTTCATTAGAGTTGGTATAGGGAGATTTACCTTGGTTTTTTATTTGAAGCATATTAGCCTATTTCTTCATCTTCATTGATTTTTTGTGTTGGTGTCTCTACATTAGACAAAGCAGCCACATATCCCAATCTTGATGGGCTGGTGTTATATAGGTGAAGACTCCTGTCAA
This sequence comes from Macaca nemestrina, assembly GCF_043159975.1. Lineage (NCBI taxonomy): Eukaryota > Metazoa > Chordata > Mammalia > Primates > Cercopithecidae > Macaca > Macaca nemestrina. The sequence goes on from NC_092140.1 coordinate 26,151,618, forward strand.
TCAGCCCAGCCGGAGATTCTGAGGGCCTCTCAAATATCTGTCCTACTCCAATCCACTTTCTTTGTTCTTTGCAGGCCCTAGGTGTACAGGGTAAACTAGGTCCTATCTGTACAATGGGATAGTAAGATAAAAGCAAGTTCCTTAGGCAGCTACCAGAAATTTTGGATCATTGGATGCACCATTCAACTCTTTACCTCCCCAGAGAGAAGCTGAGAGCTGCCGTTTTTCTTTCATTATCTTTGTGCTGATCCTAGGGGCAGATGTTGTGGTGAATGATAGCTCACACCTCATCTCTGTTCTACCCCAGGCAGCTAGTTAACGTCAGATTCATCAGTACCCTTTGATAGGCAGGATGTAAGTCAGTTCTATGGGTCCATCTGGAGGAGCTGGGGCATTGGATCTACTCTCCTTCCCGGGGGAGAAGCTGGACGCCATCAATTTCTCCCATTTACACTGTGCTGAGCTGGGAGGAATAGCTATGGTGGCTGCAAGCACAAGCCACCATCTATTTTTTTCTTCAATGTGACCTGACTCTGCTGGTCTCATCAGCATTCCAAGCCTCACAAAACAAAAGCCAGTCCTCCAGGAAGCTTCCGCCAAGAATCTATGGCATTGGATGTATGGACCAACTCTTTCCTTCCCCTGAGAGAAGCTGGGAACAAGGGGATGTCTTTCCAATTTTATGATTCTATGCTTGGGGCAGTGATTCCAATGAAAGGGTGTTCATAGTCTCCCCACTGGCTTTGATACATCTGGTCCTGTTTAGCTGGGGAAAGAGCCTCTCAATCATCTTCAGGATTTCTTACGAAAACATTTCTGTGCTCATTGCCGAATCAGTGTAGTGGTGGAGGAAAGGATGTTCCAGGTTTGCCCCCAACACTTCTTCCCAACTTCACTCCCACTTTTGGACTTCTTAGGTCTAGAAATTTTGTTCTATTTATTAAATCTGTAGTGTTTTTAAACAAAAAAGTGAAGATATTGACTCTGAAATGGTATATCTACAATTTTTCATAATTTATCTTCTCATGAAAATATTAGGAAAATCATGTAGTTACTTTGTTCATGTGTGCATATAAGCGTTTTCACTGTAAAATATACTGTGAATATTTTTTTACATGTTATGCTATGATCTAAATGGCTGTGCTTTCTAAAAATACAGGGAGTGAAACTTAATCTCCAGTTCCATCATACTGGGAGATAAGGGATGTGGGAGGTAATGGAATCAGTGTCCTTATAAAAGATGTTGGAGAGAGCTTGTTTGTTGCTTCTACCATCTGAGGACACAGCAGTGAGGCACCATCTTTAAAATGGAGGGTAGACCCTCATTTACTGCTGGATCTGCTGTTACCTTGCACTTGGATTTTCCATCCTTCATAACTGTGAGCAATAAATTTTTGTTGTTTATAAATTATCTAGCCTAAGGCATTTTCTTACAGAAGTTTGAAAAGACTAAGACATGTTCTATTATCAACACCAAATAATGCACAATAATGGTAAAGAACTGATTTTATATCAGGGTTTTAAAAATATTACTATGATTACTAAAATCAAGCATCCTTTGTTTATTGTTTCAAATGTATAATTTCATGATATAAAATTATGTTCTAACTTCAATTTAAGTACATTACATCTGTAGAGATATACATTAAACATTTTAATATGTAAGTGAGATGAACTAAAACAATCAATGCTGAATAGACCTTCTTTCAAATACATATTAGGTTAAGTTTACTCCCTGATGTGTACTCTAACAAGAAAAATGAAACATTTGATGGATTGTAAAGATAATTTAACATGCTTTAACATTTGCCTAACAGAATTTGATTAGGAAGAACAAGGCATTTTGTTTCTAACTGTTGTAGCCTAAAGCTTGCTATAAATACATACGTACTACTCATCCAGGGAAACTAACAAAATTAATTGTTGACATTGTGGGAAGTCACAACATTGTAAGATTTTATAGATTGCAATTTATAAGATACAGCAGGGCATACTTGTTTTGTTTTACGTGCCCTGCAGTGGAAAATAATTTATAGGCAGTATTCAATAATATATTTATTAATAATCAGCAGAAGAGATGAGTAACACATGAAACCTGAGAATGCTATAGTTTTGAAAAATAAGACTAGGAAAGTCAGATAATTCTATCAGTAAAACTAAAAATGCAATAAACTATTAGCCAAGGTTAAACTTTAAATTAAAATTGTAGAGTGAAAAAAATCACAATATACTTGTTCATCATCAGATTCAAGTCAACATGAAAATCAATGCTTATAACTTCATAAATATTACTTAAAAATCAAAAGACTCAATTAATTGAAGAAGGCTGTTCTTTCTCTTTCCTTTTTTTTCTTCATTTAGCTAAATCTATTTTCTCATTCCATAGGTTTATTTGCTTTTCATTCTCTCTTCTGTTTCTACATATGCACATTTCTATTTCAGTCTGTGTTCAGGATTTGAACTTCGTTTCTACTTTATTACTTCCTCTATCTCTTAGCTGAGATAAACCAACTAATTTTCTTCCTCTTTTTTTTTTTTTCCCATTTTAGATCTGTTCCCAGAAATAGCAATTGTCTGATGAGATTATGAAAGAGTAGAATAGAATAGAATATCTATTTTCCTATTTGAAATGTCAAGCAGAATATATATGAGTGCATGCCACATAATAGATATCCATTAAATGTAGATTATAGATTTTAAAATTTGCACATGGAGGAACTCCATCTAGAACCTCTGTACTACACATATGTTCACGTTTCTTCTCTTTAAGGTTTCAAACTCCAAATTTTTGGTTTAAATTAAACACACTTTTATTCTCTATCTTTTGATATTAACACAGGAATAGACACACATATATAAATACTCTCTTTTTTTATTTCATTGCGTTTTTGGGAAATAGGTGGTGTTTTGTTACATGAATAAGTTTTTAGTGGTGATTTCTGAGATTTTGGTGCACCCATCACCTGAGCAGTGTATGCTGCACCAAATCTGTAGTCTTTTATCCCCCCACCATTCCCCACAAGTCCCCAAAGTTCACTGTATCATTCTTATGCCTTTGCATCATCATAACTTAGCGACCACTTGTAAGTGAGAACATACCATGTTTAATTTCCATTCCTGAGTTACTTCACTTAGAATAATGCTCTCTAATTCCATTCAGGTTTCTGTGAATACCATCATTTTTTCCTTTTTATGGCTGAGTAGTATTCCATGGTGTGTATATGTATGTATACACCATATATATAAAATGCAACTCTTTCTAAAAATTGCATTGTGGTTAAGAGTTTCTGCTTCTGCAGTGGCAATGAGAGCTGAGGAAGCTGAAATTCCAGAGATGAAAGAACTTCAGAGAGGGGAGCTGACATCTGCATTCACTTTTATTGTGGAGGATGTGTTAACTTTGAGCAAGAACACATGTTTCAGAACTGGGTGTTTGTATTACAGAACTAATGGCGATGAAGAGCAAGTTTTGGTGGGAACTTGAGAACCAGCTTGCCGGGCATATGCCATTCTGAGATTTTACAGGACAGTAATATAAAATTAGTCAGGAGTCTCTCAATTTTGTGAAAATATCGAGGGATCTCTACAATAGAGATATTTTAGAATTAGGGACTGACTGGGGGAGGAGTTCTGCCTAGACACTATACCCAGTGTTTGAAAAACTTGGGTGATCAAAGTAGAAATCAAATGTAGACAATTTCCTGGGTCTTCAGTCTACATTGACTGAGCACAGTGCCTATTTAGATTAAGGTAATTAACGTTCATTTTCCTGATACGTTTTGGCTGTGTCCTGACCCAAATCTCACCCTGATTGTCAAAATCTCCACCTGTCAAAGGCAGGGTCAGGTGAACACAATTGAATCATGGAGGTGGTTTCACCTGTAATGTTCTCGTAGTAGTGAGTAAGTCTCACGAGATCTGATGGCTTTATAAATGGGAGTTTCCCCCTACGGAAGCTCTCTTGCCTGCCGCCATGATTGTGAGGCCTCCTCATCCCTGTGGAACGGTGAGTCTATTAAATTTCTTTCCTTTATAAATTACCGGGTCTAGGATATTTATTAGTAATGTGAGAATGGAATAATTTACTCCTTACCCAGCAGAAGGAAGGACATATCATCTCTCAAGAAGATAACATCATTTGGAGACTTTAAAAAACCCAGTATTTATCATTAGAACAAAATTATTAAGCACATCCAAACTATATGACCAAAATAAAGAGGAAAGCACAGTGAACTCAGATCTGCAGTGATTGCTTTGGAATTAGCTGACGAGGGCTTGAAAACAGCACAGAACACTGACATCTATGAAAAGGAATCAATTAGAAAGAAGCAGTTAAGCTAATCAGGAAATAGGCCAAAATTTTCAATACGAACTTCATAAAACACGGTTTTAAATGGTCAGTAAACATATGAAAACCTGTCAATTGCGTTCTCACTAAAAAATGCAAATTGAAACCACAATATGCTATCACTGCACACCCACCATAATGAGAATAAAGATAAAAACAGAAGATAGCAAGTACTGTTAAGCGTTTGTAGCAACTGACATAAATTGGCACATTTGCATTAAAAATTATTTGGTAGTATCTTATAAAGTAGAACATACACGTTCACTTTGATCCAGAAACTCACCCTGTTGTATACGTCTAACACATATATTCAATAAAAGATGCATACAAGATGTTCCAAATAGTTCTATTCACAATATTCAAAACTTTGAAACAACACACAATGCTTATTTACTTTAGAACTGGTAGAGTATATAATAATGGCATACAATCAACCAATAGGCATAAGTGAATCAAAACTAGACAATTACTTGGAAGAATTTCTCAAATAACTTTGAGCAAAGTCAGCCAGATATAAATACTACATACATTACAGCTCAAATTACATTAAGTCGAAGCAAAGGCAACATTTAAAATGTTTTGAATTCAGGATGGGGGTTTGATCATTGGAGTGGAGCACCAAGAAGCAATTACAGGTTACAAGTAATGTTCTATTTCTAAATTTCAATGTTAGTTACACAGGTGTGTTAACTTTTGTATTAACTAACTTTTATATAATGTTTTGTCTTGTTATAATTCATTAGAGTTTCCATTAAAAATAAAAAGAACTTTAAAGTCATGAAAAGTTGTAACTACCGCTAGAGAATTTATACTACCAAAATAATGTTGATCTTTAAGGTAGTCATATTTGGACTTTACACTGCATTTATCTCTGCATGAGACTAGCACTATGTAATTTATTGTCTATATTTTTGGAATTGCTTTTGAATTCCTTTGTGCAAAGTATTTAAAAAAATCAGTATTATAACCATTCTTTAATCTCTTTCGTCAATATTAAATGCATTAAAATATAACAAGTAAATGATAAATTTTTACATTAAATTACTACAACCATTATAAGATAAACCAGTATTGTAGACAAGTGGAAATTTAGAAAACTTGTTTTAAACAATGTGGTAGTAAAAATGATCACAGTGTCATTTTCAAAGAGCACTGAGATACTTATAAATCTAAAAAAAAGCAACTCAGGTTGTTATGATGATATTCCCCATGAAATAAGTGATCTTATGCTTGTGGCTCTCTAGGAGTCTTGCCATGAAAATTCTGTTGATGTAACCTAAATAGGATATTTATTTACAATAGCTGCTCAACGCAGATACTACCACACAGGTGTTATTAATATGACATTTTAAGCTTTTTATAAATTAGGTCAACATGCCAGTTCTTAGCTGAACATAAGTTCAAAATACACAGGGAATAGACTCACTAATATTATCTGTTGAAAATTATTCTTAAAGGAAAGCACATAGAAATAGGTTGAAAGCATATGTTTCTTAGCATACTGAAGTATAGATTTCAGAATAATTTTGTGAAGGTTATGATTGCTGCATTCAAAATTTAAAAACATGCACAAGTTCTAAAATATCTGACATTCAGTCTGTCATTTCTCTTGGAATTTTCATCCCGTGTATCATTGTGTTTACTTTCGATTGTTTCTAATGTGATTGTTTTTACTTTATATTTTTTCAACTTGACAATAGACCTGGATTTCGCCCATAAGGCAGTTTCAGCTTGCGTTTCATCACCAGTCAGGCTGCTGTTAGAATCATCCTTTTAGATCTTAATCTGGGTTATAATTTGATGTAAATTTAACAGTCCAGCGATCAGGAGTCTGATGTTTCCCAGCAGGAAAACTTCATTTATGTGCAGGGTTTTTTGTGTCTTTGTTTTTGACCTCCCTCGCTCTCTTGTTTTTGGTGAAGCTTCTGTTTGGAGGCAAAAGCTCTTATTTGCAGGCCTTCTTGTGAGACACACCTGTTGGCATATCTTTTGCTGCTACTGCCAAGGTATGAGAGAGAAGTCAGTTTTGTAGCTGGGATTGTGATGTTTTCCCAATTGAGCCAATTGAATATTTTTGAACCACAGAAACAAAATGGCTTCTGAGTTGTTTGTTCATTCTTGATCCTCTATCTCCGGTACCCACACCAACAATATTAGGGTGGTCAGTGACCTTTGGACAAGTTGTTCACTGTGCGTTTCTGATGAGCGGCTGTGATTTTTCTTAATAGGGGAATATTTTGAATGACCCTTGCAGGGTCAGCACTTTGTACTGTATTTGTTGAGCTAGCATCCTTTTCTGCTTTCCTACCTCTATTAGTCTGTGTTCATATTGCTATAAAGAACTGCCTGAGACTGAGTAACCTATAAAGAAGAGGTTTAATTGGCTCACAGTTCAGCATGGTTGGGGAAGGCTCAGGAAACTTCCAATCATGGCAGAAGGTAAAGGGGAAGCAAAGACCTTCTCCACAAGGCAGCAGGAAGAAGTGCTGAGCAAATGGGGAAGAGCCATATGTAAAACCATCAGATCTTGTGAGAACTCACTCACAGTAACACCATGGGGGGAACCATCCCAGTGATTCAATTATCTCCACCTGGTCTCCCTTGACATATGGACATTATAGGGATTATGAGGATTACAATTGAAGATGAGATTTGTTTGGGGACACAAAGACTAACCATATCACTAGCGAAAGATATATTTCTTTTATTTTCACTGGCTTTAAGTTTAGTGTAAATTGTTTAAATTCCTTGAGAGAAGTTGTTTTGTTTTGTTTTTGAGATTTGAGTCTAGCTATGTTGCCCAGGCTGGAGTGCAGGGGGGCAATTTCAGCTCACTGCAAACTCCACCTACAGAGGTCAGGATTCTCCCACATCAGTCTCCCTAGTAGCTGGGATTACAGATGCACACAACCACACACAGCTAATTTACTTATTTATTTTTGCATTTTTAGTAGAGACAGGGTTTCACCATGTTGGCCACTCTGGTCTTGAACTCCTGACCTCGGGTAATCCGCCTGCATTGGCTTCCCAAAGTGCTGGGATTACAGGTGAGCCACTGTGCCCAGCCTATAAGTAGTTTTAAATAGTTAAATGTTCAATACTATGCTCCAAAATTAATGACTTTAAATGAGAAAAATCTTAATTCAAGTCTTGGCTCTTTTACTTTCTAACTATATGAAATTGGAGAAATTATATCAAATTCAGGCTTTAGTTCATTATATTATAGAAACATTTTGTAGGTTTGTTGTGGAGTTTAAATAGTTGATTAATATACAGTACATACAAGAATGGCTGGCAGGTATCACACACTACATTAAGATTAGCTATTGTACTTACTGAATATAGTCTTAAGCTATTTTTTAAATATGTGACTTGCTACTTTAGAATTCCAAAGGATAACTTCTATCCCTTGAAATATATATATTTCATAAATATATCTACTTCATAATATGTATTTCTTAAATACATAATATATAATGTATAATGTATATTTTATTACGTATATATTTTTATAGTATATTTTACAACATATATATTTCATAACATGCTATATATATTACAACACATATATATTTTACAACATATGTAATATGTATTTTACAACATATATATTTTACAACATGTATTTTACAACATGCATAATATATATTATATATATTTAATTTTTATTGATAATCCGTGTGATTTAGTACTAGTAACAAACTGTAGTTTACTATAAAAATGCAATACAGGCAAAGAAGATAAATAAATTTGTATCAGGAGCTAATTGTACAATATAGTAATTTATTAAATATCTTGCCTACCAAAGGAGTTACAGAAACGTAAATATAATTATAGTCTTCAAGATCCTTAAAGTCTGGTAGTGTCAACATTGCCATAAGAACTTATAGGTGAGAGTTTGAAAGGTAGGGAGAGCACTAGTAAAAAAGAGTAAAGAGTGTCACAAAGTGTTACATGTAGTTAGTTAAAAAGTGTAGTTAAGTCTATAATTACGGTACATAACTTCATTGAATTAAATCATCTTCTGTAATTTATTAGTGCTTCACTCATTTATTAATATTTTATGCATTTAAATATTAACTTCCCAGATATATTTATAGCTAGAAAACATTTTTCATAAAAGTTAAACATAAATGCACTATAAGTACACTACCTGCCCTTAAGAATAGTATAAGTTACCTTATACCCCCAATCCCCTAATACGCTAAATTTGACAAAGTATCACTTTAGGTATTTTGGGATGTAGTAGGAATGTGTATTAACTGAAGTAGTGGGTTTCCTAACAAGAAATGTCATAGATGATATGGATTATTGATATTTTCAGGAAAAAAGTGCACTATGTAGCGTTAAGGAAGACTTTATTCAAGACATCCCTGTAGGATCAAGACTACTATATCAGGGAGAGAGACTGAACTCAATGCCAAGAAAACAAAAGGAGGGAGAATTTTGAAGGGCTCGAGTGAAGGGTAATTCATTGGAGTTTAGTTAATATCAGTAGGTCATCTGTGTTCCCTCATTGGTGCTACTGTAAGTTAGGTTCCTAAGCTCTCACAAGAACTGGGAAATATGGGCGTTTTCTTACTTGATTACATTTCAAAGGAATGGCTTCTTGGTTCATAAGAAAGATATACTTCATTGTAAAACCAGCAAGAGATTGGCAGACAATTTACATCTCAAAGTGGCAGAGAAAGAATTTACAGTTGAAAGTTTTCTAAATTAAATGCTCTGAGAAAATGGATATCAGAAGTCTGTATTCAGGAAGCTGGAGAAAACGTTAAGGCTTCCTTGGTCAATATCCTTTAAGTATTTGTAGTTCTATTTTATATTTCTTAGCATACTCGTAGGTAGACTAGAAAACAAAACAAAAAACAACCAAAAAAGAGAAAAAGCTCTACAATACACAATAGCCAAACATGTGTGAAGAAAGTTTCAATATGTGACCATGATGCTAATTCAGTCTTGCTATTTAATGTTTAACAAGACTCACAGATAGTAATAATGAGACTTCACAAAAAGAGGCAGATTTAGTGTAGATTCATGTCTCAGAGTAATGATGAAATTGCACACACATCACTGTTTTTGAATCTTGAACCTACTGCTATGTTAATGCACAATGTAATGATTCAAAGGTTGCCCTGATTTGCCAGATTATATTTCATTCAGTGTGAACAGATAGCATTGCATTTAGACAAATTGTTCCTTGAAACAAAAGATTCAACTCTCTGCTTTACAGAAGATACATATTCTGCCAACTATTTTTTTCAAGTAAACATCGTATTAGGTAAATAAGAAAAACTGTTATAATTATGGTGAAATTACCTATCAACACTGGTGAATTCCCATGGACCACATTTTCACTTAGTTGTCTTCCATAGATGGAACATATTTTTAACGCCAATGATACTGACATTTCAAATTTTAAGTATTACTGAACTACAGGAATTTGCAATTAAATTATAAAATGCCAGATAACTATATAAAAGCTATACTTTCTAAATAGCCCTAAAATGTTTCAAAATACAATTTACCTTAATTTTTGAACAATTTCTGGTAAGTAGTGGAGGAAAAGGAAAACAAAATTCTCTCGAGGGAGAAGATGAGGGTTTGATGTAGATTATATGTACTTTTTTAAGTTTAAATGTTATTTATAACAAAAACCAGTGTTTTCAATTGAGTTTTTTAATTCAGAAATTATATACATATGTTTTGCTAAAATTTTACATTTATTTAACATTATATTTATATTTTTTATTTTTTCAATTTAATTTTTATTTTATTCAAAGGGTACATGTGCTTGTTTGTTACCTGTGTATTACATGTTTAATAGTGGGGTTGTGGCTACTAGTGTACTCAGGAACCAAATATTGGACACTGTACCCAGAAGGTTAATTTTTAACGCACACACCTTTGCTACTTCCCCTTTCTTGAGTCCCTAGAGTCAATTTTTTCCATATGTATGTCCATGTGTATCATCTGTTTAGCTCCGACTTAGAACTAAGAACACACAGTATTTGTTTTTCTGCTGCTGTGTTAGTTCGCTTAGGATAATGGCCTCCAAATACATCTGTGTTGCTGCAAAGGACATCTTTTTGTTCTTTTTTTTATGCTTCATAGTTTCCATGGGGTATCGGATCAACTGTTGGTGGACATTTAGGTTGGTTCCATGACTTTGCTGTTTTAAATAGTGCTGTAATAAACACACAAGTACAGATGTCTTTTTAATGAAATGACTTATTTTCCGTATTCTACTAGATACCCAGTATTGTGCTTACTGGGTCGAATGGTAGCTCTTTTAGTAGAGATATCTTTGAGATATCTTCATACTGTTTTCCCTAGAGGTTGAACTAATTTACACTCTCATGAACAGTGCATGAGCATTCACTTTTCTCTGCATCCACATCAACATTTTTTTGTTTTTTCACTTTTTAATAAAAGCAATTCTGACTAGTGTAAGATAATATCTCAGTGTGGTTTTAATTTGCATTTCACTTATGATTAGGGATATTAAGCAGTTTTTCATACGTTTGTTTGCCATTCATTGTATTTTGAAAAATGTTCATGTTCTTTGCCCAGTTTTTAATAGATTTTTTTATTGTTGAGTTTGAGTTCCTTGCAGAGTCTGCATATTAATACTTTGTAGGAAAAACTTAAATATTGACCTAGGCAAAGAATTTATGACAGACTTTGAAAGCAATGCAACAGAACCAAAAGTAGATAAATGGGACTTAAACTAAAAAGTTTCTGCCCAGCAAAAGAAATAAGCAACAGAATAAATGGACAACCTACGAAACAGGTGAAAATATTTATTGGCAGTGTTTTTTTTTTTAACTTAAGAAAAGCTGCAATCTCAAGATGTGATCAATTATGTAATAACAATAATTGCTTTATCATCACTGTCACCATCATTATAATAATCACTATCATATTACCATCATATATTAACCTAGAAGGCAGAAATATGAACTAAAAACACTTTATCTCCAAATACTCCAACTAAGTTGTTTCTGTTTCTCTTGAGCAATGTAAGAGCTCTCTCTATCTGTATCTCTTTTATCTATCAACCTTTGCTGAAATGTTCCACAGAAACTGCTGTTGTTAAAACATTAAACACGTATTTCATATTGTCAAACCCAATATTTGCTATTCTTAACCTTTTAACATCCTCAATTTTCCTATCTCTGTAAATGGTGCCATAATCGTTTAGTTGCCCAAGCCAAAATTTTGAGGTTATGCTTCGTTCTCCATTCCTCTCCATATGATCTCTAGAGGTTATATAAATTTGTAGTTATATCTATCAACTTCTCTGCACTTGCTGCTGCCATTTATCCTGTATATGTCAGTAAATATTTTCTTGTTTATTGCAGTTCTCTTGTCAACCTTCTTATGTCTCTCTAACCCATTTTCTGCATGGCATACAGAACTATCTTTAAACAAGAGGATCATGTTACTCTAGTTAAAAATGTCTGATTACTTTCCTGTGTGTTTAGATTAAAATTAAAACTCATTTAAATGGTGCTTTCTGTTCAAGTGCCTACTTATCTATGTAACCTTAAATTTCACATTCTTATCCATGCCCATTTTATTCTATCTGACCCAGCCACTGTTCATTTTCTTAAACGTAGCCACTGCCTCAGTGTTTTAAAGACTTCATACCAGATTATTCTTTTCTTGTAAGATATTTCCCTAGGTTTCTCCATTGCTCTTTTCATCTTTTAAGAACCAATTTTAAAGTTACCTCCTCAAAAAATATTTATTTCAATCTTAAGTTTTACTCTATTTTCTGTTAATTTTGCTCATATGCCATGTCTTAATTTGTAGCTGAATATTGCTTGCTTACTTTTTTGTTGTAACCATGGTGAAATTACCTGTCAGCTCTAGAAATTTCCTATGGAGCACATGTTTCTTTTATAGACTTGAAGTCAGAATTTTAAAAAAATTTATTCCCTAAATGAGACAATTTTTAAATTATGTTTCCCAGTGGCATATCAACTATAGTATACACTTTGGGTCATAGGAACTGTGCATGTATTTTTGACTGCTTTATACTCAGTGCCTGGCACAACAATTGGCACATAAAGCTCTAAGTTATATATAAATAGGTTGAAACAAAGAATAGGGGAGTAAGAAAGTTTTTCCATGGAGAAAGAGTAAACCTTTTGCAAATTTCTACCACTTCCTTAACCAAAGTCTAGAATATGTTCTTTTATTTTTTACTTACCACAAACAGAGGAAATATTTTAAACTGAAGCCTGCATTTCATTATGCTACATGATAGCAACCCAAATTTGGAAATCCATATCAATTTGTATTATATAAAACACTATATTTTGATGGTGACATCTTTTGACAAACACATTCCTTGGTAGAATAGATTGTTAGCCTGATCCACCAAGAAGAAAATTTAAATTACAAACATAAAATAAAAAGCTTCCATCAATTACATCTTTGACTGCTATGCTGATTTCATATATACTAAACTGTGCTACAGATTTACAAAGAACATGATATAAATGTAGCCTACTGATCAAAATTTCTGAGTATCATTAGTTAGCAATTACTGAGTTCCTTTGCTTTGAGAAAGAGTAATAAATAACTTTGAAATGGAGGCTTGCACTGTTTTTCCTCATCTGAAAGAAGAGTATCTACCATACTCTACTTGAACACAGCTGGAAGTCTTAATGAATAAGAACATCAAGTTCTCCTTCAAGCAAGGTTAATTTAGAGCTTTTGTGCCTTCAGAACCGTCCATAAATTAATTTCTACAACCTATAACATTTTTATTAGCTCTTTCAGGAGAAAATTTGAATGTAATGTGCATAAAAATCCAATCCTATAATCTCACATTTCCTGTATAAGATGAGATGAAATACCATATAGAAGTTTCTGTGCTCTATTTTATGCTTATCAATAAGCAATGTTATCAAAATAACGTGAGTTTCATGAAAGCAGTAAAATACTAAACTGCATGCTGATTAGAAATTTCTTTTCTGCTTTGATAAATTTTTCAATGTATCTTCTAATCTCTATTTTTAATACAAAGCTGCTTTCTTGCTTATCAACATTAGTATAATCCATTGTGTATTACTTGCCAATAGATCCCTTTTTTTTTCATTTCTCATTTTCTAGTCCATGATTACATAAACTTTATCACTTATTTAACTACTTTTCCTAAGTTAACCAGGTTTCCTAAGCAACAAAATGGATTTTGGACTAAAAATATTACTGACAGACCATCTATCATTAATAAATTCAGACTGGCCTAATTTATTTTTAAATAAAGTATGGCTAGCCTTTTTTAACCTAATCAAATTATACAGTGGTATTCAGCCAAAAAGGAATTTCCTTAATGGAACTGGTTTAAAATTCACTTCAAGGTCCTTAAATTGTTAACTCATGACAGTGTGAAATTCTGTAATTTCTAAATTGCGATAGAATGTATAATTTCTTTCAAAAGAATAAATTATTTAGGAATGTATGCAATTTTGCCTTTGTTCTTATATTTTTAACATATATTTAAATATACAGGTATTCTTGCATAACTTAGATATGTATATGCACTGATTTTAGTAACATTCTTTAACATGTAGATGTTTATATATCAGTAACAGATATGATAATTAGGTGATATCTATAATTATATATGGCATAAGTAAAGAATTTAATCCAATAGCCAAATAAAGAATAAATATTAAATATAATTTAGAAACTGTCTCCTCAACATGACTAATTCTTCCTTTCTCTCTTCCAAAATCAAATATTCTGAATTTTATGTTAAACATTTTATTGCTTTTAATTAATATATTCTTTAATTTTTATAATTCTTATACTTCATATAAATGGATATTATGTGTATCTTTCTGGAAGTATGTTTAATATGATTTAGAGAATCATTCATGTTGAAGCCTGTGCCTGTTTTTTTTGTAAATAAAGTAATCCATTGCACATATATAAGACAATGTATATCCTTCGTACTATATTCAATGCCTGACTTATGCAAATACTATACTATTAATATCATTGTGCATGTCTCCTGAGTATGTGCTTTTATAGGATGTTACATGGAACAGGAACTTAGGGGTCATAATTTGTTCGTGTTCAAATTTGCTATGAAAGATGTTTTTAAAAGTGAGTCTACCAATCAATGCACATCTGTACAGGGAAAAGCAACAGAATTTTTTTTTTTTTTTTGAGAAGGAGTCTCTGTCACCCAGGCTGGAGTGCAGTGGCGCAATCTGGGCTCACTGCAAGCTCCGCCTCCCAGGTTCACGCCATTCTCCTGCCTTAGCCTCCAGAGTAGCTGGGACTACAGGCACCCGCCACCACGCCCGGCTAATTTTTTTTTTTTTTTGTATTTTTAGTAGAGACAGGATTTCACTGTGTTAGCCAGGATGGTCTTGATCTCCTGACCTCGTGATCAACAGAATTTTTTAAATCACAAAAATGTAAACATTTGACATTGTACAACATTACAAAACTTCTTTGAACCTATTGGATATAGAATATTATTTTAATTTACATGCCCCTATTTTAAATTTGTAAGTTTTTCTTACAGTCACGAGACATTGGGATTTTCTTTACTGTAAGCTGTTTTAGCATAACTATTTGTCAAAAAATTATAATCTAAAATAAGGAACACCTATAAATTATAACATGTGTATTCATGGTTGATGCTTATACTTGGCTGTTTCTCCATTTTCCTATACTTTAATAGATGTTTCTCATCTAGTTTAGATTACAATATTTTGACAAATAATTATGCTAAAATGTTTTCCAGTCTGTGCTCCCCTTCTTTCCTTATACTATTTGTTTTTTATTGAACAAGTAATTAAATATGATATAGTCTCATTTATCAATTCTTTTATGACACATTATTTTAGTCTTATTAAAATTATTTTCCCTGTGTAGAATTAGAAAAATCTAATCATATTCTAAAGGACACTTCAAACTCTGTGATAGTACATATTTATCAACTCATATTCACTAATATTCACTAATTCCTATTTATTAGCAATAACACCATAAATTATAGCTACAAACCTGAATGGCATTTGGTGGATTCAATGAGGGTAATTTAATTTGTAATATCTTTAATCGTTTTCCTTAGCTGTGCTATTAGGTTTTGTGTATTTCATGCAGATGGGTATATGCATGTTTTACATACATACTTTCTGCTTCTCTACTATTCCATTAGGGAATAGATAATCTTGTTTAAGGGAAGTGCAAATCTTAAAAAACAAGAGCTTATAAAAGGGTGGGAAATTAGAAATGTGTGAAAAATGTAAATAAAGCTAATGTGCAATAAAAAATAGAAAATTTATTAAAGATGGGACTCAGTAAGAAAAAATGACATCCTTTTAGTTTCAAAATACGAAAAATGTAGAGTTAGAATTGATACCAAGTTTAGAAGATATAAAAGTGTGAGAAATAATATATATGTAACCTTCTATAAAGGAGGAAATATTAACTTCAACAAAAACATAATTAAAAATAGAATTTAGAATAACCTAAACTAAAATAAATGTCACAGGAAAGAAACTATAAGCAATTTTAGATATCTATGTTCAGAATAATAATAGTTTACTGTAGTGGTAGAAGAATACCAAATATTTGACAAATAATCATATATGGGTTTATGGTTCTAATTGTATTACAAAGTTCACAAATATTAAAGGATATCATTAAATTGAAACATGGTAAAATTAGTTTTCTTTTTTTGGATCTTCTCAGTCTTCCAAATTCTACCCACTGGGGGAAAAATAAAACCTCCTAAGATGTCTGTCTAATGTGAATTTGAAGTTCAAAATGAGATTTTCAAGGCTCAAAAATAAAATTAGCAAGTAAAATAAGTGCATACATAATGGAACACTAGAGATATTATAGTGTGTAATGGACTAGGATAATAATTGGTTTTCCTTGAATATTTCATCCTTTTATGTTTACTTGAGTATTCTATTACAATCAAGCAATTTTATTTTCATATTGGGTATTTCTATTCAATAGTACAGCAATATGAATAAACTTTATTATTTTATTAGTTTGATAAAAAAGTGGAAGTAGAATGTTTTGGGGGCCGGGCACGGTGGCTCATGCCTGTAAACCCAGCACTTTGGGAGGCCGTGAAGGGCAGATCACCTGAGGTCAGCAGTTCGAGACCAGTCTGGCCAACATGGTGAAACCCCATCTCTACTAAAAATACAAAAGTTAGCCAGGCATGGTGGCAGTTGCCTGTAAGCTCAGCTACTTGAGAGGCTGAGGCAGGAGAACTGCTTGAACCTGGGAGGAGGAGGTTGCAGTGAGCTGAGATCCTGCCATTGCACTCCAGCCCGGGCAACAAGAGTGAAACACTGTCTCAAAAAAGGTTCTGAACTATTTCCATTACTTTGTGTAATTTTCATCACTTATTTTTTAAATAGAAATTCTCAACTATGTTATTATTTCATGTGTAAAAATCTAAATGTAAAACATTTATGCAAATTTTAGATCTTATCCATCATATTTCATCTAGTTTTCAGTACTTTAAAATTAAATTATTGATACTGCATAAAACATAGCTTATTTATGATCTCTATAGTCCTATCTAAAAATTTCACTCATCCCACAACATGTTTATGACACTGTCATTAAAAATGATTTTGCATATGGCCGTCACCAACATTTAAGCTTCACATTTGGATTAAAAATGAACACTTTAGTATATGCAAAATCTTAAAGATTTGAGAAATAAATGTATTAAAACATAAACCTAGAGATAATATAAATGCATTTTTGGTCACAGGATATATATTTGCTTCTTATTCATATTTTATAAGAGTGGAACTTCTAGATAGAGAGTATAGTTATTTCGTGAGAATATCATGAAAAACATTTTGCTAAACTTGTTAATGTTCTGTGTTTCTGCTAGAAATATTAATATATTCCATGGTAAAGTATTTTTTAAAAAACATTTGATATGCCTAAAGATTAAACATAAACAGTTAAATGAAATATATGTATTTTGAAATTCATTTTCAACATTTTCTTTAATATTAATCAGTTCATGTTTGTCAGTTGAGAGATGACCTTGTTTGTAATACATAGCTACATGTATATGGGTAAGCATGAAGGTGTATATATCTATAAACAAATCGAAAATGTGTAAAGTGTATTGATATGTGACCGTAATACACTTTTAAAATGAAGAAAGGATATTTGTAAAGTGTTCGTTTATGCCCTACCACCATCCCACAAAGTAGATACTTTAATTTATAATCTGACTTAGATTATGTATCTTAGACATCCTTGTCCTATTATTTGGGAGAGCTGATATTTGAATGTAAGTATATAAGTTATAAATTTTGATATAAAATTATTATAAATTTTAAAATTATTGTGTACTTATGATTAAATACTATTTTATACAAAATTATCTAAAATTATTTTACAAATATTATATTGATTTTAGCTATATCTCAATTCCAGTAAAAATCTTATTTATGTGACACTACCTTCATAATCAATATTGAATTATTTCTGTAAAGTATCCTTCCCTTGGCAGTCTCTTCCCTATACTCGTTTTTTTCTCCCTAACATTTGTTATCAGCTGATGTAGGGTTTATTTTTAATCTTCCTCTCCCTACTACAACTTAAGCTCTAAGAATATGAATTTGTGTCTCTCATTTGTATTGCACTGTAAGTGTTGCATGTCTAGCACATGAAACTTTACCTGGCACATGGTAGTGCTAATGATAACACTTTACTACTATTGCTGCTGCTGCTACTAGTACTACTAGCAGTGGAACATTCCTAATCTGAAAATCCAGAATTCAAAATGCCCCCAAATATGAAATTTTTTGAATGCTAACATGCCAGCACTGTGGAAAATTCCACACCTGACCTCATGTTCTTTGAAATAAGGTATAAAATTACGTTTGGGTGATGTATATAAGGTATAAATGAAAATTAACTGAATATTGTGTTGAAATTTGGCTACCATCCCCAAAATATCTCATTATGTACATGTAAATACTCCAAAATCTGTATAAATCTGAAATCGAAAACATGTGTGGTCCCAAATACTTTAAATAAGGGATATTGAATTTCTATTACTACTAAAAGTTAACATCTGTGCAGAGCTTATGTTCCAGGAACCATTCTTAGGGTTTTTTTTGTTTTTTGTTTTTTTTTTTTTACATATAACACATTTAATATTCAAAATAACTTTATGATATATGCAGCATAATTTATTTCAGAAGGGGAAACTGGGGTGAAGAAAGGCTAAGCAAGATCTTGCCAAATTTCTCACACGAGTAAAATTTGTAGCCTGAATTTAGCCCTTAACTAGTTTATATTCTATAGAATTCTACTTTATACTCATTATTCTACCTTCACTCTGAAGATATTATTTTAAATTAAACAACAGTGATGGGATTTCACATATATACAATTACAAACATTATAGATCAGAAAATGACTTAATTATCAGTGAATTTTTGATCACTTGCAGTTTATCATAAATGAAATTTCCTAAGTGATTTTCCTCTCTGAAATATTTATTATGTGTTGAAAGTAAAAACTGAGTAATACCATTTTACCCTTTCTCTTTAAAGCATTATTCTAAGTAATGAATCCTTAACAAATGACCTAGAAACATTTTAATCAGTTTTTTTATTACACTCTCAATAGAAATTTATTTCTTGGTAGATAATTTGAAAATAACTGTAACATTGGCTATGAGAATCATTTTATTGTTCAATGTAATTTGCAATATGTCTTAAAAAGACTCTTTAAAAATTTTAATATCTGTGTTGCAGTCTAATTGTAATATTGATTATGAGTTATTTAATGTAACATTTATTAAGGATGCATTTATAAAGAAGTTGAAATAGCCTCAATCCACTGTTTCATTATACCGAATTCAAATTTAGCCAAAAAACTTATTGGTTTAACTTGTTGTTGTTGTTGTTATTGTTTTGTTTTGTTTTGTTTGCTACTGAGTCTGGCTCTGTGGCCCAGTCTGGAATGCAGTGGTGTGATATCTTGGCTCACTGCAAACAATACCTTCCGGGGGTTCAGGGAATTCTCTTGCCTCAGGCTGCTGAGTAGCTGGAACTATAGGTGACCACCATCACATTCTGTTAATTTTTGTATTTTTAGCAGAGATAGGGTTTTACCTTTTTGGCCAGGCTGGTGTTGAACTCCTGACCTCAAGCGATCCACCCGCCTCAGCCTCCCAAGGTGCTGGGATTACAGGCATGAACCACCGTACCCAGTCAGGTTTAACATTTTAGAAATGTAGGTTGTTGACTCTCAAAAGAAAAATGTAACTAAACATACACAATATGTTGTATATCTCATGATGAAAACATGTGAGTTCCCAATGCTGTTTATAAGTTGCTACACGGGAAGACACAACTTCTTGCTCCACAAAAGCCATATTATAAACAGTGTTTACTTCTCAGAAGGGACAAAAGTGGCTATTTTTGCATTAATTGATTCATGTATTTATTCAACTAACTTTAATTGAGAGCTTATTATATCCTAGGCTGTGGTCTAGAACTGTCAGAACAGCTGGGAACTAGATAAAGGTTTCTCTCCTCTCTGCATTCATCTTTTCATAAGGAGACAGGAATAAAGCAAATTAATATATACATATATTAAAATTTTCAGCAAATGATAACTGATAACACTTAACAGCATGATTAAAAATAAGTGTGTATGTGTAAGTTGTTTAATGAAGTGATTTGCAGTCATAATGTAATGAAAAATGGCCATATATGAACTTCATATATTTATTTATTTTGAGATGGAGTTCACTCTTATCAGCCAGGTTGGAGTGAAATGACACGATCTTGGCTCACTGCAACCTCTACCTCTTGGGTTCAAGCAATTCTCCTGCCTCAGCCTCCCAAGTAGCTAGGATTACAAGTGCATGCCACCATGCCAGGCTAATTAGTAGTATTAGTAGAGATGGGGTTTCACCATGTTGGCCAGATTGATCTCAAAATCCTGACCTCAGGTGATCCACCCACCTCAGCCTCCCAAAGTGCTGAAATTACGGGCCTGAGCTGCCGCTCCCGGCTTATGAACCCTATTATGTAAGAGGGGATGGTGTTCTAGACAGAAAAAAAAAAAAGATAATAAAACTCAGGACAGTCTGACATATTCAAAGAAAGGAAAGAACCGTGATGCAGCTACTTTAAGGTAATTGAAGGACCAAGCTGAGGTCAAACTCAGGTACAAGGAGGACAGGAGAAAGAGAGATTGTTTCCTGAGGCCTGCTCCTGAGGTCTGGGGGGCCTCAACATAGAAGACTTTAACGAGGGCTATGAGAATTATGTGTCAGGAGCCGTGAACAAAAACCAATAGTATACATGATCATAACATCACTGCTTTTCCAACACAGATCCTTTACATCAAAAGAATATACAACTTCAGTATAATTGCATTGTTTGTACACAAAGGATAAATGCTTGAGGGGGTGGATACCCTGTGTTACAAGATGTGAATATTCACATTGCATATATGTATCAAAGGAAGTCAGATATCCCATATATATATATACACTATGTACCCACAAAAACTAAACTAAAGAATCTTACACACACACCTCAAAAGATACTGCCACGTTGCTAGAATCTCATTTAGTCATTAAGTCTAGTCTATCATCATATTGTATGAATATGTCTCCCAGGGAGAGGCCATTCAGATTTACAGGCTTTTTTCTTTTAATCTTGTCAGGTTTCAAAAGCAGGAGTGGTCTCAGCAAACATAGACACTTTTACTTTCAGGCATCTGGAATAATTGAGCTAACAGGCAATGCCATCTCTTGCGCTGAGACTCTATCAAGATGTTAATGTAATGTTGGATTTCCTTGAATTTATAACCCATTTATTCATTTCTTTATCCTCCGCTACTATTTCTACTCTCCATCAACACTCAAACGTTTTTGCCTTTGGAAGGGACATTAGAATTGCCACTGTGCTGGTCTAGATTGTAGGCAGCAATACTAGTCTAACAAGTACCTCTGCCTTGGCCCACTCCCATTCTGACAGGGTAAACTTACATGGGTGTAGAGCTGGTGAGCTACTTTTACCATCAGGCGATAATGGCTACACTCATTTTTAGCCCCAAGTTTGTTAGATGACATGAAGGAGAACCCATCCCCATCAGACCCTTAGGAATTCTGACCTAAAGTTTAAAAACATAGTGACAGTTTGTTGCTTAGAAATTATGCCTGCTTCCAGCACCTGTAGTTGCAGCCCTGCTCCTAGGACCACTGCATCGGGTAGGGGAGGAAACAAAATTGGGGGTGATTTGAGGAAGAAAGAACAAATTATAGTCATACTAGTGTACTCCTCCCTTGGCAAGAATAGCATAGTTATGTCAACATCCTTCCCACCTCCTCTTTTCCAGATTAACCAGGAAAAGAGAAAAATCTAATGGGGACATTCTGTTAGTCTCACACTCGTGAAGACAGCCCTTCGTGTTTTTATCTCACCTGTTTTAGACAACTGATATTTAAATTGCCCATTTTACTTCTCTACCAAACTTATCACTCTGAGGAGGAGACCTCTCTGCCCATTGTTGGACATTAGAGCTGCGCGGTGTGCTCCTTGTTCTGAAGAAATGACAGTTGGCCATCCAAATTTGTGCAGTATATTCTGTTTTATTTTAATGGCACTGAGTATTTGCATCTTTTACCAGTAAAGAAATCTCAGTCTAAAGTCAGTGTCTATTTCTGTCAAGACCCATTTGTAGCCCCCACGGCTACCAGCATCAGTCTCACTTGCCAGCTCTCTTCTGAGCCTTCTCATCAGGGAATCTGCCCCATAGCCATCTGTAGTTCTCTCTCTTGCTGACAATCAGAGGAGTGTTTATTGGCATTTTGTGCCTTAGAGTGTGCAAGAAAAACATGCCTATATTTCAGACCATCTATGCATTGCTTCAGAACCCCTATATCTAGTTATTTCAGGGAAGGTGGCCACCTCAAGGGAGGACATGGAATGTCTACTTATTGATTCTAGTCTTCTTCTGAACCTGAAAGGGGGTTCTTCCACTGGCCATCAACCTGTCTTACTTTAAAGTACAACTCAAATGTCTATAAGACTGTGCCCCATATGGGGATCGTTTTAACAGGCCAGGCTTCCAGTGCCCTTCTGCCTAAACATGTTGCCAAGCCATTGGCTACTATCCATGAGTCAGTAAAAATGCAAACATAGGGACTTTTATCATTGTTTGAGTTTGTTCATCAGTGGTAGGGGAATAGCATGCAATTCAACCCACTGAAATGACTTGTTTTTACCTTCATTGATCAAAGTAGCATCCTTCCAAAGAGGATAGTGTCCATTCATTTTAAAACTCATCCAAAAACCAAACAGTTCTTGGTTGGTCAGCTGAGAGCCATTTATAGGTCAGTGTGGAACCCGGCAGCTCCTCACACAGTTCCTGAGGCAGTCCTGGGGAAAAGAGACTTGCTGCTTATGAGGCTGTCTTCCATGTATTCCACAGGTAGCGTGATCCTGTATAAACTATTTCCATTATTCAGAACTATTGTGGGCACTACCATCCCATTAGAGTGTTTCTCTGAAATCACTTGAGAGAGCATGGGTATTTCAGATGTCAAGATGAATTTTATGTCCTTCAGTCATAGGAGTAGTTTCAGTTAAAAGCCAGGTAGTAAATATGCCTCAAGTGGAAATTCTCTAGCACAAAGTCCCAGGAGTCCTTGCTGGAAGTCTGTCACAGGCTGTTGCGATAAACACCAGGAAACACTCTAGAGAGAGTTATCAGGTGGGGAGTTTGTCCCTACCAGCACTCTCGCTTCTACTCTACACTCTGTGGGCTAAGGCAATCTTACTGGTTCCCATTTAGCATGGTCAATTGATACTGTTTGAAGGGCAGCTTTAAATGCCTTCGGTTTCACAATACTAGGCAGTGTGAAACATCTCTCAGTAAGACACAAGATCCATTCCCATAAAACCTTTGGGCAAAGGAGACACAGGGTTTTTACATAAAGCCAGTTTAAACATTTCAGCTTTCATAATCCTATCGACGCTTACATTTTTATAATCTAGTCCCAGGGACTTTTCTTCCCCACCCGTAGGCTGTATCACCTTCCTTTGGGCAAAAGGCTTTGGGTCCTCAGGAGTTAAGCCAAGGAACCCGGGTCTCTCTGTCGATCATTTCCTGGATGAATCAGTCTAACCATTACCTCAGGAAATTCCAGGTAGGGTTTCTCATCATAATCTTTACCATCTGTCTTTTGAAGTTACTCAAACTGGAGTAAATGCAGCAAACTAGTTTGAGGCCCTCTAGTATTGGGAGACCACCAGGAGTTACTTCTGGTCCACCCAACCTTCAGTGGTATTGTGTTAAGATCTTTGTTTCAGCCCCGTCAATTTCTACTTTATTTCATTTGCCTCTTAGTTTCACTCCTATCAATGTTTTGTTATTGTTAAATAACCATTGAAAAATTGTCACCTTCCTACTATGAGTCCTTTTATTTTCCCTTTTGCCTTTCATTATCTTGTAATTAACCTAATGTTTTTGTTAGCATCTGTAAGACCCAGGAGGGGTAGCTGAGACAGCAAGTTTGATAAGGCATCTGGAACTGTCGTTGGCTTCTGTAGGAGTAACATCACATAGGGTATCCATATAGAAGAGGACTCCATAACCACAGCATTTATCATGACCTAGGTAGTGGGCATATTCAGTGGGTAAATATCCCAGTCACCACAAAGACAGTCACACACGGGTTGCTTATGAAACATGAGCTGCTTCATCTGGGGTGCTCCACTTGGCATTTATAAGGTAAACAGACCTTAGAGTAGCTTTTATCTGGCCCACCAAGCTGGCTGTT
Source organism: Macaca nemestrina (assembly GCF_043159975.1). Taxonomy (NCBI): domain Eukaryota; kingdom Metazoa; phylum Chordata; class Mammalia; order Primates; family Cercopithecidae; genus Macaca; species Macaca nemestrina. The sequence goes on from NC_092140.1 coordinate 26,175,803, forward strand.
ACCTCAGGAATAACCTGTGTGTCTGGATCATATACCCCCATCTGTGATTTTTCAGTAGTGAACTGTGGGTCCTGCATCAACCCAAACATGCTCTTCTAGTCTGCAGCATTTGAAATCAAAGATACTGTTCCTAAATTAATTATTCTCAGAATCCATTGTAGTAAAGGAAGCTGATGATACTGATCTACAAACAGAACAATTTCTTTACACCATACCCTGTAGTTTCAATAGTTACTTGGTTTCATCCTTCCCCAACATTGACTACTTTCTTGGAAACCAAAAGCCTCACAGGTACTTTCTGTCGTCCCTTCATAAATTTCCCCTTGTAGGGGTGGCTCTGAGGCTAGTGGCCTGAGCTCAGACAGACTGACATCTGAGCTTGGTCCAGACTCAAGGCCCAACACAGCATTTTTTTTTTTTAACTTTCATTTTAGCTATTACTGATAGCAGTAATCAAGGTTATGATGTATCACATTTACCTTACTAGTTTGAATTTCCTTATGTGTCTGGTAAACCAAATCCCAGGGAGTTGAATCCATGCCTAAATTCCACTGGTAACTTTTATTTTTAGTTACTGAGTGCAGCAAAACTGTGACTCCGTACCGTGGGTAACCACATAGCCACACAGAAATTAAAAGGTTCTTCATCCCCCATGCTTTGATCTTTTCTCTTGTGAAATCACATGTTTCTGTTAGCCTGGGCAGTCCTACCACATCCCACTTATGACACCAATTGTTTGGAAACACTCTCAAGCTGTTTTTCTTGTGCTCTCACACCAACACATCGATCAACACAGAAGACTTTTGTGACTACATGTGTGGGGTTTTCCCACTCACACCAAGTTGTAGATACCAGCTGAGATTCCTCTAAGTCAATTCAACTCTGATACTACCTTTCTGGAGGCAGCCTGAGATCCCACAAGTTGAAGGGCCTGTCCCCAAGACTGCCCCATACCGCCGATACCAGTCACAAGTCTGGGCCTCTAGAACTTCCAGCTGACTGGGTGCAAGTTGGGGTTGCCATGACTCCCTCTTTGTGCTTCACTAATGTGCCAAAGCAGCTCAAATAACTGAGGAAAACAGTTACTTCCATTTACCAATTTATCCTAAAGAATATTACAAAGGATATCAATGAGGAGATGCATAGGACAAGGTGGGGGTGGTGTGCCAAGGTTCCATCCTCTCCCTGGGGCACTACTCTCCAGGAACTGCCAGATCCTCAGCTATTCAGAAGCTATGTGAACACTTCTTTTGGGTGTTTATGGAAGCTTTGTTACTTAGGCATGATTCACAACCAAGTAGAAATGTGATTTGGTAAAAAGAATAGAATTGCATACTAATAGAGTGGAAAAACCTGACAGGGCCTGTCCGTTCAGATTCTTCTTGGCTTCTCTGTACAGCATTTCTTCCTCCAGGAATGGGACAGGACCCTCTCTGGAATTAGGGTCTTTTGATCCACAATTAGGTTAGAGTCTTGTCTTGGGCAGGTAAAAGGAAGACAGGTCAGAAAGAGAGATTGATTCTCTTTGCTGAGTTCTGCTCCAGAGGCCTAAAATGCCCCAGCATTATAACAGAAGACTGTAACAAGGAATATGGGAATTATGAGCCAGAAACTGAAAACAAAACAAAACAAAACCAAAAAACTGTGTGTGTGTGCATGTATACATATATATGATATCTATATCATAAAATCACATGTTTGTTTTAATGCTGTAGTCTTTTAGAGTATTAGAAGAATAATAAACAGTACTCATATTTTCACCACCTAAAATTTAAGATTTTTTAATGTTCGATTTCAATCATGTTATTATGTAAGAAATAAACATTTCAGAAAGAGCTAAGCGCCCTTTTATTTATGCCCCAACTCTATCCTTATTCTGTTGGCTTATGTGGCTTTTTAAAAAGTAATTTTTAAAATAGACTTTATGTTTTAGAAGTTTTGGTTTACAGAAAAATCGAGCAGAAGATTCAGAAATTTCATATATATCCCTTTCCCCAACACATGTGTAATTTATTTTGTTATGTCCCCCACCAAAGTGGTACATTTGTTACAGTTGGTGAATCTGCCATTTTCATCCAAGTTCTTTGTTGACATTATGGGTCACTCTAGGTGTTTTGCATATTATGGGATTGGACAAATGTATAATGACATGTATCCCCCGTTATAATATCCATGTCAAACAGTGTTTGTACTTTCCTAAGTATCATCTGTGTTCCACTTATTCAGAACATCTTCCCCACTAAACCCCAACAACAACTTCTTTTTTTTACTATCTCCATAGTTTTGCCTTTTGCAGGATTTCATATAGTTAGAAACAGGTAGTAGGTATTCTTTTCAGATTGGTATTTTTCAATTTAGTAAAATGCGTTGAAGTTTTTTCCATGTCTTTTAATGACTTGATAAATAAATTTTTGTTAGTGCTGAATAATAGTCTATTGTCTGAACATACCACAGTTTATCCATTTATCTATGAAAGAACATGTTAACATTGGTTGCTTTCACATTTTGGCAATTATGACTAAAGCTAATATAAAAATATATGTGCAGGTTGTGTAGATGTACATTTCCAGCTTTTTAGTGTGATTATTTAGTATGGTTAAAGGCATCATAGTTACATTTCAGTAAGAGCTCTTATATTTCAGGGATGCATACTGAAATATAGATTAAAAGGTGTAGTGACTGATGATTGCATATTATGAGATAAAGGTAAGTTGGAAAGACAAAAATTATAGGTTATTTTATTTAAAAAATGATTTATGAGTACATGAAGATTCACCTAATAAAAGGCTCACCTAAGAAAAGGCTCATCTGTAGTCTTAGTTAATTCAGTCTTTTTTGCATCCACCATTTGTCCATCTTCCCAAAAGTAATGTATACAAAATGTGTGTTTTTGTTTCTAGTTGGTACAGTGGGATTGATGGCATGTCTTTAGAAATTTTATTTTGCTACTTTTAATATATAACTTCAAGGATATTAGAAGCAGCCAGGTGACTTCATATATATGATAGTATATTTCCAGGAGGCTTATGATTCCAGGAGATTTAAGGGGTAACACGCCATCTATTTGTTACTGGGACAGTAAGTGATGGGGTAATTGTTGTTGGGAAAGGTCATATGAAGCAGATGCTCAAAACAATCTAACCTGGGTTTTTTCATAGATTCAAGGAACACAGAGTCATGGATCAAATATTTTATTTATCCCGGGAATACTCTCTTGCCTGAAGAAAATGGAATCACCACTATTTTCTTAACAAATACATGTTACAGACATTTGCTCTCTCAATGCCTTCTCTTCAATCTTTGATATATTCTGTGTCACAAATAGTGATCATGTGACCATTTGTAATGCCCACAAATGCCATGGATTACCATTTTTCATTTCCTCTGTCACAGATTTATCTTAGGAACTCTTAATATGTAAGCAATCTGATCCCAGATCCCCACTTTGTGGATCTATTTTCCAGAGACATTGTAAGTGCTAATTACTTTGTCAGTCAGTGACTAATAAGGGAACAGATGGCACTCTCCAATTAAGATGATTCCAGAATTATTTGAAGGAGCAGAGATCTTCAGTAAAAGAAAAGTCCACCAGAAGGAAAGCAGGCAGATAAATGTCTCAAATCCACATTTATTCCTTTCTTCAATTTCTTGCTGGGGCTCCTTTTTGGAAACCACAGGACAAGATAGTCCATTGAATTAGGGCCTATGTGTCAGACTCTCAGAGTAGAGAACAAAGTGGAGAAAATTGATCTCTAGTGGTAAACAAAGGATGCTTGGGAAACAGAGCTGTCTTCGGGTTGAATATGTCATTTTGAAATAAGAATAAGAATTTCAGAGTAAGGAGCAGGATTTCATACCCAAATGGAGGGGAACAAAGAAGTTTTGTGATCAAGTCCCTAGTTTGGCAAGACAGAAGCAAAAATGTGGGAGTTGTTTTATGACAAGGATAAGGGTAATTAATTCAGTTTAACAGTATAAAGCTAGTTTTCATGTTACTGATACATGATGATTGAATATCTGACCCTGACCTACTGACCTTTACAATGGAAAGAGTTAAAGAAAAGCTCTTGTTTTTATTTTTATTTTTTATACTTTAAGTTCTGGGATAGAGGTACAGAACATGCAGATTTGTTACATAAGTATATGCATGCCATGGTGATTTACTCCACCCATCAACCCATCATCTATATTAGGTATTTCTCCTAATGCTATCCCTCCCCTAACCCCTCACCCCCAGACAGGCCCTGGTATGTGATGTTGCCCTCCCTGTGTCTGTGTGTTCTCATTGTTCAACTCCCACTTATAAGTGAGAACATACGGTGTTTGTTTTATTCTGTTCCTGTGATAGTTTGCTGAGAATGATGGTTTCCAGCTTCATCCATGTCTCTGCGAAGGACATGAACTCATCCTATTTTACGGCTGCATAGTATTCCATGGTGTGTATGTGCCACATAAGAAAAGCTCAATATTCTAATAGCACCTATAACCATGATACACATACACACACACAGCAAACCAAAATATAAGAAATAAATATTAGATAAATATATATGTATATAGATTTAGCAGAACAAAATATAATAAATATCAGAGTAAATTTAAATAGGATATATTTGTATTAGTAAAAAAGATTTATGTGAGTTGTAACTGACTGAGTTGTGTATATTGTGAAACACCAGTGAGAAAGGAAAAGTTTTGCATGATTTTCTTGAAATGGAAGAAAAAGTTTTGCATGATTTTCGTGGTGAAAAGTAAATGGAAAGAAAAAGATGTTGGATTACATAGTTCTCTGTTCTGGAAAATAAGAAATATTAACAATCTTGATATTTATAATTAATAGTCTATTTTTAGAATTCAATCAATAGGAAGAAATTTTTATATCAGAAAGGGTTCCTGAAACGTGATTAAAGTATATCATCCAAAATAATTAAATGATTGCCTACCTCAAACATGATCAAATCAACCAAAGACAGGGAGTCTGCTTGTACTCAATACATATAAAATATTTTATAATATTACTGTACAGTAATATTTCAGACTTACTATTACAATAGGCTTACTCTAATAAACTTGTTCTAACTGAAAGGTATGGATATTTATTGACTAAGGAAGAACATTCTGTCATTACATGTAAAGGAACATAGCACTGACTGTCCCAAGGTACAAAGTCCAGGTTCAAAAACTCACTCACTTGATCTGTGATCTCAGGCAAGTTCTATAATCTGTCTCTGCATCAGTTTCCTCACACAGAAAACTAACAATTGGCACTTTTTCACAGGCTTATTATAAGGGTTAAATAAATTAAGTTATGCAGTGTTCCTAGTGCAGAACTTACAGGTAGTAACTGTCATCATTATGATTATGTTTACTGCGTGTTCCCAAAGATTTGACATTATCAAATTGATTTTTAAGAAAACATTTCATTGAAGTATAAAAGCACAAAAAAGTGCCTTACTTAGTAAGTGGATATTTCTCAAAGTATATGTAGCCATTTAACCACCCAGTTTGAGAAACAGAAAATTACTGTTTCCTGAGAGGCTCTTCTGTGTAGTGTCACATTTGCTGTGTCCACAAATGTCATCAGATTATTTCTTGGTTCAGTGTTTTCATAGCCTATATAACTGGAACTTGTTTTTTGGTACAATTGGAAGAATATGATTTCATTAACAGGTACTACTATTCTGATGACTGAAAAGGAAAATGCACTGACATTTAGATTCATAGTCAGAAGTTATTATATTCCACTTTATTCATGTTAAAAAGCCTGATCAACTCTGGGTCTCCTAATCAATTGATAATGAGACGTGAAGAACTATGTCTTGGATTGCAATCATATCACTGAAAACTATATACTTGACTGTAGTCATGTTACTGAGAAATCCTACTCTTATCTCCTTTGAGCATCTCCCTTCTTCTAAGTTCAACTATGCTAACTATCCAGGTTTTTGTTTTAAGATTTTTTTTCTTCTGGTTAACAAAGATCAGATGAGCACTAGAATAACATGAAATAGTGATTATTTTTATCTGAAACTTACACCAAATGAAGAAGAGTCATCAGGTAAAAATTAAAATGAACTAAATCCAAACACAACAAAAAACAATGCATAAAGAAAAATATGTCAATGTAGTTTATCATTATTTACTGCACATCTTCAGCTAGTGGTGAGATCAGCTTTCACATAGCCATAAATGGAAAAGAAAATTACACCACTAAACCCTTCCGTCTTCCATACGTAGATGTGTCTTTCTTTAATAAAAAATAAATTGTGTATGTTTGAGGTTTACAACATGATGTTATGAGAAATATACAGACAGTAAAATGGTTACTACATGAAGCAGATTAACATATCTATTATCTCACATGGTTTTGTTTTTAACAAGAGCAGGAAAAATCTATTTAAAAATCTCTAGTATAATACAATGCGGTTTTATTAACTGTAGTCCTCATGTTATAGATTGGCTCTCTAAACTTGTTCATCCTGCATATTTGCTATTTTATATCATTTTATCAACATCTCTCCATTTTCTTTCCTGTGCCCTCACCCTTTGTACCACTGCTTCATTCTCTATGGCTGTGTATTTGAGCTCCATTTATTTTCATTCCATATATATGTGAGATTATGTAATGTTTTTCTTGCTACGTCTGTCGTTTTACCTAGTGTGATGTCCTCCAGGTCCATCCATGTTATGGCAAGATGTCCTTTTGTAAGGCTGAATAATATTTCATTTCCTATAGGTGTACACATACATGCACACACCCCATATTTTCTTTATCCATTCACTTGTCCATGAGCATTCAGATTGTTTTCATATCTTGGCTATTGTGAATAATGCTGCAGTAAACATGGGAGAGCAGATATCTTTAAACAGTAGTGAATATCTCCTTTTCATATATACCCAAAAGGGGGATTGCTACGTATATGGTAGTTCTATGTCTTCAATGTGGTAGTTACTAATGTCTTTAGTAAGTTCTATACTCCTTCATAATGGCTGTAAACTCCACAGTCCCACCAACAGTGTGCTAGGGTTCCCTTTTCTCCACAGCCTCATATTACTCCTTGAAACACATTTAATTGAAATATGCCACCATAAGGCAAATTGAAACAAAACTGGTATTAATGTATGAAATCTTATCTAAAACTCATAATTTTCAACTTAGGAATTTTTTTATTAAACATTTAATTTGGAGAAATGTATAACTAGGATGTCAAATCAGACTTGTAAAAGTTACTTTAGTCTATACGACTTTAAATATTATTTAAGGCAATTATTTTATCTCATAAATTATAATAACTTACAATATGGCTTAAATTCACATTTACAAAATATTTGAGGGAGTTGAATGTTTTTGGATGCATGATAAACATCAGTAAGATACTTTTAAAATCCTGGATAATTTTTGACATAAAATTAATTTGTATTATTGATGTTTGAGAAACATACAAATAATTGTTCCTAAAAATTCTGTTGCTTTCATATCCCAATTTCATCTTGCCTCTGTGAATCAAGTTACCTGAGATTCCCAATATCATCCTCCTCTCTTCTACTTCTTTCTTCTCCTCCTATGATATGTTCTGTTAATTACAACATTTCCATTGTTCCTTCTTTATACTGTCAGATCCGCTACGCCTTCTTCAGTTGCCCTTGTATAGTGATCGGTTTCTTCCTGGTCCCTTTGCATCCAGTTTTTATTCACCAATGTATTATGTACTTTGTCACAAGCTATCCCAATATACAATATATCCCAATGTACAATTCTTTCTTCAATTATTTTGTTTTGTTTAGTTTTGTTTTAGAGACAGGGTCTCACTTTGTCACCAAGGGTCGAGTGTAGTGGTGTGATGCTTATAGTTCCAGCCACTCGGAAGCTGAAGCGGGAGGTTCATTGCAGCCTTGGACTCCCGGTCTGAAGTGATCCTCCTGCTTCAGCCTCCTGAGTAGCTGGGGCTATAGGCATGTACCACCACACACTGCTGATGTTTATTTTTACTCTTTGTAGAGACGAGGTCTAGCTACGTTGCCTAGGCTGGTCATGAATGCCTGGCCTGAAGCAAGCCTCCTGCCGAGCCCTCCCAAAACATTAAAATTACAGGCGTGAGCCACTGTCCTCAGCCCTGAATGTATAATTCTGATGATTTTGTCCCCTTGCAAAGACTTAAATACTTCTCCATGCCAATAAAACAATAGTATTTCATATAGATCTTTAGGCCCTAAAAATATATCTATAAAACATATTATTTAATTCTTCTTCTTTAACTCCAACTGTCCTGGAATGTAATGCCAGCCATTATTTATATTTTCCCTGCCTTTGGGTCTTCAAACTTTACACTAATTAAAGGCTGTAAGATTTCTTTGTCACATTCACTTAAGGTCATACATCTGGACATAAAGGGATTACTACAGATTTTAATTTGAGTTTTTAGTATAGTCACATTGTTTTTGAGTATAGGCTTCAGTTCAGCAAAAAAAAAAGTTATAGAAGATGCTTTTATTCAGACTGCGTGTAAGCATGAGGAGGAATCAGTGTTTCATATTTTAAAATATGGTTTGATGTGCAGAATGGTGTAGATGCTAAAGACTTAAGTCACTAATTGTGCTTGCACTATTATATTTAATGCATGGATGACTGATCAACCTTAAAGATTCATTTGTGCTCATTCTTTAACCCCAGTTAAAACAAGAATTCCCAATTCAGTGCCACCAACTAATGAGACTTATTTCAAACTGTGCTTTATGGAGATAATTTGTTTTTTGAGATATCATTTTAAGACATTTTAGATAAGTGATATAAATGCAGCCAATGCGAAATTTAGATAGGGTATAAATGAAAATACTGTGCTGATGACTGTCTTTTATGAAATAAGAATTATTTTCATAAGAAAGAAAACAATTTCTATGTAGCTATTTTTTTTTTGCAACAGGCAGTCATAACAGTATTTAATATTTCCAAAAATGAACATTGCAAGCTAATTCAAAAAATCATTGTACCACAGTCTCCATCTGTTACAATGCTCTTTTAAGTTGTAGGATGCATAATTCTGTATTATAAAAGGTCTATGATAAGTACATGTTCTAGTGTAACTTTATCATATTCCACAAACTGAAACTGTCAATGGCCATACAATCACAATAGTACTCTATTTTCTTTAGATGGTGCTATGGTTTGAATGTGTTCCCAAAAAGCATGTGTTTCCCTAATCCAGTTTTTTGAGAGATGGTAGGAAATGTTTAGGGTATGAGGGCTCCACCCTCAAGGATGAATAAATGCCACTTATTAAAGGGTTTGGGGCTGCATGTTTGAGCTCTTTCTCTCTCTGTCTGTCTTAGCTCTTCTGTTATGGGATGAGTTAGCAGGAAAGCCCTTGCTACATGCTGGCCCCTTGATCTTAGACTTCCCAGATTCCAGAACCAAGAGCCAATATATTGATGTTTGTTATAAATTACCCAGTCTGTGGCATTCTGTTATAAGCACACAAAACAGACTGAAACTGATGAAATCAATAAAACATTATTTTTAATAAGTGAGTTAATGATTACAATAATACATTTTCCATCGTGATATATTCTTTAAGGGAAATGTTATGCCCACAAAATTCAGTATGTTTATTTGTAACTAAAGATAGTAGAATATAACAAAATAAATACTTAATAAAGAGTTTAATCCTGGAATTCTCAGGTATTTAGTTTTACCATTAAATAGATTATACTTCACGGAGAATAAAAAATTCTTTGTCATTTTAAATCAACTATTGGCACAATTATGCTATGTAACGAACCACCCCAAACCCCACTGGTTTATACCGAAAACATTTGTTTTTCTTGCTTTCTGTCTGCAGTTCCCTTGGAGCAACTTTGCTTCAGGCTGTGATTTAGCTGGGCTTGGCTAGGCATGCCTGAGCTTGGCTCCAGTTGATATGGATTCAGGTCTTTTTCAAGACTGTTTAGGCTTAAGGGGCTATAGCTACACAGAGCATGCTCTCACGGCAGACCAGTGCAGCAAAAGAAACCTAACCAAATTACAAACTTCACTTAAAACTCCTGTTCATGCCACTTCTACACATATCTCACTACACACACACACACACACACACACACAATTACCTTGTTAAGTGGAAAATCATACTTTCAGAAATATTGCTGCTGCTTGAAGAGGGAGGGACTATTTATTAGAGAGTAATTTGTGTTATTGCAGTCCCAACTCTTGTTCCCAAACATCCTCTTTCCTCTTGCATGTAAAACATACATACACACCTTCCTTATGCATCATTAAAAGTCTCATTTATTTATGCCCTTAGGCTAAAATTCTAGAATATTGAGACTACATTAAGTGTGAATTTAGCTTTTCTTGCTCCAGAGACCAATAAACCAAAACATACATGAAACATGCAATTTTGAAAAAAGAAAAGAAAGAAGGTTCAGAACAACTGGTGGAATTGCAACATTTGAAAGTGGAAAGAATTTGAGTCATATAGAATTCAGTGGTATATGGCAACTCAGAATTATTACTGGATAAATGTTTTCACTTTACCCTTTGTTTAGATAGTTTACTGGTTTAGGATTCTGCTTTCTTGTTTCAAAACAGGTCCCAGATTCAATATTATTGACAGTATTTGCCTCCACTTTCCAGGATGTCTTTCCAGTTCTATCTTCCTCCTTGGAGGAAATGACTGGAGACTATTCCCTCCTTGGCAACTTGAGACTCATTTAGTCCAATTACTACCAATATATTGGTGGCACATGCATTATGCTTTACCATCTCAAATAGTTTCTTTTAATACAGTGTGTGGGTTCTTTCATTAGCACAGCTGTCTGAAATATGTGGTGATTTTCTATGTATGATCTTAGGTAATTCCATTTTCCAAAGAACATGCCCACACTTTCTGATTTGTGACTGTATCTACCTACCTACCTACTTACCTACCTACCTACCTACCTACCTACCTACCTACCTACCTGTCTACCTCCCTCTCTGCCTCAGTGTAGACTTGACTATAGGTAATTTGGATAAAAACATAATGTGGGACAGGTGCAGTGGCTCATGCCTGTAATCCCAGCACTCTGGGAGGCTGAGGTGGGTGGATCACCTGAGGTCGGGAGTTCAATACCAGCCTAATCAATATGGAGAAACCCCGTCACTACTAAAAATACAAAGAAATTAGCCAGGCATGGTGGCACATGCTGGTAATTCCAGTTACTTGGGAGGCTGACAGGAGAATTGCTTGAACCCAGGAGGCAGAGGTTGTGGTGAGACGAGATCCCCAGCCTGGGCAACAAGAGTGAAACTCTGTCTAAAAACAAACACTACCACCACCAAAAATCTATAATGTGTAGGACAATTAGCCTATTAAAGCCAACTTAATCCTTTTACATGTCTTTGATTTTATATTTGTCTTAATGGCATGTCTTGTGATCGCATGTTGAATTTTGCCTTTTTGTAGTGGCTACTTTTTAATGGTCACAACTTTGGTTAGAAATAATTTTAATTACTATTCAGTTTCTTATCTTTTTCTGTTCTTTCACATTTCTGTTGACAAATTGGCTATCCTTTTATAAGCTTATCAGGTTTGTTATTGTTATACCTTATCAAATATAGTCTACACTATTAAAGTTTTACCTATAAACTTCTTTGATGAAAATTAATTTACTAGATACATGTGTAGAATTTTTCCACTTAGTGAAATGACAGTCTTTACCCAAAGTCATATTTCTACATAATAGATGCCTTTATTTTTTCAGCCTCTTAAAAGGGTTTCCTCACTATACATTACTATCAGCACCCTATATCTGGTATCAATTTCTGTATTTATCAGCTCTTGTCAAAATAATGCTATAAAATACAACATCCTGATTGAGTTGTTTAAACCATGAACTTTTATTTCTCCATTCATTGGTGTAGATATTGGCTGAGGCTCTGTTTTAGTCATTGGATCAGCTGGCTTTCACTGGGATTGGCTGGGCTTGTTTCCAGGCAGCAAATCTCATCTTAGGTTCAGTTGGTTTCATGTATTTTTGTTCTAGTGGCCTAGCTGAAAAAGAGTGAATATTTGCTGATCAGTTATAGAATCAATCACAGTTCTATACTTCTCAATGCCATCATATACAAACTGAAGATCATACTTCTGATCCCTAATATGACTCTTAAACTGAATAGTGATGATGTCAATGGAAAATAATTTTCATAACAGACATACTCATTTGGTTAGCCAATTCCTACTCATATCTACATTTCTAGTTGTTTCAGTAACCTCATACTATTTAATATAATTCAGTTTTAGAGTGGGCACAGATATTATCCATTTTTCTCTGAATAACTAATAAAGTGGAAATAATAAATAGGCATGATTGTTAAAGTACTCGCCTCCTTTTCATCTATAGTGATTCAGTTAAATGACAGTGATAAATAGTGTTATTCCCCCCTCTCATTCTAAAGAAAGTATACTTTGTGATGTACTTTCTCTTATACTTGGTTAAGTGATTTGATTACTGTTTAGCTATTGACTGGTGTATTGCATGGTATTGAGATAAAACAGTTAGTTTATAAAACATATATTTGAATATGTATTTTAGGAAGTTGTTGATATGATTTTCACAAGGGAATATTGAATATATCTGATATATTTAATGGTATCCTAATTATAAAATAACTTTATAAATGTACTTCTTCAGTAGTGGTACAACTTTGTAATATCATTTTTATGATTTGTAACTTTCAATATATACAATTATATGAAATGTATGCAGAATATGAAATATATATTGGCAGTCATATGCAATATATGTGATGTTGCACAGTAAATTAAATCTTATATGAAGATTAATTTTTAATTCTTCATCAAATTGAAGAAACTATTATACTTTGTAAACATCTCCTTTATTATCTAATTCAATAGAAATGTTGAATATTTTTCAAAAACAGTTGAAGTTTGCATGCACTATCAATGCCTTCTTAAATATCTTATCAAGGACTCCTTGAATATCTATTAAAGTTCACAGCAGAACCTTAATATAATTTTGCTAAAATTTGTCCATATTATTAAGGAGTCATGTTACTAAAGCATATGGGTATATAAATAGCTTATGATTAGAAATATTACAAAAATAAGACTCTTGACTTTATATGCATTTTTATTTTTTGCTATTTCTAGTATGGGTTTTACATTTTAGGTTTTTAAATTCTTCCATATCATAATGGTCCCAATTGGAATACAGAAAACTTAGTTATCCAGTCATAAGTTCTTAACTGGTTGTTTACTTACTATAGGAATCAATCATAAGTTTAGCTCAAACAAATGTTTAGAATAACTTATCAATTATTTTAAAAATTAAATTTGTGTGGAAGCATACATTTATCAAGCTTCACAATATAGTTTGGCAATCACAGAAAGTTTTTTGTATTAGCATGCATCAAGTCGTAACTTCTCCAAAACCCAAAATAAATGAATTATTATGCTAACTTTTAAACAACTCTAATATTGTCAATTATAGTCAAGGGATGTTTTCTTATAAAATTGCCTACAGAATGAGTTTGCAAATGGAAGAAACAGGCAAAAGTGAGTTTTAACCAAACAACTTTTTACAATGTAACAAGATGTATCAAAATATAAATGTATTATAATCTTTATGTACCAGTTACTTTTCTACAAGATATAATAGATAATAATTAAGACATATAATTCTCTCATACTGATCCACTCATTGTTAATAAAATAATCTTTAAGTTGTTTATATTTCAACCTCAATGTTTACTATCTATGTATTTATCTATCCATATATCTATCATCTATCTGTCCATTCATGAGAGTGTATCAATTAGGATTGCATTTTGCTGCGAGTAACAGAAAAACCTAACAAAAATGGCTTAAGTAATTCAGTAACTCAGGGGATTATTTATTTAACATACCCAGAAGTATTGGATCTGCAACTGAGAACTAGTGGGAAGACCAGAGAGGTCCCCAGTGACTAGGTGCCTCTTCTCTCCCTTGGTTTGTGGCTTTTATGCGTATATAGAAATATTTACAAGCAATGATAGTTGGTATAATGAACACACTTCAAAATCAATGGCTTTAACATGGTAAGATTTCATTTCTTATTCATTCAAAGTCTCAGGCACTACCTTAAAATTTAACATAAATTGGTGAATTTTCAGTATAAGGTTTGAGTTCCCTAAGAGAAAGAACTGTGCTTCTTCAGTCTCGTTAGATTATTATTTGTAATGATGCCTAGAAAAATTCAAATCCTTAAGAATGGCATATTACTAAACTAATATGGTTCTAGTTACTATTTTGTGTTCTTCTTGTGTACACTAGCACCGTTGTTTGCCTACACACAGCACAAAGCATAGGGGCCATAGTGATGAATGCAGTAACTTTCTAACCTATTAACACTTCTGGGTTATTTGAAAAACTACTTACTGTAATCTGTAATGGGAATGAATTTAGCAAAGAGAGCAGGGAAAGAGAGAGAGATAATGAGTTTGTTTCTGATCTTTATGAAATTCTGATTGTCCTCTACTAGTCTTCTATTCATTTCTTATAAACTTCAAACTGAAATATTAGGTAAGTGCATTAGTCTGTTCTCACGTTGTTAGTAAAGACATAACTGAGACTGGATAATTTATAAAGGACAGATGTTTAACTGACTCACAGTTCCACATTGCTGGGGAGGTATCACAATTATGGTGGGAGGGAAAGGAGGAGAAAGCCACATATTTCATGGGACCAGGAAAGAGAGCATGTGTAGGGGAACTCTCTTGTATAAAACCATTGGATCTCCTGAGACTGACTCACTACCATGAGAACAGTTTTGGGAAAACCACCCCCATGATTCAGTTATCAACACTTGGCCCCACTTTTGACACATAGGGATTATTATAACTCAAACTGATATTTGGGTGACAACAGAGCCAACACATCATTCTGGCCCTGACTCCTCCCAAATCTCATGTCCTCACATTTCAAAAAAAATCATGCCTTACCAACAGCCCCCATTTCAGCATTAACTCAAAAGTCCACAGCCAAAGGTCTCGTCTAAGACAAGGCAAGTCCCATCTGCCTAGGAGCCTGTAAAATTTAAAGCAAGTTAGTTCACAGATACAATGTGAGTAGAGGCATTGGGTAAATACACCTGTTCCAAATGGGAGAAATTGGCCAAAACAAAAGGGCTGCAGGCTCCAAGCAAGTCCAAAATTGAGTGGGGAAGTCAAATCTGAAAACTCCAAAATGACCTCCTTTGACTCCATGTCTCACAGCCAGGTTGTGCTGATGCAAGAGGTGGGTTTTCATGGTCTTGGGCGTCTCTGCCTCTGTGGCTTTGCAGATTACTGGCCCCCTCCTGACTGCTTTAACAGGATGGCATTGAGTGTGTACTGTTTCTCCAGGCACGCAGTGCAAGCTGTCAGTGGATGTACCATTCTGGGGTCTGGTGAACGGTGGCCCTCTTCTTACATCTCCACTAGGCAGTGCCCCAGTGGGGATTCTGTGTCAAGGCTCCACCCCTACATGCCCCTTCTGCACTGCCCTAGCAAAAGTTCTCTATGAGGGCCCCACCCTTGCAGTAAACTTCTGCCTGGACATTCAGGCATTTCCATACATCCTCTGAAATCTAGGTGGAGGTTCCCAAACCTCAATTCTTGACTTCTGTGTACCCACAGTCTCAACACACCATGTGGAAGGAGCTGCACCCTCTGAAGCCATGACCTGAGCTGTACCTTGGCCCCTTTTAGCTATGGTTGATGTGGCTGGGACACAGGACGTCAAGGCCCTAGGTTGCACAGAGCATGGGGGCCTCAAGCCCAGTCCACAAAAACATTTTTTCCTCCTAGACCTCCAGGATTGTGATGGGATGGGCTGCAGTGAAGACCTCTGACATTCCCTGGAGGCATTTTTACCATTGTCTTGGCAATTAACATTTGGCTTCTTGTTACTTATGGAAATTTCTGCAGTGGGCTTGAATTTCTCCTCAGAACATGGCTTTTTCTTTTCTATCACATCATCTGGCTACAAATTTTCTGAACTGTTATGCTCTGCTTCACTTTTAAACATAAATTCCAATTCCAACCATATCTTTGTGAATACCATAAAACTGAATGCTTTTAACAGTACCCAAGTCACCTCTGGAATGTTCTGCTGCTTAGAAATTTCTTCTGCCAGATGCCCTAAATTATCTCTCTGAAGTTCAAAGTTCCACAAATATCTAGGGCAGGGACAGAATGCTGCTGGTCTGTTTGCTGAAACACAGCAAAAGCCTCTTTTGCTCCAGTTCCCAACAAGTTCCTCATCTCCATCCAAGACCACCTCAGCCTGGACTTTATTGTCCATATCCCTATCAGCATTTTGGTCAAAGACATTCAACAAGTCTCTAGGAAGTTCTGAAATATCACACATCTTTCTGTCTTCTCAGACCTCCAAACTATTCCAACTTCTGCCTGATACCTATTTCCAAAGTCACTTCCATATTTTTGGGTATCTTTACAGCAGCACCCGACTCTACCCTTATACATTAGTCTGTTCTCATGCTGCTGAAAAAGATATACCTGAGAATGGGTAATTTATAAAGAGGTTTAATGGACTCACATTTCCACACAGCTAGGGAGGCCTCACAATCATGGTGGAAGGAAAAGAAAGAGAAAGGCATGTCTTACATGGTGGCAGGCAAGAGAGCTTGTGCAGGGGAACTCTCAATTATAACACCATCAGATCTCATGAGACTTATTCATTACCATGAGAATAGTATGGGGTAACCACCCATATGATTCAATTATGCCCCACCCTTGACACATGGGGATTATTACAATTCAAGGTGAGACTTGGGGGGGACATAAAACATATCAGTAAGAAAATGTAAAACAGCAACCATGAAATAAAACATTTGTGTAATATAAACTGAATACAAAGTAAGCATTCTTAAGAAATTAATTTAGTGGGCTGGGTGTGGTGGCTCATGCCTGTAATCCCAGCACTTTGGGAGGCCAAGATGGGCAGATCACAAGGTCAGGAGATGGAGACCATCTCAGCTAACACAGTGAAACCCCGTCTCTACTAAAAATACAAAAAATTAGTCAGGCATGGTGGCGGGCACCTGTAGTACCAGCTGCTCTGGAGGCTGAGGTAGTAGAATGGAGTGCACTTGGGAAGCAAAGCTTGCAGTGAACCAAGATTGTGCCACTGCACTCCAGAGTGAGACTCTGTCTCAAAAATAATAATTTAGTGATATACATGTATTTCATAGACTTTTATGTGTATATATGCCTGTGTGCTTGTTTGGCTAATTATATAGCTGCCTTTGCAATTGGTATGGAACAATACCTTGGATTACGACTTGAGGTATTTTACTTTATAATTCCATATTGAAAGCAGAGACTCCTAATTAAACAATCTTAAAGAATAGTTTTTGTAGAAATTAAAATTCCAGAGAATTGCCACTGAGTCTTTAATATGGATAACAATAAGACAGATCCTTGTGTGTAATTTGTGTGATACATAAAATATCACAGTTATGTCTCTCAAATTTTGATTTATATAAAGAAATAATTCTCAGATGAATTGTGCTTAAGTCTCAAATGACTAGTATATATATTTGAATATAATGAAAAAAAAAAAAACCAGAATCTATTTAGTATTTTTCAACTCTGCTATTTCACTACTGAAGCTTCATGTTGTATCTTTTAGTACTGAAAAGATCTTGTTTGTGTGTAGTATTTTTGTTGAATAAAATAGGAATTTAAGGCATACCTTCTGGAAAATGTTTATTTTCAGAGGAATATTTCAGTATGACTAGCTTACACTTAACACATATAAAAATATTCACAAACTTTGCATGTTACTTTAGGATTTGCATAATGTTCAGTAATATTGCATTCCAGTTATATATATTACTCCATATGGTTATACAGAGCAGATACATTTCCCAATATTTTTTTTGTTTTTAACACCTTAGAATAAACAGAAAAGTGAGATTCCAAGGCTTTAAAAAAAGCCATCTTTAATTATTTGAGTTGAAAACAAAAAATATACATGATAAGGCAAACAAAATCTATATCACAGACTGTTGTGAAAAAAAATCATTCCCAAAGTAATTAAGTATATTAAAAAATATCAATTACAAAGTTAACCTAAATTAGAAATAATTGAAATTCAGAAATTTTCACCATTACGCTACTGATTTTATAAGTATAAATTACATATATACATAAAACATACATAAATAGGGTTCAGATGGAATATAATTTTTATATATGCTTATAATTTATGAGGTAGAAAGCACTACTCAAGGCCGAGGAATTACTGTAGAATTAACTAATTAGTATACTGAAAATGTGGAGCTTGGTCTTTAGAATCTATAGAATCTATAGATTCAAGTTTATGTCTCAATATGCCAACTATATTTGTTACATGCCTTTGCATGAGGAGTTTACCTTTCTAAATTTCTGAATTTAAATAGTTTTTTTTCATTTTTGAAGAGAACGATTATGATAGCTAATATTGTTTGTGTGTCAGACCGTGTACTACATTATGCTGTTTAACACTTATAAAAAGCCCAAGGGGTATGCCTTAATATTTTCCACAATTTATAGAGGATAGTCTATAGACTGTGATATATGAATAGTCTAGGCATGGAGTTGTTCAAGTAGTAAATAACAAAGCAGTAAAACAGTTTTAAACAATCTGATTCTAGAGCTCAAACATGTAACCAACAGAGTCCATGACTTTTACACAGGACTTTTATGAAGATTCAATTAAAACCTATTTCTAAAATTCAAAGTAAAATTCATTGTATGTAGAAAACTTCAAGACTTACCAGTTATTATTACTATTAATATGATACTGGTTTACTTTCATAAAATATGTGAGTACTTTTGGTAAAAATCCACTTAATTTGTTCAAGAACAAATAAATACCAGTTACAGCAAAGACACATAAACATCTCCTTAAATATACTATTTTAAATTAAAACACTTTCACACATTAATTTTAAAACAACTTTCTGTAGATTTAAAGCTTTTCAGTTAGCCATTTATCTGTTTTATTGTAGTACTTGCGTTTTACTATTGTAAGTTTTTAAATAATAGTCATTAGATCATGACATTCCTATATTTAAGACATTCCAAGGACTTTTGATCAACTCAGCATAGAATCAAAGCCCTTACCTGACCTCATACGATCAGCACAATGTTTTTTCAGTGTCTCCAAACACGTAGTACTCCATCAGCAATAGCCTTTTTGCTCCTCCTGAAATATATTTGAATATGGATTTTTCACCTGGTGTATTCTCTGCCAGAAATCCTCTCTCCCCATTCAATAATTCAGCACACATAATTTAGGGCTGAGCTCATTTATGAGCACAGCAAAGAAGCCATTCCAGTCAAATCTATTTAAAAGGCTTTCACCTCATTTTTATCCCTTAGCTAGCTTTATTTTTCTTTATATCACTTGAAAGTATGTTACACTCTATAATATTTTACTTGCTTAGTCAATAACAACGTTATACGTTTCATAATGACGGTATTTTGTATTATTAATCTCATTATACCTGGCACCTAAAAGGGAGCCCAACACAAGGCATAAAATAATATTGTTGTATTGACGAGTAAGTAAAGCCATATATGAGCTAACTTAGCAGTCTGGGAATTGAAGTCCTTTGTCCTTCTTGAATAAAATACACTGCTAATGCAGTCCGTACAAAATCGAGGTTCAAATTCTTTCAACTTATATTAGAACATGGGGGATAAATGGGAAATGATCTGAGTGCATTCATTTCTAGGTTGATGTTTACAAGTTATTTTTCTACTTTCATGTTTTCTTACACAAAATCAATTTGATAACATAGTTTAAAAATTGTATTACAGAGTTTCAAATTTCCAAACCACATATCTCTTGCTTTTCACATTTATATTCCATTGGTTTATGTACTCATTAACTGAGTTGAGTAATTTGAATAACAAGTATGAGTGAGACAACAAATTTCACAAAAATTCTTCTGTGATCACCAGTGAAACTTGTGGGGAACTTAAGCTGACAAGGAGCCTGTTGTTCCCTGGCATTCAGACAACCAAAGCCACCAGAAGGGTACATTCTACAGAAGGGAATGGAGAACGTCTGTTTTTTAAGCTAGTTAGTAATGAAAAGATATCTTCTACTATACATTTGTTTTTCATTTGAAATTTACAACAGCCTCTTGAAGCAAGTAAAAAACAAGTTTATTTATGAGGAAATTGAAAACTTACCTAAAAATACTATTAAGTGACAAAATTGGGAATGAAATCAAATCCTGTTTCCCTTTCACTGTGCAACATACTTTGTAAAATCTGAGGAAATGAGCTAAAAATATTTAGGCCATTAGCTTCTCTTCAATAAGATCCATTGTCTCTAAATAAGTTATTTCATGTATTGAAAAAAGAAAATGTTACATCAGAATAGGGAGGAAATCAAATGTCTCACTGGGTAATGAAAAAACACACACATACATATACATACACATACCTGCAGACACACACACACACACACACAGGCACTGCTTGGTAGATGCTGCATTGTATAGTGAGTGTAATGATAAAACTTCAGCACAGAACTCTTTACTGAAGAAATATGACAGACATTTTTAATTTTCCCTGATATGATTCACAGAAGTGAAGATATTTTCATTGTACCACCACAACTCTCAGAGAAAAGAGAACTTTCTAACATGAGAGACATTTTGAGGATTTCCTGTTTAGTTCCAAAATGTATATGACAAAGCCCATATGTAAATTTTTTTGGTGTTTTGGACTTTTTAACAATTTGTTGAAGCTCAGGTTCTCCACTAAGAATAAAAATTAAATGCATAAAACACATTGGACTAGAATACAGTAGATTACATTGAAATATAGTAATCAAAATCTTAGAAAAAAGATTTGTGATTAAGCAATCTGTATACTTATTTATTAATAGATTAAATAAAAAGATCTAAAGAGAAGGATGTTAACTATTTTTTTCAAGGTAATAGCAAGTGAAAATTATGACAAAAGCCATCTTATGATATGAAAATGTGTGGATACTATTTAAAAGTCATATAGTGCTTATTTTGTGGTTTGCTGCCTATATTCATATATAATGAGAATAATTTCCATTAATGTTAGTGAAAATAAAGATACACTATTTGTCTCATAAAAGTTCAGGGATCTTTTTAATTCTGCTTACAAAACATTACATTTCACAGAATGCAGAAGAAGAATTCCTGCTACAGAATATTCTATGGCCCACATATCTTCTTTTTCTTTTCTTTTTATTGATATTTTATGCTTTATGTATATTTTAGTTTTGGATTTTATGTTTTATTTCCCTTCAAAAACTATAATCAATTCAAATATAAACATTGCACATTGTCAAAATTATATTCTGCTTAATATGATAGAGTTTGACTTGGAATTAGCTTTGCAGCAATAACACAAAACATTAAGAGAGTAAAAATATTGAGAGAAACCTCCTACCATAAATTCCAATTATAAAAATTAAGACAGTTATTCAAGAAAATAATATAGATATAAATCTAATGCTTTAAATATTTGTAAATGTTTTTTATTTCAAATAAATTCTTAATATGAAAATGTAAATGTAGAGTACTCGACATTTTTATTATCTTTTAAAGAAAGGAGTCCGAAAAGATTCAAGAACAGTGCATGTGAATTAGGGGATATGTATATTTTTTAAGTCCTGAAGTACACCTAAACAGTGGAGTACTGAAAATTAAAACAGATAGAAAACAACAAAATCCCTTGCCCAAATGCTTTTGCAGCTTAATTTACACATTCATTGTTTCACAGGAAAATTCTGTGACTTCTACCTTCAGATCCAAATTCAGATATGTGTCACTGTCTTCTTGTATTTGTGTTTAAATGTATGCTTAGGTGACACGCAAACAAAGCTGAGAGCGTTAGTGTGTAATCTAAGATGCACTTATAAAGCACTTACAGCTTTATAAGCACTACTTTATTCATTCAGACAAGTATACCAGGTATATAATTCCCACAGTGACTTGTGTTACATAGGGAATTGGTGAGACCATAGATCACTTATTTTCATTAAAAAAAAAAAAATGCTAACACCTTCACATTCACATTTATTAGGAAGCTAATCTGACAAAGTGAGGAGGAAGTCCCACATCTTTATTTGATTTGAGTGAGCTGGGTGTCCCGGAGATGAGTGTTTCCTACCTCTGGCCTTCTACCAACAAGAGTACAAAGGAGCCTGGGGTCTGGTGCTCCGGGAAAAACCACTGCTTTAATTCCCTGACTCCATTAAGAAAGCCTAATCATGGAATCCATTCTTGCTTATATCAGCCACTACATTTCCCCCAAGTGCTTGTTCCTCACATTATCTCTCAGATGGTTCAAATAAAGCCTCCTCTGATCAAAATATTTTAAAGTTTGTCCCAGATACCACACACTTTCATTTTATCTTTTCCATTTTTTTCTAAATTATTCAATAACATCCAGCATGTGCTCTATTTTCCATTTTTTTTTCATTGTTTGTCTTCTGATTTTGATTGTAAACTCTGCTAGATAAACCAATTTTGTTTGGCTTATGTACTTGTATGTCCCCCATATTTTGAGTAATGCCTGGCAGGTGGTACTTGATGCAAAAGTTGTTGATGGGTTAATCAATGACTAAAGGAGATGTCTCCAAATAGGATATATCCTCCTCGCAGTTTACCTTAGCATCTCAAATCCCAGTATTGATGACCAAATTGATGCTTTCTCATGCCACCAGACACCCTCGATCTGCACATACTCTATTATCCTCCTCAGTTTTCTGAACAATAAAGAGGAAAATGTTGCAGCTAGAAATTGTGAAATCATCTCTGTCTCCAGCTCTTGTTTCATTATCATTGCAGTCCTAGCCTCAAATATGAGTAGAACATTTCAAAAAGTTTCTGAAAAGTGTGCTTCCTTTCAGAAGATTTGGAATCCCTGACAGTGATGCTCTAACTTTCATTACTGGCATATCATTGTCATAGAAAGATATTCTAGTGTTACTTTTTTCACCCTTAACATGCGTTTTCTTCCTCCGGTTATCATTCTCCTGGTCGAAGCAGCATCAATGTTTATCTTTAAATAAAAACAGACTATCATACTCTCATGAGAAACTATATAGATGAGTTCAAATTTATAGTCTAAAAACATCAATTTATTTCATGCTTATGTTTTAGAAACGGTTCTTCAGAAATAAAAAAGATTGAGATTTTCTTGACATTACTTCACTCTATAATATTTCCACTTATTCATAAACTAATTTCTCTATATGTAACTGGAGTTCATTCAAGTGGTATGCTAATTTGACTTTATAACTAACTAAATTATTTCAATACCAAATAGTGACCATCCCTCCTTTTCTAAAGGAGAGAAGGAACATTGTGGACCCCATGTTAATTACTGCACTAGACTCACTGTGCCAAGTGCTTGGGTATGAGCAAAAGTTACCTGTCATCCTCTCCCCTTCCTGTGTTCACCTGTCTTTCTGTGTTCTTTTTTGCCTTTCTCTCCATTTGGTGGCATGCTCATTTTTCAATCACTTTACCTTGGCATCACTAACAAACCTACTTTTTTTTTTTTCTCCCACATCCAGGCTGTTCATCCAACACATTTCAAAATTCTGTTATTTCTTCCTGTTCCTGTCCTTAAAAGCTGTCACTTCCTCTCTGTTCCTGAAGCCAAAAACCTCATCCTAATATCTTTATCTACAGCAACATGTTCTCCTCCTCTACTCAAAATTTATTCTGTGGTTTATTTTATAAGCCACATAAATTAGCAAGATTCCTGTTTTCCATTCAAGGTGATTACCTATTTTACATTAAGTTTCTTCTGACTTGATAGAAGCTGAGTTCTTTTTTATTCAACATGCTCTTCTTTCTGCATGTTCACATGGAGACATGCCCACTTTGCCTCTCCACATTGTTTTGAATGCTAGACATGATTTGTTTATAATTCCTTTCATTCATATCTCTGAGTTGAGAAAACTCAAACCTTACACCTCTGAATCAATCAGGATAGGTTAGGAAGTGCTGTGGTGACAAGTAAGCCCTGAATTGCAGAGGCTCACAGCAAAGGAAAATTTTTACTCAACACCATTCTCAGGTGTTGAGACCACTTCCTGTGTGTAGTAGTTCAATGGTGCCTTTACTTTAGGTCCAAGGTGGGCAGAGTAGTGTCTGGATAGAACATTACAGGTTTGTGGCAGAGGGATATGGAAAGTATGTACTGGCTCATTAAACTGTCTGCTTAGAACTGAAAAAGTTCAATTCTGTTCACATCTTGTGAAAGTTAGTCTCATGACAGTTCTCCAGTTCAACAAGGGTGAGGATATACATGTTACCTGCTGGTTTGCGGAAGCCCTGAGCACCAACCTGTTTGGTCAACAGTAATATAACCTTCCCCGCCTTCACAGTCACTGCCACTACCACCAAAATTTTGGTATGTAGTTTGACCAAGAAAATTAAGTTAACCTGGAAATATGAAAGGTGTAGTCTATCATCTCTGCGAAATGAGATTGTCAATTTGAAGCAAGGCTTTGGCAAACTGTAAGTCTGTGTGGCAGAAGCAGGGCAAAACTCTATCTTGGAAATGTGAGTTCCAGAAGGACAGATAAGAATGACACAAGGCTGCTGCAGCTTCTTCAGTACAGTTGTATACACAGGCATTATTCGTAGGAAATTATTTTTCCTTCACATATAAGAGGCCGTAATATCGTTTGTGAATGTCAACTGCTTAAAATAATAAGTAAATGAAAAGAATCAATTAGCAAATGCATTAGGCAGGGTACCATTGTGGGAGAAAATGACTGACTTCAGGACCCTTCTCAGAAATGCAAGAGAGAACTAATGTGAGATTCAAAGATTTGCCATTCACAATTGAATTTGAACACTATCTAGGTGAGATTCCTGATTTTAACTAAGCACATAATACATTTGAATTTAATAGTTGAATTCCAGTGCTACACTACCTTTTCCACTCTAGTTATTTAATATAAATTATAAAATAGGCTGAGGCAGGCAGATTACCTTAGGTCAGGAGTTTGAGACCGCCTGACCAATATGGGGAAACCCTGTCTCTACTAAAAATACAAAAATTAGCCGGGTGTGGTGGCAGGTGCCTGTAATCCCAGCTACTCCCGATGCTGAGACAGGAGAATTGCTTGAACCTGAGAGGCGGAGGTTGCAGTGAACCGAGATGGTGCCATTGCACTCCAGCCTGGGCAAGAAGAGCAATACTCCGACTCAAGAAAAAAAAAAAAAAAGAAAAAGTTACAATTTTGTTTGACGTCTACAAAACATTAAGTTTATTGAATATGTCAGTTGATTTTAAAAGGTTATTAGGAAAGTATAATAATTCCAATTGCTTCTTTTGCATTAGATAATATCAACTGAACATAAAATATTAATGCCATGGATGATCTTAGAAATGATTTCCTACAGAGTCCCAACCTGTCCTGGGACATTTCTTATGTGTGCTTGGGTAAGTATTTTTTCCCTGCTTTACATTTCTATTAAGCAGCTTGAGCAGCTTGGTCCAGCTCTTGTTAACACATTATGTTATAAACACTTCTACTTTTTAGAAAAATCTTTCTTCCTGTTTACCTGAAGTCTATCTGTATTTCCGTAATGCCTAGTCTATGATCATGGTTCTGCTTACCGGAAAAAATAAAAGGCCATTTCATCTTTTATATAAAATAACTTCAAACATTTGCCAATAACTATGGCTTCTTTCTTACCTTTTCCTTCTCCTTTCTTTCCCTTTTCCAAAATAAATTACTTAGTATCTCTGATGTTCTCTGATACGACAAAAATTACAGATCTTATAAGAGTCTGATAAAATTTACCAGGACCTTTTCATTCATTTAAAAAATATTTATTGCCTGTGTATTCTATACTATCAAGAACTATACTGATCCAATTTTGAGTATTCAAATGCAGCTTCTGCTCTTAGGAAAGTTATAGCCTGTTTGGGAGACAGATATTTAGAAAAAAATATATAAATTAATATATAGTAACATAGTATGATGCATGTTCTGAAGGTAAATGACAGTGTGCTTTAACACATGGTATATAGAACAGACTACCCTGGATGGGCATGTTACACTAGCACTTTTATTAACTTAGCCTCCCCATTTTATTTGCTCTCTTATATCCCAAGCAGCATTAGCTTTATTTGCAGTAGCATTAAAATTGTCACAAGTTTCTTGTCAATAATATGGCTTTAGTATTAATAGCTTAAAAGCATATAAAGCATATAGAGAACTTTAAATTCTACCTTCCAATTTATATTTTGCCATAGTATCTTCTATTTAAAAACCCTAAGCAAACGAACAACAACAAAAAAACCCCACAAAGTCCACAAGACAAAGAAAGAAACAAAAACCGTGCAGGTTTTTCTGAATTTTCATGCATTTGTTTCGAATTATTTAGAGGGAACTTAAGTTACATTTTAAGCTTAGTTCTGATGGATTGTGGTAAGGGAATGAGCTGCTATTTAAGTTGAACCTGAAAACCTTTGGTAAGTGTCAGATTAGATCACAAGAGACAATTGTTGTTTGTACCCCTTTGCTAGAGTTCAACAATAAGCCAGAGTGCCATGACTTGTTTTCATCCAGCCGAGAAGTAAAAGTCTCTTTTTATTCTTTTTACAACTTAGTAATCATAGAATTCTCAAGAAAGGCCTAAGGTAGAAAATGTATTGAACTAGATAGAAATTAGCAATTTAACGAAAACTGCTGCTCTTGTCCTGTAAAAATGAAATAGATGATTGAAACTTAAGACATTAAGAGGTAAAAGAAACTGCGTTCTCAAAATTATTTTTTGAAGCATCCAAGGAGTTGTTTTTCTCCTTTTTAAAGAAAAATTGTAGTTGTAACTTGCTAAAAGAAAATGAAATCTTTAAATTTCATTACAAAGGGGGAAAAAACAGAATCTAATCTAGATAATTTATGTATATGTAAGATTCATTAGAAATAGTTTCATATAATTTTTCACTGATGACAAAAGCGAAAAAACAAATGTTTCCTGAATTGATACATTTTCAGATTAATAATATTATGAATCTAATTTATAATTTATGAAAAATTCTAAGGTATTAATATATACTGAAAGAACAGTAGTTTGATTTGACCAATTTTCTAACATCAGAAATAAACCTTCAAGTAAAACATTACAATAAAATATATATACTGCCAAATGAAAAGTTAATTCATTTTCTTAATCTATAATATATATAGACAGAGATAAAGAAAATGTGTTGATTACAAAAAAGATGACAAGGAAATACAGTAACTATCTGTAAAACCAAATTTTTATTCACACCCTAGCATCATGCTGAAGCCCACTGAACACAAATGAAATACTTGTCCCTTGTGTATCCGTATTTCTCAAGTAAACTGAGGAGTCTGTATATTATCGACTTCAGTCTGTGTGTGTCTAAAGGGGGCCACTGTTGGCTTACAAGTCAATTTTTAAGATACCTGGGGCTTTGCCTTCTTTAACAGCCCTTTTGCTCAGAATGTCTCAAGCTGTCTGGGCTTGCCTTGCAATTGATCCTGGATTTGAAACTGACAACTGTGAACCAGTGAGAAAATGATGTGGCAAGAGTTGCCATGGCTGAAAAATATTCAAAGAAGGGTCTGCTTGGGCAGGTTGTACTTCATACTGTATCACAGACAAGAATGCAAATTCTTATCTCCTGAGACCCCTTAGGCCACAAAGACTTTGTAATTTTATATATATATATATGTAAATATGTATATATAAAATTATAATTATATAATTATATATAATAAGTATATAAATTGTAATTATGTAATTATATGTATACTTATATATATGTAAATATGTATATATAAAACATTTTATATATATCTAACATATTTTTTTTTCCCAAAAAGTTAATATAATGCCTATACTTTTTTTTAAAATTAGTTTTTGAGGCAAGGTCTCCTTGTCACCCAGGCTGTAGCATGATCACGGCTCACTGCAGCCTCGGATCTCCAAGGCTCAAGTGATCCTCCCATCTCAGCTTGCCAAATAGCTGAGACTACAGGCATGTGCCACCATGCCAGGCTAATTTTGTGTGTGTGTGTGATTTTTGTAGAGACAGGGTTTCACCATGTCTTCCAAGCTGGTCTGAAACTTCTAGGCTCAAGCAATCCTCCCTCTTAGGCCTCTCAAAGTGCTGGGATTACTGGCATGCACCACTGTGCCCATCTCATACCAAATATTATATAACACTTTGAGTAAGTTCTGAGGCAGCACCTCATCAAATATATTAATATTTCTGTATCCAAAAGATGTGATAGTTGCTTGAAGAGGAATAAATAGCAATTAGAGAGCAATTTATTGCCATTGAGGTTCAATTTGCAAATGAGTCAAATAATTTTTTTAAAAATTATATTTTGAAAACTCCATATATTTTGTTATCGTAGATAAGGTATTTTAAGCCCATATTTACAGAATATTTACTGTGTATCTAAGATGTTTCAGGGAACCTGGAAAAAGAATATGGAAGAGTAAGAAAGACAAGTTCAACCTTCTGGGTTCACACACATTTTAAGAACCCAGAGGTTTGGATTTACAATGGAAAGGATTGTATTTTGGGCTTTCCATGTGGGAAGGTGTGAGTCCGCCAGGAGCAGAGAATTTTCTCATGCAGTGTCTCCCATAGCACTGTAGAAGCACCAATTGGCAATTACCTCACAACACTATAAATATTTTTATTTATACTCTCTCTCTTACTAGACTGTGCAATCCTTAGAAGCAGGAATTATGTCTTATATTTATATTTGCTGCACCCAGTTCATTGCCTGGAAAATGAAAAGCACTAAACATGTATTTAATAAATAAGTGTAATAAAATGATTTCTGCCTAAGTTTTGGGGTAATAAGTCAAATAACTTAAAGATTCTTAATTTTATGTCCTAGATTATACTAAATTTACCCCTCAACGAATCAGAGAATGTTTATGAAAATAATACAGATTCATAATATGCAGGTATGGAAAGCAAATTCAAATCCTGATACTGGTTTCCAGTACTGGATAGGTCTCTCATTGAAATTACATCAATGAAAGCTGGAAAAAAAATCAGAGTAAGTAAAAGACACAATACACTTGTCACAGGAATATTTTAAATTTGAAATACTGTGAACTTAATTTGAATAAATGAGGATTAATATCTGCTGAAAAAATGGCATTTATTATTCCTGACTTCTATTTTTTCCTCAACTGTTAAATAAAAACCAAATAATGACAATCTCTGTGCTATAGAACTGTCAAATAATTTTAAGAATGAAGTCATTTCTTTTTTCTTTTTTTGAGATGGAGTTTCACTCTTGTTGCCCAGGCTGGAGTGCAATGGCACGATCTCGGCTCACCGCAAACTCTGCCTCCTGGGTTCAAGCAATTCTCCTGCCTCAGCTTCCCGAGTAGCGGGAATTACAGGCATGCACCACCACACCCAGCTAATTTTTCGTATTTTTAGTAGACACAGGGTTTCTCCATGTTGGTCAGGCTGATCTCGAACTCCCGACCTCAGGTGATCTGCCTGCCTCGGCCTCCCAAAGTGCTGGGGTTACAGGCATAAGCCACCATGCCTGGCCAAGAATGAAATCATTTCATGTCAATATTACTTAACAGAGGAGATCAGGAAAGGGAGTAAATAATAGGGGCTAATTTTTTTTTTTTTTTTAGAAAGATGCTTTGAGGTATGTTGAGAGATTGGAAAGACCACTACAGAAAAAAGAACAATCTTTTAAAAGATTCAAGTTAGTGTTGTATAGAGGAGATGCAGTGATAACTAAATATATATAGATTTAAGAGGGTTAAACTGAAAGATCTTGACAAGGGGAAAGTACATTGCAGATGCCTAGGCATGATTATTAAGGGATAATAAATTTAGATCCATAAGTTGTGTTGCATTCTGATTTAATTTGTAAGATTTAATACGGAGATCATGGGTTTTATCCAGTAAAATGTGTTTTTAAACCTAAAATCTGTAATTACATTCAAGTTGCAACAAATCGCACTGGACAATCACCATGCCAACAAGGATTACTACATATCTTCAAATTTTGGAATTATAAGAAGTATTTGCAGAATTTCAGCAAAATTAACTTTCTAGGAGAGGAAGGATGCCAGATCTGGCAAAACCAGAAACCGATGAAAAAATTCAGAAGCTTCCTTTTTCAGGGAATGTGGGCCATTCAAATGCATGGGTGTTTTTGCTCAGAAGAATGATGAGACTCAGGCAGACTCATGATATCATTCAGATTTCAGATTTGGCTAATCACAGCAGACTTCTAGCTAGGGGAAGTAGACAAAGTAACACAATAGGCCACAAGGTTTAAGAGAGAAGGGAGAACCAATGAAGAAAGACCTGTGGTCCCCAGAGGCTACCTACCTTAAGATGCTGCCTTTTGACTAATTTAGAGCAGGCTGTGAACAGGTAAGGACTAGAAAATACTCCAGATAGGGCCACCATGACCTAAAGAATGAAATGACAACATCAGTGCAATTGTCAACATAGGACATACAGTCAGAATGAACAAACAAACAAAAAAAACACAAGGGCATATCTAGGAAGAAAGAAGAGTAAATTTAAATTGATAAGTACTTTTTTTTTTTTCAGTTCTCAAGCTAAAACCTGATGGATTCACCTTTATGTATCTTTTTGGTGGCATGTTTTTTCACGTTTTCATATGTTGATTTACATTATTGGCATTTAAGTTGCTACATATACCCCAGAAACTCCTTGATCTATCTTTAAGAACTTTCAACTGAAGTTTTTCAACCATACTGTGGGTATCATTTTTTTGTGTGTGGAGGCAAGGGGTATTTCTGTACTAATAACTTTTTTTTTCCCTTAAAACTAGGGTTGTTTTTAATTTCTCACTTTCTCCTGGCCACTGAGAGAGAAAACTGATATTTAACAATGTGAACAATTTGGAACTATGGAGCTATAGAGCATATGTGTTATCAATTGCTTAGGAAAATATTTGATAGACAGTAAAATATAAATTTCACACAACCAACAGAAAAAAGAAGTCAGCAAGAAATGTATAGCTGAGAAATCAAGACTAGGATGACCTTCCTGCCTTACCTCCATGTATACAAATTATCTGTCTTGCTCATTCCCATGTAAAGAAAGCATCTGAGAGGAACAGAATTACAGGCATACTTTATTTTATAATTGCTGTTAGCTTTATTGCACTTGGCAGATAATGTGTTGTTTTAAATTGAAGGTTTGTGGCAATCCTGGATCAAGCAAATCTACTTGTGCCGTTTATCCAACAGCATGTTCTTACTTCATGTTTTTGTGTCACATTTTGATAAGTCTCACAAAACTCAAACTTCTCCATTATTATTATATCTGTTATGCTTATCTGTGATCAGTGATCTTTCATGTTACTATTGTAATAGTTTTGGGGTATCAACAAACTGCGCCCAAATAAGATGTCAAACTAATAGATAAATGCGTGTTGTATGTGTTCTAACTGCTCCACCAACTAGCTGCACCTCCTGCCACGTTTCCCTCCCCTCTCTCTCTCTCTCCTCTCTCCCCTCCCTGCTCTCTCCCCCTCTCCCCTCCCCACTCTCCCCTCCCCACTCTCCCCTCCCCGCTCTCCCCCTCTCCCCTCCCCGCTCTCCCCCTCTCCCCTCCCCGCTCTCCCCCTCTCCCCTCCCCGCTCTCCCCCTCTCCCCTCCCCGCTCTCCCCCTCTCCCCTCCCCGCTCTCCCCCCCTCCCCTCCCCGCTCTCCCCCCACTCCCCTCCCCGCTCTCCCTCCCTCTCCCCTCCCCGCTCTCCCCCCTCTCCCCCCTCTCCCCTCCCTGCTCTCCCCCCTCTCCCCCCTCTCCCCTCCCCGCTCTCCCCCCTCTCTCCCCTCCCCGCTCTCCCCCTCTCCCCTCCCCGCTCTCCCCCCTCTCTCCCCTCCCCGCTCTCCCCCTCTCCCCTCCCCGCTCTCCCCCTCTGTCCCCTCCCCGCTCTGTCCCCTCCCCGCTCTCTCCCCCTCTCCCCTCCCTGCTCTCTCCCCCTCTCCCCTCCCCGCTCTCTCCCCCTCTCCCCTCCCCGCTCTCTCCCCCTCTCCCCTCCCCGCTCTCTCCCCCTCTCCCCTCCCCGCTCTCTCCCCCTCTCCCCTCCCCGCTCTCTCCCCCTCTCCCCTCCCCGCTCTCTCCCCCTCCCTCCCCTCCCCCCTCCCCGCTCTCTCCCCCTCCCTCCCCTCCCCCCTCCCCGCTCTCTCCCCTCCCCCCTCCCTGCTCTCTCCCCTCCCCCCTCCCTGCTCTCTCCCCTCCCCCCTCCCCGCTCTCTCCCACTCTCTCCCACTCTCTCCCACTCTCTCCCACTCTCTCCCACTCTCTCCCACTCTCTCCCACTCTCTCCACTCTCTCCCCTCTCTCCCCTCTCTCCCCTCTCCCCTCTCTCCCCTCTCCCCCCTCTCTCCCCTCTCCCCTCTCTCCCCTCTCTCCCCTCTCCCCTCTCTCCCCTCTCCCCTGCCTTTCCCCTCTCTCTCCCCCCCCTCTCTTCTCCCTCTCCCCCCTCTCCCCGCTCTCCTCTCCTCTCCTCTCCTCTCCTCTCCTCTCTCTTTCTCTGCCTGTCTCTGCTCAGGCCTCCCTACTCCCTGAAACACAACAATATTAAAATTAGGCCAATTATAACCTTACAATAGCCTCTAAGTGTTCAAGTGAAAGGAAGAGTTGGACATCTTTCACTTCTGTCACTTTAAATCAAAAATTAGAAATGATTAAGCTTACTGTGGTAGGCATATTGAAAGCTGTCATAGGCTGAACACTAGGCCTCTTGTGCCAAACAATTGCCAAATTGTGAATACCAAGGTAAATTCTTGAAGTAAATTAAAATTGATATTCCAGTGGACACATGAACGAAGAGAAAGTAAAACAGGCTTATTTATTTATGGAGAAAGTTGCAGTAGTCTGGATAGAGGATAAGATGAAATCACAACATTCCTTCAGCCAAAGCCAAGGCCTAATTGGACAAATTTCTACCTGTCTTTAATTCCATGGAGACTGAGAGAGATGAGGAAGCTGAAAAAGAAAAATTAGGAGGTAGCAGGAGTTTTCAGTAAAGAAGCTGTTTCTATAATGTACAATTACAAGGTGAAGCTGCAAGTGCTGTTGTAGAAGCTGCAGCAAGTTATCTTAGGAGGTCTAGTTAAGATCATTGATGAAGGCAGTTAACACCACACGACAGATTTCCACTGTTGACGTCACAGCCTTCTATAGGAAGAAGATGCCATCTAGGACCTTCATAGCTAGAGAAGAGAAGTCAATGCCTGGCTTCAAAGCTTTAAAGGACAGACTGATTCTCTTATTAGGGGCTAATGCAGTGGGTGACTTTAAGTGGAAGCAAATGCTCATTTACCATTCTGAAAATCCTCGGGCCTTTGCGATTTGTGCTAAATCTATTCTGCCTATGCACTATAAATGGCACAACGAAGACTGAATGACAGGACATCTGTTTATACCATGGTTTACTGAATATTTTAAGCCCACTGTTGAAACCTACAGTTCAAAAAATGTCTTTTCATTTCAAAATTTTAGTTGTCATTGGCAAGGCACTTGGTTACCCAAGAGCTCTGATGGAGAGCAAGGATATTCATGCTGTTTTCATGCCTGCAAACATAACATTCTGCCCCCCATAGATCAAGGATTAGTTGTGATTTTTAAGTCTCCCTATTTAAGAAATACATTTTGTAAGGCTATAGCTTCTATAGATAGTGATTCTTCTGATGGATCTGGGCAAAGTGAACTGAAAGCCGTCTGGAAAGAACTCACCATTCCAGATGTGATTAAGAACATTCGTGATTCTGGTCAGGAGATCGAGACCATCCTGGCTAACACAGTGAAACCCCGTCTCTACTAAAAAGACAAAAAAAATTAGCCGGGCGTGGTGGCGGGCGCCTGGAGGCTGAGGCAGGAGAATGGCGTGAACCCAGGAGGCAGAGCTTGCAGTGAGCCAATATTGTGCCACTGCACTCCAGCCTGGGTGACAGAGCAAGACTCCATCTCAAAAACAAACAAAAACAAAAACAAAAAAAACAAACATTCGTGATTCATGGGAGGAGGTCAAAGTAAAATGGACAGAAATTTGGAAGAAGTGTACTTCAACACTCTTGGATGACTTTGAGGGATTCAAGCCTTCGGTGGAGGAAATGACTGCAGATGTGGTGGAAATAGCGAGAACTAGAATTGTAAGTGGAGACTGAAAATGCTACTGTATTGCTGCAATCTCATGATAAAGTTAGAATGGATGAGAATCCATATTTGTTTACGGATGAACAAAGAAAGGGGTTTATTGAGATGAAATTGTAACTCCTGGTGACAACGCCGTGAACGTTGATGGAATGACAACAAATAATTTAGAATATTACATAATCTTAGTTGATAAAACAGCAGCAGAGTTTGAGAGGATTAACTCCAATTTTGAACGAAGTTGTACTGTGGGTAAAATGCTCTTTAAAAACGTGGCATACCACAGGGAAATCTTTAGTGAAAGAAAGCCAATCAATGAGGCAAACTTCATGGTTGTATCATTTAAAAAAAATTTCCGCAGCTTCTCCAACCTTCAGCAACCACCATGCTGATCAATCAGCAGCCATCAACACTGAGCCGAGTCCCTCCACCAGCAAAAAGATTATGACTCTGAAGGCTCAGATGATTGTTAACTTTTTAGCAATAAGGTTTTTTTTCTAAATTAAGACATGTACAGTTTTTTGACATAATGCTGTTGCACACAGTGTACTGTAGTATCTTGTAAACATAACTTTTATAGGCACTGGAAAACCAAAAAGTTCGTGTGACTCACTTTATTGCAATATTGACTTTGTTGCAGAAGTTTGGAACAGAACCCACAATATCTTCAAGGTATGCCTGCACTAAAAACAACTGGAAATCAGTATTGAGAGAACAAGCGTGCCCTCAGGAATCCATCAAAAGTAGCTTAATAGAGCAACAACATTTTTACATTAGTTATAAAATATCCACATTATTTAAGTACAAGTATTCCTGGAAATGTCTTTGGTACCTTCTTACCTCCATTAGAATATATATCATCGCCATAATCAAAAAATCAGTTTATTTTTTTCCCATTTTTTTCAATATTACATTTTGTGTGAAAAATAGCATAGAACATTGGGAGACCTTTACAAAGTTATGTGATAGCTGCTACATCATTCAGCTGCATCCACAGGGTAGAGATAAGGGCTAACCCTGATAAAATTAAGTGAAATTGCTTCTGTCACCACTCCACATGGTTCTTTGCTTCTGTCTCTTACTTATTAACTTTTTTTGCAGTAACTAATTAGCAAGCTGACCATAAGATGCCTTATGATGACTGAAATCTCCTTGTTCTTCAAACAGGGTTATTTGACCCCTAACTGCCTGGTATCCTAAAATCTTTTTTCTGACTATCTCTGTCCGGCTAAATTTAATAATTTCTTGAGAGAAGAATAAGAGTAGATTAGATACATTTCTTTATTTTATTGGTGCTTATTTTGCGCTAGAAATCTGTGTAGTAACAATCTTATTGTCACAAATATTATTGACTGGGATTTTTTCATAGTTGCCATGTGACTTTTATCTCATTTAACTTGAGATTTATGAAATGTTTACCCACCGATCTAGTGGATGTTTACACTAACAGAAAAAATGCTGAGAGGCAAACAAAGTAGAATTAATACTCTTATTAGTGATTGTTACTGGGACTTCTGGTCTTCGTGAAGATTCATAAGTACTCTAAATTCAATAACTATTTCATACCTAATATGAAGATAATGCACACATAATAACTTTAATGTGAGTTTTTTCCTCAAAGACATTTAAATATAGAAGAGAAGAAATTATACATGCATGATAATAATACAAGATCTAGCAGTGTAACAAAATTTCTCCCTTAATGTTCAGTCTTGTCATAATACTCATTAATGTTAACACACACACACACACAAAACTCTCTGAAGATCTCTGAGGGAATTAGGAATTCTGATTAACCCTAAAAGATAATCTCCCAAGATAGTCTTAGCATGTGAAAATGTCGTTTTAAACAAATGGAATGGGGTTATTCATTATGCTGTGGCATAGGTGCTGGGAAAGAAAAAAAAGGGCTACCTAAAATGGTGATAGTTACATATGAAATAGTATACACAAAGAAACTTTAATGAAATGGGGTCTCACAATGCTGACCAGTTTAGCCCTGAACTCCTGGGCTCAACCAATCGCCCCGCCACTGCTTCCCAAGTAGCTGGGATTAAAGACATTGCATCACGTTTGGCTAGATTTTTCTAAAACAATTCGGAAGACTTCTAACATTTTCAGCTTGCAGAAAGAGTGAGCTAGAAAGAATACTGTTGACATCCTGATGATAATAAAATAGCTGAACAAACTGCAAATTAACTGTTCCTTTGAAGCTATTAGAGACCTGAAATTACAGAGCAGCCAAGTAATCTGAAATCTGGGGAAGGAGATGTCCAAGATATTACTTGAGGCTGATTTGCGGAGGGAACACCAGTAAACACTCTCACTTGAGAACCCTAGTGGAAATCCACTGCAGCTCATGAAAGGATCTACCCTTGAGATAGGGGCACTCATGCTTTATCTAGTTGTGAGTGGGAAGGTTTGGTAGTCTTGCCTAAATGCAGAGGTTTCCATATTGTAGGTCCTAATGAAAAGGGAAAATCAGAATAATGTAAAATGTTAAATAGGGTAGTAGGTAGAATTAACCAGATAAAAATCAAAACAGGCAGGAGTTTGAATTTTTGTGATAAAGAAAGCAGCCAGAATGAGCAAAGGCATGGAAACAAGCCAATTGGGCTTATTACTTATTAGTTAGGATTTTAATAGGACTGCAACAGAATATATTTGGTGAGATACAATTATAGATAGGGAACCTAAGAACAACAACAGGGAAAATTCTGGCATGTTAGGGTAAATTGGATTAGATTATTCTTGAATACTGGCAAATAGACATTATAGGAAATGCAAAGGCTGATTGACTTGGAACTGACATAGAGATCACAGATATGAATCTGGAATTAGGTGCGAGATTGAGTATTTATTAGCTCTAAACCTATTGAAAAATATGGTAGTAGGAGAACTTACTATGAAAATAAATATAATCTGGGTATACCATTCAGCTCCAGGGATAGTGAGGCAGCAAGGAGAAATATACAGTCTACTAGCGCATGATATAGTCTTTGAAACACATTTATCAAATTACAAAAGAAATCTGGGCACTATGAACATGTAAGCAAGTCAAACAAACAGTTAATCAGATAGGAAGGTCATCTATTTATTCTATTTTAGACAATTTTGGACCCAAAGGCTTTGTGAGAAAGAAAAAAATCAGCAAATGTGAGTCACATTTCATGACAAGGAAACTGTGTTAATTTTCTAGGCTCCTATAACAAAGTATCATATATGGGAAGTAAACTTACAGAAATTTATTGTCTCACACACTTGGAGGCTAGAAGCTGGAATTGAAGGCATATGTTAGGGCAATGTTCTCTCTGAAGCCTTTAGGTCAGTTATTTCCTTATCTTTTCCAGCATCTCATTGCCTAGGCATTGCTTTGCTATGGGACCATAACTCCAATCTCTTCCCCTGTCTTCACACCTTCTCTCTGTGTCTGAATGTTTCTATGTCTTCACATGGCATTCCCCCTGTGATGTGTCCAAATTTCCCTTTCCTCATAAGAACTCAGTCACATTAGATTAAGGTCCACCCTAATGACCTCATTTTAACTTGATTAAATCTGTAAACTCTATTCCCAAATATAGTCTCATTCACAGGTACTAGGGATTAAAACCAACATATCTCTTATTTTTTAAGGGGGAGAGGCACAATTTCAACCACAACAGCTAGAAACAATAGAGAAAATTTATTTACAATTCTTATATTGTTGGGAGAGGCAATAATAACTAACAAAAGGCAGCTTAACACTAGCTAGTGTGTACTTAGCCTTCAGTGTGTCCTAATTACTGTCCTAAGCAATCAAGAAAACTATTAGTTTAGTTAACCCTTACAGAAACCACCCAAAGTAGGTACTGTTCCCCCCCGCCCCCAAGACCTCATAGATGATGAGTGGTAGAGCCTAGGTCTTCACCTATAGGCAACATGATTGTGCTCTTCGAGTAAGCAGGTGATTTAGTCACATGAGATTATAGAAAACAAAGTTCGTGAGATTTCTGGTATTAGCTAAATCAGTAATAGTTAGAAACTAAGAGCCATATCCGTGTGATACCTTTTCATTAGAATATCAGAAAACATGTTATATTTGGAAGAATAGCTCAGATATCCATAGTGAGACACCTAAGGAAATTGAAAAGAGACACTCATGTCTCCCAGGATATGGAAAGAAAGAACTCTCATGAGATTAGCTAAAGGCTTTTGGAAGACTTTATTGTTACCCATAATGTTTATGCCAGCTTGATGTGGCTAGGAAAATTATCACTGCAAATAATTACATTATCAAGGAAAATTATTGCATAAAATTTAATAAAATACAAAGGCAAACATCTGGAAGAGGACATGGAGAAATAGAATTTAGAAGAATAGATTAGAAATCAGGATTGTATTATATCATGGAAAAAATTGTATTAGAATTTTTACAAAATTCTATGTGCAGAGATAATAAATTGATGAGGGCAGAGAAAGGAATTCTGTATTGAGAACTGATTGTTAAGCTTTCATAGATCAGAAGATGTGGAATCATCACTCACTGTGAAAAAGAAATTTTGTGCTTGCTGCAGATGGAAATCAAGCTGACTAAGAATGTTGATGATCAAGAGGGAGGAGAAATGGTACAGTAGCTTGTTGACAGTACCTTGGAGAAAACCTTGTGAGTGTGTTTTACTAAAGCACACTAGTGTAAAATAACTACTGCTATGAATAGAGAGCCATATAATTGATTTTTCTTCATTTTCCAATTTGTAAGCATTTGGAAAGATCCAGTGATTGATTAGAAGAGGTGGAAAGCATAACAGGGTCCACTTCTATTATAAATGAAAGGTTTGCTTGATCTTTACTGCTCTATATCAGTAGCAGTAAAGATTATGCAAACTCAAAAGCTAAATATATGGATGTTCAGGTGTCAGCTAGGGGAAAATGCTTAATTCTCTTGAATAAGTGGTCCAAACTCTTTGATATCACTTTGCTTTTCTGGATAACATGCTGAGCAGCCTGAGTGAATGTTGGTTTGAAACACAAAATGTGCTCCTGAAAAAAGTTAATAAGGAAAGACAATGTAATAGTTTCATTCAATTTAGCTTTATTGAAAACAACCAAGAAGCTGAAAATTAAATGATGCTTTGCTAAATTAATTTTTTATGAAATAAATGATTAATTTGGGATGAGAAATTATTTAATTGTGGTGTGATACAAAATATTTATTTATGTAATAGTACTGTGATTACAGCAGTCATGAAGACCAAGAGCCAATCCAACACACTTTTTTGTAGGCACGCCTAACTAATTTTAGTAGAATCAGGCAGAAAAACAGACATGCAGAAAAAAAACAGATTTTCACCATAATCTCTGCACCCTTGTGCTGTCCATGGTCCTGGGAGAAAGACGTCTCCTGCTGGGAGTTATGCATGAATATAAGCCTGTTTTGTTATTCAGAGAAGCTACTTCTGCTTGGAACTTTACAAAACAGTATCACTTCATGGGGTTGAGTATCTTTGAACAGTAATTCATTACATTTTGTAATCTCAGCTCTTTTAGTATTGTCATTCTTGGTACCTACACTTATTTTTCAGTGCATTTTTCAGAGTGTTCTCTTATTTTCTAATTGCGGCTGAAATAACGTTTTCAAGCACACCATGCAGAGTTGTGTTGTTCCTTATACATCACACTGCATTCTTCCAGGAATTATATTTTCTTGAAAATGAAAGAATGAGAAAGCAATTTTATCTTTTATTTTTCTCCCACACGTATCTTTTCCCTCAGAAATGAATTTCAATATCTTTCCGAAGAAGCCTGGGTTTTAATTATTTTCTCAGAGCCTGACAATTCAAATTTCCCAGATGATAAATTAAATGTGTAATGCTTGATTATATATCACATTTCATTTTATGCAACTGGATAATACCCACGTGAAAGTTATTCCCTGGAAACAGACCAATGAAGTGCCATTCAGTACACTGCTGATTCAATACACAAAATAGTACTTCAGTATTCAGAAACAGTTAACAAAACATCACAAACTATGTAACTTACTTTGTGGAGATATTTTAATAATACCAATTTCTTCATAGTTTGCAAAGCAATTGCAAAAGTGTTATTTTGTACTCATAAAAAAACCAAGAGATATCTATTGCTGTCTCCATTTTATAAAAAAAAATAAAAAAGATATTACAACGGGAAGATTTTGTTTTGCTAAAGTACCCTTGACTGTTAAGTGGCAGGGCTGAGCATTTTACACTTACCCTCTGACAATAAGTTTAAGGCTAGTTTCTATAGTACAGCTTCCTGTAGTTTTGTACGTATGAGGCTATTTAAGTCCTCTTCTGAGAAAAGAAAATATTCTCAGTGTATGATATTAAACTAGCAGCTTTTAGTGCTTAATCTGGAAAATGCAAAGCAGAACTACCTTAAAGTGTTTGAAATTCACAAATTCTATAAAATAGTGATTGAATGAAAATTAAATATATGTAGTCATAAACGGTATAAACTTTTTTTTGTCTAGGGCTTTTGAAAAAATATGATTGTTGGTTAACAGAACAAGTATTTCTCTAGCACTACAGCAGACGTTTTCTTTCTAGTGACATGCATGAGTGGGTGGTGAGTATTTCAGATCAGAACATTGAGTTCTTGTGAACAGACAAAGAATATATAATGACTGGATTTACTCTCTCTCTCTCTGCTAAGCTTGGACATCACAAAGACTTTTAGAAGTAAACGCCAATCCTTCTTCAAAAGGAAAACAAGAAAGCAATCCTAGATAAATCTTGGCTACAGATAACCTCTACAAAATATCATTTCTTGATGCTTTTCTTTGAGAATAATTCCAAAATGCTTAATCAGACAAGTATTAAATTATATTTTCTCCTTTGTGAGCATTGGATAAAATGAAAATGTGTTTTGGTTATAATTAAATACATATGTCAAGTGCTAAGGAGATATTTCTTCTCTTGTATTCTACTTAAGAAAAATGCAGGTAAGATTTTGGAAAAGGATGTCTATTAAGTCAAGAATAGTTTTCATTTTTATAGGAGGTTAGGTTCAATATAGAAGCAAAGAAAGATATAGGTTCGTTTTTTACTCTTGTGTGAGTAACATACAAAACAAGAATTTACATTGAGGCCACATGTTTTTTGGGCAAATAAGACATATCCTTCTTCCTTTCTTTTCCTTTTTCTTTTTTTTAAGATTGAGTTTCACTCTTGTTGCCCAGGCTGGAGTGCAGTGGCATGATCTTGGCTCACTGCAACCTCTGCCACCCGGATTCAAGTGATTCTTCTGCCTCAGCCTCTCAAGTAGCTGGGGCTATAGGCACTTGCCACCAGGTCCAGCTATTTCTTTTCTTTTTTTTTTTTTTTTTTTTTTTGTATTTTTAGTGGAAACGGGATTTCACCATGTTCGCCAGCCTGATCTCGAATTGCTGACCTCAGAAGACCTGCCCGCCTCTGGGATTACAAGTGTGAGCCACTGCGCCCAGCCTTCTTCTTGTTTTTGTTTTTGTTTTTGTTTTAACATAGCTCTTCACATTTCAGAGAAGAGAAAGCAATATTTTACTTCAGGTTTATAGAATTCGGAGTTGTCATCTTCTTGGCAGAAAAATTGAGTAATCTGCTTGTAATGTTTGTGTACTACCTATTATACATGTGAATATGCACAATTTACTCACATTTACTGTGCATCAGGCATCAGTTTCCCCTTCTGAAAAGAAAAAAAAAAAGCAAAAATGAAGAATTAACTTGATAATTAATTGAAAATATTA
Source organism: Macaca nemestrina (assembly GCF_043159975.1). Lineage (NCBI taxonomy): Eukaryota > Metazoa > Chordata > Mammalia > Primates > Cercopithecidae > Macaca > Macaca nemestrina. The sequence continues at coordinate 26,217,762 of NC_092140.1, forward strand.
AGTTTTTTGGTTATTTCTGGTAATTACAGAGAGTGTTCCAGGCTAAGGAAATAAATGCTAAGTAATGAACATTGTTTTTTTTTTTCCTTTAAAATGTAAAAGGGGACTAGAAGAAATATACGTTCAGTGTTAGATAAAAGGTTTTCAACAACTATATTTGTCATTCTTAGCTCCTCACTTACTCCAAGTTTATGTAGAAAAGACTAGAGATTCAGTCGATTTGAGAAGGAGGATGCCTTTGACTTGAAAAAGACTTGTCAGAGTCCTCTGCATTTTACATCTCTTTGCTGTCTCCAAGAGCAAGGGATTTTTTTTTTCTTATTTCAAGATGAGCTCAGGAAGTCTCACGAGATTTGATGAGATAGGGAAGGCTGGTCTATAAGGAGACGAGATTGACATCAATCATTGCTCCAACAAGATGCTTTCTTAGCTGACAAATCTTGGCTTGTTCTGTGTTGCTATTGGAGATAAGCATGCCGAAATGGGTTTTATGCTTATGGAGCCTGCCCTTCTGAAGAGTTTGATCAATGCAAACACAGACTCACATCTTTTGTCTGGGAAAGTCTCAAGGTACTAGACTGGCTTGGCTGAATTCACCTGCAGTGGCAGAGCAAAGGTAATATTGCAGTGAGAGTTTGTGCTGGGTTTCTTTGCCTCTAGAGATGAAAATAAAGCCGTGTCTCTAGTGGTCAACTCGAAGGGACATCCCCTTTGCAAGGAAATGGCAATGTTGGAGGTCTCCTCTGCAGAGTAAATTGCCTTTAAAAGATCCCCAGTGCACTCTCATGAAAGAATAAAAATAACATTTGAGTATATTTGCCATTGAGAGTATACCAATGCTAGATTACAAATACACCAGCCAGGACTGAGTATGGTGCCTCATGCCTGTAATCCCAGCACTTTGGGATTCCAAGCTGGGCAGATCACTTAGGGGTTCGAGACTAGTCTGGCCAACATGGCAAAATTCCGTCTCTAGAAAGAATAAATATTTGCTAGGCATGGTAGGTAATCCCTGCTACTAGGAAGGCTGAGGCATGAGAATCGCTTGAACTCCAGGAGTTGGAGGTTGCATTGAGCCAAAATCTGCCCACTGCACCCCAGTCTGGGTGATAGAGTGAGGTTCCCTCTTAAAAACAAAAACAAAAAACAACAACAAAACACCAGCCACCAGGTAGTACCTTCCCCAGCCCATTGTCACACTTGCCTCCCTATTCCATCCCCAGAGGAGCCAGAGGCAGCCCAATCTAGCAAGGAGAAGCAATGGATGCCTCAGGAAGGGATACCATACCTTTTCCTACTGCTCTTTGGAATTTTCAGACCAGAGTCCAGGCAGAGAGAAGATGTGCTTAAAATGAATGATAGCTATAATATTGATATTAATGTTAGCTGGACTTTAATATATGAAAATGAGCTTTCTAATATCTGAAAGTAAGCAAGAATAATTTTGCATATGAACATAGTATCCAGGGGGCAAGAAGGCAAGATCTGACAGAGATTACTTAAAGGAAGAGGTAAGAAAGGAATATAGATTTTATACATTGTACAGCACTGAGTTCATCTTTGTAAAAATATCAGTACTGCCTTATCAATTACACTTTGAAAAAATTACTCAAAGTATTACTCAAATATGTCTTTGATCCTCATTGATTTCATATTAGTCCAAACCACTGACTTGTCTCACTTAAATGATTATACCAGTTCCTGATTTGATCAGACTATGGTCTGAAAATTTAGAGCAGCAGGAAGACAGTGTGATATCCCTTCCTGAGGCATCCACTGCTTCTCATTAGATTGTGCTGCCTCTGGCCCCTCTGGGGATGAGCAATAGGAAGGGAGGTGAGGCAGTGGGCTAGGGGAGGTATTACCTAGCTGGTATATTTGTAATCTAACATTGGTATACTCTCAAAGGCACATATACTCATGTGCTTTGATATTATTTCATGGGGGTGCACTGAGCATCTTTGAAAGGCAATTTCTCTACAGAGGAGACCTCCAACATTGCTATTTCCTTGCAAATGGGATTTACCTTCAAGTTGACCACTGGAGACACAGTTTTTGTTTTATCCCTACAGGCACAGAAACCCAGCACAACCTCTCCCTGCAACATTCCCTTTGCTCTGCCACTGCAGGTGATTCCAGCCACTCCTATTGTTTTTCCTCCCCTATTTACAGAGCAAGAAAAGTGTTTTTCTCAGAAAATAATTTAGGTCACATGTAACTTCTTTGCTTAAACATTTCAATGGCTCCATATTACATTTACTACAAAATCTAGACTGACTTGGCCCACATGATCAATTCTTCACATGTTTCTCCTCCGTCTTTGTAAGCAGCTTCCCCATTTCTTACCTGTGCTTCAGACTCCCTAAACTCCTGTGATCATATTCTGGCTATTGGTAAGCTCTTTCTTGCATATGATTCCCAGTGTCTCTTCTCTCCATCTCTGCAGGTAGCCAAATTATCCAAGTCCACATTCCCTCTTCAAAGAAGACTTCCTTGACCTTCCTACATAAATGAAGTTTCCTATGCATTTCTTCATCTCAGCTAATTATTTTCTTCTTAACAGTATTTGTTTGTGACTTCTCACCCTATTATCAAAAATATTAATTGTATGCTTAGTTTTTTTGCTAATTTTTGTGTTAAAAACAGTGACTCTACACTTCAAACAGTGTCTGCACATGGTAGATGTTTAATGGAATGAACTCTCATGTTACTATCATCTTTTGGAAGCCTACAAAGAGCTGTGAAATGAAGGCATAAAAAAAACTTAACTACTTACTATTTATGCCATTATTAACTTGAGCTTATTTTTTTGTCAATAAGATCTAGGTTTAAAAATTGTGCTCTGTATGAATTTCAGCACATTTAACTAAAATCTTGGCCTTTTATTTGTTAAATAATAATATAGTAATACTTGGCCAAACAATCTATTCAATAAAATACAATATTTAAAGAGCCTAAGACTTAAAGTCCAAGGTTATGATTAAACTCCTCTTCTTCAAATATATAAAAATGTTACATATTTAAAAGTCATGTAGATTACTATTTTTATAAATAGGTAAATTTGTATCCAGAATATATTCATAACTAAACACATGTATCTGTTTACCACAAAAACTACTGACACGAAATGTGGTATGTGAGTTAAAGTCAAAAACATGGAAATGTCTCGAGTATCACTGCTCTGTAGGATTTAGATGGTAGAACCCCCAGAGATGACTCTGATGGGTGAACACAGACAACAAAAAATATATATTTAAAAGACTCTGGACCATAATTTGTATTGGTAAAATGAAAATTCAAGTTCAATTGTAAAACTAACACCAGAAAAGACAACCAATAACACTATTATTAAGAAATTAATTCATTCTTGATAATAGCAAATTATGTCAAATTATTCAGTTGACTTTAATATAAATATGCCAAAGGTCATCTGATATATTACAACTTTAATAGGTATAAAAATTATGAGAAACCTTGTAAAAATGCATTATCTGAATCAATAAATTTGCATTGAGACCTAGAATTATGCATTTCTTAGAAACTCCAGGTAGTACTAATGCTGGTGTTCTGAGAACCACATATACTGCAATTAGGTGTCAGAAGCAGGAAGGAAAGCAAAGTAAGCATATTCTGAGAATTGTGTCCACAGATAAAATAAAAAGCAAAGGCTTTTCAGATATATAAAACCTAAGTAGTATAATACTCATGGACCTACAGTGAAGTAATCACCAAATAATTTACTTCTGTGAGAATAAGAGAATCAAGCGAAGAAGTCAGATGGAAATATATGTATGCATATATGTATATGTGTGTATGTATATATGTGTGTGTATATATATGTATATATATTTGGCTCAAATATATATATATATATATGAGTCAAAAGAATGGTAACATATACAACATATACCAGTAGGCAAATCTCTGCCTATGTAAATTGGTTAATTTTATGTGTGACCTTAACTGGACCATTAGGTGCCCAGATATTTGATTAAACATTATTCTGACTATGTTTCTGAAAGTATTTCTAGATAAGATTAATGTTTAAATGAATATACTGAGTAAAGCCGATTTTTTCATCTGGATGTGAATGGACATTATTCAATCTGTTGAAGGCCAGAATACAACATAAGGCAGAGTAATGAAGAATTCACTCTCTGAATGACTGTTTTCAAGCTGGGACTTAGGTCTCCTGCCTTCAGGCTTGGTCTCGGATTGCACTTACACCGTCAGCTCTTCTGGTTTTTGGACTCAGAATAGGATTGGGGCTTAAACTGTCAGATTTCCTGGTTCTCAGGTCTTTGGATCCTGATTGGAATGATATCATTGGCTTTCCAGAGTCTTTAGCTCGCTGACTGCACATCTTGGAAGTTCTCAGCTTTCATAATCAATTACAATTGAATATGAGGTGATTCTTTATATATACGTTTCTTATAATAAATATATGTGTACCAATTTCTTATATATATTGCATATTTATATGTTTCTATATTTCTTATATATAAGTATACATATGTTTCTTCTATTTGTTTTATCTCTCTGGAAGACTGATTATCTACTTATTGATCTATCAATCTACCTATAAGGGTAAAAACTAAACAAATGTCTTAATTTAGTCAATTGTAACAAGTGGAATAGGAAGGGACTGTTCTGTATGAATCCTGTCTAGGTGTGGTTTTGGTTTATGAAGAAGCTAAATATGTGCTGATTAATGTCTATTAAATAATAAATATACAAATAGAAATACTGATTAATAGACATTAATCATATATATTTATATTTATATATTTATATTTGTCAATTAAAAGTAATGTACACATTACAAAATGTACACATTAAATACATTCAGTTATTTGGCTCAACACAGAAAAAATTCAAGACATTTATATTTTTAACAAGAAAGAAGAAAGGAAATTTTTTAAAGATACTACATAATAAATAGATACCCACAAGAGAACAAAAATAAACTGAGGTATAATCATTATCATTAAAATGTAATGTGCTTATTATATTTAACAAAGACTATCCAATTGGATTTAAAAATACTATCTACAAGTTTGTTTGGAGAGATGCCTAAAATATAGGAGCTTAAAGACTGAATAAAGAGAATAAACATAACAGGGGAAGGGGGGAGAGAGAGAGAGGAGAGAGAGCACCGTGATCTAACAATATTAATAGTATTCAAAATGTAATACTCCTAATGGTGTATATAAGTAGGCATGAGTATAAGAGTAACAGTTCACTGAGGATATGTAAAAATCATAAGAACATAGCAATATAACTTTAAAATGTTTAATTCTCACTACCAGGTATATACAAAAGGAACTCAAATCAGTATGCCAAAGAAATGTCTGCACTCCCATTTATTGTAGCATTATTCACAATAGTCAAGATGTGTGAACAACCTGTGTTAACAACTGAATGGATTTAAGAATGGGATATATATACTTAATGAAATACTATTCCACACTTAAAAACAGGAAATCCTATCATATGGGATAACATGGATGAACCCAGTGGTCATTATGTTAAGTGAAATAACCCAGGCATAGAGAAACAAATGTTGTATGATCTCACTTATATGTAAGATAGAAAACAGCAGCACTCCTAGAAAGCAAAACGATGGACACAATAGGCTTAGGGGGAGGGGTGAAAGGGAAAGGGGAGTTGTCCAATATGTACAGTTACAGTTAGATAAGAGGAATCAATTCTGGTATTTCATTGTACAATAGAGGAACTATAGTTAATATTGTTTTCTATATTTTAACATTTCTGGAATAAAGTATTTTGAATATTTGTACCACGAAGAAATGAATGTTTGAGATGATGAGTATGCTAATTATTCTGATTTGATCATTACAAAATGTATACATATATGGAAACATCACATTGGACCTCATAAATACACACAATTTATATTTGTCAATTAAAAGTAAAATTTAAAATATGTAGCCAGGCGCGGTGGCTCACAACTGTAAACCCAGCACTTTGGAGGCCGAGGAGGGTAGATGACCTAAGGTCAGGAGTTCGAGACCAGCCTGACCAATATGGTGAAACCCTATCTCTACTAAAAATAAAAAAATTAGCTGGGTATGGTGGTGGGTGCCTGTAGTCCCAGCTACTCTGGAGGCTGAGACAGGAGAATTGCTTGAACCCAGGAGGTGGAAGTTGCAGTGAGCTGAGATCGTGCCACTGTACTCCAGCCTGGGTGAAAGAGTGAGAGTCCATCTCAAAAAATAAAAATTAAAATTAAATAAAATAATTGAAATAAATTATTTAAAGTTTCATAGAATTTTAAGGCAATGTTTTTAACATAGCTATGATACTTGCAGATTTTAATATATTTCTTGAAATTTTAGATAAATTTGGTAAAAAGTAAGGATATTTAATATTTGAGAACACAATCCATCTGATCTAACATGGATGTTAACCCCTGACATACATAATAAGACATACATTCTTTTCAGGGACACATGAAATATATTTAAAATGGATGATTAGGTATTTACAAAGAAAATCTTAAAAATACAATTTTTATAGAAAAAGCAATGCAATGAAATATCAAGTTTTTAAAAAGAAAAAATTTATTTGAAAAATATAATGTGCATTTCTAAATAATTGTAAACAGAAATTCATATGAGAAACTATAAATATTTAGAACTTAATAAAAATGAATGTAATATGTTTACATTTTGTTAGATTTGGTCAAAGTCCTGATTAGAGGCAAATTATAGTGGTAAATGTATGAGTTAAAGAGGAAGAAATCATGAAATTATATTAGTTAAATATTGTAATTCATGAAAATAAAAAATATGGAGTAAACAGAAAAGTAGGAGAAAGTAAATGATAAATATCTGATATTAATAAACAGAAATATTAAATCTTGGGAGAAGGAACCATAGAGATAATAACAAAACCAAAGTATAATTCTTTGAAAAATTAAGATACAAAATGATTCATCAAAGCAAACTAGAAAAAAAAATAAAGAAGCAAAACAATAGAGTTAGACTGGTGGAAGTTGTTTAAAAATCTTAAAACTCTGAAAGGATACTTGAAAAAGAGATAGGGATATTTCAAAATAAATTTATCAGTTAATATTAATGAAATATAGAACCATTACTTGAATCAGTGGCCAAAAAACATTTCTTCAAAAAGTTTTAGAAAATATCTGGCCCATATAGCTTTTAATGTTTTAAAAAATTCTTTCAACAAATAGACAATATTTATTGTATTCAAGCTATTCGAAGAATAGAAAAAAAGGAAGTACTCCATAACACATTTCATGAGACCTATGTAATCTCAACGATAAAACTGGATAAAATTAGAACCAGAAAATGCAATTGTAGAGCAAACTCATTTGTGAACGTAGGTGTAGAAAGCGTGCACACTGTTACCAAATTGAAACCTGCATTGTTTTTGTATAAAATAAATCACATTTAAAGTAAATCATATTTAAATTCGTTTTGTTCTAGCATAGCAAAGAGCTTTAGTATAAACAAATTGAAAGTGTATTTATAACTTTAAAAATAACAAGATAATCTCAGTTGTTGCACTGAAATATTTGGTAAAAATTCAGCTATTACTCATGAATAAAAGCAAAGACAGAACAAAACCCTTAGCGAATCATATCTTGAATGTTCCTTAACCTGATAAAAATATATTTAAGAATCTGCATTACATATTATCTTTATTGATGAATCTTTAGTGATATTGCAAACTCCTGTAACAGTACTCAATTCAAACTAAAAGTGATCTGTTTTAGCAATTTGTGATGTCCCTTGTAATAAAGTGGAAGTGGTCAGAGTGCACACGAGGGATAATTTGGCAAGGCAGGCTGTCAGGTCACTTAGCTTTATTGAATAAGCGCACACACACACACACACGTTAAATATATTGTATATATATTGTAAATATAAGTATATGTACATCATATATATGTGTTTTATATATATATATATATATATATAAGTCTTCTGAGGCAGATTCTTGTTTTCCTTGGGCTCAATTGAATCTAACAAAAGATGTTTAGCTATTTCTCTACACATTCTCATGCCAATAGTTTTAAGCTGTCTGCAATGTTCCTTCTCTTACATCATGCATTGGGAGAACATTTAAAGAGAGGACAGTCATATCTATCTGTCTATCTATATATACAGAGATAGATAGATATGAATATAGATAGACAGATATGACTGATCATATCTAAAGAACATTGCAGATAGCTTGAAATTATTGGCATAAGAATGTGTAGAGAAAAAGCTAAACATCATTTAGTAGATTCAGTTGAGCCCAAGGAAAACAAGAATCTGCCTCAGAAGACTTGCCTGCCTAACATCTACACATCTTTTTCACATATATTCCTGATTGTAGTTGTAGTAGTTTAGCTCAAAACAGATACTCTCAATGTTTTGTTTTGTTTTAATTTCAGCACAGCTGGAAGATTTATTTCATTGCATAGTAGGAAGAGCCAACAATTACTATTTAATATTCTTTCAAATATTGCTTTAAAGAGTGTACACTTTTGCTATTAACTTCCTCGGCATTTATAAATTTATATTTTGAATCTATTTAAATTTATTTCATGAAATTTTCATAAAGGTCAAAACTGTCTCATTTATAAATATTTAAATAGCTGCTAGATATCCCTGGTGAAAACAAATATCACATGGATGGAATATGGTAAAATGATTGCTTTACTTTGTTATCAGCAAATAATAACTTACAAAAAATCAAAACTTTTATGTAAAATAACATTTTAATTACTGTGTTTATGATCCTGTGATGATAGAACTCTGTTGCACATTTGACATTGAGGCATAAGATTTGGTTTCTTCCAATGTCTTCACAATTACTCCATCAATAAAAAATATTCATTAAATACATTATATTTCACATATTCAATAACTTTTTAGAGTGTTCAAGAACTTCAGAATTGATCTGTATAAGATTAAAGTGATAGATTTATAGTTCATTAAAGTGAGATGCCTTAAAAGCATTGTTTTTACATATTAGAAGTACATTAAATATTTCTGTTCTATTATTAGAACCTATTATTTTTTAAAAGGATCACAATATGAATATTTTAATACTTGTATGTTACACTTGAAAGTTTTGTTTTCTATGCACTTTAAAACATAGATCTTTTTTATATTCCTGTAGTAGATTAACATATCAATCAAATATATTTCTCATTTATTTCTTGCCAGCATCTAATAAAAATATTCCTTTAGCCCATGCAGGAATTAAACTGGAAAGTTTTATTTTCTTTTGCCCAATGATAATATATATTTTTTAAATTTTGTATTTTATAGTAGTTTTACATGGTGTTAAAATCTTGCTATGACATGAATCTCAAGGTTATTGTTTTCTCTTATGCATGTACTCTCATCTGCTGAGAAGAAATTCTTATCTTTCTGCTGCAACCTATTGCGTTTCCACCTTTTAAAAGTTTGTTTTGCACTACTTTGTTGAATACTGTAACCATTTATTTACCACATGTGTTTTTGGAAGGAATAATAAAAATAATTCTCCCTTTCAATGGTTTGAATCAAAGTCATTATTTTAACTTTTCTTAATTTTACTTTCATATTTATTCCAAAGGAGTTGTTCTAAAATTAATATCACCGATATTGTATTTAATATAATATTTTTGAGAATAATCTTCACAGAGATAATTAAAATGATTGTTTCCAATTTTTTTATTTTTAATTGTATATGTACGTAGTAGGTGTACATATTTATGGGACACGTGAAATGTTTTAATAAAGGCTTGCAAGGTGAAATAATCACATCAAGGAGAAGAGGGTATCCATCTCTCAAGCATTTATGCTTTTGGTTACAAACAATTCATTTACACTTAGTTATTTTAAAATGTACAATTACTGACTATAGTCACCCTGTTCTGCTATTAAATAGGAGGCCTTATACATTCTTTCTGATTTTTTTTGTACCCATTAATTTTTCTTTTCTTCTTCCCAGCTCCCTACTACCTTCTCAGCCTCTGGTAACAACCCTTCTACTCTCTCTGTTAATTAGTTCAATTGTTTGATTTTTAAATCCCACATATAGGTGAGAAGATGCAATGTTTGCCTTTCGTGCCTGACTTATTTCACTTAACATCATGATCTTCAGTTCCATCCATGTTGTTGGAAGTGACAGGATCTCATTCTTTTTCAGGGTTGAATGGTAGTCCGTTGTGTATATGTACCACAATTTCTTTATTTATTCATCTGTGGATGGATGCTTAGGTTGCTTCCAAATTTTAGCTATTGTAAATAGTTGCTGCAACAAACATAGGAGTGCAAATACTCTTTGATATACTCATTTCCTTTTTTTTTGGGTACATACCCAGCATTGGGATTGCTGGATCATTGGTAGCTCAATTTTTAGTTTTTTGAGAAACCTCCAAATGGTGCTCATAGTGGTTGTACTAATTTACATTCCCACCAACAGTGTACAAAGGTTCCCTTTACTGCACATATTGACCTGCATTTGTTATTGTCTTCTGGGTAAAAGCCATTTTAACTGGGGTGAGATGATAGCTCACTGTGGTTTTGAATTTGCAGTTCTCTGATAATCAGTGATTTTAAGCACCTTTTCATATAACTATTTGCAATAGGTATGTCTTCTTTAGGGTAATTGCTAAGCAAATCTTTTGCCCATTTTTGATCAGATTATTCGGTTTTTCTCTATAGAGTTGTTTGAGCTCCTTATATATTATGGTTATTAATCCCTTGTCAGATGAGGGGTTTGGAAATATTTTATTCCATTCTGTGGGTTGTCTCTTCACTTTGCGGGTTGTTTCCTTTGCTGGGCAGAAGCTTTTTAACTTTATGTGTCCATCTTTGCTGTGGTTGTCTGTGTTTTTGAAGTATTGTTCATAATTTTTCCCCAGACCAATGTCTTGGAGATTTTCCCCAATGTTTTCCTGTAGTAGTTTCATAGTTTGAGGTCTTAGATTTAAGTCTTAAATCCATCTTGATTTGATTTTTGTAAATGGCAACAACTTTGTTGAATTTAGCAGTTCTGTTTTTCTTATGTGTACATGTGTGTGATGTCTTTAGATTTTTCCAAATATAAGATCATATCAGTGAACAAGACAATTGGAATTTTTCCTTTCCAAGTTTGATACCCTTTAATTCTTTATCTTGTCTGATTGCTCTAGCTAGGACTTCCAGTGCTATGTTGAACAACAGTGTTGAACTTGAGCATTCTTGTCATGTTCAGATTTCAGAGGAAAGGCTTTCAGTTTTTCTGGATATAGTAAACAATGATTAACTTTGAAGAAAATGTGAAGACTTTTGAATAAAATTTACTTTAACAGTATAGGTATAAATTTATTGTCTAGGTATATTCTTAGCTCAAGTTTTCCCAGATTAATTGTACTAATTACTTTGCAAAATACTAACATTTAACAGTAAAAATATTAAAAAGGGAAAAGAAAAAATCTTATTTGTAGAATAATGCTAATTAAATATTTAGAAGAAATGGTAAAAATAGAAATATCACCATTTAATAATCATCGTAATAAAAACTGACTTAAGGAAAAATTCATTAGTCAATGTGAAGAAACTAGATTATAGGTGCAAAGATATTCAAAAAGCCTGGAATTATTGCCCCACAAATTATCAATTAATGACAAAAGGAACAGAAATAATTTTATAATAAAAGTAGTTTGTGAATACTACCTTAATATCACCAATTATGGAGCCATTAGAAAATTACCATTAGCTATTTATTCTTGTTAAAGATGATATTTTATTGCAATAGAGTGATGACTTTTTCTCTCTAAATAATTGCTATATGTATATGTCTCTCTGTGTGTGTATATATATATATATACACATGAAATGAGATGATATAAAAAGGGAACCTATTTTCAACCCAAATAAGTATTTTTTTCTTCGACACTAAATATAGCTTGTTAAAAATAAACATCTGTCAAGTAACTTTTTTCTTTTTATAAGATTGTTTATTTCTATTAGTAAAGAAATATTGAAAGTCATTTCATAAATTAATAGAATGATTTAGACTTTATATATATATATTTTTTAATTATTATACTTTAAGTTCTAGGGTACATGTGCATAACGTGCAGGTTTGTTACATATGTATACTTGTGCCATGTTAAAATTTTAGAAAAAGGTAATATGTTATTATATAATATATAGATATTTACCAAATAGATAAACATTCATTGAGAATGTGTGTGGTTTACAAAAGTCTCTGAAATTTTCATTTCTAAACACATTCTTTGTGAGGTTTGAATTCTCAGTTCTCTGGAGTTGATGTCGCTCTAAAATGATATAACAATGGAAATTTTATTAATATATATTTTTAATGAGAAACTAATATTTAGAAGGCAAATGTTGAATAAACGTTTTTATATTCAAAGTTTATAATCTAGTAGATTGATTCAGAAAAACACCCCAAACTTATAATGAAGACCAAAGTTAATCAAAAGCTATTTTCTCCCTATTGCTTCACTAAAGTATAGTTTCTGCTTTTACTATAAAATCCCAATTCCTTATATGAGGAGATGGTGCTTAATCTTAGATTATGGTTTGAAGCAGAATGACAAAGCAATATCAATAGTTTGCTCATTTGTGTTGTGGAGTAGTATTCGATTATATGAATATATGACAAGTTGGTTATCAGCTCGCCTTTTAATGGAAATTTAGATTGCTTGTTTTCATTTATTATGAATAAAGTCACTATGAACAATCATGTAAAAAGTTTTCAACTTTTTGTAACCAGTTGATGGGGGGGGGATGTTGAGTTCAAATACCTCTGCCCAGTGACACAGCATGGAAACATCAATAACAAACAGAGGGAGAATGTTGACATTTCTCTAATAATAAAGTTAAATCATATTTTCATAGCAGGAGTTACAACACATTTTATGAACTGATAGAAAAATATTTCTCTATGTCACAGAGATTTTACAAGGCAGTGCATCTAAGGCTGAGAGTTTCACTTTAATGTTTGTCAATGTGCTATTTAATTTTTATCTAATTCCCAAAATATCAGGAAGAATATGAGCTATCATGCTGACAAGGATATTTTTGAAGAGTTGGGATTTGGGATGTCCTTCCCCATCCTGAAATGTTCTGTGCATCTGAAGTCTCAAGTGCTGTCTAGTACTGCTATATGGCACAGTATGTTTTTTGGAATGTATATTTCAGATAGGCTGACAAATATTACTGACAGCAGAGACCTAAAGCTTAGGACAAGATAAAGCCATGTGTGTAAGGGATAAATTTCATGAAAAGAGAGCAAAGATTTATAGCCAGCTATTTGTAAAAATGATGCCTTAGGAAGGAAAGGAGGGGATACTTGTCAATATGGTGGACTGAACTAATGAGGGTAGGTCCTAGACACTGAAAAATTCAAAAACTCCAGGAATCATGTTTTAATATGTATGATTAGGCTCAAAAGAAATGACAACAGAATCAATTCTAAGGTACAAATAAAAAGAGGGTAAAGCAGAATTTAGATCAAAATATTTTGATTTGTTTTAAAATGATGGCCATGCCATAGACCTTCACATTTAGCTAGAGGGAGATGAAACTGAGTATCTTGCACAAAATCATTACTGAGGAAATGCTAACTCTGCTTCTAAATGAGACTCAATTTTTACCCCAATGTCTTGGATATGAAGTAAGGAAGCAGGAGGCTTATAAGGATATGACTATGCTTAAATTGCCAATAAGTTATAGAAACTACAAATCAAAAATTATTTTTTGAATGGTCTGAATTTAGACAATCCATATGGGTTACAAAACATAAATGTTTTGTAGGAAAGTTTGCATATGAGGTCTTTCAAATATGACAGAAAACAACTTCCATGGTATATAGTAAAGAGCTGACAAATAACTAAAGATAATAGAGAACTGTGAAAGAGACTTTAAAATAAGCATATATAAAGTGGTCACACTGAAAAATGAAGTAGAACCTGAAAGGAAAAAATACATTTAAAATGGGCATATTAAGAACTAGAAATTCTATATACATGAAAATATAGTCATTGAGTTAGACAAAATACTAACAAATAGACAAACCAAACTAGTTATGAGAATTATTTTAAGATGGAAAAAAATGAACTGGAAGCAAGGTGGAAAACCTGAAGAAAGAAAAGCAAGTTTTTGAATTGAGGCTTGGCAACAGAGATAATCACATGTAATGTTTTAGTCTATTTGTATATTCTTTTTGTGGACTGTCTAGTCAATTTAGAACAGTTCTAAAATGTTTTTCTCCTGTGATTTTATTTTCCTTAATTATTTGCACCACTTCCAAAACTGTACATTTGACAAATGTATGCATTGCTACTGTGGTCACCAAAATTGCAGGGGCATCAAGGAAAGTGAGCCTGTCTACCTTGAAATTGTTACTGTTGTCTTTAAAGAGGTATCATCATCTCTTTGAGGGTTCTCTCAAAGTGTTTGCTTTGAATGCAGTAACTCATCCCAGAGATAGAAACAGAGAATAAGAACATGTAACTCAAAACAGCATGTCTGGAGTGGCGTCAGACGAATCCTGCAATTCCAATACATTTTATAAGATGATGACTTTAGAACAGAAGAATAGGGAAAGGAATTTGGGCTACAGTATCATATGAATCCCATTTTTAAAAAAGTTATAGAGTTGTATGGAAGTTTAACGATGGAATGCTCATGTAAGCATGAGTTCCTATGGATATTTTATTTTTAGCATTTGACATAAACATTGAAGAATGTGTAAAATGTTGACAAAAAGAGATAAAAATAATCTTATGCAAAAAAAGAAATGCCACAAGCAATGTCACATAATCTGACTTGGAAAGAGGGAATGGTGTTCTTTACTGGATACTGAAAGAAAAAATGGGGTGTTAAACTAGAAAAGTGGGAAGTGTAATGTGGAGATACTATAAGACAGTTTGAAATAAGGAGTGAATATTAGAAGAGAAATCTAAGAAACAGATAAAAATTGAAAGTTGATCACGGAATACAGAATAAGGAAAACAGCCAATTAGACCTACAGTTTGTAAAAATAAGGAGAACAAAAATTGTGATAAAGAGGAATTTAAAAACAGACTCATTGATGAATTAAAAGAGAACAGATATTCAAGGTATGAGAGGTTATTGTCAAATGCTGAGATGTTTTATTGAAAAGGAGTGAAAGTGGGAAAGGAGTTTAGTGGAATGTATTAAAGCAAAAGGACATTATTGAAATTAATCTTTGGATGCCTATTGTTGATCTTTAATAGAGTGCTTTTTGAAGTGATAGTGGAATTTTCAGTTTTTAAAGTTAAAACGGTGTGCCAATTGTCATCTAAAAATACATTCCCCGAGCCTTTTTGGGAACATGGCTGCATCTAGCTGCTGTCGAGTCTAGAAAATGTCATTTTTAATGTATTCATGCCACTGTATTTTGAGTCTTCTTATATTGCAACCTAAACTTGATTCTAACTAAAGCAGATATTAGTATCACTAGAGGGTTGGTCCTGTGAAAGAAACTGAAAATACGTGACATTAGAATAGTGCTCAGACAGTATAGGCAGGTAAGGTTGAAAAGCTGGTGACCCTTGTTATGCCATTATAGTTGATAAATTTTCGTCTTTGAAAAGGTAACTAAGCCACATTTTGTTAAGCAAATCAGGTGACTATTGAGCCTATATTTTCGAGGAAATAATTACAAAGATCCATAATGTTAACTATATGTTGCCTGTTTCTTGTTGCTTTATGCAAATTACTACAATAAAGAACCTCAGATGAGATCTGACTTACTTTCAAAACAAAATGAAAGGTGAAGTCCAAAAATATGGGGCTTTGCAGGGTGGCAATATCCAAATCATCTTTTTTTTACTCCCCCCAAACTGAAAGACAAAAATGTCAGTCTAAAAACATGTATTGATACTTCTGATTAAGATTTCTAATCCATAAAGGTATCTAAGTTTGTAGCAAACCTCAGATTTGGAGTATTGTCTTTCACTCCCATGTATTGTGTCAGAGACCTTCAAGTTGCCTCAATCAAAATAAGTTAGAAATAGGCACAGACGAGAAAATCACAAGTCAGGCTTAGGAAGTATGTCCATAAAATAACACTGTGATTTTTTTTCCTGGCATATTAGTACTGAGGGGAAGCAAATAGGCCATGGGTCTAAAAATTTTTGAGAGAGCAATTACAAAGAAATCACAAGATTGACCTAAAAATTTTGATTGTTTATCTCTAAAACTATTCTCAGGCTCCCAGAACTGCGCCTGCAAAAAGTAGTTTGTGTAAGTATGCAACCTCCAAGGAGAATATAGATTCATGCTTCAGATGTAGCCACAGAAGCTGATGAACACAATCATGAACCTCCCAGAAGGCAGAGACATGTGCCATGGAAGACAGAGGAGGAGATCATTTTTCTCACAGCTCAGAATCTGAATCTACCCAATACTCAACTTTCTACAGTCTGCCTTTATTAGTTCTTCCCAAAAAGACATCATCATTATGTGTGAACTGACTTGTTTCCCATTCTGTTTTCTCAATGAATTCTTTTTAACTACAGTAATTTTGTTTCTCTTCCACTCTCATATATTATTTTCATTAGCAACTTCAGACCCAGGCAAGAAGGGGTGCTGCTTTGGACTGCATATTTTGTCAAACTCAATTCGATCCTTCCCCAGCCTAACCCCAGTTTTCAAGGTAAGAATTGCGTAGGCCAAAGGGCAGTGATGCCTTTGTCTAGTTGAAGAATAGGCTCCACTTCTGGGCCATGCTTTGAATGTTTAATAGTCCACAGAGCCCTGCTCAAATAGACCCTAATTGGCTTCCAGGTATTTTACAGACCTTCTACCCATGTCATCCTCCTGAAAGTTGCTGGCCTTAACTTAAACCCAAGAACTGGCTAAGGGCAGCAATGTAGTCTGGCTTGCAGACTGGGGTGTCACCCGATTAATCATAAGGGAAGGAAGTGAAGAGAAGAGAGGGTCATGGTTACAAATTCAGAGCTAGGGTTATCTTTCCTCGTGTTTTCATATATTCTAGGATGTAAAAACAAGAATCAGGATTCTGAATTTGTCAACATAAGTGAATAGAATGTATTATATTTAACAGTCTAATTTGTTTGGTTTATATATTTTTAATTTTATTTATTTATTTATTTTTTGAGAAGCTGGATTGCAGTGGCACAACCTGGGCTCAGTGTAACTTTCATCTCCCAGGTTCTAGAGATCCTCCCACCTCAGCGTCTTGAGTAGCTGGAACTACAGGAACGTGCCACCATGCCTGGCTAATTTTTTATTTTTTTTTTGGTCGAGACGGGGTTTCACTGTGTGGCTCAGGCTGGTCTCAAACTCCAGTACTCCAGGGATCCTCCTGCCTAGGCCTCCCAAAGTGCTGGGATTACAGGCACGAGCCACTGCACCCGGGCTGTTTGTAATTATTTAATATTGCTTGTCTTAGCCATATATCAAGTTGTTTATAAACAACATAAATTTATTTCACACAGTTCTGTAAGTTGGAAAATCCACAATTAAAGTGTCAGCAGATTTGATGTCTGGGGAGGGCCCGCTTTCCCATAATGACACCCTCTCACTCTGTCTTCACAGGGTGAAAGGGGTTAGCTAGCTTTTTGAGGTCTTTTTGTAAGGGCACTAATCCCCTTTACAGAGGCTCTGCCCTCCTCATGTAGTCACCTCCCAAAGGCCCCACCTCCTAATAGCATCACATTAAGGATTAGGTTTTAATGTATGATTTTTGGAGGGACACAAACATTTTGGAGGGACATATCATTGCATAGATATAGGATATGTAAGACTACATTTGTAGTATTTTTCTTGTCCCCATAAATATTGTCACATACCTGAATATGTCTATATAAAGTGAGGTTGGATATAGAGGACAGATTTTTTTCTATTAGTTTATAAGTTGCCAGAATATAGGATCTGTTACAGAACCTAATAGAGAGGGATGCCCATTAACCACAGATTCTGAGATTTGTGCTGGAAGAGGTAATAGGATAGGACCTTGGGCTTTGTCCTTTGGAGGAAGAATGAGTTCACTTTGTTGGAAGCAGAGTGTACACTGATAAATGGTTGCCATAGGACGGACTCTGGCAGCCTACCAGTTATTCCCTTCCAATCTTTTCCCCTCTCTTTTTCTGGGCAGGTGACTACAGAGCTGTGAACGATTTCTGTTGTCGTCACACGTATCAGCCATGTGAGGCTCTGTAGTAAGTTCTCACCAGTGGAATATGAACAAAGTAATGTGTTCATTCGGTTAAAAGGAGATTTCTTCCTCTGGTCTTGCTCACTTTTCCCTTCCTGCAGACTGAAGTGTAGATATGCTAGAGGTGCAGCATCAGTCATGCTGATGAAGACAACATCCATGGGATTGATGGAGGAAGAAAATGCACTCAATAAAAATTCACAGAGAAAAGCTGCCTTACGTGCATGAGACAAACTTCACTCTTTAAGTGATTGTATTTTTCCCCCAGTAGTTTAGCCTTTAGTCTAAGAAAACTGCTTAGAAAAATATGGCCTTATTGTTACCTATTTAAAGTGGGCAAATGAGTTATTATGGGCAAATGAAGTTATTATGATAAGCACAAACTACTTGTCTATCTTTCATTAGAGTAGCTATGGGACAGAATGTGTAGACAGAACTCAGTTATAATGTCATTTTTTTTCATATAACTCCTCATGCTTAAGAAGTAAGATATTAGAATTCTAGGAAGAGTCAGATTTATGTAGTCATTTGGAACCTTATGAATATCTTCTTCAACTTTCAGAAAATATTACATATATATATACACACAATAGTTTATAGAAAATTTAGTATAGTGTCTAATATAGGGTTTATAGTACATAGTATACAGATTATATAGAGTATAGAAACTATATAGCATATAGAGCATTTACAGTAATACTGTATATTACTCTTCATGTATTCATTAATTTTAATATCTATTTCAATTTTTCACACATTCGCAACATTTATGTTTTCTAGAAGTATTTTAAAGTTTCCATTTTTACAATTCACAGAATAATAAAATTGCCCAGTTGTTTTAAAATTAGGTAGAAAATAGTAACTTATAAGAAACTACCTAGAAGCAAGCACATCATTAACTTTATGAATGTATAAATGAGTTTGTCATTTGCTAGAAGCCAATGAGATACATACTTGGTGTCTAATTTGTCAAGCATTACTTTTTGAAAATATTAAGCAGAGACATCTTCTAAATCTGAGTCATAGACCAAGTCTGTCTCTATGTACATAATATATAATATACTATATATATATATATGTGTGTGTGTATATATATGAGCGTATATATATATATATATCACACCCATACACACACACGCACACACACCGTTAGGATCAGTTGGTTTATATGTTTTTAAGTCATGTATTTTTTAACTGAAATTCTGCCTAGATGTTCTATCCATTATTGAAAGTGGGGTATTCAAGTCTCCATCTATTAATGTAGAGCTATCTATTCTTACCTTCAAGTTTGTCAGTACTTGCTTCATATTATTTTAGGACTATGTTGTTTTGAGAATATATTTTATAATTACATCTTCTTAATGAATTGACACTTTTTAAAATATACACCTCCCTCTTCCTCATATACCAGTTATAAATTTACTTTGATATTACCACCGTAGCTTTCTTTTTGGTTGATATTGGTATGGAATATCTTTCTCTATCCTTTAATTTTCAATCTGAGTCTTTAGATCTAATGTGAGTCTCTTGAAGTTGTGTAGTTTTTGGAATTCACTCTATTTTGCCTTTTGATTGAAGAGTTTGATACATTTCTTTTTCAAGTAATTATTGATTTAAAAAGGACTTACTTCTGCCATTTTGCTGTTTTTTTTCTATATAACTATATATACTTTGCTCTCATTTTCTCTGTTATTACCTTTTCTGTTTGATTTTAGTTGAGTTTGCAAATAGGGCGCTACTTAATTCCCTTCCCTCATTTTTTGTGTATTATTTTGTGGATATTTTCTCTGTGCTTATTATAGGTATAATATTCAAGATCCTGTATTTATCACAATGTACTTTGAATTAAAGTCAACATCCCCAGCATGCAAATACCCTACTCCTATGTAACTTCACTCCCTTTTATGTTGTTTCTCTTATAAGTTACACATTTCTACATTTTATGCTCAGAATTATAATGATTTTTATATAATTAGTTATTTTGATATTGTTTCTGCTAGAAATTATTTCAGAAAGTTATAAATAAAAAATACAGTAATATTGGCTTTTATATTTAATTATACATTTTGATAATTTCAAGTATTCTACAGTTTTGTTCTCAAACTATATTTTCTGCTTGCTCAAATCTTCTGTCTTTTAAAATGTCTATTATAATTTTAGCTCCAGAATTTATGTTTAGTTCTTTTTGGAATTTCTTTCTTACATTCTATTTTGCTTGTACATCATTTTCATGATTTCTTTTAGTTCTTTGTTTTTACTTTTATGTTTTTCTGTGAGGACAGTTATGTACCACATAATGATATTTCAGTCAATGGGAAACCAACCACATTTATGATTGTCCTCCCTTAGGATTATAATATTGTATTTTGACTGTACCTTTTCTATGTTTATACATGTTTAGATACACAATACTTATCACTGTGTTACAGTTGCCTACAATATTTAGTATAGTAACATTCGGTACAAGTTTCTAGCCTAGGAGCAATAGGCTACACCATATAGTCTAGACATGTAGTATGTTATACCATCTAGCTTTGTGTGAATACAATCTGATGTTTGCACATTGACAAAATTGTCTAATAATGCATTTCTTAAGACATATTCCCGCTGGTAAGCAACATATAAGTGTATATTTAAAACCTTTTCTAGTAAATCCAATGTCTGGACTTCCTCAGGGACAGTTTCTGTCAATTTATTTTGTTCTGTTACATGGGCCATATTTTCCTATTTGTCAGCCTTGTGATTTTTGTAGAAACCTGGATATTTGGATATTACTATGTGGTAACTTGGAGATTCTCTCCTGTCCTCAAAGTTTATTATTTTCTGGTTGAGACTGTAGTAGACGTCTGTTTAATTACTTTCTAACGTATTTTTTCAGACTGAATAGTCTTTTCTCGTGTAATAACTGACATGTCTGTTCTTTAGCTTGTGTTCAGCTATTGTATTGGCATTTTTTCTTTTGTTTTTATTACTAGGGTCTAAAACAAACAAGCAAACAAAAAATGCCTCTCCCAGTATTTGAGATTAGCTCTGTGCGATAAACAGACGTTTAGCCAGACTTGCGTTGAGTCTATTGATCGGCCTGAGATAAAAGCTTTGGGTCTTGTTGAGCATGTGTCTTGCCCTGGACATATATGTGGCTTTCTTAATTGCCTTGTATGCATGGACGCTTTTGAATGTCTTAAATTTTCAAAGAAACTCTCCCCTAGCTGTTCCTCCTCAGCCTTAGGTAGTTTATTACATGTCTAGAACATAATATTTTGTCCAGGCATTTTTGATTTATTAGATCATCTTGTAGTTTTTTGTTTGTTTCAGATGGAGTTTCACTCTTGTTGCCCAGCCTGGAGTGCAATGGTGCCATCTTGGCTTACCACAACCTCCGCCTCCCAGGTTCATGTGATCCTCCTGCCTCATCCTCCCAAGTAGCTGGGATTACAGGCATGCACCACCACACCTGGCTAATTTTGTGTTTTTAGTAGAGACGCGGTTTCTCCATGTTGGTCAGACTGATCTCAAACTCCCGACCTCAGGTGATCCGCCCACCTCGGCCTCCCAAAGTGCTGGGATTACAGGAGTGAGCCACCATGCATGGCCCATCTTGTGGTTATTTTGAATGATGCTCATTCTTTTTCCAGCCTGAATTCTTAATTAAGTGAAAGATTGCTGAGCACCTTGTCTCCATCCTTCAAGTAGTCTTCAAAGAGTTTATAGCAGGCATGCACAATAATTTGCAAATGACGTTTGTTCTTCTCTCTTCAGTCCCAGGACCCGAGGTCCTACATTGGGAGCATAAGGTACCTTCAAGACTGTTACCGTGCTGTGAAGGGGGTGGAACAAGGGAAAGCAAAAATATCACAAATATTTTTATTTTTTATATCAGCTATCTTTTTCTTGAGTCAGCATTTGCTTTGTTGCTTTGTTGCAGCATTTCTTGCTGTAAACCTGGAACTATTTTTTAGAAATTCTAATGAAGTTGTATCTGACTGGTTATGCTTATTTTTCAATGTTTTTGTGGAGAGATGATAGTTAAATCTGGCCATTCCATTTTGCTGAGGTCATCCTATCTCTAAATATGCCTCCCTAATCCTATTACAGGAGATTGCAAGAGGACAACTTGGCTCTAAAATCGATGCATGAACATGCCATTGGAATTGACCTCGCCAAAAGATGCCTCCCTAAATCCACAAGAACCTCCTTGTTTGAACACAGGTAGGCACTTAGAATTTTGTGATATATTTTTGACCCACAGGTTATTTAGAAGTGTTTTGTTTAATTTGAATATATTTGTGAATTTCCAGGGGCCTTTTTTTGTTGATGATTCTGATTTTATTCCATTTTGTTTGGAGTACATTCCTGATTGACCTCTACTGCTTTACATTTACTCATTCTGTTTAAGGCTTGGCATTTGATCTATTCTGGAAAATGTACCATGAGCACTTGGGAAGAATGTGTACTCTGTTGTTGAGTCAAGTGTTCAATGCATATTTATTAGGTCTTGTTGATTGTTAACTTTACTACTGCCTTATTAGTTTTCTTCATAGTTGCTCTAACCGTTATTAAACGAAGGACATTGAAGTCTCCAATTATTGTGGAAATGTCTTTTCTCCCCTGAGTTCTGTCAGTTTTGCTTAGTGTACTGTTATCGCTTTTTAGGTACATATATATTCATAATTCTAATGTGTTTCTAATGAGTTGATTATTGTGTGATTATCAAATATCCCTCTTTTTCTTTTGGTAACTGTTTTGGTTTTACTTTATTTGATATTGGTATAGCCACCAGATTTCTTGTGTTGCCAACAAGAAGTATTATATTCCATTATTTTACTTTCGATTTTTTGTATGTTTAAATCTAAAATGTGTTTTGTATAGAAAACATATAGTTGGAACTGTTTAAAAATTTAATTTGACAATTTCAGCCTTTTGGTTGGATTTTTAATTTGTTCACATTTAATATCATTGCTGATAAGGTTTGGGATACTGACATATGCAATTTTGCTGTTTGTTTTTTTGTATGTCTCAAGTTATCTTTTTTACTGCTTTTGCATTGAGCATACATTTTCTATTGTAATGTTTAAATTTATTTAATACCTTACTCTTTTTTTAAAAACCATTTTCTTAGTGATTTCTCTAGGGTTTACTCTTTACAGATTAACAGAATCTACTTTATATTAATACTAACATAATCATCATGAGATATAGAAATGTTATTTCAGTATAGCTCTATACCTTCTTCCATTTTTGTGCTATTATTGTTTTATGCATTACATTTATGTATGTAAAAAATCCAAATCTGCATTTTATTATTATTGCTGTACATGCATTCATCTTTTAAAGAAGCTGAATAAAAAAGGAGAATAAATATATACTTTAAAATTTTCATATTAACTTTTTTATCATTTCTGATTCTATTCATTAGCTTCTGTAGATTTAAGTTGATGCTATTGATTCAAGTTACAGTCTAGTACAATTTTGTTACACCCCATTTAAGTTTTCTCCTACCCGCCTCTTTTATTCTATTATCTGATATATTTTTAAATGCTGTAAGTCCAATGATACAATTTCATGCATATTATTTTACACACTTGCTTTTAAAATCACTTATTAAGATAAAGGACAGGAAATATGTATATATATTTCACATATTCAGAGTATATATTTCACATATACAGAATATATATTTCACATATACAGTATATATTTCACGTATATATGGTATATTTCACATATATACAGAATACATATTTCATATATACAGAATATGTATTTCATATATATACAGAATATGTATTTCATATATATGGTATATATAAGATATATACACAGTATATATAATATATACAGTATATATAATATATACAGTATATATACTGTATTTTATAATTACATAAATACTTCAATCAGTTCTCTTTGTTTTTCTGTTTTTTGTTTTTAGATTTGGATTATCATACAAGGTTACTTGCTTTCAACCTGAATAGCTTACTGTTATACATTGTAAAGCAATTTTCCAAGTAACACATTTGCTCAGTTATATTTGGGTAATGATTTTACCATTGTTTTTAATAGATACATTTGCTGGAAAACAATTCTTGGTTGACAGTGTTTATGATTTCATAGCCTCTCTGCATTCTGGCTTCTTTATTATTATTTTTTTTAATGAGTTGTCAACTGTTAGTGGAATCCCCTCAAAGGTAACAAGTCATTCGTTTTTTTCCAACTCCTTTAAAGATAGACCTCTTTGTCTTTTAATAAACTTTTATAATATGTCTGTGTGTGAGTATCTTTGGATTTATCCTGCTTAGAGTTTATGGAGCTTCCTGGGTGTATAGAATTTTTTTTCATCAAATTTCAAATGATTTCTGACATTTAAAATTATTTTCTTTTGTTAGTTTCTCTTTTAGGTACTCACACTAGTACACTAGTGTCCTTAATGTTGTCCTACGTTTCCCTGAGGTCTGTTTATTTTTGTTAATTAATGAATCTTAATTTGCTCATTATTTCTCCTGGTTTTTATTACATAATTTCTGTACATCTTTAAGTTTTTTTAAATTATTATTATTTTTTTTTACCAGCTGAAATCTTCTCTTACGACACTCTAGTAAATTTTTAACTTGGATTGTATGTTTTCATTTCCAGATTTCAATTTGATTTTTAAAAAGTAATTTATATCTTTCTTAATAGTCTGTTTGTGACATTGTCATTTTACTTCTGTAAGCATGAATTCTTCTAGTTTTTACAAATATTTTTAATACTCCATTAATGTCTTTGTCTATTAAGTTTCATATGTTGGCTTTCTCAGGAGTCACTTCTAAGTTTTTTTCCTGTTCATGTGGTAAATATTGCTGTTTACTTGCAAGGCTTATACCACTTGCTTAAAACTTGACATTATAAGTAATATATTCTAGACATTATGGATGCTCACCATCACTCCTTTGCCAAGTCTAGCTTTTGTCGTGGTTTACTTATGTGGTTGTTTAGTGGATGAGATGGACTAATTTTAATGTCCATGGGAACAGTAGCTATAATATCTTATATTTTTCTAATATTAGTAAATATTGTGTTTTTTTAGGTCTTAGTCTGACTACTGGTTGATTGATGCTGTTGATCATTTCAATAAACCAGCTTTTGGTTGTGTTGATTTTCTTTATTGTTTTTCAATTTTTGATTTCATTGATTTTTGCTTTTTGTTATTTTTTACTACTTCTTGTTTGCATTTTAAATTGGTATTTTCAGTGCCCTAATTTAGATTACCAAGTTTTACAAGTTTTTAATTTTGTAATTATGGAGTTAATATGACACACTGCCTTCTAAGCACCGATTTTTGTTGCATCACACAAACTTTAATGAGTTGTATTTTTATTTACATTCACTTCAAAAGTTTTAATTAAAAAATATTTTTTACCCATTTGTTACTTATAATTGAGTTGATTAATCTACAAATATATGTGGGTTTTCCACCTATACTTCTCTTATTGATTTTCAATTTAATACCACTGTGGTTTAATAACATATTTTGAATGATTTTTTTTCTTTCAATTTTTAAAATAAAATTTATGGCCCAGAATGTGGTCTAATTTGGTGGATGTTTTATATGAGTTTGAGTAAAATGTGTATTTATTTGTTTTTTGTTGGATGGAAGTTTCCATAAATGTCATATACATTAGATGGATTTATAATGCCATTTATGTCAACTTCGTCCTTCTTACAGCTATTTTGAAAACTACAACTATAATAGTGGATTTGTTTACTTATGTCTTACCTTCTCTTAATTATGTGTTGTGTATTTTACCACTGTAGCTAGGTGTATACACATTTAGAATTATATCTTCTTGGAGAATTGACACTTTTATTATTATGTTGCAACTCTGTTTATCTCTAATTGTCCTGCTCTAAAGTCTGCAATGTCAAAATTAATGTAGTGACTCCAGCTTCCTTTGTTCAGTTTTAGCATGGTAAATGTTTCTTCATTTATTTCAAAACCATCTGACCCTTCATATTAAAAAGTATTTTTACAAATAGACATATTATTAGGTAATTTTTTATTCATTATAATAATCTCTATTCTTCAGTTGCTGCATTTAGACTGTTCACATATAAATTTATAAATTATGTAGATGGATTAATAACAGTCATATTTATTATACTTTCTATACCTTTTCAGAGGCATATAGTTATGAATTCTTTGATTTTATTTGTGTGTTTTGTATAGCTTCGTTTTACTTTTTCCTTTAGTATATCAGCTACACATTTTAAAAAAATTTATGTTGGTTTGCTCTAGTGTTTACAATTTTTTTAACGAATCTAATTCAACTCTTAAGTAACACTACTTGTCTTTGTATGTAGTTTATGTGTCTTATAATGGAGAGTTCCAAGTTCCTTCCTCCTGTCTCCCATGATATTGCACTCATCCATGTTTTATCCATGTGCTATCATCACATGGATAATCACATATTTCAACTTAATACTTTTAAAAACAGTTATTAAGATCAATAAGAATAAGAAAAAATATTTTCCTTAATCTTCATTTATTCTCTGATATATTTTTCTTCATGTGAAACCTTTTCTTACATCATTTCCTCATGCCTCATGTCTGTGGACATATTTTACAAATCAAGTTTGCTAGAAAATTCCTTCAGTGTTTGCTTGTCTAAGAAATCATTTATTTCTTTTTCACTTTTGAAAGTTAGTTTAGCTGGACGTAGAATTTTGAATTTTATTTTTCTTTTTGCTTTCTCCTTCTATTTTTCTCTTTTTTTTCTTTCAAGTCTACATGTTTGCTCAGCTTTCTGCTGGCTTGTATTGTTTCTGACAAAACATCAGCACTAAAGCTTATCTTTATCCCTTCAAAGGTAACGTATTCTCACCTTGTGCTAGTATCTTTCAAAATTTTATTTTTGTCTTTTTTTCTGAAGTTTGAATATGCTATGAATAGGAATAGTATTTTTTGATACATATTCTGGTTTGATTTCTCTGTGCTTCCTGGAACTGTGGTTTGGTGTCTGTCATCAATTTTGAAGAGGAGTTCTCACCCATGAGCGTTTTGCATATTTTTTTCTGCTTTGTTCTGTCTTCTCATTCTGGTGTTCACTTTTGACATTATACACTTTTTAAAGGTTTGTTTCAGTTTGATACGTAGAATTGTGCATATTTATGGGTACAATGTGATGTTTTGATATATGCTTACATTGTGTATTAATCAAATGAAGGCGAATAGAAAATTAAGTACTTCAAACTTTCTTTGTGGTGAGAACATTCTGAATGCTCTCTTCTGTTTTGAAATATATGATACTTTGTTGTTTATAGTCATCATACTGTCCAATAAACACCAAAATATATTCTTCATATTTAACTGTAACTTTGTACCTCTTGACCATCTCTTCTCCTCTATCATCTCCCCTCCCCTCTCCAGCCTCGTAACCATTATTCTGCTTCCTACTTCTATGATATCGACTTTTTAAACTCCCATGTATGAATAAGAACATGCAGTTCTGGTCTTTGTGCTTGGCATTTTTTGCTTAACATAATGTCTTTCTGGTTCATTCATGTTATTGCAAAGGGTGGTGTTTCCATCTTATTAAAGGCTGAATAGTATCCATTGTGTATATATACCATTTTTCCTTTATTAATTTGTTGATGGACACTGTAGTACATGTCCTGGCTACTTAAGTACAACTGAAATAAACATGGGAGTGCAGAAATCTCTTTTTATTTCATTTGAATATATACATTTTGACATTTTCCCATAGTTCTTGGGTATTTTGTTCCTTTTCTTTTCATTCATTCTTCGCACTTTATTTTGGGAAGTTTCTTTTGGCCTGTACTCAAATTCAGTGATTCTTTTCATAGTCATGTATAGTCTATTGAGTCCAAAAACATATTCTGCATGTAGATTACATTATTTTTGAATTTCTAGACTTTCTTTTGATCCTTTCCTAGGTTTTTAAAAAATCATTTTGCTAACATTGCCCATTTTCTTGCATCTTATCAACAACTTTGGGACAAAGCTTATATAGTCTTTCTCTCTGGAGAGAAGGCCTTTGTTTTGCATATAACCCTAGTAGTATGTCACAGACTTTATTCATTTTCCCCTGTCAGAGCCACGAGATCTTTCTCAAGTGTTTACTGTGAGAATCTCCTAGGAGTTCTGGCTGTAAAGCCCATAAAAATGTATTGGACCACTAAAAATATTCCCTCAATTATTTTCTCACTCTCACCCAGTTCACAATCATCCTTTGGCGATTTGTTATAATTACTATTTAAGTGTGCATGCAAGTTTTTGCTATTGTTGGTTGGTGTTTTGTAATGCTCATGCTTTGTTAAATAATAGGAAAAAGGATACAATATATATGTTAGGACTTTTATATAATGTGTCCTAACAGTTTTTCTTTGCAGTGGTTTCTACCCCAGGTAAATAGATCTTGGCTGTAATCACCTGGATCAATCTGTCTCTCTAGATATTTAGGGGTAGTGATTTTCTTTTCCACCTCAATTTGCTTTTCCAAGTCAATTATCTGATAGGTCCAAGAAAATTTATTGATTTTCCTTTTGTCCAGTCTTTGATTATTGTAAGGATGTAAGCGATGACTTCTGAGCTCTTTTCATGTCTGAGCTGAAATTGGAAGTTTCCTAAAGGGGCCAGAAGATGTTCAATTTGTCTGAGTTTTAATAATTATTGTCTGTCTATGAACTTGATTGTCCATGTTTTCAGGCCAGTGTTCACAGTACATAAAAATGATTTTGATAAATTGCTTCTATTTTACTGGTTGGTTGGTTGGTTGATTGATTGATTTTCTGAAATGGACTTGGTTTGTCTACGTATACCCCTTCACTTGATCATTAATCACACAGAAGAGTTCTTTGGTTCTGTCTTGATTTTGGTTTGTGCAACCATAATGGAAGACTATAACTATAGTTTGAATGTCTTTAGTTCCATAGGTTATAAATTCTAATTATATGATGTTTTCTCCACCAATTCCTTTCTACAGGAAACATATGAAACATTAAGGCACATGTACAAGAAACCCACAAAAGAAAAAAACCAAATTATACTGTCTATTTAATATAATGACATATTTCCTTTACTATAATCATATTTATATTGTATTTTAGCTCTTCATAATTTTTCTTTCACATAAATCCTTTCATTAATTACATTTTTTCTGTTGTTTTTCACCTTCTAACTTGAAAGCAGAACATAATAAAGAGATCAATAAAGTCTACATATTATTATCAACTTTAAGCATTGAAAATTAAGTTGAAATCAAATAAAAATAATCTTTAAAGCAAATAGAAACACAGGTTTTCTTAAATGTGATATTAACATTATTATTTAAATAAGGTTATTACCATAATCTGAAATTGCAATGAAATTGTCTACTGATGAGAAAAGTGTTTTTAAATTATATTTAAATATTTGGAAATGGGCTATCATAACAGTACATTCACTAGGAAGTCTTCCTAAACAACTATAAACATCATAATTTTAATAACAATAAAAATATTTTGATTGTACCATACACCATGCTTTATGCCTACTTATATAACCACTAATTCTCAGACTAACCTAAGAAGATATAAAGTATTAGTCCAGCTAAAATTTATCATGCAATATTTTAAATATTCAAAAAGAATGCATTAAATATTAATACACTGATATCCAAATTTTAATATTACACTAAATACGTGCATTTGAAGTTATTGTTTACCTTGACTGATAACATCCCTCTTCACCTCTAATGTAACCACTATCCTGGATTTCCTTTAAATCATTACTGTAACTTTAAAAAATTTATATCTACTGCCTAAGCATGTTTTACACTTTTTACTTTCTACACATTTCATCTCTGTGTCCTCTTCCATGTGCTTTTTCAATTCAGTATTTATTTAGTTGAACATTGATTGATACTTTGTGATATGTAGCTTCAGTTTATTCAGTTTTATTGTGGATTACTATTTTATAATATTTATTTACAGAAATATTTAAATATTAGGCTGTTTTCCCAAATGTTCTTTTTGGAAATAGGGATTTACTCTTGTTTTTGGTGAGACTATTCTCTTAAATGTATACACAAATGTGGACTTTTTTATTTTTTCTTTTGATTTTTGAATCTTATGAATTTTATGACTATTAATCTAGTTTATGTGTTAAAAATACTTTCTTGCAGATTAGGACATCTTTTTAGGAGCAAAAATTTTAAATGTTGATGTATTCTAATTTATCATTTATTCCTTGATTTGTGTTGATTTTAAATACATTTTTTACAACCTTCAAAGCATAAACATAACACCTTACTGCTCTAAAAATTTATACAGATTTTCAAGTATGTCTTTAATTCATCTTGAATTCATTTTTATATATTGCTTAAGATTGTGATATATTTTGATCTATATTATTGACTTTCATTAGTGTTATTTGCGGAATTGACCAACCTTTAACTTGTCGTATAGAAAGATTGAGTCTGGTTCTCCACCACCCTGTTACTTGATTTGTCAATCTTTATGCTAATAGTAGAGAAATTTAATAATTAAAATTTTATGGTCATGGTATATCTACTTATGTTTATTCTTTCCTTTCTAATATTATATACATTTTTTTGTTTTCATCCTTTTTATATGTATTTAATTATTTTAAAATTCTCAAAAAAGTTATACTTGTCACATACAATAAGACATTTTGATATATGTATGCATATATAATGTGTGTGTGTGTGTATATGTACATACATACATACATTGTGGAAGGACCAAGTCAAACTAATTTTCGCAGGCCGGGCATTACCTCAAATACTTATTATGTTTTTGTGATGAGAACATTTAACATTAACTCTGTTAGTTATTTTTGAGTACATGATTCATTGTTATTAACTATAGTTTCCATGTTATACAATAGCTCTCTTAAACTTACTATTTTTGCCTAAGTGAAAATCTGTATTCTTTGACCATCACCTCCTCAGTCTGCCCCAACCATCCACCCACCCACCCATTGGCCCACTCCCTTTTAACTAACAGTTCTACCTCTGCTTCTGTGAGTTTGACATTTTGAGATTCCACATATAAGTGAGATCTTGTGGTATTTGTCTTTCTATGGCTGGCTTCTTTAACTTAAGGTTTTCCAGATTCATCCATGTTGCCAAAAATGATGGGATTTCCTTCTTGGATGCTTAGACTGATTTAATATCTTGGCTATTGTGAAGAATGCTGCCATGAACATGAGTGTGCAGGTACCTCTTCAACATATTGGTTTTATTTCCTTTAGAAGACATACAGATGGCCAGAGGGTATAAGAAAAAATTCTCAACATCACTAATCATCAAGGAAATGCAAATTAAAACCATAATGAGATATATCAACTCATATTGGTTATAATTAAACAAGATAAAAAATAACAAGTGTTGGTGAAGATGTGTTGAAAAGGAAACTGTTGCCCACTGTTGGTAGAAATGTAAACTAGTACAGTCATTTAAAAAAAAAAAAAATGGAGGTTTCTCAAAACATTAAAAACAGAACTGCCCTATGATCTAGCTATCTCCGTTTTTTTTTTTTTTTTAAGTATTCTCCACAATACAAAAAAAAGGTAAGAAAGGTTATTACCTACCGTGATTCAGAAGGTGGGTAGAGGGGAAGAATATATAAAGTGATGAATTATGTCAGTCTAAACTATATAGCACAAATAATGGAAGAACATAAAATGTTTTCATTACATCAGATAGAACTCCAAAGGAATATTAGCAAATACCAATCTGACATTGACAACATAAAATTGCTGCCGCAAATGTTGGTTGCTCTTTTCTACTCAAAGAAATGTCTTTGGGCTTTGCTGTTCATCTCTATTAAATATTTGTTTCCTGTTTCAGCAATATTTCAATAAACTATAATGTCCTTGCATCATTCTTGTATCTCTTCTTTTTTCTTGTTTCTTTAAATGATATTCCTATTTCATATTATTTTAGCCTATTTATCATTCAAATGTAACTAAGTGCAATAGATTTTTTTCATATACAAGATTTTAAAGGATAAATATTCTTCTAAGTATCATTTGGTCAGCATCCCACAATCTATATCAGTAGCATTTGCATTATGATTCAGTTATAAGCATTTTTATTAATATGGAAATATTATATATTAAGATTTACCCCATATTACATTTCAACTTTTTTATATTTTCTCTTCAGTCATATATACTACGTGCTTATTACATGTTTCTTCTATGATTTTGAAGTTTTGTACTTTATTTCTCTTTTCTAAGTAGCTATTAAAATTATATATGTTTCACTAAAATTTGAAGTAATGTTATCCAACTTCTTTTCAAATGATGCAATGTCCTCAACATACTATATTTAAATATTTCTTTTCCTATCACTCAATAATAAAAATTTATTATCCACTACTCTTATTTTATCTAAAAGTCATCAATACAGGGAGGACATTTAAGTTTTCGTGTCAACAATTGTTTAGATTTACCTACACATTTACAGATTTTATCTTCACTGATTATGCTTTTCAGTCTTAATTATAAGATGGTTTTCTCTCTTTCTGAATTTAACATAAAAAATACCACAAAACATGAATGGATGCCACAGACACCATGTTTTTTTTTGTTTGTTTGTTTTAGAAAATCCTCTCATTGTAGTATCATTCTGAAGTGATAATTTTTGATTACTCCTCCAATTATTGATCCTGCTTAATTTTACCAACCAAATCTATACAATTTAACCTACAATTTTAGCAATGTTGAACTGTTGTTTTGGTGGTCCTAATCAGTCTTCATAAAGTTATTTTAGTTGTTTATAATTATTTCCTTTTGATGAATTTATCTCAATTTGTCTCAGTACTTTACTTCAAACTACTATTGATTATACCTGGAAGTTATCTGAAGACTTGAACTCCAATTTAGATGTTAACTCTCTGAGAGTCAATTCATTCACTACTAACAATAAAATCCCCACTTTGTAAAATCAAATTACTTTCGTGAACTTATACAAAGGGTATAATAGCTCAACGTATTACATTTGTCCACAATCCCATGCTCCGCCTTTGTACTCAGTAATTTACAAGGCCTGATTTTATTATTTAATTTGTAAGCCTAAGCTTTGGGCAATTTTACAGATGTCCAAGATGTTTATTGGCAGGTGTTTTAGTGTTTAGAATATTATTTGTCATGAGAATTGATAACTGTTAAACACTCAGAAGTTTTGATACTTAGTCAAAACACACATGTTGACTGTCTTTGGGATAGAAATGCTCACTGATGTTAAAGCACACATTACAGTGAAGATGGTAGATGAATGCTTCACACATTGTATACTCAAGTGTAATGAAATATGGTAAAGACCCATGCAGGCCTAATTATGATGTTCTGATAAAAGTGTGGGTGCTTCCAGGGGAGACTACCCTGATAGAGTGAATTATAAGGAATCAGTATTTTAAATGTTATAATTGCTTCCGTGGCTGTTGGTAGCTAGAAATTGATAAGGGACCATCTACAGTGCACTATTACAGTTTCTTCTATTTCTTGTTCCAAGAAATAGATATGATTCTGTGTTGTAACAGCTTGCTATCTATACGATCCCTGATTGCATGATAGCTTCTTCTTATGCAAAAATATGAATTCCCAACCTTGCTATTTTTTTGATCAAGAAACTGGTTATGTGGGGGTGGTGGGGGGAGCAACTTTTGAATTTTCTATTTTCTCCTTCCATTTACCTATCCTTGGTCAAAGAAATTAGAACAACTTTACTCCCAGGTTTTATCTTAGTATAAGGCTTACAGTTATTGAGAAAAGCACAGTTTCGTTAGAGAATGGAAAAACAAACAAAAAAACCCCCATACTTTGAATCTAAAGTGTGAATCAGTAATAAGCACAGTCAAGTATTGGGAGAGAGGGAATACGTAGGAAATGTGAGACGTTGACTGAGGAAAAGGACACTAAAAAAAGGGTCTGGAGCCCTGGGTGGCAGCTTTATGCAACGCAAAATTGTGCCGGCCCTTAATTCAGCATCTAGGGAACTAACAAAACCTTCTGAAATGTGTTTTAAGGCCCATATATTCCAAGAGCAGCATATAAACAGGCTATGAGATAAAACTTCATGATTGTAGCTTTACAGTACACAAGCTAATGCGGGAGACTGTGCGCCTTTAGCTTCTCTAGCACCTACTTCATCTTTCCTCCTGCTCACTCTTCTTCTTGTCTTTCTCCTCTTTCTTCTCATTCTTCTCTTCTTGTTTCTTTCCTTTCTTCTTCTTTAATGAATATAATCACAAAGATAGGCATCTGAAGGACCCTGAAAAACATTGTCCTTACTATACTTAATGACTTTAGTTTTACACTTGAAGTCTCAGATCTAAAACTAGCAATTTTTGTGCAAAGAAATACTAGATGAATAAACTTTCTCACATAAACAGTAATTAACTTTCAGATTAGATAGAACCAAATTCTATACCTGACAAGCTCATAAAGTATTAAAGCCTTAAAGAGGAGAATTTTAATCTGGCATAAGAAATACATCTAATTTTTAACAATTTTTCTATCTTGAAAACGGTCCGTTGCTTCAGGTAATTCAACATAATTCAAATGGAAATGCTTCCAAGAAAAGTAAATATAACTTATTTTATCAAGCACCAATTTTGTATCTAATGAGAAGCAAAACTGAAGGCACAGTTTTAAATTTGTATTTTAAGATTGTTGGCCCAGAAAAAAAAGAAACCTTTTCTCTTTATTTTAAATTAGACTCACTCACCTACAACTAGGAGTTCACTTTAAGTAGATTGTAATAAAACAGGATTCTAAGATTAAATTATATTATTAAATTAAGCACTTACTCTGTTACAAGAACTATTCTAGACCTGGGAATTTCAAAAGGAATAAGGCTGAAGCTTTTTCTTTCTTTATTGTAGTTTCTAATCCAGCTGTAATGAAGACAGACAACAGTCAAGTTAACAAGTAAGTACGAGAATTTCAGGTTAATATGCGTTGTTAAAAAACTGAAATTGAATGAGAGGGAGGAACTGAAGACAAAAGTCTGGGTTTGGTTGGGGAGAAGCATGACATGTTCTATTTGAGCCTTTCAATTGCCTGGATAATAAATAGGTGGAGGTAAGTACATCTGATTATCAGTCAAGAGCAACGCGAGAGAAAGTGAGTGAGTTCAAAGGAGGGTAAAGCAATTAGGAAATGCTTGGCTTAAGGAATTTTCCATTGCTAGAAGGCAAGCTGAGTGCCTGTGGTTTCCTCTCTTAAGATGAATTTAAAGAGGACTGGTGGTCATGATATTTCAACTGCAGAGATGCACTCAGGAAAAACACAGACGAGTTATCTGTTTTGTTTTGTTGATAAGAAGAAAAATTTCCTTGTGTTTGCAACTTTTTCTTGTAATGGTGGACTTATTCTAAACAAGAGGCATGAAAGATGATGCATGGTGATAATAAGACAAAAAGTAGCTGAACGCAGGATTTTAAGCCTTGGTGAGTTCAAATAAATATTGTATTCCTGGTATCCAATCACTTGTCTGAAATCCTTGGAACCAAATATGTTTCAGAATTCAGCATGTTTTAGGCTTAAATAATTAAGTTTTTAATGTAACACCTCCAGGAAGCATTGGAGAAAACCTTCTAATCAAATATGATTCTTTTTCTGCTCTGAACAAATGCATAGTCACATCAAATAAGAAAAATAATGACCAGAAAAACGTGATGAATGAAGTCAATCATGTAAGGTTTTACCACAAAGTGTGTTTTAGCACCAAATTTATCAAAGCACCATTTTCTTTTAAAACTTTTAGTGTCTTGGAATTATAGATTAGAGATTTTGAAAGTGTTACCACTTAAGTGAACAAGAAATATAGGAGGGGGTTTCAAATCACAGGATACTTGAATTAGGTATTTCAGAAATTATGCTATTATATTGACAGGTTGAAAAGTATGGCTATGACATTGGGGGATAAAGGTGGAAAATAAATTATAATTTAGCTGGTGGGCTACACAAATTTGGAGACCAGAATTATGGGCAAATTTTCCATATGGATATGGATCCCATGGAGGAAAAGGGGTAGAAAGAAAGAGTGTGAACCAAGACTCAAGAACCTCATAAGTAGAAAAGTGCCTTGGATGTTTGTAGATGACAACAATGAAGGGAAAATATGTCTATTTTTGGTCAAATATTCTTTTCTTCAAACTCTTTGGAATTATAAAGTTTATTCTTATATTGTATTTTAGTCCTTAGAAAAATGACTCACTTTCCCATCACACAATTGAAACATGGAAAAGAAAATAGACTCAGGAAATTACATAAGTCTGTTAAATAATTCCAACAAGAAGTCTGTTAACCACCCCATCCTTCCCATTCTTGAGCAAACAAAATATCATGAGCTTCAAGTACGAGAAATCAAACTTTGGACTTAGAGCCGGAAGGTTGTACCATGCACGCTCTCCTTGAGTAATGACAGTTTATTTCCCCGCTTTCTTTTCCTTTAATAAAAAACAAAACACAATGAAACAAAACTCCAATGGAAACTTGTATTATTCAGGTAACATGTGTATTGCCTTTCACAAAATTATGCATTGAGATGTATGTACATTGAGATAACAGAAAATATCATATCATCAAATCAGATACAGGAATCTCAGATCTTACCCAATATCAAACTTTAATATTTCTTTCAAAGTAGAAGTAGTCGTGAAGCACAGATGAAGCGGCAAGTCTAGAGCTACAGATGTATTTTCCTATTTTATTTCCACCCTCCTTAAGGAAACAATGATGTCTAGCTATAATATATGAGTTTTCTAAGTGCTATATGTTATTATTGTTTACATAAAAGGCAGTCATTTTCATCAATAAACAGGCTTATTTTACATACCAAAGCTTTCATGACATATTACAGGAAGCTATATTCCCTCCTCTCCAAAATCTATGGATTACAAGTTTGTCATAAGAACTCCTAGTCAAATAATGTATATGCTATTAGTAAATACCATCAGTATATTTTGTTAAATATCTTTTTAGCATATCTTCAAGGGGATTTGATCAGAATGGATCATAGGGCTCTGGGTAACTTTTTTCTTCTGGAGACACTTTCCAAGCTCTGTCAATATCTCTTTGACACATATGTCTCAGTTGTGTTTTTATGTGTCTTAAAGTTTCCTCAAAATTTTATTCAAAAAAATGTACTTCAAACCCCAATGTCCATCTGGATTTGAAACAAAACAGGGTTCAGGAGTTATTGCCATAATCTTTTTATTAATAGCTGTGTTCCTTCTAAGACCTTTTAATTGTGTATTTCTAGCTCATTTTTTTTGTTTATTCATAGTCATTTGAATATTTGTAAGATTATAATAGGGCATGCAGTGTTTTAAAAGCCAAATGTATTTTTCTAGCCAGTAAGTCTTCATAAGTATTACATTAATTAGAGGCTTTAAATAAGCTTCCAGAAATATTCACTCATTCTATGATTCATGGTGTACAAAAGTCTGAATTACATTTAATTTTGACAATA
This sequence comes from Macaca nemestrina, assembly GCF_043159975.1. NCBI lineage: Eukaryota > Metazoa > Chordata > Mammalia > Primates > Cercopithecidae > Macaca > Macaca nemestrina. The sequence goes on from NC_092140.1 coordinate 26,255,438, forward strand.
AAATTATAACCTTTTTGTTATAATACATACATGTAGCAGAAAGTAAAGCAATGTTTTACATACCATACATCAATTAAAATTACAGTACCATTCTTCAGTTCTTTGCAGCAGATGTGACCTTTGACCATGTACTGCATATTCCCAGTCACAGGTCCTTTGACCAGATGACACTGACCAGTAAGTTTAGGTTGTACTGGTTTGTGAATGTAGGCATATTTCAGATATCTTCTACAGGATTCTATAGATATTGATTTCCAGGTGTCATGTTGGTCACTATTCATCCACTCCTATAACAACAACTTGATGGTGTTCTTTTGTTTTTGTTTTTGTTTTTCCCTCTATCTACTGCCAGCCAGTTGCTACAAAAAGTCAAATTCCCTTTTTAATTATGTTAGTCAATTCTATATTATATATAAAGACTACATTTTTCAGAGATATTCTGCCCTGAGACTTACATTACTGTATTTCCATTAATGATCATCAACTTCTGTACCTCTAGCAATCCTACCTTTTAAATATATTTATTACATACTATTTAGAATGTCAATAGTTCTTTCCGTGTGATGGTTTAAGAATGCTATTGCCATTGCCAGTGGTATCATTCAAAATGGAAAAAGGTTCAGGACTATCACCACCAAATTGGAAGTGCTTTCATGCATAAATAGAGAATTGTGCAGCAAAATTCAATCTTGTCTACAAAAACAATGGGTTGGATTGGAGTGAAGATGTTCCTCAAAAATTTAATAGATCACCAAAAAAGATAATTATTTATTAATAGAAGTGTTGTTTCAATATCTCTCTTAATTGGTAATTATCCAATTAATCTATGCACTTACAGCCTATAAACCATGAACTTCATGGTAGCTGTAGTTGTGTGCTGGTCAGTTGAGACAGTGGCGTGTCATGGTGGGAGGGTGCCATTTTTAATCTGAATTATCCAGATGGAATTTTTAGTTGTACCGATCGGGAAACAATCTGATATTTAGCACTATTTGCAACAAACACTTATGCCTGCCAAAATTTCATGGATCCTGGTAGAAGATATAAGATTCCTTGGTCAGAGACAGAAGGAAATATTCTTACTCCCAGTGAGGGCGAAAATCTGAGTATCAGGGGTTGTATAGAATGATGGAAGGAGAGCCAGCAGACACATGCCAATGCAGAGGGGATTTTCATATAAAAGGAATTGTGATTTTGGGCAATCTAAATATTTTGTGTACAAACATTTCTGCTCTTTATTCCAAAGGGATATATGATCTCTTATCTTCCAAGCTGTAAGCAAATGTTTTCTTTGTTCCTGAAAGAGACATTATCTTCCAAGGCAGTTCCCTACATCCCTACACAAACATTCTTAAAAAGATTTCTCAGAACAAAATGCAGCTGGTGCCTTAGTTGCAAAATAGCAGACGCAAGAGAGGCCCACTGAAAATTTATCCCCAAAATATCCACTTTTTCTTTCTATACTGTCTTTACTTCGAGAGAATTTTTTGAGGTTGCCATTTTATTGTCCATTCTAATTTTTGTCACAGAGATGGAACCAAATACATTTAGTTTGTTCAATACAGCATTTAAAGTCCATTTGCATGACATCCATTGTAGGGATTACTTCCCATAAAATACACAGTATAAATATAGTAATCCCGATAGAAACCCCACCAATTAACCAAGAGTGGCCCTTAGAGAGATCTTTAAAGTCATCTTGGGATTACAGGATGAAAAGATGATGTTTCCTGAAATAATTCAATTTCTCTTATGATCATTACGAAATCATAGTTCACAATGTTTTAGGAAAGGAAACACTTTAATTTCTGTCTTCCATATAGAAGTACAATTCTATGATCACACATTGTGTTTCTGAAAAGAAAGTGAAATTTAAGATTATGGAAGCCTTTCAGGTGGAAACTGTATAAGTTGAGGACACGGTGTGATACTGTTTCCAACTTAGCCTCTCAGCCAGCCAATCAATGACTCTTAATTCAGGCACTCCTACCAGTTAAATGGGCGGCTTTTTGTTTCTACTGACAAAGAAACATAAGGTTCAGACCACGTAGTAAGGGTGGCAGGAAGGTTTCTGATTGCCCCTATATTTGGCCCCAATGACAGTAAAGTAACCTGCTTGTGTATGTGGGAGTTGCTTTTGCCAGATTTTTCTCTTAGAGGATTTTGAATATACCACTGCTACTTCCCAAGTAAACTTCATTGAGTTGCCCTCTCCTTATTAATACCTCTCTAACATTGCACATAACATGATCAGTATTTCTACTCTTAAAAGTTTCTGATGACATTGCCTTATTGATGAGAGTATTTTTGGCCATGCCTGGTAACAACCTACCAATGGTCTTTCGAATGGACCATAGCTAGCTATATCAAATATCTTCTAGCATAAAAGTATCAGGTTAGCATAGTAGTCAAAAGTCAGGTAAAAAACAATTACTGAGAAAAAAAGCGTTTACTACAAACATTTCTTTAATCAGAGTTAAGAATTTTAACTCTGGAATTTTGTGTTGTTCAAAGTTTACTATTATGGTTGTCTTGAAAAATTCCCATTTCCTAATAGGTTGGCCATTTGGAACTGAGTTATGAACAGACAGCTCCTTAAAATGGATGGGGCATTACACACTGCTTATACATAATATTCATTGAAATTATAAAATCAGACAAAGGCAATGGATCTACAAATTAATATATACGGTCACTATTTTTATTTGAAAATACCCAACCTTGACCCTATTTACTTCTACATCTGCATAAATCTCCAGTATCAAGTTCAGAACATCTTTACTGCCCATAGCTAGACCTTACTATATATTGAGCACTAATATCTAGGAAACCTAAATAAGTGAGCATAATACTTGCCTCAAGTTTTTAAAAGTAATTTGACCTAAATACTTGCATCTGCCCGAGATCTCCCAATAGAAGACGGAAGAGCAGATTTTTGACCTCTCAGTTAAACTGTTTCAGATTCTAAGGTTCTAACTTGGTGGGTAAGTTCTGTTTCTGTTCAAGTATTTCTGTTTTAAATCATGACGTACTTATTTTAATTTTAATTTCTCTAGGTTAGAATACATTGAAAAAATGTTTTTTCTTGTTTCTAAATATGGAGGTAGTATCCGAATGGCTTCCCTATCCCATAAGTTTTGATAATGGGCTTTCAACTCTATAGTAGAAAATCATGATAGTTACTAAGTTATTGGGTCAGTTACTGCCCTCATTTTTTTTATTTTTATTCAAAATGGAAAGAGGTTCAGGACTATCACCACCAAATTGGAAGTACTTTCATGCATGAGTAGAGAATTGTGTAGCAAAATTCAATCTTGTCTACAAAAACAATGGGTTGGATTGGAGTGAAGATGTTCCTAAAAAATTTAATAGATAACCAAAAAAGATAATTGTTTATTAATAGAAGTGTTGTTGTTTCAGAGTACCATCTTTAAATTATTTCTTTTTAAACTTGGTGTTTCCTTTAGTAAGATTAAAAAATACATATGTAGAATTATTGCATTGTTATTGATGGTATCATAGTTCATTTGAGTAGTGGTAGGAGAATGCCCACAGGGTAGGTGGTATAAGGAACAAAAATTTATTTCTCGCAGTTGTGGAGGCTGGGAAGTCCAGCATCAAGGCTCTGGCAAATTTCATATCTGGTGAGGGTTCGCTTCCTAGTTCATAGAATCTTTTCTCAATATGTTCTTCATATGGAAGAAGGGACAAGGGAGCTCTCTGGAGTCTCTAAGATAATTTAACCCAATTATGAGAGTTCTATCCTCATGATATAATCACCTTCCAAAGACCTCACATGTAAATACCTTCATATTAGGAGTTAGATTTCAACATACGAATTTTGTGAGGACACAAAAATTCAGCCTTATGCATATTTGTATTTTAGATTGGAGTGAAGGGTAATTGATTTTATACCTCAGTATGACATATGATCTGATTATGGAAAAGATCTGAATATATTGACACTAATTGTGCTAATATTAACTAGAGTAAGGGAACTGCTGTTTTATTATCAATAGGGTAAACATATACGGATATGTTTCCTTATTTACCATTTACTTGAGTTCTAAGAGCTCTTGTCATTACTTTTGAAATTCAGATGAAGAAATTGATTCTTGAGTTGTAAATTACTAATCTAAGCACAAATTTCATAAGTGGAAGGCTATAAGGCTAATTAAGTTTTTCTGGCCTATGATCCTTTACACTATATGATGCTAGGAAAATAGTTAAAAGCATTTCAAAAAAGTAAGAAGAATCAATACCTCAAAACTGTTTTAAAATATACATTTTAGTATTGGAAGCCAGGCATCCTTTAAATTTCTAGCTGACTGTAAACTGAAAGTGTTGAAACAGTATCATGTATAGAATAAATGATCCATATATTTTTCTTAATTATACACAAAACAATTTCACAGTATATGTGACTGAAAGCTTTTAAGTGGTAATTATTGCAGTTAACATAACTCTTCTCTCTGAAATGGAAATACACTGCAAGAAACACACTGACAAGTAATTCTATACAATCGGTGAGGTATGTTTTTGTTGTTCACATACTTGCAGACCTCTGAGATGCTTATTTATTTTGAAGTCTTCCACTTAAATTCATATGGATCTGAATAATTTCCAGTCTAATTTTATTTCCTCTGGTACTGTAAAATATTTTCAATTGAGAAGTGGTATTTATTCTAATGTCATGCTGTGCTCAGAAATCTCACATTTTCTAAAGAAGATGCCAAAGTAATCTGTAGGATCCATTTTCAGTGTTTTCATGATTACAGGAACTCCTTCTGTTTTGAAATTTTTTAGACCTAGTATAGCATAAGCATGAGTGGAAAAGGAATGGATATCTCTTATGCAAAGAATCATTTATGGATCTTTTGTAGGTATACAGATCCAATATCCTCTAGGGCGAGACACAAATCCCCATAATATCCCCATGTGTACAATTTTGCATTTGGTGCTTGGTTTTAGCTGACAGATGGGTAAAATCACAAATAACTGAATGACTCCCTACTGACTTCACAGCTGCACTGTGGAAGCTGAAGCTTGTGAATTACTGCAGGGACGGTCAACAAGAAGCTACACCATATTGCCCATATTCATGAGTAAGGATGTTGTTTGAAATATGAGCTTGGAATTATGCATAAAAAAACAAATTTTTATGAAAGTCTTTTTAAGGTATAATATTTAGTTTAGAAAAGGGTCATAAAATTTTTAGTGGTTCTTGCTATGACTATTATGGAATTTAACAGCATCAAATTAGCATAAATATGTTTTCTCATATTTCTGACTTTTTTCTTAATGGCTTATGTGTCTTTTTAATATAATACTCCACATATTTAATTTGAAATTAAATGGTGTATGAATTTTGTTTGAATTATATTAAGAGATTGCATATGTCTTTCAAAATTCCTGTTTATTCAGAAATGCATATAAGCAATAATAACTGAAATTAATCCAAAATTACACTGATGGAAATGGTCTGAATTTTGTTTTATGACTTAAGTTAGCTTTGGAAATTTTGCCTACCACTTACTCTTCCTTTCTTTTGGATTGTGTCTGACTTTTGCACATGAGGAAGTAGGAGATCTTTCCTCATGTGCTTCTCATTTGGGAAGAAAAAGTGGAGAAAATGCCACTCTTCCTCTCACTACTTCATGAGGAATGAGGAACAGAGTCTGTTTTGTGCTTTAATAATGACATTCTATACACATTAATAAAAATGATCCCAAATATATCACATGTATCAATTGGATTAATTTCATAAAAAGAAATGAATAGGAATGAAAACAAAATTATGAAAGAAGTACATTCTTTTGTCCCTCAGAAATTCCTTGAGAAGGTAGAATGTTTTACCCTTATGGCTCAGGGAAAGAGTGTTCACATGGTACAAGTGGTTTTTTCCAATCTCCCTCAATCTATTGTTTTGAAAAACCATGTAACCATGTGGTTGGTAAACTGTAGCAGAGACTTCACATGATTTTCTGTTATAACAACAAGATTTCCAGGACTCCCTTTCAGTGGAGATATGGCCATGCGGCCACATTTTAGTCAATAAGATGTAAGAAAGTGCTCATTAAAAACAAACATTACGCATGTCCCATGGCTCATTTTCTTTTTTTCTACTTCATTTTCTGGTATGCAGATTAAATGTTACAGTCACCAGTAGCCATCCAATAGATTATGATAATGAATCTCACACATGGGGATGTCAGGATGATAAACTGGAAAGAACCTTTGTTCCTGAGCATTGGGGAGCTATAATCCTAACCTTGTTCTTCCACCTTCCTTCATTTACATGAACAAGAAATACACTACTGTTATGTGAAAACTTACGTTGAACTTCACTGTTTCTTGCACTAAGTTTAACCCTAAGTCAGTATCTAAGCCTGCAGGAAACATTTGAGAAAGCAACATATTTTCTCCTTTCTATCTAATTGAAATTCTGTGTCCTTTGACCAACATTTCCCCGATTCCTGTGCCACTCCATGCTCCCACCAACAGCCCCTAGTAAACATCATTCTTTCTACTTCTAAATTTGACTTCTGAAATTTCTCATATACTTGGGCATTTGCATTTATCATCCTGTGCCTGGTTTATTTCACTTAATATAATGTCCTCCAGGTTTATCCAAGTTGTTACAAATAACAGGATTTTATTTATTTTTATAACTTATCAGTATTCCATTATGTATGTATACCATGATTTCTTTATTCATCCATTGATAGACACTTAAGTTGATTCTATATCTTTGCTGTTAAAAATGATGTTGCAGTGAACATGGGAGTGAAGATATCTTCAAGATACTAATTTTATTTCCCTTAGATATATAGCTAGTAGTGGGACTGCTGGATCATGTGGTAGTAATATTTCTACTTTTATAGTGACCTCTATAGTATTTTCTAAAAGGGATGTACTAATTTACAGTCCCACCAACATTGTTCAAGGGTTTTTCTCCACATCCTCACTGACATTTGTTATCTTATTTATGTAATTTCCATTTTAACAGTTCTGATATTATTTCTTATTGGGGATTTAATTTGTATTTACCTGATGACTAAAAATGTTGAGACTTTCTTCATATATCTGTGGGTGATTAATATGTCTTCCTTTGAGAAATGTCTAGTCACAACTTTTGCCCATTTTAAAAATCAGGTTATTTGTTTTCTTACTATTGGGTTTCTTATATATTTTAAATACTAACCCCTTATAAAATGTATGGTTTACAAATATTTTCTCTCATTCTATGCATTTTCACTCTTTTGACTGTTATGTTGGTTGTGCAGAAGCTTTTTAGTTTGATGTAATATCATTTGTCTATCTTTGCTTTTGTTGTTTGTGATTTTGGTTTCCTGTTCAAAAATATCATTGCTCAGATCAATTACATGGAGATTTTCCTTTTTGTTTTCTTCTAGTAGTTTTAGGTCCTATGTTTAAGCCTTTAAGACATTTTGAGTAGGTTTTTGTATGTGATGTGAAAAGAATATCTAATTGTATTCTTTCACGTGTGAATATCCAGTTGTAGCAACAACATTTATTGAAGATACTGTTCTTTTTCCATTGTGTGTTCTCATCAATGTATTGTAAATCAGTTGATTACAAATTTATGAATTGGAGTCTCTATTCTGTTCCATTGGTTTATGTGTCTATTTTTATACCATGACCATGGCTCTTTTGGTTTCCTTAGCTTTGTAGCACATTTTGAAGTCAGGTAGTGTGATGTTCCTGCTTTGCTTATTTCACTGAAGATTTCTATTGAGAATCCTTCATGGTTCCAAATGAATTTGGGGATATTTATTCAATTTCTGTGAAAAATGATACTGGAATGTTGATATGGTTTGCATTGAATTTGTAGATCTTTTTGGGCAGTTTGCACACTTTGACAATATTGATCTTCCAATCCATGAATGTGAGTTAACTTCCCATTTATCTGAGTTTTCTTCAATTTTGTTCACCAGTGTTTTATAGTTTTCAGTATATAGGTATTTAACTTTTTTGGTTGTTTTTTCCTAAGTACATTATTTATTTTTTCGTAACTATTTTAAATGGTATTATTTACTTGATTTTTTTGGTGGGGGGTGGTGGATAGTTTAATGTTAGTTTATAGAGACACTACTGGTTTGGGGATGTTAATTTTTATCCTGCAACTTTACTGAATTCGTGTATTAGTTCTAATAATTTTTGGTGGAATATTTAGTGTTTTTTATATGTAATTATGTCACCTGAAAACAAGGACAATTTAACTTTTTCCTTTACAATTTAAATGCCTTTTATTTCTTTTTCTTTCCTGACTGTTTTTGACTAGGACTTCCATTACTATCTCAAATAGACATGGCAGAGTTAGCGTCTTTGTCTTATTCCTGGTCTTAGAGGAAACGCTTTCAACTTTTCACTGGAGTTTCATGTTACCTGTGGATTTCTTGAAGATGAGCTTTGTTATGTTGAGGTATGTTTCTTCTATACATAATATGTTAAGCCTTTTTACCATGAGATGATGGTAAATTTTGTCATATCCTTTCTCTGCATCCATTAAGATGATCATGATTGTTGTCTTTCATTCTGTTAATGTGATATATCCCATTTATAGATTTGTATATGTTAAAATATTTTTGCATCCCTGGTTTAAATACCATGTGATTATGGTGAATGATCCCTTAGGTGCACTGTTAAATTCGGTTTGCTAGTGTTTTCTTGAGGAATTTTTCATCTATTTTTATTAGGGATGTTGGCCTGTATTTTTATTTCTTGTAATGTCCGTGTCTGGCTTTGGTATCAGGATAATTCTGGCCATGTAAAAATGTTTGGAATTATTCCCTTTTCAGTTTTTTGAGAGAGATTGAGAATGATCGGTCTTAGTTAATCTTTAGCATTTGGTAAAATTCAGCAGTGAAGTAATTGGGTCCTGGGATATTATGATATTTTCTGTTCAGGTTTTCTATTTCTTTGTGATTCAGTCTTGGTAGGTTGTATGTATCAAGAAATGTATCCATTTTCTCTAGATTACCTAATTTGTTGGCATTTAATTATTCATATTAGTCTCATAATCTTTTGTATTTCTGTGGTATCTAATATAATGTCACCTCTTTCATTCCTGACTTTGAGTCTTCTCTCTTTCATTCTTAGTTTAGCTAAAGATAAAATTGTTGATTTTATCTTTTTTAAAAAACATTTCTTAGTTTCATTGATCTTTTCCATTGTTTTTCTAGTGTCTGTTTTAATTATTTCTACTTTGATTTTTTTTTCATTTCTGACAATTTTGACCTTTTTTTAGTTTATTTTTAAAAAGTTGTTTATTTAAGATCTTTTACCTCTGTTGAGGTGGGTGTTTAGTGCAGTGAACTTCCCTCTTTGAACTGCTTTTTCTGCATCCCATTAAGTTTTGGTATGTTGTATTTCCATTTTAATTACTTTTTTAGATATTTTAAATTTCTTTTAATTTATTCATTAATACATTGGTTGTTCAGGAGCATGTTGTTTAATTTTTATGAATATGTGAATTTGCCAAAATTCCTCTTGATGTTGATTTCTAGTTATGCAACACTGTGGTTTAAAAACATACTTGATATGATTTCAATCTTCTTGAATTTGTTCAGACTTATTGTCTTACCTGTGATCTCTCCTAGAAATATTTTGTGTGTGCTTGAGAAGAATTTGTATTCTGCTGCTCTCGGTCGAATGTTCCGCATTTATGTATCATGTTCATTTGTTCTAAAGTATAATTTAAATATGATGTTTCCTCATTATCTTTTCTCTGAAAATCTGTATCTGTGTATTGAAGTCCCCTACTATTATTAAATTGTACCCTGTCTCTCCTTTCTATTAATATTTGGTTTATATTTTTAGGTGTTCTGATATTAGTTGCATATATATATATATATATATATACACTCACATACACACACACAGTTGGATAAGTTCTTAATGAATTTGCCTCTGTATCACTATATAATTACCTATTTGGGGTTGGAAGCTCTTAGTAAAATCCTTTTTTATAGTTAGAAGAGACTTGACTTGTTACCATCTATGTCTCAACAGGGAAATCATGTTGTCCATATGCCATTTTCATTATTGGGATGTTAAAGGGGGGTAAACATTTACCATTAAATTAGCTTGGTTGAATTCTGTACCAGTTGGAATTCCAGAAAACAGAGTCAACTGATATATAACAAGCATGTGTGCTGTATAAATGGATGATGATTATATACTAAATTTAACTTAGTGTAAGAATTAAATTAGAATTTCTATCTTTCTAACCAATTCACCAATAGAGGATATTGAATAACCAACTTAAGGAAAATTTGAATTTGAATGGAGGATATACCTTTGCTAAATTATTTCCTTAGGGTAGAGGAAAAAAAAAAGAGTAACAAATAGAAAGTATGAAAAATATATCATTTAAAATAAAAAAGGACATATATTTTATACACAGAAATGAATAAATCATGTAGATACACACAAAGATCTAAATGAACTAAGCTACATACTACACGTATATTAGTAGGAAGACTTAGTATCGTAAGTCATAAGTATTGCACATATATGTATTATGACAAAATGTAAAAAAATTCTTGAAGAGCAAGGTGGCATGATATATACTATTGAATATTAACATATATTATCATTACAAATTACAAAATGTTTAAGACTATGTGGAATAGTCCCAGGGATATAAATTAACAATGAAAAGTAATAGAGAAAGACATATGCGTATTATCATTTGACGTCCTATTTAATTGTGATGCTGGGTCAATTGTTTTCCTATAGAACATAAAAGAAATCCAAATCAGTGCCTTATCTCATGCAAACATATAAATTGTACATTGATTAATAATCTGTGTATTCAAAATCTACGTGTGTAAAACCACATTACTTGAAAACTTAAACGTAGTGTTTTGGGTTGGCTAGGGAACAAGAATCAAAGTGAATGATAGAGATAAGAATAATTTATTTTAGAGATTAGATCTTTCACATTTTTTGTAAAGCTAAGATGCTAAAGAGCTAAAAAGAATTGATTAGAATATAAGAGACACAATTAACCAAGAACAACACAGTGGTGCTAGTGAAGAAGTCCATGGAAGGTGGTTTTCTTCATTTCTGGTAGTGGACTTGGAGCCACTGTACAGTGGCTGATAGTCAAGAAGGAAAGATGTATGCAAAGTGAGGAGAGTAAGATCAGAAATCATAAAGACAAATTAAAATCTTTTTCTCACTGCCTCTATGCTTGACATGACAGCTGATCAGCAGGAGAAGTTTATACCACTTGAGCTGGATCTATCTGCACATGCACCTGGCCCAGGAAGCTGTAATGGGAGATCTGATGAGCAGTGGAGAACTGAACCAAAGCCCTTGGCTTTTGCTCCATACCAGTCAGGTGAGCCTGCAGATAAACCACAAGATGTGCAAGTGTTTGCTTACTTGCAATAATACTCACAGCTTAATAGCTTTACTTCTGCCTTACAAACCTAATTGAAAACAAAATAAGAAAAGTCTTATTGCCGACCTAAACACAGAAAGGAGTAAGTAAAGGGTTACTACAACAGGAAAAAAGAAATACAAACTATAAAGTTCAAGTAATGGAGTTAACTAAGCAAAATTAAAGTCTTCTGGTTTTTCAAAAGACAACACAAAATTAAAAATACATGCCACAACCTGCACAATATATTTGCAATACACACACTCATGTAGATTAACAGTTGTAATATAAATTTTCATATAAAGATATGTGCCAAAAGAAAAAAAACAATAGATATCATGAAATAATTGATAGATCAGAAGTTGAAAAGTCAGCAAATGTTTGAAAATATACTCAACCTCGTAATATCCAGTTAATATGCTTTGGAAATGTATGTGGTAACCTCAATTCCATGGGATTGGTGGAAATTAAATAGTTGGATGAAACCAAATGCTGTGAATATGTGGAAGAATAGGGTACCTCAAAAAGTGGTAAGTGGGAAATCCATTAAAATATGCACTAAGAGAAAATTGGGGCAATATCTAGGAAAGTAAAATATTGTCATAACTTTGGGTCCAGCATTTCTACTCCTGGTTATACGCTCGGCAGACATCATCACCTTTGTACAAAAGTAGATTTGTACAATGTTTCTATTTTATCATTTGTAATTACAAATATTAGAAAGGAACAATCCTCTGAAGAATAGGAAAGCTGTGCCCTCTTTTGTCCAAGAAATTTTTATGAAATTCCAATATATTTGTGGATATATCAATATGAATAAATTATCAAACATAATATTAAGCCAAAATGCATAAGTATATAGAGAATAGGTTGTACAAGAAAAACAAAAATGAAATTAAAAGCTATTATACCATATATTTACAAAAAATTACATCCTTTCTATGTGTATCCAGTAACTAAACAAAAAATTCAATAAAAAAGATACATTTAAACCTCTAGATGACTGAGCTAGAATCAGGAATCCAATTCCTGAGCTGATCGGGAATCAAATAATAATTTATTTTTAATTTGTAAAATATAATTTGTAGTTCTTTGGGGAGATACAAATGATTGATAAATTATTATTTATGCTCTTTTTAAGTAGTGATATAAATCAGCCAACCTTCTATCATTGAACAGCCATGGAAAACTTGCATAAGCAGTGACTAGACATTCATGGACTAATTGCATAAATGCATTTCTTTAGCATGAAATTAAGTCTCAAATAAGATAAAGAGCTAAATTTTGTCTAGCAATTTATTTAGTGAATTAACTCTTCAAATATACACCTTTACCTCCAACTTATCTTCCACTCCCACTCATCTTCCACTCCCACTCATCTTCCACTCCCATTCCAACAAAAAAGGGGGAGGGAATAACATGCTAGTGCTGGATTTTAGATCAATTTTCCTTATGTATTCATATGCATGAGCACCTCTGGAGGGGTTGCTGTAAAACATACTGCTGGGCCCCAACCCTAGACTTTCTAATTCGATAGATCTGACATGAAATGACTTGTATTTCTAACAAGTTCCACATGATGTCCATTCTCCTGACCTGGAGGCCACTCTATGACTGCCACTCCATGAGACCCAGGCAAGCAGCACCAGCAACATAATAAGAGCACCATAGGCTTATTAGAAATGCAGAATATCTGGCTCCAACCCACATCTGCTGCACATGTTTTGTATCATTTATAATATAACAGTGCTTTTTAAAAAATACATTTTTCTTTTACAATAGTTTTCTAATTACAGAAAAATTGTGAAGATAGTGCAAAGAGTTCCTACATATTTGACAGTTTCCTTATGTAGTATCTTATGTTACTATAGTATACTAGTCACAATTATTGAACCCATACAATATGTTATTAAATAAAGTTCACAACTTATTGAAATTTCCCTAGATTGTATTTACTATTCTTTTTCTCTTCCAGAATCTCATCATGATATCGTGTTGCATTGGGTACTCATGCCTCCACAGGCTCTTCTTAGCTGTGACTGCTTCGTTTTCCTTGGTTTTGCCCACCTTACGGTTTACAGAAGTAGTGGTCAGGTATTTGGTAGTGTATCCCTCACTTGGGCTTTGCTTGATGCTTCTCTCCTGAGAAAACTGGGGATATGCATTTTGGGGAGGAAGGCCACAGAGGTGAAGTGACATTCTTTTCACATCATATCCGTGCTACATACTATCGAAAGGGCTCATCACTGTTGATGTTAATTGTAATCACCTGGCTAAGATATTCTTTGTCAGGATTTTGACTTTAAAGTTACTCTTTATGCTTTTCTTTCTCAGAAAATGCTTTTTGAGATGAAGTCACTCTGTGCAGCTGACATTTAAAAAGTAGGAAATTATGGTGACAGAGCATCTGTATAAATTATGTGCAGTTCTTTTATTTTCAGAGTTTGGAATTATAGCATTCCTATAAATCTTATTACTAATGGCTCCACGAATTGTGCACAACTGATATGTATTAGTGCACATGTTAAAAGCATGTGGGCATGAGCTGTATTTGAAAAAACGTTCAGATGGAAGAGCTACCTGTTTTGGAGTGAGTCTTAATTGGAACTTAATGATGCCTCCTACTAATTTACTATTTCAGTTGAACCTACAATATCAGCTGTAGCCCAAAAAATATAAGAGCTGCAATTCATGCAATTCAACATCAGCTGCCAAGGCCCACCTGGACTGCACCTGCAAAACCAGCTGTGGTTTCTTTGCTCTCACAATTCATGTCAGGGTTTTTCAGCCAATGCATCATTGGTTTCGAATTTTATATTGTTCCTCTCTCAATCCTCCACCCCTCTAGTTTCTAAATGATAGAGAATAATTAGGTGAGGTTTAAACTCTCAGGACTATTCAGGGTTTGTGGAGAATAGGAAGGTTTCTTCCAGGTTACAGCACAATTTTAAGAGCCTGTCAAGAAGTATCCAATATTAACAAGTAGAAAAGCAGCATGAGTATGAGGATGGAATTTCCCACAATACTTAGTACATGGAAAAAATGTAGAACATACAAAAAAAAAAAAAAAGCAGATTGTAAAAAAATTTCACAAATAAACGTAGTTATAGAAATTAATTTATAATTCACATTTTTAATATTTTTATTATGGTAAAATATATAGTATAAAATTTGCCATTTTAACCTCTTAAGTATAAAATTCAGTGGCATAATTGTATTTAGTTTTGTGCAACAATCACCAGTTTTCAAAAAATTTCAGCACTCCAAACAGAAACTCGGTCATTTAGTAACAACTCCCCATTTTTTATTCCTAATCCATCCCCCAGTAAACTCTAAACTAAATCTTGTCTCTATGAATCTCCCTGTTCTAAATATTTGTTTAAGAGGTATCATACAACATTGACCCTTTTGTGTCTGGCTAATTTCACTTTGCATAATATTTAAAAGCTTTATCCATATAGTGACGTGTATCAGAACTTCATTCTTTTTTATGGCTCAATTATATTCCACAGTATGCATACACACCACATTTTGTTTATCCATTCGTCTGCTGATAGACACACATGGGTTATTTCCTCCTTTTGGTTATTGTGAATAATGCTGCTATAAACACTAGTGTGCATTTATCTGAGTTCATGTTTTGCATTCAACATTTTAAGGTATCACCAAACTTTTCCACAGCAGCTACATCATTTTACATGCGGACCAACAAAGTATGATTCTCCAAATTTCCCAGTTACTCGTCAACTCTTGTTCTCCATTTTCTAACTATAGGATACTAGTAGGTATAACATAATGTCATTGTGATTTTGATTTGCAGTGGCCTAATAACTAATGGTTTTTGAACAACTTTCATGTTGTACTCATTGGCCATTTGCATATCTGTAGCAAAATGTCTATTCAAATCCTTTGCCTGCTTTTAATTGGGTTGTTTTGTCTTTTTGTTGAGTTGTAGGTTTTTAAGTCTTGATATAAATCTCTTACAAGATACATACTTCACAGTACATTGTCTCATCTTTTAAATAAGTTATTTCATTCTCTTACTGATGTTTTTATTATCCAAAGGTTTTAATACTTTTTAAAACTTGTACTGTGAATATGATATGCCCTGTGATTAACAAATTTAATTAAACAACTTAATCTTTAAAAGTAATTGCATGAATATTTTTGTCCTATTTGTTTCGTTCCTACTTCGTGAACACCAACGATCTGTTTGACAGATTGTCATTTTCTGTATTTCATACTAATTCTTTTTTCTTCTGCATTTTTTTCTTTCTAATCTTTGTGAATATATTGAATTTTCTTGCCTTGATAGTCTGACTAGAACCTCCAGCATATATATATATTTTGTTTGTTTGTTTGTTTTGAGACAGAGTTTTGCTCTTGTCCCCCAGGGTGGAGTGCAGTGGCATGATCTCAGCTCACTGCAACCTCTGCCTCCTGGGTTCAAGCAATTCTCCTGCCTCAGCCTCCTGAGCAGCCAGGATTACGGGCACCTGCCAGCATGCACATCTCATTTGTGTATTTTTGGTAGAGACAGGGTTTTTACCATATTGGCCAGGCTGGTCTCGAACTCCTGACCTCAAGTGAACCACCCACCTCAGCATCCCAAAAATGCTGGGATTAGTCTTGAGCCACCACACCCAGCCTCTAGTATAATGTTTAATAATGGATGTGTTCCCAATCTTAGGGGACAAGCAGTTAGCCTTTCACTATTGCATACAATTTTACTCATACAATATTATATATTTTTATTTCTGTATTTTTAGCTTTATTGAGATAAAAAATGTTAATTCAAGAAGCACAACATGTAGATTGCATATATATATATATTGCAAAATTATTACAACAAAATTAATTAAAATATCAATCTACTGAATTTATTTTACTATTCACATGTGTGCATTGGAGAGGACACTTAAGATCTACTCCCTTAGCAAATGTAAAGTAAGTAGTACACTATTTTTTACTATAGTCACCATGCTATAATTTAGATTCTAGAACTTACTCTTAAGTAAAAGTTTGCACCCTTTGACCACAATCTCTTTATTTCCCCCATTTCCCACCCTTGGCAACCACCAACCACCATTTTACTCTCCGTTGTTATAAGTTTTATATATATATATGATTCCAAGTATAAGTGAGATCATACAGTGTTTGTATTTTGTGTTTGGCTTATTTCATTTAGCATAATGCCCTCATTTTATAGCTGAATAATATGTCACTGTAATAGACACACACACACACAACCATTTTGGTTTGACTTGCTTTTGTTTAAGATGTAAAGTTAGGTTATAAATTTAAGATTTTTCTTTTTTTACATTTGTTGGTTATAGGTAAAATATCTAAGTACTGCATTTTCTATGACACATATGACTTTGTATGTGGTGTTTTTACTTTCATTTCTCTGAAGATATTTTTTAATATTTTCTAATTTCCCTTGTGCTTTATTTGATCAATTTGTTTAAAAGTTTGTCATTTAATTTTCATATATTTGTGAGTTTTCCAGTTTTTTTGTTACTAATTTCTGGTTACATATTTTTGTGTTCAGAAGGAAAACACATTGTAATATTTCAGTCTCCTTAAATTTGTTAAGGCTTGTTTTATGGTTTAAGTTGTGGTATATGCTGGAGAATGTTCTATGTAACTCTTTCCCTATCTAGAACTTCCAGTTGTATGTTGAATAAAAAATGTGTCTTCTGTGTTGGGTGGAATAGTTTGTGTATATATCTGGCACGTTTAATTGGTTTATTATATCATTCATGTCCACTATTTTCTTATCGGTTTTCTGTCCATCTCATTAAGAGACATCCAAGTGCTCTTTTGGTGACTGTTTTCATGGGCTATTTTTATATTATTTTACTTTCAGCCTCTTCTTTGCATCTAAAGTAAGTTTCTTGTAGGTGGCACATACAGACAGATCATTTCATTAAATTGTTCTACTAAACTTTGCCTTTTAATTGAAGATTTAATGCATTTTATTCATTACTTATCAAAAAGGAGTTACTTAGCATTTATCCATTTGTTTTATGTTTGTCGTATTTTTTTTCAATTATTTCATTTTTGTAACTAGTTGATATTTTTGTAATGTACCACTTTGATTATCTCCTTTCTTTTATGTGTGTTTTAATTTTGTAGTGGTTACCTTGGGGATTACAATTAAGATCTTACATTTGTAACAACTTAGTTTTAATTATATCAACATTATTTCAGCAGTATACAAATACTCTGCTTCTATACATCATCTACCTCTTTATATCGTTATTGTCACTGACTACATCTTTATACATTACATACCCATTGACATAAGTTTATAATTATTGTTTTGTACTTTTTCTTTAAATTCATATAGGAAATTAAGAGGAGTTTCAACCCCAACGTTTAGTAATATTGCCATTTACATTTACATATGTAATTATCTTATCATCTTAAAAAAATTATACAGACTCAAGTTGATGTCTAGTGTCCTTTTGTTTCAGTCTAAATTCTTTATAGGGCAGGTCTACCAGTAATAAACCCTCTTATATTTAGTTTATCTGTGCATGCATTAATTTATTTTTCATTCTTCAACAAGATATAGATATATAATATGGATATAATTGTTTTACATTAGAAAATTGTGCAACTTACAGAATTATTGTCTCTTTTTTTTCTTTTACAAATTTCTTTTACAACTTTAAATATGTCATCCCACTGCCTTCTGGTCCCCATCATGTTTGATGAGAAATCATCTATAAATTTTACCGGGGATCCCTTCTATGTGAGGATTTGCTTCTTTCTTGCTGCTTTGAAGATTCTATATTTCTCTCTCTCTTTGGCAACTTGATTATAATCTTTCTCTGTGTGGATTTTTTTGGGTTTGTCCTAGTTGGAGATTCTTTAGCTTCTTAGGTATGCAGTTCATATCAGATTGGAGAAGGTTTTGACCACGATTTCTTCAGATATTTTTTCTGGTCCCTTCTCTTCCTCTTCTTCTTCTGAGACTCCTATAAAGTGTAGGTTGGTCCTCTTGTCCCAAATGCCCCTTGAATTCTAATCACATTTTAAAAAATTCATTTTTCTTTCTGCTACTAAAATTGTATTATCAGTTGTCCAATCTTCATCATCTTCACTGATTCTTTACTCAAAACTGTTGAATCTATTTAGTGATTTTTTAAAAAGTTGAGTTATTTTACTTTTGAGTTCTAGAATGTCTGTTTCCTTTCTACCATTTCTAACTCTTCACTGACAATATCACTTTGTTCATAAGTCATTTTTTAAAAATGTTATTTAGTTCTTCAGGTTCTTGAACGTATTTGAAATAGTTGATTTAAAGTCATTGTTTAGTAAGTTATTGCCTATGATTTCTCATGGACAGTTTTTGTCAATCTATTTTTTCTTTTATTTGTATATACTTAAGGGGTAAAATTTCAGTTTTGTTATGTGGCTGTATTATTCAGTGTTGAAGTCTGGCATTTTAGTGTAAACGATCATCACCCAAATAATGTACATTGTGCCCATTAAGTAATTTATCATCCCTTACTCTTCTCCCACCCTTTCACCTTTCTAAGTCCCCAATGTCTATTATTTCACACTTTATGCCCATTTGTGCATATTATTTAGCTTCCACTTTTAAATGAGACCATACAGTGTTTTGAAGTTTAGTTTTTAAGTTGTTTCACTTAAGATATTTCAGTTCCATCCATGTTGCTCCAAAATACCATTTTATTCCTTTTTATGGCTAAATAGTATTCCATTTCATGTGTGTGTATTTATGTGTGTATTATATTATATATACCATATTCTCTTCATCCATTGAAGGATACTTAGGTGTCTGTGTCTGTTATTGTAAATATTACTGCAATAAACATATGAGTGCAGGTATTCTTTAATACATTTTTTGTATGTGTGTGTGGGATACCCCATAGTGACATTGCTGGATTTGTTTCTCTGAGAAATCTCCATACTGTTTTTCAAAGAAGTTGTACTAATTTACACCCCACCTGGTGTATAAGCATTCTTTTTCACTGTGCACCTTGCCAACAAAATTTTTCTATTCGATAGGAACAGACATTCTGACTAGCGTGAGCCGGTACCTCATTGTGGCTTTAATTTGCACTTCTCTGATGATGAGTGGTGTTAAGCATTGTTAATATTCTTATTGTCCATTTGTATGTCGTCTTTTGAAAAAGGAAAGAACTATTCATGTCCTTTGCCCACTTTGTGATAGGCTTATTTGGTTTGTTTGTTGTTGTTCTTTGAGTTCCTTACAAATTTTCAATATCAATCTCCTGTCAGTTGCAGTGTTTGCAAATATATTTTAATCTGCAGGTTGTCAGTTAACATTGTTGATTATTTCTTTTACTGTGCCGAGGCTTTTTAATTAGATGTCATTTGTTTATTTTTGGTTTTATTGCTTGTGTTTTTCAGGGCTTAGTCATAAATTCTTTGCCTACACTGTATTTTATATGCATTGTAGCTTAAGTTTGTTTTTATTTTTTTTTTCCTGATTGTTCTTAATGAACTTTGGACTATTACAATTTGATAGCATTATGTATCAGATTATCTTTCTCAAGGTTTGATTATCTTGATTATTGAAGGCTACATTTGTTCAGCCAGTGTTTTGACAGATATTTTGTTGAACGTCAGGAGCTTAAACAAAATAGTATACGACAAATAACAGTCTTCCCAATCTTTGAGGATTGACCCAGGGCCAGGGCACTCCTTTTACACTTAACGGGGCTATTTGTAATTCTGCCTCAGCCTCAGCTTTGACTTCGTGCTTACACTGAACTTATAGATCAGCCAGTGATGAAAACTTAAGTCTTTTTTGGGCAGATGTCATCTCCTGGACCTGCACATTGCTTTCTAGTTTCTCCAGTACACAAAAGCACATTCGAAGCCATAATTTTTTGAAAAAAACTCATTTCACATCTTCTCTTTTCTTCTTACTCCTTAGACTATGTATTGTATGTCATAACCATAATATTTTACTCCTGGAAGTTTTGGGTTTTTAAATCACTTTTTAATGTTATTGAAAAATGCCTACCCGTTTTCCACCCTGATTGTGTTTCAAGCTAAAAAATACAAACAGATATGAATGCCTTATGTGAGCCCTTCTGTCTCCAGATATATCAGAACTGATAAGTTATATTATTAATACACAAGCGAGACTTTAAACAATATGAATTAAAGAGGGTAACATTATAGTCCTAAAATATAGAATAATTCCAAGTCATCCTATTAATCATATTAAATATTATTATAAACCATAATTAATGCATTCATAATTATATTAATATTTGAATAGAAGTTATAGGATTAATATTTATATTAATAACCTATTAATACTACTTCAATACATAAACATCAAAATGATAGAGATACAAATTCATAATTATAATGGAACATTTTTAACAGATCCAATAAAACACAAGACCAATATCACTACATCTTATACCAATAATACACCAATCTTACAAATATTGATAACTTAATGGTTCATAATGCAACTTCAACAGTCTTCCAAGGACTGAAAGTGTATGTAGTAATTGTAGGACACCAAAAATAATTATGCTGATGTCTAGACAAGGCCTTAAAGGGTTGTGATATTCAATATTCTTCTAAATAGAAAACAGGTCAAAGAGGAAATCATAATGGAAATTAGAAAATATTTTAAAATGAAAGCTAAACATCGGAATGTAACTAAATCCATACATAACAGACCTGTGGCATCTCATATGTGTATTATAAAAGACTGAAAATCCATATATTAAAAATAATCCAACTCAAAATACCAGAAAGAGTTCAAAGTAAATTAAAAATAGGAAAAATATAATAATGTAGAGTAGAGCATAATGAAACTAAAACTAAGCATAAATAAAATATTGTTATTTTCAAGTGACAAAAATGATACATTTGTAGAAGGGCTGATCAGGGTTAGTTGATAGAAGACATATACAACAAAATCACAATGACAAACAGACGTTAGCACCAGATTCTGCCAAAAATAAAACCTATCTTGTTATGAATGATTTTTATCATGAAATAAAAACTTAGCTTTAAATAACAAAGAAAAGATGAAATAGAAAACACATAAACCTTACAACTCATATATTCAATTATAAAATAATTCAACTCCTTAATCTTGTAATATAAAAATTTAAATGTTGCCTATTTAATGATTCATGATGCAAATAATTAACTATAAAACTATACAATGACAGCAGTATAAAAAATATTTGCCACTGAAGAAATTGCAGGTCTACATAATTTATCCTGCAAACTCTAATAATGCTAAAGGAAAAGCAACACGCCTATCTTACAAACCGTTGGCAGAGTATAAACAAAACAGAAAATATGTCACAATTCATTTTCTGAGGCTAACATAACCTCTTTACCAATAACTGAGATGGTAAAATTATGATTTTAAATTATGATTTTTAAATTATTTTTAAAGGGAAAAATCATAATTATAGGTAACTAATTCAAGAACAGAGTGGAAATATTAAGCAAAATATTAGCAAACTGATCAAAACATACATCATCTCTTACTTGGTTTAAATCCAATTCATTTTTACACTAGAAAATCAAATATTGTAATTTATCTGAGATGTTGAATAGGAAAAAAGTCTGTCACAATAAATGCAGAAAAAGCTTTTAACTAGCTGCAATATATATGAATAAGGAAAATGCTCTTAGCAAATCAGAAATAAGAATGAAACTTCCACAACCTGAAAATAGTTACCTGCAAAAGCCAATAGCAAGTATATTAACCAGGAAATATTATTTTTCCTCAGATCAGGCATGAAACAAAGATGTACACTAATGCCATTCCTATTTGACTATGAGCTAAATGCTTTCTCCATTGACTGAAAAGTTTAACAGCTTATCCAAGATCATTTTATTCCATACATACATAATAGCATTTAGTTGTCACTAAGTTTGGTTTATATAGATGACTTGTCTATTCCACTTTTTTCCGCACTGGCTTCTTTCTCTTAAATATGTTGTGATATACATCTATGCTGCATGTAACTGTATTTCACTTAGTTCCATTGCCAAAAAGTATTGCTGTACTATAGTCCGGTTTATTTTCCATCTTACTGCTGATAGTAATTGACTCACTTTTAGTTTGGAGTATTCATTAACAAATCTCGCAAACATTTCTAACACCTTGATACATATGTGCGAAGACTAAAGATTATCTAGAGTTGGAATCGCTGGGTCATACCATACATGGATCATCAACGTTGCCAAACTGACAAAGTCACTGTGCCATTGTATACCCTCTACAGCAAAGTAGGAGACGATCATTTCTTTCTTTCTTTTTTTTTTTTTGAGACAGAGTCTTGCCTGTAGCCCAGGCTGGAGTGCAGTGGCGAGATCTCAGCTCACTGCAAGCTCTGCCTCCCGGGTTCACGCCATTCTCCTGCCTCAGCCTCCCAAATAGCTGGGACTACAGGCGCCCGCCACCACCCCCCCACTATATATATATATATATTGTATTTTTAGTAGAGACGGGGTTTCATTGTGTTAGCCAGGATGGTCTTGATCTCCTGACCTCGTGATCTGCCGGCCTTGGCCTCCCAAAGTGCTGGGATTACAGGTGTGAGCCACCGCGCCTGGCCTTAGGAGACGTTCGTTTCTACGTGGTATAACTAATAACACTTACTATAATCATTTTTTAAATTATACCAGTCTGGAATCCTGTTTAAAATTATATATTCATATTTAGAAAGATTTTCCCTTATGATTTTTGTTTTTCATCTTGTTTAAAAACTTTTTTTTCTAGTTCATTTTTAAAAATTATTATACTTTCAGTTCTAGGGTACATGTGTACAACGTGCAGGTTTGTTACCTATACATACATGTGCCATGTTGGTGTGCTGCACCCATTAACTCATCATTTACATTAGGTATATCTCCTAATGCTATCCCTCCCCCCTACCCCTTCCCCACAATAGGACTCTGTGTGTGATGCTCCCCTTCCTGTGTCCAAGTGATCTCATTGTTCAGTTCCCACCTACGAGTGAGAACATGCGGTATTTGGTTTTCTGTTCTTGTGATAGTTTGCTGAGAATGATGGTTTCCAGCTGCATCCATGTCCCTACAAAGGACACGAACTCCTCATCTTTTTATGGCTGCATAGTATTCTATGGTGTATATGTGCCACATTTTATTAATCCAGTCTGTCACTGATGGACATTTGGGCTGGTTCCAAGTCTTTACTATTGTGAATAGTGCCACAATAAATATACGTGTGCATGTGTCTTTATAGCAGCATGATTTATAATCCTTTGGGTATATCCCCAGTAATGGGATGGCTGGGTCAAATGGTATTTCTAGTTCTAGATCCAGATCCTTGAGGAATCACCACACTGTTTTCCACAATGGTTGAACTAGTTTACAGTCCCACCAACAGTGTAAAAGTGTTCCTATTTCTCCACATCCTCTCCAGCACCTGTTGTTTCCTGATTTTTTAATGATTGCCATTCTAACTGGTGTGAGATGGTATCTCATTGTGGTTTTGATTTGCATTTCTCTGATGGCAGTGATGATGAGCATTTTTTCATGTGTCTGTTGGCTGTATGAATGTCTTCTTTTGAGAAGTGTCTGTTCATATCCTTTGCCCACTTTTTGATGGGGTTGTTTCTTTTTTTCTTGTAAATGTGTTTGAGTTCTTTGTAGGTTCTGGATATTAGCACTTTGTCAGATTGAGTAGATTGCAAAAATTTTCTCCCATTCTGTATAGGTTGCCTGTTCACTCTGTGGTAGTCTCTTTTGCTGTGCAGAAGCTCTTTAGTTTAATGAGATCCCATTTGTCAATTTTGGCTTTTGTTGCCATTGCTTTTGGTGTTTTAGACATGAAGTCCTTGCCCATGCCTATGTCCTGAATGGTATTGCCTAGGTTTTCTTCTAGGGTTTTTATGATTTTAGGTCCAACATTTAAGTCTCTATTTCATCTTGAATTAATTTTCATGTAAGGAGTAAGGAAAGGATCCAGTTTCAGCTTTCTACTTATGGCTAGCCAATTTTCCCAGCACCATTTATTAAATAGGGAATCCTTTCCCCATTTCTTGTTTTTCTCAGGTTTGTCAAAGATCAGATGGCTGTAGATGTGTGGTATTATTTCTGAGGGCTCTGTTATGTTCCATTGGTCTGTATCTCTGTTTTGGTTACCAGTATCATGCTGTTTTGGTTACTGTAGCCTTGTAGTAGAGTTTGAAGTCAGGTAGCATGATGCCTCCAGCTTTGTTCTTTTTGCTTAGGATTGCCTTGGCAATGAGGGCTCCTTTTTGTTTCCATATGAACGTTAAAGCAGTTTTTTCCAATTCTGTGAAGAAACTCATTGGTAGCTTGAGGGGGATGGCATTGAATCTATAAATTACCTTGGGCAGTATGGCCATTTTCACGATATTGATTCTTCCTATCCATGAGCATGGTATGTTCTTCCATTTGTTTTTGTCCTCTTTTATTTCACTGAGCAGTGGTTTGTAGTTCTCCTTGAAGAGGTCCTTTGCATCCCTTGTAAGTTGGATTCCTAGGTATTTTATTCTCTTTGAAGCTATTGTGAATGGAGTTCATTCCTGATTTGGCTGTTTGTCTGTTACTGGTGTATAAGAATGCTTGTGATTTTTGCACATTGATTTTGTAGCCTGAGACTTTGCTGAAGTTGCTTATCAGCTTAAGGAGATTTTGGGTTGAGACAGTGGGGTTTTCTAAATATACAATCATGTCATCTGCAAAGAGGGACAATTTGACTTCTTCTTTTCCTAACTGAATACCCTTGATTTCTTTCTCTTGCCTGATTGCCCTAGCCAGAACTTCCAACACTGTGTTGAATTGGAGTGGTGAGAGAGGACATCCCTGTCTTGTGCCAGTTTTTAAAGGGAATGCTTCTAGTTTTTGCCCATTCAGTATGATATTGGCTGTGGGTTTGTCATAAATAGCTCTTATGATTTTGAGATACGTTCCATCAATAACGAATTTATTGAGAGTTTTTTAACATGAGGGCTGTTGAATTTTGTCAAAGGCCTTTTCTGCATCTATTGAGATAATCATGTGGTTTTTGTCTTTGGTTCTGTTTATATGCTGGATTACATTTATTGATGTGCGTATGTTGAACCAGCCTTGCATCCCAGGGATGAAGCCCACTTTATCATGGTGGATAAGCTTTTTGATGTGCTGCGGATTCGGTTTGCCAGTATTTTGTTGAGGATTTTTGCATCGATGTTCATCAGGGATATTGGTCTAAAAGTCTTTTCTTTGCTGTTGTATCTCTGTCAGGCTTTGGTATCAGGATGATGTTGGCCTCATAAAATGAGTTAGGGAAGATTCCCTATTTTTCTATTGTTTGGAATAGTTTCAGAAGGAATGGTACCAACTCCTCCTTGTACCTCTGGTAGAATTAGGCTGTGAATCCGTCTGGTCCTGGACTTTTTTTGGTTGGTAGGTATTAATTATTGCCTCAATTTCAGAGCCTGCTATTGGTCTATTCAGGGATTCAACTTCTTCCTGGTTTAGTTTTGGAAGAGTGTAAGTGTCCAGAAAATTATCCATTTCTTCTGGGTTTTCTAGTTTATTTGCATAGAGGTGTTTATAGTATTCTCTGATGGTAGTTTGTGTTTCTGAGGGGTTGGTGGTGATATCCCCTTTATCATTTTTTATTGCGTCTATTTGATTTATTGCATCTTTTCTTCTTTATTAGTCTTGCTAGCAGTCTATCAATTTTGTTGATCTTTTCAAAAAACCAGCTCCTGGATTCATTGATTTTTTTGGAGGGTTTTTTGTGTCTCTATCTCCTTCAGTTCTGCTCTGATCTTAGTTATTTCTTGCCTCTGCTAGCTTTTGAATGTGTTTGCTCTTGCTTCTCTAGTTCTTTTAATTGTGATGTTAGGATGTCAATTTTAGATCTTTCCAGCTTTCTCTTGTGGGTAGTTAGTGCTATAAATTTCCTTCTACACACTGCTTTAAATGTGTCCCAGAGATTCTGGTATGTTGTGTCTTTGTTCTCATTGGTTTCAAAGAACATCTTTGTTTCTGTGTTCATTTTGTTATGTACCTAGTAGTCATTCAGGAACAGGTTGTTCAGTTTCCATGTAGTTGAGTTTCTTAGTCCTGAGTTCTAGTCTGATTGCACTGTGGTCTGAGAGACAGTTTGTTATAATTTCCGTTCTTGTACATTTGCTGAGGAGTGCTTTACTTCCAATTATGTAGTCAATTTTTGAATAAGTATGATGTGGTACTGAGAAGAATGTATATTCTGTTGATTTGGGGTGGAGAGTTCTGTAGATGTCTATTAGATCTGCTTGGTGTAGAGATGAGTTCAATTCCTGGATATCCTTATTAACTTTCTGTCTCATTGATCTGTCTAATGTTGACAGTGGGGTGTTAAAGCCTCCCATTATTATTGTATGGGAGTCTAAGTCTCTTTGTAAGTCTCTGAGGACTTGCTTTATGAATCTGGGTGCTCCTGTATTCGGTGCATATATATTTAAGATAGTTAGCTCTTCCTGTTGAATTGATCCCTTTACCATTATGTAATGGCCTTCTTTGTCTCTTTTGATCTTTGATGGTTTTAAGTCTGTTTTATCAGAGACTAGGATTGCAACCCCTGCTTTTTTTTTTTGTTTTCCATTTGCTCGGTAGATCTTCCTCCATCCCTGTATTTTGAGCCTATGTGTGTCTCTGCATGTGAGATGGGTCTCCTGAATACAGCAAATTGATAGGTCTTGACTCTTTATCCAATTTGCCAGTCTGTGTCTTTTAATTGGACCGTTTAGTCCATTTACATTTAAGGTTAATATTGTTATGTGTGAACTTGATCCTGTCATTATGATATTAGCTGGTTATTTTGCTCGGTAGTTGATGCAATTTCTTCCTAGCATCGATGGACTTTATATTTTGACATGGTTTTGCAATGGCTGGTACCTGTTGTTCCTTTCCATGTTTTGTGCTTCCTTCATGATCTCTTGTAGGGCAGGCCTGGTGGTAGCAAAATCTCTTAAGCATTTGCTTGTCTGTAAAGGATTTTATTTCTCCACTTATGAAACTTAGTTTGACTGGATATGAAATTCTGGCTTGAAAATTCTTTTCTTTAAGAATGTTGAATATCGGTCCCCACTCTCTTCTGGCTTGGAAAGTTTCTGCGGAGAGATCTGCTGTTAGTCTGATGGGCTTCCCTTTGTGTGTAACCTGACCTTTCTCTCTGGCTGCCCTTGACATCTTTTCCTTCATTTCAAGTTTGGTGAATCTGACAATGATGTGTCTTGGAGTTGCTCTTCTCGTGGAGTATCTTCGTGGCGTTCTCTGCATTTCCTGAATTTGAATGTTGGCCTGCCTTTCTAGGTTGGGGAAATTCTCCTGGATGATATCCTGCAGAGTGTTTTCCAACTTGGTTCCATTTTCCCTGTTACTTGCAGGCACACCAATCAGATGTAGATTTGGTCTTTTCCCATAATCCTATACTTCTTGGAGGCTGTGTTCATTTCTTTTTACTCTTTTTTTCTCCACACTTCTCTTCTCGCTTCATTTCATTCATTTGATCTTCAATCACTGGTACTCTTTCCTCCAGTTGATCAAGTCGGTTACTAAAGCTTGTGCATTTGTCATGTATTTCTTGTGTTATGGTTTTCATCTCTATCAGTTATTTTAAGGTCCTCTTTGCATTGATTATTCTAGTTATCCATTCATCCATTCTTTTTTCAAGGTTTTTAGTTTCTTTGCACTCGTTACGTAGTTCCTTCTTTAGCTCTGAGAAGTTTGATCGACTGAAGCTTTCTTCTCTCAAATCGTCAAAGTCATTCTCCGTCCAGCTTTGTTCCGTTGCTGGCGATGAGCTGCATTTTTCCCCATCTTTGTGGTACTATCTGCCTTTGGTCTTCGATGATGGTGATGTACTGATGGGGTTTTGGTGTGGGTGTCCTTTCTGTTTGTTAGTTTTCCTTCAGTCAGGACCCTCAGCTGTAGGTCTGTTGGAGTTTGCTTGAGGTCCATTCCAGACTGTGTTTGCCTGGGTATCAGCAGCGGAGGCTGCAGAAGATAGAATATTGCTGAACAGCGAGTGTTGCTGTCTGATTCTCACTCTAGAAGCTTTGTCTCGGGGGTGTAGCCCACCCTGTGAGGTGTGAGGTGTCGGTCTGCACTTCAGTTGAAAATGCAGAAATCACCCGTCTTCTGTGTCACTCATGCTGGGAGCTGGAGGCTGGAGCTGTTCCTATTCAGCCATCTTGGGCATGTCCTAAAAACTCTTTTCAACTCCAAAGAAGTTCATGATAATATTTCGGTACACCAACTGCTTAAAATCTTTATATTTTTATCAAAGAAGCATTATGTACATTTCTATGTATACTTTTTTGGAAATGATATTGTATAGGAATTCAATTTTATTTGTATATAGACATGGCAATGTGGTATCTCAATTTATTAAAATATTTGTTCTTTCCTTATTTATCTACCACAACATATCTCTGATATATCAGGGGTCCATGTAACTATAGGTCTATTTTGTGGTTCTCTTTTCTGTTCCAACATCTGATTTCCAAATGCTTGTACCAATTCCACATTTTCTTAATCACTTTAGCTATATAAAAAGTTATACTATCTTATAGATTCTCATTTCACCTTGTTTTCCTTTAGAAATATTCTGCCTAATAGACTCTCTCTTTTCATTTATATGCATATAATATATGAATACCTTTGTCACATTCAACAAAAATATTTTATATTATTGGAATTATATTGCATATACATAAAAATTTGTGGAGACTTAATATCTTTATAAGGTGGAATTGTCAATAATTCTAAAGGGTCTGGAATTTTATTTTAAATGTCAGCTCTCCAGTTAGCCTGCCACAGTTTCAAGAATGCTGACTTGGGGAACACAGACTTCATACTATGCAAAGATTAGACTGTCTAACCCTTGCCTGAGAAAGAGACATTATTTTATTACATAGGATAAAGTTTACATGGGGTGTTTATTATATTAATATAATCAACAGTTTTGAAAAGATAGTAGGAAAAAATGGAGTTTATGATTCTGAATGAATAACATGCAGAAACATGAGAGGCCCATGAATAGTATTTTTCCCAACAGTAATCTTTCTTTTGGCAATCATGGCATATCTTAATGTTTATGTGTTAATATATGTAGATTTAGGAAGAATATCTCTAGGAGAAAAGAATATTTATGTATGGAGGGTCTTCCAGGGTGCTTGTTTTGCAGGCGATTATCCAGATCTCGAGCTTCATGGTACTTACGTGGATATTCTCTTCATAACTATTTCTTAAAGTATACATACATATTTTACAAAATCTGTAACATATCTCATGAGAAAATAAAATGTGTAAAATAATTCTTAAAAAAATATATAAGCAATACAACCCAATAGGAGACAGGACCAATATGGATTTGAGCTAACTTATTGCTTGATTGCATTTGTTTGTTAGTCGTTGTCTGGCTCTGGTTTTTCTACACTTCTGGGAATATCACTCCAGGGATTCCAACTAAGAGCCTAAAGTTTGGGAAATTATTAAGGGCTTTTGACTTATGTGCCTTATGGAAGAAAAAAGTGCAACCTATGATTTTTATTATTTTAGATCAATGGATTTTACACATGAATGCCTTTGTTAAATTGGTAAAGACTTAGACGCTATGTTTTTGCAAAAAAAAAGTATAAATAGAAATGTACATAAAGACATTGTCTTATCTATAATTTCAAAAGATTCATGGGTCTACCTAAGAACATTCCCAGATCAACCGTCAACTCATGTTAAGAGCCAGTTCTTTCTTCATGGTTTTCAACCTAGTTGAGGATGCAGGACACGTTTTTTTTTTTAAAGCAATTAACAACACTAATGACAACATGAAGAACATTCAAACTGCCAGATGAAAAGCATAGCCGGTAATAAATGTAGTAGTACAGAAGAATGAAGAGTTAGAAAAATCTTGGACACTGATGAAGTGTTGATAGAAGAGATAAGATCCAAATGACGAATAAGATGAAGAAAAATGTAGAGAATGAAGAGGGCTTCTATGTAAAATCAACAGATAGTGAAAAGGCAGAAAAGCAAAATAAATGCTGTTTATTTTTGGCAAGGGTGATGTTGGATGAATTGGGTCAATATTTATGTATCCAATAATGTAAAAGCACTAATTGTATAGACGTAAGAGCAACAAGAGAAAATAATATGCTCAGGACACTGCACTCAAAACGAAGTCACCAACAACTTTAAAAAAGTGATGTCAAAATTAAATCTTAAAACTATGAAAGATAAAGACAAAGACAAGTAAATAGCTGTAGCTAAGGTGAACAAGGAGGCAAAACTTTTCTATGCGGATTTAAAATTTGTTTAATGATGAAGTATAATGTACGGTTCAAACTGATAGGAGTTCAGTAGCAAGGGAGACCAGGATGCTACAGAGTTACTTTTATATCAATTGTTATGCTTAGATTTTATTTTATGAAAAATGAAGACATAGGTAGAGAGAAATAAACACCATTGTGCTGACCTCAGAAGAGAAAGAAATAGCTTTGAGTAAGATGCACTGAATTCTTACATGTTCATTTGCATTACACCAAAACATCATTCTATAAGAAGACAATGTAGCTATGGGTTTTCAAGATGTCAAAGAAATATTAGTCACTTAAGACACATTGGACCTAAAATATGTTTTAAACTAATCATGCCAATTTTTTGGAATTAAAACTCAACATAGTTCTTACATGTTATTGTGAACAATATATTATGACATATAGTGACTATGAAACATACTTTTTTGAAATTGTTTATATCTACTTTTTAAATGGCAAACTATAGTTTGGTAAAAAGAATATGAGAGGTTAATATTATGAAAGAATATCTACATTGATGTAGAATTTAAGGTACAAATTTAGAAATCTAAGTTATTTTAAAATATAATTGCATTGCACTGTTAACAAATATATATCTAAATGACAAAGTGTCTATCAAATAGAATGTTTGAATTATTTAAAATTTTCATTTCCTTATTGATTTGTGTGTTCTTTGTTGATAGTGGACATACTATGTTGCCAATTATTAGATTAACAGTACTGAAATCTGTGAAACGTATTTCACATGTACTTTATTATTATAGGCACAACAAAATGGTGTCAAAACAAGAGTTAAGAGAGCATCCAGCAGCTTAAGGGAAAGAACATCCTACGATCTCATTACATTTTCTGCATAAGGATGCTTGCTTCGGGGACCACTGGATATACACATGGCTCCTACTCTCCTTTTATTATAGTCATAAAGAGCAACTGAAGCTCATAAAAAGTAGCTGGCAGATTTGTAAAAGATATAACAGCTTGTTCACAGAGTTTCTATAGAGCCATCTAAGGAAAATTTCCTTTCCAAAGCATTGCTAGGAGCTATATATCTTAGAACTGCCTACTTTGTCACAGTAAACTGAGTATTCATCCTGTCATCTAGTTTGCCAAACAAGGACCTGTTCTCTTTGACTTTTTCCTCAATAACAGTCGACAGTGTGTACATGAAATATGAGAATTCCATACTTAGAGTTATGGTATCTGTCCTGAGGTGAAGGTCAAAGAGTGTGGGTGTGTGTGTTTGCAAGATAGTTCTTGTTGTAAATTTATTAAATTTATTAATTGGCACCTACTTTATAGCCATTCTGGACATACACATGGGCAGAGGATGTAGCCGCCTTTGTGTAAAAATTTGAGAGGTATTTAACTGTCTCTGCTGACAAGCCTGATGGCCTAAAATGTTCACACTATATAATCTGACCTTTATTTTTAATGAACATAAAGACTAAGCATTATAATGTTATCTAGAAACTAATGTATAGTTGTCCAATAACAGCTAAATTCACTAAAATTTAGTAAGCTAAAATTAGCTTATTAAATAAGTTTCCAATGAATAAATCAACCCTTCTGGGTAATATAAAATGGCAACAATAATTGTTGGGAAGTGTTTCAAAAAGTTCCAGATTATTTACTTCGACCACAGAATCTGGGAAGGGGGAGTTCAGAAAATGTAGAAGGAATAAAGAAAACCCTAAGTGTGTATTAGGACTAAAGAACTCTGAAAGGAAAAGAATAAAACAGAGGCATACAGTGACAGAAAGAAACTGATACGGTTTCCGAAGGCAGCCCAGCTGGAAGGAAATGTACTAACTGCCGCAATCTCCCAGAAACATGAAGTGGGGGTGTAATATGTGATATATCTCCTGTCACAAGGTACCTAATCTACATCAATGGTTTATCAAAGATCTGTATTTCTTCCAGCTCTCTACTCCATCGTCCATGTAGTATAACCCTCATTGGCTGGAATCATAATGACATCTGCATCTGGAACTAGCCACCAGTATAACACCTACAAAATGCACGGCGACCTTCAGACCAAATGAAAAGTCTACAGGATGAGAACCTGAAAATCCAGCAATGAGGAGAAAAAAGTTATTTCCCATTAAGAACACTTTTCAGAAGCGACACAATTCCAGTTACTGATTCATCCCGTTTACTAGAACCTGTTCATCTGGCTATGCCTAAAAGCAAGGGAAACTGAAATAGTGGCTTTTATATTTCGTAACTCAGCCTAACCTAGCTTCAGAAGTTTCAATAAAGAAAATATATTGAAATATTTTTATAGTATCTATTCACTTCAAAATACATTTTTGTCTCAGCTCAATCTTTCATTTTAATATCCTATCATACTCCTACATATAAGTTTAGATATAATTTTAACTTCTTTCCAAGGGACATTGTTTCTTATAATCAAAGCAGTGCAACTATCTGCTAAGTCATTGCTTTCCTATTATAAGCTGTTTTTATTACAATCAACCTGTGCAAAACAACAGCATGCTTTGCAATGATTAAACACATATGAATACTTTCTTGACATAATAAGCAAAACAAGTATGGCCCCACAGTCTCATCTCAGTTTCCATAAGTCACTATCAATTCAGGTGTAAAATACAGAAAACACATGCATTGAAATTTTTGATTCCTCCAAATGAAAGATAAATTATACAGCAATATTGAGTGGTAATCTCTAAAACCAAATGTATGTGTTTTCTACATAAAGCAACACAAACTGATAGGTGTATAACAGCCCAAGAACTGAACGTGTTGACACCAGTCTCAAGAACAGACAATTGATTATCACGATAAAAACTCCAAAATGCACCGGACCTCATGGGCACAGGAGGTCTTTCAGGGAGTGAGCATCATTGTGATAGGATGGATATGGATAGGCTAAGATGTTTCTGAATTCTATTAATATATTCTGTATTCTAGTAATATAGAATATAATACATAGAATATATATAATTAGAATGTATAATTAAATATAATAGAGAACATAATTCTATATTATAATATATATGAACCAAGACAAAATGATTAGGTTAATAAATAATTTTGGAAGGCCAGCTAGACAAAGTAATGTATAGGCCCAACTGAGTGTTGGTGGATAGCAAAATACCATGTCACTATCAAGAAATAGGTCTAATTTAATACCTCTTGGTTTACTTAGTAGAAGTAGCAGTTGTAGTAATATTGTTAGCATAATGCTTTATGACAGTCAAAATCAGAATTATAAAATTATTCTTACTATATAGCTTGTGCTTTTTATTTGAATCCTTAATTTTTAATTACCAAGCAGATTTTATAGTCTCATTTTATATTGTAGTACACATGAAGACAGACAGACATAAACATACACACAAATCCAATTTTTTATCTACTCATACCAATTTAAAAATACATAATTTGGCAAAGCACAATGACTCATGCCTGTAATCCCAGCACTTTGGGAGGCTGAGGAGGGGCAGATCACTTGAGGTCAGGAGTTCAAGACCAACCTGGCCAACATGGTGAAATACAAAACTTAAAATGCAAAAATTAAAAATAGTAAAAATACAAAAATTAGCCGGGCGTGCTGGCGCATGCCTTTAATCCCAGCTCCTCAGGAGGCTGAGACAGGAGAATCGTTTGACTCCAGGAGGCACAGGCTGCAGTGAGTCCAGATCATACCACTACACTCCAGCCTGGGAGACATAGTGACACTCTGTCTCTAAATAAATAATATACAACTCACCAGATAATTTTTTTTTTGACCACTATCAGTCATTTACCTAACAATCTTCACGAAATTGACTTACTTCATTTGGTAAAAGTACAGTGCTATTCCAGGTGAATTCCCTTCACACAGAATTCGTGAAGCTTTTTTTTTTTTTTTTTTTTTTAAATTTATTTATTATACTTTAAGTTGTAGTGTACATGTGCATAACGTGCAGGTTTCTTACATATGTATACTTGTGCCATGTTGGTGTGCTGCACCCATCAACTCATCATTTACATCAGGTATAACTCCCAATGCAATCCCTCCCCCCTCCCCCCTCCCCATGATAGGCCCCTGTGTGTGATGTTCCCCTTCCTGAGTCCAAGTGATCTCATTGTTCAGTTCCCACCTATGAGTGAGAACATGCGGTGTTTGGTTTTCTGTTCTTGTGATAGTTTGCTAAGAATGATGGTTTCCAGCTGCATCCATGTCCCTACAAAGGATGCAAACTCATCCTTTTTGATGGCTGCATAGTATTCCATGGTGTATATGTGCCACATTCTCTTAATCCAATCTGTCACTGATGGACATTTGGGTTCATTCCAAGTCTTTGCTATTGTGAATAGTGCTGCAATAAACATACGTGTGCATGTGTCTTTATAGCAGCATAATTTATAATCCTTTGGGTATATCCCCAGTAATGGGATGGCTGGGTCATATGGTACATCTAGTTCTAGATCCTTGAGGAATCGCCATACTGTTTTCCATAATGGTTGAACTAGTTTACAATCCCACCAACAGTGTAAAAGTGTTCCTATTTCTCCACATCCTCTCCAGCACCTGTTGTTTCCTGACTTTTTAATGATTGCCATTCTAACTGGTGTGAGATGGTATCTCATTGTGGTTTTGATTTGCATTTCTCTGATGGCCAGTGATGATGAGCATTTTTTCATGTGTCTGTTGGCTGTATGAATGTCTTCTTTTGAGAAATGTCTGTTCATATCCTTTGCCCACTTTTTGATGGGGTAGTTTGTTTTTTTCTTGTAAATTTGTTTGAGTTCTTTGTAGATTCTGGATATTAACCCTTTGTCAGATGAGTAGATTGCGAAAATTTTCTCCCATTCTGTAGGTTGCCTGTTCACTCTGATGGTAGTTTCTTTTGCTGTGCAGAAGCTCTTTAATGAGATCCCATTTGTCGATTTTGGCTTTTGCTGCCGTTGCTTTTGGTGTTTTAGACATGAAGTCTTTGCCCATGCCTATGTCCTGAATGGTACTACCTAGGTTTTCCTCTAGGATTTTTATGGTATTAGGTCTAACATTTAAGTCTCTAATCCATCTTGAATTAATTTTCGTATAAGGAGTAAGGAAAGGATCCAGTTTCAGCTTTCTACTTATGGCTAGCCAATTTTCCCAGCACCATTTATTAAATAGGGAATCCTTTCCCCATTTCTTGTTTCTCTCAGGTTTGTCAAAGATCAGATGGCTGTAGATGTGTGGTATTATTTCTGAGGACTCTGTTCTGTTCCATTGGTCTATATCTCTGTTTTGGCACCACTACCATGCTGTTTTGGTTACTGTAGCCTTGTAGTATAGTTTGAAGTCAGGTAGCGTGATGCCTCCAGCTTTGTTCTTTTGACTTAGGATTGTCTTGGAGATGCGGGCTCTTTTTTGGTTCCATATGAACTTTAAAGCAGTTTTTTCCAGTTCTATGAAGAAACTCATTGGTAGCTTGATGGGGATGGCATTGAATCTATAAATTACCTTGGGCAGTATGGCCATTTTCACGATATTGATTCTTCCTATCCATGAGCATGGTATGTTCTTCCATTTGTTTGTGTCCTCTTTTATTTCACTGAGCAGTGGTTTGTAGTTCTCCTTGAAGAGGTCCTTTACATCCCTTGTAAGTTGGATTCCTAGGTATTTGATTCTCTTTGAAGCAATTGTGAATGGAAGTTCATTCCTGATTTGGCTCTCTGTTTGTCTGTTACTGGTGTATAAGAATGCTTGTGATTTTTGCACATTAATTTTGTATCCTGAGACTTTGCTGAAGTTGCTTATCAGCTTAAGGAGATTTTGGGCTGAGACAATGGGGTTTTCTAAATATACAATCATGTCATCTGCAAACAGGGACAGTTTGACTTCTTCTTTTCCTAACTGAATACCCTTGATTTCTTTCTCTTGCCTGATTGCCCTAGCCAGAACTTCCAACACTATGTTGAATAGGAGTGGTGAGAGAGGGCATCCCTGTCTTGTGCCAGGTTTCAAAGGGAATTTTTCCAGTTTTTGCCCATTCAGTATGATATTGGCTGTGGGTTTGTCATAAATAGCTCTTATTATTTTGAGGTACGTTCCATCAATACCGAATTTATTGAGCGTTTTTAGCATGAAGGGCTGTTGAATTTTGTCAAAAGCCTTTTCTGCATCTATTGAGATAATCATGTGGTTCTTGTCTTTGGTTCTGTTTATATGCTGGATTATGTTTATTGATTTGCAAATGTTGAACCAGCCTTGCATCCCAGGGATGAAGCCCACTTGATCATGGTGGATAAGCTTTTTGATGTGTTGCTGAATCCGGTTTGCCAGTATTTTATTGAGGATTTTTGCATCGATGTTCATCAGGGATATTGGTCTAAAATTCTCTTTTTTTGTTGTGTCTCTGCCAGGCTTTGGTATCAGGATGATGTTGGCCTCATAAAATGAGTTAGGGAGGATTCCCTCTTTTTCTATTGATTAGAATAGTTTCAGAAGGAATGGTACCAACTCCTCCTTTTACCTCTGGTAGAATTCAGCTGTGAATCCATCTGGTCCTAGACTTTTTTTGGTTGGTAGGCTATTAATTATTGCCTCAATTTCAGAGCCTGCTATTGGTCTATTCAGGGATTCAACTTCTTCCTGGTTTAGTCTTGGAAGAGTGTAAGTGTCCAGGAAATTATCCATTTCTTCTAGATTTTCCAGTTTATTTGCATAGAGGTGTTTATAGTATTCTCTGATGGTAGTTTGTATTTCTGTGGGGTCGGTGGTGATATCCCCTTTATCATTTTTAATTGCGTCGATTTGATTCTTCTCTCTTTTCTTCTTTATTAGTCTTGCTAGTGGTCTGTCAATTTTGTTGATCTTTTCAAAAAACCAACTCCTGGATTCATTGATTTTTTGGAGAGTTTTTTGTGTCTCTATCTCCTTCAGTTCTGCTCTGATCTTAGTTATTTCTTGCCTTCTGCTAGCTTTCGAATGTGTTTGCTCTTGCTTCTCTAGTTCTTTTAATTGCGATGTTAGAGTGTCAATTTTAGATCTTTCCTGCTTTCTCTTGTGGGCATTTAGTGCTATAAATTTCCCTCTACACACTGCTTTAAATGTGTCCCAGAGATTCTGGTATGATGTATCTTTGTTCTCATTGGTTTCAAAGAACATCTTTATTTCTGCCTTCATTTCGTTATGTACCCAGTAGTCATTCAGGAGCAGGTGGTTCAGTTTCCATGTAGTTGAGCGGTTTTGATTGAGTTTCTTAGTCCTGAGTTCTAGTTTGATTGCACTGTGGTCTGAGAGACAGTTTGTTATAATTTCCGTTCTTGTACATTTGCTGAGGAGTGCTTTACTTCCAATTACGTGGTCGATTTTGGAGTAAGTACGATGTGGTGCTGAGAAGAATGTATATTCTGTTGATTTGGGGTGGAGAGTTCTATAGATGTCTATTAGGTCTGCTTGCTGCAGAGATGAGTTCAATTTCTGGATATCCTTGTTAACTTTCTGTCTCGTTGATCTGTCTGATGTTGACAGTGGAGTGTTGAAGTCTCCCATTATTATTGTATGGGAGTCTAAGTCTCTTTGTAAGTCTCTAAGGACTTGCTTTATGAATCTGGGTGCTGCTGTATTGGGTGCATATATATTTAGGATAGTTAGCTCTTCCTGTTGAATTGATCCCTTTACCATTATGTAATGGCCTTCTTTGTCTCTTTTGATCTTTGATGGTTTTAAGTCTGTTTTATCAGAGACTAGTATTGCAACCCCCGCTTTTTTTTGCTCTCCATTTGCTTGGTAAATCTTCCTCCATCCCTTTATTTTGAGCCTATGTATGTCTCTGCGTGTGAGATGGGTCTCCTGAATACAGCAGACTGATGGGTCTTGACTCTTTATCCAGTTTGCCAGTCTGTGTCTTTTAATTGGAGCATTTAGTCCATTTACATTTAAGATTAAGATTGTTATGTGTGAACTTGATCCTGCCATTATGATATTAACTGGTTATTTTGCTCATTAGTTGATGCAGTTTCTTCCTAGCCTCGATGGTCTTTACATTTTGGCATGCTTTTGCAATGGCTGCTACCGGTTGTTCCTTTCCATGTTTAGTGCTTCCTTCAGGGTCTCTTGTAAGGCAGGCCTAGTGGTGACAAAATCTCTAAGCATTTGCTTATCTGTAAAGGATTTTATTTCTCCTTCACTTATGAAACTTAGTTTGGCTGGATATGAAATTCTGGGTTTAAAATTATTTTCTTTAAGAATGTTGAATATTGGCCCCCACTCTCTTCTGGCTTGGAGAGTTTCTGCCGAGAGATCTGCTGTTAGTCTGATGGGCTTCCCTTTGTGGGTAACCCGACCTTTCTCTCTGGCTGCCCTTAAGATTTTTTCCTTCATTTCAACTTTGGTGAATCTGGCAATTATGTGTCTTGGAGTTGCTCTTCTCGAGGAGTATCTTTGTGGCGTTCTCTGTATTTCCTGGATTTGAATGTTGGCCTGCCCTACTAGGTTGGGGAAGTTCTCCTGGATGATATCCTGAAGAGTGTTTTCCAACTTGGTTCCATTTTCCCCCTCACTTTCAGGCACCCCAATCAGACGTAGATTTGGTCTTTTTACATAATCCCATACTTCTTGCAGGCTTTGTTCATTTCTTTTTCTTCTTTTTTCTTTTGGTTTCTCTTCTCGCTTCATTTCATTCATTTGATCCTCAATCGCTGATACTCTTTCTTCCAGTTGATCGAGTCGGTTACTGAAGCTTGTGCATTTGTCACGTATTTCTCGTGTCATGGTTTTCATCTCTTTCATTTCGTTTATGACCTTCTCTGCATTAATTACTCTAGCCATCAATTCTTCCACTTTTTTTTCAAGATTTTTAGTTTCTTTGCGCTGGGTACGTAATTCCTCCTTTAGCTCTGAGAAATTTGATGGACTGAAGCCTTCTTCTCTCATCTCGTCAAAGTCATTCTCCGTCCAGCTTTGATCCGTTGCTGGCGATGAGCTGCGCTCCTTTGCCGGGGGAGATGCGCTCTTATTTTTTGAATTTCCAGCTTTTCTGCCCTGCTTTTTCCCCATCTTTGTGGTTTTATCTGCCTCTGGTCTTTGATGATGGTGATGTACTGATGGGGTTTTGGTGTAGGTGTCCTTCCTGTTTGATAGTTTTCCTTCTAACAGTCAGGACCCTCAGCTGTAGGTCTGCTGGAGATTGCTTGAGGTCCACTCCAGACCCTGTTTGCCTGGGTATCAGCAGCAGAGGCTGCAGAAGATAGAATATTTCTGAACAGCGAGTGTACCTGTCTGATTCTTGCTTTGGAAGCTTCCTCTCAGGGGTGTACTCCACCCTGTGAGGTGTGGGGTGTCAGACTGCCCCTAGTGGGGGATGTCTCCCAGTTAGGCTACTCAGGGGTCAGGGACCCACTTGAACAGGGAGTCTGTCCCTTCTCAGATCTCAACCTCCGTGTTGGGAGATCCACTGCTCTCTTCAAAGCTGTCAGACAGAGTCGTTTGCGTCTGCAGAGGTTTCGGCTGTGTTTGTTATTGCCCTGTCCCCAGAGGTGGAGTCTACAGAGACAGGCAGGTTTCCTTGAGCTGCTGTGAGCTCCACCCAGTTCGAGCTTCCCAGCGGCTTTGTTTACCTACTTAAGCCTCAGCAATGGCGGGCGCCCCTCCCCCAGCCTCGCTGCTGCCTTGCTGGTAGATCACAGACTGCTGTGCTAGCAATGAGGGAGGCTCCGTGGGTGTGGGACCCTCCCGGCCAGGTGTGGGATATGATCTCCTGGTGTGCCTGTTTGCTTAAAGCGCAGTATTGGGGTGGGAGTTACCCGATTTTCCAGGTGTTGTGTGTCTCAGTTCCCCTGGCTAGGAAAAGGGATTCCCTTCCCCCTTGCGCTTCCCAGGTGAGGCAATGCCTCGCCCTGCTTCAGCTCTCGCTGGTCGGGCTGCAGCAGCTGACCAGCACCGATCGTCCGGCACTCTCCAGTGAGATGAACCCAGTACCTCAGTTGAAAATGCAGAAATCACCGGTCTTCTGTGTCACTCGCGCTGGGAGTTGGATACTGGAGCTGTTCCTATTCGGCCATCTTGCTCTGCCCTCTCGTGAAGCTTTTCAACGTTCTCAGCTGATTCTTGATAACATTTTTTACTCTAACATTATAATGCACATTTGTTTGCATACACTTATTATATACTCTATTACATTTACAAATTTGAACTATATTTAAATCCCAAACAGCTTTCTCTAGTTTATTCATTATCTGTTTTACTAATGTTACATTTTTTATGGTATGTTAGGTATGACTCAAATTTTCCTTAACCCTTACTAGGATTATTTTTGTTATAGAAACGTACATTAAGGACAGCCATTTTTTATTTTTTTAAAAAGATGTGTAAGATTTAAATTAACAATGATGTTCATCTTTTACTAAACTTTGGTTAAAAAAGTAAAGAAATATGAGCTCAGTTAATATAAATGCTTTACCCAGTTTTCATAAAGGGAAATGGACATAGATCTGTGTAATTGAAAATTTTTAAACAATTTATGGATAATTAAGTAAACATTTTATTATTATGGTAAGTGCAGTGATTGAACAGGAAGTAATTCCCAGTGAATGGGAAGAATAGACCAGAGGCCTCAGAAATAATTCCTCACATCTACAACCATCTGATCTTTGACAAACCTGACAGAAGCAATGGAGAAAGGATTCCCTATTTAATAAATGGTGTTGGGAAAACTGGATAGCCATATGCAGAAAACTGAAACTGGACCCCTTCCTTACACATTATACAAAACTTAAGACAGATTAAAGACTTAAATGTAGGACCTAAAACCATAAAAACCCTAGAAGAAAACCTAGGCAATCTCATTCAGGACATAGGTATGGGCAAAGACTTCATGACTGCAATGCCAAAAGCAATGGCAGCAAAAGCCGAAATTGACAAATGGGATCTAATTAAGCTAAAGAGCTTCTGCAAAGCAAAAGAAACTATCATCAACATGAATCGACAACCCACAGAATGGGACAAAATTTTTGCAATCCATCCATCTGACAAAGGGCTAATATCCAGAATCTATAAGGAACTTAAACAAATTTACAAGAAAAAAACAACCCCATCAAAAAGTAGGCAAAACATATGAACAGACACTTCTCAGAAGAAAACATTTATGTGGCCAAAAATTATATGAAAAATAGGTTATCATCACTGGTCATTAGAGAAATGCAAATCAGAACAACAATGAGATACCATCTCATGCCAGTTAGAATGGCAATCATTAACGAGTCAGGAAACAACAGATGATGGAGGATCTGAAGAAATAGGAAGGCTTTTACACTGTTCATGGGAGTGTAAATTAGTTCAACCCTTGTGGAAGACAGTGTGGCAATTCCTCAAGGATCTACAACCAGAAATACCACTTGACCCAGCAATCCCATTACAGGTATATGCCCAAAGGATTATCAATGATTCTACTATAAAGACACAAGCACACATGTTTATTGCAGTGCTATTCACAATAGCAAAGATTTGGAACTAACCCAAATGCCCATCAATGATACATTGGATAAAGAAAATGTGGCACATATACACCATGGAACACTATGCAGCCATAAAAAACGATGAGTTCATGTCCTTTGTAGGGACATGGATGAAGCTGGAAACCATCATTCTCAGCAAACTAACACAGACACAGAAAACCAAACACCATATGTTCTCACTCATAAGTGGGAGTTGAACAATGAGAATACATAGACACAGGGTGGGGAACATCACACACTGGGGCCTGTTGGAGGGTGCGGGGCTAGGGGAGGGATAGCATTAGGAGAGATGCCTAATGTACATGATGGGTTGAAGGGTGCAGCAAACCACCATGTCAAGTGTCATTCTGCGCATGTATCTCAGAACTTAAAGTATAATTTAAAAAAAGGAAGTAAATCATTTCCTCAAATATACCTTAATTAATAAGAAAGAAAAACAGAATCCAAATATCACCTACATTACTGATCAAATTGATTTTAAGGTTAAAATCATCTTATTCACTAAATTCTCAGTCTAGTGTTTGTAAATTTCAACTAAAACAATTGCAGAGAATACTCACTTACATGGCTCCTTCTCACAGCAATCTAGAAAAACAAAAGATAAAGAAACAAATTTATCCTACATCCAGAAATCTTGATAAATTATTAAATAATTCTGACCAATTAAGAAATGTAAATACTATTGCTGACTTACCAGAGAACTCAGATCATCTTTGTCTAAGGAAGTGAAAGTTGCAACTCAAACTCATTTGTATTTAAAGAAAATCTCTTTACGTAAAAATCATTTGTGGGAGAGAGATGTTTCCCCTAATAACTATGGTTATTACCTTAAGTAAAATCTTACATCTTTTGAAGGTATTAATAGGTTATGGAATATTATTGTGATTTTTGGTATAATAATTTCTATAAATAATGAAAATGAAAGACGAACAAATATGTGGCAAAAGAAAATCTCATTCACATAACATTAGATTCTATTAGCTAAACCTTTACTTTTTTTTTTTTTTTTTTTTTTTTTTAAACCAGCTACACAGTTCATATCATTTGTTACCTTAAAGTGGAAGGCTCCAGAGACAGCTTCTTATGAATACTTGCTGAAAGATCTTTGAGGTCAAAAAAGTGATTTAACCTCAGAGATTGGCCTCAAATTCCATAGAGTGCAGAAAAAGAAAAATATAATTTTATTTCTAGGACATTCAGCAGCTAGGGATTTCAACAGCTATAAGCCAACACATGATTTGTGTTGTAATAACCAGTCATGGCAGCCACATATTTTTTGATTTACGTTTAAAAGTGCTTTATACAAAATCTTTTAAATATGCTTGGAT
Organism: Macaca nemestrina; assembly: GCF_043159975.1. Lineage (NCBI taxonomy): Eukaryota > Metazoa > Chordata > Mammalia > Primates > Cercopithecidae > Macaca > Macaca nemestrina. Next base: position 26,298,967 of record NC_092140.1, read on the forward strand.
ACTCTGTAGCTTTTGTGTCAATTATGGTGCGTGCATTTGCATCACACAATGCCTCAAAATTTGAAGAAAAATGATGTCATGTGGATTTATAAAGTCAATGAAGTATGTAGTTAGCAAAATTAGAAAATTAGTTAGCAAAATTAGAAGGAAATCATAGTTACAATTACACAATTCTTACTACTAGTTCAGGTCTTGATCTTACCCTTTATTTTCAAGATAAACATTTTACAGCCAATGGACATTTTACATTGTACAAATACTTAACGCCCATCTCTTAATTTGTAAACACTGATCCCTGGGTATTGCTCTACACATAAGGTACACTTGAATGCTGTAAAAGTAAATTTTCAATTTAATTTCACATAGTGAAGTGAAGAAATGAGTTTGCTTCAACAAATATACCTTGGCTGTTAGCAATAATGCACATCAGTGGTTTTGTTTCATACATTAAAAAAGGAAATACAATACTCATTTCTTTAAAAAAAATAAACGTATCTTTGCTGAGTGCTGCTATGCAATATGTCAATATTCAATTAGCAGTATGTGAGAATATTAACAACTTTTATTTTACTATTTTGTGCCCAAACATTGAGACAAGATGTCTGCTACCAAGTGGACATGAATGAGACAATGTACAATGATTTATTGAGTTCTGGAGTCTTCAAGATTCTTCAGAGTGAAATAAGAAAATCAGAAGAAAACAAAGGCTTATTCCCAGTTTTTAAGCCAAAGAAACACAAGAAAAAGTTTTCTCAATGGCTACCTAAATTGGAGCTTATTTGTCTAAAATATACAAGCTTTAGGATATGGTGATACAGAGTATCAGTGGATTAGATTTTGAAAATGCCTTGAAACTTAAATTCTGTTTTGACTGTTAAGAATCGAATACATATTTAATGGGTTAATGTTGGCAATAATCAAAGGTGTTTTAGCTAACATTCATGTATAAACAAGGACAAACATTGTCAAATGTGATAATTACTTCATAAGTTGTAAATTCATATGGAAAATGCATTTACTAATTCAGTCAGGGGTAAGCTGTGATGTTAGGCATAAGAAATCTGTGTAATGTTATGTACAAGTCCCATAATATTAGGTATAAAAATCACCAATATTCTTTTTAAATAAACAAAACAAAAAAAACTGAGAATGCCAAGGAAGATTTAAAAAAGGAAAAGCAAATGATAAGGTACACCAAATTCCCGATTATATTACTATCCTTGTGCTTTACCTTTCAAAAATCTGCCAGTGAGTACCTTGATTTTGTTTTGTTGTTATTAAATAAAAGTTTAATAAATCTCAACCCAGGGCACACATTAGCAAAAAAAAAAAAAAAAGTTGAAAATATACAGTTCTTCAAGAGATACAATATTATGAGCATCTCATAAGAATTTATTCCATAGCCACTAATGCTAAAGAATACTCCAAAATCTTGTCAAGTGAGACTTAATCTAGTGTGCAATTTATTTATAGGCCTTAGTCCTTCATATCCATGGGTTTGTCTTCCATATCCATGGGTTCCACATCAATGGATTCAATCAATCTTTGATAGAAAAGTATTCACTAAAAAAAATCCCATCGGTACTGAATATGTATGGACTTTTTTCTCTTGTCATTATTCCCTAAACAATACAGTATAACAACTATGTACATGGCACTTACATTGTATTAGGTATTAAAAGTAATCTAGAGATTATTTATACTATTTGGAAGGTTGTGCCTAGATTATATGCAAATATTACACCATTTTATATCAGGAACTTGAGCATCCACAAATTTTGACATTTGTGAAGCTCCTTGAACTATTCTTCCATGAATATTAAAGGATGACTGTTCAATGTGACCCATGCAAGGTACCTAAAGTACTGGATTGACAGGCAATTTTCAACACATGAGAATTTGTTTGTTTCATTTCTAATTTTGGTTCTAGGATAGGGAAAATCTTTTGTATAAGGCAGTCCTGCCTCACCAAACTCTTGCCTATGGAGATCCTAAGCATGCAGCATCTTCACAAAACCCTGGTATAATAAACTTTATTATTCCCATTTTCCTTTCTCATAGTTTGTCAATAAGGAAATGTCGAAACTTTTGAGACAGAAACATAATAGACAGTTTTAGAGTGGAGGCAACAAATCTACATAGTAAGGATATCTGCATTATAATACACATGCCAAAATAGTGTTAGGATATATTTAGGAGTCTTTCCCATCCCAATACACCTTGTTCTGGAGGCTCCTCTGCAATTATCCCATTATGAATTTTGATATGCTTCAAGATGATCAAAATGAAATACTTAAAAATGCTTTATTCAAAATCTTTTAAATATGAATAGCCTTCTTTGTAGCCAATATGGATATGTATATACCCACATATATGCAATGTCTGCATACACACACATATACCCTCACACACATATGCATAGTCATATATTAATTTGAGAGATAATTCAAAACTATGAAAAATAATATATCAAAAATGTATGGCCTTCTTGGCAAGCTTATATATAACTATGATTTATATAGAGTTCACATTATTTCCATCTCTAATCATCTGCTGGAATTTTTTAATTTGCTTATTATACCACTTATTTTAAACTATTCAATTTGATACAGTGAGGCTATGTGTCCACTCAAATCTCACCTTGAATTGTAATAACCCCCACGTGTCAAGGGCGGGGGACAGTTTTAATTGAACCATGGGGGCAGTTTCCCCCATGCTGTTCTCATGGTAGTGAATAAGTCTCACGAGGTCTGATAGTTTTATAAATGGGAGTTCCCCTATACAAGCTCTCTTTTGCCTGCTGCCATGTAAGGCATCCCTTGCTTCCCCTTCGCTTTCCACCACAATTGTGAGGTCTCCCCAGCCATGTGGAATTGTGATTCAAATAAACCTCTTTCCTTTATAAATTATCCAGTCCTGGTTATGTTTTTATTAGCAGCATTGAGAACAGACTAATAAACCGTTCTTCAGGATTTATAGTCTAAATTTTCTCAACATTGGAAGAAATTGGAGAAAAATCCTGATGCATACCAATAAACTAAAATCAAAATGCTAGAATATAGTTTAAAAGTTTTAAAAATATAGAGTGATGTTATCCAAAGTATGTTAAATAACTACTATAAGTGTTACTTGAAACAAACAAAAAAGAATTCTGTACAGTAAAAAGAAAAGAAAGGAAAACAAAATTGGCCTAGACACAATAAGACATGCTTGTAATCATAGAACTTTGGGAGGCTGAGGCCTGCAGATCACTTGAGACCAGCCTGGGCAACATGGGGAAACCCCATCTCTACCAAAAAAAAAAAAAATCAGGGTCTTGTGACACGTACCTGAATTCCCAGTTATCTGGGAGGTTAAGATGTGAGAATAACCTGATCCCAGGAGGCTGAAGCTGCAATGAGCCATGAATGTGCTCCTGCACTCCACCTTGGGAAACAGAGCAAGAACCTTTCTTTAAAAAAAAAAAAAAAAAAAAGTAAATACCATTGAAATAATCTGTCTCTCATAGATAGAGGGATTCATCCACAGATAGAGACATAGAAGCAGAGATAGGTCAGAGATAGGTGGATGGATATAGATATATTTTCCCCAAAACATAGGAATCAATGGAACATACTTTGGGTAAAAAGAAAAAGGAGTTTACACAGTAGAAATTTTTTAAAACGTTTTTCTTTGTAGTCCTGTAACAGTCTGTTTCACACAAACTTTCCTCCATTTAATCCTAATCCTCACTCCTTTATAAGTAACTGAAAGCATATTTTATTTATTTTTTTAAAATCTAGTAAACATTTTGGCTCATTTAAAAATCTGAGGTAAAATTTTTTTAAAAAAGTTGAAGACTAACATGATTGGCTATCTCTCTTATGTAAAAGCAAGTACTAGATTATAACCACATTCTTTATGTCAGAATATAGAAATATAAATACAAGCTTTCTTTTTCTGATCTCTTGCAAAGTTACCAGCACTGTCTTTTCTTATGTAATTTATCATCTTAAAATGAAGTTTTTTTCCCTATAAATATGATAACAAAATCTTATAGAATGTTAAATTTTCAACTAAGAAGACTCAGAGAGATATATGAGTTTTTTCTAGTGGGTGAAATCGCATATTTTTTTTAACCATAAAATTTTGTAGGTAGCTCAGGAAATGGTAATTTGATTTGGGATTAGATCTATGACTACTTAGAAAAATATATTTTTTCTTTGTGAATACTTATGGAATAAAAATTTATAGCTTTGGACAAATCTCTTTGCCTAGCTTGTTAAAAAGCATTGTGACAAGTATTGACAGGCAAGAGAGAGTTAAGATGATAGGTAATACCTGTTTCTGGAAAATGAATGTAATTTAAAAATACATTTCCTGTTTTCCCGACTTTGAAAGATTCAAAAAGCATAAGCAAGATTTTAACAGCATTTGTGACCCCCAAAATATATTTGTATTGCTTCGTGACATACCCTTAAAATACAATTTTCATGTGTTATATGTCATTCCCCTAATAATGCATTTAATATCTTCAGTTGTTCACGAGATTCCATTTAGAAGTGTCACTTCCTTTAAGAAAAGTATATTTAATGTCAATAAATGAGTACTAACAGTATGCAAATAGTCTTTTATAATCTGGTCTCATGCATATTACATCAACGCTGTGTAATAGCTATATAAATTACTAGAAGCATTTACATTTTGTCTTAGAGTTTTAAAATGGCTTTTCCTTATAATTTTGTTCCTGTTTTATACAATAGTCTTTGAGGACTAATAAGGCAGGTATCATCATTCCTATTTTAAAGATGGGAGTAGTTGTCTACTAGTATGTGCAAGACAGTGGAGTATGTGAGTTAAAAACACAGCTCAGCTAAGGGACACAAATGCAACCGAAAGAAAAAGGCACAAATTAAATTCAGTTACTTAAACATTACAAATAAAATTATATCTGTAAGACCTTGAGTAATATGACTAAGAGGTGGGGATAAATATTATAGAGGTAAAGCAGGAAGAGTACAACTGTGCTGACAATGGGGCTAGAGGTTCTTGGTCATGCTGATACAAGAACAAATGATCTGAGTTAACAAGTCCTCTCATCATCAGACAGAATCTCATCAGAAAGGACTTCTCAAATGCTTCAGTTAGCATCACATAAATTAGGCTAAACACTAACCCATCACACTAACTCTCAGACACAAACACACACACACACACACATACACACACACACAAATACACCCTTTATTTCATGCATCTGTCACCCTGTTGCTTACTAAGGCAATTTTAGGTGTTGATATTCTGAATATTAATGGTACTGAGTTCATTATTATTGAACAGCACTTTTTGCCATTTCTCTACCATACCTCATTACTTCCACGACTTTTGAAATGTTGAGACGTTGAAACAAGCAGTGTGTATGTACGTATGTTTATGTATATACACAACACACACACATATCTTTTCCTACTCAGGTTTAAGTCCTCCCATCCTACACTATTGCAGAAAAATTGCTGTAACTAAATATTATAAAAATATTTCTTAAGGCATAATACAATAAATGATACATACCTAAAGAGTACAGTTCAATAGGTTTTGACACCCATGTACACTCATGAAACTATCACCACAATCAAGAAAATGAAAAATTCCATTACCTCCAAAGTATATTTGTACTTAAGGAAACAGCTATAAGGTTTTGCAAACTATTTTCACAATTAGATTTACCTCTGCTTGACAGGCAGATCTGAAAGGGCCACGCCACACGTTTAATTGCATGAAAATAACCTGCCTGATTCAGCAACCACAGAATAATAATTTTAAAAAGCAAGATTCAAAAAACAGTGGGCTTCTGATTAAAACATACATGAGAGACTGATGATACTTTGAACAAAAAAAATGTTGTTAAAAATATTAATAACATACAAGAAAAATTTAAAACCTTAAAGGAAGACAGACAGTCTGCAATTTACCATGGTTTGACTTACAATTTTTTGACTTTATGATAGTGTAAAAATGGTATTCATTCACTACGCTCCTTGATATATTGTGGGGTTACATTCAGATAAACTCATCCTAAATTGAAAATATAGTTGGAAAATGCACTTTCCAGTTACAATATTTTTAACTTACCATGAGTCTATTCAGATGTAACCTCCTTGTAAGTGAAGGAGCATCTGTAATAAAATTTTTAGAATAATAATAATGATAACACATAAATGAAGAATAAGATGGTCACATCTGAGGACTACTGATGGCTATAAAAATCAAACGGGAAACAAAGTATAGAGAAATGTTGTTGAATCTGAGATTATGATGGAAAGATTACATAATTAGCAGATATACACTATAGATCTATATTTTGAAGTGTGTATGTGCTAATTGTGTAATCTTTCCATCATGATCTCAGATTAATAAAGGAATAATAAATACAATTAATAAAGGAATAAATACAATGAGGAAGAGGAAATTTTCACAAATATAATTTTTATAAATATTTGCAAATTAATAAAGGAATAAATAAATACAATGAGGAAGAGGAAATTATTTCAAAAACATATAAAATAATTTATCATGACAAAACCTGATCCGTGTTGAAAAATTTGATTTAGTTTCATGCAGAATTGATCAGAAAAAAATGTATTGATAAAATTATCAAATACCAAAGTTAAAGACAAAATATTACTAACCACCGTCGAGAAAAAAGTAACTTGCAAAAGAAAAATTATAATACCAGCATTGGAATTTCAGCTAGAAAACAAGACAAGGAAATCTGTAAAGAAAAGGATAACAATCATCATCCTCCCCCTACACATAATTTGAGTAAAAAAAGAGATATTTTTCATACCCTCAGAAATCCAGTTATATTTTATATCTTTACTTTACTGAGGAAAATAATTAGAAACCAAATGACATTCCAGAATTGAAACCTACAGAACAGGATACAAGAAGAGGGATTGTGAAAGAAGTAAATTTCCGTTGAAGGTGATCAACCAGGAATATGTGATTTAAATTGTGAATTAGGACTTTTGAATATGAAGAGATGGTCTTGAGTATTACTAATTTGCATGAGTAGTCAGCAGACTACTCCGGCCCACTGCCTGTTTTGTAAATAATATTTTATTGGAACAAAACCACGCCACTGATTTCTGTATTGTCTATGGCTGCTTTAGCACTATAATGTCAGATGTGAGTAGTTGGGACGGAGACTGTATGCACCCCCAAAACTTATTTATTATTTGACTCTTTACAGGAAAAACAAAACAAAACCCTCATCTAGACTAATCTAAAAATACTACATTTTTTCAGCAAAACTTAAGACTTTGAGGCAGCAAACAATAAAGTAAATTCAATATCGTATCGATGAGTTGAGGAAAATAATAGAGAAGTACAAGTATTCTAAAGGCCACGTTTTAAAATGGATATCATTCCAAAAGAGATAAATAGAGAAGGGTAGAGGAAGAAACAATGTATCTTTAAAAAATGGATTCTGTTTTCCTTTTCAAATATTAGTAGGATATTATATAGGAATACCTAGCAAGTAAACATTGCCATCTTGGAAAATAGGTAAAATAGAAAATTACAGTTAAATATAATGAATAAATTCAAGAGATCTATTGTACAGCATGGTGACTACAGTATATGATGATATATTGTATTCATGAAAAACTTGAAGAGAATGGATGTTAAATGCTCCCACACACAAATAAAGATAACTATGTGAGTTACTGTATTTGTTACTTTGCTAGACTTAATCATTCTACAATGTATGAATACTTCAAACATCATGGCTTACACAACAAATATATACAATTTTGTCAACTATAAAAAATGTGAATAATAAATCATTACTAAAATTAAAAAAATCCTAATGAATAGAAGCAAATTGAATACACCAAAATAAGTGAATAGGTAAATAAAAGTATACGTAGTGAGTAGTGTATATCAAATGATAAACAAAAAAGTTTGAATAATCAATAATAGCAATTCTTATGAAAAATAGAACTAACCATGATTTCCTATAAAAAGATACTCTTAGATTATAAAATAAGTACCTACCATTACACTACTAACAGGAAAACTTAACCAAATTAACAATTAAGGTGGAAAATATAGGGATGATAAATAATAATAAGCAAAACTAAATTAAATAAAACAAATGAAAGCATAGCAGGGTTGTAGCAAAAAATTGATCCCCAAGTTTCAGTGGATCAGAGCAAAGGCGGCAATTTCTGACTTATGTAATATTTCTGAATGTGTGATAAATTCTCCTTCTTATTTGATTCAGCCAAGAGAAGAGCAGAGTTTGGAGGACCACTCAAAGGAGGGTTGTACAAACTCTGCCTGGAGGCTATACACGTGTCACCAGAGATCTTAATCATGTGGTCATAGCCCAGTGCACAAAAGTACACAGTGAAGATGATTTTGTAACCCAGCATCACTTGTCTCACTTTATAGAGAGTCTAATGTGCTTATACTTTTATTATTATACTTTAGGTTCTGGGAAACATCTGCAGAACGTGCAAGTTTGGTACCTCGATACATAGGTGCCATGGTGGTTTGCTGCACCCATCAACCCCTTGTCTACATTAGGTATTTCTCCTAATGCTATCCCTCCCCTAGCACGCTACCCTCTGACGGGCCCCATTGTGTAATGTTCCCCTTCCAGTGTCCATGTGTTCTCATTGTTCAGCTCCCACTTATGAGTGAGAACATATGGTGTTTGGTTTTCTCTTTCTGTGTTAGTTTGCTGAGAATGATGGTTTCCAGCTTCATCCATGTCCCCACAAAGGACATGAACTCATCGTTTTTTATGACTGCATTGGGTTTCATGGTGTATATGTGCCATATTTTCTTTATCCAGTCTCACTGGTGGGCATTTGGGTTGGTTCCAAGTCTTTGCTATTGTGAATAGGGCATGCAATAAACGTGCATAGTAGAATGACTTATAATCCTCTGGGTATATACCCAGTAATGGGATTGCTGGGCCAAATGGTATTTCTGGTTCTAGATCCTTGAGAAATCACCACACTGTCTTCCACAATGGTTAATTTATATTCCCACCAACAATGTAAAAGTGTTCCTATTTCTCCACATCCTCACCAGCACCTGTTGTTTCCTGACTTTTTAATGATCACCATTCTAACTGGCGTGAGATGGTATCTCATTGTGGTTTTGATTTGCCAGTGATGATGAGTTTTTCACAGTTTTGTTGGCCACATAAATGTCTTCTTTTGAGAAGTGTCTGTTCAGATCCTTTACCCAGTTTTTAATGGGGTTGTTTGATTTTTTCTTGTACATTTGTTTAAGTTCTTTGTAGATTCTCGATATTAGCCCTTTTTCAGATGGAGAGATTGTAAAAATTTTGTTCCATTCTATATGTTGCTTGTTCACTCTGATGATAGTTTCTTTTGCTGTGCAGAAGCTCTTTAGTTTAATTAGATCCCATTTGTCAATTTTGGCTTTTATTGCCATTGCTATTGGTGTTTTAGTCATGAAGTCTTTGCCCATTCCTATATCCTGAATGGTATTGCCTAGGTTTTCTTCTAGGGTTCTTATGGATTTAGGTCTTTTGTTTAAGTCTTTAATTCATCTTGAGTTAATTTTTGTATCAGGTGTAAGGAAGGGGTCCAGTTTCAGTTTTCTGTATATGGCTATCCAGTTTTCCCAACACCATTTATTAAAGAGGGAATCCTTTCCCCATTGCTTGTTGTTGCTAGATTTGTCAAAGATCAGATGGTTGTAGATGTGTGATATTATTTCTGAGGCCTCTGTTCTGTTCCATTGGTCTATATATCTGCAGTACCATGGTGTTTTGGTTACTGTAGTCTTACAGCATACTTTGACGTCAGGCAGCATGACGCCTCCAGCTTTGGGTTTTGTTGTTGTTTTTTTTTTTCCTTAGAATTGTCTTGGCTATACAGGCTCCCTTTTGGTTCCATATGAACCTCGATGTGAAAATCCTCAATAAAATACCGACCAACTGAATCCAGCAGCACATCAAAAAGCTTATCCAGCACGATCAAGTCGTCTTCATCCCTGGGAAGCAAGGCTGGTTCAACATATGCAAATCAATAAATGTAATCCATCACATAAACAGAACCAATGACAAAAACCACATGATTATCCCAATAGATGCAGAAAAGGCCTTCAATAAATTCAACAGCCCTTCATGCTAAAAACTATCAATAACCTGGTATTGATGGAACGTATCTCAAAATGATAAGAGCTATTTATGACAAACCCACAGCCAACATCATACTGAATAGGCAAAAGCTGGAAGCATTTTCTTTGAAAACCGGTACAAGACAAGGATGCCCTCTCTCACCACTCCTATTCAACATAGTATTGGAAGTTCTGGCCAGGACAATTAGGCAAGAGAAAGAAATAAAAGGTATTCGAATAGGAAGAGAGGAAGTCAAATTGTCCCTGTTTGCAGATGACATAATTGCATATTTAGAAAACCCCATCGTCTGAGCCCAAAATCTCCTTAAGCTGATAAGCAACTTCACCAGTCTCAAGATACAAAATCAATGTGCAGAAATCACAAGCATTTCTATACACCAATAATAGACAAACAGAGAGGCAAATCATGAGTGAACTCCCATTCACAATTTCTACAAAAAGAATAAAATACCTAGGGATCTAACTTACAAGGAATGTGAAGGACTTCTTCAAGGAGAACTACAAACCACTGCTCAAGGGAATAAGAGAGGACACGAACAAATGGAAAAACATTCCATGCTCATGGACAGGAAGAACCAACATCATGAAAATGGCAATACTGCCCAAGTAATTTATAGATTTAATGCTATCTCATCAAGCTATCATTGACTTTCTTCACAGAACTGGAAAAACTACTTTAAATTTCATATATTCTCATTCTTATATAAACACCTCAAAGCACTGGACATTTGGGGATCAGAGTCTAGGTTTACTAACAGGAGTTGCAGAGAGTAGGTAAGTAATAAAACCCAAGGTTGGTGAGGAGCAGACTAAGAAACAGAGTGGAGCTATATCATGTTGTGCCGTTGTAGTCATAAGGACTTCTGATTTTTCTTTTTACTTATTTTTAGTTTTAATTTTATTTATTTATTTGAAATGGAGGTTCACTCTGTCACTCAGGCTGGAGTACAGTGGTGTAATCTCAGATTACTGCAATCTCTGATTCCCAGGTTGAGATGATTCCCCTGCCTCAGTCTCCTGACCAGCTGAGATTACAGGCATGCATCACCATGTCCAGATAATTTTTGTATTTTTAGTAAAGACCATGTTTCACCATGTTGGCCAGGCTGGTCTTGAACTCCTGACCTCAGGTGATCTGCCGGACTCAGGCTCCCAAAGTACTGGGATTACAGGCATGAGCCACTGTGCCTGGCTTTCTGATTCTATTCTAAGTGAGGGGAGTAGTCGTTGGATGTTTTGAGTGAACAAGTATTTCATTGTGATATTTTAAAACAATTACCCTTGATTTTTTTTTTTTTTTTTTTGTAGACAATTGATGGTAGGAACAAGGATAAAAGGAGGAAGAGCAGTAAGAAGGCATTCACAGCAGTGCAGATGAGAGATGATGGTGGCTTGAATGACAACACAGCAGTGAAAGTGATAAGAATTCTTAGTATCTGGATGTATTTGAGTTATAGATGACTATCATTGGCAAGTATTGGTATAAAAGAAAGTACAACTAAAGATGCTGATCAGGTAAGATTATAGGCAACAAATAATGAAGAAGAAAAAAATACAGGTTTTTGAAAATCTTTTTTGAGGTAGATAAGCATATTAAAGCAAAGAGACAGATGATGAAAAAGTACTATAAACTGAAAACTATGTTTAGTAACATTTCTTAAAAATAGAATTGATGTTTTAATAACTAGTTCTATTATTGCGGGATCTGGCCAGCGGTCTGCAATGCAACGGGTCTCTTTCTTTGTTCCCAGGCAGATCGGCAGGTAGAGAAATACCAGACACGCACAATATTGTGAAAGCTGTTTTCAGGGGGGTCACCACCTTCTGGTCCTGCGATGCCGCCAATGTACTGGATATAGCAGCATTCATTATTAAGTTTAGTGAGGGCAGGGGTAGGTTAGTGACGGATTTAGGGTCATTTGATTATGCAGTGAGATGGTCACATGGGGATGAAGTAATTCTTTAACATAACATCTGTATGCAAAGTACAGTGCACAGAGGTAAGAATTTACAATATAGTATGTGCATCAGTAATTTCTAACAGAGCCTTAAAACAGAAACACAGTTTTTCCATAAACTTTGATTAGCAAGAGATTAATCAGCACTAACAGTTGCAGCAAAAGCTGGTTACAAACAATCCATAGAAACAGGACGTGAAGCTAGACAACCGGTTAGACCAGAAATTCTCAGAAGGGAGTATGTCTTAACCCTAAAGAGGCCTAGAAGAGCCGTGGCAAGATGAGGGCATTTATAACCCTATCTTATGCATAGGAACAGGCGCCCCTCATGCGTCCATTTATAGGCTCTCCTCAAGGGTCGCATTCCATTCCCAGAGCTATGAACATCTGCTTTTCTGGGATAGGAGTCTTGGCGATGTGAAACCTCCCTGACTGCACGTCTGCTCATAGGCTCTCTGCAGGGGGAAGCAGATCACATGCTGTTGGCTCATTCTGGCAGCCCAACTTGGCATTGTCTTTCCACAATCCTGCATGCAGTTCTGTATTTACAATAATCAGGAGCATTTCATCTTTTCTTCTGTAGCAATAGTTTCAGGGAGTCTCCCTACAGTCTATCGTATGTTTAAAAAAAAAACAACTAAATAAAAGATGTGAATTCAAAAGCTAAAAAAAAATTTTAAAGATAGAAATGAAAGATACAAATCTTAAAAAGTTATTTCATCTGTTACAAACATCTACATTTGGACTTAATGTTAATTAAATCTGTCATCTTTAACTCTATTTTATTGATTTCCAGCTCAATAAAACAACGCATTTGCTTACTAGATAGTCTTCACAAATGAAACAAATCTTGATATATAACTGCCATTTTTAAATGTATAGAAGATATCATATAAATAAATGTGCTTGCTCATGGGGTTTCTATATTGGGAATGATAGTGTAATGGCAGATTTATTTGGGGATTTTGTATGTAAATTTTTAAAATGCCTTATCACATGCAGATTTGAATCTCAACACCTAAGCAGATTACATTTCTCACATCTTTCCAAGAGAGCATTTAGATTCAATTCAAAATTCTATTTTTGCTGGATATGTAGGCCCAAATCACAAAGCTCTGGCTTAGTTTATTGTCACACAAACAGCATAGCCTAAGGTTTTCTTAAGCAGAATAAAATGTAGATAACTAACATTTATTTCTTATGTATAAAAATTTTGTAAGTCAAGTATCATGCTTGCTTATTAGCAGAACATAAAGGACACAAAAGTCCTAAAGCACTAAACTTTCTTAAGTTTTGGCCTTTAGAAAGCTCAGAGTCTACCTGTCAGAGACATAAATAGTTATGTTTCAATCAAAAACTGTTCAGTATAATATTTGTATTTAAGTTTGTTAAGTCCATTAAAAAAATCCAGCCCAGTAACAGCCAAATATATTTTCAAAAAAATATATTTAGATCGATTTTTGTTAAAATGTTTAATTAAAATTTACAGATTCTGTGTTCCATGTGTATCCTCAACTTTGATTATGTTTTTATCTATAATATGCAAGTTTTGAGAAGAGAATAATTAAGAAATGTTTGTCTTGGAATGTGTTCAGTAATTAACATCTGTATTCCCTGTGTGTCAAATTGTTAAAGGTACATTTCCTTCATGTAAACTACATGTACTGTGTTTAGACTAAGACATTTTCTAGATATCTTGTTACAAAATTTGATGAAGTCTACATGTGTATAGATTACAGCTGTCACAAAACCACTGAGAAAAAAATACGCATTTTGCTTTGGAATTCCTAGGATATTTTTAATATCTTCAATTTGGCTACAGTAATATGAGTAAAAAACTGATAACCATTTGAGATTCAAAATATACTTATTTCTACAATACTCAATACCATATGAAACAGCCTTTTAGAATTTCTTGAAAAGATCAATGACTTCATGTATTATTCAATATAGTATAGTGATATGGAGACACTACTGTAAACTTATATATAAAAATAAATTCAAAATTTAATAAATTTAAATAAATTTAAAATTAAAAATAAATTTAAAGATAATTGTAAGATAAAAAGTGACAAGAACTCCATGAAAATAAGTGGAATAAAAAATATGGTGAAGGAATAGGATTTTGAATTAAGGTTGCATTCATTTTATGTTGGAAATCATGACAAAAATAAAATTGTTTATATACATGACCATTCTAAGATAGGTCTATAGTGTATTTTTTTCTTAAGATGCATTAGCATGCAGTGAAAATCAATATTAATTAAATGAATGACATTATTTATTTCTCTATTGTAAATTTAATCAAAGTGACCAAAAATTATGATTTTTTACCTCTTTTCTTAGTACTAACTTTAATAATACTTACTTTTATTCTCAATCCTGGGCTTGAATAAATGCTAAAATACATGATCACCTATATATAAAATAAAATTTAGCACAAAATTAAGAGAAAATATAAAATTAATCCAATGATTATAATAACTATATAGAAAGAGTGGAAACAGGAAGTGTGCGTGCGGTTGGTAATAAGAGTGTAGAAAAGCGAAGATGGCTTTTTCTTCATTTACCTGGTGAGAGGGAAAGTCTAAAACTAAAAATCAGGAAACAGCAGTATAAGCAGGTTGTATAGAAACATAAATAAATGCCAAAGGAACAGAGTTTTCCTTTGAAACTGCTTCAAAGAGTTGAAAGAGGTTGCCTCTGGGGACTAAAAACATGAAGGTGGTTGATGAAGCCAGGGGATTGCTGCTTTTTATGATAAACCTTAAAGAATGATTTGATTCTCTAAGCTATATGCATGCACAACTTTATTTTTAAAAATTAAAAATAAAAGCTATGAAGTTATATTAACCAAATAACTGGTGGTGATTTCATGGGAAGTGATGCTTGAAGGATTTTTTATCCCTTTCAAAATATTCATGTAAGTGGTATGAATGAAGCATTCTAAAATTAAGGCTATTATTTTTCAGTGTTTGGTTAATAATAATGATAATTTACTGTGAGTCAGGTACTCTATTATAGTTTTGAAATTATTTTCCTAATATCAGAAATGATAATGTAATAAAAATTGAGGCCCAGATACTTTAAATATAACAGAAGGTAAAATGGCTATTAAATGACAGTAGTAGGATTTAAATCAAGAACTTTGAGTCTAGAAACTGAGTTATTACTCATTATGCCATATAATGTCAAGCATCTTTATTTAACATTCTTGTTTAGAGGGAATAGTGTCCCCCTAAACATATCTGCAACTGTATCCCTAGAACCTATGAGTATTTTACTTCACATTCCCAGAGAGACATTACAAATGGTGATTAATGATTAAGTTAAGGGTTTTGAGATGGGAAGTTCATTCTGAACTACCTGGGTTGGCCTAGTGCAATGACCAAGATTACAGGAGAGTCAGAGACACAGATAGAAACATAAGAATGGGAGGACAATTAAGAGTGTGTGTGTGTGTGTGTGTGTGTGTGTGAGAGAGAGAGAGAGAGAGAGAGAGAGAGAGAGAGAGAGAGAGAGAGAAAGAGAGAGGGGGAGAGAGAGAGAGAGAGAGATAAAGATACCATGGTGCTGGTTTTGGCTTTGAAAATAAAGGCATGGGCCATGAGCCAATGAATGCAGGTAGTCTGTAGACACCGGAAAAGTCCAGGAAAGAGACTCTTTCTTGAGATCTTTGAAGGAACATAGCTCTGCTGATCAATTTTGTATTTCAGACTTTTAGAACTCTAAGACACATAATAAATATGTGTTAAGTCACTAGGTTTTTAGTAATTTGTTATATATTCAACAGAAAACTAATACACACATCTTTATAATATGGCTTGGCTGTAATAGGATCATACTAACTGGGAACAATACACAGTGAAGTTCAGTCTCAATGCATTTACCCAAGACCTAGAAGGACCCTTGTTTATAATGAAGTATTTCCCACTTACGTGTATTTCTTTCCTCTCTTCTATCAGAAACAGGCCTTAATTCTCAACTATCTCATCAGTGATTCATACTAGAACTTTGTGGATCAGAGTTCCTGGTTTCCAGGGTTAAACTGAAGCTGGATTACATAATCTTCATCCGTGACTACCAACTTTTATGGTATTGATTTAAATTTGTAGAAACTTTCATATCCAGATACAAATAGATGTCAGAGTATACTGATATAAAGATTCAAAAAGTGGCAGCTAAGGAGTAAAAAAAAGGATTTGGCTAGATTTAGTATAATTCTTATCCTAATCCTCAGATAACATAGGGGAGAGGGGGAGAGACGGAGGGGGGTGGGGGGGGAGAGAGAGAGAGAGAGAGAGAGAGAGAGAGAGAGAGAGAGAGAGAGAAAGAATGAGAATGAATTAATATGAATCTGAAATTAAAGAGCCTGAAGGTAATTTTTTAGTGATAGGTCTTTTACTAACTTTCTTTTACTTCCTCTTTCTGTACATTTTGATATCATAACTTCTTTTATGAGCATGATGTTTCAAATCAAATAGTTTTAAAATGAAATACTTCTATTGATCACTTTAGTCAGAAGATCTAGTAAATAGAACTAAGTGCGTAATCATTATTGAGAAGTGTGATAAGAAGATACTTAACCACACTAAGGACATTGGCATTCTTATAGTCATAACAGTCCTGTCCATTTAGAAATATGTTGTGCTTTCCCTCTTGTACATATTACCATTACTAAATAATCCAAAACTGTCTTCTTTTCTCAGGTCCTAGAGTGAGAACATCAAAAATATTGTAGAAATACACTTATAGCTAAAAAATATGCATATTCCTTTTCTTCAATATTTCATTTCTACAAAGTAGTTAATAGATAGGCACAAGGATTCACCTCTTAAGTACAGCAATTTAACTCTGTATTTATTAATAAAAAATGTCATAACAAACGATCTTAAAAATATATATGCCATGCTGATTTGAAATAAAATATGTATATTGTAGGTTTGCATGTATGTTTACTTATATATAATAGATATGCACATGTACATATACACATATGTATATAAATCTATACATATATGCACAAATACTTATATGCATACACAGATACACATACATGCAATATCTCTCTCTCTCTCTCTCTATATATATATATAATCAAAATATTTAAAATAGTTATATCCAGTCTATTATTGATGGGCATTTGGGTTGGTTCCAAGTCTTTGCTATTGTAAACAGTGCTGCAATAAACATGTGTGCATGTGTCTTTATAGTAGAATGGTTTCTAATCCTTTGGGTATATGCCCAGTAATGAGATTGCTGGATCAAATGGTATAAATAAAATGTGATACATTTATACCCTGGAATACTATGCAGCCATAAAAAAGGATGAGTTCATGTCCTTTGCAGGGACATGGATGGAGCTGAAAACCATCATTCTTAGCAAACTAACATAAGAACAGAAAACCAAACTCCGCATGTCCTCACTCAAAAGTGTGAGCTGAACAATGAGAACACATGGACACAGGGAGGGGAGCATCACACACTGGGACCTGTCAGAGGGTGGGGGACTAGGTGAAGGATAGCATTAGGAGAAATACCTAATGTAGATGATGGGTTGATGGGTGCAGCAAACCACCATGGCACGTGTACATCCATTTAACAACCTGCACATTCTTCCCTTGTTTCCCAGAACTTACAGTATAATAATTTTAAATATACATATACATTTTATATAAGAGTAATATATATAATATATATAGCTATATAGAGTAATATATATATAAAGTGGTTATATCATGTTCATATTACTTTCTTTGTTGACTAAATTTTAAAGTATAGGTTATGGTAATTGAAAAAATATTCATTTCTATTTTAATGTATTCAAGCTGCAGAGAATTTGGATTTAGGGTTTCTCATAATGAGATGATGTAGATATTGAAAATGATCTTAGTAATTGTCAGGTTATACATTGTTCTTAATGAGTATTTCTGATAGAGTTCTCACAGCGACCTCTGTGGGAAGCCTTAATAATAACTTGGAGGGAACCACTATTTGCCTCAAGGTCTCCTATACTCTAAAAAACAACCCAGTTATAAACCCTCAGGCTCTAAGTTCTGCACATCTGGTGCCGCATTCTGCAAGTTTCCGTAAATCACCTTCAGAAAGCAGTAAAATAAAAATGAATTTATTTGGTTTACAGTTGGGTAAAGATTGATGATAATTATGTTATCCAATTTAGTGGAAATGTTTGTCAAAAATCTGTAGGATTACTAACTTAAAATGATGGCACTATAGTGTGCATAGTTAGAAAACATTTACAACACAGTTTCTCATAAATCAAAGAGGGAATTAAAAACTCTGCCGTCTACATATAGGTGGTTATAGGAGGATGTGGACTCTAATTTTTGCTGTGTCTTTGGAAGACACCAGATTTACTAAGTTGAAATAGGACCTTCCATTGTCAATAAAATCTCTAAGGTGAGCAATGTGGAATTAGAGAAGAGGCCAAGAACATGAACATTTGGAAAGGGAAAACTATGTCTAAAAGTCAGTGGCTCAAAAATTAGTTAGATTCAAGTTACTAAGGATGGATGTGACAGTGACAAAGTGAAGAAAGTAAAGAAGGTGCAAATCAAACATGAAGTGTGAAAGATGAGTCTGAACACAGATATGAGTAGATGGCGGCGTGTATGTGCGATAGGGAAAATGGTTCCCCAAAGATTTCCACGCTCTAATCCCTGAAACCTTTGAATGATTTATATATCACATGGCGAAATAGACTTTGAAAATATAACTGAGGTCACTGGTCTTACCTTAGAACCTGAAATTAGTTTGTATTATTCAGATGGGCGCAATCTAATCACATGTTCCCTTAAAAGCAAACAACTTCCTCCAGCTGGAAGCAGAAGAGAGCAGGAACGTTGGACAGAATTTGAATTTAAAGGGGCCACATGTAAGAATTAGAAAGGGGCTGGTAAGAGCAGAAGACAGGCCCCAGCTGACAGCCAACAAGGAAATGGTGACTGTAAGTCCTCCTCCCTCAAGGAACTGGATTTTTTCGAAAACTGGATTGATCTTGGAATCAGATTCTTTCTAGAGTCTCTTGATGACAACTCAGTCTGTTGACACTGATTTCTGCCTGTAAAACTTTGAGCAGAGAAACCAGCCGAGCCAACACACACCTATGAACTACGATATTGTGAGGTCACAAATATATGTTAAAAATAAAAAGTGTCGTTTTAAGCCTCTAAGTAGTTGTTAATGTATTAAAGTAGCAACAGGTAATTATACAGTATGATTTGCTAGAAAGGAACAGGGTTCTTATTACAAAGGAACGGCATGTTAGAACTGGAGAAGGGTGGTATAGGTAACAAAAAGAGTCTGTGTGTGCATGCATGGATGGACACGCACATGTCCATAGGTACATGTATTAGGCATATACATGGTCACTGCAAGGGAGTTAAGTCAGAATAGTTCAAAAGGAATAATAAAAAGAATAACATTAATGATGCCAAAACATTTGGGTAATGACAAGTAAAATTAATGATGTCAAAAAGTTTGGGTAATGACAATATCATGGCAATTATTAAATTGACTTTTGATATGTAGTCACCCTGAAAGATATGTTAGTTAATGGACATTCATAAAAAGAAAAGTCTTCATGTGCACTGATGTATTTTTTTTCTTCTCAAGTTTTATTTTAGATTCAGGGAGTGCATGTGCATGTTTGTTACATGGGTAGATGGTGTGTCATTGAGATTTGTCATATGAATGATCCTGTCACCCACATAGTGAGCATAGCACCCCACAGATTTTCAACTCTTACTGCCCTCCCCATGCTAGGACCCCCTAATGTCTATTGCCCAATGTCTATTGTTCCAAGTGAACAGATATTTTCTGTAACTTTTAAAAATATCTCAGGTACTATAAGACTGGCAGATTAAGGAAGTAAATCAGAAGTGCTATTTTTCAGATAGAAATGACAAGCATGTCCTTGTATAATGCCAAGATGTGAAAATGACATCTTGAAGGGGGGATAAAAAGTAAGCCATCTTTGTACTTTAATTTTCAGGAAACAATACTTCTCTAATATCTATAGTACTTGTTTCCTCTTAACTATAGAATTCAAAATATGATCGATTGTAATTTTATCTATAATTATAGGTGGGCCTATATTAAAGATGTAGGCTTGGAAGCTACTCCATTGTAGCCTTTGCACGTTTTTCTACCTGCTTTATATTCTGGCAGTGCTGGGAACTGATTAGATTGAACCCACCCAGCTTAGGGATGAGTCTGCCTTTCGCAGCCCACTGACTCAAATGGTAATCTACTTTGGCAGCGCCCTCACAGACACACCCAGGATCAATACTTTACATCCTTCAATCCCATCAAGTTGACACTCAGTATTAACCATCACATCTAGTTTCTATGAGCAACTAATAGCCATCCCAGAGACCCCAAAAGAGCTTATTATCTCCCTTACAGTCTCATCCTCCCAGTTACTCCAGCCAGAAATCCTGGACTCTTCATGAACTTTTTTATTTTTTTTCTCACATAGTACATCCAGTCCATCATTATTTTCTGTAGACTTTGACTGCAAAATATAAACAGATTATGATCAGTTCTCTGTATCTATTGACCCCATTACTTACTCGGACACTATTTTTCATCTGGATTTCTAAAATGTTCTCCCACTTACTCTTGCTGGTTTTGCCCTCACTCTTACATAGTCTATTTTTAAAACAGGACTCACAGTGCTCCTGTTATTTTGTAAATCAGGTCAAAATATTTCATTTGTGTCAATCTGCTCATGACTCTATCACTTCTCGTATTCCTCAGTGGAAAACCAATGTAATAAAACAGCCTAAAAAGCTTAACTGATCTGATTCCAGTACATTGTTAGACCTGATCTGCAAGACATTCTCTTTCATTGTACCCCAGTCATTCTCCCCTCCTTGCTGCAAGTTGAACATTTGCATCTCTTTGTACCCTCTTTTCCCACTCTTTGGGATGTAATGCAACTGGGTAACTGCAGATCCTTCCTTTCAGATCTCTACTGGACCTCCATGAGGCCTTCAGTAGTCCTCTGTTAGTAAACAGTATATCTACTTTTACCCTTATCTGTAACAATCTCCTTGGCTTTCTGGTTTCGTTATGGTTGCAGAATAAGTGTGAATATCACCTATTGCAATCAAATATGTTATATATTTGTTACTACATATTAAATGACTGTCTCTTCTAATAAGATTGCTAGTCTGGACCAGGCGTGGTGGCTCACGCCTGTAATCCCAGCACTTTGGGAGGCCGATGCAGGTGGATAACAAGGTCAAGAGATTGAGATCATCCTTGCTAACATGGTGAAACTTCGTCTCTACTAAAAATATAAAAAATTAGGCAGGCTTGGTGGCACATGCCTGTAGTCTCAGTTACTCGGGAGGCTGAGACAGGAGAATCACTTGAACCAGGGAGGTGGAGGTTGCAGTGGGCAGTGAACTGAGATCGCACCACTGCATTCCAGCGTGGGTGACAGAGCGAGACACTGTCTCAAAAAAAAAAAAAAAAAAAAAAGATTGCTAGTCTGTTGGGAGTTGGGTTTTATTCACTTAATTCACTTGTATCTACACACATGCAAAATTAATAAAATAGGCCAGGGCAGTGGCTCACACCTGTAATCCTAGCACTTTGGAAGGCCAAGGCAGGCAGATCACCTGAGGTCAAGGTTTGGAGCCAGTCAGGCTAACATGGCAAAGGCCTGTCTCTAGTAAAAATACAAAAATTAGCCAGTTGTGGTGACACATGACTGTAATCCCAGCTACTTGGGAAGCTGAGGCAGGAGAATCGCTCGAACCCAGGAGGTGGAGGTTGCAATGAGCCAAGATCGTGCCATTGCACTCCAGCCTGGGTGACAGAGTGAGTGTAACTAGTAAAAACATATACTAAAAACATAATGAAGCAACTTTAATCTGTATACTTTTATGGAATGAAGGAAATGTATCAGTATCAGTTAGTGGGAAAAAAAAGCAGAATAGTATTCTTATGTGCTGCCATTGGGTAAAAATTGTATTAATAGGGAGAATATTTATTCTGGAATATCTCTGTATACATGCAGAGAGAGTCATAATAGAGGGGGATAAAGGGAGTCTGAATGAGTAATAAGAGAGAACTCTAACATTTTACTTTCAATATACATTCTGTTTATTTGATCATTCACATATGTTATATATTTCCAAATAAATACATTACTCAGCATAATAAAACTATCAAAATTTGACTATTCATGCAATGAATATGCCCCCAAAACGGGTAAATTTGTGAAACTATAAACCAACACACATTTATTATCTACTATACTTAAAAGTTGAGGTAGGTGCTTCAAGGATATTAGAAACATGTAAATTACACCTCTCCTTTGAAAGGGTACATGATCAAGTTGAAGAGACAAGATTTAAATTTTGAAATTTTAAATAAATAGCTGATATGAATTTAGAATTTTAATCCAGGAATATCTTCTGTGAATAGTATGTGCATGGATATTTCTGGATTATATGAGATATATAAATCTATTTTAGTATTCAAAGCACTCATACTCTAAATGGAAGGTAAGAACATACTGCCATGTCTTTCCTCAATAAGCACAGGGATTCTGCATATTGTTATCCACAGTGCACTGTGACCCAAGCCTTTAACGAGAAAGTGTTAAAAGATTTATTGATAATGATGGAGAAGCAGAGTTGAACCAGAACGCACAAGCCCCTTTAACTTTGCACAGTTTTTCCATTTAAACGTCTGGTTGGGACAGCAAACTTATCAAGAAGAGAATTCCCTGACAGAATACTCTTCCCTCACATAGCTTGTTATATGTGTATGCTATCCCAAAATAGGGTAAAGTAACTTTATATTATTTGCAACAAGGAACATGACAAGAAAACTGAGTCTTAGGAAACAAATGCCGAGCTCTGTCAGAGAGATTTCATATTAACCTTGCTGATATCAGGTAGATATCTGGATATTAGTCTGAGAACCAGTTCAGTGCAACTGAACAGCTCTGAGCTGGACTACATGGAACAGAAAAGTGGATAGGAAGAGCCATTCATCCAAAGGCTTTTCTCTTCTCCCTCCACTCTATCACTAGAGTCTTATTATATGTACACTTCCCAATCTAACATCATAATCATTTAGACTTTAATTGGGCCTTTGATGCCTGCTTGCAGAGCTAAAGAAGATGCAGCAAAATTCAAAGGATTACAAAGCATATAACATAAAGTCTATCACACCCAAACCAATTGGGACACTTGGAGTTATCTGCCTTCTCCTTCAGATATTTCTTTGAGATCTCAATTTGAGCTAAGGTATTGGCTCAAAGGTAGCATAACACTTAGACATTTTATCCTCCCCTTCTTAGAGATCCTTCAAGAGTTCAGGGTCAGTACAACCTGGACAAAGAGCAGTATTTGCCGTGCTTAGCAATCAAGACCTAGGCTATCTGATCAGAAAATTCCCATACAGTGTCCCATAAGTTTGAGATAACTCACTGGGCTGCATAATCATCTGTGCTTCATGATGAAAGCCTGTGTATATCAGGCTTTCATCACTCAGAAAAGTTGTGGTGTTGATACCAGAGACAATGAAAAGAAGTGTCAGTCATGATTTCTGAGTTTTTAGCAATCTTCAGAAAATAAGCATTCAGGTCCAACAGGGAAGCAGCAGAGTCCCTGCCATCAAGTAGAGGAAAACAAGTCCTAGAGGCACAAAATGTCTCACCCACAGTTGTATTCAAGACAACGTCCAAATCTATCCAGTATTTATACTTCCTTTGGTGGGCACACAGGTTGGGGTTTTTAGAGAGTATAATTAAGGTAGCTCCATGATAGAGAAAAATATGACCAGGGCATTAAGGAGCAGCTCTGGGTTTTTATTTGTTTGTTTTTCCCAGCTATTATGGAGAAGTACTGATTATTTTACGAACCAAGATATTAAGGTGAGAATATCAGGGATAAAGTTAGGAACTACACAGGAATAAAATGAAGGATACACTTTATTTTCCAAAGACTTTCTGATTTTACACCCCTAACACATGGTGATTAAGCTTAGGTAGAGTGAGAATGATGGTCTGTAACTTATAAGTAGCTGAAAACGGTTCTTATAGAATTCTCCCTCATAGAGGCTGGCATAGGTTGCAAGTAGGATAGACTTTGTAGTTCTTTGTGATAATTCCTTTGCTGTAATATTTTGAGCATAAATCCACCAAGCTATAATAGAATTGAGTACCTATGCTTATTCAGTCTAGAGGGTGTTCTTTAAATGGCTGCTTTCTGACAGTACATGTGAAATATATTTTTATATATGTTATACACATATATATGAGAGATAATCTATAAGTTAAATATATATTATATCACTACATATTCTGTTATCAATACATTGGTGTCCTAGTGGCCTCATCATAGAACTAAGACATTATTAGTAACTACCCATGCGTCTATAGGAAGATACATTTCAATCAGTCTCCTCGTGCTTCATATCGCAGAGCAGGACCTGAAATTAAGCCCATTATAAAGAATATCCAATACTACACA
Source organism: Macaca nemestrina (assembly GCF_043159975.1). Classification (NCBI taxonomy): domain Eukaryota; kingdom Metazoa; phylum Chordata; class Mammalia; order Primates; family Cercopithecidae; genus Macaca; species Macaca nemestrina. Next base: position 26,323,607 of record NC_092140.1, read on the forward strand.
CAATCAGCCATTTATTATTTTTATGGGGGATTGCTGTAGCATTCCACTAGATAGTCCATGCTGGAAGTGGATTGTTTCATCAGCAAATCATGCTGTCTTATCTGGTGACAAGTTTTATAGCTGAGACCCTCTTATTCCAATAGTACACATAATATAGTAAGTGGTACTGATTCTGCAGATCATTGGTCTGTTCCTTGCACCTCGTTCTTGGAATTGGCCAAGGATTTGAGGACCTCTGCTGGTCTTAACAGGATATGCCATTTTCACTTTGCAACAGAGGACTGGAATATCAGCGCTCTAAATTGTATTCTCACTCAAAGCCCAGCCAACTTTAATCACTCCAGCATGAACAGTTTCCTCATTGGGAGTCACCATCAGAATGTCTTAAATGAAAAGAAATATGTTAGTGCATACCGGTAGCTCATACTGTGCTAAAACTTGTCTGACCCTTTGATAAAATACTGCAGAATAATTCACATACCTTGTAAAAGGAGTGCACAGATGTACAGCAGGCTTTGCCACATGGAAGCAAATTTATCCTGGTCTTTTTTTGGAAGAACAATCATAAAAAATACAAAAGTGTTGAATGTCCAAAGCTTCACACCATCTACCAGTCATGGCAGCAGTCTGTTTAGTCACAGCAATAACAGCAGCTGTTGCCTGTGAAGCGGGAGCTAATTTTTCATTTTAACTCTGATATTCTACCGAAGGGATCCAAGCATCAGTGATGTTCACTGTTAATGGAATAGCATCCCAAAGAGCTCCTGCCTTCATGAAATATTTTTGACAAGAACAAGTAGTTTTTCTTCTGTTATTATGAGATATTATTTCAACTGTATAATCTTGACAAGTTTTGTAAGTACAGCAGGTACCTGGCAATGAGCTGCAAATATAGTGATAGAACTCATCAGCAAGAGTTCATGGATGTGTCTAACTAGCTTGTTTATACCCGGTGTTTTAATGTAAAATGTCCATATTTAGTGTAATATTTATTCAATGACCATGAATCACAATTTAAGTATAGGACCCAGGAATATTTAAAATAATTTTGACAGCTGTCTCTTGGCCAAAAATAATGACCTTCCAAAACACTTTCTGAAAGGGGAACTTTTTTTTTTTTTTTTTTTTTAAAGACCGTCTTTAGCCCTAGGGATAATAGCTATCCAGTCTTAAATTCCAAGCAAGCCCAGAGTTACCTGGCAAACCCAAGCCTCCTTTTTGTTTTTGTAGTGTACATAAGTTGGACAGTAGAGTCAAGAGTCCCATTAAAGGTGGCAAGAAAACAGACTTGGTCACTAGTCTTCGTTTTGCTAACATGGTCTCACTGTTGGGTAAGGGCATGCTCTACAATGAAAATAGAGAAGGAGTGGGGCTCACTCAGCTGTTCCACCCGAAGGGACATCTCAAGTTGCAATTCCAAGGTGTCCACTCTACTGTTAGCTACACTAGAGGTTTCTCTCTCTCTTCTTAGAACTTGAAACCTCTTTCAAGTGTTGGGAAGAAACCAGGGAGTCAAGATTTAAGCAAACATACTATCCTTGGTTGCTCTCTACAGTCATATTCTATTGCTTACCCTAAAAACCACCTCAAACTTAGTGGCTTAAAACAAAACACGTTCATTATCTCATAGAGTAAATTTGTCCAACTTGCAGCACAGAAGCTGCATGTGGCCCAAGATGGCTTTGAACGTCCCAACACAAATTCATAAACTGTCTTGAAATATTATGAGACTTTTTTACAATATTTTAGCTTATCAGCTATCACCAGCGTTACTGTATGTGTGGCCCAAGACAATTCTTCTTCTATGTGGTCTAGGAAAGCCAAATGATTGCACACCCTGTCATAGATTTTGTGGGCAGAATTCTTGACACTGTGTTCTACCTACTTTTTCTGTTCCAGGTCTTAAAAGATCAAGGTTCCACAAGGCTGCTTTTTTTGGTAAGGTATAGGAATGAATTTGCTTCTAAGCTCATTGAGGTTATTGGGTGGAGTCAGTCCCTGGTATTTTGGTGGCTGTCATCCTGTGGCTGACCTTTGCCCCAGTGGCTGCCAAAACCCTGTTATGGTGTATTCAACTCTGCTTTAGAATTTCCTTCACCATCAGCCACAGCTTCTCATCCACCTGGATCTGGATATTCCAATTTAGCCAAAAGACCACCCACAGCCCAAGACAGTGGTTGGGACTAGGAGAGTCCACTTTGAATTTTTTTTTCCAGTTTCAGAAAAATTTTAACATGGAGACTACAGTATGGAATTCCCTCTGGTGATCAATCTCATGCAAGGAAAGTGTGCAGATATTTAGCCTAATGCTTCTCACCTCTAAACATATTCTTTCAAATTCTGTTTGGGATGCTGAGACAGAAACTCGGAGGCTAATTTCCCCTTTGTCTTGTGGCTGTCTGTCACCATCTGAAATAGGATGCAGCATATGCTGACTGGGAGAGAAGAGCAGGAGAAAAAGGTGGGTTTTTTATCAGTGTTGGCATTGCAGACAGTTGGCCTTGGAAGTGGCCATTGGTTCCAAGCTTTAGACTGTTCCTGTTTAATAGAACCACCTGATCCCTCACCCTCATCCCACTTAGCAGTACCAGCACTAGCCAGCATCCTCTCACCAGAGGTCTGGGCTCCCAAAGGCCCCTTCTCTAAGCATCTATATTCTAGTGATGCTGACTTCTTCCCCTTGTTCCCTTGCTTCTTTCAGCCCTTGGGTTACACAGAGCCACTTTAGTGTTCATTGTTACCTTTCATTCCTTCACATGTTTAATCAGTTACCTATATTAAAATATCTTTGTTTAAAAATGAGTATAGTTTCTGTTTTTCTGAACTTGCTTTCCTTAACGTATCATAGAGGAGTAAGACAACACACAGCATTGTCCCATGCTGAGAGTGCTGCTATTGGCTGGAGGACCTTCTGCCTTCTGCAAGCAGGGTCTGTGCAGGGAACTGATGGCAAAAGGAGTGTGTCTAGCCATCCACCCAAGGCTATGCCTTTCTTCTACAACAAATCCATTTATTATTTGCACAACGAAAATAAATTGGTGTATTAATGAGTAGTAAGTACCTGCAAAATTGTGTGCTACATGTTTTTACATATTCCAGAATAATCAAAGCAACATGTATCACAAATAGCATTGTTTTCTTCATTATAGAATCTTTCTCACAATGAGTAGATACATCATCTAATGAAAAATTGACATTTAACTGAAATATGACCATCATCTGCATTATTTATATAATTAAAGTGTTTCAGATACACAACTGCTTGCTAATAAATGATTCCACATTTTAAAAATGTTCAAATACCAAACTAAAGAGGTCAACTACTTTAAAAAACTCAGCAAATTTTTTTTTAGTAAGATAGAAATGTACATGCAAGTCACACTAATTGATAGGAAGTTACGTTCTCAAAACTTTTATATTCCTCTAAGTAAATGATTTGCTATTATAGCAACAAATTTATATATTAAAATGTCATTTACTGACATTGACTACTCCTGCAGTATCATACAAGTACTTTTGGATAAAAGCCCTTCAAAGCACAATTAGTAATAATGAACATTAACTCATTTGGAAAGGCATTTCATTTTAAGGCACTGTGTAAAATGGAAGTTTGGCCTTTCAGCTCAGCTATGATTAACCATGGTATAAATTACAAAAAATAAAGCTTCATTATGTCATATTTGTACAACATAAGATAATTAAACATACATATAAGATATTCACATTATGAGAACATCAAATTCATTAGAAATACTCTAAATTATTTTTAATTTAGTGAGATGTTAGAAATAACAATGGAGACTTGTTTCTTTAGTATGTAGGACATATATAAATAACTGTCTTGAGCTTGAATTCAATGCAAGTTTGCCATATTTGACTTACAAAAAAATAAATACTACATATGCACATAAACACAACACACACACACAAAAAATAATATTAACTGTTCCATTTAAATTACATCTGTTGCACATTTGATTGCAAATCTCAAGAAATCACTGTCCCCAGACCTATTATAAATGAGTTCTACTGTAGCTTAATTTCTTACTGGCTGAGAAAAGAAACAAGTGCGCGCTCGCTCTCTCTCTCTCTCTCTCTCTCTCTCTCTCTCTCACACACACACACACACACACACACACACACACACACACACACACACGATCAGAAATACACCTGGGAGCCCATGCCTAGTTTTGCAGCAAGGAGCATAAAGATAGTAGAACAAATTCCTTCTGCTCTTAGACCACAAATTCTATTTATTCTTTGAGCTGCTTTTTCATTTCTGTCTTTGTTGATCTTCCTAGACTTGGCTAGATTCTGTCACCCTTTTGCTGATTAAGATATTATGATTTGGAGAAATTTCCTTAGAATTTAGAATGCCTTAAATAGATGCCTGGAACACAGGTGTTCTGAACAATAAATGTGCTTAAAAGTCTTTATTTCAGGGAGAGAAAAACAAAGCATTTTCCTTTTTTCAATGTATTTAGGTGCAAGATGCCAGCAAAGCCCCAACAACATCTGAACAATGTTAACACTCTTGGTCAGAGCTAAGTAATGGTTGCCCATATAACAGCACATTAGGAAATCTATATTTCATCTTCAAACCAAGATTTGAAATTCGTTGTTGTATCTCTGATTTGTTTCTCATAAGCCTGAACCCAGTATCTTCACCTTCAAATTTATGCTCTTATAATCTTTCCAAATTGATGTATTTTTTTTCTTATAAATAGCTTTCAGCTCCTGTTTTATCAGCCCCAGGCAGATACTGCCCACTCCCCATCTCATCCCTGGCTGAGGATCTACAGTCTGTGAAATTTGTGGGAAATGTAATTAAATATAAAATGTCTTTGCAACCCAGAAAACGTCTCCACAATGGTAGTAGAGAAAGGAAACACATCATTACTGAATAATCATTAAGCCAGAATGTGATACACATCACAGGCAGATCCCTATGGGATTGCAAATACAAGAAAAAAAATCTCACCTTTTTATATAGCCAAGCAGATAGAACCTATTGCATCCATGTTCTCAAGGTGAACACTAGCTAGTCCTAAGGCAAGAAGGCCTGACAGCACTATTTGTCAAACATAGCTCATCCTAGATTTACCTGGCAATTGTGGTGACCATGTGTGTTAGCTAACTAGCTTTATCCAGAGAACAAATAAACTTCTTATATCTTTATGACACAAGATACTTTGCAACATAAGGTAAGGTTCCCACTGAAATTAGTCTCTTACCAAGGCACAGAGAGTGGTAGTACTATCTTCCTTAAAGATTCCATTTCAAAAAGATCATACCCAGGTCCTTGAGAAAGTAATTCCTGAATCTTAAAACTGACAGGAGGCTTGTTTAGTTCTTAAAAAGGTTTACATACATTTCAAAGAGACTAAGAAGGAATTTATATTAACAAGTGATAGAATATGAAGTAAATACTTTAAGAAAAGGGAGTAGATTGTGGAGGGTGTCTCTTCCCTTGTTTCCAAGAGTATTTTTTTTCTATTTGTATTTATCTTACAATATTAGTATCATAGCCCTGGGAGGCTTATTCAAGAGGAAACACTGAGTGACAGGGACCTCAAAGATTTTCTAGTTCATGTACATTCAGGCAAGGACTCTATTTTCAATGATTAATATCTGGCTAATTAGAAAGTAGATAAAAGGATAAAAATGCTCTTCACCCTACAGAATATGGTTTAAAGTTCTGTCTGTGAACATCTAAGCTTGCAAGATAAAAATGAAGGCAGGTATAAGCTTGCAGAAAGTCCCTGAAGAATATTTAATAATTTCCCCTCTTGCAAGAGAACAGTAGAAGTCACATATCACTTTAGGAATCAAATGGTTGGGACATTTTATTTAAAAGTAGCGTTGTTTATATATAACTTTGTGCTTGTTAGTAAGATCTGTCCAGAGAAACACTGATTTATGTATTATTAAATTTTAAACCTCTAACAAGAGAGAAGTCTCTTGATCCTAGAATAACTTTAGATTTCTCATATCTCTATCTAGGCCTTGGGGGTAATTGGAACAACGAAACAGAAGCCCCTAATTTATATGAAAGTTTCAGAAACCACTTATAAGCAGAATTTATTTTTAATGAAGTAGACGTTGGGGATAATAAAGAGACAGAGTATTATAAACTGTTCGGGGCTTGGCTGCTAAAAACAACAATGAAAATGGGGTTCCAGTAAGAGCGAAGGAGAGAACTTTCTTGTGCTTATCTCCTCTACTTGAGGCTCCTTTCTCCCTAAGGCTCTCTTCTTGCACTTGAGGCATTTTTGGAGTATCTAAGATATACCAAATTTATTTACATCTAAAAGCATATACACATTATGTGTCCTACAAGCATTGCTACACACATCATTTAAAATCTTTGCTAAAATGTTAGCTGTTCACAAAGGCTAGCCCTGTGGACTATATAAAGCAGACTTTCCACCATCTTACAACACATTGCCGGCCCTACATTTTTCTCCAAAGCACTTAATTATGACCCGATATCATACCAGTTTATAATTTATTTTCTGTCTTCCCAATAAAAATATAATTTGTCTGATAGCAGAGACTTTGTATATCTTATTCACAATGATCCTGGAAAATATTGCCTAGAACAGAGCCTGGGAAATAAAAAAGTACTGAAAAATGTAGTTTAAAAGGATGAATTTATAATATGAACCCTGATAACGGGGAGGTGAAATTTCGAGTAAAAAACAAAATTAGTGAAATTTCACTAACTATTTTTGCTCACATTTAAACACTGGGTCCTTTAAATACATATTTTGATATTTATCTTATAATGCTTAATTTAATTGAATCATGCAGGTCGGGTAAGAGAATGGGAAATAAGCTGAATCTATTTGGAGACTTTTGAGCTTCTTGTGTTAGGATCTCTCTAAAGACTTGGGATGTTTTCAGCTGTTATTTTATTAAGTTTTCTACTATGTTTCCCATTATTCTTCTTGCAGACATCTCTTAATGCAAATGTTTGTTTACCTAATGGTGTCCCAGATGTCTCATAGGACTTCTTCATTCTTTTTTCTATTATTTTTGTCTTACTGAGTTATTTCAAGACACCTGTCTTCAATTTCAGAAACTCTAAATAGAACAATAACAAGTAAAAATATTGACTCAGCATTAAAAAAAATTCCTACCACCACCACCAACAAAAAGCCCAGGACTGGATGGCTTCACTGCTGAATTCCACAAAACATTTAAAAAAGAACTAATACTAGTTTTTCTCAAATTATGCCAAAAAATTGAAGGGGAGGAAATTCTTCCAAACTCATTCTACAAGTTCAGCATTACCCATGGGCTAACACCTGACAAAAAATACCACAAAAATGTAGAAAACTATAAGCCAATATCATTGATAAACATAGATGTAAAAGTTCTAGAAAAATACTAGCAAACAGAATGTAACAACTCATCAAAAAGATTATATACCATGATAAAGTAGGATTTATTATAAGGATGCAAGAATAGTTCAATATATGTAAATTGATAAATGTGATATACTACATCAGGAGAATAAAGGACAGAAGATGTGATTATCTCAACAGATGCAGAAAAAAATATTTGATAAATTTCAACATCACTTCATGATAAAAATTCTCAACAAATTAGATATATGAGAAATGTATCTCAACCCAATAAAGGCCATATGTGACAAACCCACAGCCAACATTATACCGATTAAGGAAAAGTTGAAAGCTTTTCCTTTAAGACCTGGAACAAGACAAGCATGCTCACTTTGATGCCCACTTTCACCACTCTTTTTTTTTTTTTTTTTTTTTTTTTTTTCTCTGTTGCCCAGGCTGGACTGCAGTGGCCGGATCTCAGCTCACTGCAAGCTCCGCCTCCCGGGTTTACGCCATTCTCCTGCCTCAGCCTCCCGAGCAGCTGGGACTACAGGCGCCCGCCACCTCGCCCGGCTAGATTTTTGTAATTTTTTTAGTAGAGACGGGGTTTCACCGTGTTAGCCAGGATGGTCTCGATCTCCTGACCTCGTGATCCGCCCGTCTCGGCCTCCCAAAGTGCTGGGATTACAGGCTTGAGCCACCGCGCCCGGCCCACTTTTACCACTCTTATTGAACACAGCACTGGAAGTCTTTACCACAGCAATTAGGCAAGTGAAAGAAAAGCCAGCCATCCAAGTTAGAAAGGAGGAAGTGAAATTGTTCCTGTTCACAGATGATGTAATTTTATATAGAGAAACGCCTAAAGATTCTACCAGAAAAACTCTAAGAACTGGTCAACAAATTCTGTAAAGTTACATGATGCAAAAGTCAACATACAAAAATTAGTAGCACTTCTATACAACAATAGCAAACCAGTTGAAAAAAAAATGAAGAAAGAAATCTCACTTACAATAGCTAAAAATATATAAAAGATACCTAAAATATATATTTAACCAAAGAAAAGAAAGATCTCTACAAGGAAGACTATGAAGAGGCCACAATAAAATGGAAAGACATTCCTTGTTTATGGTTTGGAATAATTAGTATTATGAAAGTGAACCTGTTATTCACACCAATGTGTAGGTTCAATCCAGTCCCTAACCAAATACCAAAAACATTATTCACACAAATAGGAAAACAATTCTGAACTTTATATGGAACAAAAGGTGTCAGCTAGGAAAGCAATTCTTAATAAAAAGAACAAAGTTGGTGACACACACTACCTGACTTCAAAATATGCTATAAAGTTATAGTTATCAAAACAGCATGACACTGGCATAAAAACATGGTAGAAAATAGAAAACCTAGAAACAAATCTACAAATTTACAGCCAACTGAGTTTCAAAAAAGGGGCCAAGAACTTACATTGAGGAAATAATAATCTATTCACTAAACTGGGAAAACTGGACATCCATATGCAGAATAACAAAACTAGACCCCTTTGTCTCACTATATGCAAATATGAAATCAAAATGGATTAAATACTTTAAATGTAAGATGGGAACCATGAAACTATTAGAAGAAAACATGGGAAACACTTCAAAAAATTGGGTTGGGCGAAGATTTTATGGATAAGATATATAAAACACAGCTAATGAAAGCAAAAATAGACAAGAGGGATTATATCAAACTAAAACGTTTCTGCACAGCAAAGGAAACAATCCACAAAGTGAAGAGAAAGCCTACAGAATAGTAGAAAATACTTGCAAACCATTCATCTGATAAAGTATTAGTATCTATAAAACACAAAAACTGAAGCAACTCAACAGCAAAATATCAAATAAAATTGTTTACATATGAGCAAATTATATGAATAGACATTTCTCAAAAAACATACAAATGTCCAACAAGTGCATAAAAAATAATTGACATCACTAATCATCATAGAAATGCAAATCAAAACCACAATGAGATATGACCTCACTCACATTACAATGGCTACTTACAAAAAGAAAAAAAAAATGACAAATATTGATGAGAATGTGGAGAAGAGAAAGATAACACTTATGCACTGTTGGTGGTAATGTAAATTAGCACAGCTATTACGGAAAACACTGTGAAGGTTTTTCAAAAAAACTAAAAATAGTACTACCATTAAATCAGCCAATCCATCTACTGTGTATATATCCAAAGGAAAGGAAATTAATATGTAAAAGAGATATCAGCACTCTCATGTTTATTGCAGTGCTATTCACAGTACTCAAAACATGGAATCAACCTGTCCATCAATAGATGAATATATTAAAAATATTTTATATATATATATATATACACACACACACACATATACACACACACACACACAATGAAATAGTATTTGGTTATGAGAAAAACTGAAATCCTGCCTTTCCTGGCAATATGGATAACACTAGAGGACATTTAGATAAGTGAAATAAGCTGGCATTGAAGGATAAATACTACACATTCTCACTTGTATGAGAAAGCAAAAAAAAAGAAAAAAACATTGCTCTCCTGGAAGCAGAGAGTAGACGAATTCTTACTAGAGGCTGAGAAGGGTAGTGGTGAGGGCAGGATAGGGAGAGTTTGCTTAAGGAGTATAAAATTACAGCTAGATAGAAGCAATAGTTTCTAGTTTTCTATAGTTCTATAGAGTGATTACAATTAATAATTTGTGGTATATTTTCAAATAGCTAGAAGAGAGAACTTTGAATGTCCCCAACACAAATAAATAATAATAGTTTGAGTTGGTGTATATGCTAATTACCCTGATTTGATAATTATGCATTGAATACATATATGAAAATATCACACTGTGACCCATAAATATGTACAATAATGTGCCAGTTAGGAAAATCTATGGAGATAAGCTCTCTGAAGCTATGCCAGCACAGCACATTCACTCTGCTCCTTGCCCCATATGGAAAGTAGGATTAGAAAGGGTGTAAAATAATTGTTTCTGCTTTCTCTAGTCCATTTACAACATTAATCCTTAAGCACATGTGATAATGTAACGGGAGTCCTCAGTTATTAGGCCTGAATAATATGCACTAGTTTTGAATTTGCAAAAATTTTTAAATAATGGCTTGATACACCTCTATTTTTGTTGTAAATATTTAGAATTATGTTATCTTTGCCTAAGTAATACATATTTAATAGGTATTTTTCACTACGATGAATAAATGAATAAAAATATTTTTGTTGTGAAAATGAAATCGAAAATTTGCAAAAGGTCAAAACAAAAGCTGATGTATGATGCAAAGGGGCAAGTGACAATGGACTGTGAAAATGTGAATGAACTAATAGGCAAATTAAATAGATGAAAAGTGAATGGATTGTCTACATTTTTTAGGTTTATTTACAATATTAAGCTAATTTGTGATTCAATCAGTCCAGAGGTGTTCAGTGAGCAACTTCTAAGGACCCACCTCATGTTTACATATAGTAATAATCAAAAAAGAAGATCTTTTGATATTGTATTTCTAGATTCCTGCAGATTCTGTGTTGTGATAGAGTATACACACACACACACACACACACAGACACGCATACACATGTATTATGGTACTTTAAACCAACAAAATGTGGATTAATCCAACACATTTTTACACTATTTTGGTTGATTCATAACTTTTAATGACAATGAAAAACTAGGCAGTTTTTTCTGAATTACATAATCCTCAAAATTCATAGCTTCCCAAATTTTGATGAATAAGGAGGTGCAGAAAGAAAATAGAACATTTGAAAACAGGTATAAAAGGCAAAATGAAATACAAGCCTTTTCTCTGTAATTAGAGGTTTAAATTATTAATGCTATTTCTTAGCAAAGGTTTCAGAAGAAAGAGAATGCATTGCAGCCATCACCATCTCAAAGTGTTCTTGGCATAATTTAGGATGTGGCAATTTATTTAATGAAACCATATTTTTCAGTTAAAATTTTAAAAAATCTCAGAAACAATCTGGTGATGTTTGCTAGTGCTCTAGCAGAGAGAAACATAGCTACAGCGGGCACAGTCTTAAGGAAAAATTAATTAAAGAAATTGAACTAATTTAAAAAGCTGCAGGAGTTAGGTTTTCATTATGCAAGGTACTTTCTTTTTCATGTTTTCTGTCGCTCCTGAGATATATTTTATAAACTGATAGAACCATATGAGACTAAACATGAAGCCCTCATTGAGGGAATAATACCATGATGACATTAATACGTTATATCGGCATTGCCAGGATAAACTCTATCCTCAGCGATGAGAATATACACAGACCTGAATGATACATCTAGCTTCAGATAAAGCAACAATATTCATGATCTATTGTGTCATGTGCCATGAATCTGAATATGTAATAAAACAGATTCAGAAGATATCAAATTCAGGTCTAACATGCTACTTTTTATCTGTTGATTCTTTAAACATACTTAAAGCATGAAATATCAACATGAGGTTTTGACACCTGAAATTTTCTTGCAACCATGGTTTTTCCTACCATCATCATTGAAATACCTAGCATATGCTCAACACTTAATATTCACCATTATACTTACTATACAAATCCCTTTTATATACCTTATCTCAATTAGTTCAAGAAACAGGCTCATGGCCACACTTTTCATCCTTGTAAAATTAATATTCTAAATGTGAACATGTAAAATTAAAGTAACTGAAGCTTAGAGAGTTAAAAAAAACTTATCTGTCAAACATCTGAACAGTAGTTTACTTACTCCAAGAGACTCACCTCTAAAGCACTATTTTATGCCAACTGGGCTACATATCCAAATTTCAACTTTGTGTTTGTCGTTTTATCAACTCATTTAAAAAACTAAAATGCAACATATATGTAATCTATAATAATATATCATTTAATTACTGCATTTAGTCTGAGGAAATAAAGATTAATCAGACTCAATTATTATCCTCAAGTAATTCTCAGACTTGTGAAGACTTACTTTGAAGAAAAGGATTAGGCCAGGCACGGTGGCTCACACCTGTAATCCTAGCACTTTGGGAGGCCAAGATAGGCAGATTGCTTGAGGTAAGCAGTTTGGGACCAGTCTGGCAAACATGCTGAAACCCCTGTCTCTACTAAAAATACAAAGATTATCTGGGCATTGTGGCACACTCCTGTAATCCCAGCTACTTGGGAAGATGAGACAGGAGAATCTCTTGAACCGGGAAGCAGAGGTTGCATTGGGTTGAGATTGTGCACTGTAGCCTGGGAGAGAGAAAAAGACTCTATCTCACAAAAATAAATAAATAAATAAATAAATAAATAAATAAAATAAAATGATTATATTTACTGTGATAATTGATCCTAGAGGAATAAAGTGCTGTATAAACAACACTTAAGCAGGGTCCAACTTTCTCTGGTATGGCAGAAGTTGATAGGCTGCCTAGGCAGAGAGAAACAATATATCTGCAACCATATTAACTTTGATAAATATGAAGAGGTGGATGCTGCTAGTCCCTGCTAGATTCATTTTAGCTGTGACACCCATCGCCAATGAGTGACAATGTTGGCTGATAGCAACTCATGTCTTCCTGTTTCTCTGGAGAATTGGCCCTTGCACCCTTATGTTTTCCCCCTGCAGGCTAAACCAATTTCACTTCGGCAAACTGATCTCTGTCAATGCCTGAGTGACACAGAGGATACACATTCTCCCTGCTGCTTTAAAGAGGGAGTATGTCTGTGGTACGAATTTTGCTTCCTAACTTCTAAGTGTTTCAGTGTTTTAGTCCTCAAACGATAACTCACATTTGTTTAGCTTTTCTCTTGTTTTCTGGCCTGCTTCATTCACTCTCCTCCTTGAGATCACCCATTTAAATAATTTGAACAAGAACTTTCATCTCAGGCTCTCCTAAGAAACCAAATAAAAGACAAAGTGTCACAGCAGTAAAAATTTAAGATAGGAGATAGTTGAATGAAGAAGTTAGGCAAGTAACAATTATGAACGTATGTTTTCATAAGACATTGTATGTGTGTGTGTGTTTATATGTATTGTTGGTGGGTGTGGGGGTGTGTGTGTGTGTGATCATAAAATCCTTGAAATGAAAGATCTTACTTTCTTCACCTTTATGTCTCTTCCTGTTACATCCCTTCAGTCTTAGATTGATCTCAAATTGGTCACATGTCTCACACATAGAACTACATACTTTGTTGGGCGCGGTGGCTCAAGCCTGTAATCCCAGCACTTTGGGAGGCTGAGGCGGGTGGATCACAAGGTCAGGAGTTCGAGACCAGCCTGGCCTAGATGGTGAAACCCCATCTCTACTAAAAATAAAAAAATTAGCCAGGCGCGGTGGCACGCGCCTGTAGTCCCAGCTACTCGGGAGGCTGAGGCAGGAGAATCCCTTGAACCTGGGAGGTGGAGGTTGCAGTGAGCTGAGATCGTGCCACTGCACTCTAGCCTGGGTGACAGAGTGAGACTCCATCTCAAAAACAAAAAAACAAACAAACAAAACTACATACTTCATACTTCACATAGTAGAGAATACTAAAGCCTTTTCGAATAAATGAACAAAGATGTAGGATTCTAAATTCAACAATGATGTTGTAAAATTGTATTAATTTACCACAATGCTTGACAAAATATTTTACCAAACATTGTTTATCAAATGCCCTGATATATTTAATATGTTTAAATAAATTCAAGGATAACTGTCATAACAAATTGTTATTTGGACGTGCTAGTGTTCAAATGCAACATGGCAACTCTAATAATTTGTCACAAAATACAACTCCATTGGAGATTATTATATTATATAATTGAAAAGTTAGAAATTACAATGTAAACAGTTCTATCTTAACCCAGTGTCAAATGTTGTCATAAGTAACAGAGTCCGTTCTCTCTCCTGATCATGTGGCTTTTCTCCAGTTTGAAATGAAGGCATAATTCTGCCCACAGTCCCAATCCTACATCCACCTAAGCATCCAATAGCAAAATAAGAGAGCTTCTCCTTCAGTATATTGTAACACACTTTTCATGATTTGCTTGCTTACAAAGTGGTTACTAGGCCTATTCCTGAAATAAATGCTATGGCCAGGATATAGCTCTATATAAATGGACTAGAACCACCATATCATCTGGTGTTCTCCTAATAGAATCCACTGTGGATGGGGGGATTTGGTTCTTAAGTTGGCGTAATGTGGATCACTTGTCCCAAGTCCACTGCCAGGGGTGAAGACCCTCCTTATTCATATTGACTGAGAGAATGGCAGATGGGGACATTTTCAGGAAGTAATTAAGAATGATAGGCAGGCCCAAAGCAAAAAGTTCCTCCACAGAAATTACATTTATGTTGAATCAATTAATACTCGGCCAGTGTATTAAAACTGTACCTAGAAATTATGCTACATTACAGAAAATAGTTAAGAATATTACGTTTCAAAATTTTATAAATGCAAACGAAAAATTTTAAAACTTGAACTAGAATTACCTAAAGCACTCAAATAGAGTGAGAGAAAATACCTCTATCTACAATTATGTAAAAAATCTCCTTTTTATAAGTCAATTTTGAATAAATTGAGATTATAGTAGATACTCATTGACCTGGTTATGAGCTCTTTGGTCCCAATACTTTTGTTATAAATAAAACATAGATACACGAAAAATGTATAAAAATATAGTTTAATGGCTGGGTGCAATGGCTCGTGCCTGTAATCCCAGCACTTTGGGAGGCCGAGGCAGGTGGATCACGAGGTCAGGAGTTCAAGACTAACCTGGCCAACATGGTGAAACCCCATCTCTACTAAAATTACAAAAATCAGCTGGTCATGGTGGCATATGCCTGTAATCCCAGCTACTCGGGAGACTGAGGCAGGAGAATTGCTTGAACCAGGGCCTGGGAGGAGATTGCAGTGAGTCAAGATCCCGACATTGCACTCCAGCCTGGACTACAGAGCGATACTCCATCTCACTCTGTGTGTGTGTATGTGTGTGTGTGTGTGTGTGTGTGTATGTGTGTGTTTGTGTGTGTATATGTGTGTGTGTATGTGTGTGTATATATATATATGGTTTAATACATTTTTATGAAGTGTACAATATTCTAACCAATACCCAGTTCAAGAAATAAAACTTTGCCCACCCCCCATTAAATACCTCTTGTGTTCAGTCCCAATATCAAATCCTTCTTTTCCCATACAAGTAACCACCATCTTGTTTAATCATCAATTCTTACATTTCTTTATAATTTTACTTTATATGAATAATTATATTTTTTGTATAATTTGTATACCTAGACACCAGAAGTTTTGTGATTTGTAAGGCATATTTTACTTTAAACATTCTCCCTCCATCTTGTAATTTCCACCTTACAATGTGTCTGTTAAAGTGCCTCTTCCTTTTGACCTATGGAGTTTTTCAGTTTCTGGGTTCTATTGTTGCATTTCAGCATGTTCCTCTGTTCTTCGTGTTCCCCAAAATTGTCACAGAATCTCAGAGTTTAGTTTAAGCTTGATTTTCATTCCTTTGGCCAGATTATTAATGTTGTTATGTTATTTCATGAGGAGTCTCATTATATCTGCTATTCCTTTTTTTTTTTTTTTTGGACATCACTAGCCATTGATATTCACTGCTAGATACATTGATTTGTTGGAGGTTGACAATTGATAATATTCGGTTATACGTTTGCATTTATATATAGAATCATGTTATAATTAATCACTTATCTTCACCTATCCTTTGGTTGTCTAGTGGTATGGTTCACAGAGAAAAGGCCACATAAATATTTTGTTTTAGTCACTATATTTGAAAATACTGAAATTGTTAATATTTTAATAATCATTATAAACTAATGGATTTGAACACATAGGTTGTAATTCATTTCAATTATTGTATTTGATGAGCTCAAATGATTTCATATTTGACTGCAGAAATCTTTTCAGTTTGTTGTTTTGCCCTTTTAACAGTATCCCATAAACACTGATAGTTTTCTTGCTATCTGATGTAACAAGATACTCCAGGGTCATCTCGTAAATTTTTGCTCCAATACTGGAATTAGTCATTTTTCTAAGAAACACTTCTTTCTTTAAGTAAGAGATGACATTTTATGACCACAGTCAGATAACTAGAGATGCTCATTGCTACTTTATTATTCATTGCTTCTAGGCATTTTCAGTGGTCACATATAGAAAAATATATAATACACACAAGCATACACAAACACTATAAAACATCTTGCATATTCATGGATAATTTCAATCCAAAATGTTAACTACAGGATTTTTACTAAAATACCTCTGAATTGCACCTATGTCTCCTCTCTTACACACTGATAGTACTGGCTCTCAAGATTACAGAGATGATTGAATTAGAATATACCACAATTATTTGCTCTATTGAAATATACAGTATTTGAAGCATAACCATATTAGTACTCTTTAATATGTATCACTCAGAGTTCTCCAATGAAACTGAACAATCAGGATGATAGGATATATGGACAAATAAATACATATATCAATAGATACATCAATAGATGCATGCATAGATAAAATATGAAATATGGTTTAATAAATTTTATATATACTGTATTCATTCTTCCCCCTCCATTTACAAGTCACATTATCTACATTGATAGAACACAAATCCATTACACACTATTCTTTGTAGCTTATCGGAAGTTCATTATTCATTCATGGGCAAGAAAAATTTTTATCATGAAGGACTAGATAGTATACATTTAAGGTTTTTTAGACCATATAGTCTTGCTTGCAATTACACCGGTATGCCATTCAACTGTGAAAGCCCTAATAAAGGAGGTGTTAATAAGTGAGCACGACTGTGTAAATATAATACCTTATTAATAAAAACAGAATCAAAGCAGATTTGGCCCATGAATTATAGTTTTTCTACTGCTTGCTCGCTAGATTGCTCAAGAAGTGCTCATGAAAACATTATTCCCTCAGTTTTTGCATGTTGATAACAATTTGTCTGTGGTTATTATACTTGATAGTCCGTTTTGTTGGACATAAATCTTTGGCTCACATTTTTTTCTTTGACATTTTCTTTGATTTCTTTAAATGTTTTATATCATCTTCTTTGGCTATAAAGCATTATATTGATGTTTTCTGATAATTCATTTCTTTCCTTTTCTATGTCATTTACTCTTTGTCTAGATGCTTAAGTGTTTTGGTATTTTTTCTTAAAATATAGTAATTTTACTGGAATCTCTCATGGTGTTGGTCATTCTGGGTTGATATTCTCAAGTTAGTGGTGTGTTCTTCTTGTATATGCAACCCCAACACTATTTTTTTTTCTTGGGTTATGGTTTTTAGGATTTTTTGTGTCCCTTTATTTGGTTTTTATCTTTAGGAACTCCTATGATCCATGCATTGGGCTATCTTTAAATATATCAAATACTTGTTACTTTTCCAGAATCTGTTTTGTATTTGTGCTCAATTCCATTTTTTTTCCAGTTCCCAAACGTCTTTATTTATTCAATGTATTCTTCCAGGAAAGAAGAGAAAAGAAAAAATCAACATGTTTGTTACAAATGATTAGAAAATAAGAAAGTAAGTTTCTAGTACATCAAAATAAACCATCAAATAAACACACCCAGCGATGGGGTCACCAAAGTCCAAAAGGGCTCAGTCTCCTACAGTTCAGGAATGAGGGGAAGGGATCAGGAAAAGAACAGACGGATACAGGCTTTCCTACCCTCCCATTCTCTCCCCATATATTAATAATTTCACATACATCTTTGGTTTCTACCAATAAACATGAAGTTACATCTGTCTGTCTCCTATTAAACAATCTTGTGACCACTTAGACATGCTTCTTGTACCTGCACAAAAGTTCCTGAGTCACCTGGATATACATTCCTATTCCCTTTCTTGGCCTCCTTACCCCACTTCCTTCCAGAAAGGTCCTAAGTTACTTTTCTGTGCTTTAGGATTAAAGATTAAGTAGGATAGATCCATCCAAAATAAAGCAGTATCTTAAGTGTCCGTCATGAATCATATCAAAAAATGGTCTTGACTCAGGAGTTTGGGAACAAGAGATGGAAGTTTCCTAGCTTCATCAGGATTTTTGCATAATTGGTTTAAGAGTTGTGGAGATCATGCATGTGGGTGTGTAGATTTTCTTTTTGAGAGAGATGGAAAAGAAGGCAAAGTAGGAGACACATTTTAAGAACAGATGTGGTCCAATAGGTAAAAGGAGATGTGGATGTGGAACACAAAAGAAAGGATGGTTCAAGATCTCCACTTTAAGAAGGGGGCCCCCAAAACTAATGTCTCAGATCTTTGTCTGGTGCACAACCATCTTTGAATGCTGTGGCTATATTTCTGTCAATACAAAAAGTTTGTAAACATAAACCCCAAATAACATAGAAAAAGACCAACACATCATATTTACACAAACTAGGCTGTCTGGCAATCACCAACTCAGTGGTGCTCTAAAAGCCCAGAGAAATACAAAAACTAGAATGGGAGCATCATTTAGGGAGACAACAACCCAGAATCAAACCCACACCACCCAAGAAGCTCTATTGCATTCATCCCAATTCAACACAGGAAAGTAGGTTTGCAGTAATCTTACAGCAAGCAAATGAAACTCTCTTTTTACTGCTTTAGCTACCATGACACTACTAATCATCACTGCAGCAGGGCAGAACACTGGCTTCAGGTACCACAAAGAAGCCCCCATTTGTGGGACTCCCTGGAACCCCCACATTTTGAAATGTTGAGGATTTTAGTCCTTGCTTTATATATCCATCCCTTGACAGTGCAGGCTGTGTACAGGGGTATTCATCTTAAAACTATCTGTAAATCGTTCAAGGTGTGCACTGGGTTGAGCTTCCTGTCCATGAGCACCTGCTCTGGAGTTGTACTTGAGCCCCCAGTGGACATCATTGTGAACCAGAGTAAGCGGCACATAGAGGGCTTCCAGAGCCTGAAGGAGATTGAGGCAGTGGGGTTCACCTGTAAGAAGTCTGCCAAAGGTCTGAAATCTATCTGTGTCACCAGATCTAGTGGTATGTTCTGTATTGAAAATGAGAGGCAGACAAAGTGGAGGAATATGCAGATATCAAAAGGAGGGAGGCAGGTGGCACAAGGGTGGAGGTCTAAACCATCTTGCCAAGGAATGCCAGTTGCCACATCAGCCCAAGAAGCGCCACTGTGCAGAGCATCAGTCATACAGTAGCCTCATAGCTGCTGAAGGCCCAGCAGGCCCCTAGCTCACAGGGAAAGCCAGCCTGCTTTTGGGAGGAAGATGAAGATACACACAACTGTGCCCTGCTCCCTGAGGCCCAGAATTGAGCCACTATGGGTGGAGGCCCTTCGTTTGCTACCAGGAATTTTCAAGCAGGCAGAGTGGAGAGAGTGGGAATATGGTGGATTGGGGCTAGGTGTCACTGCCACGGATCTCAGGCTGTGGTTCACAGCATCACCCCTTCTTCCCTCTTGGTCAGGGGAACAGGTGAGGCAAAGCAACTCCAACCATGCTCTGTCCAAATACAGTGAGGACTTTGGGGGGAAATCACCTGAGAACCTTTATGCTTTATCTGAGGCCCCATCCCCAGAATTCTCAGCTTTTGAAAATGGCCTGGACAGGGAAATCATTTTCCTTTACATGAAGGTATAATAATAATTCCTGTGCTAGAATGAAAGGATTGGGTGTAGGACCAGATTTATGTATCCAAGCCACTACATTGTGTGGGAGAAAACCTCTTAGGAGTAAGGCAGTGTTTTATTTTGTTTTCACATCTTGTATCCTCATACTCACTCTTGGGATAGGGTGTTGGAAACTGGCCTAAACAATGGATAGTGATGAAGACAAAAAGGATGGTTGGGAAACAGCTGCAGGTCTGCTGCTCCTACGATTGATTACCCCCACCCCCACCCCACTCTGATCAATGTGATTTTGTTTATTCGCTCCCTTGGATACTGCACCTTGAGTCCCACTTTTTCAGGATGCCAACTGTACACTAGCTGTGTGCCAATGATGTATCTTGTGCATTTTATTTTTTTTCCTTGATATAACCATTGTAGTTTTGTATTTTTGTATATTTCAATCTAAGGCCCTCAATCCTGCACTGAATTCTCAGGTACATGAGCAATCTTAGGGATAAGATAGCAGAAGCTCCAGGTCTGCATACCAGGAATACTTTTTGTTGTTTTTATGACCCTGGAGAGTAGCTGTTTGGAGTGCATAGCCTATTGAACTATGTCATTTTTGCCAATGAGAGCTGACTTTTCAGCCATAGTTCCTCTTGAAACCCCCTCTACCTTGAAAATGTTTCATGGGAGACTCGGTTTTAACTGGGTCACTCCATGACTTGATCACTTCCTTCTGGAAGATTGGAAATTAGTCTAAACAGGAAAAGGTGGTGCAGAGAGGTTAGGAGAGGCTGGGCCAGAGAGGAAGCCAAAGTTAGGTGAGGGTTGTCTAATTCTAGCACACAGAACATGTTTTACATACCAGGTCCATTCTTCACAGGATTAGGCTAGGCCTACCATGCACAACAGGGGATTGTGTGTGTTTCTGTAAAAAACTGTGAACTTATAAGGATAACTGTTAATATCATTTATATTTCTTAATATACTTTTTATTTTGGAAAAATTATAGAGTAACAAAAAAAAAATCAATGGTAGTAAAAAAAAAAAAAAAAAAAAAAGATGTCTTTTCCATGCTTCCCCTAATGTTAACAACTTACATAACCATAGCACATTTGCCAAAATTATAAAATTAAAGCAGGTATAGTATTAGCTATATTACTTACTTATTCAAGTTTTTTCAGGATCTAACCCAGGACAATACATTATGTTTAGTCCATAAACCTTTTACAATACATTTTTAAATTACAGAATAGTTTTAGATTCATAGAAAGTTTATGAAGATAGTATGGAGAGTTGGTATTATCCCACACCCAATTTCCCATGTTATTAAGAATTTATATGAATATGGTATATTTATCATAATTAATGAACCAATATTGATACATTACTATTAACTAAAGCCTTTATTTTTTTTTCTTTTTGTAGTTTTGTTGTGTTTTATTTGACACATAGTCATTGTACATATTTGTGGGATACAGTGTGATGTTTTAATGCATGTATACATTGTGGAATGATCAAATCAGAGTATTTAGCATACTCACCACCTAAAATATTTATTATTTCTTTAGCCAGTCATGGTGGCTCACGCCTGTAATCCCAGCACTTTGGGAGGCTGAGGTAGGTGGATCACCAGGTAAGGAGTTTGAGACTAGCCCTCCCTAGTAAACATGGCAAAAAATAAACATGGCGAAACCCCGTCTCTACTAAAAATACAAAAATTAGTGGCATGGTGGTGGGAGCCTGTAATCCCAGGTACTTGGGAGGCTAAGGCAGGAGAATCACTTGAATCCAGGAGGCGGAGGTTGCAGTAAACCTAGATCACGCCATTGCACTTCAGCCTGGCCAACAAGAGCAAAACTCCATCTCAAAGAAAAAAAAAATTAAAAACAAAACAACAACAACAAAAAAAACAGGTATTGTTTCTTTGTGTTGAGACCATTTAAAGTCCTCTCTTACAGCTATTTGGAAGTACGCAATGCAATATTTTAAACTATGGTCACCTTGCTATGCTATAGAACACCAAAACTTATTCTCCTATCTACCTATAAATTTGCAGTCGCTGACCAATCTCTCTTCAACCTCTTTTTCCTTCTACCCTCCCCCAGTCTCTTGTAACCACTATTCTACTCTGTAAGTCTATGAGATCAGCGTTTTTAAAGATGCCAGATGAATGAGATCATGCTGTACTTGTCTTTGTGTGCCTGGCTTCTTTGACTTAACCTAATAACCCTTCACATTCATTCATGCTGTCTCAAATGACAGGGTTTCTTTTTTTTTTTTTTTTTTTTTTCATGCTTCAGTAGTATCCCATTGACTATCTGCCATATTTAATTATTTTATAATATATTTTTTCTGTGCCATGATTCCACTCGTCATACAAAATTACATTTTAGTCATTGCATCTCTTTAGGCTCCTCTTAGCTGTGACAGTTTCTAAGACTTTATTTTTAACTATTTTTCAATTTAATGAGGGGAAATACTGGACAGGTATTTTGTAGATTTTACTCAAATGGGATTAGCCTGATGATTAAACTGGGGTTATGTAATTTGGGGAAGAAGGCCACAGAGGTAAAATGTCTTTCTCATCAAATCACATTAATGGTACATACAATCAACATGACTAATATGACTTACCATTATGAGTTTTCATCTTGATTACCTGACTGAGTTCATTAGCTCTTTACTTAGTTATTCTTTCGTCTCCCACTTTCTATACAGTACTCTGCAAGAAGTTAATATGTGCAGGAAACTTTTAGTGAGTGGGAAATTAAGAATTATCAGCCATCAATTATTTAATATTCTTTGCTACAGGATATTTGTGTTTTTTCATATTTACTTTTTTCCAGTAGATTCATAAAATTTACATTGAGTTATTATAATGCAATACCACTCTATTTTTTGTTCAATTTTCCCAGCCTTGCTCCTTCTTAGCTCTTTCACTGGTTTCTTTGCTCCTTTGTACTTTTTTTTTTTTTTAATATTGTCTTACTTTCTGGCACTAAAAGATACCCCAGGCTCATACTGTATATACCTTGTCATTGTGCTAAAATAAGCCACTTATCTAAAAAGCTCTGGTACCATTCACTGGAGAATGATATTAGAAAGAAAAGTACTATGCTCCTGAGCTGTAATTGCTTCTAGGATTTCTACACAAGAAAATATACATGTGTATTTCTAGCCTGTGTATATACACATATCTATAGATATTTTTAATGTATCCATGTGCATGTATCTTAACATGAACTTATACTGATGTATCCAAAACTAATCCATTACCGCTTGATCATTCAAGCTTATCTTTTTTTTTTTTTTTTTTTTCTGAGACAGAGTCTCGCTTTGTCGCCCATACTGGAGTGCAATGGCGCAATCTACGCTCACTGCAAGCTCTGCCTCCCGGGTTCATGCCATTCTCCTGCCTCAGCCTCCCAAATAGCTGGGACTACAGGCACCCGCCACCGTGCCTGGCTAATTTTTTTGTATTTTTAGTAGAGACAGGGTTTCACCATGTTAGCCAGGATGGTCTCAATCTCCTGACCTCGCGATCCGCCTGCCTAGCCCTCCCAAAGTGCTGAGTCACAGCACCCGGCCTCAAGCTTATCTTTAATAACGCACTCCAACAATAAGAAATGTTGCTTTAGTTTATGTTTATCTTTCAGATATTTGGATTATAATATGCATTGTTCACATACTTTTTTATGTAGTATGTATGTGTGTAACTCTATCTTTTATGAATTGACTACTTTTATTGTTCTGGCATATATACTTTTGTAGAATATGTAGTACTTTGTTTTTTAGATAGTGGATGTCTAGTTTAGATAGTGATTAGGTTTTCTTAAGTCAGATAGTTAAAAGATTTCTAAGTCTGATAGCTCAATTTTATAAAATATATGGTTCAATTTTTTAATATAATTTTTTTCTTTTATTATTATATAATTTTTTAAAGTAAATTTGAAGTCTCAAGTAAATATATGTGTAATTTTCTATTAATGGGGTCACCTTTATAATGCAAATCAATATTATATGCTTTTAAAATATAACTTGATTTTTGATAGTCATAATTTACTGAAGCTTAAAAACTGAAACAAAATGTAATACCCTCAACTATACAAATATATTTTAATATTACCAACTTTCATCTTAATTTTTCTTATGTATAAGAAAGTTTTGCATGCTTTGATATAACAAAATTATGTACCAAAAATGATATTTCCTTCTAACAAATCCAAGCTTCATGCTGATTATTTCCTTACAGTGACATAAATGTTATATTGTTGCCTTTCAGGTGCATTCAATCTGTAGGTAGCCTGGACCTGTCAAAATGATTTTGATAAAAAGCTGGCTTCACAATGTTATTTTTTCCTTTCCAATTTTTAACAGATGCCTCATAAAATCATAAATCTATTCCCTGGAGATAATTCATCACAGTGTGAATTTAAGACATAATTATTTGAAGGTATGAAGCATTTTGATGGATCCTTATAATAATATTACTCAGATCATTTCAAAATATATCTTGTCTCAACACTTATTCTGCCTGACTTGCAAATATATATATATACGTAATAACTTTTATGAAGAATATGTAGTCAAGTTTGAATTTTCTTTGATTATGTACATATATATGCACAAATCCTATTATGCAAAGAACATGCACTAAATTTAGATCATTTAAGGAATAAATTGAGGAAATGGTAAGTAATGCTAAATAGGTCTTTTTTTATACTCTGAAATATATATATATGTATAACTATTACATATATTTATGTTTGCAGTTGCTTGCTTAATTTACCTTCATGGTTATGGTTTTTAAACCATATCTTCTGATTAGAGCAAGTCTTTATTTGTAGAATATTATCAACTAATGAATGCAGAAGGAAAAACAAAATCGGTAGAGTCACCATTTAACAAACACTAAAGAAATAATTGACTCAAGAAGAGAACATAAAGAACATAAACAAGCACTTAAAAAAAAAACTTAGATCAAATATTTATGAGAAAATAACTCCCAAAGCTTGCCAAATTTCACCTGCTGATGATTTGCTGGTCATAGGGAAAAAGCATCTTTACCAGCCAGGACTCATATTCTACCACCTGAAACCACTAACAAAATTAACTTCACTAATCATGGGACACCCAGGCATTTTATACCGCCTCCCTGATGAAACATGAAGTAAATCATACACATGAAGTTTATCTAGCATTCAGAAAAAAATCAAGAATTTTTTTCTCCTCTTTTTTGCAATGACAAATGGAAAATGAATTTTCAGTTTATGGAATACACAGGGGGCAGAAGAACATGCTAAACAGTAAGAAGGCAACAAGGTAAGTTAGAATGCAGGAAATTCTGTAAGACAAGTAGAGCGACTTTAAGTCTGTTAATGGCATAAAAATAGGTGATATTCAAAATTAAAAGATTTAAGAGACATAATGTCTAATGTCCTATGTGTACTTTAATTAGAATATAGTGATAATTTTAAAAAGTACTTTCATATATGCGAAAGAAAATCAGAAAATAATCTTGAAGATGGGCTGGATATTAGATGAGATTATTAAATTGCTGTTGCTAATTTTATTATAGTTGATAATGATATTTTGATTGTGTAAGAGTATACCTATACTCTTACAGAGACAAAATGAAGAATTTTGGTTGAAAGTGCCATAATATCAGAGCCATGCATTATAAAACTTCAGCAAAAAATAAATTAAATATGGCAAAATGTTAAATTTCCTATCAAATCAAATATATGGGGGTTAACTATAATATTCTCTCTATTTTAGATATGTTCATTTTAAAATAGAATGTTAAAATATATAGCAAAATGCAAACTAAAAGTAAACACTATTTCCTGTAATTGGATTTTACTTGTGAAGCTTCTTTTTCTCACACTTCTACCTAATTTTTTTCTACTTTTTTACTCTAAAGGTTGACAAATGAAAGCAGCCGATAAACCTAATAGTCAAAGAGAAAGCTTTCTTCTTCTTCTAATTAGATGTTTTTAGTGAACTCAGAGTCAAATAATGTAATTATGAACCTGCCATCTAAAGAAACATGACTCCCATTGGTACAGAAGGGCCAAATTTAAGCTGTTGAACTGGCAACAGATACACTGGAAACAAAATGAAATGACTCCCTAATTCAGTTTTCACATCTGGAAATTTGGAAAATTGCTATCTATGCATTATATTTGTTGCAAAGAATAAATTAATTGATGCATGTCAAGTGCTTAAAACATGCCTGGTACAAAATGAGGAATAAACAAAATACTAGCTAGTATTTTATTATTATTTATTATTGATATGGACAGTTTTCTATAGCAAGTGAAAAAGCAAAAATAATTCATAGTCCCAGATGAATTATTTGCTGGTCATAGGCAAAAAGCAGTTTTATGAATTGCTTGAATTATCTAAAATGGCTTTTTGCAAAACTGAAAAGGAAGAAGGTAGCCATGAGGTGATGAAGCAGAAGTCTTTTTGTCCAATCAAATAAATGCTGGATAAAAATGATTAGAGAATAAACTAAACTTCTATCAGTCACTGATTATTTAGATTGGTCAGACTTCCTTGAATTTCTGGAAAACTTCAATGAATAAAAAACTAGGAAAATATTTTATAATGCATATACCTTTAATAATAAAATTTTTTTTTCAAATGATAGTAAATTTTTCCTTATAGTTAGCATAAACAGTTATAATTTTAATCAACCTTAGGGTTAAGAATTTACTTTTTAAGTTTTCACTTTGTGTCTATATTTTGGTATCAATTTGCTAAGTGCAAGATTATCTAAAACCCATAAAAAATCTTGCATCTATAAGGTGTGTATCAGTATATCATAGGACTTTGATTTTTCCTGTAGTTTCTTAAGTGATCCTACAGCCTCCATTTTTTTTCCTCCCAATATTCCTAATCTTTGCAGATCTATCTATCTGTATCTAGTTTTCTTGATGCCATGTATCTCTGTAAAACCTTTATGTTTATCATATTGTATATAAAATAATTTCCCTATTTTGACAGTGAAAGCCTGGTCCAAAATGATCACTGTCTGGACTTAACATTTTTCCAACTACTTTCCACATAAAGAATCTGTTAAACCAAATTAATCTCAGCCTTTTCATTTCAAGCATGCTAGATTTACTTTTGCCTAATATGTCCCCTTCTGCTCCAATGTATGTATTATTTTCTAGAGTGTACTAAGTCAATTTATATCTTCATAGTCTAGCAAGATCTCTAATTCACCTGATACTCTATATAGTAGCACTTCCTGAACAAGAAATTAAAAGCTTATCAGAGTGTTGGGTATGGATGCTAATTTATAGGCTGCTTTCATTTGTCAACATTTACAGTAAAAAATAGAAAAAATTTTGGTAAAAGCATGTGTGTGTGGTGTGTGGTGTGTGTGTGTGTGTATATATATATATATATATATATATATACGTCTCAAAACCTTCCAAAGTGAATTATAATTGCATTTCCCTCACTTATCTCTTTACTTAACAAGCAATGAACATTAAATAAATGTGTGGTTTGGTACACATGGATTCTAGATTTTCTTCATAAGGAATCCTATGACTATATATATTTATTCATTTGTCTGTTAAACACTAAGCAAGTTTGAAATAGAAATATTACAGCGTAGACTTTGGGTCAGCCCTCTCTGAAGTTAATTTCTGGCCCTATCTCATATTTGATATAAATTCACTTTATTTATTTACCTTGCAGAGAATTGTTTAGGGTTAAATAACATGGTAAAAGTAAATTTCCTAGTATTATGTCTGGTACAGAATAGCTGGTGTAACATTTGAGGAATTTCTGTATGCCAAAATCTCTGCTCACTAATTCACTTAGGTCATTTCTCTAAATTCTCATACAATGGTTTGATAGAGGTTATATTATTATTGTCATCTTGTTAATAAGTTTGACATAAAAATAAAGTAGTTTTCTTAAATTTTACATATAGTAAATCATTTTCAGAGTTGATACTCGATCCACACTCTATAAAATGTTTAATAAATATTGATTCTTTTTATTAATGTTTAGGTTAAGCCTGTGCAGTAAATGCCCATGACACACAAATGAATAAGGAATGAATACTGATATTCTAATAAAGAAAAGAGAAACGTGTGAAATTTCCCATTTTTTACACCCATCATTGGTACTTAAATTTGATATTGGCAGAAAACATACAATTTCCCAAAGGTATATTATATTCCAAATTTTTTCATATGCAAACCTAGGTATGTGTATATGTATTGCTTATATCACATATCATATATAGCATATATCATCTGTCAATTTTGAGTGAAATTGGTAGCGTAATATTATGTTTATTTCATCATCAAAATACTGGCTTATCTCTACAGCAAGGAGGCAAACTTATTATATCCAAATATAAAAATAGATCACAAATGGATAAGGTCAGATTAGGAAATTGCTATTGAGAATTGTTGAATGCATACTCACAGAGCTTCTTAAAAATACACAATTGCCCTGTCTTTTTAACTTGTACAGTCTTTCTAATTCTCAGAAAACACTGCAGAGGAGTTTTAAAGGGGGAATAATTTATCGCCTATACATTTATAATTAATTGAATTTTCTGATATTAGGTGTAAGGGTTGGTTGGTAAGAGAAAGAAGATAAAGCAGGTTCTATTAAAGATTCAAATTTTATTGACTGATATAAGCCCTGTTATGTTAATATGAGCACATATTGATTTTGAAAACTCAAGGATTAAGACAAAAGCAGCTAATAATAACTATATTTTAAGAATAAATCCAGAGGCTAATATAGGTAAAACCATAGTGTG
Organism: Macaca nemestrina; assembly: GCF_043159975.1. Lineage (NCBI taxonomy): Eukaryota > Metazoa > Chordata > Mammalia > Primates > Cercopithecidae > Macaca > Macaca nemestrina. Next base: position 26,352,371 of record NC_092140.1, read on the forward strand.
GATTCAATCTATACTCTGATACACTGGTATATAGACATTTCGGTAAATTTCTATCATTAGCAGTAAGTAAGGAAAATAAGTCAAATATGTTTAGTTAAAACTTGTTACTCAAATTTCATGGTGGATTATTTACAAAATATGGGAGAAAACAAGTAAAAATATTTAATTCTAAGGACTCAGCTACCTTCAAAATGTTGAATGAAAGGTTAAAGCAAGTGAAAAATATCTGCTGTTAGAGATAAAACAAAGATTTTTGTTCTACTGTTAAAAGAGGAATTTAGAAATCGTAATTAAATATATTTCTCTTAAAGAATTTTTATAAAGTAGAGGTAAACAATGTAAACCATAATGTGGAATAAAAAAGGTGCTATGCATATACCCACCATTATTCTATACAAAATGAAATACTGAGTAAACAATTGAACATACTTTATCTGTGATGAGACCATCAAAACTCAGAGCTGGATTTTTAACTGAAATAATCACATAATCATATTCAATTCAGTTTCAGTGTTGGTTTGATTGTTAATGGTGGTGGTAGGGGTGTTAATGGGTTTAAAAATGGAAAATGCTATTGTATGATATAATTTGGTAGGGGAGAAATTTGAAGTATAACATACTAAAATCTCACCATGGTACTTGCCCATTAACATGGCTTACACCCTTCTTTCTGATTCTACAGTGCCCATTTTAGTAATTATATACAACTCATGCCAATCTCTGCTTGATTTAAGAAATATAAGCTACCTATATGTTGGCAGAGCAAAAAACTTAAAAACATATATTCATTAATAGAATTAAACACTAATGAACTTGATCCTCCCACTGAATGGAGGAATTAGATTTACAAAGCTAAAAGACATGCAGTATCCCTTTACATATAAATATCTAAGGCCATCTGTGTTTCAACCATGAAAGAGGATATGCTGAAGGAAAAAGAAAGTCAGGAGCAGGTAGCCATACAATCAACAATTCTGAAAATTCTTTCTTGTAATATTTATTCATCTTTCTTAGATTAAAAGTATTTTGTATATTACCAAGGAAATAACAGTAAAAGCCGAAAGGGTGCCAGCACTCACATCTTATAAAGGCTCTCCCTTATAAATGTTTCCTTACATTTACTCTGAAGTTATCTATAAATGTCTATGTTCAATAACCTCATTAAGAAAACATTATTAGACTGATACAAATTGAGAGAAAGATAAAACTTTTGACATTATCACTGGTTTCAGGGAAAAGCCTAGGTAACCTTGTTGACTATCAGGCTTGACAATTTTAGGATCTCCAGGAAATAGTTCTCAGCTATACAATATTAATTGTACGTGTGTGTGTGTGTGTGTGTGTGTGTGTGTAACAGTCAATCAGAAATGTCAATAAATAATTGTTGTAGTATAAATAGAGATCACAGAAAAATAATCTCCTGACTATAATACTGTGGATTTTGTAAAATACAGATGCAACAGAAGGTTTGAGGGTAAAGATCAAATAGTTGTGTGTACTGAAACTTTATGCCCATTGATTAGTATCTCCTCATTTCTCTTTTCTCCAGTAACTGGCAATCACCATTCCAATCTTTGATCCTTTAAATTTGGCTATTTTAGATACCTCATATAAGGACAATTATGCATTAATATTCTTTCTGTGTCTGGCTTATTTCCTTAGAGTAATATTCTTCAAGTTCATTCACGTTGTCATGTGAATGTGACATGTCACGTTGTGTGTATGTGAGTGTGTGTGTGTGGTGGTGGTGGGGCAAGCATTTAGTTTTTAACCAAAACTGAGGATTTTCAAATGTTCATACAATATCCCCAAGGTATTTAGGAAGAGATGATTAACAAACATCTAAATTATTGCTAAGGATTTTGAAGAAATGACTTTTAATGTATTTTTAAAATTAGAATTTTGTTAAAATATTTTAGAATTTAGTTAATGAAAGTTTATATATAATATTTTATACTGGACATTATGCTAAGCAGTTTTACATTAATTTTCTTATGTGACCCTCCATATAATCCTATAAATTACATATTATTATCCCTATTTCATATAAAAGGGAATTGAGGCTTAGAGAAATTAAGTAATTTAGCCAAGTTAATGTTAGTAGTTCATGATAGAGCCTGTATCCAACACAAGCAAGCAGAATACACTAAAAAAGGTAATGAATTATAGTTAGAGGTATGCAAAACTACAGTACATACTACCAATAAATTAATTACAAATCTTGATGATTCCATTTTGGCTTAAAAATACTTCTCTCTTAAAAATGTTATGTTATTGTGGTAAGAACATTTAACATGAAATGTGTCCTGTTAACAGATTTTTAACTGTATAATTCATTATTGTTGACTATAGGTACAACATTTTATGGACTTCTAGAAATTATTTATCTTGCTTTACTGTAACTTTATGCCTATTGATTATTAACTCCTCATTTACCTTTTCTCCCAGCCCCTGGCAATCACCATTCCAATATTTGATTATATAAATTTGGCAATTTCAAATATCTTATATAAGGGCAATTAGGCATTATTATTCTTTCTGTGTCTGGCCTATTCCCTTGGAGTAATGCTTATAAAGTTCATTCGCATTGCCACATACTGCAGAATTTTCTTCTTTTTTAAGGCTGAGTTGTATTCTCTTATATACATATATCATGCTATTTTTATCTACTCATCTATCAGTGGACATTTAGTTTGTTTCCATATCTTGGCCATTGTAAATAGTGCTGCAATATGTATAGGAGTACTAATACTTCTTCGGAACCTTGATTTCAATTATTTTGGGTAAATATTTAGAAGTGGAATTGCTGAATCAAATTGCTAAAATGTTCATAATTAAAAATGATCCTAAAAGTACTTTAAATCATATACAAAATCCTAAAATATAATCAAAGAGTAGATTATATGTGCTTATAAATTATATAAAATATACAGCAAGACAGATTTGTAGATGTATGTATATATCTATAAGTATAGACATCTATCTAAATATAGAAATCTAGGTATATAATATACACTATAAAAACAGAACATAGATCATATAAAATAACTTATGCTCACTCGTCTCTTGTAATATTTATAGATTGTATAGAATAACTTACGTGTGCTTATTTTTTGTCACTTGTAGTATTTAACAAGTAGGTAATAAAACACTACATATCTTCTCTATAGTTTACTTTCATACAAATATTTATAGTACAATAAAACTTGCATAAGACAAACATACAGAAATACAATACTTTCAAAATATAATGTGAAACATCTTTCACACAAACTAATACAATATTTAAGCCATATATTCAGTGGCTGCTAACTCAGGATGAATAATGGTAATAAAAATGGTAGCAACTTTTAATTCTTGGCTTTATCCAAGTCTGTTGAAACAATGCACAACCTCTTTTCTTTCTTCTCTTCTTTCTGGAATGACTTTTACATATATGTATGAAATATTTTTTTGTTGTTGGCCTACTGAACATGAGGTCATATTCATTTTTCTGCTTCCCATCTGTGCTTGAGTTTTAACATTTTCTACTGACCCATCTTCTAGTTCACAGATCTTTTCTTCTAAAGTATCCCATCTACATTTTATGCCTATCTGATAATTTTTTTTTTAATACTGGGAATTTTCAAGTTCTATGATTTTCATTTTTTCATACTTCCAACTTTCTCCTTGACGTTTTTCATCTATTTCAATATAATGTTCATCTGTTACTTCAAATCACTGAATATATTTACAATAGCTCTTCTAAGATATTGTCAGCCAAATCTAACATTCAGATATATTTTTATTGGTTGCTTTTTTCTATTTATGCTTCAGATTTTTCTGCCTCTTTGTGTATATATGTATATTTTTAAGTTTTATGCTGACATCATACATTTTACATTGATGAGACTTTAAATTATGTTGTCCAAGGAAAGTATTATTTTTTAAATTCATAAAGCAATTAATTTACTGACTGCTCAAAATGATGTTTTAGAAGTTTTGTGATTCTTAGACCATGTTAGAATTGTTCTTATTCTGGAGCAAGATTAGGTCACTTCAGATGTTTAGCCCATTTGTCACCACGACTGCTTTAGTGAGCTTCTTGTGAAATCTCTAAACACTGAATGGTTGTAACTTCTGTGTCTCCTAGAACTATGTGAACTTCTGAATGTCCATTTAACTCACAGTCCTTCAGTAGCTGATTCTTCCAGGTATCACATTTTATTTTATTTTGTACACATACAGCTATGTACTTGGCCAAATGCTTGGAGAGACTTCTATGCAGATTCTAGTGTGCTCCCTTTTTGCTCTCTTCAGAACCCTGATTCGCATATTTGAGCTATCTCCACAGTACTAATCTCTGCTACATGCTTTTTATGCCAGTGGAATTGCTGATCTGTTAGGATTTCACCCCCCTGTGCTGTTGTATGAAATTGATTCTAAGGCAGAAAACCTGGGCATGTGGAGTTCACATTATATATTTCCCTCATCAAATGAATCAAAGACTTGCAATATTTGTTGTCCAAGACCTGAAAACAGTTATTTTCTATGATAGGTTTAGTGTTATCATTGTTTATGGTATAGGGGAAATTCTGATGTTCATTTTTCCAGCATAGCTAGAACCAGAACTGCCCAAGTTACTAAACTTAAATGGTTAAAAAAAAAAAACTAATTGAAAATACTCATATCATATATCTGGATTACAAGCTTCCACGCTTTTTTACTTGTAATGCTTTATTTCACTCATCTTTGTCAATGCCAAATTGTGGCCTCTCTCAAGGAAAACCTTCATATGCCTTCTGTGATTAATCCGTTCTATTTCGTATGTAAATTCTTATGTCTATTCTTTACAACCTATTTTGAAGTAATCTCATACTGTTCGCTGATGTGACTTATACTGTTTTACTACATTAAAATATATTCTATTAATTTCTCAATTATGTTCATATGGTTATATTTTCCTGTTATGGGAATTACAGTTTATATTTATCTGTTTTCTTTCAATAACTATAAGGTAATACTCAAACATTATCTTACCAAAATATTCAATGATTAACTTTAATTTCAATATTCATAGACAGTAATTTTTCATCATAAATATGTACAATAAAACCACATATTTAAAATCAATGACTTTTAGTTTTATAATTGCTTAGTGTTATTTCTTCAACATTATTAGATATGTTAGGTAAATAGATTATTTTGAATCGTTAGCAATGAAAATTTACTACACTAAATATCTTTATTTTTTAAGATACAGAAACTTAGACTGAGGGAGGTTTAATGATATCAAAGACCAGACATCTACTTAAACTCTGTACTACAGTTCACCCACTTGTTTTTGGACTTTGAATGCTCTTTGTACTCAGCAGTCTGAGTGTGAACTTTCCATGTGATTTATAAAGAAATAGAAAATTTTTAAAACCTGGTTCATGGAAAGTATACAATCAATTCAAATAATTGAAGCAATAGGACACAAAATCATTTACTGAATTTCTTGAGATAATTTTATAACAATTTCTGAACAGTTTGAACTTTAGGGATAGGTACAAAAAACGAAAATAAGAAATAATTTTATTTTTCTTCACTTACCCCGACTCTGCTGCAAGTACTTTTCTTGACTAGAAGATCTTATTGTAACAGCACTGACTCCATGTTGAATCCCTGCCATGTAATAGGAAAAAATTTGCTTACTTGAGTTTTAATTACTTCTCTAAGTTTGTAGATTATTCATTAAGAATATACCAATCTCAGAACAATAGGACCTTCAACATAAATAAAAGGGAAATATGCTGACCAGAAATTCCGGGAACAGACTGACCAGCAGTTTTAGCCACAACTAGCTAAGAACAGCCTAACGATGCCAGCAAAGGTCCCAAGACATTGACCAAGACAGCAGTGACTGCCTGCCTGCTTGAATTTGCACACGTAGCTCCTCCACAAGGACACTCTGATTATGACTTACGCTTATCCCGATTTCCCTTAAAAACTCTTGGTCCAGAGCTACAATTCAGAGGTAGTCTTGAAACAAGGTCACTAATTTCCCAACTTGCCTGCTTCCCTAATAAAGCTAACTTTCCTTCTTACCAACGCTTGTCCTGGAGCATTGGTTTTTCAGGCGTCAAGTGCCCCAAACCTGAGTTTGGTTACAATATTTGGCGAGCTAGTCAGGAGCCTCACGCTCCCTGAGCTGTTAGCTCAGTTCCCAACAGATGAAGCAATTGGCCGCAGCAGTGCACCAGCGCTAACTTGTTCAGGTTACCGAGGGGATCTTTAGATTCCCCATGGTTTTAGCAGTTGACTGTAGCAGCACGTATGGGCTAACGCTTCTTGCTACCAGAGGTTAGCAGCAAGCCTTCAATAGCACCAGCTACTTGTGGTTGGCCAAGCCTGACACAGGCAAACTACAGGGACAGTCCCAGCAGCTGCCAAGGCTCTTTTATCCCTTTGGGGAAACTCCCTTCTTTCCCTCAATTGATGCCAGCTGCCTATTTTCACTTCAAGTTGGTTAAAGGGAACAAGCTTTCTAGATGAGTCAACCAGTTCTATAACAAGGTACATCCACGTGTGAACACCAGGTGTCCTCTTTACTTACCATTTGGGCCTTTGGGGCCATTCGTGGTACCGTTGATAGAAGAAACAACTTGTAGTGACTCCGTACTGGTCTCTTCCCTTGAAGAAGATTGTGTTTGGGAAGCACTTCATTTGTTTTGTGTGTTGTTTTCTTGTTACCAATGGAGGTATTTTGCAGATTCTCTTTCAAAGAGAGAGAATATTAGCTAACTGGTCAGCCTATAGCTATGACCTTGGGACAAAGGAAAAAAAAATGGTACTTTGTTGTAATACAGCATGGCAAATGCATGTGTTAGATTCAGAAGAGAGGCAGCCTTTAAATGAGGTTTTTGAACTTTTATACAATCTTACAGCTTGGACAGTTTTATCAAAGATCAGGTAAATGTAAAAAATACCTATGTTCACGTGTTTATTCTATCATGTCATAAAGATGCTTCCCAGAAAGGTGCCCAGTTCATGGTGCAAAGAGGACTGTATAAAGTGAAATCTCCTTGGCTTCTACTGCCTGAGGAAGATACGGAAGGGAAAAAGAAGCATGTTGGGGAAATACCTGAGGCAGGGCTTGCAGTGTCTGACATAATGTCCTCTGGAATGTGTCTAGACTTGCTGGCTCCTTGCTTCTAGCCCTCCTAGGCTCCTAGGTCAATTATATTCCCATTATCTCAAGTATCAAAACATGTTCCATATAAACGCTAAACCGTCACAGCTGTAGATCATGTCCCTGCCCTTTTGACCCCCACATTCTCACCACCTGTTTCCATGTTGGATTACCAATAAATAACGTGGGCTTCCAGAGCTCGGGGCCTTCGCAGCTTCCATGCACTAACGATGGCCCCCTGATCCCACTTTACTTCTCAAACTGTCTTTTTCTCAATCCTTTGACTCTGCCGGACTTTGTCGCCCCCACAACCTGGTGTTGGGTCTGATCTCCCCAACAGAAGCAGGAGGATAGGATGATTTTGTTAGCCTTAAACTCACCACAGAGAAATGATGCTGTGGTGTTGCAAGTGCCTTCCCTGGCGCTGCCCGCTCTGGCACCTGTGCAGGTTCCCAGGCTGACCCTGCCGGCGTTGTACCCTGAGCTGCTCCTTCCTCTACCCACTCCCCCAGAAGACCATTTAAATAATCCGTATTTACAACATGCAGTGGCCCCTCTACATTATGCAAGCAGGTCAGAGACAGTCTCCTCTTTTAAAACCTGACTGGTTCTTCAATGCACAAGGTCAACGGGTCCCCCCTTTTAAGATCCAACAGGAATTAAATGCACATGGCCAACCCATGGGGTTTTGGGGATTACATTCACCTTTCTCCACTTCAGACTTAGCAAACTAAAAATAATATAAGCCCTTCCTACAGAGATGACCCACAGCACATGGTGGAATTATGTACCAGTATATTCTCCATATATTTCCTCACTTGGGTGGACATTCAAACACCATTAAATTTCATGATAATGGCTGGTAAAAGGAGACTAGTCATAGACAAAGCCAGTGATGAGACCAGGCAGCTACTTCAGAAAGACCCTGCTTGGACCCCTGATCCCCCACAGGGACGACTCCCTTAGTGGAGCTCAATTGTGACTACAACAATGAGGAATGCCAAGACTAGAACACTACTAAAAATACGTTTTGATGGGACTGAGTAAAGGAGTAGCCAAGAAGTGTAGCATCAATAAAATCCATGATATCCAACAGGAGGCTAATGAAAATTCAGCCACTGGCTGGAACCAGTGTATCAGTCTTATAAAAAAAATACTCAGGTATGGATCTAGAGGCCCCAGAAAATATTTGGACAGTCAATCTGATTTTCATCAGCCAAAGCACTTCAGGTATCAAAAGGAAGTTAAAAATCAAAGAATAAACCCTTCTCTATTGGTAGAAATTGCTTACAGACTTTTCAATGCCAGAAAAACAAGAAGAGCCAGATGGGTGCCCACTCTTGTAGAAAGCATTCAGAAAGGTAAAAGAGGGCCTGAGAAAAGTAAAGGACAAAACAGAATAGGACTCCCAGGCAAGGATCCATGTGCCTACTGTTGGGAATCTGGGCATTAAAATAATGATTGCTACAGGCTAAAAGGGAAAGATGACAGTTTAAAAAAAAAAGGGGGGGGGTAAGAGAGAAAAAGAAAAAAAAAAGAAAGCCAAAGAAGCAGACAAGTAGAATAAGACTGTGGCTCTGATAACACTGAGGAGGCTCAGGTGTTCCCCTTGATATAATGGAGTCAATAATCATTTATTCACACAATACTGGATTTAAATAACCTAGCTGAATGGGGTTATAAAGCGACCCCACATAAGGTCCAAACATGTGGAAAAGACGTAGTCAACTTGGGGTTCCACCTACAACAAGGTAAGCAGTCTTATGACTGATAAGAAACAGGCAGTAGCTGCCATTAAAGCCCTCCCCAAAACAGAAACAGTTTAAGAGAATTCTTGGAGATGGCTCGCTTTTTTTTGACATTTAGCTTTCTAACTTTGGAATCATAGTAAAACCCTTGTATGAGGCTTTAAAATGACTGAGTCAGAACCCTTGCATTAGACAATGAAATACCAAAATGCATTTGATAATATAAATAAAAAATTAACATTAGCTTTTGCCTTGGGGCTCCCTGGCCCCCAAAAGCCCTTTCCCCGTGAGTATATTTTAAAAAGAGAATTGAACTAGGAGTTTTGACCCAGAAACTTGGGAAACAACTGTAACCTACTGTATATTTTTTTGAAACAGAAAAAACAGCCAAAGGATGGCCTCCCTGCCAGAGGGCAGTAGCTGCCACATGTGATTTATTACAAGAAACCAACAAATGTACTTTACGATAACCTATAACTGTATGTCCCCATCAAGTGTTAACCCTATTGAAACAAAAAGGAGATAACTGCGGGGCATATGGGCAAATATCAGGCCATTTTTCTGGACAATCTTAATACCACCCTCCAAACCACTGCAACCCTAATCCCCACAACACTGTTCCTTGGCAGTTCAGTGCAAGACACAGCCTAAGCATAACTGTTTATAAATAAATCAAACAGTTTATTCCAGCCATATAGTCTTGTGTGATCAGCTGATAACAACTCCAGACTAGAAATTGTTCATTGATGAGAGCAGTTTCATGAAAAATAGACACCATTGAGCAGGGTATACACTGACCACTCCGGAACAGATAATTGAAGCCCCTGCACTTCCCCCTGGTACATCAGCCCAAAAAGTAGAATGAATAACCCTTACCAGAGCCTTAACTTTATCCCAAGGGAAAGAGGTTGAGTTGCACAGACTCTAGATATGCCTTCATGGTAATACAAGCACATGGGGCAATATAGAACAAAAGAGATTTGCTAACCTCTAATAACAAAAACATTAAACATCCTAATAAAATAATGAATGCTAAAGGTGGTGCCGCTACCATCTAAAATGGCTATTGTATTTTACTTAAGTTAAACTATCTTAATCTTTGCCAGTAATACATAAAAAACTGATGGTTAGGTTTGCCAGTCCAACCACTACTCAGTATATGACCATGTGGGACCATTTAGTATGTACTGTATACCATAAAAAACCAAGAGTTACATATATTGTCAGGATCACTCATTTCACGTCTGAAAAGACACACAATCCCCCATGGCTTTCCAGACGGGTAAAAACTAATGCCAACTAAACAAGCGACACTGTGACTCTAACACCAGGGAAGGCTTTAAAATAAGGCTTTAAAATGACTGAGTCAGAACCCTTGCATTAGACAATGAAATGCCAAAATGCATTTGATAATATAAATACAAAATTAACATTAGCTTTTGCCTTGGGGCTCCCTGGCCCCCAAATGCCCTTTCCCCTGTAAGTACATTTCAAAAAGAGAATTGGACTAGGAGTTCTGATCCAGAAACTTGGGGAACAACTAAAACCTATTGCATATTTTTTGAAACAGAATAAACAGCCAAAGGATGGCGTCCCTGCCAGAGGGCAGTAGCTGCCACATGTGACTTGTCACAAGACACCAACAAATACACTTTACGACAACCCATAACCCTCCCCCTCTACAACCAAGAACCTGTAATCATATCCATAACAGATGATTTAATAGATTTCCCTGGAAATACTTGGGGAAAACAATAAAGCCATTTAGATTAGTAAAACAAATGAGTATATGTTTTTCCCCTGAAAGATATATATTAATATACATTCATAATTGAGTACGATGGGCTTATCATTGCTTGTAAAATGACACACATTCAGGATAATGCCGACTAGACATGTTAATAACTCCTTTCACCCTTCACCCTCCTAAAAAATTAAAAAAATACAATAAGACATTGGACAAGCTCTCTCAAGACTTGAAAGACTTTCTTACCAATATACCCATATTCCATCAGAACCCATGTACTTCTTTGGGTACTCTTTTCTGTCTTCATAGGGGAATGGTTTTATATTATCATGAACTGATAAATCTACCCAGAACTTTAATCATAATTGCTACTGAAGCCACTAAGTCTCTTGCAAACTTACAAAAATTAGTAGATCCATTAATGCAAGTAATGCTAAATAGCAGAATAACCCTACACTATATTTGAACACAACGAGCTGATGTTTGTGTTGTTACTAATTCCTCCTGTTGCATATATATCAGTACTCCCTCTCAAGTAGAAAGAAACGTTTAAAAGTTAGAGAGCAAGTGATCTGGTTACAACAAACTCTAAACCATTATATCCCTGTGTTTGGAGGAGGCTGGGATTTGTTTTTTAGCGTATTCTCTGAACTAAATATCAGCATGATACTATCTGCTGAACTAAAATCAGCATGAGAGAAAATTTTTAAATTACAATGAATGATTCTGCTGATAATTACTGACATATTCTTAAGATTTAAATTGGTAATGTTAGGGTTTATCAAAATTTACAAAAAGGTCAGCAATGTCATTAATGAAAAGTTAACTCTGATTTCTCTCCTACCACAGAAAAGAACTAAAAACTCTGTATGACACTATGTCAAAACCTTCCAACTAAAATACCCACTACGTCCAAGTTCAGAAGTAGTCACAGAAGATGAGACCTTCACCCATTTTCCATAGATATGGAAAGATACATTGGCAGTGGGGAATTTGTAACAACACTACTCCATTTTGAATGTCCACCATGTTAAAGAAAAAATTTTGCTTATTTGAGTTTTAATTACTGCTTTGCCTAAGTCTGTAGATTATTCACTAAGAACAGAACAATCTCAGAAAAATGTTGAACATTGATTTTCCAAGCAGCAAGAGGCCAGAAATTAAATTCAGTTACCTTATCAATAATGCAGGAAAATATCATAATTTTCCACATGATTTTAGTTATTTTTTACAAAATACTTCAGTTGATTCTAGTTCTAAACTTTAATCTCATATGCAATTTAACTATGATCTCTTCTCCACATCATTGAGAATTGAGATGTGTGAGGAGTGTGGTCTTTTATTTCTTCTCTTCTTTCTGCAGCCTTAAGAGGAGGGTACGTTGTCTGTGCCTGGAACATCCCTTTCCCCTGCATTCTCTAGGTCAATGGAGTTCAGACACAGGAGGGAGGAAAAGAAAAGGAGGTGCCTTTTGATTACCTAAACTTTTTCTGTCCTTTCTCTGTTAATTGTAAACATTTATGGCTCTATTTCCTTTGTGCAGAAGACAAGAAATGCTAATTATCTTGAGAGAAGGGTGTGAATGATTTTGGAGTTTCCTAGTAGTAAGGCCTTCAAAGTCATGTTTTCTTGATTTGCAGATTCTGATGTATTTTTATCTCTCCACGTACCTCAACTTCCACCCTCACATCTTATATCCCATCTAGACACTTACTATTCTCTTTGATAGTGTACCAGTAAGATATCAAATGGGTACAACATTAGGAAAACTTTGAAGATTAAACAATGTAATTGAGAAAGAAACCCAGAACACACACAAAATACTGTCCCTATAAATCAGTTTAAAAACTGTCCCTATAAATTAGTTTATTTCAAAAATTTTTTAACCAGGTTTTTCAGTAATTGTTGAAGCTAAACATAAATTATTTTAGTGTCTCAAAACTAAAGCAACTTTATTGAATGTGAAAACAAAAGTCTCCACAAGAAGAGATATGTACTCTTTCAGCCTTTTTAGTCAAATTTTAATTGAAAAGAAATTTTTTTCATAACTTACGTTCACTCATTAAATGTGATCATGATCATCATAACAAATTATCTCTCATATTTGTTAAAAGGTTTCATGGAAACTAAATGAACTGGATTTCTTGTGCAAACATAGTCTCTATGTGGCCCGTAGTCTCTACTTATTATGAGGATAAGGAACGCAAGAGATGTCCCTGACCACTCAGAATGTATTTCTGTTTCTCTACATTGTGACACTTAAATGTATTATTAATGCAAAATTTTAGTGACTAGATATTATATTTCTTCACTTTTCCTCATATGTGATACAGTGTGGAGGAAACTGTGGATCTCTATTAATTATTTGTTAATTTGAAGTTAATCTAGAAATAGAAATCATCTTGTGATTTTATACTGTTTTTTGATCATAGAGAAGAATTATATATATTATCTATCTATATATACATAGATCAAATTGATATTTAAAATAATAGAAATGAGGTAGTTTGGTTTTAAAGAGCAAGGTTATGTCCATCAGAATATCTAGATAAATTATCTTCAGTTAGTCACTACACATTTATTTTCTAAGTTAACTATCCTTTAGAAAATCTCCTGGCTTTTGACAAATCTATATTATATCAATTTGTATCTATGTATCTTGCTAGTTAGCTATCTACCTATCTCTATCCCTCTACCTATCTGTGTAACTTTCATTCATATAGGAAAAGCAGATACTCCTCTGGTGGTATGATTGTTTAATTCTAGGGGGAAAAATTCCCCAGTATATTCTTTCTTCTTTGCCACAATCAAGATAACCAGTGGAAAATGCCAAACTATGAATTTAGCATTTGTTTGAGCAAGGAACTAAGCTGAGTTGTTGATAATAAAGAAGATAGCCTAAACAACACTGAAGGATGAAGTAGCCAATATATTATGACAACCAGTGGATGGCAAATATCTATTCCTTGGCTTTTTCTTGCCAGGGAACCATAGCTTTTGGATATTTACAAAGCTTCTGAATAAATGCAAACCAATAGTACACATATGAAATGAGAAAATGATTCACTTCTTTCTATATAAACTATTAACTAACTTAACTAACTTAGATATTGAGAACTCAGAGAGCTGGGATTTTTATCTTTTTTTTTTTCATTTGAATGTTGAAGACATTTTTTCTCTTCTTTTAAAAAATGCTTTAAACTGTATTTATAAAAAATATGTCTTATTTTTATTATTAAAAAAAGGAACTTTAGGATTTTTTTTCCTAACTCTGTGAATAATTCCTTTGTAGTTTGACAGGAGTTACGTTCAATCTGTATATTGCTTTGGGCAGTATGGTCATTTTAACGATATTGATTCTTCCAATCCATAAGCATGGGGTGTTTTTCTATTCAGTTATGACATCTATTTCTTTCTTTCGTGTTTTGTAGTTCTCCTCATAGAGGTCCTTCACCTCTTTGATTAGTTGTATTCCTAGGTATTTTATTTGTGTGTGTGTAGCTACTATGAACGGGATTGAGTTCTTGATTTGGTTCTCAGCTTGAACATATTATGTTGAATAAGATTAGTGAGTGTGGACATTCTTGTCTTGTTCCAGTTCATAGGAGGAATGTTTTCAACTTTTCTCTGTCCGGTGTGATGTTGACTATGAGTTTGTTGTATATGGTGTTATTATTTTGAGGTATGTTCCTTTGATGCCCAATTTGTTGAGGGTTTTTATCACGAAAGGATGTCCAATTTTGTCAAATACATTTTCTGCATCTATTGAGATAATCGTAGGATTTTTGTTTTTAACTCTGTTTATGTGGTGAGTTACGTTTATTCATTTGTGAATGTTGAACCATATTGTATCCCTGGAATAAAATCCACTTGATTCTATTAAATTATCCTTCTGATGTGCAACTGGATTTGGTTTGCTAGTATTTTGCTGAGGATGGTAGCATCTGTTGCCATCAAGGATATTGGCTTATAGTATCTTTTGTTGTTGTGTCCTTACCTGATTTTTATAACAGAGTGATGCTGGTTTCATAAAATGTGGTATGGAAAACAATAAGGAAACTTCTCAAAGAAGTAAATATAGAACTGTCATTTGATCCAGCAATCCCATTGGTAGGTATTTACCCAAAGGAAAAGAAACAATTATATAAAACAGCACCTGCACTCACATTTATCACAGCACTATTCACAATCATGGAATCAACCTAAGTCTCTATCAATGGTTGATTGGATAAAGAAAATGTAGTATATCTACACCATGGAATACTATGCAGTCACAAAAAATTAAATCACATCCTTAGTGGCAACATGGACGGAGCTGGAGGCCATTATATAACGTAAGTGAAATAACTCAGAAACAGAAAATCAAATATTTTATGTTCTCACTTATAAGTAGAAGCTAAACAATGGGTACACATAGACATAAAGATGGAAACAGTAGACACTGGGGATTCCAAAAGCAGGGATGTTGAGAGAGGGTGAGGGTTGCAAAACTATCTATTGGGTTCAGCGGTCACTATTTGGGTGATGGGTACGCTAGAAGCCCAAACCCCACCATTACACAATATATCCATGTCACACATTTGCACATGTACATGCTGAATCTAAAATAAAATATTTTTAAAGATAATTTCTTTATTTTAATGATTAAAAAAAGTTTTTCTATTATCCAAATATATTTAATATGCAAAAGTATTCAGAGATCCTGCTAGCAGTACAGATTACCATGAATTAGGTAAATGAGAAAGAAGAAACGCACGATTTGATGCTTGGAAAAATGCAATAGATTTACAGGAGCTGAGTAATGTGATACTCCTGCTTATATGTTCTCTGTACCTTGTAATTCTAAACAGATACTCGGTTAGTGTTACCTAATAAGAATACATAATTATCATTTCTATTGTGATGATTTTTAGCATTTCAATAGTGTTAAAATGATAAATATATATTTCTCCTGATTTTATGGTAATAACAAAACAACTACCAACACAAATATGATAGAATATTCTAATTCCCTGAGTTGTGTGATGAATCATAAGCCAAACTGGTTTTCTGTTTTCTGATAACTACGTGAGAATGTATAAGGCAGGAATGCCTAAAATCGGTGATAGATTGAAAGTTTATGAGCAGGAAAATGTGGAAACTAGAAAAAGTAAATCATGTTTTCTCAAATTCAGTTTATTCTGCTGTAAAATGATACCTTCAGGTTGAATGAAATGAACTTGCATAGTCTTTTTAGAGATAATGTGTAAAAGATAATCATTTCTTAAGTGTAGATCATAAGTCCTATACTTCTGACACAGAAAACAACCAAACCCTTACCTTCACTTCTCTTCATTTTTCCGTTCTTCTACCTTCTATGCCTATTCTTTCTTTTTCTCCTACTATTATGTATATACAAATGAAAACGTACTTATAATCTCCAAACAGGAGCAATTTGATTTTATGTTTTCTCAGCTTAAAAACACTTGTTGAGAAGAATTTTGTTGATTTTTTTCTGCGTAATAGCTTTAAAGATTCATTGTAAATTTTGATTTCAATGTAAGTACAGATATTAAAGTATAATATATTAAAACAAAATATTTTTATCTTTTCCTGGATCTGGTTATGTATTGAAGTTCATTATTTTCATCTCAGGATTTATATGTTTTCTATATTCCTACTATTTAAAAAATTTAACAGTGAATGATTTATTGCAAAACTTTTGTGTATTAGTAAGATATCTTGAGGTGTCCAACTCCGAACCGTGGAAGTGCTAATTGGACAAATCTGGAGGATTATGAGATATGAGTGAGAATTTACAGTTATTAAACATTAAAGACAATAAGCCATCCAGTATAATTAGAATAGGAGTTTTAAAATATAGCATATAATTAATTACAGGAATTGTAAAGAAATAAGTTTACTGCTTTATTGCCTTTTATAGGTTCTATGTTTACCAGGAAGCAAAACACACTTAAAACTTTCATTCCTGTTACAATACCACTTTAAATATATGACACTCTGTTTAGACCAGAAATCGCATCTCTTAATTGGAAAGAGAAACAAAGTTATGAACAATCTTAGGAAAATAAATGTTTATTTTGTCCAGATTCAAAGAACCTCTATCTGTGAGCCAACCACTTCCCATTGTCCTTTCTTCTAATACTAAAAACCTAAGTTTCTTCTGGAAAACCATCTCTTGCCTTATTCTCAGTCCACTGTTGGTGAAGACTGAGGTTGAATCTGTTATCCCAGGAGTAAGCATTTGAATCAAATCTGACCAAGCAGCACCTCACAATTCCTTGGCCTCAACGAGTGGCTCAGATAAAAGAGCAATCTACCTATTCTATATGTTGATAATGGTGTACTTCACAAAATTTCCCATAAAGGTGAAATTGGTCTCTCATTCAACCAACTATGTGGATGCTCTTACTTCCTTACCCAACCTGTTTAATTCCAGAGGATTCTGAGGAATGCATTATGGGTACTCTGCACTCACATTCAAGGCATACTTGCAAGTTTTCTTGGGTATCTTTTCTTCTTTCTGGACCACTGTCACTGCATTTTAAAGTAACTGGCACTGCGATATGCACATGAAATGCTTTTCAAACTGGATATGAATATCTCGATGTTTCAGTTCTTCCAAGGAAATGTTTCTCAGATTTATAATATATTGATAATGCACATTAGTTTTTGAAGATATCATGAGGTTTTGCTTTTTAAATTTTTCTTATTTCATGAAAATGTTTCTGGAAATCTAGAAAAGGATGGTCAAATCATACTCTTCCAGATGATCTGGGATTCTGTTTACTTTTTTAGCTTAGTAGAAATCTAGAGTTTTATCAATTTGTTTTAAAAAATTAGCGTAGTAATTTTATAGAATTGTCATTTCATTGTATCTGTTCTCTATTTATGGTTGTAGGTTCATCCTCAAACCTTTTATTATTTTTTTAGTTATTATATGACAGAAATATGATTCTACTTATAGGAGTTTTACTGGTTTTAGAGTGATTTTTATTTTTTTTTCTATTCTATGTTCTGGTATTTCCTACCTTTTATATTATTATTTTGTTTTACTGTTTTTCCATTTTCCATTATATTCTGCTTTTGAAAGCATAATAAATAAAATACATGTATTTATGGTAAAAATAAAGTTACCAATATCATTTTATACATTTGCTTATTATTATTATTATTATTATTATTATTTTTGAGATGGAGTCTAGCTCTGTCATCCAGGCTGGAGTGCAAGTGGTGCAATCTTGGCTCACTGCAACCTCTGCCTCCTGGATTCAAGTGATTCTCCTGCCTCAGTCTCCTGAGTAGCTGGGATTACAGGCACACGCCACCACACATGGCTAATTTTTGTATTTTTAGTAGAGATGGATTTTCACCATGTTGGTCAGGCTGATCTCAGACTCCTGACCTCGTGATCCACCTGCCTCAGCCTCCCAAAGTACTGGGATTACAGGCATGAGCCACTGCGCCCAGCCTATACATTTATTTATTAAGTGAAAAAGAGTACAGTGTCCTTTACTCCACCCCGTCTCATTGGCTGCTGGACACATTCTCTTACAAGATATAACATTGGGAGTCAAGTTTTTTGATGCCTTTTGTTCCTACGTCAGTTCCCAGTGTCTAAATATAATAGTATAGATTGGCCCAAGATGGGGTCCATTCATTTTCCGACTACCTGAGTTGTGTAAACCCTAAATGTATTATGTAAATGAAAAGCTTCAACATAAAATCTACCTGTAAATATAACTCCTTCTGTCTCTATAACTGATCTATGTAGCAACTATATATCTTGAAACAGAAATTTATGCTTTTATCACATGGCAATTTGGAATATGTAGAAAATATAATGGATAATTGGGGAAATATTCATGTTATATTAGATCAGATAATTCAAGTAAAGAAGAAACATAACAGTTGTTATTTCAGTACTGACTTTAAAGCTGTTAGTTGTTGATGTAATGTGGACTAAAAATTAATATTAGTATTTACTAACTACCCTGCTTATTGTGGCAGAGAAAACAGTATATACCAATCCACATGATTGATTATCATAAGCAATAAAAATTATTACCAATTTTGGCAATAAGTTGATTATTAGACTTCACTTACAGTAGTGTTATGTGAATTCACCTGATATTTTTTTTTCCTGAATGTGTAGTTCAGTCACAATTTAGAAGAGACTTGTATCAGGAACAAAATCCAGGTAATATTTTAAACCCGAAATCTCACTGATTAAAACCACCATGTCACCCACTTACCTACGTAACAAACTTGCACAATCTGCACATGTACCCCACAACTTAAAAAAAATAAGCAAAATAAAACTGCTGGTTCAATGTAATTCAATTCAACTAAGTTCATCTTCACCAACAGCAGACTGAAAATAGGGCATGAGATGGTTTTCCAGAAGAAACTTAGGTTTTTCTTACTAGAAGAAAGGACAATGGGAAGTGGTTGGCTCACAATGATAAAGGTTAAGCATTCTAATCACTGTATGCAAAAAGGAAATTGAAATGGATGTTGGAAAAGCCACTCCATGTTACCTACTAGATTCTTTATTTTAAATGCATTTGTTGCACTGTCTGATTCATATATGCTTCCCTACTAGAAAAAAGGCTCCCAGAATTCAATAGTTTTCTCTGTTTTTGTCATTACCTAATGCAACACATTTCACATATGTGGTTCTCAAAAAATATGCATTGAAAAATCAAATAGCTTGATGCTGAAAATGCAGTAAAGGTTCTTGTTTTTTCCCGAATTAGTCAAGAATTGTAAGAGAAGAGAGAGCCCTTACTGAAATACTAAAAAAAAAGTTCCTTCCCCTGAAAAAATATTTCTAAACTGCATTTAGTAGAATAAACACATCCTAAAGCTAAGAATTTAGGGTAATGGAGACATAGCTTACCAAATCCAAACTTCATGTCTCAAATCGGATTCCCCCTGTATTGCTATTATACATTAAAATAAAGTCCAAAACACATCTTTCTCCCTGACAAACTCAACTTGCTCCATTTTCATACATTTTTAAAATAATAGCCATTTGATCGTTTGTAAATATAAGCTAGATGATAGTAAATGCTACAAATATTTGAAAATCTTTCATTAGTCAAACATTAACACAAAATCCTTAATTTGGTCAATAAGAGTCTCTATCAGGAAGTCTGCACACACTTCCATAAACTCACCCTGTTCCTTTTATTCCATACGTTATGCTCTAGGCATTCAATGATGTCTTACATTATTGAATGCAAAATAATTTTCCCTAACTTGCAAGCTTCCTCATAACCTAGGAGGAGAACTTGCAAGGACAGATTGCAAATTTGAATTTCTTGGTCACACCACTCCAACAGTAGTTTCTATTTATTTGTTTTTGTTTAAATTCATGGAGTTTAGCTCTCGATTTGGTTAATCCACTGTAATTAAGAAAGGCTGAAATTATCAGTCTAGTCAATAAGTAATTGTAATGTATTATTTGTGATTCTAAATTGGTACTCATTTCCACTAAGACTGAGATAGGAGCAAGATAAATTATTTTCTTCATTTCATATTTATTTTGACTATAGCTGGATAAAAGTTGATGTTTTATTTAATATTATTTATTTGATTCCAAGGTTTTCTGCTTGCAAACAACCTCTGTCTCAGGTCATAAAATTAAAATTCTGTTTATAATTCATTCACAAGACTTAAAATATCAAAATAGGATATTTTCCTAAAAGTGTTATGGCTTACATAATAAGAAAAAATAAAGTTAAATATAATTTGTAAAAGTTACATGTTTACAGTACCTGTACCAGTACAGACAATAGTAAATAGCATTATAATGATTATATATTTAATCTCTGCTATTCTACCTTATATACTAATATAACACAAATATTATTTGGTGACTACCAAAGAGAGTACAGTTTCCTAACATTTTAATCTAAAATAAAATCCCCCAAATTTTATTGCAACAAACTTCTAATTTACAGAAAAGTTGAAAAAAATTTATAGTGACAAACACAATCTGTTACCTCAACTCAAAATTAGTTAAGATTTTGCCACATATGCTAAAAATATAGATATTAAAAGTTTATTGCAGACAGTATGATGCTTTTCCATAGAATAACTTGGAAAAGATCTCCTTAAAACAAGAACAGTCTCCTGCATAAACATGGTAGGATATGATCAATCAGAGTAACTCATCTATTTTTATCTAGAAAAATCTCCTCCCCATTGTTTAAAAATAACATTGATATGTTAAAAAGATTGGAAAAATTTTGCAATTTTTTCTCACATTCTAGTGATTTTCTCACTCTATCATTATTTTATTAGCTGGAATTATTTTATAAAGGGAAACTTTTCTTCCTAACTTGGATGACATATATTTTTATGAAATTATATTATATTATATAATTACATGTATGACATATATATGAAATATGTATATATGTTTTCTTGTAAAGGCTTGTTGGTGGCATAAGTTTGGTTTACAATTTGCTGGCAGTCATGCTCGATTGCTTCCCCATCCTCTGGGAGAAAAGTGGCAGGGTTGAGGGTGGCACATGCGCATATTTGAAGCACCAGTCCCTCAAGGAGCAGCAGCTGGTATCTAAGTAGGCAGTTGTCTAATAGCCATAAATTTTCTTTGGCACCTAGCATGCATTTACATCACGAGTAGTCCAGACAGTGAGATCCTTTCCTTGTATTATTTTGATAGCCTCTGATACTAGACAGTCACCACCGCAACTACTCATAAACAGTGAGGCCAGCCTTTTGTTACTACTTCAGTTTCCTTACTTAGGTGTGCCACTGGTTGTGGGGTTGTCCCATAAGTCTGAGTAAGGACTCCAAGAGCTATTCCCACTCTCTCTGTGATGTATATAGAGAAGTTTTGTCCTATGGGAAGGCTTAAGACTGGAGCTTGTACTAGGGCCTGCTTTAAGGTTTTGAAGGCTGTTTCTGCCTCTGGTTCCTGTTCTACTAGATAAGTATTTGCCCTCTAGGTCTCTTGATTCGAGTATAGAGTCACCTGGCCATCTCACTGTATCTGGGGATCCATAGTTGGCAAAAGCTGGTGATCCCAAGGAACCCCCACAACTGTTTTATTGTCTTAGGGTGAGGATAAGCCAGTATAGGCTATATTCCTTCTTTGCTGAGGGTCCTGGTTCCTCTTGCTAAGATTAGGTCTAGATATTTTACTTGTTGTAGGCAGAGCTTGGCCTTCGATTTAGATGCCTCATATCCTTGATTAGCCAGAAAGTTCAAGAGATCTAGAGTAGCCTGCTGACATGAGGCTTCTGAACTGGTAGGCAAAAGTAAATCATCTACATACTAAAGGACCAGAGAATCTGGACTTGAGAAGTGGCCTAGATCTTGGGCCAGTGCATGACCAAACAGATGAGGGCTATCCCTAAACCCTTGAGATAAGACTGTCCATGTAAGTTGGGACATGTGGTCTGTGGGATCCTCAAAGGCAAAGAGAAACTGGGAGTCAGAGTGCAGGGGAATACAGGAGAAGGCATCCTTGAGGTCCAGAACAGTGAACCATTGTGCTTTCTCTGGTATTTGAGAGAGCAGGGTATAGGGGTTGGGTACAACTGGATATAGAGGAATTACTGCCTTGATGAGTCTAAGATCTTGCACTAGTCTCCACTGACCATTCAGTTTTTGTACTCCTAGAATTGGGTTGTTGCAGGGATTGCTGCATTTTCTTACTAAGCCTTAAACATTTAAATGTCTAACAATATCCAATTCTTTTTGAGCTTCAGGCCTTAAAGGATATTGCCTTTGATAAGGAAAAGTGGTGGCATCTTTTAGCCTGATTTGGATTGGGCAGGCATTTTTTGCCCTTCTGAATTGTCCTTCCAATGCCCAGACTTCAGGGTTGATTTCCTCCTCAAGTAGGGGACAACAAATGGGTAACTTGTTCCCCATATTCATGTAGATAATAGTTCCAGCTTTGGCTAATATGTCCCTCACTAATAAGGGTGTGAGACTTTCAGGCGTAACAAGAAAGTCATATGAAAAGAGCAAAGTCTCCCAACTACAACTGAGGAGATGGGAGAAATACCTGGTTACAGGCTGTCCCAGGATTCCTTGGATGGTAATGTACCTTGAGGACAGCCATCGAGGGCAGGAGACTAACACTGATAAGGCCATGCCAGTGTCCAGGAGGAAGTCAATTTCCTGGCCTTCACTGGTTAAACTTACCCAGGGCTCAGTGAGGGTGATGACATGAGCTGGTGCTTGCCCCAGGCACACTCAGTTCTGTTGTTGGATCATCTGGTTTAGGAGCTTCTGGCCCACAGAACCTTCGCTCATGGGTGAGGGGGCGGCTTGTTTCTCATTGGACAATCTTTTTAAAAGTGTCCTTGCAAGTCACACTGATAACAAACCTTATCAGGTGATTGGCCTGCTCCATTTTCTGTCCTCTCTGAACCACCAAGGTTTGTTTGTCTGAGGGTCATGACTAAGTCTGCAGCCTTTCTCTTACCTCGCTTTTCCTTTTGGGCCTGTTCCTCTTGGTCCCTATTATAGAACACTGAGGTTGCCAGGTTTAATAATGCCTCCAGATTTCGTTCAGGGCCCAGGACTCACTTTTGAAGTTTTCTCCTGATATCTGTGACTGATTGGATAATAAACTTCTCTTTTAGGATCAATTGACCCTGGAGGGTGTCGGGTGATAAGGGAGTATATTATCTTAAGGCCTCCTGTAGCCGCCAGAATAAGGCAGTAGGATTTTCTTCCTTTCCCTGAGTTATGGTGGGCATCATTGAATAATTCATGGGCTTCTTTTCTAATTCTCCTTAGTCCTTCTAGAATACAGGTCAACAGATGTTTGCGACTCCAGTCCTCATGATCTGAGTCTAGGTCCCAGTGGGGATCCATACTGAGGATGGCTTGCTGACCAGTAAGGAATTTGTCCCTTTCTTCAGCTGTCATTCTATCATTTACTTGACTAAGATACCAGGTATCTCCAAACTCTCAGGCTGTAGCGAAAGCCGCATTCTTTTCATTAAAGGCCAGGGTTTGATCTAACAATACCATGACACCTCTCCAAGTGAGGTCAAAAGTTTGCCCTAGACCCTGTAGGGCATTTATATACCAATCAGGATCATCTGTAAACTTCCTCAGGTCTACCTTGATCTGCTTTAAATCAGAGAGGGAGAAGGGGACATGTATCTGGTTGGGCCAAATTCCCCTCCCCCTACAACTTGAAGGGGACATAACCAATAGCCTAGGGGGTTTTGTGGTCCCTTGGAGATTTCCTTGCTTGTTTCCTTCTGAGTGGGGGAGATTAGAGGAGGCTTATCATTAATAGGAAGGAAAGCTGTAAGGAGGTTAGGGTATGGAGGTAAATTCAGAGGTCCTCCTGTGGGATGTAAATTACAAGCTTTACATAGTTGTGGATTATCCTTCAATAAAAAGAAAGCTTGGACATAAGGTATTTCACTCCATTTGCCTTCCATCTTACAGAAAAGGTCAAGCTTCAGGATAGTATTATAATTTATACTTTCCTCAGGTGGTCATTTTTCCCCATCAGAGAGGGAATATTGGGGCCAGGCCATAATGCAGGAAAAAAACTGCCACTTCTTTTTTCAGGATTTGTGGGTCAAATTGTTCCCAATGGCTTAGGATGCATTTCAAGGGTGCACCTGTTGATGCCTGAGTGTTTACCACCTGAAAGAAAAAAAAACACCCACATTTTGTTTGTTTGTTTGTTTGTTTCCCTGCCCAAGAACATGCAATGATCCCTGGAACCTGCTGTTCAGAATAGTTGGCACTCACCAAAGCAGCAGCGGAAACACTAGTTTTCATCCTAGACTACAAAGAGGACTGAGAAAAATCGGATTTAGTGACCCTTACTGAGGCATTCTCAAAAACCAGTTACAGTCCTAAACCTTTTCTCCTGTTAGTATTGGGACCTTACCCTTGTCCTATGAAGATAATATGCCTCAAAATGTAGTGGAGGGCCACACCTTGAGGGAGGGAAGCGATCTTCAGGTTTGGAAGAGTGACGCCTTTTGTATTCACTTCTCATCTTATGAATAGGAAGGATATCCCTCCAATTTTGGAGTCTATAATTTCTGAGGCTCCCCATGTCCTAGCTTCAAGAACAGCCTTTTTTAGGCCGGCTAGTCCAAGGAGAGATCCTGAAAGGTTAGATGGTACCCCCTCCGATGGAGCTTTGGGGAAAAACTATGTCTTTCTGATTGGTAAGCCTGGGTGCCTAAAGAAGGGAACAGAGTCCCAAAGTTTATACTAAAAATCATCTTTATAGGAGAAACTAGAAAAGCACCAGAGACGGACTGTTTTTTCGAAGCAAGACTAGCCTTGGAGAAGAGAAGCAAGAGAAAGTTTGTCTTACAGGCATTAGGACCCAGGAGGTAAGGGTCAGGATAGATAGGATAGATGGGTGAGTCTAACTTTGAGAGTTCCGCTTATGGCTGCAGGGTCAACCAACTTTTTGTTGGGACCATGGAGCTGAATGGCTTTTCTGTCTGTTGACCCTTGGCTCAGCCCAAAGTACAGGAAAAGTGGAAGCTGGTTCCCAGCCAACCAAGGCCCCCAATTCTGAAGAGCTGGGGTTTGTTAGAGAGCCCATTCCTAGAAAGTCTGACACCTGTGTCTTTAGTGTGGTAGCTGCACTAGTTGTTTTTAACTGGCCAACAGGTGCCTGGTGTTTAGCACCCGAATTCTAAGGAAAAATAGGACAGAATAGCAAGCAAAACGGGTTTGATGGTACTGACTGCATGGCGATATCCCAGAGGAGCCCCCAAGATGTGTCCAGAGTTAGTTCCTGCTGGTGGGTTTGTGGTTTCACTGATTTCAAGAATGGAGCCAAGGACCTTTGTGGTGAGTGTTACAGCTTTTAAAGATGGCACAGACCCAAAGAGTGATGGCAGCAACATTTATTGTGAAGAGTGAAATAACAAACCTTCCACAGTGTGTAAGGAGACCTGCGTGAGTTGCTGCTGCTGGCTGGGGTGGCCAGCATTTATTCCCTTATTTGTCCCCTCCCATGTTCTGTTTTTGTCCTATCAGAGTGCCCTTTTCTCAATCCTCCCTGCGATTGGCTAGTTTTAGGATCCTGCTGATTGGTGCATTTAACAGAGCACTGATTGGTGCATTTTACAATCCTCTTGTAAGACAGAAAAGTCCCCAAGTCCCCACTCAACCCAGGAAGGCCAGCTGGCTTCACCTCTCAATATGACTTGACTGCTGTTAAAGGCATTCAGTTTTATAAAGGAAGCAGAGCATACAAGTTTGGGAAATGTGCAGCCTGATTACGTGATAGAAAAGAAAATCCCATTTTCTGGGGAGAAATTCAAGCTGGCTACAGAAATTTGCATAAGTAGCAAGAAGCCTAATGTTAATCCCCGAGACCATGGGCAAAATGTCTCCAGGCCATGTCAGAAACCTTTATGCCATCCCCTCCCATCACAGGCTTGGAGGTCCAGGAGGAAAAAGTGATTTTGTGGCCTGGGCCCAGGGTCCATGTGCTGTATGCAGCCTAGAGACTTGGTCCTCTGTGTCCCAGCTGCTCCAGCCATAGCTCAAAGGGGCCAATGTACATCTTGGGCTTTGGCTTGAGAGGGTGAAAACCCCAAGCCTTGGCAGCTTCCACATGGTGTCAAGCCTGCAGTTGTCCAGAAGTCAAGAATTGAGATTTGGGAACCTCTGCCTAGATTTCAGATGTTTGGAAATGCCTGGATACCCAGTAAAAACTTTGCTACAGGGTTGGGGACCTCATGGAGAATCTCTGCTAGGGAAGGGCAGAAGGAAAATGTGAAGTCAGAGAACCCCCCCAGAGTCTCTATGGGGCACTACTTAGAAGCTGTCAAAAGAGGGCCACTGTGCTCCAGACCCCAGAATGGTAGATCCACCGACAGTTTGCACTGTGCACCTGGAAAAGTCACAGACACTCAACTCCAACCCATGGAAACAGCCAGGAGGGAGGCTGTACCCTGCAAAGCCCCAGGGTCAGAGCTATCAAAGACCATGGTAACCCACCTCTTGCATCAGTGTGGCCTGGATGTGAGACCTGGAGTCAAAGGAAATCATTTTGGAGCTTTGAAATTTGACTGCCCCACTGGATTCTGGACTTACATGGGCCCTGTAACCCCTTTGTTTTGGCCAATTTCTCCCATATGGAATGGCTGTATTTACTCGACACCCATACCCACATTGTATCTAGAAAATAACTAGCTTGCTTTTGATTTTACAAGATCATAAGTGGAAGGGACTTGCCTTGTTGCAGATGAGACTTTGGACTGTGGACTTTTGGTTTAATGTTGAAATGAGTCAAGACTTTTGGGGACTGTTGGGAAGACATGATTGATTTTGAAATATTAGGACATGATATTTGGAGGGGCCACAGGCTTAATGATATGATTTGGCTGTGTCCCCACCAAATCTCAATTTGAATTGTATCTCCCGGAATTCCCACATGTTGTGGGAGAGACCCAGGGGGAGGTAATTTAATCATGGGTGTTGGTGTTTCCCATGCTATTCTCATGATAGTGATAAATTTCTCGAGATGTGATGGCTTTATCAGGGTTTTCTGCTTTTGCTTTTCCCTCATTTTCTCTTGCCGCCATCATGTGAGACATGTCTTTTGCCTCCTGCCATGATTCTGAGGCCTCCCTGGCCATGCGGAACTGAAAGTCCAATTATATCTCTTTTTCTTCCCAGTCTTGGATATGTTTTTATCAGTAGCATGAAAGCGAACTAATGCAAGCATGTTATTATACTGAATGCTGTAGGGAATTGTAACACGATGGTTAGTATTTTTGTAGCTACACATAGAAAAGGTACAGTAAAAATACAATATTTTAATCTTACAGAATCACCATTGTATATGTGGTCTGTCCTTAATCAAAATATCATTATGTGGCACATGACTGTGTGTGTATGTGTTTGTATATACAAACAACATCCATATGCTGTATATATAAAGCCGTATATATATATATATAATCATATATAAAACCATACAAACACACACATACTACCTCTACATAGAGAGAATATATGATTCCATGCTTCAAAATGTTAAAACTTGGTAAATGTATTTGATAAGTATATGGAAAATCCTTACACTATGCTTATAATTTTTCTGTAACTTTAAAGTTTTTAAAATAAAAAAGTTAAAAGCAATCCTCTTACGTTTATAATTACCCATTTATCTGAATGAAATTCTCTATCATTATTTTTTAAGGAAACAATTTTCAAGGAAGATTTCTATGAAGTAGGATAGTGTTTGGGGAGCCAAAGAATGCAGGATAATTTGGAGTTTCTGTCAGTTCAGTGGGAGAGAGTAAATGCAAGACAGGATTCTTACCAACAAGGCCTTGGGACACTGCCAGTCTGTCAGCATTGTTTTGCTCCAGCGCAGCTCTCCAGGACTTACACAAAGGTTGGATAACAGCAGGTCCTGACCTGTAGGACTGGCTGGCAGAAACTGAAGCATGCAATCTCAGACTGTGTAACCCACATGGAAACTCCTGTGAAACAGCACAAGTCAGCTGAACAGGATGGTGAATGACAATCTGAGAGCAGGTGACTGGGTTTCAGCAAGACAAAGACATCAGGAAACCTCAAGATGAAAAGAGAACAACAGAAATGTTTATACTTTCTACATTGACCTATGGATGAAACAAATAACAGAATACAAATTAAACAATGTAGTCTACCTATTTTAATAACCTAAGTGCATCATCACCAGAATATTATTGAACCAGAGACAGAAAATATGAATTTATAGCTGTAAAAATATAATTTAGTAGATATACATTGCATTGAAGCCAGATTCTTTGAGACTAAATATAGTATGTTGAACATCAGAATGAAAAACTATACACAGTAATCTAAGCAAAGCTAATATAAATATATGTTCTTATATACAAGGTACACATTTAAGATACATTTGCTCATGTAGCGATAAAATGAACACCACTATATTTAGTTTAAGTGTTTTTTAACAATGAAAGGAAAATTAGGAAATAAGTTTCTTTTGAGACATTTTTGTGCTATGTAGAGTACATGATATATCATGAAGATAGGAAAGGTTAAAAGCAGATATAGTCATAATTACAAATTAAGTTCAATTCAGTTTGTACATTTCCTTGAATGTGGTACTCCAAAAGTACTTAGAAAAGTATGAGCAATGGACCGGCTTTGAGAAACAGTGTTTTATAATATTTTTATGTAAAAAGAAATATGGAAGATGTATATATGCCAAAAATATCAAAGGCATATGGAGGATGGTTGTGAGTAAAATATAGTAAAGGCTTAGAAGTAATTACTAAAAACTTATGAACATATTGTTTCCAGGAACAAATTTGCCTTGTTTTTTTTCTCTTAAGAGAATTTTTCTGTCTTCATTTACAATATAGCAGATTGGTGGGATTTGTGTGAAATCAATCATCAAGTATGTGTCACTTATCCTAAGAAAAATGCCCAGCTGCATACACTATCACTCATTTCTTCATGCTGATTATATAATAATAATGAGATATTAATTGAAATGAGTCTTTTGAGCTTACAAATTTATTACTTCTTTCCTAATGAAGGACCAGGATATATATATGTATATACACATATATATGTAATGTAAATATTCTGATTTTGAAGAGATAACAGGTTGAGAAGATAAACATGATATAATTAATTACTAAGAGCATTTGGTAATACTGGATAAGGATTATAAAACAGTTGCCACATTTTGTGATGAAAACATAGGCAAGTGTAAGTTTATTTCTGGTTATGGAAGAAAACAATAAAGATATCACAGAAAAGATGTTAGTAGTTCGATTATAAAATATTAATGTGCAATCTCATTAGTTGCTAAAATAAGAAAGTGCATTCTAGGAAGAGAATAAGCTGCGTTTAGGAAATTACAGTCATGACAGCTCAAGGTGAAACTACAGAGTGTCTCCTAGTTCAGTGAGCTTGTGACAAAAAACAAAAACAAACAAACTGAAAAGACTGAAGGGGAGTGATAGGAATTACTTCCATAAAGATCATGGAAGGCTTCTATACTAAAAAATAAAATGTGAGATCGTGGCAAGTGGTATACTGCAGACGAACAGAAGAAAAATAAGAAGGTTTTGAAGATAATTTGTGGCAGTATGGAGACTATCATAAAATAATATATATCATAAGAATATCTAATGCTAGAAAGAGTTCAGTTCCTTTCAGTGGCTCATCTGATTGGTTTAGGCTTAGTCAAGACAATAGCCTTTTGAAATTTGGCTGATTTGGAACCTTAATTGCATCTGCAAAATCCTTTCACAGCAGCATCTATGTTAGTGTTTCATTGAGTAACTGGGAGAACGTGTGTACACATTGAGGATGGGGATCTTGGGGCCATTATGTGTTGAATTGTGTTCCCTTAACATTAATATGTTGAAGTCCTAATCTCCAGTATCTCAGAACGTGATCTTATGTGAAAATGGGGTCGTTGCCTCTATAATGAGTAAAGATCAAGTCATACTATAGTAGAATGGATCGCTAATTCAGTATGAGAGATGGTTTTATGAAAGGGAGAAATTTGGAAACAACCACGTCTTTAGGGATCATGCCATTGCAGACAAATTCTCTGAGTTAGCAATTCAATTATTTCCCTTTCTTGTCTGTAATTCTCAGGAAAAAAATATAGGATGTCCTCGGGATGCAACATCCTGAGATAAAGAGTAACTGACTGAAACAGTGTAAGCTGTGTTCTTGTTCTTCCTAGAAACAAAATGTCCTATAATGCCTTAACCCAGTGAAGCATGAAGCTCTGGGGTATAAAACCCAGGCTGATCTGCCCTCTGGGGTCCCACAAGTATGTTGCAGGTGAAGATACACAGACAAGACTCCCTCTGCCCCAGACAGCTTCCCTGAGCCTCACAGGATCTACTTATTATGAAACCTGGATTTCTGTTGTCTCTTGGTGGCTATCTGTAAGTAATAAACCTGATTTTTATAACTTATTTTGTATATGACTGTTTTGTTTTACCAGACTCAGACAAGTAGTAAAAGTAAAGCCCAGGATGCAGTGGGCCGAAGTGGTAACCAATGCACAGTCGACCTAATCCACAGGCATGTAAATAAGAAAATAGTTACCTACAAGCCAAGGAGAAAGACCTGGAATAGATCCCTTCCTCACATCCCTCAGAAGGAACCAATGCTGCCAACACCTTGATTTCATACTATTAGCCTCCAGAACTGTGAGAAAATTAACTTCGGCTGTTTAAGTCACCAAGTTCTTGGAACTTTGTTATAGCAACCTTAGCAAACTAATACAGGAACTCTTTTGAATTCTATTTAAAATGTTTTTCTGGTAGTCAGAATTCAATATTATCATCTTGTATCCCCCACAGTATATTGGTGTGTTTCCTGTGCCTGCACTACTCTTCCCACAACGGTGGTCCACTTGACCTCATGAAATTAATTTATCAGAAAAGCTTTTCTTGATCTGCCTCAGGCTGGGTCAAGTCACCTTATTACATATGCGTATAAATTCAAGTACCTTTACTTCATGGTAGTAAACAGGGTTGAAATTTTACATGTACTTGTATGAATATTTTAATAGCTTTCTACTTCAGTACAATGTGTGTTTCATGAAGGTAATGACAGCATTTGTTTTATTAGACTATACACACACACATACACACATATTCCGATTCTAATAGGGCCTGCTACTAAGAAATACTTAATAAATATTTGATAAATCCTTAATCTATCAGTGATTAACCTAGTAAATAAAGGAAATAATATGGATTGACCAGATAGACCATTGAGGAGGAAGGAGGTTTAGATTAATCAGATGTTTACTCTCACTTTTCACATCTTGATTTAAAGTACTTATGAGACATGTATCCACAGTTATAAATTAAGGAGTTGAAAAGACACAGCCTGTCTAGAAATTAGGATGGAATTCAGATCACTAATTTGAAGATAAAGTGTATTTCTTTCTTTTAAACACAATAATGTGTAAATTTTTCAGAAAGACAAAATGTGAAAGTACTATTATTATTATTTTTAAGTTCCATGGTTTATGTGTAGGATGTGCAGGTTTGTTACTGAGGTAAAGATGTGCCATAGTGGTTTGTTGCACCTATCAACCCATCACCTAGATATTCAGCCCAGCAGGCATTAGCTTTTATTCCTAATGTTCTCCCTCCCCACCGCCACCCCAGTTAGGACCCAGTGTACCTTGTTCCCTTCCCTATGTTCTCATTATTTAGCTCCCACTTATAAGTGAGAACATGTTGTGTTTGGTTTTCTGTTTTTGCATTAGTTTGCTGAGTATAATGGCTTCCAGCTCCTTCCAGGTTCCTGCAAGGGATATGATCTCATTTTTTATGGCTACATAGTATTCCATGATCTATAAGTACATTTTCTTTATCCAGTCTCTCATTGATGAGCATTTGGGTTGATTCCATGGCTTTGCTGTTGTGAATGGTGCTGCAATGAACATACATGTGCATGTATCCTTATAATAGAATGATTTATTTTCTTATTACTGGTATATTCCCAGTAATAGCATTCTTGGGTCATATGGTATTTCTGGTTCTAGATCTTTGAGGAATCCCCACATTGTTTTGCACAATGGTTGAACGAATTTACATTCCCACCAACGTTGTAAAGGTGATCCTATTTCTCTGCAACTTTGCCAGCATGTTGTTTCTTGACTTTTTAATAATTGTCATTCCGACTGGTGTGAGATGGTATCTCATTGTGATTTTGATTTGGATTTCTCTAATGATCAGTGATGTTGAGCTTTTTTCCACATGTTTGTTGATCACATGAATGTCTTTTTTTGAGAAGTGTCTGTTTATGTCCTTTGCCTACTTTTTAGTGGAGTTGTTTGGTTTTTTTCTTGTACATTTGTTTCAGTTCCTTGTAGATTCTGGATATTAGATCTTTGTCACATGGATGAATTGCAGACTTTTCTCCCACTTTGAAGGTTGCATGTTCACTCTGATAATAGTTTCTTTTGCTGTGAAGAAGCTCTTTAGTTTAATTAGATTCCATTTGTCAATGTTTGCTTTTGTTGCAATTGCTTTAGGAGATTTCATTGTGAACTCTTTGCCTGTATCTATGTCTTGAATGGAATTGTCTAGATTTTCTTTTAGGATTTGTCTAGTTTTGGGTTTTGCAAAAAAAAAAAAAAAAAAAAAAAAAAAGTGTGCTGAGTATTTCTTTTACATTTGACGATTAGCAGGTTTTTGAGAGTTTAGTAACTAATTTACAAGAGTGGTAGGGAGAGAGGAAAAAGTCAATCTGAAATAAAAAAAAAATCCAAATCTGTCCATTAATTTTTCAATGTAAAAAAACAACTATGGCTCAGTGGTCTATGTGAATTTTTTTTAATGGTTACATACTACATCCAGGAGAAAATGAGAAAACAGCTCACTGGACACCCTACTCTCTAATAAATCAGTTTAGTTCACTCCCCATGCAAGCTAAGACGACTAAGGAAAGGCCTGTTATAATCATTCTGGTGCCATTATCTCCAGATGTTAAACATTCTAATTCCTTAAAGAGGAAGACGTTTTTATAGTTGTCTTCCACTGGAAGTAGCACAACCTCTGGGAGGAGCAGAAGGGATAAATAAGAGGCAACATTATGCTAACTCAAACAAAGAAAGTTTGAACATCATTTATTTAGTTACCAAATTTCTGTTGTTCTCATCTTTAAAATGATCTGCCTGAAACATTCCATAGTCTGCTCCTCTCTTTCATTTTATCCTTCAAAATTTTTTAAACCAATGAACCTGCGTATGTACCCCTGAATTTAAAATAAAAGTTAAAAAAGAGAAATGTGTATATCTCAACCTCTCCAATCTCACTATGGTGTTATGTCCTCGTGTTGGAGTTAAGAATGTCACTGACTGAAATTGTTTTGCATGGCAAATATTTTATATATTTACTTTAAAAAATGAATAAAGACTCAACTTGTCATTCTAGCATATAATTTGAAAATAATTCAAAAATAGAATGGAATTGCTAAAACAATTCCCATCTCTCCTTATGTAAAAATATTTTCTCAAAAGTTAATCTATAAGATTAAAATAATATATGTTGGATTTCTCTTTAAGAAGTGTCTCTAAAACTTCAGTGTATACATGTGTCATTGCAGATGCTAATTCAGCTGGTCTGGGGTGGAGCTTGAGATTCTTCAGGTCTTACGTGCACTCAGGTAGTGCCAGTACCAAAATTCAAGGTTTCAGGATCTACAAAAATGATTAAGAAATTTGCTAAAAAAAAAAAAAAAAAAAACCCTGATCTCTCTCTCTATGTATATATATTAAAAAACTATATACATACATATATAAATTATATATATACATATAGATGCATATATGTATAAAATATAATATATAAATTATATATACATATATAAAAGTTATATATATATACACACACACACATTTTGGTGTTAATGTTAAACTGTTTCTTCTAAAAGTAGAAAACAGTATTTCTTTCAGAGAAATTATTTGCTCTTTTTGAAACTATTACTGGCCATATCTAATCTATTCTCATTTGGTAACATAGTATGCAAAATCCTATCTCATAAAACTTATGAAGATATATATATGGAGATATAGAACCACAAAGCAACTGCATTTCAATTGTAAACACTTTTAGGATCTATGTGCTGTTAGTATTTAAGTACTGTACATGTTAACATTTCAAACCAATTCTCCTGTAGGTAGTTCAATTTGTAATGATAGTCTTTTAGTAGAAAACTGAATACCTTCTGCATTATAAAAACATTAATTTCATTGCATTTTCCTTGAAATTTAGCTATTTGCATGCCTACAATGTTTAACTTCCATCGTCTTATATGTAGTTCTAACTGTTTTACTGAAGGCTATACATTTTTATTACATATAATCTTTGTCAGAGTCAAGGTAAGTGTTCAGAGGGGTCTGTTTTATTTTATTGACATGTTTCCCTTGATTCATTTTAAATAAATGTAACTGTTATTCATCAATGGTGCCTATATGAACCATGAAAAAAGAAACAAAAACTTTCACTCATATTTTTCCTCTTAATCTAAGGTCATAGAGATTAACTGTTTATTGACCCAAACTAAAAATTAACCCTTTAAATGTTAAAAATGAAAATAGACCTCACGTCTAGTAAAACTCTATGAACTATATATCAAATTATATTATGATTTACTTAAATCATTTTCTATTAAATAATATATGATAAAATAATATATGATAAAATCATATATCTGTTTATAAAAAGTTACAGTATATTGTTCCTAAAAAAGAATTTAACCTGTCAACAAGTTTACAAGTTTATGCAGTATCTTAAATGTAGTCTCTAAGATTCCTTAGAAAAAAAGACCATTATTTTCTTTTTCATTTATATATGAATTTCATATTTAATAGATGAAATTTTAATTTATTAAACATAGTTGGAGTTTGAGAGGAGTGGGTATAAAGTGATATCAGTGAGGACTCAAAGACTCAAAATGAGAATGTTTATGAGGAAAGAGAAAAGGAAGAAAAGGAGTAAAATAAATCACATGATTCATGTTAATGAGATTCTTTCATTATTGCATTTTATTAGATAAGCCTTTTAGTAAATGTTGAAGTAAAACTCTAAAAGATCAGCTAGGAAAATATTTACCTTTACCTTTATTTATAAATTAAATTTACTGTAGTTTGTGACTTTCTAAACTATCTTTCGAAATCCAGACAGTGTTTTTAAAATAGATAAATATAGTTGAGCAAATAGAGAAGTTTAAAATGTTTCTATGTTTGTGCAAAAAGTAATTTCCACCTTTTGAGAGTACTATTTATATTTAGATATTTGAAGATTGTCAGGTATATATTCACCATGTAGTAAAACATTTAGCCCTTTATTAGCTCCATATTTATAATGTAATATGACCTGGGGGAATCTCACTCAAATTAGGCAGGATTCTCACCACATCTTAGTGTTAAAACATTTTTGTGGCAGTTGTCTTACTGTTGAGTTGAGATATATTCATATTTAGTGACAAAATTATTTATGCCCCATTTACATCATCATGAAATTTGGCCTGAGTTTGAATTTTGGCCACACACATGGATAAAAATATGACTACTTTTAAATTTTGTATTTAATATTAATAACTGATATTAATTATTAATAAGTAAAATGTTTATGTATATTTTATGAGGTTATTTTATATATTATATACACATATATTAAAATACTAGTGCAATGATAAACAATAAAATAACAATAAAAACTATTTTAAAATAAATATTTGAAAAATTAAGGTTGAGTTGAGTTACAGGCACACTCTGTCTTACCTGTTGGCAGTGGTATTGTTATTTGTATTATATTTTTTAAAACCAGATGGCACAGACAGATAAGAAGCCATCACCAAGTTCTATTAAACTCTGTATAGTTTTTAGAAAACCTTTTTATAATGTATTATTTTTCATTGAATTTACATTAATAGTATCTTGATTTTTAGATTGGGTATGGTGGAGTTCATAATATTTCAATGCCACATTATTCCAGAGCATGTTCAGTGCTTACTCTTGCTGCAGGAACACTCCCAGACCAAGCAGAGTATAGGCTAGTGTTACAGAGAAATTAATATCCCCAGATACAGCCCTTAATTCATGATTGACAGACATTTGGTGTTCACATGAACCAGCTTTTGATGAGTTTGCCACAACCTTATGAGCATCCAACAAATACAGGTGCTGCTTCATTTTTGCTGTCTCAATCTCCTATGAGAATCTTTACTGTGACTCACCTAAACTGACATATACAGGGAAAGTAATTTTGTAAAATCTCATTTAAACTAAGCAAATTTAAAATTTATCAAGCAAATACATTAACTTTCCTCTACCATCTTGTCAGTGACTAGTCTCAGAGTCATTATGATTTGAAATGGTAAGGACTGTTGATGAATTGTAACGCACAGAGGCTTTTATTTCGGATCTTGGAAGTGGACTGAGATGTCAAGTTTCACTAGTGTTAGACTGATCCCATGCAAACCCACACCTCTCATAAGAAGTTGAGATCACACAAAGGTTTTAGAAAACCAGCTATGGCCAAATGCATGCATCCATGAAACACAGATCACTGCTAAGTTTGGAATCTGACACCCCAAACATTCAAGGAAGGGGTTGATGTTTCATCAATCATGAATGCTGATGTGGCAAATCTTGCTTTTTCTTGCTGCATCGTCCAGCTGCAATGACAATATTCATGATAAGCCCCCAATCATACCAGTTGCCCTCTACCCTTATCTATAGTCACAGGGAACTGAAAGATTTGGGATACTGTGAAACTTTGCCTCTTCCTTTTGCTGTTGTTTCCCAGCCTCTGAACATAACATCAGACAGGCTCCTGTTTCCTAATCATGTGGTTCCAAAAGTATACAGCCAGGAGTCTGACAGCTCTGCTAGCTTGCTGTGCCCTGCTCAAAGTGTGACAAAACGAGAAGGCACCACACACATGCTACTGCTTCAGTTAGCCATGAAGGCCCTGATCAGTGCTGCTACAGTTTGTCTCCTCTTTGGGGTTTGCACAACCCAACAATAAAAAAAAAATTGGTAGTTATTTGAATTTTAAATAAAATCTATAAAGATGAGAAGAGACTCTCTAAATATAAAAGCTCTATTTTTAAAAAGGATTATAACAGGTGTAAAAGTTCAAATAAATATATGAAAATATGAAAAAATTAAAGTTAATATTTTTGCTGTTAAAAAGATCTTATGACTTCCAGCTTCATCCATGTCCCTGAAAGGACACAAACTATTCTTTTTTATTTATTTATTTATTTATTTCTATTTTTATTTTTTTTGAGACGGAGTCTCTCTCTGTTGCCCAGGCTGGAGTGCAGTGGCACGATCTCAGCTCATTGCAAGCTCTGCCTCCCGGGTTCACGCCATTCTCCTGCCTCAGCCTCCCGAGAACTATTCTTTTTTATGGCTGCATAGTATTCCATGGTGTATATGTGCCACATTTTCTTTATCCAGCCTATCATTGATGGGCATTTGGGTTGGTTCCAAGTCTTTGCTATTGTGTATAGTGCTGCAATCAACATACATATGCGTGTGTCTTTATAGATTCAGCAACTAAACTAACACAGGAACAGAAATCCAAACACTGCATGTTCTCACCCATAATTGGGAGTTGAACAATGAGAACACATGGACATAGGGAGTGGAACATCACACACTGGGGCCTATCCGGGAGTGGGGGGTAAGGGGAGGGAGAGCACTAGGTCAAATACCTAATGCGTGCGGGGCTTAAAACCTGGATGACAGGTTGATACGTGCAGCAAACCACTATGGCACATGCATACTTATGTAACAAACCTGCACGTTCTGGTCACGTATCCCAGAACTTAAAGTAAAATTTAAAAAATGAAAAAAAATAAATTTTAAAGACAAAATTCAAAAAAAGTATGCAAAGGTCATGAAAAGATAATTCATGAAAAAAAGTATTAATCATTAGTTGAAAAGTTCAAACTCATTAATAAGTAAAGGAGAAAAACTTAACAAATAATTTCCATATTTATTTTCTCAAAAATCCTCCCAACTTAACAGATTATTAATAATATTTTTGTAGCCATTTGGTGATGTTATATTTTACATTGTACTTACTAATATATATATTAATTGGAGGAATGAGGTAAGTTAAAGTGTCAAAATTAATAATTTGTTACTTTTACAAAGTTACCCAAACATAATAATTGATTTTGTTATTAACAATAGTTATACATTTGTTGCTATTATAATTTATTTATGAACTAATTTTGGGAAAAATTAATTACAAACAGTTTTAATATTCCAACAAGAATTATATCACACTAATTTATGTATTGTTTATTCCTACAGATCCTGTGCATTTAAAAAATAAGTTCATTAAGTATTCTACATTTTATTAATATTTAAATGATTGAACGCATGTAATAAATTTCAACCATGTAAATATTAGCTACATACTTGCATGCGTTCATGAGTCTGTATTCATATATCCATTCATTGTCATACATCTTGACTTCTATGAGATTTTTGGTTTTACTCTTGTGTTTTCAAGGAAAAAAATAATTTGTTTGATAATAGTAGTAATATTAATTTATTTTTAAGCTTTTTCATCTATGCCTATTCTTATGCTGTTTCATTACTTGGAATTTTCTGTGTGTGTGTGTGTGTGTGTGTGTGTTATATACACAAAAATTGGAGACCAGGGCAAGTATATCTCATTGCTGACTTTGATAAGACTATGTCTATTTTTTCACAGTTAAATACTATGGTAAATGTTGGAGAATCCCTTTATCTTTAGCTCTTCTTCATTAATTTTCAATAATGACAATAAACTGTTTCATTTATTTAACTCAAAGCCCATCTTCACATTATCTTTCCTGTCATTAAATGTTTTTTTCTTCATTATTGTTTTCCCTAGTTTCTCCCTCTGGGAATAATTTAGAAAACTTGGTTTTAGTTTCTTTTAGTAATTTAATCGAAGAAATATATTTTGTTTGCTAATTCAGTATCATTCCCTGTTTACAATTTCTAATACAGTTCTAACAGCAAGTTCTAATATAAATCTTATTAGTTGTTGCTGTTGTTTTGATAACTTACTCATAAGGAATTCCTACAACATTTACTTTCAACTTGTGACTACTCTTCTAAGAGAAAAAGGGCCCATCTCATTATGAAGAATCTCTCCTTTTTTCTATTTACCTGTACTCCATCTGCCCTCATGCCAAGTTTGGCAATATTAATGATACTTTGATAAGATCGCTTTCACATTTCCACTGTGTTATTTAATGAGAGTCAGAATTTTAGGATGCCCCATTTGTCTTTTCTAACATAACAAGTTCAGTATATCTAGCATTCTTAGTGGGCTGTTTCTTGTTAGGAGGCTATCCTTCCTTCTTTCCAACACTAATTAATTTTTGCCTGTGTATTGTGTTTGTCAATTCTCAAAGAATTTCCAGGTGGGAGTGTAAACTACCCAGCTTACATTGCCTTTGTACTCTACTTTATATGTGCCTTTTAATCAAAATAAAATATGCCAAATCAACAGTTTTGTGCCTGGTATTTAAACTAATATATTCCCATGAAAGATATAATTAATGTGTTTGTCTTTGGAAAACAATCATTAAATATCAATGTTTCTATTCAGCATTTTCCACAAAGTCATTTGAGGCATCTTGTGGTTTTGAAAGTTTTGTCAAAGTGACACATCAGCGGAACAAATGACAGTAATGTCTTCCAAGAAATCCTGGACGACGTAAGCAATTTTAAATTTGCTATTTAAAAATTAAAAATTTTACTATTTTAAAACATGTAAGTGATTCCAAAAACAGGAGCTCCCACTTTATTACTGGTCACTGATTTTGAAAACCACTATGCTATATGAAAAAATTAAATTATTATAAAAACAGAACAGTAATTGTACTTGCCAGAAAATTTTCTTTAAAAGCCTGTAAGAAGTCACTGAATAGATTCTTGATTTTCCTGTGAGAGAAAAACAACACTTCTGGTTAGAGTGCTTTTTCTTCTGCTAACACCTGAATGATGGGTGGATTCTAGATATATCCTCTGTAAAATAATATAATGTATCTACAATTCAATGTCACCTCTCATATCTTTCGTGAGCACAAAGAAAAAAATTGTTGCCTTTGCATCTTTTAATGAGGAGAAAACTTTCATTTATAAATTCAATCTACATGTATATAACATGATACTACTTTTATTTCATATATATTTAACATCTAAAGTTTATGAATCAGTTTAAATAAAAGGAGTAAAGTTATTTACAACAGTTAAATATGTTTGAATTTGCTATAAACCTATTGCACTTTTTTCCTCAGAGAATGACAGTAAAATTAAGTAAGTTTTTTCAAAATTAACTGCCTTGTGTCAACATCAGCTATGTACATAGGAGATATGAAGAATGCTTAGTGAATTAAACTATAGAAAACAGTTGGATGTGTAAAAATCAAAATCTATATGTTTTCAATGTTTTCTTTTATATTATTCACTAATTTTATTATGTAATGAGGATTTTTTGCAAACATTTCATTCATATTTAATGTAGTACCGGTATTTTTAATTTATTGTACTCATTTTGTGCTTCTGATGTGTAC
This sequence comes from Macaca nemestrina, assembly GCF_043159975.1. Classification (NCBI taxonomy): domain Eukaryota; kingdom Metazoa; phylum Chordata; class Mammalia; order Primates; family Cercopithecidae; genus Macaca; species Macaca nemestrina. Next base: position 26,393,121 of record NC_092140.1, read on the forward strand.
AGAATCTTATTAATTTTCTAAGATTTTTTGTCAATTTCTTATAAATTTGCATTTTCAAAATATTCCTCCCTTTTCAGTAACACCCCAATTTTCTAAAATTGTGGTGATACTCCTACAATTATTAAGACTTATGCTTAACTTGTCTATGTCTAAAAATAATCACTATCATTACTCTTCTTCCAAACAGGAGTGGAACCATAGAAAGCATTTATTCTAATCAATGCTTTATATATGATAATATTACTTAGAATAGCTGATTATTACTTTAACTTAAAAACCTTAATGCCATGCATGACTATTCTTTTCTCCTGTCAGGTTGCTTGCATTTGCCCACATGCCTACACAATTTTATAAGGAAGTTTTCCCAGAATCTCAGATATCCCATCTGGCATGGCTTTAGATGCATCATATTGTTTTACAGAGGATATATCTAGAATCCACCCATCAGTCAGGTGTTAGCACAAGAAAAAGCACTCTAACCAGAAGCATTGTTTATCTCTCACAGGAAAATCAAGAATCCATTCAGTCACTTCTTGCAGACTTTTAAATAATGTTTCCTGGCAAGTACAATTATTGTTCTGTTTTTAAAAGAAGTTAATCTTTTTTTAATGTGAGATAATGTTCTTCAAAATCAGTGACCAGTAATAAATTGTGAGCTCATGTTTTGGGAATCCACTTACAGGTTTTAAAATAGTCTTTCTTACTTCGTATAGCTACGGAGATAAATAGGTAGATAGATAAAGTCACACATCACTTAACAAAGGGGATAGGATACATTCTGAGAAATGCATCATTGGGCAATTTCCACACTGTGTGAACATCGTGGAGTGTACTTACATGAATTTAGGTGTCACAGCTTACTACACACCTAGGCTATATGGTATAGCCTACTGCTCCTAGGCTACAAACCTTTACAGCATGTGACTATACTGAATACTGTAGGCAATTGTAACACAGTGGTAAGTAGGTGTGTATCTACACATATCTGAACATAGAAACATACAGTAAAAATTTAATAGAAATATTTTAAAATGGTATGCCTGTATAAGGCACTTACCATGAATGGAACTTTTAGGGCTGGAAGTTGTTCTGGTTGAGTATGTGAATAAATAGTGAGTGAATGAGAAGGCCTAGGACATTATTGTACATTATTATAGACTTGACAAATATCATACACTTAGTCTAAACTAAATGTATATATACATATATATATATATTTTTTTCTTCGTTAATAAGTTAACTTGAGCTTACAGTAGCTTTTTTTGCATTATCGATTCTTTCCAAACTTTTTGACTCCTGCGTAGTGAAATTTAGCTTAAAAAACAAATACATTTTACCTCTGAACAAAAACTGTATTTCTTTCTATTTTTATTATTTAAGCTTCTTTCCAATTTTAATTTACTTTTTAGTTTTACAATTTTTTGTGAAAAACTAAGGCATAAATAGACACTTAGCCTAGTCCTACACAGGGTCGGGCTCATCAATATAACTGTCTTCCACCTCCACATATTGTCCCACCGGAGGGTCTTCAGGGGCAATATCAAACATGCAGCTGTCATCTCCTATAACAATGCCTTTTTCTGGAATACCTCCTGAAGGATCTGCCTGATGCTGTTTTTCAGTTTACTTTTTAAAAAATATAAGTAGAAGGAATACAATCTAAACTAAAAGTTAAAAGTATAGTGTTATAAATACATAAGCCAGTAACAGTCATTTAATATAATTAAGAAGTGTTATGTACTGTATGTAATTATATGTGCTATACTTTCATATGACTGTCAGTGCAGTAGGTTTGTTTCCGCCAGCAACACCATAAACATGTGAGTAATTGGTTGTGGTACAAAGTTACAATGTCCACAACATCATTAGCTGATAAAAAATGTTCATCTCTATTATAATTTTATGGTATCATCATATACAAACTCGGCTGTTGAACAAAATGTCATTATGCAGTGTGAGACTATAGATGTATAAATATATTTATCTATAAAATAAAATCTATTATAAGGAATTGACTATGGAGTCTAATGAGTCTCAAGATAGGTAGTCAGCAAGCCAGAGACACAGGTGAGCTGACGTTTTAGGACTAGTTTGAAAGCTATTGTTTACATACCCAGAAAGAGCCAATGTTTCAGTTTAAGTTCAAAAGCAGGAAAAAATTATCAGTGACATAACACAAAATAAGTCAGGCATGAGAAATTCCCTTTTATTTGGAAGAAGGTCAGCAATCTACTTTTCTGACACTACCAATTTAAATGTTAATCTCATCCAAAAATATCTTCATAGAAAAGCATTAATAATGTTCAATCAAATATCTGGACACTCTGTGTTCTAATCAAGTTGACATATAAAATTAATAATCACAAGTTTACCCCTTATTGACCTTGCACCCATATGTATTTCCTTTAACCACACCAAATCTTCAAATGAAACAATACAAGGTCATAATTCTGCCTAAACGATGACTAAAACTGAAAACGTACTATTCCCTTTTCCAGAAAAGGAGGCACAATTTTTGCATGATGTTTACTCCTGTCCATGATATACTGTAAGTTAAATATCATTAAATGAAGTTAATGCATCTTATGTTGCATGATGAGGGAACAAAAGAGAAAAATACATAACTTGCTACACACAAGCATTCATAACAAAATATGGAGTAAATGCCCATTATAGTCCTCATTTTGATAACTGGTCATATATTCATACTTGTACTTATAACTAACTTCTGCCACTTCCAATTTTATATTTCCTTTCCCATCAGCAAGCAGCTGAGCTGGTAATGGTTTTTTACCTAATGGGGCAACCGAAATCTTCATTGATAAAGGGCCTGGACCATTAACACTTCTGCCTGGATTGGGTTATGTAGTTTTTCCATTGACCTTAACCATAGGGCATGCCCAAAGGGAGGCTCTGTATTTCAGATGTATTCTTTCTTACCTCCATTGTGGAGTAGTTGTCTATTTCCACTAGATAGTAAGGATCAATAACACTGGCCAGCACAGTAACTCCCATCTTTGTTGATTCTTAGACATGAGGAGCCACAAGTGGCTAGGTGACAGTTTGAACTTCAGTTCCACGGAATAGTTGTGTCTCCTGTTGAAAACATTGCTCATCTTGGAGCTAAGACCTCTAGGCCGGCAGAGAATAAGTTCCCGTGTACAGAAAGCAACAATTTCGCTATTGGGTTGCTCCTTGATTCATGGGTCTGAGATCCTTGGAATGGGGAAAATATCACCATACATTGGATGCTGCTTATGAAAAGCCCAGCTTTCTGGAAAAATCTCATCTCCATCTTGTAAACTATTACCACCTCACTGCAATGGTAGCTGAGACTTCAAAAGGACATTCCACTCTTTTATCAAGCCAGCTGCTTCAGTATGGTGGGGAATATGGTAAGACCAATGAATTCCATGAGTATGAGTCCATTATCATATTTTATCTGTTGTAATGTAAGTTATTTATATAAGGAACAATGCTATTTAGACTACCATGATGTGGATAAGGCCACAAAAAGAAGCGATGACTATTGTCATTTGGGGCACTTTTAATGTAACTTAATCATGCCTTCCTGGCATACTTGGACCCAATCACGTATACACCACCTCCATTTGGTAATGGAGTGCTGCTGTGCATGCCAAACTTTATGGCTTATTAGATCAGATAACACCAGTTCATGATGGGTAATTTAGGTTGCATTGTAAATTGCTGGCACATCATTAATCATTCAGCTTTTACTAAGGCCCAGTAGCAGGCTGCATTAAGCCCTTCTTGTGTCACTATAAAGAAATACTTGAGACTGAGTCATTTATAAACAAAAGAGATTTTATTGATTCATGGTTCTACAGGCTGTACAGGAAGCACAGTGACATCTGCTTCTGGAGAGGCCTCAGGAAGCTTCCAATCATTGTAGAAGGCAAAAGAGAAGCAGGCACATCTCATGATGAGAATGGAAGCAAGAACAAATGAGGTGGGGGATGCCACACACTTTTCAATGACCAGATCTCATGAGACCTCACTATTCCAAAGACAGCAACAAGTCATGAGGGATCAGCCCCCATGGCACAAACCCTTCACACCATACTCCACCTTCAGCATTGGGCATTGCATCTCAACATGAGATTTGGGTGGGGACAAATATTCTAACTATATTATAAGAATTGTTTCTTATGAGGCATATAGTTATTCACAGAGTATTGCAGAACATTGCTCAAAATTTCTAAGGGCCTGCACTACAATTCATTTATAGGAGACTGCCACAGGCTCCAAACAACAACCCTGATATGGTTTGGCTCTGTATGTCCACCAAACTCTCATCTCAAATTGTAATCTCAATAATCCATACATGTCAAGGGTGGGACCTGGTAGTAAGTGATTGGATCGTGGAGATGGCTACCCTCATGCTTTTCTCAGGGTAGTGATAGTGAGTTCTCTAAAGATCTGATGGGTTTATAAAGTACTCTTCTCCCTTCACTCATTTATACTCTCTCACCTGCCACCATGTAAGATGTGCCTTTGCTTCTGTCCCATCTTCTGCCATGATTGTAAATTTCCTGAGGCCTCTTCAGCCATGCAGAACCACAAGTCAATTAAACCTCTGTCATTTACAAATTACCCAGTCTTGGGTATCTCTTTATAGCAGTGTGAGAACGTACTAATACATCCCCTATTTGCCACTGACTCTTTAAGCATCATTGGATCTGTTAGATCATACGGCCTAAGTGGCATAGGAGCTTGCACAGCATCCTGGACCTTTTGCGGAGCCTCTTTGTTTTCTGGGCTACACTTAAAACTAGAAACACTTTGGGTCATTCAGTAAATGTGCCAGAATAACACACCCAAATGAAAAATATGTTGCCTCCAAAATCCAAAGACTTCCACTAGGCATTGTGCCTTTTTTTTTTTTTTTTTTTGGTTGTGGGAGAGGATGGGTGCAATAAATAAATATGTTTAACTTAGAAGGGATATCTTTACACACCTGATACCACTGACCTCCTAGAAATTTCACTGGGGAAGAAATTTTGTCACATACCTTTTCCATCCTTTGACATAAAGTGTCTTATCAATCCGTCTACAGTAATTGCTACTTCCTACTCACTAGGTCTAATTAGCATAATGTCATGAATGTAATGGACCAGTGTGATATCTTGTGATAGGAAAAGATGAGGAAGATTCCAGGGAACACAATAATAACAGAGAAATGGAGAGTTGATATGCCCCTGAGATAGAAGAGGGAAGGTTTATTGCTGGCCATGCTAGCTGTAATCAAACTACTTATGATGGTCTTATTGACAGCGAAGGAGAAAAGAGCATTTGCTAGATCAATGGCTGCATATCAGGTACCAAGGGATGTGCTAATTTGCTAAAGCAGTGAAACCATATCTGGTACAGCAGCTTCAATTGGAATAACCACCTGCTTAAATTTATAATAATCCACTATCATTCTTCAAGATCCAGCTGGCTTCCGCACAAGCCAAATAAATGAGTTGAATGGAGATGTCATGGGAATTAACACCTTTGCATCTTTGAAGTCCTAAACAGGGGCAATGATCTCTGAGATCCCTCCAGGTGATCATTGCTTTCAGTTTACTATTTTATAGGTAGAGGCAGTTCTAGCAGCTCCTTCTTGGCCTTTTTCTCCATCATAGTCCCCACAACACAGGTCAAGGAATCATGTGGTGATTCTGCCATCTGCTGAGTATATTTATTCCTATTATGCATTTCAGAATGGAGAAAATAACAACCAAATGGGATTGAAGACACACTAGGCCCAACTTGAGATGGACCTGAGCTAAAGCTCCGCTGATCACCAGAATTTTGTAAGCCTGTACTTGTACTGATGGACCACAGTGATAGAGATGTCTCCCCAAATTTGAGTCAGCTCAAAGAGAATTTCCAGTAGCCCCTGAAAAGTCTGATTATTTCTCTTTTTTTCATGCACACTCACCCAGGCTAAAACCATATATCTCTTTGGAGAAGGCTAGGGGAAAATACAAGTATGAATTTTTGGCAATATACTGAGGTCCTTGCACAAGAAGAAAGAGTCTCGGTATGTAAACTGCATCAGCTGTGGAAATTGATTGAGGGACCATTACTGTCTGTTTTTATGATTCATTCTAGTATTTTGTTCACTTGACCTAGAACTTTCTGCTTATACAGATCAAGTGCTAATTCAGTGTGCTTCCTTTTACTTTCACTATCACTTCTGGCACATCTTTCACTTCTAGGAGTAGCACGATCAACTAGTCAACACCGTAGTTATATGTGAGTCAGACTAATCTGCTTTCTGCTTTGACTCTGGAGACCACTGCAGTAACCACATCCATCTTGCTTTTAGTGGTTGATTGCCACCACCTGGCCTCTGTTCCCCAGGATTCAATTAACCCCTTTGAGTTTGGTTTTCCCAGCTCAGTCACTGCAGTTTCCACTGTATGATGTGGCCTACAGGAAAGACCCATCAGAGAGCACTTCAAGAATCCTGAGTTCCCCATCACAACTTTCTCACAGTTTTGGAAAAAGGCATGTCTTTTGGACCCTTCCAGAGTGGTTGAGTAGGTCTTAAATAATAAATTCACTCTAATATTCCAATCTCTCTAAGTCTTTGAATCCCTTCCTATGCATTGAACCAAAGCAGATCTGGCATTTCCAACTTACTCATTGTATGCCATTTTTTATCATAGTTTTTTTTACAATGAGCTAAACAAACAGTTCTTTCCAAGTCTCTGAGTTGCAACACTAAATGCAGTCTGCCTTGTGAGTCCAGGTTAATACATTCAACTTGATCCAGTTTATGTTCCTTCCACCTCTAACCTAAATCATTAATATTCATTCTTACATATGTCCCCTATATTTCTATCTGTAAACATTAGAAACCCAAATAGTTCTTTGGGATTGTAGTGCACCTTGCCATGAATCACACTTGACATCTCACCTCTAGGAGTCTGCTGAGATTTGAGACTGATTATAGATCTAGAAGCAAAGAAGGATTTGCTTCTTGAGAGTGAGCGCTGAAGGCAATCAGCAATGTCTTGCACAGCAAATGCCTCATAGAAGTATCTATATAGATAGAGAGTGAGAGAAATATTATAAGAAATTGGCTTACATGATTATGGATGATGGCAAGGTGACAAATCCTAAGATCTGTAGTGGCAATCTGGAGACCCAGATAAGCTGATGTTTCAATTACAGTCCAAAGGGAGGGAAAAAATGATGTTTCAACTGTAAAGCAGTCAGAAGTAATTCTCTACCGCTCTTGGGATGTTTAGCCTTTTTGTTCTATTCAAGTTTTCAACTGTTTGGAGGAGGGCCACACACACTAGGGAAGAAAATCTGCTTTACTGGGTCTACAGATTTAAATGCTAATCTCATCAAAATAACCTCACAGTTACAACCAGAATAATGTTGGACCAAATTTCTGGGCATTCGATGGCCCAGTCAAGTAGGCACATAAAATTAACCATTCTAATGTTTACAGACTTTATTGTGTTTCACACAAACACACACACACATCAAGTACTCCTTCAAGTTCGCTGGGTAATACGTCAGAGAGTTTAGTAGATGGATATTGTAATGTCATGTATACATTTCAGATAATATAAACACCCCATAGTAACTAGTGTAGTAAAGTTACATTGAAAATTATTATATTGTTCTCTGAAATCATTGAGTTGAGAGAGAAAACAAGATTTTAGTTTCTTTTTTTTTTTTTTTTTTGAGATGGAGTCTTGGTCTTTTGCCCAGGCTAAAGTGCAGTGGCGCAACCTTGACTCACTGCAACCTCCGCCTCCCAGGTTCAAGTGATTCTCCTGCCTCAGCCTCCCAAGTAGCTGGGATTACAGGCACTCTCACACCGTGCTCAGCTAAGTTTTGCATTTTTGGTAGAGACAGGGTTTCATCATCTTGGCCAGGCTGTGTGAGCCACTGCGCCTGGCCAGTTTCTTTTATTAAAAAAAAAAAATTGTGTCTGGGCGCGGTGGCTCACGCCTGTAATTCCAGCACTTTGGGAGGCCCAGGCGGGCGGATCACGAGGTCAGGAGATCCAGACCATCCTGGTGAACACGGTGAAACCCCCTCTCTACTAAAAATACAAAAAAAATTAGCCGGGCGTGGTGGGGGCCCCTGTAGTACCAGCTACTCTGGAGGCTGAGGCAGGAGAATGGCGGGAACCGGGAGGCGGAGCTTGCAGTGAGCAGAGATCTCGCCACTACACTCCAGCCTGGGAGACAGAACGAGACTGTCTCAAAAAAAAAAAATTGTATTGTCTGTTACACAAACACAAACATACACATGCACACACACACACCCCATTTAATTATGAATATATATAAAATACTATATATAGTATATGCTATATAAATACTATATACATAGTACATGTTCTATAGTATATATATTATGTATACTAGAAAGAGATAATATTTAAATTTCAAATATAATAATTTCTAATAGATTTTGGTATACCATTATGTTAATTCAGGTAGCCACATTTATGGTATTCTTTCTATCTTTGAAATTTGCTTTGATGTGTTTTGTTTTGTTATTTTGGCCAGAATTGTAACTCACTAGCATACAAATATTTTGAAACTTGTATTTGTTATACATTTTTTTGAGACTAGGGTCTATACACATCTATTTATATAAAATCATATAAATAAGTTCACCATAACATCACTGTTTTATGTGAGTACATCCCCAGTAAAGTTGGGTGCATGTTCCAGGCTTGGAAATAAATCAGCTCCACGATAACAACAAAAGATGTATCTTAGGATAATAGTGATAATGTTCATGTGTGGTGAGCCTGTAACTTGAGGCACTTAAATATTTTGCTTTTAATTCTAGCAACTGTATTTTAAACGCATTAAAAGAAAGCTGGAAAACTTTAATCCTATGTAGCTAGTTCAAGAATATCCATTATTAACCCACACTTCTTGCCTAAAGACTATTCCTAGACTAGGAGACTTCTTTGAGATTGGAATAGAGAAGGTAATGGAGATAGTTTTGAAATAAGAAAGCCTGATAATAAATACCTTACTTTTGACTCAACTATGAGAACACTGGATGGCAAACAGGATACATCAAGTCCTCCTTCAAGTTCGCTGGCTAATATGTCAGATAGTTTAGTCGATGGAGATTGTAATGCCATGTATAGATTTCAGATAATATAAACACCACATAGTATCTAGTGTAGTGAAGTTACATTGAAAATTATTATATTGTTCTCTGGAAGCATTAAGTTAATGGAAAAAAACAATATTTTAGTTTTCTTCATTTTTTAATTTCATTTTAGTTTCAGGGGTACGTGTGCAAGTGTGTTATATAGGTAAATTGTGTCTCATAGGAGTTTGGTATACAGATTATTTTGTCACCCAGGTAATAAGTATAGTAGTTTATATATAGTTTTTGAACCTCTCTCTACTGCCAACTTCCACCATCAAGTAGGCCCCAGCATTTGTTGCTCCCGCCTTTGTGTCCATACGTGCTCAATGTCTAGCTCTCACTTGTAAGTGAGACCATTCTGTATTTGGATTTCTGCTTCTGTGCTAGTTTGCTTACGATAATGACTTCCGGTTCCATCCACGTTGCTGTAAAATGCATAATATCGTTTTATTATAGCTGCATAGTATTCCATAGCGTATATGAACCACATCTTTATTTATCCAGTCTACCATTGATGGGGATTTAAGATGATTCAATTTCTTTGCTATTGTTAATAATGTGGTGATGAACATACAAATGCCTGTGTTTTTATGGTAGCTTGAGGATATATTCTCTCACCATTCCTATTCAACGTAGTACTGGAAATCCTAGCCAGAAGTGTTGGGCAAGAGAAAAAAATAAAATATGTCAGAATAGGCAGAGAAGAAGTAAAACCCTCCCTGTTTGCAAACAATATGATTTTTTTTTTTCGAGATAGAGTCTTGCCCTGTAGCCCAGGCTGAAGTGCAGTGGCGTAATCTTGGCTCACTGCTACCTCTGTCTCCCGGGTCCCGGTTTAAGCAATTCTTCTCCCTCAGTAGCTGGGATTACAGGCACACACCACCATGCCCAGCTAATTTTTGTATTTTTAGTAGAGATGGGGTTTCACCATGTTGATCAGGCTGGTCTTGAACTTCTGACCTCATGATCCACCAGCCTCAGTCTCCCAAAGTGCTGGGATTACAGGTGTGAGCCACCATGCCTGGTAAAAATATGATTCTATACTGAGAAATCTTAAGTCTCAGCCCAAAAGTCCTTGGTCTGACACACAACTTCAGCAAAATCTCAAGATACAAAATCAATGTACATAAATTAGTAATATTTCTATACACCAACGAGCTTCTATACACCAAGCTCCAGAGCTAAATCAAGAATGCAATCCCATTCACAATAGACACAAAAGAATAAAATACCCAGGAAAATGGCTAGCTAAAAAGGTGAAAGACCTCTACAGCTAGAATTACAAAACCCTGCTAAAATAAATCAGAGATGATGCTAACAAATGAAAAACATTCCATGCTCATGGATAGGAAGAATAAATATTGTTAAAATGGCCACACTGAGCAAAACAATTTACAGATTCAATGCCATTTCTATCAAACTACAAAAAAACTATTTTAAAATTCATATGGTACTAAAAAAGAGCCCAAATAGCCAAGGCAATTCTAAGCACAAAGAACAAAGCTGGAGGCATCACACTACCCAACTTCACACTATAAGGCTACTACACAAAGCTGGAGACATCACACTACCAACTTCACACTATAAGGCTACTACACAAAGCCGGAGAAATCACACTAACAACTTCACACTGTAAGGCTACTACAGTAACCAAAACAGCATTATACTGGTACAAAAGCAGACACATAGACCAATGGAATAGAATAGAGCCCAGAAATAATGCCACACAGCCATAAGCATCTGATCTTCAACAAAGCCAACAAAAACAACCAATGGGGGAAGGACTCTCTATTCAATCAGTGGTTTTGGGATAATTGGCTAGCCATATGCAGAAGACTGAAACTGGGAACCTTTCTTACACTATATACAAATATCAAATCAAGTTAGATTAAATACTTAAATGTAAAACCTGAAACTATAAAAACCCTTCAAGGTAACCTAGGAAATACCATTCTGAACGTAGGATCTGACAAAGATTTCATGATGAAGTTGCCAAAAGCAAATTCAACAAAAACAAAAATTGACAAGTGGGGCCTAATTAAACTAAAGAGCTTTTGCCTAGCAAAAGAAATTATCAACAGATAAAACAGACAACCTACAGAATGGGAGAAAATATTTGCAAACTATGCATCTGACAAAGGTCTAATATCAAGCATCTGTGAGAAACAAAAAAAATTACAAGCAAAAAATCAATGACCCCATCAAAAAGTGAGAAAACACATACAAATACAGTTTTCAAAAGAAGACACACACGGTGAATAAGCATATAAAAGATGCTCAACATCACTAATCATTAGAGATATGCAAATCAAAACCACAATGAGATACCATCTCACACCAGTCAGAGTGGTGATTATTAAAAAGTCACAAAATAACAGATGCTGGTGAGGATGTGGAGAAAAAGGAAACCGTGTATACTGCTGATGGGAATGTAAATTACTTCAGCCATTATGAAAAGCAGTTTGGCAATTTCTCAAAGCACATAAATCAGAATTACCATTTGTATTAGCCTGTTATCACGCTACTAATAAAGACATATCTGAGACTGGGTAATTTATAAAGGAAGAAGGTTTAATTGATTCACAGTTTCACATGGCTGAAGAGGCTTTACAATCATGGAGGAAGGCATAGGAGGAGCAAGTCATGTCTTACATGGCAGCAGGCAAGAAAGCATGTGCAGAGGAACTCCCCTTTATAAAATCATTAGATCTCATGAGACTTAATCACTATCATAAGAAGAAGATGAGAAACACTCACCCTCATCATTCAATTACCTCCCTCCAGATACCTCCCATGACACATGGAGATTATGGGAACTACAATTCAGGACGTGCTTTGGGTGGGGAAACAGCCAAACTGTATCACCACTTGACTCAGGAATTCCATCATTGGGTATATACCCAAAGGAAGAGGAAGGGTTCAGTTTTGAATATCAGTTATAAAATCTCTAATGGGTCCAATGGATTCCTAATGGGTATGTGTATTTGTCAGTGTTCTCCAGAGAAACTGTTCCAATATGACATACACACACACAAACACACACACAAAAACACACGCGCACGCGCACACACACACACACACAGAGAGAAAGATCGAGAGAGAGAAAGGGAGAGAGAGAGAGTTTAAGAAATTGGCTCTTGTGGGGCCGGGCACAGTGTCTCACACCTGTAATCCTAGCACTTTGGGAGGCTAAGGCGGGCGGATCACGAGGTCAGCAGATCCAGACCATTCTGGTTAACACGGTGAAACCTCATCTCTATTAAAAATACAAAAAAATTAGCCAAGCGTGGTGGCAGGCACCTGTAGTCTCAGCTACTCAGGAGGCTGAGGCAGGAGAATGGCATGAACCTGGGAGGCGGAGCTTGCAGTGAGCCTAGATCGCACCACTGCCCTCCAGCCTGGGCGATAGAGCGAGACTCTATCTCAAAAAAAAAAAAAAAGAAAAGAAAAAAAGAAAAGAAATTAGCTCTTGTGAATGATTGTGTGGACTGGCAAGTCCAAAATCTGTAGAACAGGCTGGCGGGATGGAGATTCAATGAGCTGATGTTACAGTCTTGAGAAATTCAGGCACAGTCTTTATGTTGCAATCTTCAGACAGAATTGTTTTTTTGGAAAACTTGTTTTTGCCCAGAATGCTTTTACCTGATTAGATGAGACCTGTCCACATGGTAAAGAGTAATATCCTTTTACTCAAATTCTATTTATTTAAAAGTTAATCACAGCTACCAACATTGTTACAGCATCTAGACTGGTATTTGACCAAATAAACTGTATACCATAGCCTAGCCAAGTTGACATATAGAATTAACCATCACAATATTTTAATCTAGGAGGTTTTATATTAGCTGGAAGATTAGGGCAGGAGATATAAATGTATCCATGTAGATTAAAGCGTAAGATTTGGTGAGATTTTTCTAAGTGAACATGCAGATTAAGAAAAGAAGTGTCCCAGGAGCAAGTTAACACCAGGTTACATTGCTGCAAGCATTCCTGTAAGACAGAGATATATAAATAAGAATGACTGCTCTATTAATAGTAGGAAAATCAGGAATTGCATATAGCAATAGACATAATAAATATATGTTCATTTTTCTGTGGTTTCTTAGATGGCACTGAATTTGTAAGTTCTCAGAGGGAACATCATTGTTTAGCTTCCAAAATAAAATTATTGTTTTAGAATTACTTTGTTGTTATTGTTCATTATTTTTGAATAGCTCTAGTTTCCTGTTCATTCAACTATGATTACTTTATTTCCAGCAGTTCAAAATGCTTCATTTTTTCATTAATTATTTTAAGTTTTTGTATAAATATTGCCATTTATGTTTTACTGTAATGGGTATTATTGTCATGTTAGGCACAGATATTTTATAAGATGCTTTATTCATTTTCTATTTATTATTATTGTAATTACAACTAAATATCCTTTTCATGTAGATTTCACATAATTTATAATAAAAGAACATTTTGTTTGGAAGTCTAGCCACCTCCTGCTGTTAGATAAAATTATTCTGGAACATTAAAGCCACACTCACAAAAAGCCCTTCAATCATTCAAGCACAATAAATGCATTGAGACAGTTTTTCACTTGTTTATTTGTTCTGGAAGTCATCCAAATTAACTTGTAATTCTAAATAACCACAGATGCCAATGCAAAGTAATTTGAAGTGACAACATATCAGTTTAAAGTGCATCCATAGCACTAGGTGTTACATTTTGCGTACATCAGGTTCAACCAGGGCATTCCATTATGAGAGTAACTGATTTTCAGCGTGAACAGAAACAGTGGTAAACCAAATTATTCCACCAACTAATAGACTTAACAGGGATGGCAGATTTTGTTCAGAAATATGGCAAATGACCTTTATTTAATTATTTTAACATCAACTATCTGCTAATTATATCAGCTAGGTTTCCCAGGTGTATTCATCTCTAAGAAATTGCTCATGTTGAAGGAAATATTATTTCTTCAAAAGATTTACCTAGAAATGACTGGTTTCTCAATTATCACACAATCTTTAAGAATTTACAATCAAATTTTTGAATATTTATTGTCATGTTCCTGACATTTCCAGAGGTACAATTAATATGTTGCTTACAAAATATGTACAAAACAAGTTTTTTAAATTCAATGTTTTTTAAAATCATTCATTACAACATGGGAGAAATTTGATTCAAATGCAATCTAGGGTGTAAGCACTATAACATTTTGATTCATAATTGAAGAACATTCAACCATGAAATAAATATATTTTTCATTTACTTTTATTCCAATCTGGAGCCATAAGAAATATCAAAATTATTATAAATATCTGTTTGTGTTCTGTTTGTATGTGAATGTACAATTTTGGCTACTATTTTCTTAAGACAGTTTTTTTTTATCTTGAACTTTTATAATAGTACTTCTATTTTGACAGGAAAATTAATTATCTGAATTCCTTTTTAAATTAAAAAGAACTTTCAACACACTATTTTATTTATTTTGAGACAGAGGCTTGCTCTGTCACCCATGCTGAAGTGCAGCGGCAAAATCACTGCTCACTGCAGCCTTGACCAACCAGGCTCAGGCGATTCTCCCACCTCAGCCTCCTGGGTATCTGGGACCACAGGTGCATATCACCAAAACCAGTAATTTTTTTTTTCTTTTTAAATTTTTTGTAGAGACAGACTCCTGTGTTTTCTAGCCTGGTTTCATACTCCTGAGCTCAAGTGATCCTCTTGATTTCGACTCCCAAAGTGTTGTGATTATAGGATTGAGCCCAGCCAAGAATAACTTTTTAAAGAGCACCTTTAGGTTTAGAGAAAATTAGGTAGAGAGAACAGAGCGTTTCCACATACCTGCTGTCTCCCACACCCTGTTTTCCTATTAACAGCTAGCATTAGTTTGGTTCATTTGTTACAATTGAAGAATGAACATTTATACATTATTATTAACTAAAGTCCATAGTTGACATTCAGATTCACTCTGCATTGTACACTTTGGGCTTTGACAAATATAAAGTGACATGTATTTCATTCTCTGTATAATATTGCAGTATTATACAGAGAAGTTCCATTGCCGTAAAAACCATTGTGTTCCACCCAGCCATTATTTCCCCCACCAACCCCTGGAAATAACTATCTTTATACAGTGTGTGTATTTTGCCTTTTCTAGAATGCCCCATAGTTGGAATCATACAATATATAGCCTCTTGAGACTGACTTCTTTCACACAGCAATATACATGGAAGATTCCTTCATGTCTCTTGGTGGCTTGATAGCTAATTTATTTTTATGTTTGAAAAATATTGTATTGTGTGGATTTACCACAGGTTATTCATTCATTTCCCAATTGAAGAAAATGTTGAATAATTCAAAATATTTAAGCAGTTATGTATAAAGCTTTTATAAATGTTTGTGTGTAGGTTTTTGAGTGAACATACATTTTCATTTTGGTAACTACCTAAAAGTGTGATTACTGTATTGTATAGTAAGATTATGTTAAGCTTTTTAATATACTGACTTTTTTTTTCCAGTGTGATGCCACCATTTTGCACTCTCACAAGAAAGAGATGAGATCTCCTGTTGCTCTGCATCCTGATCGGCACATAGGTATGTAATCATATCTCCCTATTATTTTAATATGAAATTCCCTTTGATCTTGTGCATTTTGTGCTAACTTGCTACATATATATCTTCTTTGGTGCAGATCTTCTGCTTAATTTTTACCTGGCAAAAGTTGATTGTCTTCTTATTGTTGTATTTTACATGTTTTTGTATATTTTAGATGCAAGTTCTTTATCGCATATGTGTTTAGCATATGTTTTCTTCCAGTCTGTGTCTTGTCTGTTCATTCTCTGAATGGGCGTTCACTTATAATTTTTATGAAGTCCACTTATTGATATTTTCTTTCATAGATTTTGCTTTTGATGTTGTATCTAAACTTATTGTTTCCTACTATGGTGTTTTACAGTATTTTGTTTTGTATAGAAGTTTTACAGTGTTTTGTTTTGTATTAAGTCTATGATCCATTAGAGTTAATTTTTGTGACATATGTAAGGTCAGTGTGTAGGTTCAACTTTTGACTAGAAATGGTCCAGTTTTACCAGCACTATTTGTAGAAAAGGCTATCCTTTCTCCCATGATTTGCTTTTCCTCCCTTGTGAAAGATAAGTTGACTATAACTGTGTGGTTATGCTTCTGGGCTCTGTGTATGGTTTCATTGGCTATTTATATTTTCGCTAACCAATAGCATTCTGTCTTTATTGTATGAGTTCTACATAAGTCTTGAAGTCGGGAAGTGTCAGTCCTATGACTTTGTTCTATTTCTTTACTGTCATGTTGGCTATTTTGAGTCTTTTGGATTTCCATATGTGATAGTTATCTTTATTTGTCAACTTGGCTGGGCCATGGGGTGCCCAGACATTTGCTCAAGCATTATTTTTGGTGTTTCTGTGAGGGTGTTCCTGGATGAGATTAACATTTATAACACTGGTAAAAGAAAAACAGATTGCCCTTTTACATGAGTAAAAGTGAAACAGATTGCCTTCCTTTATTAAGGGCAAGCTCACTGAATTCAGTGAGGGTAACCCTCACTGAATCAACAGAAGACCTATACAAAACACAGATACTGAGCAAGATAGAATTTCTCTTGCATGATTGTTGAGCTTGGATATTACTTGTTTTTTGTGTTGTTTGTTTGTTTGTTTGTTTGTTTGCTTTATTCACCTTTGGTCTTGGACTTAAATTCTGGCTCCTCTTGGGTTTTTAGTCTGCTAGCCTTCAGACTTATATTGGAAGTGTACATTGGCTGCTCAGGGTCACTAGCTTGCTTCCTGTGGATCCCTAATGGATAGAAATACTGTACCGCTATCTGAGGTAATTAACCTACAATGACTAAAGAAACTGTAATGGCCTCACCTGAGAAAGTGGCTTTGCAATACAATGCTGAATATCCTCAAGATGCAACTCCAACATCCCCATTTTCTTCTAAATGTGTAACTAGACTCACTTCTTAGCAGATCCCTAAGGGTGATGTACAAAGTGTAACTCATGAGAGGATACACTATACTGAAAAGAACTATTTGAGTTTTCTAATGTATAGGAATCAGAAACTCAAGCAATACGTGTAGGAGTGGATACTAATCCTGTGAAATAGTAATTCCATAATCCTTTTGGATAATGATAGAAGAAACGTGAAATTGGACCAGGCCAAATTCATTGATATTTGCTCTCAGTCGGGGTTCTGCATTTAATGTTGCAGCTCATGGAGTTAAACAGGATGTAATAATTTCTTTGGTTGTCTGGTTGAAATGTAGACCAAAAGATGGCATAGAGTAACCAAGTCGAAGATACTGAGCTCACCTTGATGTAGTACAGATGAAAAGATTCAAAGGCTTAAGAAAATTGGAATGTTAGGTTGGATTTGACATTTGATACATACACAACCACACAGGAAGTGTAAATGAGACATCCTTTTCAACATGGCTGCAAAATGAATCAGTGAGAGTAGCCCTGACATCTTTGATGGTCTCCATGATTATTTTCCTTTGTAGGCCAGAACTTACTTTGGAAACTGCGGTCACTGAATTAGAAAATCAAATGGATTAATTAGATCTTGGAGTGACATGGGCCAAGTGAAGGCACACAACTTCCAAAGTCAAAGTGGAAAAAATTACTGTAATGGTCAGCAAACCAAAAAGATCAATCAGAATAGTCTGTGTCACACAGGTTTATGACATAGGCTAGTTGCTCACGGTGTTCCTGAAAGTGAAATAGTTAGAAAGCCTACTAAATTCTTACTCTATCGGTGTAAGCAGAAAAGGTCTGGGTGAAAGGAAAAAAAGTCTAACCTGAAATTTCAACACAGAATCATGACCAGTCAATTGATTTCTACACTTGAGACAGTTTACTGAAATAAAATACCTTGAATAAAGGAGAGGTGTTGTCTTCATTAGAAAGGAACCCACTACACTCACCAAAATTTATATCATTAATCTTTCTCCCAGGCTTCTTCATCAGGACATTTGTCCTTTTATCAGGGTAACAATGCATTGTATAAAAGAAAATGATCAGATCTTTCAGAGACTACTATATGCTGGCTCTGAACGGGAAGTGATCTCAGGAGACCCAAAATGTCACTGTGACATTTTGAATTGAATCCAGTTGAATCCACAGTTCAGAGTAGGGGCTTATGAAGAGCAGGTGGTCCATTCAGTTTTAGCTCAGGTCCATCTCAAATTGGGCCTTGTGTATTCTGGAAGCCGTCCTATGGTTATTTCCCGAGTCTTTTTAAAATTTTATTTTGGATTCAGGGAGTGCATGTGCAAGTTTATTTTTCCAGTCTTGAAAATATAGTAGAAATAGATATACACAATAGCTGGCAGAGTTCTCACATTGGTTCTCTGACCTAGGGAGTAAGGGTTGTTTGGGTAGGAAAGGCCAAGTGAAACTACTAGAACTTCTTCTACCTAGGAAAATAGCAGAAACAATCACTCATCCCTGAAGGGATGATAGAGATTTGTGCCACCATCAATAACTTAAAAGATGTTGAGTTGGTAATTCTTACCACATCCCCATTCACTGCTCTTATTTGAACTGTGCAAGAAAGACAGAATGACAGTGGGTTAGCATACATGTAACCAGGTGTTTATTTCAATTAAACCTGCTGTACAAGATGTAGGTTCATTGTTTCAGTAAATTAATAGATCATCTTGTATCTGGTATGCAGCTACTGATATGGCAAATGCCTTTTTTTCCATTCCTGTCAATAAGAACCATCATAAGGATGTTGCTTTTAACTGACATGACCAGCAACATGCCTTCACTGTGAGGTATGTCATCTCTCCAGCCCAATGCCATAAAGTTAGTTCATAAGGATATCGATTGCCTTTTTTCCCCTATAAGATATCATACATTGAAAATCAAATGGAGATTTGGGCTATTACATTGATGACTTCATACTGGTTAGACCTAGTGAACAAGAAGTTTCAACTGTACTAGAATTATTGGTAAGACATTTGAAATTGAATTGACATTTGAAATTATTGGTAAGACATAAGAAATTGGTATTTCAGAGGGTGGGAAATGATTCCAAAAAAAGTTTAGGGACTTTCTCTCTTAGAGAAATATCTAGGAATTCAGTGGATTGAGGCATGTCCAGTTATTCTTTCTAAGATGTAGAACAATATGTTGCATCTGGCCTATCTTACATTCAAAAAAAGAAGTGCAATGCCTAGTGGGTGTCTTTGGATTTTGGAGGCCACATATTCCTTATTTGGACAGCTTATATTACAACATCTTCAAACTCACTAATTCTTTCCTCTGTTCTGTCCAATCTATTGGAAAGCATATGCAATGCATTCTTCAATTTCTTTACAGTCTTTTTGATGTCTAGCATTTTCTTTTGATTCTTGTATAGAGTTTCCATTCCTGCTTGCCTTACCCATTTGTTCTTTTATGGTTTTCATTTGTCCCATGTCAAAGGTGGTTAAATTTGGCCTAAAGCTGCCTCCATACTTTGAATTCTTCTGTACCAAACTGTAAACTCAGTATGTAAACAAGCTTCAATGTATCTTAAGAGTAATATGCTTGTAACAAGTGTCTGAGTCTCAACCAATCATGGCAGTCAAGCTTTATATAATCATAGGCTGCCAACTGCTCAGACTATGCCAAATAAGGCAAATTCGGAGCTATGAACAATTCAAAATTTTTCTGTAAGTTATTTCTGTTATTCTGTTTTCTGACTTCAAATATTACATGCCCACACCGTGAAGTAGAGCTCTCTGAACATCTTTTTGTACTGAGTGCTGTCCAATTTATGAATTGTTTTTGATTCAGTTAAACGCTGCTAAATTTAATTTGCCTACTTTTTTTATTTGTTTGTTTGTTCGTTTGTTTCACCTATTAGTGTCCTTAGCTTATTCACCATCGCTGTTTTAAACTATCAATCTGGTAATTCCAAAATCTCTGCCGTGTCTCTGTCTCATCCTTTTGCTTGCTTTGTCTCTTCCGACTGTTTTCTCTTGTGACTTAGTATGTCTTACAATTTTTTGTTGAATGCCAGCCATTTGTATAGGGTAATAGGAACCGAGGTAAATACTCCTTTAGTGGTGAGGGGTTATGTTTATCTGACTAAAATTTCCACTTTTCTCCAGTGTTTTTACTTTTGTTAATGCTGTTGCCTTTGATTTTCCCTGGAATTGTTCTCTTAAATAGTTACACAGTTAGATTACTCAGTTGTCATGTTCTGTTGTCATATAGCATATCTGTTGGTGTGATACGAAGGTAGAGGGCAATAGAAGCATTCTATAGTCCTGTGATTAGGTCTCAGGCTTTCCGTGTGCCTGGGCTCTCAGACTTTGTCAATTACAACTGCCCCTCAGTTGTTTTGTTTATTTATTGTCCCTTAGGTAAGACTAAAAAGCTAGTTGCTACTGAAGTTGGATATTTCCCTTACACGGTGTGGGTTAGGCTCTGGTAAAATAGTTTTATTTGAGCACAGGTGAAGAACAGAACCCTCTAGATGTGTTTGAAAATGATTGCTTTGTCTTTGAGCTTATTGTAAAGTAGTTATTTTTTCCTTTTTTCCTGTGAAAGCAGAAAGACATTTTTCTCTGATCTTCACTGAAATCCCAGAAGTAAACTTTCTCCAACTGATTTCTGGAGGAAAAATTCGTGAAAGTGTGGGAGCCCTCCTGAAGCTTGGTCCCCAAGAATTTTTACCCTTCAAATTAGTCTACACTCCGCCAAAAGTCGTTTGTCAATTAAAAATTAAGTTTTACTAGTCCAGTGGCTTCTGCTCCTTGTAAGCTGTACTTCTCAGAATGCATTTGTCTCTTCAGTTTTCAGGGCATTCCTGTGGTCTGTGATCTCATTTACCTGATAGATCTAAGAGGAGGTATTGACATTCAAGTTGTTCAATACTTGTCTTGTTTAGAGAACGGCAATGACAAGTTCCAGTTTATCTTAACATTTTGCCTCAGAAATCAGAAGTGTCTGAATTTCTTTTTTTTTTAATTTACACATACATAAGATTACGATGGGCCTTTACAATAATAATTTGTAGTGTTTTCTGCTATTTCTTAGATACTGTTCTTAGTATGATTAAATTGGAGAATAATGTATATAATTATATGCTGTTTACATAACTGTATATAAATATATAGAATGATTTATATAATTATAAAACACAGATATATAATTTCCAGTGAAGAAAAGGCAATTAGTGAACAGATATATAAAGTCACAACTAATTTCAACAGCAATAACATGAATAGCAAATGAATAGTATAAATTATGCTTTTATCTAATATCCATATTTTGAAGTGATATTATCCAATGCCGATGTGGATGTGCTGAAACTATTTGGTGATGGCCTGAGATACACAGTCTCAAAAATTAGGAAGCAGACACAGTGATGGGAAGAGCGAGATAAAACACAGCTTACCAGTCCATATGCTTTTGTCTGAATTAATTAACATGTACTCAGAGACACTGGCTGCTGCTTCCATTTTTTCCCCCAAATCTCACAAAAGAAATTCTTCAAGGCGATTGTTACCCGGCATCTTAGAGAAAGAAAAATCTATGAAATGTATTTTGCGTATAATCTAGTTGACAATAAAATGATCCACAGCAGGCAGTGATAGATATAACTTAAAAATAGAAGTAATAAAATTTCTTGATATTTTAAAGTGGGGAGAGAGGGGAAACGTAGAGTAAAGGATAATTCTAAAACTTTTGAATGAACAGTTCAATAAGTGGCTGCTATCAAATATATTGGCAAATTTTGTGGGAGATAGGAACCAGGAACTCAATTTGGACATGCCATGTTAGAGAAATCTATTAAATATTCAATTGTAGAAGTCACATAAATATTTAGATAAATGAGTCTAGAATTTGAGACAGAATTCTGAGCATTTGCATTTTAAATGTGGTATCCATCAGCATTCTGGTAACATATGAATCCAAGAAAAATGATAAGGTGACCAATGTTATGAGTGTAACATGATGATCAGCTCTGGTGTAGGCCAACATTACCAGTTTTGGGATAATGATAAAGTCTAGCAAAGTAATTGAAAGTAATCAAACAATGAATGCACACAAATATTCACAGAATGTGTAGTCCTGGAAATTAAGTGATAAATGGAAGTAGTAAAGTTGACTGATGAAAAACGGATATAAAATAATTTGGGGAAAAGAGCAATTTAGAGGATTTAAATGTAAATTTTATATTGGATGATATTTTGAATTTTTGTGTGATAATAATCTAGTGGGTATGTAGTAGAATGATCTTATTTATAATAGATTTATATAACTGGAGATATATTTTCAGTGTCATAATGACTGCAACTTTTGTTCCAGTAGTCTCCCAAATTAAGCCACATTTTACATGTGGTGAATGTAGGATAAAAAACATATGAGTGTAAAACTTTAGGGTAGAAAGTAGATTGATGTCAACTACATTATATACTTCAGAGTAGTGAGAAAATGAAAACTGTTTACCATTGGGTTAACAGTATCAAGGTAATTTGTGGCATTTATTGAACCAGTTGCTATGGAATGATTGGACAATATTCTATTTGAAATGGGGTTAGGAGAGAATGGGAGAAAAGCAATTTGAGGCAGTAAGCATAGAATCACTTTTGGGAGGAGTTAAAGGAAAGCAAATTGTTGGGCAATATGTTGCCCAGATGTCTGGTCAAGAAAATATATGAAACTTTAAGACATGAGAAATAACTTGTTTGTATATTGATGGAAATGATTTATTTGAGAGATAAAAATATCATCATTTTCCCATTGCTCACTTTGGTTGACTTTGTTGAAGATCAGATGGGTGTGGGTGCATGGCATTATTTCTAGGTTCTCTATTCTGTTCCATTGGTCTAAATGTCGGATTTTGTACTGGTACCGTGCTATTTTTATTACTCTAGTCTTACAGTTTAAAGTCCAGTAATGTGATACCTTCAGCTTTGTTTTTTTTTTTTGTTTGTTTGTTTTGTTTTGTTTTTTGTTTTTTGGGGCTTTTTTTGTTTAGGATTTTTTGATTACTCAGGCTCTTTTTTGATGCCCTGTGAATTTTAGAATAGTTTATTCCCAATTCTGTGAAAAATGACATTCATAGTTTGATAAGAACAGCATTGAAACTGTAGACTGCTTTAGACTGTATGAAAATTTTAATGGTATTGATTATCCCAACCCATGAGCATGGAAATTATTTTCATTTGTTTATGTCATCTATGATTCCTTTCAGCAGTGTTTTGCAGTTCTCCTTCTATAGATTCTTCACCTCCTTTGTTAGCTGTATTTCTGGGTATTTTATATTTTTGTGTCTATTGTGAATGTGATTGTCTTGTGTATTTGCCTCTCAGGTTGAACATTATTGATGAATAGAAATGCCACTTATTTTTGTACATTGATTTTTTTTTTTTGTCCAAAAACCACACACAGAAATCGTTTATCAGTTTGAGTACTCTTTTGATGGCATCTTTAGGGTTTTTATAGGTAGAGAATTACATAGTTCATGAAGAAAATTTGACTTCTTCTTTACCTGTTTCTATGTCTTTTCTATATCTTCTTCTTGGCTGATTGCTGTGGCTAGCACTTCGAGTGCTATGTTGAATAGTAGTGAGAGTGGGCATCCTTGTTTTTTCTCCATTTCTCAAGGGAGATGCTTCAGGTTTTTACTCTTTCAGTATGACATTGGCTGTAGGTTTGTAATATATGCCTCTTATTATTTTGAGGTTTGTTTCTTTGATGTTTCATTTCTTGAGAGTTTTTATGATGAATGAATGTTGAATTGTGTCAAAAGTTTTTTCCATGTCTTGAGATGATCTTTTTTTTTTTTTTGTATTTAATTCTGTTTATGTGGTGAATCACATTTATTGACTTACATATGTTGAACCAAACTTGCATCCCAGGAGTGAAGCCTATTTGATCAAAGTGTATTAACCTTTTGATGTGCTGTTGAAATAGGTTTGCTACTATTTTGTTAAGGAATTTAGTATCTGCGTTCCTCAGGAGTATTGGCCTGTAGTTTTCTTTTTGCATTCGTTATGTCTTTACCAGGTTTTAGTAACAGAGTGATGCTGTCTTCATAGAATTTGTTAGGGAGAATTCCCTCCTCCTCAGTGTTTTAGAACACTTTCAGTAGAATTAGCAGTTCAGAAGTATGGGCTCTCCTTTGTACTTACAGTGGAATTCAGTTTTGAATTCATCAGTTTGTTACTTTCTTTGGTTGGCAGGTTTCTTATTACTGATTCAATTTCAAACTCGATATTGTTTTGTTGAGTGTTTCAATTTATTCCTGATTCAATCTTGGGAGATTGTATGTTTTCCATAATTTATCAATTTCCTCTAGATTTTCCAGAATGTGTGCACAGAGGTGCTCATAACAGTCTGTGAGGATATTTTGTAATTCTGTGGGACTGATTATAATGTTACTTTCCTCATTTCTCTTCTTATTTGGATATACTCTCCTTTTTTTGTGTGTTCATCTAGCTAGCAATCTATCGATCTTGTTCATACTTTCAAAAATAAACATTTGTTTTTGGTTGATTATTTGTCTAGATTTTGGGGTCTCGGTGGTTCATTCTGTTCAGTGTTTATTTCAGTATTAGGTTGGTGCAAAAGTAATTGTGGTTTTGCCATTATATTCATGGAAGGAACCATAATTACTTTTGTGCCAAACTAATAAATTATTTTTCTTCTGCTAGCTTTGGAGTTACTTTGTTCTTGTTTTTCCAGTTCTTCTACATATGATGTTAGATGTTTCATTTGAAATCTTTCTAACTTTTTGAGGTAGGCGTTCAGCCTTCTAAACTTCCCTCTTAACACTGCTTTGCCTGAATCACAGATATTTTATTATGTTGTGCCTCTGTTTTTATTTACTTCAAATAATTTTTTGATTTCTGCATTTATTTCATTGTTTATCCAAAAGTCGCTCAGGAACAAGTTGTTTAATATTCCTGTAATTTTGTGGTTTTGAGAGACCTAAAAATGTTCTGCACAGCAAAGAAAAAAAATCTGTGACATATAACATGCTACAGAACATTCACGAATTATTCTTTTGACAAAGAATATATAAAGAACTAGAATCTATAAAGAACTAGCAATTGAGCAACAAATAGCAAATAATCCCATTAGAAACTGGGAAAAATACACGAACAGACACTTTTCAAAAGAAGACATATAAGCGGCCCTCAAACATATGCAAAAAATGTTTAACACCACTAATGATCTGAGAAATGCATCAAAAGCACAATGAGATAGCATTTCACAAGTCATAATGGCTGTTGTAAAATGGTCAAAAAACAGTAGACATTGGCAATGCTGTGGAGAAAAAGGAACACATATACACCATTGGTGGGAAGCTAAATTAGTTCAGCCATGGCAGAAAGCAGTTTGGTGATTTCTCAAAGAACTTAAAGCAGGCTACCACATGACCCAGCACTCCCAATACTAGTATATATCTACAAGAAAACAAATCATTCTACCAAAAAAACACATGTACTCTCATTTTCATCAAGTGCTATTTACAATAGCAGAGACATGAACTCAACCTAGATGCCCCTCAATGGTGGACTGGATAAAAAAATGTGGTATTTATATACCATGGAATGCTATGCATCCATAAAAATGAATGAGATTATGACTTTTGCAGCAACATGGATGAAGCTAGAGACCACTACCCTAAGCAAATTAACACAGGAATGAAAAACCAAATACCACATATTCTCATTTAAAAATGAGAGTTAAACCTTGGGTACTCATGGACATAAAGATGGTAACAACAGACACCAGGTACCAGAGGAGGCAGGGAGGGAAACAAGTGTTGGCAAAGTAATTATTGGGCACTATGCTCAGTGCCTGGGTGATGGAATCATTTGTACCTCAAACTTCAGCATCATGCAATATACACATACAATGAACCTGCACATGTGCTGCCTGAATCTAAAATAGAAGTTGAAAAAATATGTATTTTAGTTTTGATAAATAGTGTCAAGGAACATACTTTTAATTACCATTTGTGCATTTAAAATGTTTTTTGCCCAAATATTCACTGCAACATTACTTTGTTAAATAAAATAATAATATTATGAATCATTAACCAATAAATTTGGTAACACACACATAATACAAACAAAAAAGATCCTATAGAAGATAATAGGGAGACCTGCTGAACTGATTGCCTTGAGTTAGTGAGAGGGTTGAATGTGGTTAAAAGCAATGGCTTGGTATTAAACAAGATAATCAATATTTCACATATGTTAAATGGGAAAGACAGAGTATATCGGGGCAGACTCTTGCATGTAGGTAGAAGAACAAAATATTCTTCTTTCTTTGAAGTTATATTTTCCTTGCTTCACTTTCCTCAGTGCAGAAAAAAACAAGGTATTCACTTGGTAGTCAGAATGTTATTGTGTGTGTGTGTGTGTGTGTGTGTGTGTTGTGTGTGCTGAAAGCAAGTGTCCAAAAGATTGAAGACAGTGATGAAAGATCAAATAGTCCTCTATGAGAGAAGAAAGACATGTGATTTAATTTTCTTGCAGCTTTAAGACTGCATTTTGAACAATTTGAAATTGATGACCTTGTAATTTTTTTCCAATACAGACATTTCAACTGTACATGAAAAACATAAAGTAGTAAAATAATTGGATTTAAATAGCACTGTGCTTTAGCAGGTAAAGAGAAGAAAGAAGGAGATAGGCACCCAAGTTCAGAGAAATTTAAACATAAGTGAGAGGTTATAAAATGGAAAAAAATATGATAAAAATACAAGATTAAGAACATAGAGAAAAAATATATTGTTGTATCTAAATTCTGCTCATAAAGTACACCAAAACTTAATGGTTTGAAACTTGTGGCTTGAATAACTTATGTTATTCTCATGGTTTTACAGCTCAACAATTTGGGCAGGGCTCAAGGAGATAATTCTTCTGCTTCACATGGTGTCATCTGGGACAGTCACTGAGTAATATTCAGCTGACTACTGAGCTCAAGTTTACAAGATCGTTTCTGTTACCTGAAAGGTGTCTTGTTGAAGATGACTGGCAGTCTGGTCTAAGCTGGGCTCTTATCTCTACCCAGGTAATCTCAAGGTCTTTCTACCTGGTATTTCAGCTGAGTATTCAATTTCTTAAATAGTAGCTAAGGGCTCAAAGACTGAAAGTTCTGTGAAAGTCTATGCTATTAAGCTGCAAAGCTATTTACACCTTGACCTTGGCAGCTATTGCATGTTACTTTTGACATACTCCAGTGGTCAAGCAATCAATGGATGAGAAAATCGATGGACAAGAAAGTAGAAAAATTTATTTTTTCCAGTTTCTCCACTTTTCAATAGGAAAGAGAGACTGTAAAAATAACTTACTAGAACCCTATGGCTAAAATATATTTATATTTTTTCTCACATGAAAATACATTTACTCCTCTCATTGTCTCCAAATGTCTCATCCAATTCTGCTTTCAGATAAAAGTATAGGATCTGTTCACCCATATCAAATCCAGCTGGGGTTGAGTTTCTTCAGCCATGGTTTCTATGTCAGAAGTTTCTTGAGTTATGTCAAGTGTTGCTTCCTGGTCTTGGCTCCATGTTCTGATTCTACTTTTCATTTTCCTAGTTAAAGGGTGGTCTTTGCAACTGAATAGATATTTCATCCCAGTCAACATCCTACTTGTAGAAGTAGGATTTAACTTAGTAAATTTTTTTTTTTTTTTTTTTTTTTTTGAGACAAAGTCTCACTCTGTTGCCCAGGCCAGGCTGGAGTGCAGTGGTGTGATCTCAGCTTACTGCAACTACTGCCTTGCAGGTGTCCAAGCAATTCTCCTGCCACAGCCTCCCGAGTAGCTGGGATTATAGGCGGGCACCACCACATACAGCTAATTTTTGTATTTTTAGTAGAGACAGGATTTCACCATGTTGGCCAGGCTAGTCTTGAACTCCTGACCTCAAGTGACCCACCCGCTTCAGCCTCCCAAAGTTCTGGGATTACAAGCATTAGCCACCATGCCTTGCTCACCATTTTTTTCTTTTCCAATCCAAGCTTATAAAATATCTTCTTATGTTTCAAGTTTACATCCACTGATTTAGACAAAGACCTGCTCTTGAAAGAAATCAGGCACATTCCTCAGCCCCGGGCTCAAAACAAACAGGATCAGTACAAACACATCCCACCATATATCTCTCAACTTCCTGAGCCCAGTACAAACACATCCCACCATATATCTCTTAACTTCCTGAGCCCAGTACAAACACATCCCACCATATATCTCTCAACTTCCTGAGCCCAGTACAAACACACCTCTCAACTCAGAGACTACCATATATCTCAACTTTAGAAAAACACCATCTGGAAAGTCCCCGATAAGGACACAGCTGTTTGTGGTTTTACTGAAAGCGCGGGAACCAATAGAAAAACTGCTAAATGTATAACTTAAAATGTAAACCAATTGTAATGCTGTAACCAAAAGAATTCCCTTGTTCCTCTGTAACTTTACGTATCCTATTTACATCGGGCTATAAAAAGCAAGCACTCGTATTGTTCGGGGTCCTCTTGTATGCTGTGGAATGGAGGGACCAAGTTCGAACTTGCAGTAAAAGATCCTTGCCGCTTGGCTTTGACTCTGGACTCTGGTGGTCTTCTTTGGGGAACAAACGGTCTGGGTATAACACTCTCGGTCTCCTTTCTTTGCAAGACAGAATTTCCTCTACCTCCACTTGAGAGTCATAGTGCTGTGGGCAATTGATTAAGAGTTTTATATGTGCTTTGTCTAGTTGAAAGGATGTATGAGCCTTAATATACTTAATGTTGTTCCTACCTTAAATTATTATGAGATTTAAACTAAAAAGATCTTACAGTCCAGTTTCCTGATACTTTTACTCTTTATCTTCTTGTAGTGCATTGATTATTGAACATTTGGACTAAATCCACTTCTTAAGTGTTAATGTGTTTTTTGGGAGAAACTAGGGATGATAAATCATTTATTGTTGAACAGAGAACATCCTAGCTCCTTTATATTTCCTCTAAATTCTACTTGAACATTGATTTTGTTGTTGATGTTGTTGTTGTTGCTTTTTATTTGTTTGTTTTAGCTCCATCTATACCTTAATACAAGCAAGTAAAATAAATCCATAGTCATATGTAACATCCAACCTGAGAGTTCCCATAGCTACATCCACCTGTTAATGAGCCATATTTTCTATTTTCCATGTGACCATGTGCAACACTTTTACTAAAGCTTCTGCCACTTGTCTAGTCTAGGCCAACATAATTTCTTCTTTGTACTTCTGCAATTTTCTTTTAATTATTTTCTTATAATTAGGTCTTAATTCCATCTAATCTATTTTCCAAACTACATATGAAAAGAATCATTTAAAATGCAAATCATATCAAGTTTTAATTTGCATAAAGAAATTCCTCAGGAATTTCCCATCTTGCTTTTTTTAAATGAAGTCTCAAGTTTTTAACAGGGCTTACCCGGCCCTGAATAATGTGACACTTGCTTCTCTCTGCCTACCTTCGACAAACCATCCCTGCAAGTAATCTATTATATACCAAAATGAAATGTTTTTCATTTCCTGAATGACTCCATTGTTTCCTTTTGTGCTGTTTTGTACAAAATGTTCTTTTTTACTACTACTTCCACTTCCATTCATGATTCATTCACCTTGCCAAATTTTTCTCATTGTGGAGGGATAATTTCCTTTCACTAGCCTTATATGATGCCCTTAGGTGAAGATTATGTACACTTTATTCAAACACTTTATCACAGAGTATTTTAAATGAATTTTCTACTATACTGTAGGTTCTATACAGAAAGGCGTGTTTTCTGTTATTTTTACTGTGTTTTCTCCAACTACTAATGCTGAATCATTTACTTAGTAGCCTCTCATATTTGATAAAGAAGTAAGTTAATGCATACATGAATTGTGGACTGTATTTCTGAATGAGGCACGATATTTGTCCAGGTTATCTTGACTTCCATCCTAGCTCTTTCCATTATTAGCCATACAAATAGAGTATATAATGCTCACATTTTCCATTGTTAACACAGAGATGATACCATCTCACAAGATGACATTTGTTAGGGCATAACATACTTCTCCCTCCAAAGGTTACCTTTAAGGGAGAGAATGTCTCTTCCTCCCCCAAGAAGAGAAATAATAGACACAATATTACAGGGTTTCCTTGTCCTTTCTTTTACTTCTCATATTTTTCTTATTCTTTTGGACCTCATTCGTGTAGCAACCATTCCTTCTGGTAATATAAAAAAATAAACATTTCTATGTAGTTTCCATGTAGTTGCCCAGCAATGTTCTTTCTAGGAGCACAGGGTCATTATGCTTCACAACAAATCTAAATTTTTGATCTCTTATTAGTACTCAAATTGTTTGATTTTTCTTCCAGCTTGTATATATTCTTTCGAATGCAAAATGACAAGGATGGAGTATTTTTTTTAATGTTCTACAACTTCCGTGGAAATATATGTTGCAGGAAAATATTAACGGTAAGAAATCTGGTGTAGCTATATTACTATCAGATGAAGTAGATGTCTGGAGAACAAATACTACAAGGAAACAGAAATACACTTTATAAAACCATCAATTTCCCTGGATATTTTTGGTAAAAAGGGTTGTATAGAGAGGAGACCACCCCTCATATTGTCTTATGCCCAATTTCTGCCTCTAAAGAAAGAAGAAGTAAAAACTAAAAGGCAGAGATGAAATCCACAGGCAGACAGCCCGGCGCCACACCCTGGGCCTGGTAGTTAAAGATCAACCCTTGACCTAATTGGTTCTGTTATCTATAGATTACAGACATTGTATAGAAAAGCACTAGGAAAATCCCTATCTTGTTTTGTTCCGATCTAATTACCGGTGCTCGCAGCCCCCAGTCACGTATCCCCCTGCTTGCTCAATCAGTCACGACCCTCTCACACTCACCCCCTTAGAGTTGTGAGCCCTTAACTGGGACAGGAATTGCTCACTCGGGGAGCTCGACTCTTGAGACTGAAGTCTTGTCGACGCCCCTGGCCGAATAAACCCCTTCCTTCTGTAACTCGGTGTCTGAGGAGTTTTGCCTGCCACTTGTCCTGCTACGTTTCTTGGTTCCCTCAACGGGAAGCGAGGTGAATAGTGAATGGTGGAGGCAGCTCCTTAAGCGGCTTAAGCCTGCCCTGTGGAATATCCCTGCCGGGGACTCCGACCAGCCTGAGCCACAGGGATCCTGAGAGCGCTCCGGGTAGGCATTTGCCCCGGTGGGACGACTCGCCCGAGCAGTGTGTGGCAGGTCCCTGTGGAGGATCAACGCAGTGGCTGAACACCAGGAAGGAATGGGCACTTGGAGTCTGAACATCTAAAACTTGGTAAGACTAGTCTTTGAAACTTGCCCACTCCGTTTGCGTGGAAGCGTGGACTGATCACCCATGGTGTGCCTTTGTCGGCACTTTGGTTTGGTTTTGACTTGGTTTGAATTGCTTGACAGGACTGGTCTTGGGAACTTGCCCACTCCATTTGAGTAGAAGGGTGGCCTGATCACCCACGGTGTGCCTTTATTGGCACTTTGGTTTTGGTTTTGGTTTTGGTTTTGATTTGGTTTGAATTGCTTGACAGGATTGGTCTTGGGAACTTGTCTACTCCATTTGAGTGGAAGCGTGGCCTGATCACCCACAGTGTGCCTGTACCCGCACTTTGGTTTTTGTTTTTGATTTGACTTGGATTGCTTGATACTTTGGTTTTGGTTTTGACCTGGCTTGGATTTCTGGATACTCTGATTTTGGTTTTGATTTTGGTTTGGTGTAAACTACAAAAGTGTGTGTGTGCCCTTTTTACCCGTTCTTTGTTTGGTGTGAGCATGGTGTTTTGTCTAGAGCCAACATGGGTGAGGCACAAAGTAAGCCCACCCCACTAGGAACTATGTTGAAAATTTTCAAAAAAAGAATTTAAGGGAGACTATGGAGTACTATGACATCAGGAAAACTTAAAACTTTGTGTAAGATAGACTGGCCAGCATTAGAGGTAGGTTGGCCATTAGAAGGAAGCCTGGACAGGTCCCTTATTTCAAAGGTATGGCACAAGGTAACCTGTAAGCCAGGGAACCCAGACCAGCTTGTTTTAGATCCCCCACCCCCAACACATGGCGGTTGAGAGAACAGCAGCATAAGCAGCTGGTAGAGGCAAGGAAAGAGCAGCAGAGAGAGAGAAAGGAAAGAGACAGAGAGGAAAAGAGGCATAGAGAGAGAGAGGAAGAGACGGAGAGGAAGAGACAGACAAAGAGCAAAGTCAAAGAGAGAGAGACAAAGTCAAAGAGGGAAATAAGGAGAGAGATATATAAGCAGTTAAAAAAAAGTGTACCCTATTCCTTTAAAAGCCATCATACCAATTCTAATTTGGACAAAACGAGGTCTTATTAATAGCAAAGGATAATTGAAATCCCAAACTTAAAAGGTTTTCAACAAAAGTAAAGTTTGCTAAAAGTTAACAGTGTAACATGGATTATAGTAATTCTAGTCTCGTGGTCTTAGACAGTCTAGTTCACAGACATATAAAAAAAATAGTTTCGCTTTGGAAAAAAAAATGGTTATCATCTTCGGAAAAAAAAAAGGGGGGGGAAAGGCGGGGGGCAGAATTTATATAAAAAGAGTGTTATATGGTAAATTCTTGTCCTGAAATAAATTAACTGGTTGTTTAAAGAAAGAAATGTTTGTAATAAGTCAGAAAGTTAAGACATGTCAAAAAATTGCCTGTAAAAGTCATGAAAGAAAAAAAAAGGTATAAAAAAATGTGTGTTAAAAAAAGAATTTATGCAAAAAATGTTGTATAATTTAGAAGTAACTAGGCCTCCTGAATGTGAAACTATTGGGGAAAAAAACAGTTTATGTGCAAGGTGTATAAGAAAAGCAAAATATACCTTTGGTAAAAGTATTATAAGGAAGCATAAGAATGCACATTTTTACCTATATTAAAAAGTTAAAAATTGCTGATTTGAAGGTTTAAACAAGGTTTAAAACGTTAATTGTAAAGAACATTCTGTGTGTAAACATATTAGCTAAAGTTAAAGAAGTATCATCCAGTTTTTCTGTGAACTGGACATTAAAGTAAAAGCATAACAGGTTTTTCTTAAAGCACCAACCTGCTCTTTAGCAAAAATTATAAAAGATTAAAAAGAGTCTAATCTTAGCTTATGGTCAAACATTAAAACTTAAATAAATATGTCCACAAGGTTTTGTTAAAATTAGGTTTAACATTAATAACACACTAATATAAAGATAAAATTTAGTTTATCTGGTATAAAAATCATCCGAGAAGCATTATTAAATGTAAAATGGTATTTGGCTTTCTTTGGTTTAAAAACTAATAAAATAGGTGCTAAAGGAAATTTCTCAGTAAAAAAGCACCAAGGACTATAAAGTCCACTGCCAAGGTCCCCATCTTTAAAACAAAAGGTCAATTTCTTAAAAATTATATACTTGGTTTATCTTCCACTTTCCTTTCTCGCAAAAGAAAAAAAAAAACAAAAAACGGAAATCTTTTAGCACATGTACCACCCCTAGAATTTCCAGTAAACCAACACCAGCCTGAAGATCACATTCTCATCAAAAGGTGGAAAGAAGAAAAACTTGAGCCAGCCTGGGAAGGACCCTACCTTGTGCTGCTAACCACCAAGACTCCTGTTCGTACAGCAAAAAAAAAAAAGGATGGACTCATCACACCCGAGTCAAGAAAGCGCCGCCCCCTCCAGAGTCGTGGGCCATAGTCCCAGGGGAAAACCCTACCAAACTAAAGCTAAGAAAAATTTAACTCTTTTAATCTATTCTATTACTCTTTCTTCTTTCCTTGTTCTATTGCTGACCATCTAGTTATTAATATAACCAAGTCAATTTTGCCTCAAACTATTGCATTTAATGCTTGCTTTGTTATACCCTGTGAGGACTTGCCAAGTCAAAGACAGCTTTCTACTTCAGAAAAGTACTTCTGTCCCTCCTGACTCTCCTCAGACTAGGCATTGGTAAACTAGGACCATTTAATCCAGGGAGATTTCGATAAAGACCCCAGTGCCAACCAGGAGTGTTGCCCTCCGATGTACAGCTTTCATGCCATAGCTGGTCCAATGTTCTGTGGACCACTAAAGAACCAGGATGGACTGACCCAAGTGGTTTTTGTAATTTCCCTAAAACCATACATTCATTTTACTAGAGGATCATAGAAGTTAAAGACTTAAAACAAACTTTAGCAATTAAGACAGGATACCAAGATGCAAATGCCTGGTAAAAATGGATCAAATATTCCATCTGCACCTTAAACAAAAGCAATTGTTATGCTTGTGCACATGGCAGGCCAGAGGCCCAGATTGTCCCCCTTCCATGAAGGTGGTCTTCCAGTTGACCAGGTGTAGGCTGCATGATAGCTCTTTTCCAGGATTCTTCAGCCTGGAGTAATAAGTCATGCCAGGCTCTCTCTGCTACATCCCAAAGTCCCTGCAGGTCAGCCCCTGAGGGCCATCCAGCTTCTGTCTCCCAACACTATGTTCATTTCATGTCTCTCACGACAGGGAGGAAACTTAGCATTCCTTGGAGACTTGAAAGGATGCAGTGAGCTTAAGAATTTTCAAGAGCTTATCAATCAGTCAGGCCTTGTTCATCCCTGAGCGGATGTGTGGTGGTATTGTGGTGGACCTTTACTGGGCACTCTGCTGAATAACTGGAGTGGCACTTGTACTTTAGTCCGATTGGTTATCCCTTTCACCCTGGCATTTCATCAACCAGAAGGAAAAATAATAATAATAATAATAATAATAATAATAATAATAAGACATCATAAACCGAGAGAAGCCCCTTACAGGTCTTTCGACTCTCATGTCTATTTAGACGCAATTAGAGTCCCATGAGGAATACCAGATCAATTTAAAGCTTGAAATCAAATAGCTGCAGGATTTGAGTCAATATTTTAGTAGGTGACAGTTAATAAAAATGTAGCTTAGATAAACTACATCTATTACAACCAATAGCAACGAGCTTTTCATGAGTTAAAAGAAAAACTCATGTCGTCCCCAGCCCTGAGGCTACCTGACCTGACAAAACTCTTTACACTCTATGTGTCAGAAAGAGAAAAAATGGCAGTTGGAGTTTTAACCCAGACTGGGGCTTGGCCGAGGCCAGTGGTCTATCTCTCAAAACAACTAGACAGAGTTAACAAAGGCTGGCGCCCAGGTCTAAGGGCCCTAGCAGCAAAGGCCCTGTTAGCCCAAGAAGCAGGTAAACTAACCCTTAAGCAAAACCTGAATATTAAGTCCCCCCATGCTGTGGTAACTTTAATAAATACCAGAGGACATCATTGGTTAAAAAATGCTAGATTAACCAAGTACCAAAGCTTGCTATGTGAAACTCCCGATATAACCGTTGAAGTTTGCAATACCCTGAACCCCACCACCTTGTTCCCGGTATCAGAGAGCGTAGTTGAACATAACTGTGTAGAGGTGTTGGACTCAGTTTATTCTAGCAGGTCCAACCTCCGAGACCATCCTTAAACATCAGTGGACTGTAAGCGTTACGTGGACGGGAGCACTTCGCCAACCCCTGAAAAATGACTCTGAAAAAGACGACAAGCCCTGCTCCAGTCACACCCGGAAGCTGACTGGTCCACGCACAGCCGAAGCATGAGGAAACTCATCGGGGGACTCATTTCCCTTAAAATTTGTACTTGTACAGTAAGGACTTCAACTGACCTTCCTCAGACTGAGGGTTGTTCCCAGTGTATACATCAAGTTACTGAGGTAGGACAAAAGGTTGCTACGGTCCTATTATTTTACAGTTATTACAAGTGTACTGGAACTCTAAAAAGAACTTGTTTGTATAATATTATTCTATACAAGGTATGTAGCCCAGGAAATGACCAACCTGATGTGTGTTATGACCCATCTGAGCCTCCCATGACCACAGTTCTTAAAATAAAATTAAGGACTAAGGACTAGTGGGAGCTCATAAATGATTTAAGTAAAGTGTTAGCCAAAACAAACAAACAAAAAAAGGGTGCCCAAACAAGTTACCTTAAAAGTTGATGCCTGTGCTGTCATTAATAATAATAAGTTAGGAATAAGGTATGGTTCTCTTAATTAGAAAAGAGGCTACATGGCAGAAAATAAGTACATGTGTCATAAATTAGGACTGTGTGAAAATAAATGTAAATACTGGTCTTGTGTCATTTAGGCCACTTGGATAAAAGAAAAAAAAAATGATGAAAAGGATCCAGTCCACCTTCAGAAAGGAAAAAATGGCCCTTCCTATACTAAGGGACAATGTAACCCCTTAGAGCTAGTAATAACCAATCCCCTTGATCCTCGCTGGAAACAAAAGGGGAACGTGTAACCCTAAAAATTGATGGAGCTAGACTGGATCTTCAAGTAAATATCGTGGTTTGAAAAAAAGTTTATAAATGCTGTCCTGAGCCAGTATTTCAAACCTTCTATGAGAAACTAAATGTGCCAGTACCTTCCTAGGAAAAACAAGAAATTTGTTTTTGCAATTAGCCGAGCATGTAGCACAGTCTCTCAATGTCACTTCGTGTTATGTATGTGGAGGAACTGTAATAAGAGATCGATGGCCATCAGAAGCCCGAGAAGTAGTACCTACAGATCCAGTTCTTGATGAGTTCCCAGCTCAAAAGAATCACCCTGATAATTTCTGGGTCCTAAAGCCTCAATTATTGGACAATATTGCATAGCTGGAAAAGGAAAAGAATTCACTCACCCTGTAGGATGACTTAGTTGTCTGAGACAGAAACTGTATACTGGTACCACAGAAACGGTCACTTGGTGGAGTTCAGATCACACAGAGAGAAATCCATTTAGCAAATTCCCAAAGTTGCAAACTGTGTGAACCCACCCGGAGTCCCACCAGGACTGGACAGTCCCCACTGGATTATACTGGATATGTGGGCATAGAGCTTACGCCAAACTACCTGACCAGTGGGCAGGTAGTTGTGTTATTGACACTATTCAACCACCTTTCTTCCTACTGCCCATAAAAACAGGGGAACTCCTGGGCTTCCCTGTCTATGCTTCCTGCAAAAAGAGAAGCATAGCTATAAGAAAGTGAAAAAATGATAAATGGCCCCCTGAGAGAATCATACAATATTATGGGCCTGCTACTTGGGCACAAGAAGGCTCATGGGGATACCGGACCCCCATTTACATGATCAATCGAACCCTACGATTACAAACTGTCTTAGAAATAATCACTAATAAAACCGGCAGAGCCTTGACTATTCTGGCCCGGCAAGAAACTCAGATGAGAAATGCTATCTATCAAAATAGATTAGCTCTCGACTACTTGCTAGCAGCTGAAGGAGAGATCTGCAGGAAATTTAACCTTACTAATTGCTGCCTACACATAGATAATCAAGGGCAAGTAGTTGAAAACATGGTTAGAGATATGACAAAACTGGCACATGTGCCTGTGCAAGTGTGGCATAGATTTGATCCTGGGGCCATGTTTAGAAAATGACTCCCAGTGCTAGGAAGATTTAAAACCCTTATAATAAGAATTATAATAGTAATAGGAACCTACTTACTGCTCCCTTGTTTGCTACCTGTACTTCTTCAAATGATAAAAAGCTTCATCGCTACCTTAGTTCACCAAAATGCCTCAGCACAAATGTACTATATAAATCACTATCGATCTGTCTTGAAAGAAGACATGGGTAGTGAAAATGAAAGTGAGAACTCCGACTAATAAAAAGAGTGAGAGTCTCAAAAGGGGGGAATAAGAGAGGAGACCACCCCTCATATTGTCTTATGCCCAATTTCTGCCTCCAAAGAAAGAAGAAGTAAAAACTAAAAGGCAGAAATGAAATCCACAGGCAGACAGCCCGGGGCTGCACCCTGGGCCTGGTAGTTAAAGATCGATCCCTGACCTAACTGGTTCTGTTATCTATAGATTACAGACATTGTATAGAAATGCACTGTGAAAATCCCTATCTTGTTTTGTTCCGATCTAATTACTGGTGCTTGTTTTGTTCCGATCTAATTACTGGTGCATGCAGCCCCCAGTCATGTACCCGCTGCTTGCTCAATCAGTCACAACCCTCTCACACGTACCCCCTTAGAGTTGTGAGCCCTTAAAAGGGACAGGAATTGCCCACTCGGGGAGCTCGGCTCTTGAGACTGAAGTCTTGCTGATGCCCCTGGCCGAATAAACCCCTTCCTTCAGTAACTCGGTGTCTGAGGAGTTTTGTCTGTCACTCGTCTTGCTACAGTATAATCAGCAGAAATACTTGAATTAAATCTATATGTAGAAAATGTATTTCTTATACTCAAGAGAAAGGATCTGGACTTTAACTAAAATCATTATGAGGAAATAAGAGATTTGCAAAATAGCAATAAAAAACCCTATTCAATTTTCTTTTTCAAAATGTGAATATAAGTTAAAGAATGACAGATAAAAACAAATGGAAAAGGAATTTAAAATCACTCTGGATTTCGTGTCTACTAAGACTGTACCTCTCTTCTTCAGAGAATGACTAACTTGGTACCTAGGGCTGGAGAGTGGGACATGGTTGCCCATAACTCGTTACTGGCTCAAAGCCATTATCTGGGAATGAAATATATTGTGACTGCAAAAATAAGAATCTTTCAAACATGTAATGGATTTCACAGAGAAATAAAAAAATATATATATATATGGATTTGGGACTTTGTTTATGTAGGTTGATTGGAAAAATTAAATCTGGTTTCTCTGTCAGAGTTCTGTACAAAACATAAAATAACATAAAATTGGAATCCATTTCTTACTATATTAATGTTGTTAAAGCAAACTAAATATGACCTGAGAAAGACTCCGTACTTTTGCATTTGAGTCCTTGGGGATGAATTGTAATCTAGCTTAATAGTCAAACAAAATTGAAAACCTAACTTAGGAGTATGCGCCTGTAATAATACTGAAGGTTGGCCAGTTCTACAGGCAATATTTCAATCCTTTTATACTGCTAAGTGTTCAAACTGTGTTCAAATAAGGCACACATCAACCTGTAATCAATCCAGCTGATTCTGTACCTTACTGCTGATTTCTGTACGTCATTTCCTTTTTTTTTTTTTTTTTGTCTGTGAATCTTCTGCCACTTGGCTGCAGTGGAGTCCTTTTGAATCTGCTATGACTCTGGGGGCTGCCTGATTCGCGAATACTTCATTGCTCAATTAAACTCCTTTAAAATTAATGCAGCTGAAATTTTCTTTTATCAATGTATAGATGACAATTTTTAAATAGAAGATAGAAAAATTTCCAATAAATGTTAAGATAATTATCTAAATGAAATTGAAAAGAAAGTGATCATATCTTATCTGATCGTCATAAGACATAAGCATTTTCTTTCTCTCAAAATAATGTTGTTGTTTTTCATATTGATTGTTGCAACTTACACTCCCGCCATTAATGCATGAATTTTAATTTGTGCTTCCCACACTGATTAGACTTTGAAAATTTTACCTGAACATGTTGCATTGTTTAATATTTTCACTGACTATGAACAGATTTTCATACCTTGATTTCTATATCAAATTTTTCTTTTGTGATGATCAGCTTAGTTTTTTTCCCTATCCCTTAGTTTTTGTGGTTGTCATTGTTTTTCTGCTGTCTTGCTTTATTTTCATTATTTCTTTGCACACAGTTTAAATGTCTAGGACACCATTTCTTGGCTGACATATGTATTACAGTATTCTTTTTTTCTGCTGGTTTTTCATTTGTGTGTGAACTTTAATACATTTTCTGTCATCGTTTGTGTTTTTTGACTAGGCTTTCATTGTATGTCTCGAATAGATTCTATTTTTGACTTTTTTAGGTAATCTATGTATGCAACTTTAAAAATCTTATAAATTATAGTTTTAAAATATATTCTTCCTGAGTAACTTATTTTTTCTTGCTAATATTAATGAAATTATTTTGAAACTATGTATTATATTTTCTAAATGATTACTATTGGTGTGATGGATCTTTCTGATTGGTGTGTATTGGTCTCATAGCCAGAAACAATATAATAATTCCCATTCTCATCCTTTCTTCTTTCTTTTTTGGTAGATTCTCCATATAAATGTAAAGATTACTAAATTTATTTTGATAAAGTATTAATTACTAATAGCATTCTCAATTATGTCAAACTGATACATATTTATTTTTGTAAACTTTTTTAAAGTTTAAAATGCCATTATGCTTTTGATAAAATAAAAAATAGTTTAGGCCATCTTCTTTTTATTCTGGTCACAAAAGCAATTTTTATAAGCTATAACTATTTCGGTAAAATTTGTTATATATGTGTGTGTGTATATATGTGTATGTATATGTATGTGTATGTATGTGTGTGTGTATATATGTGTGTGTGTGGTGTGTGTGTGTATATATATATGTAAACATACATATATTAAAAAGATGTCTGAGTCAGGTGTCAGTCAATTTAGAAAGTTTATTTTGCCCAGGCGAAGGATGGGCCTGTGACACAGCCTTAGGAGGTCCTGAAGTCATGTGCCGAAGGTAGTCAGGGTACAGCTTAGTTTTGTACATTTTAGGGACACAGGAGACATCAATCATATGTATACGGAAGGAATACTGAAGCAGTGGTGGGGGTAATTGAGTTAGATGTTGGGGCTTCCAGGTCATAAGTCCATAAGAGACAAAAGGTTGCATTCTTTTGGGTCCTTGATCAGCCTTCTACTGAATGCACAATTGAGTCTGGCTCACTGAATCTGCATTTTTACGTAAGCAGTAGGGCAGAGGAAGCAATCAGATATGCATTTGTCTCCAGTGAGCCTCTGAGGGAAGACTATGA
The DNA here is from genome assembly GCF_043159975.1 of Macaca nemestrina. Taxonomy (NCBI): domain Eukaryota; kingdom Metazoa; phylum Chordata; class Mammalia; order Primates; family Cercopithecidae; genus Macaca; species Macaca nemestrina. The sequence goes on from NC_092140.1 coordinate 26,434,060, forward strand.
GTTCTGTCTCTCCTCTTTGCACAAGGAATTTTCTTGTGGGCAAATTGTGAGGCAGGTATGTAGTTTTTATCTTTGTAGCAATCTTATTTAGGACTAGAATGGGAAGCAGGTTTGCCTGACATAGTTCCCAGCGTGACTCTTCTCTTGGCTTAGTGATTTTGGGGTCCTGAAAGACTTATTTTTCTTTTCATATATATACATATGAAAATTTATATACACACAGATATACATAAATATATATATATACACATATATGTAATTTTCTTTTAAAAGACATTGACTTCAATGACAGCAGAGGGAGGAGGTATTAACTGTAGTTTAATTTTAAGGATTCTTAATCTTTATTTTTTTCTTCTTGAGTCATTTAAAAATTGTCTAATCCTTTCATATTTTTATAGGCTTTCAAACTTATTTATCAAAGATGCCACTGCATGTAGAAATAGTGACCATGTCTGTATTTATCTCACATTTTATTTTATTTTATTTGAAACAGGGTCTTGCTCTGTTGCCCAGGCTGGAGTGCAGTGGTAATAATCTCAGCTCACTGCAACCTCTGCCTCCTAGATTCAAAGGATTCTCCTGCCTTAGCTTCCTGTGTAGTTGGGACTACAGATGTGTGCTACCACGCCGGGGTAATTTTTGTACTTAGTAGAGACAGTGTTTCACCATGTTGGCCAGGCTGATCTGAAACTCCTGACCTTAAGTGATCCACCCGCCTTGGCATCTCAAAGTGCTAGGATTATGGGCGTGAGCCACCATGTCCAGCTCACTTTTTAATTTTTAATGTCCTTAGTCTGTTTCTTTTTCCTTTCCTCCTTCCTTCTTCTCTTTATTTTCTTCTTGCTTATCTCTCTAGAAGTGTGTATAAAAATAAAAATCACAAGTTTCTGCTCTCAATTTCTGGAAACTGCCTGTGCAGAGAATGCGATCAGTGACTAGGTCAGGGGTATTCTGTAATTGACCACTGTTAAGGAAACTAGAAGAAAATTACCTCTTTGCTGTTCTAGAAAGATCAAGAAAAAGTGCAGAAGGGTAGATATTGAACCAGAGAAATAAGTGTTGCTAAATGACATATCTGTGTGTGGCTGACTTATCCATGAGTTAGTTCTGAGCTCATACATTCTGTTCTTGCAAGCTGCCAGCCTAGGGTAGGTATTGAACCAGAGAAATAGCATTTTTAAATGACATATCTATCTGTGTGTGGTTAACTTATCCATGAGTTAGTTCTGAGCTCATACATTCTGTTCTTGCAAGCTGTCAGACTGTACAAAAAGATCTGAATTTGTTTTATAAACATCCCATGGGTGATAAAGGCCCACCATTGAGGATAGACTGTGTAAACTCAAAGATTGACATAAATTTTAAAACAGCATTGTTAAAAATAAGAACTTATCAAAAAGAGGATCTTAAAAAAACAACTTTAGAAAGGTCATTTATAACACTCTTCTCCAACTTCGTAGTCTGTATTTTTGTTTGTGAAAGCATTTTTCACCAGCAGATGAGCCAAAAATAGGTATCTGATACCAAGTAAAAGACTGCTTGCTCAGTGTTATTGCTTCCAAAGGAGACTTTTTGGATGAGCATCAAGACCTTTTAGGGATTGCAAATATTTATTGGAGAAAGTATAACTTGATGTGTTAGCTATAGCAGAACTAAAACTCAAATGATCAACACCTACTTATGTGTTTTTTAATGTTCTGAACTCTGAAAAAGTAGAGAAATTCTATATACACAATGTGAAGGATTTTAGTCTATCTAAAATAGAATCATAATAAATTTATAAACTGGCAATTTTCATGTTTGGAGCCCATTCTGAGGAATTTATCACTATAGACCCTTTAAGATTTTGCTTCTCCTCTCTTACCTTTTAAATTTTTTATGATATTTTGTCTCAGTACGGTATAAACAAAGAATATCTGTAAGGAAGGCCTAAGACTAATGCTCATATCTTCAGAAGCTAATATTTATGGAAATGAAGAATAAATAGGTGATGCAAAAGAAAGAACACAAAATTTTGCAGAGAATTTTGGGACATGATAAGCCTTTATCTAGAACATCACAATGTGGGGAGAAAAAAAAATAAATTCTTTTGGGCATGTATGTGGAAGGTATTATACATAGACATATACAAGATCCTGAAGATGAATAAACATTTTACTTCCTCAGTGGGTGGGGTATGGTCATGGGTTTGCAGATAATTTCACTAGAGAGCATGACACTATTTTGAAAGACTGATATGGTACTAGAAACAGAGACTATAACACAATTTTGTGAACCTTTGGGATGTTAAATATCTTATCCTTCCCTTCTCTTGACTCATAAGCAGTAGAGTTCATGGAATCAGCTGGTGGGTCTGAACTAAGTAATAATGAATCCATCACCTTTTATTACTCTAGCTTGTATCTCTAAGATGAGGTGGCCTATAAAAACACTGCTTTATACTTTAGGGTTGATCTCTGTGTTCATCTAGACATTTCTTTTTGAAGAATGAAATTTACTTGAATATAAATGCTTTCAATAAATATTATATCATATGTTATCTGAAATCCAGCCTATGTTAACTCAAGATTTTATAACGTTATTTCCACTTTTGCCAGTTTCAGCTCTCTAAAATCAATTTTACACAATACTTGCAAAAAAATAAGGTTCACTTATTCTTGCAGACTCCTCAGATTGCCTCACAGTTCTCTGCTTTATTTTTATTTTTAGAATAAACAGTTCCAAGTCTCTGTCTTCTGAAATGCTTAACTCTGTTTGTTCAAAAGATCATATTGAGAGAGTAATGCCTCAAGAAAAGACTGGAAATTTCCTGAAAAGTGTCCTAAGCCTACCTCGGTTGCTCTTTTGTTTTGTTTTGTTTTTTCCTTTGTTTAAGGTGGTCGTGCTGAGAATGGAACACTATTTTTTGTTGTTGTTGTTCATGGGTAAGTTGGGATTGAAAGTTATCAAAACAAAATCAGTTATTCTGGAAGCAAGATATAAACAGCATGAACTAGCTTTTCTCCTTTTCTAATTGTTAGAGAAAAAGGCTGAGTGAGCATCAGTCACAAACTTCTGTAAAGAGGAAAGAAAGTATGATAGCATTAGAGAAGGTCATGTGTCACTTGCTGTCTTGGCTCTTTTAGTAATACAAGTAAAAGGAAAAACACCTTTGTACATGGATTATGATGTCAAACAATCAGTCTATTTGAGAGAAGAATTACAGATTTTAATCTAATTTCTGCCTATATTTTTCAATGCATATATATAAGATAGTTATAATGTGATCTTATTGTACTCAGTTAATAAAAACCAAAAAGACCAAGGAGATGAATTCTTAGAGGTTCTGATTAAATCAATAACTAAATTACAAAAGTAAATATTTAGGAGGCCATCTTTTGCTCAGTGTGCCTCTGCCTTCAAAGAAGAGTATCTGAGTGGGCATCCAGAGCTTTTGGAGACTGTCCGTATTGTATCGGCAAGAGAATGTAACTAAGTATTTTTCCTGGAGCCTCTTAAACTCTTAATTGTTCTGAGTATGGAAATGGAGAACATCTTCTCTGAAATATTATAAACTCTATCCTTTCAGGAAAGGTTAAAAAGCAAGGACAAATATGCAGTAGGTCCTTGCTGTCACACAGCAAAGCCACTAACCTCACAGCACTTTTTAAAATTTATTTTTTAATCTAGAGATTATCTTTTCAAAAATAGCCAGAAATTTAATAGTAACAATCTAAATGTTTTATTTCTAATATTAAGACTGTTTATAGGCACAACATATGGTATGAAAATATTGGCTAATTTTTTATGGACAATGTTCTGAATGAACAGCCTGTCTTTCTACTATCTACTACTTCCATTTGTATGAAAATTTGCTGAAACTATCATCTATTACAGAATATCACCAGCTTTATTTAATGAGAGGAGTTGCTGCTTGAATGCAACCTAAAATGTTTTGCTTCATGAAGCAAGTTCAGATTTAGATTCAAACTCATTAAATATTTCAAGAGTGTATTATGATAACAAACTAGAGGAGAAATTGCCAGGTTTTACTGTTCGGAAAATTAGGGAGCAGGAATGATTGATGTAAGTCCCTATGGCCTTTAAAGATAAAAGTAAGTTTGCATAAAACTAGGGTTATGCTAGCGGGTAGAGAAATACTGAATGCTATTACAAAGACAGGTGAATAGACAAAGATATACAGCTCAATATCCCAATGCCATAACAGAAATTCTGGAAGCAGTTAGCTCTTGTGGCTAAGATAACTCATTGTTCAAGAGCAATGTTAGATATGTTTGGGCCTTTCAAGCTGATAGAATAAATTAAATTAAAGTAGATCCCTGAGTGTTGTACTTCAGGTTATGCCTTGTACATCCAAGAAATGTATACAGTACAAATAAAAGGTGATGATTTATTATTTCAGTATATATTCATGATATGCAGAATCAATCCTAGGTTCTATGGTAGACACAAAGGATACACAAAGTTTAGAAAGAGGCTTGAGGAATCACAAATGCAGGGCCCAACATTCCATTCTGACAATTAACTGAGAATGTTCCAGAATTTAACATTTTAAACAGGAAGTTGTTAATTAAAGCTACAGAAAAACTAACATTCTCTAGTCTCTTATATATTTCTCCAGCATGAATTAGCCAGAGGCACAGCAGAATTGAAGAGTGAGGATTGCTATCCTTCCACATAAGCATTTCAAATGCAATGTTTCATTGCCAGGTCTTCAGAGAAAAGGATGTGGTGACATCAGTCAAATCTTCATTGACCCCTCTCTCTCTCTTTGTCCTACAAGAGAGAAGTGACTATTTAGAGGAATCATAAGGATACCTCTTCAATGGTGGTTCAACTGCTGCAGGACATAATACTTCAGTTGTTTATTTGAAAGTTAAGCTTGTTAACAACTCAGTTCCTATAATACTGACCTCTAGTGGTCATGGCCTATGGTCAATTATTCCAGTGGCACTTTTCCATAATGTTTGCTATAAATAGAAACATGTTCATTATAATTTCACTTTCCTCAAGACCCCCTTGTACTCCTAAAAATTATTGAAAAACACAAAGACTTTTTTAAGTATAGGTTTTATCTACTGATATTGATCATAGTCAAAGTGGTGTCCCATCACTGTTGTACATTAAGACACATGTCACCCTCAGTTGGAAGCAATGAAAAGCAAACATTTTCCTTTTTCTTTTTTTTTTTTTTTAAATCAGATAGCAGCAGCAGCTACTTAAATATCTTTTTTCCAAGCATTAGTAAATTATGGGATAACAAGGGTTGATGTGAGAACAAAGAAGAAATTAGCAAAAAAATCAGAAGTTCAGCCAGTAGTAAGTGAATATTTAAAAACAATATAAATGAACTATTCTTATGATAAATTATAATTATTTGAGAAGAATTTGAGGATGTTGGGAATATTAGTAGAGTAGGTAATATTGGGGCTAGAAAAAATGCTATTTAAAAAAGACTTTTTATAATAATTTTTCATGCTTTTTATACTTTCAGGAGTAGTCTTGTTGACATGAATTTATAGATTCCTGTGAGACTTTCAAAACATTTAAAAATCATATCCAAAGATAAACATTACTAATACTGCATCTGCTGCTATTACTGCTACTATTATTATCACTACTACTATTACTACTACTAACAACTAGCATTAATTGTCCTCCCACTACTGTTTTGAGCCTTTGTTTTCTTACTCAAATTATTCTTAACTCCTTTAACTACAGAAGAAACTAAGAAATGTGACCAAGAACACCAAATAATAAGTGCAAAGATGAAGTGAGCTCCACATGTTCTGATTGTTGTTTTCATCTCTCAGTGGCCTTTGCTCATTGAAGAAGTATTAATGTTCAAATATTTTATATAGGTCTCAAGTGTCTCATTTCTATGCTTCAAATATTATGCTTGGACAAAAGTGACTGCTCCACCAGAAAAAAAAAGGTTTCTGATCGGTTTAAATAGTACAATTTATGGAAATCCTTTATGAAATTTAAAAATATACATGGAGTCTTTGTAAATCAATATGAGGTCGAGCATATATAGAAGAAAAACAAAAATAAGTACATTTATTTTTGGCAATTTACTTCAGGGTTCTTAACAAATCCTTAAATTTCTCATCTACTCAAAGGCAGCCAGGTGTAGTGGTTCATGTCTGTAATTCCAGTCACTTGGGAGGCGGAGGCAGGAGGGGTTGCTTAATTACAGGAGCTCAAGGCTGTATTGTGCTGTGATTGTGCCTATGAGAAGCTGGTGCTTTCAGGCCTGGGCAACAAGGCAAGACTCCATCTCTTAAAACAAATTGTATTTCACGCCTGTAATCCCAGCACTTTGGGAGGCCGAGACGGGCAGATCATGAGGTCAGGAGATCGAGACCGTCCTGGCTAACACGGTAAAACCCCGTCTGTACTAAAAAATACAAAAAATTAGCCAGTCGTGGTGGCGGACGCCTGTAGCCCCAGCTACCCGGGAGGCTGAGGCAGGAGAATGGCGTGAACCCGGGAGGTGGAGCTTGCGGTGAGCCCAGATGGCACCACTGCACTCCAGCCTGGGCGACAGAGCGAGACTCTGCCTCAAAAAAAAAAAAAAAAAAAAAAAATTGCTTTTAAAGGCCGTATCAAATTTTTGTTGTTGTAGTTGTTTTTGTTTTCGGGGTGTGTGTGAGAGAGAGAGAGAGGGAGTTTCCCTCCTGTTGCCTGGAGTGCAATGGTGCAATCTCAGCTCATGGAAACCTCCGCCTTCTGGGTTCAAGCAATTCTCCTTCCTCAGCCTCCAAGGTAGCTGGGATTACAAGCATGAGCTACCACGCCTGGCTAATTTTGTATTTTTAGTAGTTATGGGGTTTCTCCATGTTGATCAGGCTGGTCTCGAACTCCCGACTCAAGTGATCTGCCCTCCTCGGCCTCCCAAAGTGCTAGGATTACAGGTGTGATCCACCCTCCCAGCCTGAAATTTAACAATGGCATTATTATAAGAATTAAATGAATCAGTAAACGTCTTAATAGAGAGAAGATTATCTTTAATAAATTGTATTCCTGTTTATAGTAGTGGATAAAGTAGTAGTAATAATGGAAGTATACCAGTGGTAGAAGAGTAGTGGTATAGCATAGAGAGAAAAATATTATTATTTTACTATTTTTTTTGAAAAAAAGTCAAATCCATGAACGAATTTATACCCATATTTTTCGACTTAGTATTTTGTATATTTTCTCTTTTCCTCGCACCTGTATGTGCTCAAGTCTCAGTGTGAATTCTTTACATTTTAAATTTTCTGAAACTGAATATGCATCTGAAAGCAATATCTCCCCAATATAGCTAGAATTTGTGTTTGTCTGTTTCTTCTTACATTATATTGACTTAAAAAGAAAACCTTTAGGTGTTATATGTATCGTTTTACAGTCTTGTTTTCAATCATCTCTTCATTTTTCATTCCATTTACATATTCCTAAAATATATATTTAAGAGTAATGTTTTGAAAGGTTTTACCATATATTATTTAAAAATACTTTCTAATGTTGCATACTCAGGTTATTTTTAATTTTCACTAATATGAACATAACAACTTTATCATTTCACATAAATCTTAGTGAATAGCTCTTCTTTCAATTCATGTTGAGATGATTTTTATTAGTGGAATTTTATTTCAAATGATATAAATGTCTTATTGGGAAGAATGATTTTCTTTACTTTTAATTTAACTTTGAATTTTGAAAGATATATATAAATATACATATATAAACTTTTTAAAGAATATAAACAAGATACAAATAAGCAAAAGATGATTATCTTACCAATTATAAGTAGTTAAGGACATCTGCATATTTTTTCTAACAATACTATTTTTAGTCACATAGAACACAATATTCTTAATTTTTAACTTAATAGTACATTATAAATAGGAATTGTACCTTTGAAAATACTTACACTGTATTCATTTGTTGTTGTTGTTTTGAAATTATTTTTCTTTCTAAACATTTTTTTTCCTGTACAATCTTATGGGGCACATGTGAACTTTTGTTCCATGTATAAAATGTATAGTCATTTAGTCAGGATATTCAGGATTTCTGTCATCTGAATATAATACATTTCTGTTAACTATAGATACTCTAATATGCTGTGAAACATGTAAGAACTATATTCTACTTGTACCTTAATATATTTAAACTCTAGTTTTGTTATTGGATATTTCAGTGTTTCCAATTTCTCATTTCTAATAGTCCATGATATATATAAATTTAGGTAAGTCATATTATAGTAATATCAAAATAAATTCCTCAAAATAGAATTTCTTGGAAAATGTGCATGGATATTGTAAGGCTCTCTTTCTATATATACACACATATACACACACACACACAAACATATACATATATACACACATTTACATGTACATATATACACATATGCATATACATATATACACACATATACATATACATATTTGTGTGTGCGTGTGTGTGTGTATCACAATCTGCAGAAAGATATTTACAATTCTGCTTTAACCAGCATCTTCTAACTTTGAAGATGATTTTGCCCAGATATATTTTCTTTCTTTATATATTATCAATTTCCAAAAATAAAGTTCTGAGCTATATGAATCAGAACCAGAAATTGTGGGAAAATGCCTAAAGTTTATTTTTTACTGTTTTGCTTTTTGTTTTGTGGTTTTTGTCTCTTTAAACTGATCAGAAAGACTTAAACTTGCTTCTGAGAAAGTGGGATGTGACCAGGAGGTAAGTAATAGTGAATGTAGCAGAAACTGTTCCCCAGTCCCAGCCCAATACAGTCAGTTGAATTAGAGCACAAATCCAGGTCCTGAAGGTTGAGTGATGCATAGTGAGAAAAGAAAAGCATGCATATGAGTTAGAGGATGTGTGACTGTGTTTCTAAAATTGAGCCAGAATATCTTGTAATTATGTCTTTGCAGGAAATAAAAAAAAAAATCTTTATTTTAAATTATGTCTTAGTAGGCTATCAGAATTCAGCTTGGTTTTCCATTTGATTATGGAGTTTCAGCCTTTCCCTGTATTTGATTCTTCACAGGAACACCAGCAAAATCCTACTGTGTAGCCAAAAACCTCCATTTAATCATTATATCTTCAAAATTGGTTTTACATTAGTGTGAAGAATCTAAAACAAGATTTTATTTTTTATTAGCATGGAGATAATTATGTAAAGCTAATATCATTCCAGGATGAGAAACACAATACTATTTCCAGCGCTGGAGGTATTAATAGATGAAGCCATCCTGTATGACTTTTGTGAAGATGGAGAGGATTGTCATAGAATATTCACCATTTATAATATTATCTCATATCATCTTAGTATTTGTGTTCCCTAAAAATTAATATGTTGAAATACTAACTTCCAATATGATAATATTAGGAGGTAGGGATATGAGGAGGTGATTAGGTCATGAGAGCAGTACCCTCACCTATTGGATTAATGTTCCAATATCTACTGGATTAATGCTCATCTATTGGATTAATCCTCATCTATTTGATTTATGCTCTAGGGCCTTATGAAAGAGGCCCTAGAGAGACTCTGTCCCTTCTAGCATGTGAGGATACAGCAAGAAGGCATTGTCCATGAGGAAGCGTACTATCACCATACACGAGATCTGCCAGCGCCTTGATCTTGGACTTCTAGCACCCGAAACTGTGAGAAATAAATTTCTGTTGTATATAAGCCACCCAGTTTAAGCTATTTTTTTTGTTGTTGTTGTTACAGCAGTCTGAATGAATTAAGACATTATTTCTAATAAAATTTTGTAAAATATTAAAGCAGCCATTCTTAAGTTGCTCTTATAATTTTTATGGGTATATGGATGTGTTCTCATAAATTTTAATGCTTAATAGCTTATTTTGATGATATATGGTTTGTTTCCCAAGTTTATAGGAAGATTGCTTGTTATTACTTCCCTGGGATATGGCTCCCCTGAATATCACATAAGAAAGAGGATCTTATTTTTATTATTTTTTGTAACTTGTTTTTTATAATGCAACACAGAATTAAATCATATTAGTTTCTAAAATAGTAATGACAAACTCTATAGGTGGAATTGATCCTAATTAAAGTAATTGATTAATGTGAATATTTAGTTCATTTATAATATTTCTGAAACTTCACATGCATTTGATAAGTTCATTTTACTCATAAACAGCAAATATTAAAACTTAAAAAGGTACAGCCACGGTACCACCTACGTGGGTTGAATAAAATTTCACTTAAGAAAATAGTGCTTCCATGCATAGCTTTTTCCAACAAAATATTTGTTCTTAAAATGCTATGGATAATTCATTGAAATGAGGATATTAATGAATGGCAATTATATTTTTTTTTAATAAGATCCTTCGTATTGATTTTTTAAAAGACACCAGGAAATACTGGCTGGCACCAGGACTGAATGAAATTAAATATAATACGCAATTAGTATATGTCTTATTCACTCACTCTGTATGTTTCTATTGAATCCCTTCTGTGTACAGATCAATGTGTTGAATGCACGTGAATAAAACATTCTTCCCATTCTTAAGTATTTTACAGTCCAGCTGGGAAGACACAAATTTAATCTGACAGATGATATAATATATACTCCATGTAGACCTTAAAAGCGAAGAAATATTTTTTAAAATTCCAAGGGTAAATCACTACTTGGGAATTAGAAATGGCATATTAGGGACAGAATTTGAACTATAGTTTGAAAATTGGTGAAGAGGTAATACAAGTCCTTTAGGCCTGAAATGTAGTTAAGTAGCTCTGACCTATATTTATTCACATGGACTCAGTCACTAAATAATAATTTATTTAACTAAATCATTCATATGGGAGACAAATTAATGACCCTCTAGTAACCTCTTGAACCAGGGACACACCCATACATTAGCATATCGTATAAAAAGAAACATTAATCTTTATAGCATTGATGCGCTCTACAATTCTCTAAGCTTATTTTAAAAACTAATATTGAATATTTATTAGCTAATGTTAACTTTGTAAGCCCCTTGAGGTAGGCAAGGCAATTTTAGATAACCCTGTGGAACAGGTGAGGCAAATTTTAAAGATGTGAAAACTGATGTCATGAGAGGCCTAAATGCAAATACCTCCTAAGCACAGTCTTGGGAATTCAATCCAGGTATTTTGACCCCAGTTTAATTTCTTCTTTTACTATACCACACTGCCTCTTTCAAATAGGTTTAGCATTTGGATACTATGTTCTGTTATTAAAGCAGCTCACCACCCATCTTTTATATGGGGTAGAAAATAGGCTTAAGCCTCTCCAGGGGAGCTCTTAACCTGGAAAGGAAGGAAATGCATCACAGGTGAAAGACAGCAGAACAATGTGACCTGCTGCTAATTTGCAGTGGTATTCATTTGGGTGGGATTTGACATTTCTGGGTAGATGTATATTTGTGATTGATATTTCATTCTTTAAAGCACAGCCTTTAAAACAGCTGTGAAATGCCAAGTTATTAATTTACACGTTGCAAAATGTAGTGTTAGGAAACCGATTTACATCTTTCCAAATTCAACCCCAGGGATACTAGGCTTTTGAGATCAGCACATCATGAAGAAGATTATCCCAATCAGCATAACTCTAAAAATTGCTGCCCAACGTTCAGCTCTGCATATAGCCAAAGGGATGAAAAAGGTGGTCAGGTGTGGTCACAGTAGATACAGTCAAAACAGAAAGACATATATACTTTGCAAGGTGGGACAGGGAATATTTTTTTCTTTCATGTATGTATTTTTTTGTTTTAGACTTAGTTTATTTGGGGGGTGTATGGGACTGACTATTTAACATATTCTTTCTTGAAATAGTAAAACAATCTCTTGAGCAGAGGGCTTCGTTTTAAATAACATGTAAAACCTGTTTTACAGATCTTCTCCCTGAAATGTATTCATTATTCTTTTTTTGTTCTTCACAGAGTAGATGCGAATACATAACCATGAAAATAAGTAGCACTAGCAAATCATGCCTTAGGCATTCTTAAAATGAAACACTACATGAAACACTTTCATAATGAAGCTTTTGAAAGCCAACCCATGAATTGATGTCTAAATTGTACTGGAAACAATACATACTTGAAAATTGCACTGGAGTTTAAACAATTTTTAACTACCTCCCAACATTTTTTTTTTCATGTTTAGAGGTTTATATGAACTGGGACATTGATTATATGGTAAAATATTTACATGGACTTTTTATTCATTTATCGGTATTGAAAACGAATAAGAATACCAAAGCAAATAAAGATACGTCTCTTTAACGTAACGATATCACTTACTATGTCCTTGACTTGCTGACATTTTAAAGGGTAAAGAAACAAAATATTTGTTCAGAAATATGTTACAAAATTCACATATACTAGTTGCTTACTGAGCAATTTGAATCTTCATAGCAAAGCAAAATATTTTAGCCGGAATAAAAATAAAAAAAAAATAAAATTTTAATTTGTGTTATTTGAAAATCTTAAATATAATAAAAATATGTATATTGCAAATGATGACATGTTATCAGTTGGATGAGTAAGGTAATGATTAGTGAATATATCATAAGGAAAATATTGCTGCCTATTTCTCTGGATGCCTTATCATGGTGGCATAAGTTAGACCACTAAAGGACACATGTGTGCCATAGCAACTCGGATTATTCCCACATTTGCTGTTTCAAAAATACATTGTGCTTTCACATTTTATTGAAATGCACATTAATATATTCATAATACAATTATGGTTAAGCACATGACAACTGTTTGAAAACAATTAAGTAGAAATTTTAAATTGTCAAGTGAAAATATTCTTCAAAATTAAAACTCGACTTTTTCTTATTGCCCCTAGACATGTCCCCACTATCAAATCCCAGAAGAAAATCGAATGTATTCCCTGACATGGCTTTGCTTTTGGTGTTCTAAAGACAATATAGGAAATCACTATCTGATGTTTAAAGATTATTAAAATGTCTGGCCAAAAATAGTAAAGAACTGTCAAGTAGCTAATTAATACGTTTTTATAATTTAGGATACTTATCCATTGGTGAAGTCCTATAAACATTAGGTAAAACCTTCATCCAATGCTAGATTTAAAAAATGAAAACTATTTCTCTTATTAACTGAACCACAATAATATTGGTTGAAGTTACATTTACTGAATATTAACCAAGTACCATTCCCAAGTACCACATTCTTGGCTTGTCTGCAAACTTTTAAGTCATTCTATGCGGTAATTGCTATTTTATTTATATTGCAAAACTGAAAAATGTCTATGCAGGCACAGTAGCTGTATTAACATTGCAGAGATAGAAAGTGTAAGGCGAGCACGGAATCCAATCTGATTATACTTGAAAGGGGAATCTCAGGAACACTATGCTCCATCTTCCTCATCTTTGTAAGAGGATTTGCTCCATCACTGAGGGGTAAAATGTTCATGTTTGCATCACTTACAGATATTACTGTTTGTTTAGTTGTATTAATTTCCCTCACTTTTATGTTAAAAAAAGAAGCACTAAAATAATGCAATTTAGTTTGCTCTCTCTTGTTTTACTTGTCTATCTAGGTTGCATCCAATAAATAACCAATTACAAAACACTGAAGTTGGCTGGCATTAAGTAGCTTATGGAACAGCAGAGCTAACAGGTGGATACATCACACGCTTTACATGTTTTTTCCCTAAGGATATATAGATAGGAGAAAAATATGTCAAAAGAGACTAGAAAATGGCTAGTTCCCAAGTGGGTGGTCCTAGCTTACATCAATTAAAATAATACAGTTATTCTAGTATTTCCCATTTTATTACGTAATTTTTCAAATAGTTATCTTTGTCAGAAATTATGTGATACAGAAGGTTCTAGAAAAAAGAAATTGATAGGAAAAAGTAATATGGAGACAAGTATAGAAACAAAATAAAACAGCCATATTCTCAGTGATGACTATTTACTATTTTTTTAGTTTTCTTTAATGTTATTTTTCTATAAATATCACTCGCTTCATCATCTTGCATAAACAAGCAAATATTACATACAATACATTAACAAAAATTACCGTTCTTGGAAAGTTCTAAGAGCTTTCCATATCTTAAAAAATTTAATACTCAAAACATCTAATTGGTTAGATATAATTAATTTCCTCATTTTTTATCAACATAGGAAATAAAGAACACACATTCTTTTTCCACACAAATTTTATTTCTTTTTTATTTTTTAGTTAAATAAATCTTATTTTAGCATTAACTTCTTGCCAAGTAAGGTAACTCGATAACAAGTATTTGATTCCACCTAGGTTTTGTGACTTTACATCCACCACAGAAGACCATTTAGTCTGAGAGATCTCCATTGTCCATCACTGTTTCTGTGAAGTTTTCTTTAACTGGTAAATTCTGTACTTACTATCTATAAGCAATGCTTAGGGTCAGCCTTTCTCAGGCATTCCACAGTTAAGTTTCATTTTCCTAGGAAATAGTGTTAGCTAATGTACCCATAAGTTTAGTTATGTAAAATAAAGGAGTTTATGCCAAATTGATTCCCTTCTTTTCTTTCTGTTAGGAGATGCTTAGTGGTATTTGGGAGGTAAATCAATTGCAGGTCAGTAGTTTTAACTTCTCCCTTTCTAATTGTGCCAGATGAAAGAATATCAATAAACTTTTCAGGGGGTGAGGGTGCAGGCAGTGGTACAAGGAAGTGACACTTAAGCTCTTAAGGTTCTGACGATATACGTACACATATGTGTGTGTATATGTATACGTATATGTATATATATGTATATGTATATATATTTTTATTTATTTATTTTAGGCTGGAGGCTGGAGTGCAGTGGCGTGATCGCGATCTCGCCTCACTGGCCTCCGCCTTCCGTGGTCAAGTGATTCATTCCCCTGTTTCAGCCTTCTGAGTAGCTGGAACTATAGGCACTGGTGCCACCACGCCCAGCTAATTTGTGTATTGTTTATAGAGACGGGGTTTTGCCATGTTGGCCAAGCTGGTCTCGAACTCTTGACCTCACGTGATTCACCCACCTCGACCTCCCAAAATGCTGGATTAAAGGTCTGAGCCACCGTACCCCGCCAGTATTCTTGATCTGAGTGAAGCTTACACTGATGTGTTCACCAAGTAAAAGTTCATAGGACTGTGTGTAAGATTTGTGCACTTTTTACTCTATATGTTATCCTTCAATGAAATTATTTCCTTCAAAAGTTACTAGAAGGTTACTTGAAAATGAGAAAATGAGAAAGCTAAATGAGCACTGCTAAGAGTGATAATATATATGTATAAGAAATATTTGCCAAATTTAATGTGAAAAATGTTATGGAAAAGTTTTCAAAAGAGTTATATTTTCATTTGTGATTTCATTTTTTCCATTTGTGATTCCTTATGATTTTCATTGCAGCATTAACTTGATAGTCTTTTTTTCACAGGTAATAATCTGGTCAACTAGTTGTATTCCGACTGTTTCTTGTAAGCCTTAAAAAGATTAGATTTGATCACTTTTCATATTATTTGGGAAGGAAGTAAAAGTGAATGTGAAGTAATTTTGAGGTTTAAGTTGATACCTAGGAAGAAGGATTGACCTAGTTTGTGCTGAAATTATAATCCCACCGATTTCATAACTGTAAATATAAACAACGTATATTTTCAAAAGTATTTTCAAAATAGGAATTACTGTGAGGGACATTGTTTTTATTTTTCTTTTCTTTTTTCTCAAATAGCACATAAATGGATGTAGATTAACATATAGAAGTCGGCCAGACACGGTGGCTTAGGCGGGAGGCCGAGGAGGGCGGAGGCTGAGGCAGGCGGATCACTCGATGTCAAGAGTGACAAGACCAGCTTGGCCAACATGGTGAAACCCCCATCTCTGCAAAAATAATACAAAAATTAGCTGGGCGTGGTGGTGGGCCCCTGTAATCCCAGCTATCACTCAGGAGGCTGAGGCAGGAGAATCGCTTGAACCCGGAAGGCGGATGTTACAGTGAGCTGAGACCACCCACTGCACTCCAGCCTGGGTGACAGAGCCAGACTCTGTCTCATTAAAAACAAATAAATAGCCGGGCCCTGTGGCTCATGCCTGTAATCTCAGCACTTTGGGAGGTCGAGGCGAGCAGATCACCTGAGGTCAGGCATTCGAGACCAGCCTGGCCAACATGGTCAAACCCTGTCTCTACTGAAAATACAAAAATTAGCCGAGTGTGGTGGCCCAGGCCTGTAATCCCAGCTACCCAGGAGGCTCAGGCAGGAGAATCGCTGGAACCCGGGAAGCAGAGGCTGCAGTGAGCTGAGATCATGCCACTGCACTGAAGTCTGGGGCACAGAGCAAGGCTCCATCTCAAAAATAAAAACAAAATATAAAAATAAATAAATAATATATATCAATAAAATTGAGTAATTTAAATTATAAAAAGATAGATAATTTAAAAAAAATTTTTCAAAATCCTGAAGGAGACTATAAACTAGAATATAGTAAGCAGCTGTTATCAGACAAAAATAAGAATTATAGGGCCCTAGAGAATTTTAATAGCATAACAGATACTTTTGGTGTGTGAACAAAATATGAGATAAAATACTCTACAGACAATGTGAAAATATTTACAATTAGGCAAATAATTTAAGCATTTAGTGGCCATTTAATTAAGTGAATATATACAAATTAATAGTGTGTTAGTGATATAGTGAATATATATATATATAATGTTAACATAGAGTGTCTTTTTTATATAATCTTCCATACAACTGAAAGTACTATTAAAACATGTAGTTTAAAATCCAATATTAGGCCGGGGGCGGTGGCTTATAATCCCAACACTTTGGGAGGCCGAAGCGGATGGATCTCCATCTCAGGAGACCGAGACCATCCTGGCTAACACGGTGAAATGCCGTTTCTACTAAAAATACAAAAAATTAGCTGGGTGTGGTGGCGGGCGCCTGTAGTCCTAGCTACTCAGGAAACTGAGGCAGGAGAATGGCATGAACCCGGGAAGCGGAGCTTGCAGTGAGCTGAGATAGCACCACTGCACTTCAGCCTGGGCGACAGAGTGAGACTGTGTCTCAAAAAAAAAAAAAAAAAAAAAAAAAAAGCATTGGAGTTTGTATCTCTTGTAGGCGTGAGGATATATGCTTTTACTGAAGAAATAGTAAGAGAGTTGACACCTAGGAACTAAGGTTAGGGTGTGTTAGAAACAACAAAATTATCTGAAACTTGTCCCAAACTCTAATTAAAATAAAAAATGAATCCAAAATATCCATATAGTAAAAGGAATCATAAATATAAGGCCACACTAAAAAGGAGTCATGAGTAATAAGGGCTATCTGTTTCAGTTTTGATTAAACTTTTTCGGGCCCACTTACACATATTATACAAGAGGAAAAAAAAGAAAAGGTTGCAAATTATTAGTGCATATATGATGACATAATTATATATCTATAACAATATTCATAGGTTAATTTATATATTTAATTAATATAGACTTAGTTTTATACATGTTTTTAAATTTTTATGTTTCATGGCATAGACTGCTCCCTTAAACGGTTTTTTTATCTCTTACTTCCTTGTTTTTTCCCATTATTACTTTGGCTTTTCAAAAGCTGCGATTACTTTACAGACATCTTTGTATTCTCAACTCTTCCTTATGCATGCATAATGAACCATTTGCTAAATTTTGAACAAGGGATTTAATATATCTATTACCTAGTATAGTCTATTTAAAAAACAATTGCCTTGATAAAAATGCCAAACATTTGAAAGAAAGTAAAAAAGGCAGTTACGAGACTCTCTCTCTCTCTATATATATAAACACACACACACATATATATAATATACCAAGCACATAGGTAAAAGTTAGCTTCTGTAATGAAACAATGCACTCAAATCTTTATCTAATTTTTAATCTAATTTTTTAGCAAATAACTTATCAGAGCAAATGTGCTTAAGTAGTGCTAAAGATGCTTAACTTTTCTCAAAATAAATTAAAAGTATTATTTTTAGTTTATTCCAAATTGTGTATGGTGTAATTTGCTTAATTAAGAAAACTATATCATCTTACATTACATATTATATGCACATATAGAAGTATGTGATTATATAATTGTTTATTATTGAGAAAATA
Organism: Macaca nemestrina; assembly: GCF_043159975.1. Lineage (NCBI taxonomy): Eukaryota > Metazoa > Chordata > Mammalia > Primates > Cercopithecidae > Macaca > Macaca nemestrina. Next base: position 26,452,145 of record NC_092140.1, read on the forward strand.
AGAGCATTGATATATATTAAGAAAAATGGATATAGAATTATTAAAGTATACTTATTACTCTGTTAGATTAATGCAACTATTGGTTCAGTATATATATTTTAATTTCATCTCTGTCTACCAAACATGTAATTTATTATAAATAGTACATATTAAATTAGAAAGATGATTAATTTATATATTTTCTCTCTAGACATATGGAGTATAAAATAAGTAACACATATATTTAAGATTAAAACTATCTTCTATTAATTAATATTTTCTAAGTGGCTAAAGAATCTATTTTCTTAAAAGTGTATGGTTGCCTTGTTTTAAACAGCAATAAAACACATTTATATTAATAAACAGAACAAGAAGGAACATCCATATAATGGAATAACATTTACAAATAAGAGTTTGAGCTATTAAATCACACAAAAGCAAGGCTAAATCTTAAATGCACATAGTTAAGTAAAAGAAGCTAGGCTCAAAAAGCTATATAATGTGTGTTTCTGACTGTATGACATTCTGGAAAGGGTAAAACTATGAAGATGGTAAACAGAGTAGTGGTTGAAAGGGGTTGTTTTTTAAAACTGGTGTTATGTTATATATTGTTTTTGTTGAGGTGGTTGTATTTAATATGTAGAGCACAAGGAAACTTTAAGGCCCTGAAAATATTTTGTCTTATTATGGTAGTCAATACTATGCAAGTGCCAAAACCTATAAAAATTTACAGCACAAAGAATGAGTGCTGAATGCATGTAAGCAAAAACAAAGACATTTATGAGTCTGAGGGATCTGAAGATGGAGTGCAGAATGTGATAAAAGAACCTAACTATTGCAAATAAATGAAACAACCACAATAAAGGAGAAAGACAGAAAAGGTGTTGACTTGGATAACTTTAGGTATGAATGAATACTGTAAGAGCAAAGTAAAAAAAAAAAAAAAAAAAGAAAAGAAAAAAAGAAAAAATACTGGACTCCCATTATAAAGTTATTTTCTGCAGAGGGAAGGGTTAATGATTTTGAAACCATATGTGCATAATGGGACTGAACAGTTGTTTCAGTAGCCGTGAACACACCCAGCAACCTGAACTGGTTTCAAACACTATTCTCTAATAAAATAAACTGCGACTTTTTGGAGAAATAGAAGAATCTAGGGCTGGACAGAGAATTTATAACATGACTCCAGAGCATCTTATAGTGTCAGATAGTAAGGAGGTGCTCAAAAATCCACAATAATGGAGATATGTCAAAGAGACACAGGTACCAACTGAAAGAGCTTTCAATGTCCAAAGGAGAAAATTTGAGCCACAATATAAATAGTAAAGTACTGAATTATTAACCACAATATAAAACAAATATCCATGAATCTATATTGATGTAAATAAAGGATTGCATCAAAACATTAACAAGAGGAAATAAATGGATCTCCCATACTAAATAATTCCAAATATAATTACTCCTTGGAATGTAACTGTCTATTATTTAAGAAATATGGGCTGCACAGTGACTTCTTTCCAAAAACCACACATTTTCCCCTTGAAAAAGGGGGGAAATGTGTCAAAGTGTAACATTATGTTAGAGAAACCTGACAAATACTACCTCAGCCAGGCAACCACTTTTAACATCAACATTGAGCTGTGTTGAATGTGACCACGTTTTATAAGTCATGTTGATTCCTTGGTAGGAAGTGACTAGCATGGCACTCTGCATCTCTTATCTTCTTCCTGAAAACATACAACCCCTGCTTAATTAATGGAAAACATCTGGCTAACCTAAGTGAAGAATGTTCTGTAAAATACCTGACCAGCACTCCTCAAAATGCTCAAATTCGTGAAAAACAAAGAAAATGTCATAGCCAAGAGAAGCCTAAGGGTGATGAGCAAATGAAATGTGGCACTATGGCTGGAACAGTAAGAAAAGAATAAAGAGGTTCAGTAAAAAATGAAAACTATCTGAAGTATAGACTTTAATTACTAATAATTACCAATATCTTCTCATTCGTTGGGACAAAAGTACTAGCATAAGACATTTAGTACTAGCGTAAGATATATACAGTTGTGATAAAATTACTAGTACAAGACATATACAGTACTAATATAAGACATTTAGAATAATAAAAACTGTGGTTAGTATATATGGGCACTCTGTGCCATCTTTTTTATTTTTCATAAATGTAGAACTATTCTAAGGTAAAAAAGTTCATTTAAAACTAATACTGATGCTGAATCTGAGATGAATATTTATAAACAAAAATGGTTTAGTTTGATTCTGATAAATAGCTCCCTAAATTAATAATTCAAATTTAATATTACAAGTTTTTAAATGAATAATTGGCAATGAGAATGAATGGCTTTGAAAGTAGCATCCATTAGTTAACGTGGCATGGATGGTATTAGGCTTCTGCGTCAGTGAGCTCAGTGATGGAAAGAACTCGAAGTTTAGTTCATAATTTTACGCTATGTGGAAAAGGTGGGGCTTTACATTGGTTCCTTACTGGGACAGTTTTTCCCAGTGGGGTAATAATGAGCAGATATTCGGGTGTGCCAGAGCATTGTGGGGACATTTATCTAATTCGGTTCATACAAACTTAGAAACAGGTAAGAACCACACTCACCAAGATGACCGATTAATAGTAAATTTGATGACATTGTTATTTATACATCTGTCACTCAATTGGGTGCAAACTGGAAAGGGTTAGAAATGAAACATTGTCTTTCCTAAAACTATTTAATATTAATGATAATTCACTTACATAAAATCAGATATTTTACAAATGACAAAAACAATTGTGTAAAGAGTTTTAGAGAGGTTCCCCTCCCCTCTTTCTTCATTAATTGGTCATATGGCTAGTCGATTATTTCCAGAGGGAATCTTGCTAGTAACAAAAAAGAATTTGTGTAATATTTTTCTTAGGATAGTGATGGTGTTGAAAACCAGTTTCATTATCCCAAGCATTACTAACATATGCTTAATATAGGATTAAATTTTTTAAAGAAATAATTGCTAATGTAAGACTGAGCTAATTGTTAAAAAAAATTCCCAAAGTAGCCACATGTCTTGCACAGAACAACTAAACACTTCATAAGTATCAAGCTGTTCTTTCCCAAAGAAACATGAATCATAATATTGCTACTGAAAATGTTCATTAAACTAAATGAGAGTGCAATTAGCTTCCAAAAATCTTAAGTATTCCAATTTGCCGTCAAGAGAAATTATACATTCAAAATGTGTTTATTAGCTTCAGTGCATTAAAACTTCTGATTTCAGGAATATTTCAACCTACTTTTAAGAACAATTTGTCTTAAAATAACTTCAAATGCAATTTCAAACATAATGTCACATAGTATAAGTGTATGGAAATATTCAGTTTTATTTAAACTTTTATTCTTTGTTTCATGCTTCAAAGTAAAGACTCCATTTGTACTAGTGTAAAAAAAAATTCAATCCAGTAAATCGAATTTGTGTGGCAATTATACCATAGTCTGAAATGTATCTGAAACAATGCCAGAATTCGTAGTTTCTATATTGATTTTATAACAAATCATTTAACAAGATAATTGATCTTTGTTTTCTTTCTTAGTTATAAAAAAACTTGTGTCTAAGGCCGGGCGCGGTGGCTCATGCCTGTAATCCCAGCACTTTGGGTGGTGGAGGCAGGCGGATCATGAGGTTAAGAAATCAAGACCATCCTGGCCAATATGGTGACACCCTGTCTCTACTAAAAATACAAAAATTAGCTCAGCGTGTTGGTATGCGCCTGTAGTCCCGGCTACTGGGGAGGCTGAGGCAGCAGAATCGCTTGAACTTGGGAGGCTGAGGTTGCAGTCGAGATCCCACCACTGCATTCCAGTCTGGGGATAGAGCAAGACTCCGTTTCAAAACAAAACAAAACAAAGCAAACAAAAAAAGTGTCTAAATTGATGATTTAAGAAAATATTTTATTGAATTCTATTTTAATCCATATTGTGATCTCCTCACCTCATAAAACACCTATATATAATATTTAATTTTACAAATATTTTTAAACAAGTAGATGATCTGAAGGTAATTCAGAGAAAAGATCTGAGGTCAAAACCCAGCCTGGGCCAGGCACGGTGGTTCTCGCCTGTAATCCCAGCACTTTGGGAGGCTGAGACGGGTGATTAACGAGGTCAGAAATTCGAGACCATCCTGGTTAACACGGTGAAACCCCGTCTCCACTAAAATACAAAAAAACTAGCCGGGCGAGGTGGCGGGCACCTGTAGTCCCAGCTACTCGGGAAGCTGAGGCAGGAGAATGGCGTAAACCCAGGAGGCGGAGCTTGCAGTGAGCCGAGATCACGCCACTGCACTCCAGCCTGGGCGACAGAGGGAGACTCCGTCTCAAAAACAAAACAAAACAAAAAAGTCAGCCTGGAACACAAAGTTATAAAGGTAATAAAGTTTTGAATCTGCTATATAGCACAGACATAGCTATGAATCAAAGTAGATTAGAATTTTAGACCACAAAAAAATGATTAAGGCAAAGGATTAAAGACCATACCTCTTAGACTATAACACAGAAAATTGGGTACAGTGGGAAAAATACATTTCACCAAACAACTATCAAATGGTTACATTCTTATCTCAGCTTTATCTTTCTTTAAAGAAAAAAATGAGTAAATTCCCTGAAAAGTTATTCCATCGGTTGACCCTCAAAATAGCCTGGGACCTGCTTTTCTGCTATTTTCGTGGTCCAAAACACACACACACACACATATAAAAGCACACATATGCATATGACGGAAGTTTCAGGCACGCATAATTGCCACTGAGTTCCCATAAATATAAGCTCTCAATAAAGAATTTTTAAAATGAATTACAATATACTAAAGGAAAGAAATAGCAATAAGTAAGTTAGCAGTAACTACAACATGAGTATAAATACACACAATCCAGGTATCAGAACTTTCAAGCCTAGTATATGAAATGAATATAATGTATACATATATAATTTAATGCAAGAATTAATAAAGGCATGAGTTAGGAGTAGCAGCCTATTACAATGGCCAGGAATATTGAAAGGTAATATTATTTATCTTAGTTTCTTTCAGGTCATCTACTCATTAAAAAAAAAAGGAACAAATTCATTTTGGGGCATATTAATTGTAACTGTTCCTGCACAATTTATTGAATGAACAAATTGCTCTGTATTTGTCAAGAATCTGTTGTTCAAATGTGTTTGTTGTGTTTCAAGTTCTCGATTCTTTTGAAATGATCTTGTTTTCTATCCCTAGATAAAACCACAATGTCTTAATAACTGCAGCATTATGATAATGCTTAATGCCAGGTAATGTTAGTTCTTCAGCTTGGTTCTACTTCAAAGATGTTTTGACAATTCTGAGGCCTTTGAATATTCATGTAAATTTTTGAATCACCTTGCTAATTTCTACTAAAAAGTCTTTTTGTGATTTTAACATCTATTCTATGAAATCTATAAACAAACCTGAGGAAACTAGACTAGACACAATAATGTCTGAGTCATGAAAACCTATATCTCTTGTTTTATTTAGGGATTTTAATATTTCTGTCAGTTTTTTTTTTTTTTTTTTTAGTTTTCAGCTTAAGGATATTTCAGGTCACTTTTGATCATATTTATTCCCAATTATTTCATACTTTGATTTTGATGCTATTGTAAGTGGTTTTTTTAACATGAAGATGATAAATTTTTAATGTGTTGCTACATTGTCAATACTAATCATTACATAGTTAGAAAAACATCTAATGGGCCAGGCGTGGTGGCTCACACCTGTAATCCCAGCACCTTGGGAGGCCAAGACGGGAGGATCACCTGAGGTCAGGAGTTCAAGACCAGCCTGGTCAACATGGTGAAACACTGTCTCTACTACAAATACAAAAATTAGCCAAGTGCCTGTAATCCCAGCTACTCAGGAAGCAGAGACATGAGAATGGCTTGAACCCAGGAGGTGGAGGTTGCAGTGAGCCGAGATCATGTCACTGCACTCGAGCCTGGGCAACAGAGTGAGACTCTGTCTCAAAAAAAAAGAAAAAAACAAAAAGAAAACATCTAATGAATACAAAAATAAGTTTTTGATTTATATTTTACATTTTTTTCTACCCATAAATACATTTTGTATTTATGCAAAATACATCCCTGTAAGAATAACTAGGTCTTTTTCTTTTAACTTTCTCATTAGTGCATAAGCTTTTTATGAGTATAATAACTGTCAGTATTTGCACAGCACTTTATAATTTATAGAACATATTCACAGCCATCATTCCCTTCCATCTTTTCAACTACCCTGCCTATTAGACAGGTAAGATGTTCTCCCAGTTTTACAGATGAAGATGCCGTGACCGACATCCATAAAGTTTGTAGCATCAGAACCAAATCTCAGGCTAGAACAATCAAGTTCTGGTTGTTGCTGGTATACAAAAATGTAATTCAATTTTGCATATTAATATTATGTCCTGTAATTTTGCTACACTCACATACTGGCATTAATTGATTTTTTTTTTTTTTTTTTGGTAGATTCCATGTACTTTTACATGAATTATCATATCATTTGGAAATGAGATGGTTTCATTATTTCTTTCAGATATGAATCCCTTTTATTTCTTTTTCTTTCCTAAATGCTCTTTCTAAAACTTTCAACACAATGTTGAGTAGAAATGACGAGTGCATATAGCTTTGCCTCGTTACTGAACTTAGATGGAAAATGTTCAGTGTTTTGTTTTATGCCCTTTATCAAGTTGAGGAAGTTTCTATTCCTTCTTTTGCTAGTTTTTATTTAAAATAGGTGTTGGATTTTGTCAAATTCTTTTATTTTGCTTTTATCCTTCCCTCCCTCCCCTCCCTCCCCTCTCCTCCCTACCCCCCAACTCCCTCCCTCCCTCCCTCCCTCCCTCCCTTCCTTCCTTCCTTCCTTCCTTCCTTCCTTCCTTCCTTCCTTCCTTCCTTCCTTCCTTCCTTCCTTCCTTCCTTCCTTCCTTCCTTCCCTCCTTCCTTTTCTTTCTTCTTTTATCTTTTCTTCTTTTCGTTTCTTTTCTTCTTTTTTTATTTTGAGACAGAGACTCTCTCTGCTGCCCAGACCGGAGTGCAGGAGTGCAGTGGCTTGATAACGGTTCACTGCAACTTCTGCCTTCAGAGTCCAAGCAGTTCTCCTGCCTTAGCCACCCGAGTAGTAGGTGGGATTACAGGCAAATGCTACCACACCTGGTTAGCGTTTGTAGTTTTAGTAGAAACAGGGTTTCACCATGTTGGCCAGGCTGGTCTCTCGAACGCCTGAGCTCAAGGGGTCTGCCTGCCTTTGCTTCCCAAAGTGCTGGGATTACTGGCCACGGCAACGGGCCTATTTTTTCTTATTTAGACGTTTCAAATAGTGATTTTTGTATGTTGATTCTTGAATGTTCACCCAACTTGTATTCCTGATATAACACTTATTCATTATGTTTCATCATTTTTATATACTGAGGTATTGAATTTTTGAAAATTGTATTTAGAGGATTTTTAGCTTTGTTCATGCAGGATATTTGATGTAGTCTTCTGGTCTTGAAATGAATTTGCTAATGGTATTAGGGTAACAGTGTACTCATGAACACAGCAGAGATTCCTCCTGATTAATTTTCTGGTAGAGTTTATGTAGAATTGGTGTATCTTCTTTCTTCAGTTTTTGGTAGAATTAATCACAAAACCCTTCTAGGTTACGACATTTCTTTGTGGGAAAATAGTAAAATTTTTTGTAATAGATATAAGAATACTCAGGTTATCTAATTTTTTTTTTTTTTTTTTTTTTTTTTTTTTTTTTTTTTTTTTTTTTTTTTTTTGAGACGGAGTCTCGCTCTGCCGCCCAGGCTGGAGTGCAGTGGCGCAATCTCGGCTCACTGCAAGCTCCGCCTCCCGGGTTCACGCCTTTCTCCTGCCTCAGTCTCCCGAGCAGCCGGGACTACAGGTGTGAGCCACCACACCCGGCCAATTTTTTTGTATTTTTAGCGGAGACGGGATTTCACCATGTTAGCCAGGATGGTCTCCAGCTCCTGACCTCGTGATCCGCCTGCCTCTGCCTCCCAAAGTGCTGGGATTACAGGCTTGAGCCACCGCGCCCGGCCTATCTAGTTTTTCTTGATCAAGCTGTGAATTTATGTATATTTTAGAAAATGTGCCAATTTTATCTAAAATTTTAAATTGATTGCTATGAAGTTAATGATATCTTCTTATTCTATTAATCTATGGTCATATCACATATTTCATTCTTCATAGCAGTAGTTTCTTTCTCTCCTTTTTATTCTGATCAGTCTCATTATAAGGTTATCTATTTTATTATTTTTGCAAATATCTTTTCATTTCAAAGATATTCTATTATTTTTCTGTATTCTAGTTTATCTTTTCCTGATCACAATCATTTTTCCTCCTTATTTTGAGTATAGCTTTTGATTTTTTCTACTTTACTGAAGTTTGAAGTTATTGATTTAAGAAGTTTCTTTTGTCTAATATGTCGTGCTTATTAATATTCCGCAAAGTATTGCTTTGCCAATTTCTGGCAATTTGATTATGCCGTGCGTTACATTTTCCTTCATTTCAAAATACATTTTAATTTATCCTTAACTTTTTTCTTTAACCTTGGATTATATAAAAGTATATTATTTTGTTTTCAAATACTTAGGGATTATCTAGATATCTTTCTTTTATTAGATTGTAAATTTTTTTACTGTGGTAAAAGAAAATACATAAAATAACTTGAATTCTTTTAAAGGCATTGAGGCTTTTATGGTCCAGAATATAGCCTTTGTATTGTTCTATAAATTATTGAGAAATTATTTTAAAATATTATGGATATTTCAGGCTGTTTTTTGATATTTAAGAATATTGTCATCAAATCTATAGCTTGAGGCATTTGTGCTTGTACCATGTCTCACAATTCACACACAATTCTGAAATATATTGAAGTCCATTCTCCTACAATGCAGAATAAAATCTTACAATAGATGGATTGTTAACATTTTCAACTTTCTACCTATGGGAAATATTTTATAATTTATTTTGCATTTGATAGGAAGCAGGTTGAATATCACCTTATAAATATTCTCTTGCTATAAAATATTCATTGACTAGGTGATTTTTTTTTTTATTGGAAAGATTTATGACTACATTGGGAGAAAAGCTAATTTTTTTCTCTAACTTTCTTTGCTTACTTCCTTGTAAAACCATATAGTGAGGTGAATGCTTATTATCTACTCATGCAAATGAAGCCTTAGAGCTACAAAAGCTCTGTCTACTACATGTCCCTATATTTACTATTGCTTTGCAGAAGAATACTTATCTAATGAGTGATTACGTCAGGAGAAATTGTCATTCAATTCAGGAATAGCCCTTTCTTCTCATCTGCTCTTCATTTTCCTCTGATCCTCCGCTTCATTCCATGTATCTTGCCAAGCTCTATATTCTGTAAAGCCTGGTGTTAAATGTCACCTTTACAAAATTATATGTAGACGTCATAAGCCAACTCTTTCTTATTATCCTGCAGGTTGTTAAAAAGTTTAAACAGAAGAGAAAAGACATGATCATTCTTTTCTTTTATATTTTAGTTTCTTCGAGAATTGGTTGTCTCAGTGCTGTATCTCAGTACTTTCTGAACATACACTTTACAAATAAATCATGATTTTTTGTCATGAATTAGCGTAGTGAACTTTCTTCAACTGATAATACATTTGCAAATATTTTAGGGGAATATAGGATCCTTCTCCTGGTATAAGCAAAAGTCCATTCTCTAAGATTTTATCTTTGCTATCCTACACAGCATTTACTAAGTACTATATTCATTATAAATTTCTTTTCTCCTAGCTTTATTGAGGTATAGTTGACAAGTTAGAAAAGTTATGTAATTAAGCTGTATGCCTTGATGATTTAATACATGTATACATTGTGCAATAGTTAAAATCAAGCTAATTAACATATTTATTACCTGACATAGTTTTCATTTTATTTTTTGTGTGTTGTGTGTGGTGAGTATGCCTAAGATCTACCCTTTTAGTGAATTTCAAATATACTACAGTATTGTTAGCTACAGTTACATTGTTGATCAGCAGATCTCCAAAACTTATTCATCTTGCATCTTTGAAGCTTTGTACTCCTTGACCAACACCTCCCAATTGCCCCCTGCCTCCCCGCCCCCCGCCATTTTAGCCCCTGGTAAATACCATCCCACTTTCTGTTTGTATGGGTTTAACTATTTTAGATTTTAATGTATACATGAGATCATGCAGTATTTTTCTTTTTGCTTTTGGGTTATTTTAGTTTGCTTAGTGTTCAATGTTGCAGCGAATGGCAGAATTTCCTTCTTTTATAAGGCTAAATAATATTCCATTGTTTACACATAATATATAATAATATAATTTAATTTTATTAAGGAAATAACAATACAATTTTAAGAATATAGGAAATATATATATTTTATATATATTTGATGCAAAGGTTATTCGCAGCAACATTTCATGCAGTCAAAAATCCTCTTTAACTTTCCACTCCCTAAAATCTTAACTGCTAATGGCCTACTGTTGATTGAAAGCAGTATCAATGATATGATAGTCAATGAACACATATATTACATATTTTTTATATTATAAACTCACTTCTTACAATAAGTAACCTAGAGAAAAGCAAATGTTATTAAGAACATCATAAGGAAATGAAAATACATTTACTATGCAGCATTAAGTCATTAAGTGAAAGTGGTCATACGGATCTTCCTCCTCAACAACTTCACATTGAGTAGACTGAGAAGGAGGAAGAAGAAGAGGGGTTGATCTTGTTGTCTTAGGGGTGGCAGAGGCAAAAGAAAATGCCTGTATAATTGCACCTGCATAGTTCAAACCTATGTTGTTCAAGGGTCAGCTGTGTATATATATTTATTAATCTATCAAAGGACAATTAGATTGTTTTCATATCTGAGCTATCATGAGTGATGCTAAAATATTTATGTGAGGGCAGGTAACTTGGTGAACTGCTGTGTGATTTCCTTTAGATATATATATAAGATGTGGGAATGTTGATTCGTAGAGTAGTTCCATTTTTAATCTTTTTGATGAGCCCAAATAATATTTTCCATAATGAGTGTACAAATTTACATTCTCCATAACAACGTACAAGGATTCATTTTTTCTATATCCTTGACACTTGTGATGGTTCATCTTTCTAACAGTAGGTATTCTAATAGGTGTCAGATGTTATCTCATTGTAGTTTTGATTTGCATTTCCTTGGTTATTTGCAATATGGAGCATATTTTTATTTACTAGATGGCCACTTTTATGTCTTCTTTTGAAAAAAAAATCTGTTCAACTTGTTTTCCTACTTTTAATCAGGTGACTATTTTTTCTTTTATTTTTTGCTATTGAGTTGTATGACTTGCCTGTGTATTTTAGGTGTTAATGCCATATCAGATGGATTGTTTGCCAATATTTTTTTCCATTCAATAGGTTGTATTTTCACTATGGATTGTTTCCAAGAGTGAAAAAATGTGCTTCTTTTGCTGTGCAGGAGCATTTTTGTTTGATGCAATCTTGTTTGCCCACTTTTGCTTTTGTTTCCTGTGCTTTCAGGGTAATAGTCAAATATATATATATGTCCCAGATCAATGCCAAGAAGCTTTTTGCCTGCATTTTCATCGAGGAATATTACTGTGTCAAGTATTATGAGTAAACCTTTAATGCATTTTGAGCTGATTTTTATGTATTGTGTGAGATGAAGGTCTAGTTACGTTCCTCTGCAAGTGCATATTCAGTTTTCCCAGCACGAGTTTTTGAAGAAACTATTCTTGCTCTATTATGTGTTGTTGGCATTCTTACAGAAGATCAGTTGACCCTAGATGTACAATTTTATTTCTAGTCTCTCTAGTCCCTTTTATTAATCCATATGTCTGTTTTCATGTCAGTACCACACTGTTTTAATAGCAATAGCCTTACAATATATTTTGGAATCCAAAAGTGTGATATGGCTGGGCATGGTGGCTCATGCCTGTAATCCCAGCACTTTGGGAGGCCAGGGTGGGCAGATCACAAGGTCAAGAGATAGAAACCATCCTGGCCAACATGGCGAAACCCCGTGTCTACTAAAAATACAAAATATTTGTAGTTTATTGTAGTTTTATAAGAATTATAGAATTATTTTTTCTTTTTTTGTAACAAATGCATTAGTATTTCGATAGTGTGTTTCTTAATGTAATTGCAGATATAAGTGATAGATAGTTAGCATTCTGTTTCCAGTACCTATGAGAACACTATCAAAAACATGGTAACATGTTCGATCATTAATAAATGTTATGGAAGAAGTTCTGTAGAAATAAAAGCAGTTTCTATGTATTTACAAAGACTTTTGATCAAGTTTTGGCAAAGTTATGAATTACTTTTACTTGAAATATTAGAATGAGCATAAGTTATCTTTTCAATAGTTATGACTTTATTTGAACAGATCTCAAAATATAAAAATTCCTTGAATTAAAGAGAAAATCATTGTCATTATGTATAGTCTGTTAATACACTTTGATTTTTTAAAGTTATAAAAAATTATTTTAGCTCTCTTATAAGTTCAGATGATAATTTTCCTATTTTCCTTTTTCATGACACACTTCTCAGTGTTTGACTTTAGGGTAAAAATAGTCTTCTATGATTGTGTTCCATTTTCTATGTTCTTTTTTTTTTGAGACGGAGTCTCCCTCTGTTGCCCAGGCTGGAGTGCAGTGGCGCAATCTCCGCTCACTGCAAGCTCTGCCTCCTGGGTTCACGCCATTCTCCTGCCTCAGCCTCCCGAGTAGCTGGGACTACAGGTGCCCACCACCATGCCTGGCTATTTTTTTTGTATTTTTAGTGGAGGCGGGGTTTCACCGGGTTAGCCAGGATGGTCTCCATCTCTGGACCTCGTGATCCGCCAGCCGCGGCCCCCCGAAGTGCTGGGATTACAGCCGCGAGCCACCACGCCCAGCCCTATGTTCACAGCTTTTATAACCTTTTTTTCCGGATGGACTAAGTACTCACTTAAAAGACTGATCTTGAAAAATATTTAAGGCTTGATTTTGAATGCTATACTATTTCATCAAAGGTATCTGGTGTGACTTCTATTATTAAACCGAACTTAGCCATTCGTATTGTCTAATTACTCATTTTATATAGATTCACCAGTTTATTAATACTAATTTCCATATTCTCATAAGGTTTTTAAAATTGCAGTATCACAGCAATATACAAATATATATTTTGCTTTCTAACACTCATATGCATGCATTTCTGTGAATATAGCTACATATCCTTGTAGGGATTTTTTTTGATCATATTTTAGAAAGACATCTATTTTATTCATGTGTTCATTGAACTAATTTTTATTTCCATTGACCAGAAAAAATTAGTATGCCAAACTTTTCAATATGAAATATTTCTATTTACTTAGTCTGATGTGTTTTTGTCAATGAATTCTAATTTTATCTCATTAATGATACTCTATTTTATTAATGTTTTCATGATATACCGTTTCTATTCGATTATTTTCTACATGTCAAAGTTCTTTTTTCAAAAAATGGGTTTGTTATAAAACCATGATAGCTCAATTATTTTTAAATCAAACAGAATGTCTATGCATTTTAATGGGAAAATTTATTTCATTTCCATTATAATAATCATGTTCCTCATGTTTTCACTTTTTTTCTTTTTATTGGAATGAATTTTTTTCTTTCTATTTTCTTCTAATATTTTGAAAATGAACAGCATGCATTATTTTCTAGAAATTAAACACCATATAACATGTGTAAACACAAATGTTAAACATATATGCAGCATTTATTCTTACAGTGTACTCTTAAATCTTACCATTCACATTTAACAGTTTATCTTATATGTAGACACATTTTTTATCTGCATGCAAAAAAAGCAAAAACATTTTACTTTACCCCAGTTTCTCCATCCTTGTCATTCAACTGTGAGATCAGGTAGGATTCTTTTATTTGAAGATTTTATATACACACATACATAAAATGCATGTTTGTGTAAATTTAAACATATCTTTGATTGCTTTCTCTGTTCCTGATTACATTTTAACTATTGTATTTTACTTTGAGAAAATGTCCATTTACTGCTTTATATACTCCAATAATCATTTGTGATTACATAATATTATTACATATTATATAACTATATGATGACACACTGCATAGTTGATTATATAACATCTCAGTATATCATGTATATACACACAAATGAGAGACATTATTTCATTTTTATTTCTTGGGTAGTGTGCTCTATGAATCTTTAAATGTCTCAGCATAAAAATGTTTTATCTTGCTCTCACATTTATATAATAATTGGATTGCTGAATTTTCAACCAAAATTATTTCCCTCCAAACTTCCATTGTGTCTCTACAGCTAGTGTAGCTATGAGGGTCTCTAGTATCAGTCCTTCTGTTTCTCTCTACGGGCTTTTGTGGTTCTTTTTCTTATTTTTAGAGTTTGGGGATTGCACTGAGCTATTTTCTTTCATCCTGCAGAGCCTCTTGGAGCGTTTCCAATATGAGGCGGCTTATTTTTTATTTCCGTTTTGGACACACACATACACACACATATGTGTGTTTCCTTTTTATCTCTTTTATTTTCTCCTTTAACCCTAATTACATAAGTGATAAAAATCCTATGTATTAGTTATATTTTCTTAGCATATTTCTGTTTATGTATTACCTATCAGGGTTTTCTTATTGTTGCATTGTGAGAAAATTTTAACTCCATCATTTATTTCCCAAATATATTCTATAATTGCACCTTTTCAAGGTCAGTACATTTGAGTTTCTGTTTTATTACAGCATTGAGTATATAATTTCTAAGATTTCAAGTTCATTCTGTTTTAATAATAGACTCTCTTGGTACACCCTGCCAGCAGTGACTCTGAGGCAAGATATCCTTCTGTTTTGTGAGGCACACCAGGCAGTGATCCGGAAGTTCCTGTTATGGAGATTTCCTCCTTCTTCTGAGTATTGACAGCTACCAAATGTCCTGCTCTGCTGCTCCCATCTTGCAGCCATGGTAGTTATTGTTTTTGACTTTAAAAAGACAACAGTTCTATCTGCTGCTGGGCAAGCAAAGTGGAGTGAAAAGGTAGACCCTTTGCAGTTTTCCAGACAGAAGCACTGAATAATGGCTACCTGGGGTCCTCCTGATTCTCTTCCTGCCTCTTCCTCTCAGTTTGGAGAAGCTCTTCAATACTTGCCCCTTTTTCTGCAGTGTGTTTCTACATATCCCAGACTGTTGTTTTCTCCTCTGACAAACCCTGTCTTCTGTATTTCAAGGATCTTTATATTTTTTGTTTTCCTTCTGAAGATCCTGCCTTTGATTTTTCCTCCACACCCCACTGTCAATTCTAGGGATTTGGGTAAGAAACAGAATAGTCATATGTCATCTATTCCTTATTTTCTTTGTTTCCTCAGCCCTTATACTCACAATACATGGGTATTCATTTTGATTTGTATTCAATTTGTTTATTTTTTCTTTTAAATACCAAACATCAGCAGTTAGCATAGCTAATTGTGGAACTTATTTTTGGAACTATAATGGTCAAATATGATTGATAGCTTCTTATCAGTGTATTTAAAATAATTACCCTAGGAAAATTAAATAATTTATTTATGTATACATACACATATGTTGCATATTTTATTAGAAACTATAGATATAACTTATTACAAAAAAAAAAAGAAATGCCAAGATGTATTTACCAGCCTTCTGAAACAGACTACCATTTAATTTCCTGATGTTGGGTTCATTTTGAGACTCAGTAATTCCAACAGCAAATGAATTTTAGTGATAGATAGCCTAAAGCTGTTCTGGGGTTTAGAGGTTGGTACTTCATTAATTGAATTCTTTTGGGCATGATGTTATTCAACCTACTCTCTCCAAGACACCAAATCTTTAATTAGTTACTTACCACAAACACATATTTAACACCCTTAAGTAGGATGATTTTCTACTAAGGCCAGATACAGCTCTAATTGTAAACTCTCAACAGTAGAAGCTTTTCCACATTATTTCTTCTGAGTCAGAATAAAACAGCTGGAAAACATGTTCAAAGTCTATTACTCTGAAATATGTGTAGGTCTAGCATAAATTCATTATTTTTTCATAAACATGACGATAATTTACCTTGATTATCAGGGTTGCTCTAATTTATTTTAACTGGTTTTACCCCAACATCACACCCTTTCTGAGATCCAGTGTTGCAAAGATAAAAAATAATTTAAAAATAAAATAAAAGCTCTATTTAGTATGAAAATGAGAGATGAGGCCTTGGTTGATTAGGGAATTTTTTTTCTCTTTTTTTGAGATGAAGTTTCGCTCTTGTTGCCCAGACTGGAGTGCAATGGTGTGATCTCAGCTCACTGCAATCTCTGCCTCCTGGGTTCAAGCAATTCTCCTGCCTCAGCTTCCTGAGTAGCTGGGATTACAGGCAGGTGCCACCACTCCTGGCTAATTTTGTATTTTTAGTAGAGATGGGATTTCTCCATGTTGGTCAGGCTGGTCTTGAACTCCTAACCTCAGGTGATCCTCCAGCCTCCCAAACAGCTGGGATTACGGTGAGCCCCACCGCCTGGCCGATTAGGGAAGTTTTGAATATGATACTTTTTCTTTAAGACCTAATCTTCTAACTTTAAGTATGCCTCACACATTTCATCCTTGGTGGCCGCTGTATCCCATTCTTGAGGGTATGTGCTCTCATTGATACATCTGGATGTCAAAAGCCCATCATCTCTAAATTGACATTAACCCCAAAATACATCTCTTTCCTTTTTCCCTTCCTTCTACCCTCAACAAATTTTCATTGCTTTAAGACTCTTGGGTATAAACAAAAATTAAGTTTTATAAAACCTACATTAAAAGTAAAAAAATTGAGTGATCTGATTTAATTCTGAAAAAGGCATAGACAAATATTGTCAACATAAATATATAAACATTTCAAGCAACATAACAATTTTATTTTTTGGATGGGTAGGAAGTTGTCTTCAAATCAAATTTTACATTGAAACAACCTTGCATCCAAGGAATAAAGTCCAACTTGATCTTGGTGAATTAACTTTTTGATGTGCAGCTGGATTTCATTTGCTAATGTTTTCTTGAGGATTTTTGCCTCTATGTTCATTAGGAATATTGGCCTATTGTTTCCTTTTTTTGTTGTGTCTTTGCCAGATTTTGCTATCAGTGGAAGTTAAGCCTTGGGTACATGTAAAGAGGGGAACAGTAGATGCCCAAGTCGCCAGTAGGAGGAAGAGAGTGGGGCTAGGGTTGAAAAACTTCCTATTGGGTGGTTTCACTATGTTAGCTATCTGAGTGCTGGGATCAATAGAAGCCCAAACCTCAGCATCACACAATACACCCTTGTAACAAATGTGCACATGTACACCCTGAATCTAAAATTAAAATTTGTGTGTATACAGGTGCACGCACACACACACACATATATATACACATATATACACACACGTGTGTGTGTGTGTGTGTGTGTGTGTGTATATATATATATATTTTTTTTTTTGGCCAGGCATGGTGGCTCACACCTGTAATCCCAGCATTTTGGGAGGCACAGGTAGGAGGATCACTTGAGTTTAGAAGTTCAAGACCAGACTTTCAATATGGCAAAACCCCCAACTCTACAAAAAATACAAAATTAGCTGGATCTAGTGAAGGGCGCTTATAGTTCCAGCTAATCGAGAGGCTGAAGTGGGAGGATGGCTGGTTCCCAGGAGCTGGAGGTTACAGTGAGCCAACACTGTGCCACTGCACTCCAGCCTAGGTGACAGAGCCAGACCTTGTCTCTAATAATAATAATAATAATAATAATAATAATATACCTCAGTTACCCTCTAACTTGGAATTTTTTCCATTTTTTTGCAATACATGGCTAAAATCCTATTTTGAAATATTTTAAAAAGTAGTCCAAACATTAACTTATTTGTTCATTTAAAAATTCAGTGATTAATATTTGTAATTTTTAAGCAAAATTATTATAAAGTTATTAATTTTGGTTCATCATTATATGTTATTTATTCTTTAATAAGATTATTTAATTCTCATAACCACACAAGAAGATAAGCCTCTAAGCTATTTGTTTTTACCTGTTGAATTTAAGTCAGATCTCTTTATCCAAATACCAGGAGAATCACCAAATAGTTTTAGTTCATATTTCTCTACAAAGATTTTAAGTACTCAAACAAGAACATATAAGCTAAATTCAACAGTTAGAAGTTCTTATTTCCAGTTAACTTACTGATAACTTTTGAGGAGGCTGAGTGAGCTAATGGAAAGTTAAATAGGCCGGAAGAAGAAAACATGGGAGTTAAATGATCAGGTTTCTTTTTGGTTCCTTTATTCTTGGCTGCCCTCAGAAACAAAATGGTTTGCAGAATCGACACTGGAGGTTAGGTCTATGTTTCTAGATTTTCTATATAGAAAATGATAATTATGATAAAACTAAATTATTTCCTTTGAAACAGACATAAGTAAAATATACATATTAGAATATTAAAATAGGTATTAAAAATAAACTATTATATATAGTTTAACATAAATATATGTACAATATATGATCATTTATAAGACATATGTATGTTTTTCTGTTTTGCAAAATTAAATAAAGAAATACCATGAAAATATGGTATATTTGGTTCCAGACCCCTGCAATCAAGTGAATGTTGTAGTAAAGTGAGTCACATGAAATTTTTGGATTCCCAGTGCATGCAAAATTTATGTTTACCCCATACTGTAGTGTATTAACTGTACAGTAGTATTATATTTAAACAACTATATATGCACACACATATATACATATATACACTATATATACAGACACATATGTGTATGTATACATATATACACTATATATACACACAGATATGTGTATATATACACATATATAGACTATATATATATATACACATACACACATTCCTTTTAGAAAAGTACTTAATTGCTAAAATGCTACGGATCGTCTGAGACTTCAGCAGGTCATATTCTTTGGGCCGGTGGAGGGTATTGCATCAATGTTGATGACTGCTGACTGATCAAGTGTGGTGGTGATGGCTAAAGGTTTGGGTGGCTGTGGCAATTTCTTAAAAGAAGACAATAACGAAGTTTGCTGCAATAATTGATTCTTCCTTTCACAAAAGATGTCTTTGTAGCTTGCAATGCTGTTTGATAGCATTCTACCCACAGGACAACTTCTTTCAAAATTGGAGTCAATCCTCTCAAACCCTGCTGCTGCTTTATCAACTAAGCTTATGTAATATTCTAAATCTTTTGTTGGCATTTCAACAATATTCACAGCATCATCACCAGGAATAGATTTCATTTCAAAAAACTACTTACTTTCTTCATCCATAAAAAGCAACTCCTCATTTGTTAAAGTTTTGTCATGAGATTTCAGCAATCAGTTACATCTTCAGGCTCCACTTCTAATTCTAGTTCTCTTGCTATTTCTACCTCATCTGCAGTTACTTCCTCCACTGAAGTCTTGAATCCCTCAAAGTCATTCATGAGGACTTTCTCTTTCAAACTCCTGTTTATGTTGGTATTGTGACCTCCTCCCATAAATCATGAATGTTCTCAAAGGCATCCAAATTGGTGAATCTTTTACAGAAGTCTTTCAATTTGTTTCACTCAGATCCATCAAAAGAATCACTACATATGGCAATGATAGCCTTATGAGAATTATTTCTTAAAATATAAGAGTTGAAATTCAAAATTACTCCTTGTTCCATGGGTTGTAGAATAGACACTGTGTTAGCAGACACAAAAATAACATTAATTTCCTATACATCTCCATCAGGAGTATTGTAAAAGAAAGCAATACTTTAAAAGGAATATTTTAATCAGTAGATCTCAACAGTGAGCTTAAAATATGCCATAAACCATGCTGTAAATTGTTTTGCTGATATTCAACATTTGTTTTTCTTTTATAAAGAGCATAAACAGAGTAGATTTGGCATGATTCTTAAGGGTCCTAGAATTTTTTAAATAGTAAATGAGCATTAACTTCAACTTAAAATTAGCAGCTTCATTAGCACCTACCAAGAGAATCAGCCTGTCTTTTGAAGATTTGAAACCAGTCATTAACTTCTGCTCTGTAGCTATAAAAATCCTAGATGACATCTTCTTTCAATATAAGGCTCTTTTGTCTACCTTAAAAAAAACTGTTGTTTACTGTCTGCATCTTCATTAATTATTTAAGCTAGATCTGTTAATATATAACTTTTTTCACCTTGCACTTTTATGTTTTGAAGATGACTTCTTTCCTTAAACCTCATGAACCAAACTGCTAGCTTCAAACTTTTCTTCTGCAGCCTCCTCACCTCTTTCAGCCTTTATGGAAAAGAGAGTTGGGGCCTTGCTCTGAATTAGGCTTTGACTTAAGGTAATGTTGTGGCTGGCTTGATCTTCTATTCACATCACTGAAACTTTTTGTCATATAAGTAATAAGAATGTTTTGCTATCTTATCATTTGTGTGTTCACTAGAGTAGAACTTTTAATTTACTTCAAGAACTTTTGCTTTGCATTTACAACTTTGCTAACTGGTGGAAGCAGCCTAACTTTTAGCCTATTTTGGATTTAGACATGCCTTCCTCACTAAGCTTAGTCCTGTCTAGCTTTTGATTTAAACGGATAGACATGTGCTATGGTTTGACTGTGTCCCCACTCAAATCTCAGCTTAAATTATAGCTCCCCTAATCCCCACATGTCACAGGAGGGACCTAGTGGGAGGTAACTGAATCACAGGATAGGGTTTTTCCTGCACTGTTCCCATGATAGTGAATAAGTTTCATGAGATCTGATGGTTTTATAAAAGGCAGTGCTCCTGCACACGCTGTCTTGCCTGCTGACGTGTAAGAAGTGACTTTGCTCCTCCTTTGCCTTCCGCCATGATTGTGAGGCCTCCCTACCCATGTGGAACCATGAGCCCATTAAACCTCTTTCCTTTATAAACTACCCAGTCTCTGGTATTTCTTTATAGAAATATTAAAATGGACTAATACAACATGCAATTCTTTCTTTCACTTCAACACTTAGAGGCCATTGTAGAATCGTTTATTGGCTTCATTTCAGTATTATTGTGTCTTAGTGAAAAGGGAAATCTGAGAGGAGGGAAGAGACATAGGGGAACGGCTTGTCAGTAGAGCAGCCAGAACAAACTGCATTTATTGATTAAGTTAATTGTCTTACATGGGCAGAATTTATGGCACCTAAAAATTACAATGGTAATACCAATGATTACTTATCACAGATCACTGTAACAGATAAAGCAGTAATAAAATTTTTGAAATATTCTGATAATTACCAAAATGTGACACAGAAACACAAAGTGATCACGTTCTGTGAGAAAAATGGCACCTATGTATTTGCTGCTCCGAATTGCCAAAACCTTAAATTTGTAACAAACAAAATACCTGCAAAGTACAATAAAGCAAAGTGCAATAATACAAGGTTTTCCTGTATCTACACTGTAATACTATTATAGTATACAAAATTAATCCAAATGAACTATGCAGGAGTTAGAGTTACACTCAAATTTATAATTTTCTATTTAAGGAGAGCAAATTAGAGAACAATTTAGTGTAGGGTTTAAAGTTGAATTTAGAACAAGCTAATAACACAAACATTTATTTTGAAAGAATTTGATTTAAGACAGCAAGAATTTATGATGTATAAGTAGCTAATGTCATATGTTTCAGTTACTATGAAACAAAGTATATGTCTTTTTAAGTCATTAGTGACAATCTTGTCCTGTAAGTAACTTCCACCATTTCCTCCACCAAACCTATTTTCACATAAGTCAATTTAGTCATTCGTTTCTTGAATTTCACTTAATTTATCAAGAGTGTATGGAAATATTTATTACTTTATACTTAAGGTCTCTAGGGCAAGGAGGCCAGGCTTGTCAAGCAAGTTCACACTGCAAGAGAGAGCAAGGACAGAAGACAGGCTCATTGTTCTTTTTATGACTAAGGACAGGGCAGAGGCGATATTTTCCCCACATACGCATGAGCTTGTGTGGTTTAAATCTCCCACTGGCAGCAGGGCAGGGAGCACCCAACATTCTTATCAGCCCACCCAGATGCAGGGCTGCGGGGAAGAGGCAGGAGTGAGGCTTAATGGCTGTCTGCAGTATTTTACAGAAAAAAAAAAAAAGGAATCTGACTTCTTATTACAGACAGTCATTTAAGGGAAGTTTAGAGCAACACTGCACCTGGAGACAACTGGTGATTAAATTAGGTTTCCCACATGGAAATAGTTCGTTTGCTAATTACCATTCATTCTGCTTCCACCTAAGAGCTGAAGGGCTGTGACTGTAAGGCTTATGTCTAGGCCAGGGCATTTTCTGGAATATAAAGACGGGATAATGCTCCAAGAGGCCAGAGAAAGGTACAAAATACCCTTGTGAAGACTGAAGCCTGTGGGGACAGTTCACTCAAATTCCAGCCTCGTTGGAATAAAGCTGGATTCTCAAGTCCTGACAATATCCTCTTCTACCCCAAAGCAAAGAATCAGACATGTTTTAAAAATGCAGCTCAGCTGCAAAGATGAGTTCACAGAAAAGAATTTACGAGTTGGTGAAGTAAAAATACCATGGCACAGAAAAACTTTTATGTGAAGATGCACAGAATAGGCAGAAAAGAAAACAAAACTATTATATTCCTAATTGAAAACATATAGTCTGACCTCCATACCTATGGGTTCCACATTTGTGGATTCAACCAAATACAAATAGAAAATATTAAGAAGAAAACAATAAAAAAAAATACAAATGTGAAGACTATAACAATTACATAGCATTTACGTTTTATTTGGTGTTATAAATAATCTAGAGATTTACCATTTATGGGAGGATGTGTGTATATTATATGCAAATACTAAGTCATTTTATGTAAAGGACTTGAACATCTATCAACATTTTGGTACCCAGGGGGTCCTGAAAATAATTGCCTGCAGATACCAAGAGACAACTGGATATGTCAAATTGCTCTCCAAAACCATTGTATTTATCTATATTCACACCGGGAATTTATCTGAAATCTCAAATCCTCCCCCATTCTTGTTACTATCTACCTAAAACAATTGCCAGTCTGATGTAAAACTAAAATTTTAATTTTATTTCTCTACATATTTAGCAAGATTCAATATTCCTTCCTAAATTAACTGGTCATTTGAATATCTCTTTCTGTGAAATGCCAGTCATTTTCTTTGCCCAGTTTTCTCTTAGTTTACATGCTATTTAAAACTATTTTTAAATTATCGTCATAGTATGGATTTAAATATGAAGTTTGTTATAGTATTACAAATACTGTTTTTGTCCTGATATTGTTCTTTATTTTAATTTTAAATGAGGCATCTTTAGTTCAAATATTTTTTTATCAAAATGCCCCTCTTCCCTTATTTATATTTTTGTACCTTTTAAAAATAAATGTTTCTTGTAATTATTTATTAAACATGTTAAATTTCCCCTATTTAATTTGAAAAATTTAAAATTTTAAAATTATGCTTCACATGCATTTTCGTGTATTAGTCTGTTTGTGTTGCTATAAAGAAATACCTGAAGCTGAGTAATTTATGGAGAAAAGTGATTTATTTGCCTCACAATTCTGTAAGTTATTCAAGAAGCATGGTGCTGGCATCTAACTTGGCTTGTGGTGTGGGCTTCATGCTTCTTCCCCTCATGGCAGAAGATGGAGGGAAACCAGCAAAAGCAAGAGGGCAGGGAAGTGTCAGGCTCTTTTTAACTATTAGCTCTTGCTGGAACTAATACAGGGAGATGTCAGTAATTACTATGAGGACAGCACCAAGCCATTCATGAAAGATCTGCCCACATGATACAAACACTTCCTATTAAGACCTGCCTCCAACATTAATAATCAAATTTCAATATGAGATTTGGAGGGTCAAATATCTAAACTGTAGCAGCTCTGGATCCATATAGAACATTCCTATAAGCTGTATTTTTATTATTGTTGCTGTAATCATAAACCTTGTAAGTATTTCTTTTATATTCACTAAGGTATGAAATATTGCTCGAAAACCTAGTTGTTTCTAAAAGCTTTGTGATAACATGAAATGTGAAATAATCTAGTATGCAAACTGAAAATTTATAAAATTTATAGTAAAAGGATCAATGTAAAGAATATTGCTTTACAGAGCATAATCAGGAGTACAAAAAGAGGAAAAATGGAAATACAATTTAATGACATATTATAATCAGTTAATCAGATTATTAAAATTCATATAAAACACTATGTTTAGTTTGTTATTATGCTTAGCAGTTCATGTTTGCTGGGTACCATTTATATCCTATATGCCCTCAATTAAAGATATTTAAATTTGTGGCAGATTAAATAATAGCTTCCTCAAATGTCTACATACTAGTTTTTGGAATCTGTGAAATTGTAAACTTACATACCAAAAGATATTTTACAGATGTTAAGATGTTACCCTAAACTATCTAGGCCAGCCCGATCTAATCATTGAGCTCTTGGAAAATTGGGAACTTTACTTGCTGAGTTCAGGATCAAGAAGATATGCAACTACAGAAGAATATTCAAAGAGATCAAATGCTGCTGAATCTGAAGATGGACGAAAGGAGCCACCACCAAGAAATATGTGCAGTTCTAGAAACTCAGAGAGCTTAGGAAACAGATTTTCCAAAGAGTCTCCTGGAAAATAATGACGACCTGCTAACACCTTGATTTTAGCCTGATGAGACCTGTTCTGAACTACTTTATAGAACTGTAGAAAAATAAAATAAAATTGTTATAAACCAGTAAGTTTCTGGTAATTATTACTTAGAATATAAAAATTAAAACAAACTTCAAGGAGAGAAAGAAAAACAGAGGGGAGGGAGGGAAGAAGTAACACAATGCTACTCCCTCTAGTGAAAATGGATTTCTATAATCCCAAGTTAAATTCCAGTCATTTATTCCATAATTCTCTTAAAACCTTAGCTCCTTCTCTAATTTCAAAAATGTGCCTTTAAATGGGAAATCCTAAAGCATCTCCTTGAGCCTCTGGCGTAAACGACAATCAATATTATAGAAATGTATAGTGAATGCTTATACAGTATGCCAGACAAATGAGGTTAAGAAAAACAGCATTATCAATATGAATCTGGGCAGTGATATTCTGATAAATAAAGCAAGGTGACACACAACGCATAGGCATTATTTCCACTGGCAGGCAAAGGTATCACCTTGAACACTCTAAATACATCCTATCAATCATCCCATCAATAAATTAAAATACATTATCTAGTCCTCTTGTAGCAGGTGGTATGAAAATAGAATGTATAACAAAATGTGAGGAAGTGCTGTTTGCTCAGAAAGGTTACATCTTTGTTAAATAAATAGAGGTTTGTCAATTATAAAATCAGACTCATTAATTATAAAATGTTACAGGCATAACTGCATTTTGTTTATATCTGAAGTAATATTTCAGTTTATTTTCTACATTTATAACAAAAAGTGACATGGATATAAAAGGAAATATTCTTACTTGTCCAGAATGTAATTGGTAATAATTAATGTCAATAAATACAATATGTTTATTAACATGTATATGTATGAAACCAAATTAATCAGAAAAGACTACAATATAATGTTCAGTATTTTTTTGAGTATGAATGCATATATTTATTTGACCTTGTTGTGATTGATATGATTTATTTAAGGCATCTAATATCAGTAAACAATCCTGCTGAATAGAAATTCTTGCAAGTTTAGAAGTGGATAGTGTTTCTCAGCGAAGTCTATTTTTGTCAGAACATTATCTCCTAGAAAATAATGACTGACTTCAGTAAAAGACATGATGTAAACATACATAAATAAAATATAGTTATTGATTATAGGCATTGCAATAATTTTTCATCATCCTGTAAAACATAAATGTTATAGTAAGTCAATTAAATATTTAAGTTGGAGATTATGCTACCCAAAATAACAAATTTGATGGCAGAAGCATTATTAACATATGAGAAAAAATATTTCTTAAATTTAAGCAAGTAAGAGGAACTTATTTCAAGTACATACATCTTAATTATTTTTCATTTGTTTACCGCAAAATTCTGTTTTAGTGTAGTATGTCGCTAATAAAATTTAATAAACCAAAATAATCATATTTGATGTATTTGAATTGATAGAAGAAGTATTTATGGTTAGCCCACATCAAAAATAATCAAAGAACACAATAACTTTTAACCCATTTTTTACTTCATATACTAATAAATTAAGAACTATCTAGAATGCAGCATAGATGTGGAGTAACTCATTGTATATACTCTTATACCAACATAATTCCAAAATTAACATTACACAATTACAAAAGATATCTGACAGTTCGTTTTATTTTGAATGCATTTATTCAAATGTAGTTTTTCAGTAACCAATGAAGTTCATGACTGATTGCACTTATTAAATTATAAAATGCCTTATTTGCTTCATGTCCTTTTATTGATTTATTATTTCTTTTCCTTTAAACAGATTTTTATGGCACAGTGGGGTAAAGATAGACATTTAAGAAATTTTATTTCTGGGGATTTCCTTATTCAGAGTTTTTTTGATGTTCGACATGAAGTTAAACATAACACACAACATGATTTCTTGGCTTATTCTATATCCTCACATGTCATTCTGTAGGCTTTATTGTGAACTGAAATCAAAGTATTGAGTATAGAATACCAACTTTAGCTAAGAAAAGTAGATGTTGTTGAAAGGACAATTTATGAGCACTGCTCTCTGTGTTATTTGATCATTGCAAATTATCATAGTTAGTGTGAAAAACAAACATTAATTTTACCAAGTCAATAGATCTAAATGTAATATGAGATCATTTATGTAGTTTACATTATTGGATTAAAAAGTAAAGTTGATATTGAGAACACATATAAATATAGTTAAAATACCTGAGCCCCTTCCAAGATGAGAGACTAACTGGATTTTATTAAAATATATTTTCAAGTTAAAAATTATAATGAGACTATATTTTATAGCATGGAGAATTTTCATTGAAACCTATGTTATATATTTTATGTGACATTAATATTACATTAATATGATTGATTACAAAAAGGAAGGTGCTTAAGAAAATTGATCAGAGAGCTCTATTAAAGTTATATCCAATAATGAAAAAGTTGAAATAAAGCAATCTGGGCCTTTTTACAGACTCAAAATATTTTGTTGAAAAAAAAAAATTCTACACTTACAGGGGAGCTTCTTTTCAAAACATATTCGAATGTTTTTAAAAAAAAAAAAACTACACTTATATCAAACACTTACATCTAAACATCTACACTTAAACCAAACTTCTACACTTACAGAAGAGCTTCTTTTCATAACATACTCAAATGTTTTCAAAACATCTCAATTTTTAGTCAATATTCTGTTTCATATTTTTTCTATTATTTGCATCACTAAAAAGTAGATGTTCAATGTCAATAAATAAAAACTGCTGTTCAGGAAAATAATAAAACAGCCTCATTAAATCAAATAACATTAGCTTCTGTCAAAATGTCTTTTTTTTTTTTTTTTTTTTTTTTTTTTGAGACGGAGTCTCGCTCTGTCGCCGGGGCTGGAGCGCAGTGGCCGGATCTCAGCTCACTGCAAGCTCCGCCTCCCGGGTTCACGCCATTCTCCTGCCTCAGCCTCCCGAGTAGCTGGGACTATAGGCGCCCGCCACCTCGCCCGGCTAGTTTTTTGTATTTTTTTTAGTAGAGACGGGGTTTCACAGTGTTCGCCAGGATGGTCTCGATTTCCTGACCTCGTGATCCGCCCGTCTCGGCCTCCCAAAGTGCTGGGATTACAGGCTTGAGCCACCGCGCCCGGCCCAAAATGTCTTTTGATATAAATCTCTCTCTTTCCTTCCATTTTCTTCTCCCTCCCTCCCTTTCTCTTTCTTTCTCTCCCCTTTCTCCTTTTCTCTTTGTTTCTTTGTGTGAATCTTCTTTTACAGCATGGGAATCTATTGTTTATGCCGGTTTTAACAATCTGATTATCTTCCAATGTTAATAATAATATACAAACTGTGCAACAATCAATCAAAATGCAGTGGCTTAAACCACAATCATTTTCTTATATTTCACTCTTTTGTGGGAGAGGAATTTGCACAGGGTTCAAATGGATGAGTCTTTCATTCTGTGTGGCATAAAAATAGTTCAGTTGGACATATCCTCTTCAACTGGTGAATTGAAAGGTCTGAAGCATTTCGGGGATGCTGCAGGGCTCGGCTTATCAGCAGAATGCTTAAATATGGCTTCTTAGGTAGGATGGGCTCAGGGTTTTTTTTGCATGTGGCTTGATGTCCCAATAGCAATTGTGTAGTGAATCTGCAATAACTCTTATGATCAACCTGGAGGACATTGTGTGTGCCCTAGTGATTCAAGACAGTCATGCACCCTGTCTGCTCCAATTACATTTTTAGAAAGAAGACAGAGACCTCACCTCTTTAAGCAAGAAGTGTCAAATTGTTTGCAGACATTCTTTTAAAATATCATGACTATTTTTTAAACAAGTGCATTGTCTTGTTGTGTATAAATTCACTAAAAGTTTCTCTCTTTAGATAAGCATTTATTAGTTTCAGAGTTTTGTTTAATTGATTTTTTTTTCTTTTTTTTGAGATGGAGTTTCATTCTCGTTGCCCAGGCTGGAGTGCAATGGCATGATATCTGC
Source organism: Macaca nemestrina (assembly GCF_043159975.1). NCBI lineage: Eukaryota > Metazoa > Chordata > Mammalia > Primates > Cercopithecidae > Macaca > Macaca nemestrina. The sequence goes on from NC_092140.1 coordinate 26,480,826, forward strand.
GCACTGCAACCTCCACCTCCTGGGTTTAAGCGATTCTCCAGCCTCAGTCTCCCGAGTAGCTGGGATTACAGGTGCGCATCACCATGCCCTGCTAATTTCTATATTTTTAGTGGAGACGGAGTTTCACCATGTTGGCCAGGCTGCTGTCGAACTCCTGACCTCACTTGATCTGCCCGCCTCAGCCTCCCAAAGTGCCGAGAGCCACTGCGCCCAGCCAATTGGATTATTTTAATGTATACATTTATGTAGCAGTTTTTTCCACTGCTCTACATTTTTCTTAGCTCATTCGAACCATGTTTTGTTAAGTAGAACTTAGTGGAATAACAATTATACACATTTAAATTATTGATATACTATACAAAGTTCCCTTAAGAAATATATGAGAGAAATGGAAACTGCCATTTTTAATGTTACCAACCTGGCAAAAATTTTAACTTATTCTATTATTTAATAATCTAATCAATTTTTTTATTTTAAAAATTAATCTGGAAGTACTTTATATTATATTTTTCCATTTTAACAAATGTTATATTCTTTTTGATTTGTCTCTTATGGTGGCATTTAAAAATTTTTAAGATTTATTACTGTTAACATAATTTTAATTAATATTATTATTTTACTCCTATAATTATTTCTTTCAATTATGAATGAAAGAAATTGACCTTAAATTCTCACAGAAGTTACTTTTTTTCCCTCCAAAGTTTCCAGGTAGTATCTCTACCAATCTGGTACATTAGACCCTATAGAGACAGCAAACATTTCAAAGCAATGATATTGATAACTAAGTTCAAAGCGGAACGTTTCTTCAGAATCAGAATTCCTCCATTTACACATTGGAACAAATTAAACACAACCATATTTCTTGCTTTAACAAAACATTCAATATGTGACAGTGATGTAGGTGCTAATTTTTCCATGGAGTTTAGGCAATAAATGGGTCCATGGTAATGACAAAACCAGGTTATTGGTACTTCTTTAACCATTTTTAAAAGAAAAGACACTTCAGGCAGTGAAAGTGAATAGTTAGTTGAACAAAAGTAGAGATTCCTGACTAGAACTTTTAATTGCATTCCATTCAATTAAGGTCATAAAATGTTAAATAAAGCATGTGCTGTCTTAACAGTTATTATCTGGTACTTTGGCAGGGATGGATTCATAGAAAAAGTAAATTTGCTCAAACTTTTCATAGGTAAAATTTTATTCTGCCAGATATTTGATTGAATATACATCGATGTTGAAAATATTTTTTCTCATACAAATGAAAGTATTGCTACATTCCACTACCATTTTTATTATTTGGCAAAACATTTAAACTAAAACAATAATCAATATTTATTTCCTATAGTGAAACCATTGTAAAGTATACTAATACAGTTTAGCATGAGATTTTTTATTGTATATTATCTGGTATTTGTTCTATAACATATTTTCTAATGTTTTACATATTATTCCAATTTTGCTAATGGTAATTTTTATTTATCTGCTATATAATTGTTACAACTTTGTAAAGGATTTCACCTCTTTGAAATTTGTTAGATCTTGAGTGATTCTTCTTGTTCTAAAAATTTACTGTGTGATTTTTCGCTGTGAGCATCCACCTACACACTTAAATTTGTGACTGTGTGAGTACATGTACGGGTGCATGTGCATGGGTATGACAATTTAGCTTGCTAGACATTTGATGAACCATTTTAATAAGTGTGAAGTATATTCTATATGAAGATAAAAAGATAGCATATATACTTAAAATAGATAATTTAAAGAGTAATGTTAAGAGAAATACTCATATACTGCCCAACTAGCTTAGGAAAACAGAAAGAAAAACAGAAATAGTGGAGCAGAGCAAATGGCAGAATAGAGGACTTCACTGACTGCAAATACACCAATTTAACAACTATTTATACACAAAAAAGCTTTTACACAAGAACCCAACATCAAGTGAGCACTCATAGTACTTGGTTTTAACTTCTTATCACTGAAAGAGGTACCAAAGAGGTAGAAAAAGACAGGCTTGAATCACCAATGTCGCAACTCCCCATTCCTCAACAGTGGTGGCATAATGTAGAGAGCAATTCTGTGCACCAAGGAAAGGAAGAGCACAGCAATTGTGAGGCACTGAACTCAGTGTCACCCTGTTATAGCAGAAAGTAAAAGTGAACCCATCTCTGCTGATGCCTACCTACAGAAGGAGCATTTGAATGAACCATCGCCCCAGAAAATTGCCAAACCCAGTGGTTGAAATTTGAGTTCCCACAAGCCTCACCACTGCAATCTAAAGAGCTGTGGGGCTCAAAATAACTTTGAAAAGCAGTCTAGGCCACAAGAACCACAACTCCTAAATGAGTCCTAGTGTTGAACTGGGCCGAGAGCCAGTGGACTGGAAGGATGGAGGGTTGTGGAGGAGGAGGCATGTGACCCACTGAGATAGCAGCCAGGGCAGCTAAGGGGTGCTGGTCTCACTCCTGCCCTCACCCTAAGCAGCACAGCTCATGGCTCCAAAAGTGGTACCTTGCTTTCACTTGAGGAGAGGATTGAGGAGAGAAGTGAGAAGTCGAGGAAAACTTTGTCTTGCATCTTGGACATCAGCTCAGTCACAGCAGCAGACTGCTGAGGCCAACTTTCCAGGCCAGAGTTTCTGGGTGACATTTCTAGACACACCCTGGGCCAGAAGGGAACCTGTTGCATTGAAGAGAAGGTCCCAAACCTGACAGGATGAATCACCTGTTAACTGAAGAACCCTTGGACTCTGAATAGCCTGCAGTAATACCCAGATTATACCTTGTGGGCCTTGGATAATACTTTGAGTCATGCTGGCTTTACGTGAGACTCAACACATTCCCAGCTTTGGTGGCTACAGGCTGAGATATCTTCTGCTGGAGAAAAATGGAGGCAAAGGTAAAGGGGACTTTGTCTTATATCCTAGGTATCAGCTCAGCCACAGCAAGTTAGAGCACCAAGTGAGCTCTTGGGGTCCCTGATTCCAGGATGCAGCACTTAGACATCATTTCTGGGCCTGCTCCAGGCCATAGCGATGCCCACTGTCCTGAATGATGAGCCTGGGGTTAGGTAGCATTCACCACAAGCTGACTGAAGAGTCCTTGGGCCTTAAGGAACATCAGCAGTCATCTGGCAGTACTCGCCATGGACCTATGATGTCAGTGGCCAAGGAGTGAAGCTCCTCTGCCTTTGGAAAGGGGAGGGAATAGTAGGAAAAACTGTATCTTATGGTTTAGGTGCCAGTTCAGCCACATTACAATAGAACACCAGGTAGATTTTGAGAGTTTTTGACTCTAGTTCCTGGCTCCCAGAAGGCACCCCTGGATCTTCTCAGAGGCTGGGGGAACTTGTTGGCCTGAAAAGAAGGACACAGGCCTAGTTGTTTTCCCACCTGCTGATTGTAGAGCCCCAGAGCCTTGAGTGAACATAGATGGTAGCCAGGGAGTGGTTACAGCAGGACTTGCACAAACTCAAGTGCCATGTGGGCTTCAGGTCTGACGCAGCACTGTCCTCATGGTGGTGATCACGGGGTGCTTGTGTCACTCTACCCCAGCTTCAAGTGGCTCAGAGCATAGACATTCAGATTTTTTTGTTTGTGTGTGTGTGTGTGTGTGTGTGTGTTTTTTTTTTCTTTTCTTTTTGGGAAGAGAGTAAGAGTCTTTTCTTGGTAATCCAGAGAATTCTTCTGGATCTTATCCAAGATCTTCAAGGCAGAACCTCTATAAATCTTCATGAATCACAAGAAAATAGGCCTTGGGGTGCCCCACAAAGCAGAGATAGCTTAGACCATACCACCTAAGTCCTTTCAAATATATGGAAAGCCTTCCCAAAAAGGACGGGTTAAAAACAAGCCCAGGTGGAGAAGACTACAATAAATACCTAACTCTTCAATGCCAAAAACAGACAAAAATCTGTAAGTATGAAGACCACCCAGGAAGACATGACCTCACCAAATGAACTAAATAAGGCACCAAGGATCAATGTTGGAAAAACAGAGATAAGTGATCTTTTCAAGAGTCAATGCAAAATAGCTGTTTTGGAGAAACTCAGAGAAATTCAAGATAACACAGAGAATAAATTCAGGATTCTATCAGATATATTTAACAAAGAGATTAAAATAATGAAAAAGAATCAAGCAGAAATTCTTAGCTGAAAAATGCAATTGACATGCTGAAGTATGCATAGGAGTCTTCTAATAGCAGAAGTGATCAAGCAGAAGAAAGAATTAGTGAGCTAGAAGACAGCTTAGTTGAAAATACACAGAGAAGAAAGAAGCAAAATAATAATAATAATGTAGCATGCCTACAGGATCTACCAGATCAGAAGGTCAAATATAAGAGTTATTGGCCTTAAAAGGGAGATAAAAAGGTAGGGTAGAAAGTTTATTTGGAGGGATAATAACAGAGAACTTCCCAAACCTAGAGAAAAATATCAATATCTAAGTACAAGAAGGTTATGGAACACCAGGAAGATTTAACCCAAAGAAGACTGTCTCAAGTCATTTGATTATGAAACTCTCAAAGGTCAAGAATGAAGAAAGAATCCTAAAAGCAGCAAGAGAAAAACAAACAAACAAACAAACAAACAAAAAAACAACATATAATGGAGCTCCCATATGTCTTTCAGCAGACTTTTCAGTGGAAACCTTACAGGCCAGGAGAGAGTGACATGACATATTTAAAGTGATAGAAAAATAAAAAATAAAAAAAACCTTTTACTGTAGAATAGTACATCTGGCACAAATATCCTTCAAATATAAAGGAGAAATAAAGACTTCCCCAGACAAACAAAAGCTGAAGGATTTTATTAAGACCATACCTGTCCTACAAGAAATGCTAAACAGAGTACTTCAATCAGAAATAAAGGAGGTTAATGAGCAATAAGTAATCATCTGAAGATATAAAACTAATAATAGTAAATACACAGAAAAACACAGAATATTGTAACATTGCAACAATGCTGTGTAAATTACCCTTAAGTAGAAAGACTAAACAATTAATCAAAAATAGTAACTCTAATAACTTTTCAAGACATAGACAGTACAATAAAATATAAATAGAAACAACAAAAAGTTAGAAAGCAGGGGGACAAAGTTAAGGTGTGGAATCTTTATTAGTTTTCTTTTTGCTTGTTTGTTTTTGCAGAGAGTGTTAAGTTGTCATCAGCTCAAAATAATGAATTATAATATGGCATTTTCAAGACTCATGGTAAACTCAAACCTACAAATATCCAATGATGAGTATACAAAAAAAAAAAAAAAAAACTAGATTATATCACCAGAGAAAACCACCTTGACTAAAAGGAAAACAGAAAGGAGAGGAATAGGAAGAGAAGGCCACAAAACAAACAGAAATCAAATAAAATAGCAGTAGTAAGTTCTTACTTATGAATAAAATCATTGAATATAAATGAACTAAACTATCTAATCAAAAGACATAGAGTGAATGGGAAAAAAGAAAAAAAAAGACCCAATGCCTATTACATACAAGAAATACACTTCACCTATAAAGATACACATAGACTGAAAATAATGAGATGGCAAAAGATATTCCATATCAATGGAAACCCAAAAGAGCAGGAGTAGCTATACTTATATCATACAAAATAGATTTCAAGATAAAAACTATAAGAGACAAGAAGGTCACTATATAATGATAGAGATGTCAATTCAGAAATAGAATATAAGTATTGTAAATACATATGCACCTATCACTGGAGTGTCCTAACATATAAAGTAAATATTATTAGAGCTAAAACTAGAGATTTGTTTCAATACAATAATAACTGGAGACTTCAACACCCCACTTTTAACACTGGATAGATCTTCCAAATGGAAAATCAACAAAGAAACATGGAACTTAATCTGCACTATAGAACACATGAATCTAATAGATATTTACAGAACATTTCATCCAGATGGGTGCAGAATGCACATTCTTTTCCTCAGCACATGGATTATTCTCAAATATAGATAATATGTTTGGTCACAAAAACCATCTTAAAACATTCAAGAGAATTGAAATTATAACAAACATCCTCTCAGACAACAATGGAATAAAACTAGAGACGAATACCAAGAGGAATGTCGGGAAGTATACAAATTTATGAAAATTGAACAGCATGCCATTTAATGACCAGTGGGTCAATGAAGATATTACGAAGGAAACTGAAGAATTTCTTGAAACAAATGATAATTGAAACACAACATACCAAAACCTATTGGATACAGCAAAAGCAGCACTCAGAGGGAAGCTTATAGCTGTAAGTGCCTATATCAAAAAGAAGAAAAACTTCAAATACATAATTTAACAATGCATCTTTTATTTATTTATTTATTTATTTAATTTATTTATTTTTTGAGATGGAGTCTCACTCTGTCACCCAGGCTGGAGTGCAGTGAAGCCATCTAGGCTCACTGCTAGCTCTGCCTTCCGAGTTCACACCATTCTCCTGCCTCAGCCTCCCCAGCAATTGGGACTACAGGTGCCTGCCATCACGCCCGGCTAATTTTTTTGTATCTTTAGTAGAGACGGGGTTTCACCATGTTAGCCAGGATGGTCTCAATCTCCTGACCTCATGATCTGCCCACCTCGGCCTCCCAAAGTGCTGGGATTACAGGCGAGAGCCACTACGCCCAGCCAACAATGCATCTTAAAGAACTAGAAAAGGAATAGCAAACTAAACCCAAAATTAGCAGAAGAAAAGAAACGATAAAGAGCAGAGCAGAAATAAATGAAACTGAAATGAAGAAAACAATTCAAAAAGGTCAATGAAACAAGTTGTTTTTTTGAAAAGTTAAACAGTATTGACAAACATTTAGCCAGATTACAGACTAAGAAGAAAAGAGAGAAGGCAAAAATAAGTAAGATTAGGTTGAAAAAGGACACATTGTAACTGGCACCGAAGAAATTCAAAGGCTCATTATTGGCTCCTATGAGCAGCTGTGTGCTAATACATTGGAAAATCTAGAAGAAGTGAACAAATTGCTAGACATATACAACCTGCAAGATCGAACCAGGAAGAAATCCAAAACTTGAACAGGCCAATAACAAGCAACGAGATAGAAGGTGTGATAAAAAGCCTTTCAGTAATGAAAAGCCAGGGACTTGATGTCTTCACTGATGAATTCTACAAAACATTTTAAAAAGAACTAATACCAATCCTATTCAAACTATTCTGAAAAATAGATGATAAATATTTTTAAACTTATTCTACAAGGCCAGTATTATCCTGACACCAAAACCACACCAAGATACATAAAAAAAAAGAAAGAAAGAAAGAAAGAAAGAAAAAAGAAAGAAAGAAAGAAAGAAAGAAAGAAAGAAAGAAAGAAAGAAAGAAAGAAAGAGACGGACAGAAAGGAAGGAAGGAAGAACGGAAGGAAGGAAGATGGAAGGAAGGAAGGAAGAGAGAGAAGAAAGAAAGAAAAAGAAGAAAGAAAGATAAAAGAAAGGAAAGAAAGAAAGAAAAAGAAAGAAAGAAAGAAAAAGGGAGAGAGAAAGGAAGGAAGGAAAAGATGGGCAAGTAGGAAGGCAGGAACAGGAAGAAAGAAAGAAAACTACAGGCCAATATCATTGATGAATGTAGGTGCAAAAATTCTCAACAGAATAATAGCAAACAAAATTCAATAATACATTAAAAAGATAATTAATCTTGACCAGGTATAATTTACCTCTGATATGTAAGAAAAGTTCAACATATACAAATCAACCCACATGTTAAATCATACCAACAGAATAAAAGATGAAAACCATATGATATTCAATTGACGCTGAAAAAGCATTTAATAAAATTCCACATCCGTTTTATGCCCCGCAAAACTGGGTATAACAGATACATAACTTAACATAATAAAAGTCATATATGACAGATCAACAAGTAGTATCATACAGAAATGGGAGAAAACGAAAGCCTTTCCCCTAATATCTGGAACACAACAAGAATGACTGCTTTCACTACTGTTATTCAACATGATACTGAAAGTCCTGTCTAGAGCAATCAGACAAGAAAAAAATAAAAAGGAATCAAAATTGGAAAGAAATAAGTCAAGTTATACTTGTTTGCTGATGATATTATTTTATATTTGGAAAAACCTAAATACTCCACAAAAAAACTGTTAGAACTGATAAACATATTCAGTTAGTTGCAGCAAATAAAATCAACAAATTGGAAAGAAATAAGTCAAGTTATACTTGTTTGCTGATGATATTATTTTATATTTGGAAAAACCTAAATACTCCACAAAAAAACTGTTAGAACTGATAAACATATTCAGTTAGTTGAAGCAAATAAAATCAACATACACAAATCAGTAGCATTTCTATACGTACACGTTGAATGATCTGAAAAAGAAATAAAAGTTAGTCCTATTTAAAATAGTCACAAAAAACTAAATACCTAAGAATTAACCAAAGAAATGAAATATCTTTATAATGAAAACTATAAAACACTGATGACAGATATTGTAGAGAACACAGAAAAATGAAAAAATATTCCATGTTCATGGATTGAAAGAACTATGTTGTTAAAATGTCCATATTATCCAAAAAGATATACAGATTCAATGCACTCCCTATCAAAATACCAATTACATTCTCCACAGAAATAGAAAAAAAAATCCTTAAATTTATATGGAACCCCAGAAACCCAGAATAGCCAAAGCCATCTTAAATGAATTGCACAATACTTGAGGAATCACATTACCTGACTTCAATTTATTCTACAGAGCCAAAACAGTATCTACTGGCGTAAAAACAGACACATAGGCCAATGGATCAGAATAGATCATACAAACCCATGCACCTACAGTGAATTCATTTTCGACAAAGGTGCCAACAGCATACACTGGGGAAAAGATGGTCTCTTCAGTAAATGGTGCTTGGAAATTTATATGCAAAAGAATGAAAATAGACCTCCTATCTCTCATCATAAACAAAAATCAACCAAAAATGTATTAAAGGCTTAAATCTAGTACTTCAAACCATGAAACCACTGTAAGAAAACATTGCAAAAACTCTCCAGGATTTTGGCCTGGGGAAAAAATTCTTGGGTAATACTCCAAAAGAACAGCCAACTGAAGAAAAAATTGAGAAATGGGATCACATCAAGTTAACAAGCTTATGCCCAGCAAAAGAAATAATCAAAAAGTAAAATGAAAACCCATAGAATGGGAGAGAATGTTTTTAAACTACCCATTTGACAAGGGATTAATAAACAGAATACAAAAGAAACTTAAACAACTTTATAGGAGAAAAAATCTAATAATTCAATCAAAAATGGGCAAGCTATTTGAATTAGATATTTCTCAAAAGACAAACAGATGGAAAACAGGCATACGAAAAGGTGCATTGATCATTAGAAAAATGCAGATCAAAACTACAGTGAGATGTCATCTCATCCAAGTTAAAATGACTTATATCCAAAAGATAGGCAATAACAAATGCTGGTGAAGATGTGAAGAAAAGGTAACCATTTGATGCTGTTGGTGGAAATGTAAGTTATTGCAACCACTATGGAGAAAAGCTTGGAGATTTCCTTCTCAAAAAACTAAAAACAGAGCAACCATATGATCTAGCAATCCCATTGCTGGGTATATACTCATTAGAAAATAAATCAGTATATTGAAGAGCTATCCCCACTCCCATGTTTGTTGCAGCACTGTTCACAATAACCAAGATTTGGAAGCAAGCTAAGTGACCAGCAACAAATGAATGGATAAAGAAAATGTTATACCTATATACACTGGAGTACTATTTAGTAACAAAAAGGAATGAGATCCTGACATTTGCACCAACATGGATGAAACTGGAGGTGCATTATATGAAGTGAAATAAGCAAGACACAGAAAGACAAGCATCACATATTCTCACTTATTTGTGGAATCTAAAAATCAAAACAATTAAATTCTTGGAGACAGAGAGCAGAAGGATAGTTACTGGAGACTGGGAAGGGTAATTGTAGGTTGGAGTGGAGTGGCAGGGATAGTTAAGGGGCACAAATAATCAGTGAGAATAAGACCTATTATTTGATAGCACAACAGGATGATATAGTCAATATTGATGTAATTATACATTTAAAAATAACTAAAAGAATAATTAGAGTGGTTGTAACAGAAAGGATTAATACTTGAAGGGATAAACACCCCATTTTCCATGATGTGATTACTATGCATTGGTTACCAATATAAATCATCTCATGTATCTCATAAATATATGCACTTACTATGTACCCACAAAAATTAAAAACAAAAACCTCCATATTATAACCAACTCTGTTTTTTGGGGGAGAATGCATTTTGTTTATATCCAACATTTTTTTATAGATATCTATGTATAATTTACACATTCTGGATACAAACTTACTACAAAGAAGTAGTAAGTTACGTATGTGGGGAATTGTCTTTCTCTTTTTTTTTTTTGTCTTTTTTTTTAATTTATTTATTATTATTATACTTTAAGTTGTAGGGTACATGTGCATAACGTGCAGGTTTGTTACATATGTATACTTGTGCCATGTTGGTGTGGTGCACCCATCAACTCGTCATTTACATCAGGTATAACTCCCAATGCAATCCCTCCCCCCTCCCCCCTCCCCATGATAGGCCCCGGTGTGTGATGTTCCCCTTCCTGAGTCCAAGTGATCTCATTGTTCAGTTCCCACCTATGAGTGAGAACATGCGGTGTTTGGTTTTCTGTTCTTGTGATAGTTTGCTAAGAATGATGGTTTCCAGCTGCATCCGATAACTTACATAGTACAATTCAATCTTCTACCTAAAATATGTGGTTGGCTCTTTTTCTTCTGTGAAGAAGTCATTCTATACTCAAACAATATTCTTCAATATAAATTACTGACCTCAAAAAAGGTGCCTACATTGTGGAAGACACTGTCCTAAGAAATCTGTAAATAACTAGTTTAGTGCAGACAGTCTAGATCTAGATTTTATGTTGCTATTTACATTGAAACCTTTAAATAATAGATAATTCATATTTTGTTATATAGTCTCAACTACATTTCTGTGCAATTTGTATTTCTTTACAGATAACACATTTATTCATGGCCATTTATTGAAGAATCAAATCTTTTTCTAATCAGCCTCCAATGACACCTTTATTCTATCAATTATTATTATATTATTTAATCAATTTCTTGACTTTCAATTTTTTCATTAGTCTATTCATTTCTCTGAAACTATCAGCATATCTTAATTACTGTTGTTTATATTGAGTCTTGATAATTGGTAGATAAATTCTCTTATCTTTTCTTGGCTGTCAGTTCATCTTGGCAATGTTAAATGTGTTATACAATGTTTTGTTATTCAATGTGAAAATATCAAATAAAATTTTGATTGAAATTTTACTAAATTAGCACATTTGCATGATTGAGTTTTCTAGGCCATGAACATAATGCATACTTCCATCTATCACTTCCATAATTTCTCTTAATAATATTTTATAATTTATTGTTACAATTCTGTGGAGTTTTGTGTTATGTTGTTTTTAATACTTATTACTACATATTTTAATTTCCAATACTATTAAAAATTCCAAAATGATGAATAAAATAGCGAAAATAGAAACACTTTTCCCATAATTTTATGGAGAATGCATTTGAAGTTTCACAAACATGGTATATCTTATAATTATTTATGAAGTTGTGCATTTCTCTCAATATTCTATATATGTCTGTATCATTGTCTTGTGAATCTTTTTTGTTTGTTTGTTTTTGAGACAGAGTCTCACTCTGTCACGCAGACTGGAGTGCAACGGTGCTATCTCGGCTCACTGCAACCTCCGCCTCCCTGGTTCAAGTGATTCTCCTGCCTCAGTCTCCCAAGTAGATGGGATTACAGGCATCTACCAGTACGACCAGCTAATTTTTATGTGTTTAGCAGAGATGAGATTTCACCATGTTGGCCAGGCTGGTCACAAACTCTTGACCTCAGGTGATCCCCACTTGGCCTCCCAAAGGTTCTGGGATTATAGGTGTGAGCCACTGCTCCAGGCCCCAGGAATCTTTTAATATTTAATCATATATACTTTATTTCTTGGATGATATTTTTTACTATTATTTAAAATTTTATAGTCTTGTTTAAATTATTAAATTAATCTTAAGAATGTTATATAGTCTTCTTTACTTACATTATTAAATTCAGCTTGATAAATATTTTATGATAGAATTTTTGCATTTGTATACTTGTGTGTGAAATTAGCATCTAATTTCTCCTTTCTTGAAAACTCCTTTCAGTATCAAAGATATACTAGAATATTTTTAAAAATCTTAGTTGAAATAATTTGAGTTAAGTTGGCTTTACTTAGCCACATTCAATGTTTGTCAACATTTAGCTATTAGGTTATTTAGTGTTGAGGTTTCTTTGTGAGAATGTTCTAATCATTGATTACATATGTTCAGTAAATATATACGTATTCAAATGTTCTATTTCTAGCTGGGTCAAATTATGTGACATTTTTCAAAGAAATTTCTGAATTTTTAAAATAAAAAGTTCCTATTTGGTTGGAGAATGTTGATTTTGTTCTCTTGGTAAATTTTAGTGATATCCATAGGACATATTCCTAAGCTTCACACTCCTTTTTCTATTCTTAATTTTGATAAATTATGTATGATTTTTGGTGGATAGATTCCTCAGTTGTTTTGTACAGTGTTACATATGTGTCAATTAGATCATGTTTTCTCCTCAAAATTGTCCAAGTCAAACTGAAATTTTGTCCATTGTTTTCACACACAGTGACTGAGAATTGTTTTGCATTTGCCTAGTATAACAAAGGGTTTGCTCCAATCGGTAGTTCAGTGAAATTTTGCACATCAATAGCAGTTTGCTGTTGTTTGTTGCTAGTCTTAATCTCCCATCTGCACCAAGGAATGAGCAACTAAGATCTCTTATTAGCTTGCTCAGATGCTATGCAGGAGGAACAGAGAGGTGGATTAGGCTTAAAAGCTGTATAAATCTTATTAAAAAGTCAGGAAACAACAGATGCTGGTGAGGTGGAGAAATAGAAATGATTTTACACTGTTGGTGGGAGTGTAAATTAGTTCAACCATTGTGGAAGCCAGTGTGGCAAATCTTCAAGGATCTAGAACCAGAAATACCATTTGACACAGCAATCACATTACTGGGTATATACCCAAAGGATTATAAATTATTCTTCTATAAAGACACATGCACACATATGTTTATTACAGCACTATTTACAAGAGCAAAGACTTGGAACCAACCCAAATGCCCATCACTGATGGACGACTGGATGAAGAAAATGTGGCACTTATATACCATGGAATAATATGCAGCCATAAAAAAGAATGAGTTCATGTCCTTTGCAGGGACATGGATGAAGCTGGAAGCCATCTTTCTCAGCAAACTAACACAGGAAGACAAAACCAAACACTGCATGTTCTCATCCATAAGTGGGAGCTGAACAACGAGAATACATGAACATGGAGAGAGGAACATCACATACCGCGCCTGTCGGGGGTGGTGGGGCAAGGGGAGGGAGAGCATCAGTAAAAATACCTAAATGCATGCGGGCCTTAAAACCTAGATGATGGGTTGATAGGTACAGGAAAACACCTTGGCACACGTATACCTGTGCAACAAACATGCACGTTCTGTAACCCAGAACTTAAAATAATTTTTTAAAAAGCTGTAGAAATCAACGTAAGAAATGAGTCATACTATTATTACAATTACATAGAAAAATAGCCATCCCCTGTTCCTCTAGTTATGGTATAGTCAGCATAATCACCAAACTAGGTGCATAACATTAGTCAATTTTTTTCTCTATCCTTCCATTACTACTGGTTTCGCCTACACAATTTTTGTTTAACCAAGATTGTGTGTCTGTGTGTGTGTGTGTACCCATGCTGTTTCCCATTTTCTAATCTAACAGTCTTTAGCCAGCATCAGTGCACTATTCCTATCTCTTCCAAGTCTCCAATCTTCTAGAGAGTCTGAGTATATAATCTTAATGAGATTAAACATCCATTCTTTTGTGAAGCCAGGAAATGAATGCTTGTATGTTCTACAATGTTAATTTGGTACATGCCTCACATTTGGTAGATTATAAACTTCATGACAAATCTACAGCATTTGCACCATTTTATAGTACTGTAGCTAATGACTTAAATACAGTAAAATCTGTAATATTTCTGAGTCTAGTAGAAACAGGAACATAGCAATTATTTAACATTGTATTTGAAAGAATAAAAGGAAATACTTATAAAATAAAAATGTATTTAAATTTACTTTGAAAGCTCATTGCACTGAAGCTATTTCCAATTCATTCTGAGGATATGCACGAATTTCATTTAACTTTAATTCCCTATTTTGGTACATTCAATACTACCCTTGAAGGAGCGAAACTGTTTTGGTTCCTGCCCAAGCTCACAGGGAAAACACTCTCCCCAAGAAGGAGGAGGGTGTTGCCTGGGAGCCAGACTTTTGGAGAGGAGGCAGCTCCCAGCCTGCTGAGTCAGGGCTATTTGACATGTGTTCTCCCAGCTGGGCAGGACTGAAAGTCTTGAACTGTAAGCCTGTGAACTGTGGAGAAGCAGCCAATCTTCCTACCTGGGACTGAGGGGATCCCAGCTGGGCACTCTGGGTCAATCTTGTGCCAAAACCCCAGCCATTCACTTTGGCCTGCTGGCAATGACACAGGTAGCCGAGGATAAAGGATCTCCGTGCCAGGAGCCAACCTGGTCTTCCTGAGGGGCAGTGCCCCATTGAAGAGAGAAGTGTCTGAATAAAGTTCCTTGTAGGTTCTCTGTAAAAAAAATAATAATAATAAGAATTCCCTCACACTTGCAATTCTTAGGCAAATGTACAAAACTTTAGCATCTCCTTAGAATGGGAGAGTTTTGCAACGTTTTATTGCCAATCTCTCATATTTTACTATTTATATGTTACTTATCCTTGGGCTTTGCCTTGCAGCTTGAGCAAATGCCATTTTATGTAGTCGTAAAAGATAATTGTACTCACAAGACCTCAGCGAGTATTAAACATCAACTTTTTATGTTAATTCCGCAGATACTCACTCATATTTTCAAGCAACTAAAAAAAAATAAGAATTTAGATTTAAATAAAAATTTAGATTTAAGTAAGAAATTAATAATTTCTTTAGGCTTTTTTTTTTTTTTTTTTTTTTTTGGAGAAATACTTAGGTTGCCAAATTAAACTCTTGAGATTCCATGATAAAAACCACATATGTGATAATGTCACAAAGGTTTGGAAAATACTGTTTAAAAATACATTATTTTAACTATGAAAATAAATTATTTACTTTACATTGAATATCAAACAAAAAAATACCATACCTGAATGCAAGGGTTTTAAAATACTTTCAACGATTTTAAAGCCAGGATTGGAATCAGAGAAGGGATCAAAGAGCTATCGCTTTCAGCAAGTCTGGTTCCACGTAGTTTTGGAACAAAAGGAGGCAGCCCTAATCTATATAAGCTGGGAAGGTGGGCAATATTTATATCTACAGAAGCCTCCTAACTTCACAAAATGATTGTGCTTATTCTCTGGAATATAAGATATTATGTCTCAATAGATATAACTCCATAGTAAACATACTAATATATTATTGAATTTTTTGTACAAATTGGTTTTGCTTTACATATGTGTGTATGCCCTAAAACATGATTGCTTCATTCATTTATAAGTGCTTGGAGGATAAAATTTAGAAGCTTTAAAGTCCAGAAATATGTCTCAACGTATGATAATAATTGTTATTAACAATAAATAGTAATCCTGATTTTGAAAGAAAGTCTCATAGACTCTTATTGTCTTTTTGGTTTTGACTCAAAACGGCAGAAATTTGTTTTCTTGCACTTCTAGAGGCTAGAAATGAAAGGTGGAATTGTCAGCAGGTGTGTGCTCTCTCTCAAGCGTCCAGGGGATAATCTTTTTTGCCTCTTCTTAGCTCCAGGTGATTGTCAGAATCTTTGGTGCTCCCTCATAGGTGTATAAGGACTTACATAGATTAATAAAGAACTACAGATGGTAGATTTATAGGTTTAGAGCTGCATCACTCCAATCTCTGACTCATCATCATATATGTTTACTCTGTGCATCTGTGTAAGACTTGACACGACATTCTCCTTGCTGTGTTTCTCTGGTTTTCTTCTTTTTAAAATAATTAATTTACAATTAATATTTGTATATAATTATGGGGTACAATGTAATATGTTGATATATGTGTATATTGTAGAAATAATAAGCCAATTATCTTAACCATAATTGCACCTACCTATTTTTTGGGTGAATGTATTTTAAATATACTCTTTTAGAGATTTTGAAATACACAATATTATTATTATTAACTATGCACACCATGCTGTGCAATAAATCACCAAAATTTATTTTTTCTGAACAACTGAAACTTCATATCCTTCAAACAACATCTCTTCTTGCCTTAGTTCTGGTAACCACCATTCTACTCATGTATCTGTGAGTTTAACTTTTTTAGATTCCACATATAACTGAAATTATGTATTATTTTTCCTTCCTTGTTAGGCTTATTTCATCTTGCATAATGTCCTCCAGGTTCACTCATGTTTTTGCATATAGCAGAATGTCTCTTTTTGAAGGGGATATGTTACATAACAATACATTACAGTATACATAATATTACATATATATTATTTATCTATTCATCTATCAGTGACCACTTAACTTGTCCATATTTAGGTTATTGTGCATAGTGCTGCAATGGATGTGAGAGTGCAGATAACTCTTTGAAATACTGGCTTCAATTCCTTTGTATATATACCCCAAAGTGGAACCTCTATTCTGGTGTTTGTTTGTTTGTTTGTTTGTTTGTTTTTAGGTGGAGTCTTGCTCTGTCGCCCTAGCTGGCATGCAGTGGTGTGACCTCTGCTCACTGCAACCTCCACCTTCCGGTTCAAGTGATTCTCCTGACTCAGTCTCCTGAGTAGCTGGGATTACAGGCACACCCCACCACGTCAGGCTAATTTTTGTAGTTTTAGTAGAGAGAGGGTTTTGCTATATTGGCCATGCTGGTCTCAAACTCCTGGCTTCAAGTGATCCGCCCGCCTTGCCTCCCAAAGTCCTGGGATTACAGGTGTGAGCCACTGTGTCTGGCCCATACTGTTGTTTTAAATGGCTGTATTAATTTACATTCCCATTAACAATGTACTAAGGTTTAATTTTCTCCACATCCTCACCAATTGTCCCTTTTTGTCTTTTTGATAATAGCCGTTCAATCTCATGTGAAGTGATATCTCGTTACGTTTTCAATTTCCATTTCTCTGATAGTTGACAGATGTTCAGCACTTTTTCAGATACCTGTTGTCCCCTAGTTGGTCTTCTTTTGAGAATGTTTGGTTCCTTTGCTCATTTTTCAAATGGGTTATTTGTTTTCTTGTAATTGTTGTTTGAGTTCCTTATATAGTTTGAATATTAGCTTTTTATGAGATGTGTAGAGTGCAAATATTACTCCCACTTTATGGATTATCTCTTCACCTTAATTGTTCCCTTTGCTGTGCAAAAGCCTTTTAATTTGATGTAATCCTGTTTATCTATTGCTGCTTTTGTTGCCTATACTTTTGGGGTCTTATTGAAGAAATCATTGCCCACACCAATGTCATGGAGATTTTTTTCTGTTTTATTATAGTAATTTTAGAGTTTCAGATCTTATTTTTAATTGTTTAATTCATTTTGAGGTGATTTTTAAAATGTGGTGTGAGATAACTTCAAATTTCATACTTCTGCATTTCATTACCCAATTTTCTCTATACCATTTATTGAAGAGACTATTCTTTCCTCATTGGGTGTTTTTGCCACTTTTGTCAACAATTATTTGACTATAAATGTGTGGGTATATTTATGGGCTTTCATTGCTGTTCCATTGGTTAGTCTTCCTGGTTTTACATCATTACACGCTGTTTTGATTAAAATAGCCTTATAATATATTTTGAAATGAGGCATTTTAATGCCTCCAGCTTTGTTTTTTCTTTCTTTTTCTTTTTTACTCAATATTTCTTTGGATATTTGGTGTCTTTCATGGTTCCATTTAAATTTTATGATTATTTATTATATTCCTGTGAAAAACAGCATTATCATTTTGATAGAGATTTCATTGACTGTGTAAACTGCCTTGGGTACTATAAATATTTTATCAATACTGATTCTTCCAATCCATTAATAAGGAAAATCTCTCTTTTTTTATTTGTGTTATCATCATTTTTAATCAGTGTTATATAGTTTACAGTATATAGATCTTTCACAATTTTGATTAAAATTACTCCTTTTTTGATAACTTTTAAAAGTAGTATTGTTTTCTTAATTTCATTTGTGAATAGTTCATAGTATGTTGAATCACTACAGACTTTTACATATTGATCTTGTATCCTGATACATTACAGAACTGGTTTATTTCTTCTAACAGTATTTTTGGTGAAGTCTTTAGAGTTTTCTATGTATTAGATTATGTCATCAGCAAACAGAAACAATTTCACTTCTTTTCTATTTGCATTGCATTTTCAAATTTTCTAGCCTAATTGTTCTGGCTAGGTTTTCTAGTGCTTTGCTGAATAGAAGTCGTGAGAGTGGGCATATATGACAAGCCACCAGCTAACATCATACCCAATGGCAAAATTGTTGAAAACTTTTCCTCTAAGATCAGTATCAATTATTGTTTTAAATGCAGTATTGTATACTAAATCAATGTTTGTATGATACACAAACAGTTATGGTTTTAAATGCAGTACTGTAGACTAAATCAGTATTTGTATGATATATGTAAAACATGTATTTTAAAGTATGTTACAATATGAATGTATTTGTTTTAATGCAGTTGCTTGCATATTGACATTGCTTGTTCTTAGGCTATCATGCAACAAAACATTTATTAACATTTCGGACAGGTTCAGCGGTTACTGAAACTGGTGATTTCTAAACTTAAACTGGGGCAAATGGCTACAGTGCAGAGTAATGCCATTCCTGGGCACTGCGAATGCAAGGCTGAAGAATTGACAGCCACCCCTCAGATGCAGGACCAGGTGCAGGGTGGACACTTTCTGGATTTTGTAGTCAGAAAGAGTGTGGACATCTTCCAGCTGCTTGCCTGCGAAGATGAGCCTCTGCTGGTCTGGGGGATGTCTTCTTTATCCTGGATCTTGGTTTCACATTTTCAGTGCTGTCACTGTCCACCTCCAGGGTGATGGTCTTGCCAGTGAGGGTCTTCACAAAGATCTGCACATCACCTCTCAGACAGAGGAGCAGGTGCAGGGTCGACCAGGTGCAACGTCAATATGCTATCACCTCATTAAAGCAAATACATTTATATTGTCAGTATGATTTTGCGCACTTTAACTACACAACTCAATAACATGCCATTCGCAAAAACAAAAACAGGAAAATCTTGTGGGACGGTAGTCTGAAATATCATGCTTCTTATACTGTTATGTTCTCAAATTGAGGCACCACATTTTATGTGGGAAACTAAAAATTTAAAGAAATCAATAGAAGATAATAGAGTTACATTTTTCAGATTCTTCAACATTCACGAAATTTTAGGATTTTCTGTATGATATGAACATTCTGTTTGTTTATAATTGTCACTTTTAATATTTACCTAAATAAACTTATGTAGAATCAGAAATACATACAGATTTACAAATATTACCCAGAAATATGATTATCAATCACAGACTTTCTAGTGGTATTATCATCTGAAAGTCATTATCATAGACTTTACTATTGATAAGCCCCAAAATACAAACTTTTGGAGGCCAGGGAATAGTTCAAATTTCAAAACACTCTATGACTAAGGTCAGTGATGATTTATTAGAATTGCAGTATTATGTCAACTAAAAGAAAGGGCACCTATTCCTTCATTCCCCCAGTCTAATTTCCCAAGAAAATATAAACAAGCTCTACAAGCAACTGTGAATTCACAGTTACTCTCTTTGGACAGCCAGTAGGAGATCAAAGCTCTTTATTTTAACACAGTTGGAGAGAATTAGGAAAGTCTAGAGTGGATTATATGCTAGTTTAAAGTGAGCTATGTGCAAGGAAAAAATACAGTAAGGCACTTTGAACAAAATTCACTGATGTTGCAGGTTAAATATTGCATCTATATTTGGAAGGGGAGAAGATGAAATTTTGAATGTCTTTTTATTCCTGATGAATAAGTCATATGGCAACATTCTCAGGACAAAAAAGTCAATGATAATTTAAAAAGTAGTTGTAGAGAGGCAAATTAATGGTAAGTAAAGAAGGTCAACCCAACCAAAGCAGAGACCAAACAGAATAAAAAGCATAAGGATTCTGAAGTGGAGACAATTAGAGAATCAGTGTCTGTCCTGCATTTAGGAGTGTGAGTGTGATTGTGAATGGGTGTGTATGTGTGTGTCTATTCTTCTGTATGTCATTCATTAAGCCATTATGCTAATAGAGCAAATTGTAGGACAAGAGACAATCTGTTCTCTAAGAACATTTCACCTATCCCAGAGCTTATAAGCTAGTAAGAGTTAACTTTATTTCAAATAATGAGCTACCTGTTACATGGTTGTAACGATGAATGATGAATGTTACTTTTGAAACTGAGAACTTAAAGGGTTATATATACACAAGAATATTTTGTACAATTTGATTTAGATGATAAACATGGATATTGCCAAGATATATGCTATCCAAAGAAAATGATTATTTTTTTTTTCTCTAAGAGTTGGAAAATTAAAAGAAGTTAAAGGTAATATTTGAGCCAAGTCTTGAAATCAAATTGACATTTTCTAGGTATGTTTGAAGATCTTCTTTCTCTACCAAGAAAACTATTGAGTTCAGGTACATAAGACCTCTTCAGCTCTCCCACTACTTCACCTTAGCCACTTCAATTTTTAGCCATACTCTCCCTCTCTCTGCAATTACAATGTCAAACTTTCTTTATTGTCCCCAAGATTCTCAGCTTTCCTGCACTCTCAATATCAGTAGATGTTATTTTCTATTTCAGAAAGTGTAGAAGTATTTCAAACACCTCATCTATCCATTAAATCCTTCAAACACACCACAATCTGTTCCCATGCTCTACCTCTCCCATCTTATTAAAAATGCTTTTTATTCCTGATTGGAGACAATTTCTCGGCTGTGATTTACATTTTACTTTCCATTTTCTTCAACTGTTTAAATTATTAATCACAGTTCTCTCTCCTTTATTTTCAACCCTGCTTCCTACTGAGGATTTATCTCGTTAGCATTTAAATATGTTCAAATATACTCTATGTTAAAAAGAAAGTTTTTTTCTGAAACCCACTTGCCCTTGCAGCTATGGCTTTATGTCTGATTAACCCAGTCACATTAAAAAAAAAAAAAAAAAAAAAAAAAGAGAGAGAGAGAGAGAATCTCAGAAGTGATGTCTTCACTTACGGTATCTAATTTCTTATTTTGTAGTTGCTTTTCAAGTCAATTTCATTTGAATTTTGCTACTTAATTCTGTGAAATTGATTGTTGGTAGCAGTAGGGAAAACTCTTTAGTCTTCAACTTTGTTGAAAGTACAACTCTCGTATTTATCTGTGAAAACACTAAAGCATCACCGGGCTCTTTCAAACTTCTGCACATATCCCTTGTTCTACTCTGCTGTGAAATCCCCACTGGTCCTTTAGAATCCAGCAGATTATATTAATATCACAACATTGCCAGAGATTTTTCCAATAAAATGATATAAAGAAGTTTATGTGTATTATAAATACTATTTTAGAACCATTTTTACATGATTTGTTTTACTCTTGACATTCAGATAAAGGATTTTTTTGTTTATATAATATCCAAAACTTTTCCTCAATGTTTTGAAGCTTATCTTTAATCACACATTCATGATTTGTTGAATAAATTAAAATTTGTAGAATTAAAGTTGCTCAGTGTGAATTATGAAATCCACATCAATTTTTATTAAATTTCCGCCTTTTTTCTAAGGGTGAAAGAGAATAAAGAAGGAAAGAGGAAGAGAGAGAAAAGATTAAAAAACACATGTCACTTTTATACAAAGAAAGTACAAATTTTAGAGAAAAATTAGAAAATCTGGGTAATAAACATACAGAAAATGTAAAATACTCAGATTTCACTAGTAAGCAAGCATCTCTTAACAGACTGTAAAAAACACTCATTTTGCTCTAGCAGAGCTATTCTAACCAAAACAGGAGGTTTAGATAAAGCTCAAAACATGTTCAATGTTCCATGATTTTCACTATTCCTTAACATTTTAAAACAACTCCTACTATTTAAAAAGATAATGATTACATTTAAATATTTTTTAAAATAAGATTTTAAAATAAATATTTGCAAAGAAAATTCTACAGTAACATAATAATTTTACCACATAAAAATATTAAATAAATGATCAGATATTTTGGTTTCTATTTATGGGTTTCAAGGGCTTTTTAACATAGTTATATAATAATTCATTTTTTCCCGTTTCTGCACTACTTACAATTATTTCAGATCTTACAAAGTTGTCTTAAGTACCGACGTTCAGGTAATAGATTTGAAGAAAAATTATTTATAATGATACTTATACAAGGTATCATTTAATTAGCTCTTAATATATTCAAAGCACTTGGCACACTGCGTGGAATTATCTCATTTGTTCTTCACATCGAATATGGTTTTTATCTTAGTGTTTTCATATTATAAAAGTAAAAGAGTTAAATGACTCACTGAGTTTATCAAGTGGGGAGGAGGGTTTTGAACCAAGTGTTATGTGAGTCTGAAGCATAGGCATTTACACACCAAGTGAAATGTTCTTCCTCTCTGGGTTGCCCTCCTTGATACTATGCATGGTGATTAATGTGGTGAGTTTATTTAGTAAAGTTGTATGACATGGATATAGAAACAATTCAAAATGAATTTGATTTTTAGAGCACTTTTAGATTTGCAGCAAAACTGTAAAGAAGACACAGAGGTGTCTCATATATTCTCTGCATCCCCACCACGTACAGCCTCTTCTATTATCAACATCCCCCAGTAGAGTAGTTCATTTGGAACAGCTGATGATCCTATATTGACACATCATTATCAACCAAAGCTCATAGTTTATATTAGGGTTCACTATTGGTGCAACACATTTTATGGGTTTGTACACATTTAAAATGAGATGTATCCAGCATTACAGAATCATAGATTATTTTCACTGCTCTAAAATTTTCCTGTGTTCTAAGTATTCATCCCTTTGTTTCTCCTAATTTCTCACAACAACTGATCTTTTTACTTTCTCCATAGTTAATGTTTTCCAGAATGCCATATTGTTAGAATTATGTAATGTGTACATTTTTTTATATTGGCATCTTTCACTTAGTGATATATATTTAATTTCCTCCATTTCTTTCTATCACTTGAGAGCTTAGTTTTTGTAGTCCTCAGTAATATTACATTATTTGGATGTATCACAGTTTATATATTCATTAACCTATGGAGAGGCATCTTGGTAACTTCCACGTTTTGGAAACTATGAATAAAGTTATTATAAACATCCGTGTGCAGGTGTTTGTGTGAACATACGTTTCCAGTTCCTTCAGTTAAATATCCAGGAGCATGACTACTAGATGACCTGATAAGAGTATGTTTAGTTTTGTAAAAAAACAGTGTAAATGTCTTCCAGAGTGGCTCTAACATTTGGTATTGCCACTAGAAATGAGAGTTCCTGTTGTTCCATATTCTCGCCAACATTTGGATGTGTCAGTGTTGTGAATTTTGGCTGTTCTGGTATGTAGCGATATCTCATTGTTGGTTTAATTTGCATTTCCTTAGTGATATATGATGTGGAGCATCTGTTCATGTACTTATTTGTAATGTGTACATTTTCTTTGGTGTGGTGTCTTCAGTCTTTTGCCCAATTTATGTTCAAGTGTCAATATTTTCACTGAGTCATAACTCAATAATAAATACATTAGTTCTTGATGTATTTTACATACCAGTTCTTTATCAGATATGATATTTTGCAAATATTTTTCCCAGTCTGTGAATTATATTTTCATTCTATTAATAATGTGTTTCAGAGAGCATAATTTTTTTATTTTAATCAAATACACTTGTCTTTTTGTAATGTATTATGCCTTTGGTATCATATCCAAAAATTTATCACCAAACCCAAGATTATTTATATTTCCACTTATGTTACCTTCTAGATGTTTTATAGTTTTTCATTTTGCATTTGGTTTTATAATACATTTTAAGTTAGTTTTGTAAATGGCATAAGATGTGTAATATATATAGAGAGATATATATATATTTTTTGCTTTACACATAAATGTCCCATTTGTTAAAAACACTTTTTTCCATTGTATTACTTTTGTTCTTTTGCCAAAGATCAGTTGACTATATTTATGGATCTATTTCTGGACTTTCCAGTCTGTTCTATTGATATATGTGTCTATTCCTTTGCTAATACTACACTGTCATTGTTAGTGAAATTATAAAGTAAGTCTGGAAATGAGACAGTGTAAGTTCCCCAACTTAGTTCATATTCTTTAATATTGTTTTAACTATTATGGGTCTTATTATCTCTCCATGTGAAGTTTAGATTCAGCTTATTAATATCTGCAAAATAACTTGCTGAGATTTTCATTGAGATTGCATTCAATCTATAGATTAAGTTGAGGAGAACTGGCATCTTGTTAATATGGAGTCTTCTATTCAAAAACACGAAATAGCTTTCCACTTATTTAGCTCTAATTTGGTTTGTTTCATCCACGTTTTGTAGTTTTCTTCATGTACATTTTTATATATTTTGTTAGAATCACGCACAAATATTTCATTTTTGGAAGTGTTAATGTAAACTGTATTTCGTTTTTAACTTCAAATTCCATTTGCTCATTGCTGGTATAGAGGGAATCAACTGTATTTGTGTATTTGTCTTGTACCCTAGTATGATAATTGCTAGTAAGTTATAGGAATTTCTCTCAAATTTTAAATTTCTTTTTAAATAGACAAGCATGTCATCTGTGCACATATACTTCTTTATTTCTTATTTCCAGTCACTATACACTTTTATTTTTTCTTTTCTAGTCACTATACAGTTTGTTTCTCTTCCTTTTCTTATTGCATTCGCTAGGACTTCCAGTATTATGTTGCAAAAGCATGGCAAGAAGAAAGCATCTTTGCCTTGTTTCTAATCTTCCAGGGAAAGTTTCTAATTTATCACAATTAAGTATGATGTTAGCTGTAGGTATTTTGTATATATTCCTTATCAAGTTGAGGAAGTTCATCTCTATTCTTTTGTTGTTGTTGTTGTTGTTGTTGTTTGTTTGTTACAGACAGAGTCTCGCTCTGTCGCCCAGGCTGGAGTGCAGTAGCACGATCTTAGCCCATCGCAAGTTCCACCTCTGGGTTCACGCCATTCTCCTGCCTCAACCTCCCGAGGAGCTGGGACTACAGGCACCCGCCACCACGCCCGGCTAATTTTTTGTATTTTTAGTAGAGACGGAGGTTTCACCGTGTTAGCCAGGATGGTCTTGATCTCCTGACCTTGTGATCCTCCCACTTCAGCTTCCCAAAGTGCTGGGATTACAGGCGTAAGCCACCGCACTCGGCCCATTTTTTTATTGTTATTTTGAGTGAACGTTAATTGGTTTTGTTGCTCTTTTCAAAAAAAAAGATAAATACAAAAAAAGTTTTTTGTTGTTGGTTTTTATTGTTCTTTATTGATTTTCTGTTTTCAATCTCATAGTCTATTACTCTAATTTTTTTTATTTTCTCTGATTGTTTTGTATTTAATTTACTCTTTTTCTAGTTTCCTAAGGTAGAAGCTTAGACTAAAGATTTTTGTTGTTTTTTATTTCTTTTCTAATATATGCTTTTAATGCTATACATGTTCAGCTATGTTTCTATTATTGATTTTTAGGTTAATTCTATTGTTGTTTGAGAACAGACATTGTATGATTTATATTATTTAATGTGTATTTTATGGCCCAGCATATGGTCTATGTTTTATGTAAGCTAAAGAATGATGTGTATTCTGAGGTTATTGAATAAAGTATTCTATAGTTATCGATTATTACCAATTAATTGATGGTGATTTTGAGTTTAACTATGTCCTTCCTGATATTCTGCCTCTTGGATGTGACCACGCCTAATAGTTGTTTAAATCTCCAACTATGATAGTGAATTTTATTTCTCCTTGCAGTTCCATTAATTTTTTCCTCATGTTTTTTGTTAGTGTTTCTAGGTGCAGGTATTTTAAGGAATGTTATGGCTTTTTGGAGAATTGACTTCTTTATCACTATGCAGTGTCCTTTTTACCTCTGATAACATGGGAGTTATTTTTAAAAAATGAATTATTGTGTTTTTAGCATTCTTTAATTTATGAACACGTTATCTTACTTTACCAATCAAATTCATATGAAAAACACAATCATCTCGATCAGCATAATTTCACAGTGGAACAGATTTAACACCACTGGTAGCTCTGGAAATAATTTTAAAAACACAAATTTTCCTTATTCTTTTTATTTCAACAAAAACTAGATAGACCTTCTTAACATAGCAACCATAGGCCACTGTGGAAAGCAGTTTGAAGATTTCTCAAATGATTTAAAAGAGAACTACCATTTGATCCAGCAATCTCATTGCTGGGTAGATATCCAAAAGAAAATAAATCATTCTACCAAAAGGCATATACACTTGTATCTTCATTTCAGTGCTATTCACAATAGCAAAGATGTGAAATCAACTTAGGTGCCCAGTAATTTTAGATTGGATAAATAAAATATTGCACATATACACCACCTGATACCATGTTGCCATAAAAAAGAAAGAAATCGTGTTTTTTTGTTTTTTGTTTTTTGTTTTTTTTTGCAGCATGAATATGCTGGAGGTCATTATCCTAAGCAAATTAACATAGGAAGAGAAAACCAAATACCACATGTTCTCACTTCTACATGGGAGCTAAGTATTAGGTACTCATGGAAATAAAGATGGCAACAATAAACACTGGGGACTACTAGAAGGGAGAGGAAAGGAGGCACAAAAAGGATTGCAAAACTAATTGCTGCGCCAGGAACAGTGGCTCACAACTGTAATTCCAGCATTTTCGGAGGCCTAGACGGGGAAGTCATTTGCATCCAGGAGTTTGAGACCAGCCTAGGCAACATGGTTAAAACCCATCTCTACAAAATAATAGTAATAATAATAATAATAATTTCATTGCTGGGTGTGGTGGAATAACCTGTAGTCCTAACTACTCAAAAGGCTGAGGCAGGAGGATTGCTTGAGCTCAGGAATTCTATGGTGCAGTGAGCAGTGATTGTGCCACTGCTCTCCAGCCTGGGAGACAGAGCAAGACCTAGTGAAAGAAAGCAGAAAGAAAGAAAAAGAAAGAGAGAGAAAGAAAAAGAAAGAGAGAGAAAGAAAAAGAAAAAGAGAGAAAGAAAAAGAAAGAGAAAGAAAGAAAGAAAGAAAGAGGAAGGGAGGAAGGGAAGGAAGGAAGGACGGAAGGAGAAAGAAAGAAAGAAAGAAAGAAAGAAAGAAAGAAAGAAAGAAAGAAAGAAAGAAAGAAAGAAAGAAAGAAAGAAAGAAAGAAGGAAAGAAGGAAAGAAGGAAAGAAGGAAAGAAGGAAAGAAGGAAAGAAAGAAAGAAAGAGAAAGAAAGAAAAGAAAGAAGGGAGGGAGGGAGAGAGGGAGGGAGGGAGGGAGGAAAGGAAAGAAGAGAGGGAGGAAGAAAAGGAAAGAAGAGAGGGAGAGAGGGAGGAAGAAAAGGAAAGAAGAGAGGAAGAGAGGAAGGAAGGAAGGAAGGAATGAAGGAAGGGGAGAGGGAGGGAGGGAGGGAGGGAGGGAGGAAGGAAGGAAGGAAGGAAGGAAGGAAGGAAGGAAGGAAGGAAGGAAGGAAGGGAAAAAAAGTACTATTGGATACTATGCTCACTTCCCAGGTGATAGGTTCAATCGTATCTCAAACATTAGCACAAAACAATATACGTATGTAACAAATCTGCACAGGTAACCTCTAAATCTAAAATAAAAGTTGAAATTATAAAAATTAAGTAAATAAACAAATATAAAAATCAATATGATATCCAGAATAAAAACCACAATTGAGTTTTAAATCTTCAGGTATTATGCAAACATACTTTTTGAGATCGAAATCACCAGGCATATCCTATAGGTTGTCTACCAGCTGACTTCCAAGTATAATATTATTTGTAGGAAATAATGAGGAAGTGAATCACACGTTAAAATATCTTCAGGAGTTGAAGATATTAGATCTTCAACATAACCTAAAATATACAATCATAGTAGAATCGTACTTACTAAATGGAAAATTCTGATTAGGCATTCTGCATTTTAATTCTATTAAAAATGTCAAATGATTTAGTCAAAGTTTAGTGGCTAGTATGTGAGATCATATAGGTATTATACCTTTTGCAAACTGCAAATTTATTCTTAAACTAAGACTACAGAATATTCATCTCTTCTCATTGTCATGGCAACATTTTTTATATCGTGGAGGGAATACATGCTGAATTGAATAACAAATCTTGCCAGTAATTTTCTTTAAAAGAATAGCATATTAATTATATTTTGCATTTGAAAATTAATTTTTAAGAATATTCTGTATATTCAATGTAATGTAATATAATTGGGTAGATACATTTTTTCAAATTATAAAGCAAGTAATTTTAAATTGACTGTCTTTTATAAGTGAAACTTTTGGATGGTGATATATCTACTTTAAAAGAATGAGAGTAGCTTGTTTTCTTTAATCAGAGTTTTTCAACAATTGCAGTTTAGATTTGTCTGTATAGTGACCATAAATCATATACAGATTAACATTAATGAAATTTTGTAATTGAAATAAATGTTAATTGGACATTATAATTCCCATTAACCTTTTACTGCCTTTTAAATACTTCTTCACCAATTTCTAGCATTTTTAGTCAATGATAACTCTTTCCACATAATTTACTAATTTATTCTTCTAATTATATCTTTAACTGTGAAGATAGTTCTGTAAGATACCTCAAGACTGCTTGATACAAATTTGTCTCAAATTCGTAAAAATGTGGAGTCTGACAGTTAGTAGTAGGTAAGTGTCTAAGATTTTAAAAAACCATACACTGACAAGGTTTAACAAATAAAACAAATAAAATGTTTAGTTAATTATTTTTTGTTTTAAAAGCAATTTGAAGTTTTTTCAATCTCTGCAACATCTAGAACATTTTCAATAAATCATTGACTATTCAATTACTAAACTCTTAGCTATTCAAAGAAATCTGAATTATTATTCATCTCTACAAATTCAATTTCTAGCACATTGTTTAGCCTCCAGTAGCAGCTTTATTTTTTTTTTAAATAAAATACATGGAATGACAAACTTTGTTCCTCTAATTTTTTTTTTGTTTTTTCTTTTTAAGATAGGGCCTTGATTTGTCACCCAGGTTAAAGTGCAATGAGATTATCACAGCTCACTGGAACCTCAAACTCCTGGGTGCTAATCCTTCCACCTCAGCTTCTCCAGTAGCTGGGACTAGTTTTTCTCTTTTAATCTTTCTGTAGAGACAGGGTCTCCCTATGTTGTCCAGGCTGATAAACATTTTAAAACTATGTATTTTCTTTTCTAATTTGAAAATTATATTTTATATAGGATACATGTGTTAGTCCATTCTCATGCTGCTATGAAGAAATATCCAAGACTGGGTAATTTATAAAGAAAAGAGGTTAAATCGACTCACAGTTCCGCATGGCTGTGGGAGGCCTCAGGAAACTTACAATCACGGTGGAAAGCACCTCTTCACAGGACAGCAGGATAGAGAATGAGTGCTAGCAGGGGAAATGCTAGACACTTAGAAAACCAACAGATCTCACGATAACTCACTCACTATCATGAGAACAGCACAGGAAAAACTGCTCCCATAATTTAATTACCTCACACCAGGTTCTTCCCTTAATACCTGGGGATTACAATTTGAGATGAGATCTGGCTGGGGGCACCAAACTAAATGATAGAAATATGTGATTAAATATATATGGTATCTTAATAAACTCAAACAATAGAATGATCCATAAAAATGTTATTCACTCTAGTATTTTTAATTTTGCTCCTTCTCATTAGTAGAATTTGCATCCCCACTCCCTGCTTAATAATAATAATAATATAATATATATAATTTACCATATTATCTCTAACAAGTTGAGTTTCTTCATGATTTAGGAACCCAAATATTCCTAGCACACCCAAATCATAAACTCAATAAACTAATATCTATTTAATTTCTTCAAGGTTGCCATGTCTAGAGGAAGAACAGAAAAAACATTGTAAGTTTTAACTACATTTGTTAATCCAATTTTTCTGGAAATATTAAATTAATAATTAATTGATTAATGAAAAATGGCTAAAGAGGTAAACTGGTAAAAGAAGAAGAAAAAGGAATAAATAAACAAATAAAGATTTCTAGGAATTGGAAAAACAGGTATATTGGGTACAACAGATGATATGAGAAAAATCTGACAGCAGAGCAGTAATGCTATGACTTTTACTATATGTCCACCACAGACTTTTTTAAACCTATACAGTACATAGTCTCCGAGTCTACATTTAGCATAAGAAAAACAATTCTGGTAAAACTGAAATGCAAATACTGTCAAACAGGAGAAAACCAACTGTCCACTATTGATGCACTTTGACTAGGTAGACTGAAAAATAGACCCATTAGAAAGACACACAGCATGTGTTCAGCATTCTTTAATGTCATGGTCAGTCAGATGTGAGTACACATGGAGACAGGGAAGAGGCTCAGGAAAACAAAGTTCATTATACTCACAAGTCCAAGAAACAGAAAGCATGGCATACCACACAGTAAAAATTACTCAAGGCAAACACTCTGGCTGTCAGCCGTGGAAGTGGAAGGGGAGAGCACTTCCCAGAGAACTTTACAATGGTTTTCAAGGGAAAGGCATGGCACAGCAAACAGTTTAGGACTAGCTAATTTGTCTAATATTGGCCGTCTGTAAGCTATAGGGATGGTTTCTAGTTACCTGGTACCTTACCCTGTGATGATTAAGAGAGAGGAATATTGTCTACTTGGGAATAAGGGCCAGATAGAGAAGATATGGGTCCGGATTGGTTACTTGGCATATCAAAGGCAAGCTCCTGTTGAGCCCTTTGCTGTCTCTGATAATTAGCTAGCTCTGGCGGGAGCAGCTTTTCTTCTCAGTGAGAACTGTTTAGAGGGAGGAACACTGCCACCAGGAGACACAACAATGATTCCATTAAGATGGAAGTTAAGATTGCCACCTGGACACTTTGGGCTCCTCCTATCTTTGAGTCAACAGGCTAAGAAGGGAGTTACAGTGTTGGCTTGGGTGATCAACCCTGACTATCAAGATGAGATCAATCTAGTACTCCACAATGGAGGTAAGGAAGAGTATGCATGGAATACAGGAGATCTATTAGAACATCTCTTAGAATTACCATGCCCTGAGATTAAGGTCAATGGGAAACTACAACAGCCCAATCCAGGCAGGACTACAAATGGCCCAGGCCCCTCAGGAATGAGGGTGTGAGTCAATCCACAGGGAACAAAACCGTGACTTGCTGAGGTGCTTGCTGAAGGCAAAGGGAATACAGAATTGGTACTAGAAAAAAGTAGTCATCAATACCAGCTATGACCATGTGACCAGCTGCAGAAGAGGGACTGTAATTGTCATGAGTATCTCCGCCTTCTTTTGCTAAAAACATGTTTGTGTGTGTATACACTTTTACTAAGAAAATATCTTAATTTTATTTCCTTTTCCTTTATCATGTGACGTAAGATTTACTGACTGCATATCAGCATTTAAGTACTATTAACGTTAAGTAATAATATTTGGGTTGGGGATTGGTGCGTTTCCCTATGAAGGATAGTTGAATTATGTTCAGTGTAATTATGACCTTTCTATTGTCTTTCTTTGAAGATTATGTATGATCTCAGGAGATGTGTTTGGGTTCAAGTTGACAAGGGGTGGATTTGTGATGGTTAATACTGAGTGTCAACTTGATTGGACTGAAGGATACAAATTATTGATCTTGGGTGTGTCTGTGAGTGTGTTACTAAAAGAGATTAACATTTGAGTCAGTGGCTAGGGAAGGTAGATCCACCCTTAATCTGAGTGGGCACCATCTAAACAGCTGCCAGCAAATATAAAGCAGCAGAAAAAATGTGAAAAAGAGAGACTGGCCTAGCCTCCCAGCCTACATCTTTCTCCCGTGCTGGACGCTTCCTGCCCTTGAACATTGGACTCCAAGTTCTTCAGTTTTGGGACTTGGACTGGCTCTCCTTGCTCCTCAGCTTGCTGATGGCCTATTGTGGGACCTCGTGATTGTGTAAATTAATACTTAATGAACCCCCCTGTGTATGTAGATATCCTATTAGTTCTATCCCTCTAGAGAACCCTGACTAATACAGCGTGTATTCCTAACTGCCTTTTTCAGACAAGCAAATAGACTTCAATGAGGTTAAATAACTTACTGTAGGTTATATGCCTAACAATAAAGGATGATAAGACTTTAACTCAGGAGTCTTTATTATAAATTCTGTATATTTTCTAAATTCCATCATCTTCATGTTTAGGCCAGAAGCTGCTATAAATCATGTACTTTTAGACTGTATTTTTTCTTTCTAGTTGCAAGGATATTGAACTAGAATATCACATCCCAACTCCGATGTCACTTTTAGTGTGTATGTATAAAAGTTTATTCATTTAATTAAAATCCTTGTGTCAAAAAAGATGTAAACACATCATAATATGCAGAAAATTTAAAAATATAAACAATAGATCATAGTATTAGTTAGCATACAAAGGAGTGGCTCCAGTAATTTCAGAAACCATAGACTTCTTATAAAATGTTATCGCCAGAAATAGAGAAATGCCTTAAAGGAAAAATGAGCAATTTATACAGAGAAAATAAAAATAATATGTTCTTAATAACATGTCTCATCTAAGTTCATAAATCAAAGTAAACAGAACTAGAGATAGGAATTGACAAGAACAAACCACAGTTGATATTTTGAAAACCCTTTTCTCAGGAATTGTCAAAACAATAGATAAAAATAAGCAACAGCAATATCAGCACATGACCAAATAGATACTTGTTAGAAAAATTACCCATTATTTTCAAGGGAAAAATGTTTGTGTGTCGGATAAACGATGAGTTTTGAATTAAGTTAATACAATTTAAAGAATTAAAAGAGTATGTTTTCTTCCAAAATAGGATGACAATACAACAATAGTAATAAGGTATCTAGGAATTGCAGATATTTCAAAATAGAACCACACACTCAGAAATACTATATGTCTAGTAAAAAATTACTGGAAAAATGAATAAGTATTTTGAACTGAATTATTATGAGAATGGAACATATCCAAATTTGTTAGATGAATCTATAAAGATTCGCTCAGATTCACCTAGAAAGATAATTAAAATTTTACATGTTTCTATGACAATGGACTGTTTAATACTATTTTATTTATTAGTTTAATATTAGTTTATATTAGAATACAAGAAAGAAATAAAATCAATGACTTAAAATTCCTCCTTGAGATGAGAAAAGAAAATCCAATACAAGTAAAAAAAATTTTTTTTAATTAGAACCAAAATAAAATAAAAGAAACACCACAGAAATATCCTCAATGCCAAAAGTTTGTTCTTTGGAAAAATTCATAAAACTGATAAACATTCAGTTAGATTGAATGAATATTACGAGTGCTATAAAGAAAAACAGCAAAGTTTTATATCTTCAGTTTTAAAAAATTACCTCATTTCCTTTTTGAAAATCTCTGGTTTTAGTACTCAAATTAATACATCTAAAGAATCTTGATGACAGATTATTCATTTGTTTTTATTTCCTCAAGTCCCGAGAGTATTACTGTCATCAACTGAAAACAAAGCAAAACCAAAACAGTTGATAGTCCAATAATCTTCAAACATACACAAATGATTAGAAAAATACTGTATACTAGTTGATTTACTGTGTATTATTTTCAGTATATTTATTTTGTGGAATAAATAATTAGGTGCGAACATAAAAAAACTGAGGGAGTGACATTACTATTAGTATATTGGACACACAGATAATTACACGGAATGTCTTATATGAACTCTGTCAAACACAGATTGAAGGATACTTTACTATTAGTTACCAACTTTGAGACGAGAATCACATAGCTGAAATCAGAAACCGGAGATAGTAAGGAAGAATGCCACAATTTAATATAAGAAGCAAGAGATATCAGATATAACAATTCCACAGCAAGTAATGTGTCATATAAACAGATCAAAGAATAGATTTCATGGTACTGAATTACTGGAGAGCTGGAAAGATTAAATATTCTATTTTAAAATTGTAATAGTTGAATTCAAACATTCCAAAAGTGCTAAATTTAAATTGATAAAAATTTATAAAATTTGTTACAAAATTGAGACTTAAGACTAAATCCTTTGTGATTTTTGTGTTTGGAAGGTGGATATTTTCATTTGATTCTTGGATATTATGCATTGAAAAGAGATCCATACCCTTTCCACATTGTTTACTCAAAACTAGTAGTTTCTTGAACAGCCTCCATGGTCCTTGTGATATTATAAACAGTGAAAATACAATGACAAGAAAAATTTTGTGCATTCTGAAGTTTATACATTCCTGCACGCATAATGACATTTAGGTCAATGATAAACCACACATAAAACAGGGGTCTCATATGATTTAGACATACTCTCTTTTAATTCTTTAAATTTCATTGACTTAATTCAATATGCACATTTAATGTTTGACTTAATTCAATATGCAAATTTAATTTTTAGATATGTTTAGATATACCAATAACCACGTTTTAGAATTGCCCACAATATTCAGTGCGGTAACGTGGTGTACAGGTTTGTAGGCTAGGGGGTAATAGGCTATACCATATAGCCTAGATGTGTAGCAGGCCACGTAGTCTAAGTTTGTGTACCACACTCCATGATGTTTGCACAATAATGAAACTCTCTGATGATGCATTTCTCAGATGTAGTCCCAACATTAAATGATGCATTACTGTATTCTAGTATGGGGGACACAGCTGAACAGTACGTAAAACTGTATAAATGTTAGAATGCATGAATCTTAATGATAAAAAATATAAGGAAAGTGAAAAAAATTTAAAATAATTGAAATTATGTAAAGTAAGTGTTTTATCTACAGTGGAATAAAACTAAAAATTAATAACTATTGGAAATTAGGAAGTTTAAATCATAAATGAAAATGAAATAGTACACTATTAATAAACAAGAATCAAATAAGAAATCACAAGAAAAATTGTTCTGAACCAAAAAAAAAAAAAAACGATATTCCAATACTTACAGAATACATCTAAAACAGTGCTTAGAAGCCAATTTCTAGCTGCAATTTCCTGTATCAAAAAGAAGAAATGTCTTAAACAACCTAATTTTTCATTAAAAAACTAGTAAGAATAAGAATAAGAAAACACTATAAGACAAAGCATATAAAAAGAAATAATGAATGTTAGTTTAAAAAATAAAATAAAGGCCGGGCGCGGTGGCTCAAGCCTGTAATCCCAGCACTTTGGGAGGCCGAGACGGGTGGATCACGAGGTCAGAAGATCGAGACCATCCTGGCTAACACGGTGAAACCCCGTCTCTACTAAAAAATACAAAAAACTAGCCGGGCGAGGTGGCGGGCGCCTGTAGTCCCAGCTACTCGGGAGGCTGAGGCAGGAGAATGGCGTGAACCCGGGAGGCGGAGCTTGCAGTGAGCTGAGATCGCGCCACTGCACTCCAGCCTGGGCGACAGAGCGAGACTCCGTCTCAAAAAAAATAAATAAATAAAATAAAATAAAATAAAATAAAATAAAATAAATTACAGAAAACCGATAAAGAAAATCAACAATATCAAAAATTGTTTATTTGAAAGATCAAGAAAACTGGCAAAATTTTATCTTCAAATAGTGAAAAAGGGAGAAGACACAAATTACTAAATCAAGGATAAAAGAAGGGATTTTATTACCAACTTCATAGAAACAAAAAGGATTATAAAGAAACTCTAGAAATAACTGTATGCCAACAAATTAATATATATGAGATGGACTGATTTTATTAAAAAATCAACTATCAAAACTGAAGAAAATATAGAAAAAGTGAAAAGTAAACATATAAGTAGACTGAATTAGGGATTAAAGAACAATGCCCCCAGAGCTCCTTCTACACACACACACACACACACACACACACACACACACACTCTCACAGAAAATCCCTAACCCAGCAGGCTTCGCTGGTGAATTCTCCCAAATATTAAAGAAATATGAACACTACTTCTCTGCAAACTGTTGCAAAAAATACAAGAGTTAACACTTCCAAGCATATTCTATGAGGCTCTTGTTGCCCTGATACCAAAGCCTGACAAAGACATCACAAGAAAAAAAAAGTACAGGCCATTATCTTCATAAATATAGAGAAAAAATACTCAACAAAATATTAAAAAAATCCTGAATCCAGCACCATATAAAAAAGATTATACATTATGTTCAAGTGAGATTTATTTTAGGGAAAAAAGGTTAATTTAATATTAGAAACTCAATCATCCTATACAATAAATGTAGTATAATATAGTAATAAAGCAATGGAAAAAAAACACATGATCATATCACAGTGATGAAAAGGCATTTAAAAAAATCTATATTCATCTTATTATTAAAATATCTAACAATTTGACAATTGAGCAGAATATCCTAACCTTGATAAAGGAAATCTATCAAATATCTACAACTAATATAATAGCTAATGATGAAACATGGAAAGCATTCTCCCTAAGATCCAGGGCAAGACAAACAAATCTGTTCTCACCCCTTCTATTAAACAGTGTCCTGGAGGTTCCAACCAGGAAAAGTAGGCTAAAAAAAATGAAATACAAGACATCCAGATGGTAAAGGAAGACACAAAGCTTCTCCATTCACAGATGACATGATCCTCTATGTTAAAAACAAACACAAAGGAACACACAAAGAAAACCAAAGTGATTGATACTCAACCACAACCCCTGCAACACACAACTGAATTAATAAATGATTTCAGCAAGGACATAGAATCAAAGATTAACATAAAAATCCATTGTATTTCTATCAATGAGCAGTGAACAAACTAGAAATAAAATTAAGGAAACAAGTCTATTTTTTAAAGCATAAAATAATAAAATGCTCAGCAATAAATATAACGAAAGAAGTGCAATACTATACAATAAAGTCTATAAAACATCATCAAAAGAAATTAAAGAACACCTAAATAAATGGAAAAGTACCCCAATTTTGTAAATGGGAAAATATAATATTTTTAAAAAAGTAATATATTCAAAATTATTCACAAATCTGCACTCTAACTATCAAAATAGCAGCTGCCTTTTTGGCAGAAATTGACAGGATAGTCCTGAAATTCATATGAAAATATAAGGCACCATGATTAGCCAAATAAATAATGAAAAGAACAAAACTGAATGACTCACACATCATGATTCCAAAACTTAGCATAGAACTACATTCATCCAGAGAGTGAGAGTGTGGCAATGACATAAATATAGACATATAGACTACTAAAATAGAATTAGGAGTCCAGAAATAAATTTTCGCATGTATCATCTTTGAGTTTTGACAAGAGTACCAGAAAATTTAATAGAGAAAAATGATCTTTCAACAAATTGTGTTGAAATAACCAGATATTCACATGCAAAGAAAAAAGACATTAGAGCCCTACTTTACATGATATATAAACATTTACCCAAAAATAGATAAAATACTTAAAGATAAGAACTAACATCATAAAATATTTTAAATAAAAACACAGGTACTATCGTGTTTTTTTTTTCTCTGTGTTAGACAATGATTTCTTAGATATGACACTAAAATCACAGTCAACAGCAAAAATAGGTAAATTGAACTTCCTGAAAGTTGAACAATCATTTTTGGCTTTTAGGTTCAGGGATACAGGTGAAGGTTTGTTATACAGGTAAACTCATGTGACGGGGGTTTGCTATGGAGATTATTTTATCACCCAGGTGTGATAAAGTCTAATACCTAATTGTTATATATTCTTCTCCTCTCCCTCCTCCTACCCTCTACATTCGAGTAGACCCCAGGGTCTGTTGTTCTCTTATTTGTGCTCATGAGTTCTCATCATTTAGTTCCCACTTGCAAGTGAGAACATGCGGTGTTTGGTTTTCTGCTCCTGCATTAGTTTGCTGAGGATAATATTGATCAATTTTATGCACCAAATATAATCATGAAAATGAAAACTCAGGGAATGGGAGAAAATATTTTCAAATTATATATCTAACAAGAGACTTTTATTCAGAAAATGGAAGAATTCTTGCAACTCAACAATAAAAAGACAACCCAATTTTTAAATTGACAAAATAATATACTAGATATTTCCCCAAGGAAGATGTACAAATGACTAATGAGTACATGCAAAGATGTTCAATATTATTAATTTGGAAAATAGAAATCAAAACCACAATGAGACACTAATTCACACCTAATAGGATGTCTATAATGAAAAAGACAATAGCAAGTTTTGATGATAACGTGGAGAAATTGCAACTCTTGTACGTGTCTGGTTGAAATGTAAAATAGTTCAATTCCGGACTCCAGGTTGGAAGTTTCTCAAAAACAAATTAAGCGTATAATTCCCACATGACCCAGGATTTTCACTGCTGGTTATATCCCCAAGAGAACAGATATGTAAATTCACACACAAACTTGTGATTCATGTTCACAACAGCATTATCCATAATAGCCAAAATTTGCAAATAGTTCACATGTTTATAAATTGATAACTGGAGGACCTATATGTTCTGTACGCACACGATTAAATATTATTTGGCTATGAAAGGAATGAAGTACTGATACATGCCACAAGAAGAACACACCTTGAAAACACTACCCTAAGTGAAAGAAACTAAGCACCAATGTTTATATATTGTAAATCACTTTTATATAAAGTGTACGTAGTGAACAAATTTCTAGACACAGAAAGTAGATTAATATGTGCCATGGGCCCAGGAAGAGGGAAGACATTGAGAGAGACTGTTAATTTTAGGGTAATGAAAATGTTCTGGAATTGGAGAATGATGGTTAGTGGCTCAACAGCTTTGAAAATATGTCAAAAACCACAAAATTGTACACACAATATATTAAAAAATCTGCCTTAGAGAGCATGATGGAATATGGCATCAGATAGGTGTTGTTCACGAATATAAATTATGTAGCTACGAAAAGACTCAGGAAGAGTCCTACTAACAAGACATGCTTCAGATTATATGTTAGTGTATTTTATTGATTTTTAATATTATGAAACACAATAGAAAAAGTAGAAATACAAAATTGTTTAAGTTAGGAGAATTACTCTTTGAAAACTCCTGCCTGTTTAACACTGATAGTTGAATTGAGAACTGTGTTTTATCATCGACCACTTCTGCAGGCGTGAATCTGAAAATGAACTGAAACAGTACTTAGTGGAGAGAAGTAGAGTCAAAGGTGATCTTCAGTAACTTTACCTGACAACAGATACTGAGTTGAAATAAACTTTTAATCTAAAAAAGAGACAAAGAGTGAAAAAATAAAACAACTCATATGAAAAAAACAAGCAAAGCAGAAGAAAGAAACAAAAGAGCAAAGAGAATATGACATTTTTTAAACTAAAAAAGATTTTCTCAGTCAAGTAAAACATCTTAAAAATATCGTTGTATTTTCTTTAGGACTTGGATACTATCAAATATAAAGAGCTAAATACAAAGATTAGTCATCTTTGCATGTACTTATTCTATCAGGAGATAAATTGATGTGTAAAAGTCAAAGGGTAATGTATGCAAAAGTCAGAGGATAGTTTATGCACTTACTAAATAATTACTTACTAATTATCCACTACTGAACAGATGTGTTTTAAGGTAGAAGAAAAACAAGAGAAATAAAATATCTTTATAGAATTTTGTTCTATTTTCCAGTATATAAGCAATATTCATAATAAAAACATGAAATGCATGGCATATTTTGTAGTAGTTAGACTTACAGAGTTAAAAAAAGGAGTGTTGGAGAAGAGACTGTTAGAAAGTCACCGTTTGTATTAGGATCAGGTTTAAAAGGTTTCATTGAGATGAAATTTGAGCAAACATCAAGTATACATATGAAAGAGAATGGGAATCTTTTCAAAATATGGACTTTAATGTGAAACACTGTGAAAAGAGATAAAGTAATGGGTATTTGTTAAATAATACTTAATAATTAATTCATTTTTACATTCCTACGTTTGCCGTTGTCTTAACTCTCTATACGTGATTATAGCCTGATTATGATTTTCAAGTCTCACTACTCTGGATCAGTGCTACCGTCTTCCTGATTATACTGCACACTATGGAATCTCGCAGGCAATTGAGATTGGCTCTCTTCCATGGTTGGCACGTACCTCAAAGACATATGGGCCTTCTTTCTCTCTACTCTTAAAGCATGCTGTTTTGATATCAGGATAATCTCCTGCTGTATTTACCTAATTCATCTAGATATCACCACTCCTTCATAATTATTTTTGTTTCTAAGTTATTTGACCACTTTAAGATGATCATGCTGTTCACAACTGCCTCTGATTGAAACCCCCTCTTTCCTTCTGATTCTATGAAGCTTTTCTCTCCCTATTCTACTTTTCTGACAACTGTTCTGATGGACATGTGCCTTCCTCTAATGCTCCTTAAATGTTAATTTAGAAATTTTTCCTTGGACTGCTTTTTGTTATCACTCTTCACAGACACTCAGACAATGTTATCAATATTTGTTTTCATTTGCCACAGATGTTTCTCAATTCTCAAATTTAAAAAAGCTTAAAAATTAAAGTTAAATTCCAGGAACATATCTCACTCCCATTTACCTTGAATTATATGTACTAACACCATTTCATATCTAAGCAAATTTAGAATGTGTTCAGATATGTGTGTTTAGATATGCACCCTTACAATGTTTTCATTCAATCTAATGCACATTGCTTAGAAATTGTCAGTTCTGGAGAACTGAGTACCAGAAGTTATCCTTAATACCTGTGTCTTCTAACTTATATCCTTTTAATCATTTGTCCTGTAAATAATTTCTTTTTAGGATTTTCCTTGTCTCTCTTTTCTCTACTTCCTCATACATATTCTAACTTGGACTTTCAGTGTTTTCCTTCTACACTTTGTGTTAACAGGCTTAGATCCTATGTTGGTTAGGATAGAAGGCTAAGCTAGAAGAAGCATGAGACTCAGTGCAATAGTTACTTAAAGAACAAATGTTTTTCTTTCTCATGTTAAAATTCTAACATAAGTGGCTCATGTCTGCAAGACACCTTGATTCCTTTCTAAGTTTCCTTCTACAATTCCCTAATATATTTATTGTCTATATGGTGGACACCATATGTTTTGTCACTTCTACTTTAATCAAATAACGAACATTGAAGAAGGCAAATGCTGACCTTTAAACCAAAGCCTCAAAGTGGCACACATGACTTCTCTACATATCATATTTGCAAGAATTTTATGGCCACACCAAATGCAATGGAAGCCAGAAATTATATTTAGGTGCACAGGAATTAAGAAAACAAATTCTGGAAAATCATCTTTTCCATATAGCCCATGGTCTGGACCATCTCTTCCAACGTTATCAAAGTATCCCACACAATCCCAAGCTTCACAGTATTTGGTAACTATATACAACACACTGAGTAAATCTAAACATTTCATATATTGTATTATACTAGTACTTTATGTTCATATTTGCCTAGAAATCAAATCACATTTTATCTCTTTCTCCACTTGAATTCACACTGCAGAAATTCTGAATTATGTATGATTCTTTAAAGAATATTTTTCTTCTCTTTCTTTCTCTTCCTCCTGTCCTTCTTCTCCTCCTCCTCCTCCTTCTTTTTCTTCCTTATATTATTTCTCTCTACTTTTCAATGATAATTACCTTATTCTGGAAGGTATCTTTCACCTTTGCCCATCTGAAACATTGTAATGTTGTTTCAAATATTCCTTATTTTAGGATTTTTTTTTGTTTTGTTTTTTGAGATGGAGTTTATCTCCTGTTGCCCAGGCTGGAGTGCAATGGTGTGATCTCAGCTCACTGCAACCTTCGCCTCTCGGGTTCAAGCGATTCTCCTGCCTCAGCCTCCTGAGTAGCTGGGAATACAGGCGTGCACCACCACGCCTGGCTAATTTTTTGTATTTTTAGTAGAGACAGGGTTTCACCATGGCCAGGTTGGTCTTGAACTCCTGACCTCAGGTGATCCGCCTGCCTCGGCCTCCCAGCGTGCTGGGATTACAGGCGTGAGCCACCGTGCCTGGCCTATTTTGGTATTTCTTTAAAAATAATTATACACCTAAGTGTCCACTAAAGTTTGTATGCAGCTAAATAATAATTATATTTAATAATTATTGTTCTTTTCTCGATCTCTGAAGTAGGTTGTAAGCTCCTTAATATCAGGGTTATGTCTATTTATATTGATAATGTATGCTATGTAGCCATTTAAAAATAATTCACAATTTATGCTGTAAAGCTAAGTAAATAGAAAAATAATTCTACTAAGGAAAGAGCACTACAAGGATCCATTTTATTCAGTGTAAGGATTACACATAAAACTCTAAAAATGTAATATCATACCAACATATGCAAATTTATTTAAAGGTTGGAATTATTGCTACTATTACCTAAAGGTTAAAACTTTACTGTGCGAAAAGTTATACTGAATAATATTTTCAAATTTAATTCAATTAACTAGTTTTTGATTTGATTTGTTTCCTTATATAGGCTACTTATATTACTTTTACAAATAAGATTCCCAGCATTAATTCACAAGAGTAGTGGTATGTTTTGTAATTTTGCATATTTTATTTTAATATACCACCCTTTCAAGTAGATAAATGAGCAAAATATTTGCATGATTGTGCACATATTCTTAAAATATTAGCAATGAGAAAGTGCATAGCACAGTCTCATTTTATGTGTACTGTTGATTGATTCCGGATCTCTTTCATTACTTTAGATATTTTGCATTATTTTCTGGCTGTGAGAGACCCACATGAAGAAACATTTTCAGGCAACTCGAATAAGTCATTAATTCTCACTTACGACTAAAAGTGTTAATATCCCATCAAGTGGCGTTATCTGCTGCTGTGATCACTAAAACTATATTTGCCGTCAGTAGACTCAATGCCTGACCCTAAGTAGATAAATCCGAGAATTCTCTGACTTATCCATGCCCAAGTATGAATTTCCACTGAGTACATTTGACATACAATCTGAATAATGAGCTGACCCTAAAAATAATGAATTAAAAGGTAAGTAGAAGACATACATTTTTCAGATGAGAAAGAGTCAAGGGAAGTTTCCTGCATGAAAGATTTTGGTCTAAGAAATGCAGTTGGATGTTAAAATTTCATCTAGATTTCCATTTCCTTAATTATATC
Organism: Macaca nemestrina; assembly: GCF_043159975.1. Lineage (NCBI taxonomy): Eukaryota > Metazoa > Chordata > Mammalia > Primates > Cercopithecidae > Macaca > Macaca nemestrina. Next base: position 26,524,290 of record NC_092140.1, read on the forward strand.
TATTTGTAAAGCTTTGACTGTTTTCTAGTTAGTTTGGAGTTCTCTCTCAAAAGAGATCTTAAAATGTATTTAATCAAACTAAGAAACTCTAATCTGTCTCTAATTTTTTTTTTTTTGAATAGAGAAAAAGCTCTTCTACTACTATTACTACTGTGAATAATATGGCCCCCTCATACCGCCTATCGTATGGACAACTATTACTTTTTTTCTACCGCTTCATGAATTGAAACACTTTAGTGTATCAGGCAATGTAATATAGTGTTAATTAACATAAAACAGTTACCATTAATGTAATGGCCAATTGTACAATGCAGTGTATATATATACACATATATATATATATTTTTTTTTTTTTTCATTAGCTCACATGTTTTAAGTGACCTGGCCGTGATCACATAGCTAATGATTGAATAATCTGGAATTCACAGCCATGACTGCTTATCCATGAAATCTCATGCTATTTTCTTAACCGCAATCACAGTGTTTGAACCAATGCGTGCTCTAGTACATATGACTTAGTTCCATCAAAAGATACATTTAACAACAAGCCATAGGAAATGCATATGAAAAATCCAAATTCAATGAAATCTACATCAAAATTTGAGCCAGTTATTTTTTGAATATGAATTAACTGAGTCTAAAGTTTATGGGGAAAGGCAAAAAATGTCAAATAGCTCACACAATACTGAAAAAGAACAAAATTATATTTCTGACAATACCTGATCTCAAGAGTTATTACAAAGCCACAGTGACCACGACAGTGTGATAATGATGAAAGAGAATAGAAGTAGATCGATGGACTGGAGCAGTACACCATTGTTATATACCACTAGGTTTCTGAGAATTGTAATCCATCAGAATGACATCTTTAATATTAAGCTTTGTCTTTTTATACATAGGATAAATTTCTGTACAGAGACTATTACATGGGATATACATTTATATGCATACATCCCATCTAATATACAAAATTTAAATTTTCTACATATATGGAAATAAGACATAAAAAAATTACTGCTGAGCCTTATCCAAGCTTTATACATTGTTTTGAAATAAATAAAAACTTTCCAAAGGTAGTTACATAATTTGCCTGCATGATATACTTATTATTCCTATCTTACATCATTCAATTAGGTCAAAAAAACAAATTATTAACCGTTTTGATTTCAGATTTCAAATTTCCTATGCATCTGAGGATAGTGCCTCAGAGATTTCTGCTCCACATTTTTCACATGGAAAATTTGAAACTAGTTTGATATTGGCCGTCATGGACAGTAGAAAGAGCATTTTCAGGGCGGTCAGCTGAAACCAGGGTTGAGAAAGAAATCATCATGGGACTCCTGGGTCAGCAGTTGTATCTGACCTCTTGTTGGTTTCATTCATAGTTTTAAATGCTGGAGAAGGTGAGAAGAGATGACAGAATCTCAGAATTATTATAGAAGTATTATAGAGTCTCAAAATTAGTATAATTCTGTTTAATCACTTTAAAATGCATTGAGAGTATTCATTGATTTATTAAAGTAAAATATATTATTAATAGTTTTGAAGTAATTTAATTTAAAATATTGTTTTCCTCCTTCCATGTAACACCATATTTCATTCTTTCAATTGAATCTCTATAGCAATTATTCTATAAAAGATACAATAGCAAACACGATAAATTTAAAATAGCATATTATGTTTGTGCACGTAAGGTTCTATGGAAAATGTATTAAAATAAATATGATAATTTGGCAAGATGTAATGCATTAACAAGTGATTGTGTTTAAGTCTATAAACTATTAGTATAAAATGAAAATACGAAATGGTGAAATATACACATATGGAAGACATATGCGCGCGCGCGCACACACACACACACACATATATATATACAAAATCGAGAACATTTTTAAATATCAACAACATACAGGCAAAAAGAATCTGAAATTTAATAAAACACTACAATATAACCAAAACATCAAATATCAAAAAAATCTAAAAATACAAAAAATACCATTATAGACTCTGAATCGTAAAAGAGGAAATTAATAGGATCTCTCTATATAGAAGAATATTAGAAATTGAATATTTAATAATTTAATGATTTTATTCCTATATTCATTTACAGACTTTGTGCCATCCCATTCAAAATTCCACAAGTTTATGTGTTTCCCTGTATGAATATGCTTATATGTGTGAAACAAGATAAAATGAATTTAAAATTCACATCTAAATATAAAGGACAACATACACCTAAGAATGACATTGTAGAAGGACCAATTTTAATGGAAAGCACAGAAATTAAAAACAAACAATTCTGACCAATGAACTGGCACAGAGAGTACAGAAATTGAAAAAACTATGCATTAATAGTTATGAGAAAAATGACAGTGTAAAGAAGTAAAAAATCCCAGTACTTTCAATAATTGACTTTAGTTCTATTCACTACTAGTAAGAAGTAAAAGTGAAATTTACTCATTTTCAAACTACTCTTAAAATTAACTTATAAGGGGAAAAGTAAAAATAAAGTAAAAAAAACTGTAACAGTCTTGAAGGATAAAGTGAGATACATTGTTTTGGAGTAGGTTTTGACTTCCGAAAGAGTGCAATTTATAAACAAAAATTAACTACATTAAAATTAACAACTATTTATCAGAAAAAAGAAACATTCAGGTAAGAGAATGACAAGTCAAGATACAGTGTGGGATATTATTTGCGACATGCAAATTTGAAAAAAAGGCTCATATCCTGAACAGAAAAATAACTACTATAAATAAATTATCTCTGATAATTGATCAGAAATCAATGATCTATTTTAACAAGTTTATTAATAGGGTACATGTGGGATTTAGACTTGCTAAATATAAATCAAAGAGAAAAAGCAAAAGTAGAAAACATTGGGAAAGACATTAAAACTAGTACATCAAGAAGAAAATATAGAAGGGCAATGAATATATGAAAAAATCTACAATCTTTTTAAGATGCTGGAAAATGAAAAACAAAACTACATAAGAAATTACTACGAATCCTCACATATAGCTAAAGCCAAAATAACACTTAATAAGTGTGACATGAAGGATAGACAGCAATATTCATTTATTATTGGTGGAAATGTAAATTGGTCAAAAATGGCAATATATTTGGAAGTAGCTATTAAAGATTAACATATTAAAACATTCTATAACAAAACAATTCCATTCTTAGATGTATGTGTAATTATAATGTGTGCACTTTTGCACGGAGATGTATACGAAAAGGTAAATAACAGGGTCAAATCAGAACCACACTAATGTTCATTAATGCTTGAATATTTGACAAATTTGAGAAAAAAATACAGCAACAAAAATAAATGGAAGGCCTCTACATATAATAACATATTTAAATCACCCAAATATGTAGTTGAACAATATCCAAGACCACCTAGTGTATGAATCCACTTATACAAAGTTCAAAACCAGCACAAAAAACATTGTATTGATAGAAAATAGAATTATAGCCACATTTTGAAGAAAAGGGAGAGTAGTGATTGGACAAGGTGTGAAAGTGTCTTGAAAATTATTAAGATAAGAATGAAAAACTCGAAATATACAGAATTGAAGTTATGAATGTATTAACAGATTTAGTTGAAAGATAATCTAAAAAATGTTTTAAATACATATTTTTAGACCTTATTATATTGTAAAATAATGAGAGGAAGACATGGTAACTGTCCTGGAGAGGATTATTATAAATTAAAAGGAGTCACATATCTAAGATGACAGATACAATATCTAAAAAATGATATGATAGACATAATGTATGCCAAGAAGTGCTGAGAAGACAGGACAGAAAGTTTAAGAGATATGCAAATGTGGTAAGAGAGATAGCAACGCATTCCAGGCTACAGTGTGGTTTGTTTATAAAATAAAATATGGTGTAGGAGAGTTCCATAAACAATTTAGTTTTTAGAGAAGAAATATATAAAGTAAGTAGAAATAAAAACAATGTCTGTTAAATAATTGGAAATTGTAGTAATACAAGACAGGCAAAGAAATAGCTAAATCTTAGAGATTTCTGGACTACAGAAATAAATGATTCTTTTAATTATTTGAACTTTTGTATTGGGAAATACAACACAGAAAAAAATCTATGCAGGACAAAATTTCATAATACAAATAATTATTCAAAAGTAAACATATATAACCATATCCGGGTCTAGTAATTTAATATGTTTTCTTTATTACAAAATCCATCATGAAGTTTTCTATAAAAATATTTCTCAGGATTTAACACCATTGCAGAGAACAAACGAACACCCTAACAAATGATAAATTACAGTTAGGTGTCTGAGTAATTTTGGCAACCATGTATTATCCATCTGAGTATGTTATTAATTCCACAGAATATTTTTTGCATATGTTTTGAGACAGTAGGCTTATCGAAATTTTATTCATTTATATCAAACTTAAGTAGCCCAAAATATACTACCAGAAAGCATAATTAAATGGTGGTATATAAAACTGCTTTAGAATATTAATAAAACAAAACTAAGTTAAATGAAGAGACAATAAATATATAAAGGGTTATGAAAACCAATTTCCATTCTGAACAGCAATAATTTAGAATGAGGTTTTATTTTGAAAAACATTTAATCTACATACCTAAAGATATATAAATATGTTGTTTCCTATTGAAATATTGCCAGTTAAATGTCCTTGCAACAATTACAATCATTGAATGAGAAATAAATAATCCCCCAAATCAGTGTAAATACTATATAGTACTTTTGCAAAATTAAATGAGAACTAGCTAAGGACAAGATATTCAATTACTGCAGGCTGGCCAGTTTTTTGATGATCTAAAAAAAAGGCAAGAAAAATCATTTTCTGATGCCATGTCTGTGATTAATAAAAGTATAGAGAAATCGCTATGCTAAAATTTAGCATATATGAGGCAAAAAAATATATATACTAGTTACTGGTTGCTATGGCAATACTATGACAAAAGAAGGATGCTAGTTTTGTAAGAAAACATGAGTTTATTAATGTAATAAATATAATATGAAATCAAACTAGATAGAATGAAAATTACTAATACATGTTGTGTCCAAATGATTGTAATATTCCAGAGAGAATTTTAAAGAAAATGGAATCATATCTAACATAAAAATGTGTGAATTTAAATTACAGCTAGTTTAAGAATCACCAGTGCATGTAGATGCTATTTACGTAAAGTTTGGGCAATGTAAAATAAGACTGAGTACTCCAAAATATTAATAATTATTATAAAAATTTATAAATTATTGTTAATATTATTAGAAGAATATGTATTTATTTAATGATCCCATCAATATATTCTTTCTGTACATCATGTTATTTTCTGTCTAACTTTAATTATTTGCTTCAGTGGGACACATCTTCCACACAATTCCTGAGAAATATAATATGAAAGACAAATTGAGATTTTGCATGTTTCCTGAGATGTTCATCTTAAATCCACTTACATAATTTTGCATGCTGTCGAGTTACACCACAGAAAAAATACCATAGAAAGACTTGTGAAGACATATTCAGTTTCTTCCAATTTTCAATTTTGTTGTTGAGAATACTGGGTCATTCCGCCTCAATGATTAATTTCCCATTCAGTAATTTGTTCAGATCTCTTTTCTTTGGGATCAGGCCTAATTATGTTTCTCTATTAAAAAATCATTAGAACCAAGAACTAAACTATTGTTATTGGAATATTCATATTACCATAATAAACTATTAAAATTATATATACATACATACACACAGACATGCGCGTGTGCACTTGCGCGTGCGTGCGCGCGCACACACACAGACACAGAGAAATATAAGCCACACATGATATGATAGGTACTATGCTGCTTATTGTCCAATAATTGAAAATAGTGTTTAAAGAAGAACTAAATATGTTCTGAAATACACCTCCTGCATAGCAAGCCTCAATATTTTTAGATTTCACCTTATTACAAACTGATCTAAAATTGTGAATTTTTCGATTTTGTTTAAATTGACAAGATAAATTTTAAATGTGAATGGAATTGCTAATGATTTAAAGTGACATGGTTAATTGTAAAAAGAATGATTCATTGGTCACACAATCGGATTTCAAGACTTTAAACTACAATGCTTATGAGAGTGTGACTTCTATTTCAGTCCATTTGTGTTTTAACAAAGTACCTGAAACTGCTTGATTTGTTTTAAAAATGGAATTTATGTTCTCACAGCTCTGGAGTGTAGAAAGTCCAAGATACCTGTTCACTCTGGTGGTAGTTTCTTTTGCTGTGCAGAAGCTCTTTAGTTTAATTAGATCCCATTTGTCAATTTTGGCTTTTGTTGCCCTTGCTTTTGGTGTTTTAGACATGAAGTCCTTGCCCAGGCCTATGTCCTGAATGGTATTACCTAGGTTTTCTTCTAGGGTTTTTTATGGTTTTAGGTCTAAGATTTAAGTCTCTAATCCATTTTGAATTAATTTTCGTATAAGGAGTAAGGAAAGGATCCAGTTTCAGCTTTCTACTTATGGCTAGCCAATTTTCCCAGCACCATTTGTTAAATAGGGAATCCTTTCCCCATTTCTTGTTTTTCTCAGGTTTGCCAAAGATCAGATGGCTGTAGATGTGTGATATTATTTCTGAGGACTCTGTTCTGTTCCATTGGTCTATATCTCTGTTTTGGTACCAGTACCATGCTATTTTGGTTACTGTAGGCTTGTAGTATAGTTTGAAGTCAGGTAGCGTGATGCCTCCAGCTTTGTTCTTTTGACTTAGGATTGTCTTGGCAATGCGAGCTCTTTTTTGGTTCCATATGAACTTTAAAGCAGTTTTTTCCAATTCTGTGAAGAAACTCATTGGTAGCTTGATGGGGATGGCATTGAATCTATAAATTACCTTGGGCAGTATGGCCATTTTCACGATATTGATTCTTCCTATCCATGAGCATGGTATGTTCTTCCATTTGTTTGTGTCCTCTTTTATTTCACTGAGCAGTGGTTTGTAGTTCTCCTTGAAGAGGTCCTTTACATCCCTTGTAAGTTGGATTCCTAGGTATTTTATTCTCATTGAAGCAATTGTGAATGGAAGTTCATTCCTGATTTGGCTCTCTGTTTGTCTGTTACTGGTGTATAAGAATGCTTGTGATTTTTGCACATTAATTTTATATCCTGAGACTTTGCTGAAGTTGGATATCAGCTTAAGGAGATTTTGGTCTGAGATGATGGGGTTTTCTAAATATACAATCATGTCATCTGCAAAAAGGGACAATTTGACTTCTTCTTTTCCTAACTGAATACCCTTTATTTCTTTCTCTTGCCTGATTGCCCTAGCCAGACCTTCCAACACTATGTTGAATAGGAGTGGTGAGAGAGGGCATCCCTGTCTTGTGCCAGTTTTCAAAGGGAATGCTTCCAGTTTTTCCCCATTCAGTATGATATTGGCTGTGGGTTTGTCATAAATAGCTCTTATTATTTTGAGATACGTTCCATCAATACCGAATTTATTGCGAGTTTTTATCATGAAGGGCTGTTGAATTTTGTCAAAGGCCTTTTCTGCATCTATTGAGATAATCATGTGGTTTTTGTCTTTGGTTCTGTTTATATGCTGGATTACGTTTATTGATTTGCGTATGTTGAACCAGCCTGCATCCAACCTACAGAATGGGAGAAAATTTTTGCAATCTACTCATCTGACAAAGGGCTAATATCCAGAACCCACAAAGAACTCAAACAAATTTACAAGAAAAAAACAAACAGCGCCATCAAAAAGTGGGCAAGGGATATGAACAGACATTTCTCAAAAGAGGGAATGCATACAGACAACAGACACATGAAAAAATGCTCATCATCACTGGCCATCAGATAAATGCAAATCAAAACCACAATGAGATACCATCTCACACCAGTTAGAATGGCAATCATTAAAAAGTCAGGAAACAACAGGTGCCGGAGAGGATGTGGAGAAATAGGAACACATTTACACTGTTGGTGGGAATGTAAACTAGTTCAACCATTATGGAAAACTATGGCAATTCCTCAAGGATCTAGAACTAGAAGTACCATATGACCCAGCCATCCCATTACTGGGTATATACCCTAAGGATTATAAATCAAGCTGCTATAAAGACACATGCCCACATATGTTCATTGTGGCACTATTCACAATAGGAAAGACTTGGAATCAACCCAAATGTCCATCAGTGACAGACTGGATTAAGAAAATGTGGCACATATACACCATGGAATACTATGCAGCCATAAAAAAGGATGAGTTTGTGTCCTTTGTAGGGACATGGATGCAGCTGGAAACCATCATTCTCAGCAAACTATCGCAAGAACAGAAAACCAAACACTGCATGTTCTCAGTCATAGGTGGGAACTGAACAATGAGATCACTTGGACTCGGGAAGGGGAACATCACACACTGGGGCCTATTATGGGGAGGGGGTATGGGGGAGGGATTGCATTGGGAGTTATACCTGATGTAAAGGACGAGTTGATGGGTGCTGACGAGTTGATGGGTGCAGCACAGCAACATGGCACAAGTATACATATGTAACAAACCTGCACATTATGCACATGTACCCTAGAACTTAAAGTATAATAATTAAAAAAAAAAAGAAAAAAGAAACTCCAAGATAAAGGTACCAGGAGATTCAGTGTCTGCTGAGGACAGCTCTTTGCTTCCAGGTTGGTGTCTCTTGCTGCATCCTCACACGGCAGAAAGGAGGGAAGCTGTGTCCTCACACTAGAGAAGGACAAGAAAGGCAAAAGGGCCAGGCAGCTGTCTGAAGGCTCTTCTGTAAGGACATTTAATCCTATTCATGAAGGCTGAGCCCTTATGAATTAATCGCTTCCTAAAAGAACACCTCTTCATGCCGTCAGCTTGGGGTTTAAGTTCCAATAGATGAATTTGGAGGGTCACATACATTTAAATCATAGCAATGATTCAACACAATTCATAATTAAAAAACAAAAGTCAATTTAACCCAAGGCAGAACCTATAAAAAGACCCACACGTTCAGCAGTGCGTGGTGGCCTGCGCCTGTAGTCCCAGCTACTCAGGAGGCTGAGGCAGGAGAATGGCGTGATCCCGGGAGGCGGAGCTTGCAGTGAGCCCACATCGCGCCACTGCACTCCAGCCTGGGCGACAGAGGGAGACTCTGTCTCAAAAAACTAAATAAAATTTAATTTAATTTAAAAAAAAGACCCACACATAGAGTCAGCTGATGTTTGAAGTAGGTAACAGGACACTTCACAGGGGGTAGGAAGTGGGAGAAAAGTGATTTCAACATAATGATGCTCAAATGACGTATTAATAAATATAAAAATGAAATTTGACTACTATCTTAGGCCTTGGACAAAAATTAATTTGAGCTGAAACACATACCTAAATACAAAAGCAAAACCTATGAAATTTTTAAAGGTGAATTCAAGAGTATAGATTTGACACCTTGGGGAAAGTAAAGATTCCTTACAAATTTCATGAAAATCACTAAATAAAAAGGAAAAAAATGGTAAATTAGACTTCATTAAATTTACATTTATACATAAAAAATGGAATATAAAAAGATTAACCATGATCTCAGAAATAATATTCTTCACAAATTTAGTTGGGAAAGGTATCAGACCACAATTGCATAAAACTTCTATAAATCAATAAACCCATATTTACCCCATTAAATAAGTAAGCAACTAACATTTCAAAAACAAAAATATAGACTGGCTGATAAGCCCATGTACATTGATATTCCACATCATTAGTCGTTAGGGAGATGCAAATGAAATGAGTTATAATTTCACATCCACTGAAACAGCTAAAATTTAGAAAAAACTGACAGTGGAGAATGTTGATGAGCCTGTGGCACAAGCAGAACTCGCCTACATTGAAAGAGTCTATCAGTAGTACATTCATTTTGGAAAATCATTTGTCAGCTTTTTATGAAATTAAGTGTAAAGTTACCCTATGGTCTGAAGTTTTCAATAGTAATAAAATTATAAATAAAGTAAAATATTTTTATAGAAATGTCATAACAGCTTTATTAATCACAATCTAGGAATAACTCAGATTCTCATAAATAGAAAAATTAACAAATTGTGGCATTTCATATAGTGAAATAATACATGATAGTAAAAATGAATGTACTATTCATAAATGCAGTAACAGGGAGGATCGCAAAACCATTATTAAATCCGAGTAATACAGAAAAACATAAGCTACAGACTATGTAATTTAAACTGGTTTAAGCCTTGAAGAAATACATTTTGTATTTGTGGTAGAGTGATGTGGTGATCTCTAGGTCAATCATATCCTCAATAATTAAATTTGTTTTTGCCTCAGTGCTTGGATACCCACAATATTGGTCTTATGCTAAATCTTTTCTACCTTGTAGCTATAAAAGGGCTACCCTTAGAAATCATGCATTTTATTTACTCACAGTAGAAAGGAGGTACTGACTCCTGTGACTCTCCTAAGAACAAGAAAATGTTTGCCAGAAGCCCACTAGCAGATCTCTCCTTAGATTTTATTGACTTAAAGGAGTTAGACTTCTTCATTCCCTATCCAACCATCACTATTATGAGAAAAGAGATTGCTTTGATTGACTTACATTGAATGACTCAACCTGTGGTAAAATTGAATAGAAAAATAATTTCCCAAAAATGATTTAGAATTAGAACATATACATAACTACCATCTTAGGAATATATTGATAGATTGCTATCAGTGAAAGATTACCAGGGTTGGAGACACCAAATAGTTATTTTAAAATGAAAATATTTTAGTTTAAAACATATTTTACGTGAGATTAATCTGTCTAAGCCAGGTTAGGCTAGCTAGTTTTAATTTTAAATATATATACCTAAATGTGCACAGTAGGTAAAGAAAGTACCAAGCATCTATAAAAATTATTTGTGAAGAATTTCTTTCTGATCATGAGAGCTGTGCTTCTCATAACCTGAGCATTATATAATTTTAAGGTTTAAGAGCTGTATCTATGCAATTAAAAAACATGTCTTGACCGGGATGATAAATTACAAAACTCTTTTGGCTTTAGTGAGGACATGAGTCTTATTAGCAAAAGATAAAATAATAAGGTTTTCAAGACAAATTTGTTGTTTTGTACAGCAATTTTGGCTATAAACATAGCATATCATCATCTGAAAGCAAGAGATCAAGTTTCCAGCTGTGTTGGAGGATGCTGGGTAGACTGCAATTCAAAAATTTAAACCCACCTTGTACTTACATTATTGGCATATAAGAATCAAGAAATGCTAGTTCTGAAGTGGCTAACTCTTTAAAAGCCATCTGCAATCACACTGGGTGGTGTGCTGGCAGTTGGTATTAAAAAGTCACTCAGCTCATTAGTGGTTCCAATTAGCTGATATGTAGTGGAACACCCTGGCAAGTTGTCTCAACTGCCATGCTAAATCTAGGCAGGATTCTCCACTATGGAAACTACTAGTGAAGTGAAACAGGTGGTCCTCCCGGTGCAGAAAGTCACCTAGAGACTAATCAAATATCACTCAAATCATCTAGCATTCTGCTCAAGATATATAATGTGTCCACATAGGCATCCTAATCAAAATGTGGTATCATTCCAAGGCACTATTAATATTTAAAATTTTAATTCAGAGCATATTTTGATGTTTTGCTGTGTATATACACAAGTGTTTTTAAATTAAAATCACTTTAGTTTGAGGAATGAAAACCCAGGCCTCTCCAATTAGGTTATGAGATATTATCTGATATGGTATTTCAAATACAATGTTGTGACAAATGAATAATCACCAGTCTGTAAAAATAAAACTTTAACACTTGAAGAAAGTGCAAAATCAATACAAAATCATAAAGAAAGCATAATAATTAGTGCTCATAAACTAGTTATAGTGTCTAAAGAGAATAATGAGCAAACTTCATGTAATATAATCAAATATTTATTGCCTGAAATTATATCAAATGCTCTCATTTGAAGTACTAAATTTCTTGTAATATTTTCTGTTTACATCACAAAGCCATCAAAAAGAAAATATATAGCATTAAGCAAACACACAGACACACAGACACACACACACACACAGAGCTGTCAAATAAGAAAGAACAATAGCCATTTGTACTGTTCCTAAAAAGCAACATATGGTTTTGATATATGTATGTTTAGTTAAGCTTTATCACTTGTTTTTTCCCTTAAAATCTAATAAATAGATTGAATTTCAGTAGAGAGAATTTACAAATATCAGTAATTACAGTAGAGAGAATTCACAAATATCAGGTTCTAAAATTTCACAGTAATTACCTGAAGTGGATGCTTCCCCTGCAATTGTCCTACACAGATTAATAACGATATTAATGATGAAAATAATTGAAACTTTAAGAAACTTATTTTGAGTGAGCCTTGATAAAATCTCCACTTTCTGGCATCCAGAGTTGTTATGGATTGAATTGTGTCACTTCAAAAATTCGTATGTTGAAATTCTAATTCTTAGTTCCTCAAGTGCCTTTACAGAGGTAAGTAAGTAAAAATGACATTATTAAGGTGATTGCTAATCTAACATGACTGTGCACTTATAAGAAAAGGCAATTTAGACTCAGGCACAGACAGAGGGAAGAAAATATGAAGACATTGAGAGTAGACCGTCATCTACAAGGCATCAGAAGAAACAAACTGTCTTGACACCTTGTTTTCTGACTTCTAGCTTTTAGAACTGTGAGAAAATCTTTTTGTTGTTTAAGCCACCTAGTCTTTAATACTTTTTTTTGTTACAGCCCTAGCAACTGAACACAGCCTTACAGATAGAAACAAACATGTACAGATTATTTTAATAAGAATCATAAAAAATTGGTCACTGCTTTTCTATTAATACATTATAATTTACTAATATCTTTAAATATTTCCCTGAGATAATTTTATTACAATAAATATAAATATACATACAGGTGTATGCATATATTATTTCAAAAGGAGTAATAGCCTGTACAACATGTTATCTACTTTAAGATTTCATTGTTTCCTGGAAGTATCCTAATAAAATGGCTGACATATTAGTGCAAGACAGATCTAGTTGATATAGCAGATTTCAGATTTTTCTGATTAATTTTAATTAAAATAGAACATGGTTCATTCCTCCATCCTTTTTCAAAAATAAAATTTAAATTAGATTTTTATCATAGAGACTATCAACATTGCATTTAATATCAAATGTATTATTTATATTGATAATATTAGCAGTTGCAGGAATATTGTGCCACTTTTTAACATTGAAAAGATAAACATCTAAAGATAGAACATCTTTAGATGTGTAAAATTCAACTAATGATATTTATATCATCATGATTTATTAGAATATCCCTTTATGAAGTAATAATAATTATTATTTATGGGAAAATGCACATATAAACTTTACCATCTTAAAGATTTTTTACTGTACAGTCCAGTGGCATTAATACATTCATATTGTTGTTCAATCATCACCACCACCCATCCAGAGAACGCTTTTCATTTTGCAAAGTTGCAATCATGTACCCACTAAACATAACTCCCCATTTCCCCTTCTTCTCAGCCCCGATAATCATCATTCTACTTCCTGCCTGTATCAATTTGACTACTCTAAATCTACTTTCTGTGTCTATGAATTTATCTACTCTATGTACATCATGTAAGTGAAGTCATATAGTAGTAGTCCTTTTGTGATTGATTAAATTGACTTAACCTAATGACCTCCAGGTTGATCCATGATACAGAATTTTCTTCTTCCTTAAGGGTGAATAATATTCTACTCTGTGTGTGTGTATGTGTGTGTGTGTGTGTGTGTTTATCCTGTTTTATCTATTTAGTTATTTTTTTAGGGGCAGACACTTGGGTTTTTTCTACCTTTTTCTCTATTGTGAGTAATGCTGCTATAAGCATGGGTGTACAAATATTTCTTTGAATTCCTTATTTAAATTATTATTTGGGTAACGTAACCAGAAGTGGAATTGCTGGTAAATATATTATTAGTTTTTATAAGAACCATGATACTGTTCTTCATAGACTCGACTCTACATTCCCACCAATAGTGGTCAAGGGATCCAATTTATTCACATAAATTGCCAACACTTGTTATTTCCTGTTTATTAGGGAGTTGCTATCCTAATAATGGAATAAGGTGGTATATCACTGTGGTTTAAATTTGCATTTCTCTGATAATTAATGATGTTGAACATCTTTTCATGTACACATTGACAATTTGTATATACTCTTGGGAGAAATGTCTATTCAAGTTATTTTCCCATTTTAAAATTGGGTTGTTTGATCTTTTGTTATGGAATTGTAGGAGTTATTTATATGTAATGGATATTAATCCCTTACCAGATAATTAATTTGAAAACATTTTTTCTCATTCCATAATCTGCCTTTGTGCTTTGTTGATTCTGTTCTTTAATGCACATTTTTAATTTTGACATAATGCATTTCATCCATATATTTTTTCTTTTGTTGCCTATGTTTTTTGTGCCATATCAGTGAAATCATTGCCAAACTGATGTCTGAAGATTTATATCCTGTGTTTTCTTTTTAAAAGTTACAGTTTTAGCTCTTGTGTTTAGTCTTTGATCAATTTTGAGTTAATTTTTATATATGGTGTTAGGAAAGGGTTCAACTTTATTTTGTCTGTGGATATTCAGTTTTCCCTAAAGCGTTTCTTGAAAAGACTGCCCTTTTCCCATTGAATAGTCCTAGAATTACTGCCAAAAATGATTTGACCATGTATGCAGGGGTTCATATGTGAACCCTCTACTATATTGCATTGGTGTTTAATTCTGCCTCTTTGATAATACCACACTGATTTGATTTCTGTTATTTTGTAATAAGTTTTCAAATCAGAACGTGTGAGTCCCTCAACTTTGTTCTTTTTTATTTTTTTCTTTTTTGACACAGAGTCTAGCTCTGACGCCCAGGCCGGAGTGCAATGGCACAATCTAGGCTTACTGCAACCTCCACCGCCCTGGTTCAAGCCATTCTCTTGCTTCAACCTCCCGAGTAGCTGGGACTACAGGCATCCGTCACCACACCTGGCTAATTTTTGTATTTTTAGTGGAGACGGGGTTTCACCATGTTGGCCAGGCTGGTCTCGAAGTCCTGACCTCAAGTGATCCACCCACCTCGGCCTGTCAAAGTGCTGGGATTACAGGGGTGAGACACTGTGCCCGACCAACTTTGTTCTTTTTCAGGTGTTTTGGCTATTGTGTCCCTTCAGATCACACACAAATTTAAGGATTTTTATTTCGATTTCTGCAAAAATAATAGTAATAATAATGAGATTTTGAGAGTGATTACACTGAATCTGTATATCACTTTGGATAATACTAACATCTTAACAATATTACATTTTCCCCAATTGATATGAATGTTTTTTCTCTTATTTCTGTATTCTTTAACTTCTTTCAGTAATATTTTTATAATACAAGTATTTTACCTCCTTGGTTATGTTAATTCCTAAATACTTTATTTTTAGATACTGTCATAAATTAAGTTTTTCTTAATTTCTTATTTACACCATTCATTGTCAGTGTATAGAAATGAAACTGATTTTTGTATGCTAATTTTATATCTTGCAACTTTGCTGAATTTGGTTATTAGTTCTAACAATTTGTATGTGTGTTGAATCTTTAGGGTTTTCTACATATAATATCATCTCATAATCAAGAAATAATTTTTTTCTTAACAATTTGGATGAATTTTATTTCTCTTCCTTGCCTAGGACTTCCTGTACTTTTAAAAAGTAAAGAAGGACAAGCAGGTATCTTTGTCCTGTTCGTAACCTAAGATAAAAATTTTTAGCCTTTCACTTTTGAGTGTTATGTTAGCTGTAGGATTTTCATATATGACCTTTATTACATTGAGGTGGTTTCCTCTATATTTAGCTCATTGTATGCCATGGAAAGACATTGAATTTTGTCAAATGCTTTTTTTTTTTTTTTCTGAGAGGGTCTTACTCTGTCACCCAGGCTGGAGTACAGTGACAGAATCTTGGCTCACTGCAGTCTCGTCCTCCTGGGCTCCAGCACTCCTCCTGCTCAAGTGGCCCAGACTACAGGTGCATGCCACCAGGCCTGGCTAATTTTTTTAGTAGAGACGGAGTTTTGCTATGTTGCCCAGGCTGGTCTTGAGCTCCTGAACTCAAGTGATCTGCCCACCTAGACCTCCCAGAGTGCTAGAATTACAGGCATGTGCCACCCACCATGCTCGACCTCAAATGCTTTTTCTGTATCAATTGAGGTGATTACTTGTCATATTTTGTTTTTTCTTCATTTTGTTTATGTAGTAAATTACATTGACTGGTTTTTATTTACTGAACTAGTTTGCATTCCATAAATATATCTCATTTGATCATGGTGTATAATCTTTTTATTGTGTTATGGATTCTGTTTGCTAATTTTTTGATGATTTTTGCATCAATATTCATCAGGAGTATTGCTCTTTAATTTTCTTTTATTATTTTTATTTGACTTTGGTATCAGAGAAATGCTAGACTCATGGAAAGAGTTTAGAAATGTTCACACCTCTAATTTTTTGGAAAAGTTTGAGGATGATTGGAGTCAATTCTCTAAATGTTTGGTAAAATTTACTAGTGAAGCCATTTAGTTCCAGGCTTTGAAATGAGGGTTCAAAATAAAATTAAGGCAAATGATCATCATAGTTCACCATGTTAAAGCCTAAAATGTGATTGATAACTCTCTTAAAAGTGTCATTCTCTATCTTAAAATGTCAGTTTGCTTATTAGAAAAAAATTGTGTAATTTACACGAATGTTAATATATACAAACTTGTAATAAATCTCCATGTTAGCCTTAATTTCTAAGCTTAAATAGCACAAGGCGGTCTTATGTGTTGAAGAGAGCTCCTCTCTCAAAATTCATAGGTAGAAGTCTTGACACTCAAAACCTCAGAATGTGATCTCATGTAAATATAAGGTATTTATGGAAATAATCAAGTTAAAATGAGATCACTGTTTTGAGCCCTAATCCAATGATTTGTGTCCTTACAAAAATAGGAAATTTGGGCACAGTGATATTAAGAAAGGAAAGCTATCTAATGAGACAAAGAGAAAATATGGCCATGCACAAGCCAAGGATGGAGGTCCGTCCTCATGAGGCCCCGACCTCAGAGGGAACCAATTCTGTAGACATTTTGATTTTTGACTTCTTATTTATAGAACTGTGAGAAAATAAAATTCTGATTTTTTGAGCCATCCAGTTTGTGGAACTTGGTTACAGCAGCCATAACAAATTACCACATTGTTTATAATGAAATACCTGCAGGATAATGTCATTAATTATTTCATTTTAAATGTGACTAAACCTTAAACCATTGTACTATATATTTTGTTCATGTTGAAAAATATAAATTTATTATTTAATGATAAACAATGTGATTTATATTGCTGTGTACATTTTAATGTCTTTACCGTTAGGAATACACATACTTACAGATATAGGTTGATACTCTAATGATCCTGCCATGTTTAAAAAGCAAATTAAGAGCATTTTAAACTAAGGTCATATTCCACCACATTTAGGAGGAAGGATTTTTTAAATGTTATCAGAGTAAAAGCATACAGCTTATTAAAGGCACCCGATATACACTAAGACCTACATGATTTTAGTAGGATATAATGAAACATTAGCATATTAAACAGTAGTACAAATTGAAAATCGATTTCACTTGTAGAGAGGTTTTTTTGGTCTTACTTTACCTTAGAATTACTTGTCCTGAGTATTTTGGTTGTTGATATGTACTATTTCAAACAAGTGAAACATGACCATCTTATAGTGGGCCAAATCTTTTAGGCTATGAAAGCTCAAATGAAAACTGAATCAAGGAGTATTTTCAAATAACACTATACTAAATATGTAATATTCTCAACAGTGCCTTTGTACAAATTGTAATTATTGCAGATTGTTTTTGTGGTGTAATAATAATTTTTTAAAGCCACAATGAGAAGACATAGGCTCTAAAATTAATTATTCAGTGCTAATATTAAACATGTTCTCATTGGAACTTTTCACTGTTTCTTCTATTGATTCTGAAAAGTTCAGTTATCGGATTCGGTTTCTTATGGTACCAACCACTGGGGTGGAAATGCACATTTACACGAATTCTTTAGGATATTCGTTTGGATGTGCTCCATTTAGTTGTGCTCTGCCATTTTCTTGTGCATATATTCGAGACCATGTCAGTAGATTCTATTGCTTTCCATTACTCTCCTACCATTCAATCTGTGATTTTGTAAGTAGGGAATTTCACTATAAAAATCAAAGAAACCTGCTTCTAAAACATATTTAGAAGCATAGAGTAAGTACCTAAATGTTTAAAATGCTTTAGTTGAGCACTATTTAAAGCATTAAAATGTCTAACAAACTAAATGATGGGGTTATAAGAATTTCTAAGGTTCATGTTGGTTAAAAGACAATTATCACAGCAGTGTGGTTAAAGAAGCTATATAACACTTCAGTTAAAAGATTTTCTCACTACTATTTTATCTTTAAGCTTGACATATACATTTTGTAGGAAAATATATTAATCTATACTATTTTGTGTCCTTGGATACACTGTGAAGCATATGAGGTATTTTTTAAAAAGGAAAAAAAAAACCTTTGTGTATGCCTATGCACATGTAATTGTATAAGATTATGAAGTTATACTTGTAAATAATTTAAGTGTATCTTATGTATTTGTAGTCTAACAAATTAGGCTGCCACAATATTTCATGTGGCCAAACCCATGAGACAAGGCACATTGTCAGTCCTCAATAATAGTTGCAGAGTATCAGCTTTTTTTGTGTGGGAGTTCTCTGAGCCCAAATTCCCAAAAGGTGATGAGAACAGAACCAGATTAACATCTACAAAAGCAACACATTTCATTGAAAGACAGAAACTTGAGCTTAGCAGGTCCAAAATTTTATACTTGAAGTGTATCCCCTTTTGTTTATGCAGGAGACAATCTCTGTTCCTTCCAAGGCTATTTGCTCTACAGATATCCCTGAAAAAGATCATCAGGAACAAATTTGTTAGTGTCGCTGCTTGTAAGATGTACCAAAATTTGGAAACCGTGAAAAACTTTCTCCCAACAGTATTTCAATGTGGTATTAGTTAAATACATTTAAATGTTGTATTATTTAAAAGCACTTAAATTTACACATATGTTGACATACAGAGACATCCAAGGCCCTCTCCATTTTTAAAATCGAAAATGAAGCAAAGAATATCCAAGAAAAGATATGTCACCATAACTTTAAGGCAAAAAATCAAACCATGTCACAGAAAGTATACTATGTCTAAGAGGAGTGTAACTTGACTGCTCCGTAATGATTTATCTCTAAGATCGTAGCCTCAACCGTGTCCATCCTATCACACTTTTTAGAAAGCAAATTCAAAAAAAAATTCTTGTCAAAATCATTCCTGTACAAAATTTATTAAGCAGCCTATCTAGCTTAATAAATTTAAGCTTAATAAATTCAGTTCAGCTGTAATGAGAAAAGATGGGTGAAATAAAACAAAACAAAAACTCAAGCACTGTGTTTTGTTAAGGAAAAGTCTGCAATGGTTAACACTTCTGCAAAAATAATATGTTGTAAATTTTGTTTGGATATCACTTAAAATATTACTGTCTAGAAATTCATTCAGATTTTGGTGTCTGACCCGGAATGTATAATTCTGTCCATGTAAATCATTTTTAGCAGAGACACAGTTCACAGTTACGAATCTTGCAAATCCACCAAATCACTGACAACTCCCAAACATTTTTCTTTTTTATTTTTTTCTTAGACTGAGTCTCTCTGTCGCCTAGGCTGGAGTGCAGTGGCATGATCTCAGCTGACTGAAATCTCTGCTTCCCGGATTCAAGCAATTCTCCTGCCTCAGCCTCCCGAACAGCTGGGATTACTGGTGCTTGCCACCACACCTGGCTAATTTTTTGTGTTTTTAGTAGAGATGGTGTTTCACCATGTTCGCCACGCTGATCTTGAACTCCTGACCTCAGTTGATCTACCCATCTTGGATTCCCAAAATGCTGGAATTACAGATGTGAGCCACCACACAGGACCAAACATTTTTCTATTAAAGCACACACTAAGATGATAATATTTTATGGCCCATTAGGAGATGAGGCTTTTTTTTCTGCCTTGAGGAAATCTCACTGGGAGATCAGGAGATTAAGAGGATTAGTTACTTGAGGCAAATGTTTACCACAAACATGATAATTGCACACCAGTAGAACATCAGATTTGGAAATAGCTACAATAGAACTAGTAATCTATTTTAGAGCTACACCAGGTACATCAAGGAGAAAAATTTGTAACATACATATGAATATGTACCATTTATATATCAATTAATTATATTTATCCTCTTATACACTTGCTGATATGCACATGGAGAGGAAATAGAATGACAGTATTAGGTTCCATAGCTATAACAATAATAAATTTACTCTATGAAATTGTGTTAAGGAGCAAAATTCAATTTGTATAATTTATCCTATAGAGATAAATGGTGACACTAAGGACACATATCTTAGTACAATTATTCCATTATTCAATCAAGAAAATTCCAATTAGTAAAGAAGAATTGAAGAAATCTTGAGATGTCTGCATAACAGAATTGTATGTAGACGTGAGCAAATAATGTATTAGAACAATGAAATTCACTTTGGAGATATTTCTGCAAGATATAGTTAAATGTTAAAAAACAAATTTCCAAAAAAAAACTAAAAGTTTACCTGGCAAAAATATGGTACCCCAAATGAGCATTTGTATTAGTATTTTAACCATGTTCTGAGCAGGCTCCCTTTCTCATGTAGCCTGATAGTAAATGTACAGTGATTTAAACACAAAAATATACAAATAAACACATACACTTATGACTCAACTTGGGCAGAAGCACTTGTATGCTATATATATTTTGATCTTATTTTCCATATGGTTTCATTCTCACTTATTTTTTAAATTAAGAATAAATATGGTGAACTGGATTGATCTGACTGAATCTCAACTCAAACCCACTGCATTGTAACACACACATATATAAATATGTAAAACATAACATTTAAAATATATGTTGTAATCGAAAGTTAAATAAAAAAATCTCTACTTTTACATAAATTAGGAGTTAACTCAATATTGAGTGAGCACTGGAAGACCAGGGGTTATGGGTATCAGATGTATCTTAAGGGGTACTGACTGAAAACACGACAAACTCGGCTCTATGGACTTGGTAAACAATACAACCCAACTGGATTAAAACAATGAAAAATGAATGAGTGGCCTAGAAAATAAATATGAAGAAGGAAGGCCCAGGAAAGAAGGAAGATGGGGCTGGGCATAGTGGCTCACGCCTGTAATCCCAGCACTTTGGGAGGCCAAGGTAGGTAGATCATGAAGTCAGGAGTTTGAGACCAGCCTGACCAACATGGTGAAACACAGTCTTTACTAAAAATACAAAAATTAGCCAGGAGTGGTGGTGCACAGCAGTAATCCCAGCTATTCAGGCAGCCGAGGCAAGAGAATCGCTTGAACCCGGGAGGCAGAGGTTGCAGTGAGCCAAGATCATGCCACTGCACTCCAGTCTTGGCAGCAAAGCAAGACTCCATCTCAAAGAAAAAGAAAAAAAAAAAAAAAAGATGAGAGATCACTGAATATTATAAAAAGCACACACAAAAAGCGTTTTAAAAATAATAAGACTAAAATCTATAAAACTTCTGGAAAAGAGTATAGGGAAGGAGCTCCTGCCAAAGTAGTGACAATAATTCCTCTTTCGGATATCACACCAAAAGCTTGGGCAACAAAAACAAAAGTAAATAAATGAAACTACACTAAACTGTAATGCTTCTGCACACACATATACAAATAATAAAATAAATGAAAGCACAGCCTATGAATTGGGAAAAATATTTCTAAACCATATATGTAATAGATTAATAATCCAAGTGTATAATGAACTTATACAAGTCAGTAGTGCAGAAACCAATAACCCAATTTTAAAAATGGAGAAAAATCCTGAATAGACATTCTCTGAAGAAGATATAGAAACGGACAACAGGTATATGAAAAGGTGCTCAGCATCATTAATCATCAGAAAAGTGCAAATACAAATCACTTGGAAATACCACCTCACACCCATAGTATGAATATTACCACAGTCAAAAGATAACAAAGTCTGTCAATGACAAATGAATAAAGAAGCTTTGGTACAATATATACCATGGACTATTTTTCAGCCCTAAAAACAACTAACTTTTTGCCATTTCTCACAACATGGATGACCCTGGAGTGCATTGTGGTAAGTAAAATAAACTATACATAGAAAGAAAAAAATATTTCCTGATCTCAGTTATGTGTAAACTCTAAAAAAGAAATGTCAAATATCCAGAGATATAGAATGAAATAATGGTTACTAAGGGCGAAGGTTGGCTGTGGCAAGGAAATGAGAAAATGCAGGTCAGAGGATACAAAGCAGATGTGAAGGATGAACAAGTCTAGAAATCCAGTGTAAAATAAAAGGACTATTTGTAATAATGTTGTATTGTATTTGAAATTCATGCTGAATAAGTAGACTTTAGCTGCTCTTGCCAGAAAAATAAAATAATGGGTAACTCTGTGATATTACGTGTATGTTAGTTTGCTTGACTATAGTAACCCTTGTACTATCTATGTATCTATGATCCTTTTTATTTTAATATTGTTGAATTATACCAAAAATTAGTATCGAATTGATTAATGCTTCTTGTTTCTAATTTTATAATCCTGAGGACTTAGAGCTTTAGGTTGTAAGAGTTTACTTATTTTAAAAAATGCTAAAATATCTTTGTATTATTTAATTAAATTCTACTTAGGCATATGCTATTATTATTTTCTCATATTTTGTAGAAATTCAATTGCTTGCATTTTAATGCAACTATTTTTATTAGACAAATTGAAAAGATTTTTTGTTTTTTATTCTGTTGTCTCCTACTAACATCATAGTTGTACTAGCATTCGATCATAGTTTTAACATGTAAAAATTTCACATTCTCATAATATATTTGAATAATGGATGAATTAGTTATCATTTGAAGATAGAGTAAAACTTATTAGTACAACTACTGGATCTAATATATTTATAGGGAGTACCAAGATGAGTATGTAGGGAGAGGGAAGGGTGGTATTATGTCTTCAAATTGAATTTGTTTTTTGGTTTCGTACTATTTATCATTGTCATTTTGACCATTGCTGTTCTCTTTTTACAGTTTGTTGTGTTTTTTGTTCTTTTTGCTTATATATACACAGACAAACCCACCTTATTGTTTGACATACAGATTTTTAATTTACAATGGGTTTATCAGGATGTACTCCCATCCCATCATAAATGGAGGAGCCTCTGATCTTACAATGTTTCAACTTGTGATTTTTCTACAATACAATGGGATTTACAATGAGCTCATTAGCATATAAACCCATTGTAAGTTGAGAAACATCTGTAGTCTTTCCTGCCTTTCATATGCATTCCATTTATTCTGTAACTGCTATTTTTGTACCTACAAATTTTTCTATGTCGAACTTCTAATTTATATTAAATATTTCAGACTTATTTATAATTTTTATTTTTTACTCAATATTTAATTGGGAGTAATTATGCTTGATTTCTAACTTGATAGCATTCTTATATTTTTATTATATTTATCTGTGATTTCTACTTAACATTTTTACCATCAGGGAATATAGTATATATGATAACAGTTACTTTTCTTACATTGTAACAAAACAGCTTCAGAATTGTACTACCACCGATGGCAGCAGTGGCTGGAGTGGAGCAGCCGCTGTGAAGATGCTGGCTGCAGCATGGGAGGCATGGCCAGGGCTGCAGACTCCACAGAGTCAGTGGGATCCAGTGGGAAGCCGCACCCGCTTCCAAGTTGGCAGGGAGGGATCCCCACCCTCCCAGGCACAGCCGCACCTGCCCAGCCTTGGCTGAGGACCCGGGCACCCCTGCACCTCAGGGACCAGGGAAGCCTCCCTACCCCTGAGGGCTAGGAAGTGCCTGCTCCCATTGCCCAGCCTCTCCCTGTTCCTGGTGCCCACTCCAATTTTGGAGCAAAGTTGAGGCTGAGCCTGGGGGCTGTCACAACCTGGCCAGGTATGCACACATTCGGGGCAATGCTGACGCAAAAGCCCCCGGCCACCTTAACCCCCTCAGAACTTTGGGCATTGATGAACATGGGAGAGAGGGTGAGGTGGGTTCCTGAGGGTTGCTCTGCATAGGCCTGGATATCATGGACATAATTGAGGGCAGCAGGAGGCAGACAGTCTTCAGGGCAGAAAGGAGTGGGTCCCTTGTGTAGCCCCAACCTTCAAGCCAGGGATGGCCTGAGGCATTGAGGCTTTCAGTTCCAGGTGGAGTCTGCAGATAGGAGTGAAAACTTACAGTGCCTTCTCCAGACTGGCCCGTGGCTGCCCATGGACCAATCAGCATGCACTTCTTCCATTCTGAGCCCATAAAAATCCAGGACTCAGCCAAACTGGAACAAACATCCAGACTGCCTACCTGCAGGTAGCAGCTACACACTATGAATTCTTCAATTTTTTTCCACTCTAATGTCCTTTTAATTTTAAACTATTTCTCAAGACATTTATTTGCTCCCACATCTTACTGTAGATGGTAAAAGTAGCCACATAGAACACTAAATTCTTTATTATCTGGATATTTTTTCTGCTGGATATCCTAGTTGATTGCTCTTAACTTCTGTCTTCAATTAAGCTGACTCTCATGGACACAATTCAACTAAGGCTTTTGCTACTTTATAACAGGGATCGTCTTTAGTCCACTGTCCATTACCTTGTTTTTCATTTCCATCTAAGAGCTCATCAGAATTACTCTATGCTCTGTTTAAAGCAATGCAGGTTTTTTTCTAATTGGCTGCTATGAATTCTTACAGCCTCTACCCATTACCCAGTTCCAAAGCCTCATTCACATTTTCAGGTAATTGCAATAGCTATAGCCCCACTTCTCAGTGCCAATTTTGTGTTAGTCCATTGGCTACTGCCGTAACAGAATACCACAGACTGGTTCTGTTCTTTATAAAAAAGAACAGAAGTCGATTTAGCTCACAGTTCTGGAGGCTGGGGAATCCACGAGCATGATGCCAGCACCTGCTCAGGGCCTCCCATGAAGGAAGGGAGGAAAGAGAAAGAGAGCCCCTGAGACAGGGAAGGAAATGGACTTAACTAATCCTTTCTGCACTCCAGCAATAACTAACACACTCCCACAATAACAGTGTTAATCCATTCATAAAGGCCAAGCCCTCATGAAAGAATCACTCTATTTTATTTTATTTTATTTTATTTATTTTATTTTATTTTTTAGACAGAGTTGCATTCTTGTTGCCCAGGCTGGAGTGCAGTGGCAAAGTTTCAGCTCACTGTAACCTCCGCCTCCCAAGTTCAAGCAATTCTCCTGCCTCAGCCTCCCAAGTAGCTGGGATTACAGGTACCTGCCACCACATCTGGCTTTTTTTTTTTTTTTTTTTTTTTTTGTATTTTTAGTAGAGATGAGGTTTCACCATGTTGGCTAAGCTTATCTTGGATTCCTGACCTCAAGTGACCTGCCTGCCTGGGTCTCCCAAAGTGCTGGGATTACAGAACTGAGCCAGTGCACCCGGCCAAATAATGACTTCTTAAAGGGCCATCTCTAAATACTGTTAGGATAAAATTAAATTTCAACATGAGATATGGCAGGGACATTTATAGTAGCATCAACATGATATAACAGAGCCATATCATACATTTATATGTGACTGATATTAACATAAAATATGAATTAAAGATTAAAATATATTGGCAGGTTACATACATGTGAAAACATGTTGGATAGTTTTAAACACACGGAGACACACACACACACACAATGAAATACTATTCATAATTGGTCAACTCACATATATCAGAAATACTTAAAAAGGGCTTTCTGTACCTGTGTGGACCCTTGCCAGGGTTTCAGAAGACAAGATTATATGAGCAGGTGTGCTTCTTCAGGGTTCTCCTGTTTCAGAGAGAGAAGTTAAGAGTCCTGCAGTTTCCTTCACTTGGCTGACATTGATCGCCTGCAGTTAAGCTCTGTTTTCACAGATGAGATACTTCACCTTGTCTAGATATTGTCAACTGAGGATCTCCATGCCTGCTGGGCCAAGTACGGAAATATATTTCTGTCTTACTCTGACTCTGGCTTTAACCTGAGTTCAGTGTGTTTTCTCTTTTTGTCTCTAGGTAGGGCTAATAATTAATTTGTCTGAGTTGCCATAAACCATTTAATATATTTATGCTTTAAAATATTTAAAATTATCTAAACATGCTCAAGTCAGCAGCAAATATCTGTGTATTCCTAATTAACTTGCCAAGAATTTTTTTAAAAAATTAAAGACCAAGAACATTTTATATCTATGTCCAAATGATTGATAAGCTTCGAACATTGAGTAAAAAACATGCAATTGTCAATTAAGACCAAATAATGCTAACTTCCATTCTTTCTTTTGATGTCAAAAACATTCTATTTTCACAAAACCATACATTTTCAGGAAAGAAACGAAAGTGAAATATCATCTACACTAGCTTATTCTCACATGCCTTGGCATTCTACATAATTACTATTCACTGTTTAACAACTCAATGATATGGATGTTACCACCCTCATCATGTAGATAACCTTCTGAAACTGTTTTAAGATGGCTGTATTTGTCCATTCTCACACTGCCATAAAGAACTATCGGAGACTGGGTAACTTGTGAAGAAAAGAAGTTTAATTGACTCAGTTCTGCTGGCTTATTAGGAAGCATTAATGAGGACCTCAGAAAGCTTACAATCATGGCAGAAGTTGAAGAGGAAACAAGAACATCTTCACATGGCAACAGGGGGGAGAGAGAGAGAGAGAGAGAGAGAAGGGGAAAGTGCCACATACTTTTAAACCATCAGAATGCATAAGATGTCACTCATTATCATGAGAAGAGCAGGTGGGAAATCCGCCTCCATAATCCAATCACCCTTCACAAGTCATCTTCTCCAATTCAGCATAAGATTTGGGTGGGGACACAAATCCAAACCGTATCAATGTCAGTTCTAATTATTATAAAATTTTTACAGCATTAAACATACAAATCTGTTTTCCAATACTCTACTATTCATAGTCCCAGAGAAAATATCTAAACCCTAATTGTTGTGACAGATTTTGAAAAGTTATGCTTGTCTGAAATCTTATCCTGCCTAAGAAGATCCTATTTCTTTAGAACTTCTGTATGATGAGGCTTCTTTTCCTTTCTCTATCTTCACTGCTAATGTTTGGAAAAATTCCAGCATAACAATGTTCTCCTTTAACTGTAACTCTCAGAACTCTGTACAGCACTCCCTTTGGAGTCTGATAACCAAAAATAAGAGCAGATATATTAGAATTTTAAGAAAAAATGTCATTACATGACGTTATCATGATTAATCCATTTTATTCTTTCCCTTTGAAAATAACACAATGTTTATACTACTTATCTGTGTTTTGTCTACATTTTGCAATGCAAAACACACAAAATGTTATCTGTGATAATAAAAATAGGCTTTTTATTTTTTATCTGTGATAATAAAAATAGGCTTTTATTTTTTTAGTTTTAGCACCCATATAATAATGTTCAACTTACAAATTGTACTTGTTACGAACTCCTTGTTTTTAACTTTTATTTTAAGTTCAGGGGTATACCTGCAGGTTTGTTACATAGCTAGACTTGTGTCGTGAGGGTGTGTTGTACAGATTATTTCATCACCCAGGTATTAAGCCTAGTACCATCAGTTATTTTTCCTGATCCTCTCCCTCCTCCCAACCTCCACCCTATGAAAGGATCCAGTACGCGTTGTTCTCCTCTATGTGTCTATGTGTTCTCATCATTTAGCTCCCACTTATCAATGAGAACATGAGGTATTTGGTGTTCTGATCCCGTGTTCATTTGCTAAGGATAATGGCCATATTATTTCTACCCAGTAAATTTTCAACCTTTAATATATGAGTTATACTACATTTCAAACTTAAAAAATAGTTTTATCAACTTGCCATATTTAATGTATTAATGACATTATCTGGGTTTATGCCCAATGCCAATTATTTAAAAAGTCTTTCTAGATTTATTTTATGTAATTATTGACAGGTGGAGTCTCACTATGTTGCCCACGCTCTTCTCAAACTTCTGGGCTCAAGCAGTCCCCCTCTTCAGCCTCTTGTGTAGCTGGGGCTACAGGTGTGTGCCACTGGGCCTAGATCTATTTATTTATTTTGAAAGGAGAAGCTTAAGGAGACAGATTCACTAAACTGTTTCTCTCTTTCTTTGCATTATCAGAAGGTAGCAAAATTTACTTACCATGAAATAATAACTCTTGAATAGAGAGTATTCTATTAGGATATTCTTGTCCATTCATCATTAGTCTTTCAACAGGAATTAGCTACCTATGAGTTTACGTAACTGAATAAAGAGTCTACATTTTTAAAATGTCCATAAAAGAATCTTGTCACTACTAACTTCACAGTGACAATGCATTTTTAATTCACTAAAATGGAATTTTTAACACATTCTATTTTTCCATTTCCCCTTTCCACTGTGTCTCCCTATTTTTACCCATACAGTTCCTTTCTGCCAAATAAATTTTCCTGGAGCTCAGCTCTGATAAAAATATTTACCAATGAGAAAATGTATCTGACATAAAAGCCTCATTAATAATTATTCTTAATACTCCATTTATTTTTATAGTTTACTATACGTCTGGGATACATGTGCAGGTTTTGTTACATACGTATACATGTGCCATGATGGTTTGCTGCACCTATCAACCTGTCATCTAGGTTTTAAGCCCTGCATGCATTAGGTATTCATCCTAATGCAATCGCCCACTTAGCCCCCCCAAACTCTGACAGACTCCAGTGTCTGATGTTCCCCTCCCCGAGTTCATGTGTTCTCATTGTTCAAATCCTGCATATGAGTGAGAGCGTGCAGTGTTTGGTTTTCTATTCCTGTGTTAGTTTCCTGAGAATGATGGTTTTCAGCTTCATCCATGTCACTGCAAAGGACATGAACTCATTATTTTCATGGTTGCATAGTATTTCATGGTGTATATGTGCCACATTCTTTTTATCTAGTCTATCATTGATAGTCATTTGAGTTGGTTCCAAGTTTTGCTGTTGTAAATAGTGCTGCAATAAACATACGTGTGCATGTGTCTTTATAAAAGAATAATTTATAATCATTTGGGTATATACCCAGTAACAGGATTGCTCGACCAAATGGTATTTCTGGTTCTAGATCCTTGAAGAATCGCCACACTATCTTACACAATGGTTGAACTAATTTACACTCCCATCAACAGAGTTAAAGCATTCCTATTTCTCCACATCCTCTCCAGTATCTGTTGTTTCCTGACTTTTTAATGATCACTATTCTAACAGACGTGGGACAGTATCTCATTGTGGTTTTGATTTGCGTTTCTCTAATGAACAGTGATCATGAGCTATTTTTCATATATTTCTTGGCCACATAAATGTCTTCTTTTGAGAAGTGTCTGTTCATATCCTTTGCCCACTTTTTGATGGGGTTGTTTGCCTTTTTTTCTTTTAAATTTGTTTAAATTCCTTGTAGATTCTAGATATTAGATCTTTGTCAGATGGATAGAGTGCAAAAATTTTCTCCCATTCTGTAGGTTGCCTTTTCACTCTGATGATAGTTTCTTTTGGTATGTAGAAGCTCTTTAGTTTAATTAGATCCCATTTGCCAATTTTGGCTTTTGTTGCCATTGCTTTTGGTGTTTTAGTCATGAGGTCTTTGCCCATGCCTATGTCCTCAATGGTACTGCCTAGGTAGGGTTTTTATGGCTTAGGTTTTTAGTTTAAGTCTTTATTCTATCTTGAGTTAATTTTTGTATAAGGTGTAAAGAAGGAGTCCAGTTTCAGTTCCCTACATATGGCTATCCGGTTTTCCCAGCATCATTTATTCGATAGGGAATCCTCTCACCATTGCTTGATTTTCTCAGGTTTGTCAAATATCAAATTGTTGTAGCTGTGTGGTGTTACTGCTGAGGGCTCTGTTCTGTTCCATTTATATACTGTTTTGGCCCCAGTACCATGCTGTTCTGGTCACTGTAGCCTTGTAATATAGTTTGAAGTCAGGTAGCATGATGTCTCTATCTTTGTTCTTTTTACGTAGGATTGTCTTGGCTATACAGGCTCTTTTTTGGTTTCATATGAAATTTAAAGTATTTTTTTTTTCTAATTCTGTGAAGCAAGTCAATGGTAGCTTGATGAGAATAGCACTGAATCTAGAAATTACTTTTGGTATTATGCCCATTCTTACGATATTGGTTCTTCCTATTGATGTGCTTGAAGTTTTTTTCCAATTTTTTGGGACCTCTCTTATTTCCTTGAGCAATGGTGTGTAGTTCTCCTTGAAAAGGTCCTTCATGTCCCTTGTAATTTGTATTCCCTAGGTATTTTATTCTCTTTGTAGCAATTGTGAATGAGAGTTCACTCATGATTTGGCTCTCTGCTTGTCTATTATTAGTTTATAGAAATGCTTGTGATTTTTGCACGTTGATTTTGTATCTTGAGAGTTTGCTGAATTTGCTTATCAGCTTACGGAGCTTTGGGGCTGCGACGATGGGGTTTTCTAAATATACAATCCTGTCATCTGCAAGCAAAGACAATTTGACTTCCTGTCTTCCTATTTGAATACTCTATTTTTAAAATTATATAAATCTTAACTCTTACCAGTCTCTTCAATATTGGAGAAATCCTCGGAACCATAAGTTTTTACCCATTCTTCCTCTTCTGCAATAGAACACAACCTACTTAAAAATCACAGGACCTCTGACAGTTTTCCTGGCTTTCCCTTGGTGTAATTGGCAACAATAACACCTTGATTAGTTACACTGGTGGAACTTAATGTTAAGCACTGTATAAATTTTAAAAAGATATGCTCCAAAGGTTTACTAATATCCTTTTAATATTTTCATCTAGAAAGACAGGATTTAA
Source organism: Macaca nemestrina (assembly GCF_043159975.1). NCBI lineage: Eukaryota > Metazoa > Chordata > Mammalia > Primates > Cercopithecidae > Macaca > Macaca nemestrina. The sequence continues at coordinate 26,555,316 of NC_092140.1, forward strand.
ACCCAGGTCTCACTCATTTCAATTACTGTATTCATCAGTGTTCTCATTTTCTCTAACGCCCTCCTACAGTAGTTAGTGATTTGTCTGTACCATGTTCTTTTCCAGTAAGTGACAACACACACAGAAAACCAATTATAACTAGATTATCTTAGACAATGAAAAAAAATGGTTCTCACACTTTTGTTTGGTTTTGTTTACTCCTACTTTCCCACTCCCCATCCCCGTACATTTTTCTAATTGTCAATGTCACCCTTGCTTTCCCTTCATTTTCTCCCTCTTCTCTCCCTTTCTCCCACCTCATAATTCAACCCTGAACAAAAATAGTTACTTTTTCAATTTTCTGCATGCACTAATTAGAAAAGAGTGGGTCCACTTCTTCCTTATTTTTTTTCTCAAATTATTCTACGTTTTCTGAATTGACCTTAAAGACTGTCATGACTTAAACACTAGGTAGTCTCAAACAGATATTAGGTGGGTACAAAAGTAATTGTAGTTTTGGCCATTGAAAGTAATGGCCAAAGGCCAGGCGCAGTGGCTCAAGCCTGTAACCCCAGCACTTTGGGAGGCCGAGACGGGCGGATTACAAGGTCAGGAGATCGAGACCATCCTGGCTAACACGGTGAAACCCCGTCTCTACTAAAAAATACAAAAAACTAGCCGGACAAGGTGGCGGGTGCCTGTAGTCCCAGCTACTCAGGAGGCTGAGGCAGGAGAATGGCGTGAACCCGGGAGGCGGAGCTTGCAGTGAGCTGAGATCGGGCCACAGCACTCCAGCCTGGGCAACAGAGCGAGACTCCGTCTCAAAAGAAAAAAAGAAAAAAAAAAAAAGAAAGTAATGGCCAAAATGATTGCAATTAAAATAATGGCCAAAGTAATTGAAACCAATGGCCAAAACTACAATTGTTTTTGCACCCAACTAATATTACCTGCTTTATGACAAAAACCATTCTAGCTGCCTTCCTATATTATCTAGTTTACTATATCATTTTAATTTTTTATTGTTCGAACCATTGAATAATCTTTAAGCTTTTGAAATGATGAATATTATATATTAATTAATTATTTAGTATTAAATTTGAAAGAACAGATTATGGGTTGCTAGATAGAAACTATTTTTGTAAATAACTTTTTATGTGTATTTTGGTGGGCCTCAGAAATTCCTCAGGAATAGTAACTGTTTTTTAATTATTTCTATTTCTCAACAGTGCCTACCCAAGCCCTCTTTAAAATAAAAAGGACCATGGAAATGTTAAACATTATTGAATTATTTCTTTTTTGGTAACCATGTACTATACTAGTTTGGCATTAAATATTGCTCTCGATACTGTACCTTTCTATTGGTGTCATAATTATGGATTAATTATGTCATTTCCTTTAGAGAATGTTCTAGTATGTTTATATTGTCGATATCTTAGATATAATGAATACCAAATCAGTAAGCAGTCTTTCATTTATAATGTGTATGGAAAGATTATCGAGATACATTATATAAATAAGGATGATTGTTAAAGTTAGTTTTCATAAACTTAGTGTGATTAAATTATATTAAATGGGTAAAATGCTTACAACAACCACTTACCTTCCAATGATCTGGTAGAATAAAGTAATTTACTTAATAAATATGTATAATATTTAAATTTCATAGTTGCATCTTGACTGGAAAGAAAAAGCATATAGAAGATAGTGAAATTGTGACATTGTTGCCATTTTGAATGACATTTTACTGAAGTCACTTAGTACAGATCTATTGTAGTGATTACTATATACTTTTAAGTTATATAATAATTTCTTATTTATTAACATTTTAAAATTTTTGTATTCCCAATACATTTGGAAGATATAAATTCAGAAAATGCTGAATATAGTAATCAATATCTCCTTGGTAATTTTGGCTTATTAGCAATTTTACTTAAGAAATTTTCCCAAACCACCCACAAACCTCAGGAACAGACATAAACCAATGAGAAAGAAAATGAACAAATAATAAATAGAATAAAAATAATTGATATCTAGTTAAAATTTAGTTTTTTGTTGACATATGACAACTCTATAGGAATTTTACATTTCAGTAATTAAAATGTGATGATACTATGTTTCAAAAATACAAGATTATAGTAAGAGGCATCTTCCTCAAAATTAATCACCTGTGTTTCCTCTGCAGGTTGTGTGAGATTATATATATATATATATAATGCATTTTATTCATAGACTGAAAGTTAATAAAATGTATTTCATCTTCTTACTCTTTGCCTCCTAGCTTTTACACATCTGTTGTCATGTATTATTAGAAAGTTATGTTCCTCATCTTCTACATTAGTCATTTTGTTATTTGTTTAACTTTTAAGTTCAGGGGCACAGGTGCAGATTTGTTACATAGGTATACTTGTGCCATGGAGGTTTGTACAAATTGTTTCATTATCCAGGTATTAAGCCTAGTACCCATTAGTTACTTCTCCTTATCCTCTCCCTCCTCCCACTCTCAACCCCAGGAAAGGTCCCAGAGTGTGTTGTGCCCCTCTATGTGTCCGTGTGTTCTCATCATTCAGCTCCCATTTGTAAGTAAGAACATGAGGTATTTGGTGTTCTGTTCCTGTGTTAGTTTACTGAGGATAATGACGTCTGGCTCTATCTATGTTCCTGCAAAGGTCACAATCCCATTTTTTTGAGGGTTGTATAGTATTCCATGGTGTATGTGTACCACATTTTTATTTCATTATAATTACAATTTGCTTAGTTATTCATCTACTGACAGTTTATATTGGATTTATTAGTAATTAATTACTTAGATCATTTATATAATGATTTATTAGGATTTTTTTTTGGAAAGCATCCAAAATGCTTGTTTAGAAAATAAAATAGGGTAAATTGCTAACAGTGAAATTGATAAGATGTATATTATAAGGTCACTTCAAATTTTTGATTTTTATTGCCAGAGTTTTGAAATACTATACACTCTTTTATAATTTTACACACAACCCTGCCATAATAGTGAATCTTAATTTTTGATTAGCATTTAGTTAATTCGATAAGCCAATTCTATTTTGTGTTGTAGTAAGGTTCTTTTATATTGAATTTATTACTGATTTGTATTATCTTCATAAATTAAGAAAATTCGCTATTGTCCATTCATTATGTTAAAATATCTATTCTTACAATACCATTTTTTCAACTTCACTTAATGTATTTTTTATATAAAATTTTTTGATTTCATGTAAAGGCATTAATAAAGTCTTTTTGACTTCTTTTGTTAGTGTCATCCTTAGCAAACTTCCCCCAAATTGTTATTATGCATAAATCCTCTGACTCTTACTTTAATATAACTTCTTTCCAAGTTACAAACATTGGTATTACAGAGAGGCAGAAACTTCATAAACATTTTAAGCTGGTCCAGATGGTCCAAACCAGATTCATCAGATTCCGGCAATATCATTACAAATAGACATGAAAGGGAAACAGTGATGGCACAAATTGTTCTTGTTGCATAGATTGAAAAGCATCAATAAATCCCTTTTTTTACATTTGCCATCCATTAATATTCAATATTTGAGTCCATAAACATAGGTCTTTAACTAATGTTAAAAATCCTGAAGCCAAACTTTGATATCCAACCTCTGAACCTCTTCTTGATTTAAGTGTCGGTAAGAATTTGGAAATTTGAGGTTTTATTGTCAAAGTAATTTCGTGTCAGGTACATATAAAAAATTATTTCCAATTACAAAAACAGTCACCTGAAGCAAATCAAAGCCACATCAAAACTACATCATTATCTTAATTTAATATACTACCTAAAATGTGTGGTTGAGAATTTTTTTTGAAAAATGCAAGCCTGTGTACACTTAGTTTAAAACCATGGTCTATTATTTAATCACAGAACATTAAAAAACAGCCTATTTACCCTGAAAAACACTATATATATACATAGTATACACAGAAATACATATTTCTAAAATGGTCTTAAACACTCAACGTTCTATTCAGTAGTTCTGCATCAGATAAAGCACTGAAAACACTAATATCCTAATCATATAAATACTTCATCATTATCTAGGCTTTGAGTTCCAATGTCATATGATGGAGAATGAACTCTTATATATTTCCTCATTGGGCATAATAAAATAAACACATCTACAACAATTTTGGCTTAACAAAACCTTCATCTTTCCAGCATGTTAGCATGTCTTTGGTGCCCTTTTGACCTGACATTTACATTTTCTAATGTTCTGTAATAATGCATAAATTGACTGTATCATTTTAGGAGAGCTATTTAATTACTTATTTTTATTTATGCATTTATTTGTTATTATTTTGTAACTCGATAATAATACCTACAGCTGGACAGTCATCAGAGGTTAATTCATTTTCAATCTTTAAAATATTCATGATTCTTAAATTTGCTGAACATTTCCACACTTGCTTTGAAACACAATTTCTTCAAAATATATCATCTCTCTCCTTCACTGCCTTTGCCTTCAGAACATTGAAGATGTGCAATCCTTTCACAGCAGTAACATAGTGATTATGGCATCTTATTGTAATTGTGATCATCAAACCACAGCAAATGTCTCTCTCTCTCTCTCTTTCTCTTAAAAGTTATGCTCAAAACAACCAGTGAGTAAAGCATGCCAGAGCTAAAAATACATGTATTTTTCCTTTTATTTTTCCTCCAAAAGAACAGTTTGTGCAAAACTGTGCAGATACAAATGGCCAACCTTCTGGTTGTTATGAGTTTGGGTCTCTAAATGTATTTATTACTTCCAGCTTTTCCTGTTAAGTATGAGTTTTATACTTAAAGATACATCTCCTATCTTCCCAGCCTTTTCTAATTTCTGAGAACGTATTTTAGCTCAATAAGTTGAGGATTATAGCAAGAGTGCACAACCCACTTAAAAAGCAAACATAAGGCCCATTCCTAGTAAAACGCGACTGCAATGCAATCTACGTTCTTCCCTATCAGCTAGGAGGCAAATTAACATTATACTGGCATCTATATGTATATTAACATGTAGGTTTATACATCAAAAATTAAATTTTAGATATTTTGAAAGGAAGTTCATTGAATAGCAAGAGTTAAATTGTGACGGGTACCTGTATGTTTCTGATATATGTATAGACCACTCAATTTGAAGATACAACTAAATTAAATGTTTCTTTATTGCTCATTTTTTATTTGTTCTAGACATTTTTTATGAATAACAATTTGACATATGTTGTATTTCCATTCACTGCATTTCCATTCATCTTTCCTTATTTTATTCATTTCTAATTAATTCTGGGATCGATTTCCTGGAAAAGTACCACTACTGAGTAAATTTAATGCATAATTGATTTTTCTTTTTACAAATTTGATTTACATATTTAATTTCATGTGTTAGTTATTATATTTGTTTTTGTTGCTAAATTCATCTGTTTTCTTTTTAACCTCAATTTTCCGTCATACTACCTCACTTTTAATTTTATTTCCATAGATTTAAAATAAATTGTGTTGAACATCACCTGGATTTAGCTCCAATGGTTTAATTGAATATATATACATATGTAATTTTATATATACATAATACATGTGTAATAGTAATATATAAAGAATTTTTAGCCCCAGGTTTCATGTGCCTGTAATTGAAAACTTTATATAGTGATAGTATTTGAAAATATTTCTTATCCTGCTACATTGCAAATAATCTATTTTGGGTTTTCTTCCTTACATTAATTTTTATAATTTTGTTAAACAAAACCTTCCAATTAAAAATTTCATTATTAAATCTATTTGATTCTTTAACATTCGAAACTTAACAATCAAGGTCCATCTTTCTTATTCCTTGAACAATGAATAGAATAAATCTTAACACTCATCTATAGGCCACTGTTTTAAATTGTATGCTGAATACATTTAAGATATATAAATAACTGATATTAATTTTATTTGTAATAGATAAATATTTTAAAATATACAGTGCAGGTAAAAATACACAGTACAGATGAGCTTGTTCTAATAATAATTTTTAAATGTGCTGAAAATGTACTTTGTACTATATCTATTACTAAGTGCTTACACACTTTATTTTCTTCAATCCTCACCAAAATTAAAATAAACAGATCAGAAATTTATATTTATAACTAAAGTTTAATTATAAGGAAATTAAGGCTTCAATAAGTAAGTTATAAAGTAACTATACTTTAATTATACTTTAGCACAGGTTTCCCCAACCCCTGGACTGGTGCTTGGTTGCACAGCAGGAGGTGAGCCATAGGCAAGGTAGTGAAGCTTTATCTGTATTTGCAGCTTCTCCCCATCACTCCCAATAACGTCTAAGCTCTGCCTCCTCTTAGATCAGTGGTGGCATTAGATTCTCATAGGAGGGTGAACCCTGTTGTGAACTACTCATGCAAGGGTTCCAGGTTGTGAATTCCTTATGAAAATCGAATGCCTGATGATCTGTCACATTTTCTTATCATCCCTAGTTGGAACCATCTAGTTGCAGGAAAACAAGCTCAGGGCTTCCACTGATTCTACATTATGGTCAGTTATATAATTATTTCATTATATATTACAATGTAATAATAACACAAATAAAGTGCACAATAAATGTAATGCACTTGAATCTCCTGAAACTATCTCCCTACCTCACCCTTCCCTTTGTCTGTGGAAAAATTGTCTTCCACTAAACTTGTCTGGTGCTGAAAAGGTTTAGCAAATTGTGTTAGAAAAACCCATCTCAATATCTGCTTTAGCAAACCATGTTAGAAAAATCCATCTCAATATTTATCCTCCTCTCACTGTGGACACATTTTGGGCCTAACAGTAAAGAAATGTATTCTCTCTAACCTAATTTTGAATATTTATTTATTTTTACTTATCATACCTCATATTTTTGAGTTTACATTCCTCTCATTTGTTTACACACTGTATATACTAGGGCAAGTTTTGTTTTGTTTTTTAATTGAGAATTTGTGAAATACTTATCCATATGCTCTTGTTACTTACATGTCTTTTTAAACTTGGGAACTGTTCCACATGGACATCTTGTATTTCTGTCCTTGCCTATAGGAGCAGTATTTATTTTGGTTAACAGAAAATGAATTGTCAAAATATAAGCCTTTAGGATCTAAAGCCACCACATTCATAAAACATTAATAAATTATCAGGAAGAAACATGATGAAGAAACTACAAATTGGAAAAGAGGTATATTGATTGGTATTTATTTTGTAAGAAATTACTCCAAATCTACTAGTTTAAAACCAAAGATATTTATTATTTTTCACATCTTTATAGGTCAAAGAGTCAGTTATTGTGGTCTGTCTAGGCTCAGGTAGATCTGCATGGTACATGAGTGGCTGGCAGCCTGTTACCCTCAAGGAACTCACTCACGTGTTGGCAGTTTGTTCAATATCAGAGTGATGATCATGTGTCTGTCTTAAGCAGGGTATCTTGTACTAATTCATATGATGTGGTGGTAGCTTTTCAAAGCAGCAAGATAAGACATCTTCTTTGTTTAGGCCACATTTAAAAAATTATCTTCGGCAAAAGCAAATCTCATGTCCAAGCCTATGTTCAAGGGGTAGAGAAATTAATAATGTATTCATTCACTTTGCTACCTAGCGAGAACTGACAGCATGTCAGAGAATCGGATGATCCTGTGTCCTAGGGACATATGAAGGGTACAGAATACATGGATCAAAGAACAGAGAACAATGGGTATCCAGACATCTCAGCAGGTGCCGCCTGGAGGCATGTCTATCTTTGGCAGAACAATGCACAGATAAGTCAATGTCAACATATTCTGTTGCCAATAACAAAATATCATCATAGATTCTTCTCTGGAACTTTATGCAGTCCTACAGAGATAGCTTTTTTGATAATGAATTCTGCTTAAATTTATGTAAATAATTATGGATAATTCAGATCAGGTATATAAGTATATATACATACATGCCCAGACACAGAAGTGTACACACACACCACACACACACACAGAGCACCTAGCCTTAACTGTAGGTGTTAAACAAAAAGTAACCCCTGAATGTGAGATTCATTCTCACAGATAAGATATTCTTGTTCATCTTTCCAGAGAGTTTTTCAAATCAAATGTGAATGTGACCAGTGCTGCTTATACATCATGCAGGATTTTATGGGAGCCTCCAGATGTCTGTGATACAAATTTAGACTCTTTCTTCAAATGAGTTAGAATGTCACATAAATAAAATTGATAACATTCAATGTACATTTACTTATTTAAAATAACTGCACCACTAAACTTTCTATTTTAAATCAGGTATATAAGCAGTAGCCAAAATAAACATTGCAATGTATTTTATACCTTGTATTTCTAAAATAAAGCTTTCATAATCAGATAGTTTCTAGAAATACAATTACCAAGTGTGTTATTTTCTGTGCACCTAGAAACTGTCTCCTAACAGCCCTTAAAAATTGATCTACTGCTTTGTTATTCTAATATCCAGTAAAATAAAAATGAACATCTAAGCATTGTAACAATATGTAAATCATTAAAAGAGTGCATTTTACTGTTCTTAAACAATGGCAAGGCTTTTATTCAAAACAACTCAAAATAACCCAGTAATGTAATATTTTTTGTGTCTTTACTTAGATAAAAATATGTACAATCCCATAAAAGTGTTCATGAATTTACTTAACTCATGATTGCTGAATAAAACAGTATTATTTAAATGTTCTTAACATTGATCATTGTATTTTATCACCAGAGAAAGCTCTTTCATACAACTTAATATGGGAGTGTGTGTTCAAAATGTTATGTGTATTTATATACGTAAAACAATTTATGACCATTAACCCTACATTAGTAATTTTATCAATATGTAGTAAGATTGATTTTTTTCTGTTTATCAAAGTAATAGGTCACATGCCCCAAATATTTTTACTATGTATTATGATAAAATATCCATCTTGAAGGAAAAAGATTTCCATTCCTTAAAATATATGTAGGGTTTATCACATCCAGGAGAGTCTTACTTGGTCCAAAACTCATCATCTTTTTAATTACCAGTTTAAACCCATTAACGTTCCATTTATATCCAAACATTTATTTGCCTTAGAACCAAGCTCGGAGGTCATAAATAACACATGGATATCCTGATCATGAATACATTTAACACTGTATTTCAATTCTATTTTAGTTTAGTGTTGTACATTTTCTTAAGAAGAAAAATACATATTTTTAAAATGATAAAGCTTATTGACCGATGCAGCTTTAATTTAAATATTCTTATTTGAAGAAGAAAAACATATAACTACACTGTCGATTATCCTGTCTTTTAAAAATACTTAGATTTTTTAATATATCTAGAAAGATGTATTCATAAGTTAAAATGGTAATTCTTGAGTTTCTTTCTAGTGCCAAAGGCTGAGGCATTTCTTTGGAAGTAGTATACACTGGAAAGAGAAGCAAAATGAGCCATTCACCATGGTTTCAGAGACACTGCATTATTATTTCAGGGATATTTGCATTATAGTTTCAAGATTCAAGGAGACAAATACAATTTTCTGTCCATGTGTGTACACTATATTAGTTTTTTTGATGAAAAGCACATTACCACAAATTTAGCAACATAAAAGCAATATTTATTTATCAACGTCCAGGTCTGTAGGTCAGATGTCTGGGTACATCATAGCTGAATTCTCTGCTCAGCATCTCAAAAGATTGAAATGGCATTAACTGGGCTGTTTGCCTTCTGAATGCTGGGATAAATATCTATTTCAAGTTCATTCAGGTGGTTGGCTCATTCATTTCTTTGCTGTTGTAGGATATAAGTTACCCTTTGTCTGCTAACCGTGCTGGTGATCACTCAGCAGCCTTCTCCACTAGCAGCTCACAGTATGGGCATTTGCCTTCTTTCAGACAAGCTGGAATTTGTCTTTCTGATTTCTGTTTTTAATTCTAGACAGGGAAAATATTGCTTTTGAAGGGTTCACCTGACTTGGTGAGGACCATGCAGATAATCTTTCTACTTTACAATCAACTATCACCTATAACATAACCTCATCAAAGAGGAAAATCTATCATCTTTGCCAATCTGCAGATCATTCAGGACATATGCACCAAAAGAAGAGACATTTTGAAGGATATCTTAGTCTCCTCCCAGACACTAATGACAGACTGTTAATGTAGGTATAAGAGATGTTCTTGTAAAAATTTTCTCTCCAAAAATTGCAACATTTTTGAGGACGTTTGGAAGGTTATGGCTGACTATACGACTGAAAGTTGAAAATGTGAATACTGATACGAATATAAAATTTGAATATCTTATCTCCTACTTTCCATTTGTATGTTTGATTCTTTGGCACTTTTGTAATAACACAACCAATGTCATACATTTTATCAAAGTACTGATGATATTTGTTTCAATAATGGGTGCTCATTTACAACAAATAATAATGTACTGCATGGGACATTCAGATTCCATCTCTTACTAAAAGCAGTAAGCATTTACAATTCTGTAAAGCACACCAATTCTGGCATCTCTCTATTACATTTTATTTCTACTTACAGACTAGCCAGTTCTTTCAAGAGCTCATTATTATCTTGCAATATCTTATCAAATATATCCACTAACAACCAATACATACTATTACCTTCATTTTTTTCGAGATCTCCTACAGTTAGATTTTTTTTTTTCAATTTTAGTTGGCATGCCAAGATACTGTAGATAGCAAGGGAATAAAATATTTTGCCAATGATTAATGAACATGAATATTTTATTCCTCTATTAGTATTTTTGCTGCCTACAAACTGAGTTCTAATTCAATACGACATATATCAGATTTTTGCTTTTGTCACAATGGCTATAGGATGTCAAGTCTACATTCATTTTACATGCTCAGTGCCCATGGGGTGCTTCTTTTCTCACAGGGCTGTGAGCTTCTGGAGGATTTTCCATCCTGTGCTGCCACATCTGGCATATGTGGCCTTCAAGAGTGCTTCAGAAAGAAGAGAGTAGGCTCAAGGAGGCACACCTTCATCTTAATGCCCCAACCTAATTAAAACAGAGCCTGAAAGATGGGATAAAGCATGGTATATCACTAAATATCTCTCTCATAGCTGTCAACTAAGCAAATTGCAAATATAACAAAAATTCAAAACCAATAAATGCAAAGAAAAGTAAAGACTTCAGATAAAATCGCAAACAGATGTGTCACTGAAGTATTTGTTCTTTGAGTTAGCCAGGCATGCATACCAAGTCTTAAAGTCTTTTCTAAAAGAATAACTGTATATATCAGGGCTGCTACTTTTTGAAAACCATGTTTATTTTAGAATGGGTATCCAATGGGGAGATTAGGCTGACTTTAAAACATATTCTCTGGGTTGAAGGTGATCACCAATTCATGTGTGTGTGTGTGTGTGTGTGTGTGTGTGTATCTCTATACACACACAAACACATATACATACAAATATATAGATTTGTATTTATATATATGAAAAATATTTTTCTTATATTTATGGGTCAATCCATACATTTATTTGTTTTTTCCACTGTGTCCATGCTTTTCTTGAAAATGCAATCCACTAATCTATGGAAAATATCTCCATAATAATATCCTAAATTTGATAGTCATGGGAACATCTGAGAGAGCACGTCATTATTTAGAGAACTATGTATCATGTTCTAGACTTCTGATTTAGAAGCCCTAATTTCAAAACTTTTCAATTCAGTTTTTGCATAACTATTCTTCAAATCATACTCATCACAGTAGTCTTAGGAAATTAAGTATTACAAGCCCAGATTATTTGATGCTTCCCCAATCATACTGAATTGCATTTGTTGAGGTGGATCACTGAGACAATGTATTTTAAAAGCATTTACCATCAAGTAATTCGCACAAAAATTTTAGGACAACTGCTCTGACCTCACTGGATATAGCCTATGTAAACTATGACTACAACCACTCTGGAAGTTTGTTTAGCATTATCTGTTAAAACTGAGCATGCTCATGAGGTAGCTGTTCTGCTCTTAGATATATTCGCAACAGAAATGTATATATGTCTTTTCAAAAAGACGAGCACAAAATATGTGCATTACTTACAGTAGTACACATTGTAAATGATGCACTTCCCTATCAGCAGCAACAAATGATTTAATTACGGTAAATCCCCTAATGGAGTACTGTATAGGAAAGAAAACGAATAAAGTACTGTTATGAATAGCATCAGGACCATATTTTTTAAAAAACAATTTTAAAAAATTGGCCAGACATAAATAAAAACTATAAGGTCTAATTTATATTATATTCAAGAGCAGGCAGAACTAGTCTAGGGTGCTGTAAATCAAGATTTACAGCTCCCTTTGTTGGGGAGCAGTGTTTCTCATCTATAAAATGCTATTTACACATTCCAAATATGCAGATATAGTAACAGGTACCATTAAATTATATAATCTATGAGGTATTGCTTTGTGAAAGTATTATTTGTTTTCAGATACATAGCTTCTCACTGTTATATTCCCACCCCAATGTCACCCCAAAAGAAGAGGTACAACTTAGAGTAGGTGAAATTATGAGTTCTTATTAAAGTGTTGTCTCTTTTACTCTCTTGTTCCACATTGATATACTGTTTAAAAGACTCAGGGATGCTACTTTTTGGAAGCCATGTTTATTTTAGAATGATGTCCAATGGGGAGATTAGGCTGGCTTTAAAACATATTCTCTGAGTTGAAGGTGATCACCAATTCGTCTATCATTTCTTTCAGAGCTGTCCTTTGGCACCTGTCCCTTTGCAAATATTGTTGCAGTTACTGTCAGATTGATGTGGTGTCACTGGCAATGGAAGGAGAAACTGCTAAGTTCAGTCTTGAGCCTAAGCAAAAGTAATATTCAGTTCAGCCCAATTTGGTAAACTAAGATTCAGAGTGCAGTTCAGTGGCAAAGGAAAAATAATTTTGCTTTCATGTTCTTGATCTGTTTTACACACACACACACACACACACACACACACATATATAGTATATATAATATTATATAAGTATATATTTATATATAAATATATATATACACACACATACATATATATTATTTTTTTCAAATAAGAACTCATGGTGAGGCTTTGTTAGGGCAAAATTTTGGTTTTGTGATGATGAATCCGGCCAAATCCACTAACCCTATAAGTGCTCATGGTGTTGTACAAATATTTACTTTTGATAGACATACATACCAATTTTTACACATTTTAAAAGATAACAAAACAGATAATCATAATACTTGTTTATAAACTATTTATTTTTCAGTATTCATTTTCAAATTGTTATCATAACCTGAATTTCCAAGGTATATGTTCCAAATGTATTGGGAAATAACATGGGTTCGACTACAAGAAACTTTCTTTCCTTTACTCTATCCAATGTAACTTTTATAGGTTTTTTTTTAGAGTCAGCTTCAACAGAAGTTTTTACTTGAAGAAAACATGATAATGATAAAAAGCAATTTTAAACTGCTGTTTTGAAATAGCATTTCCCTACATAGAACTTTGATATCATTTAAAATATTTTCAGTGCTTTGGGCCACAACAAAATCACACATATAAATCAGTTAATAAGGCTATAAATTTAATTCCAACTAGATGTTTTCTGAATAGTATTTTACATACCTCACTATAATTGTTATTATACCTAATAACAATTCATTACAATGTATTTATAATTTATCATGAAGAAAAAAACCTACTGTAAAATCTGAGAATGAAGCTATGTGTAGAGAGCTTAATGACTCATACATTTGAGGAAGGCAGTTCTGTGCTTATTTACTTAAAAACAGAATTAAATTATTCATTTAAGATTTTCTGGCTACATTCAACTCAACACAAAAGGGAAGTGGTCATTGATTTACTAGATTACCATGTCTCTAACATGTTTTAAAAATTACTCATCTCTTACTTGTGCTTTTCATCCTGTTCCCTCTAAATATTCACTCCCTTCGTATTAGTCCATTCTCATACTGCTACGAAGAAATACCAAAAACTGGGTAATTTATAAAGGAAGGAGATGTAATTGAGTCACAGTTCCACATGGTTGTGGAGGCCTCAGGAAACTTATAATCATGGCAGAAGGCAAAGCAGAGGCAAACAACATATTATTCTGCCCCGACACCTCCAAAATCTCATGTTCTCACATTTCAAAATACAATCATGCACTTCCAACAGTCACCCAAAGTGTTAACTCATTCCAGCATTAACCCAAAGTGCGACTTTAAAGTTTCATCTGAGACAAGGCAAGTCCCTTCTGCCTATGAGCCTGTAAAATCAAAAGCAAGTTAGTTACTTCCTAGACACAATGGGGGTATAGGCATCGGGTAAATACACTCATTCCAAATGGGAGAAATTGGCCAAAACAAAGGGGCAAGAGGCCCATGCAAGTTTGAAATCCAACAGGGCAGTCATTACACCTTGAAGTTTCAAAATGATTTTCTTTGACTCCGTGTCTCACATCCAGGTCAAGCTGCTGCAAGATTTGAGCTCCCACAGCCTTGGACAGCTCTCCCTCTATGGCTTTGCTGAATACAGCACCACTCCTGGCTGCTTTCACAGGCTGGCATTGAGTGTCTGTGTCTTTTCCAGGTGCCTGGTGTAAGCTGCCAGCAGGTATAGTATTCCGGGTTCTGGAGGATAGTGGCCTTCTTCTCACAGCTACACTAGGCAGTGCCGCAGTGGGGACTCTGCATCGGGGCTCTAACTCCACATTTCTGTTCTGCACTGCCCTAGCAGAGGTTCTCAATAAGGGCTCCACCCCCGCAGCAAACTTCTCCCTGGACATCCAGGCATTTCCATACATCCTCTGAAATCTAGGCAGAGGCTCCCAAACTTTAATTCTTGACTTCTGTGCCAGAAGGCCCAAAAACATGTATAAGCTGCCAAGGCTTGGGGCTTGCACTCTCTGAAGAAAAGTCCTGAGTTGTACCTTGGTCCCTTTAAGCCATGAGTGGAGCAGCTAAGACACAGTGCACCAATTCCTGAGGTTGCACACAGAAGGAGGGCCCTGGGCCAAGCCCAGGAAACCATCTTCTCCTCTTAGGCCTCTGGGCCTGTGATGGCAGGGACTGCTGTGAAGGTCTCTGACATGCCCTGGAGCCATTTTCCCCATTGTCTTGATGCATAACACTTGTCTCTTGGTTACTTATGCAAATTTTTGAAGGCTGCTTCAATTTCTCCTCAGAAAATGAGTTTTTCTTTTCTATCTCATCTTCAGGCTGCACATTTTTCAAATTTTTATGTTCCGCTTTCTCTTGAACACTGTGCTGCTTACAAATTTCTTCTGCCAGACACCCTAAATCATCTATCTCAAGTTCAAAGTTCCACAGATATCTAGGGCAGGGTCAAAATGCCATGAGTCTCTTTGCTAAAAACAGCAAAAGTCACTTTTGTTCCAGTTCCCAAGAAGTTCCTCATCTCAATCTGAGACCACCTCAGCCTAAACTTCAATGTCCATCTCACTATCAGCACTTTTGTCAAAGCCATTCAATAAATATCTAGGAAGTTTCAAGCTTTCCCTCATCTTTCTGTCTTCTTCTGAGCTGTCCAAACTGTTTCAATCTCTGCCTGTTACCTAGTTCCAAAGTCACTTCCACATTTTTTGGTATCTTTACAGCAGTCCCCCACTACCTTGGTACTAATTTACTGTAGTAGTGCATTCTGACACTGCTATGAAGAAATAGCTGAGACTGGGTAATTTATCAAGGAGAGAGGTTTAATTGACTCACAGTTCCACATTGCTACAAAGGCCTTAAAAGAAAGAGGTTTAATTAACTCACAGTTCCACATAGCTGGAGAGGCCTCAAGAAACGTACAATCATGACAGAAGGGAAAGGAGAACCATGCACCTTCTTCACAGGGTGGCAGGATGAAGAAAGTGCAAGCAGGGGAAATGCCTGATGCTTATAAAACCATCAGATCTTGAGAGAATCACTCATTGTCATGAGAACAGCATGGGGAAAACGATTCCACTAATTCAATTACCTCCACCTGGTCCTGCTCTTGACACATGGGAATTATGGGAATTACAATTCAAGGCGAGATTTGGGTGGGGACACAGAGCCAAAGTATATCAGAGAGACCTTATCCTTCGAGAAGGGTGAAAGTTACCCAATCCTGACTATTCACTTAAATTCCAAACTCCATATTTTATATTTTATTGATAAGAAACATTTGATGGAGGATATTGAGGAGCAAATGACTGATAGATAAAACTAACAGTAAAGCCAGGTGCAGTTGCTCAGTTCTGTAATCCCTGCACTTTGGAGGCTAAGGCAAGAGAATCACTTAAGCTCAGGAGTTTGAGACAAGCCTAGGCAACATAGTGATGTCCTGTCTCTACAAAAATAAAAAATAAAATAGCTAGGCATGGTGACATTCTCCTGCATTCCTAACTACCCAGGAGACAGGAGGATGGTTGAGCCCAGGAGATTGAGGCTGCAGTGAGCTGTGATTGTACCACTGCACTCCATCCTGGGTAACAACAGACAAGTTCATAATTAGAAGACTTCCATGACTTTGTTTAGAAATATTTTTTATGTGTGTGTGTGTGCGTGTATGTGTGTCTGGGCCAGTGGAGCTTTTGTTAGAAACAGAGTCATTTCCTAGGCTCTTACCTAAAGTATCTGGCTATCATATTGTATTATTTCAATACTAAGGGATTATAGATCTTCAGGAACTTTTTTTTATCTGTAATGCAGAGCAACCCAAGGATGCATTTGACTCCTGAATGTCAGTGCATTACTTTTTTTCACAAGTTGGTTTGCAGGATTTATTGGTTTATTTAATAAATATGTTTTGAGGTCCTATAAGTTTCAGGCAGTAAGTATTGAATCATGAGCAAAGAGAGACACCAATGTGAAGAGAGGTCCTAAACAACGTGAGGTTGAATAAACATATGAGCATTAACATAAAAATTGCTGCTAAATGTCTTAATCTTCACAAATGCAAGAAACATTTGGAGTAAGATTATATATACTAACAGTCTTCTAATCTAGAGTTTCAGTTTAGGAGACCACTTGATATTTCCCTGCTTGTTATTTGACAATACTAACACTTGAGATTAATTTTCTTATTGCTATACATACATACATATATATATGAGAGAAAGTAGAGAAGGGAGTGAATATAAATTGACTAGTTACTTACAAGCCAGGAGGTGACTTAAACTAATGGAGTAGACACCACAGAAAAAACAGTTGCATGTAGAGAAACACACTTACATACACACACATAAAAAATCCATTATTGTTCAAGTTTGAATTATGGAGGCATTGATATTGTGGGCAAATACAATATATATATATACCATCTATATCTATTTATCTATCTATCTATCTATCTATGTATACACACACACAAATTTAAATTTATGACACTTCTTTCTTGTATTCTTATGCACATAATTTCTGAATAATTATTGATATACTCAAAACATACAAAATCAAGCAATTACAAATTGCTTCTTAATTTGTAATTGGCTAATAATTTATATACATATCACACTGTCATGTGTATATTAGTAGAAATTAAAAGACATTGCAAATATCTAACGGAAGCAAAACATATAAATCAATACATTTTATCATAACAGAGTATTGGCTAGTATTTAATTGTTAAAAATAATGCCTTCAAAATTATATGGTAAAAAAGAAATATGAAGTATTTTATGTCACATTTTTCCTATGAAACTACATTTTATTCATGGAGATTGAGATAATGTTACAAAGTAGTCACAAAACTTGAAAAGCATTGTAAAAAATTGATGAAAGAGCTGATTTTTTTCTTTTAATCTTTGTCATGTTATGTATTTTTAAAACCCGTGTACCACATATATACTTATTTTATAATCAGAAAGTATATTAAATGAACATAATACCCACATATAATTAACTCTGTAAGTATGTATTGAATAATAACTGTGTTTCTGGAGCTTTATTCAAAATAAATTCTGATTATATGTTATTCTACAAATTGCACAAATAATACACTTCAATAATTATTTTAAGTACTACATCAAGGTAAATGTAAAAAGAAGACAGTTTAAATAATCCTGATGGGAAATTGAGTACTGTGCATTTCAGCAAGTGAAATGTTAATGGTATTTGCAGAAAGAATAGTGCTTTCCTAGGCATAAACTTATTAAACAGTTTCCATATAGGAGACAAATTACATGAAACATGAAAGGATCATGAACATAACTTGGGGAAAGACAACTTCTTCAGTAAATGGTGCTGGAAAAACTGAAAATCTATATGCAGAAGTAGAAAACCACACATATTTCACCTTTTGGGTACCTCTATTAAAACTCACTCTATTTACATAATAAGTTATTAAAAGATGTCACTTCATTGGTAGACTATTTTCAGAGGTAGATTTACTTTAATTCCTTATTTTGACCCTTGAGTTTGTATCCTAGTGGTTGCAGAGAATGCTAAACTTTACGTAAAGTGTATGATCCTGCAAAAGAGTAATACCCCGGTCCATTGGTGTTCTGGAAACAGGTTATTGTAAATAATCATCCCTTCTCATTGATTTAGGCAAGACTTACAGAAATCTCCACCCCTCATTTAGTTTGTGAAATATATCCCGCTATATACTAAAAAGTTCTGTGTAGCAAAGGAAACAGAAGAATGAAAATCCAACCCATTGAGTAGAAGAAAATATTTGCAAACTTATTATCCAACAAAGGACTAATATCCAAAATATATAAGTAACTCAACAACTCAGCAGCAAAAAAAAAAAAAACCTCACTAAAAAGTGGGCAAATTATCTGAGTAGACACTTTTCGGTTTTTAAATTTTTTAATTTTACTTTAAGTTCCGGGATACAAGTGCAGAACGTGCACGTTTGTTACATAAGTATATGTGTGCCATGGTGGTTTGCTGCACCTGTCAACCTACCACCTAGGTTTTCAGCCCTGCATGCATTAGCTTTTTGTCCTAATGCTCTCCTCCCTTTGCCCCCTACCCTCTGACTGGCCCCGGTGTGTGTTGCTTCCCTCCCTGCGTCCATGTGTTCTCATTTTTCAACTCCCACTTATGAATGAGAACATGCGGTATTTGGTTTTCTGTTCCTGTGTTAGTTTGCTGAGGATGATGGCTTCCAACTTCATCCATGTCCCTGCAAAGGACATGATCTCATTCCTTTTTATGGCTGCATAGTTTTCCATGATGTATATGTATCGCATTTTCTTTATACATGGAACTAACCCAAATGTGCATCATTGATGCACATTTTGACTATTTAAGCAGCAAACACATAAAATTATTTTCTAATAAGAAATAGCAGGTAAAAGCAGAAAGGAAACAGAGGGTATAGTGATTGATTTCTCTGTATCTTCAGCCAAGAAATTTTCACTTCTTTTCTATAAATTACAGAGAACTAATTACACTTGTTCCATAGTTTATGACACGGAACTATTTCTATTTTGCAAATGTGAAATGTCTTTGCTATTGTACATAGTGCTGCAATAAACATGCATCTGCATATGTCTTTATAGTAGAATGTTCTATATTCTTTTGGGTATAGATCCAGTAATGGGTTTGCTGGGCCAAATGGTATTTCTCGTTTTAGACCCTTGAGGAATCACCACAACATCTTCACCATCTTCCACAATGGTTGAACTAATTTACATTCCCACCAACAATGTAAAAGCATTTCTATTTTTCCACAGCCTTGCCAGCATCTATTGTATTTTAACTATTTAATAATCACCATTCTGACTGGCATGAGATGGCATCTCATTGTGGTTTTGATTTTCATTTATCTATTGATCAGTGATGTTGAGCATTTTTTCCTATGTTTGTTGGCCACATAAATGTCTGCTTTTGAGGACTGTCTGTTCATATCCTTTGCCCACTTTTTGATGGGGTCACCTTTTTTTTGTAAATTAGTTTAAGTTCCTTTTAGATTCAGGACATTAGACCTTTGTTGGATGGGTAGATTGCAAAAATTTTCTCCCATTCTTTAGGTTTCCTGTTCACTCTGATGATTGTTTCTTTGGATGTGCAGAAGCTCTTTAGTTTAATTAGATTCAATTTGTCTATTTGGACTTTCGTTGCAATTGCTTTTGGCATTTTTGTCATGATTTGTGGGTCCATGCCTATGTCCTGAATGTTATTGTCTAGGTTTTCTTCTATGGTTTTTATCATTTTGAGTTTTACATTCATGAAGACATACAAATAGCTAACAAGTATAAAAAATAATCAACATCACTAATCATCCAGGAAATGTAAATAAAAACTACAATGATATATTTCCTTGCCCCAGCTAGAATGGCTATCATCAAAATTAAAAAAAAAAAAAAAAAAAAAAAAGAGTAATTCTGGAAAGGATATGGGGGAAAGCAACCTCTTTTATACTGTTGGTGGGAATTTAAATTCATGCAGCCATTATGAAGAACTTGGAGGTTTCTCAAAAGACTAAAAGTGGAACTACCACATGATCCAGCAATCCCATTACTGGATATTCATACAAGGGAAAATAAATCAATATTAGCTACTCTCCCATATCTATTCCAGCACTATTCACAGTCATGAAAGACAGAGAATCAACCTAAGTCTCCATCAAGAAAATGTGTTATGCAAACAAATACAACAGAATATTACTCAGCCATAAAAAAGAATATCATCCTGTTAGTTTGCTGCAACACGAATGGAACTGGAGGTCATTATATTAAGTGAAATAAGCCAGGGACAGAGAGATAAATATCACATGTTCCCACTCATGTGTTGTAGCTAAAAATGTGGACCTTGTGGCGATGATGAGTAGACTGATAGTTACAGAGGCTGAGAAAGTGTGGGGTTGGGGGATGAAGAGAGGTGCTTAATGAGTGCAAACACGCAGTTAGATAGTGGGAAAAAAGTTCTAGTGTTTGACATATCAATGGGGTGACTATGGTTAACAACAGCATATTATATATTTTGAAATAACAGGAGAAGATGCAAATTTGAAATATTCCAACAGAAAGAAATGATTAGTGTTTGAGGTGATGGATATTTAAAACAACCTGATTTGAACATTACACATTGTATAACTGTATCAAAATATCATATGCTCTTCATAAATATGTACAAATGTTATGTATTCATAAAGATAACTAAAGGTAAAAATTTAATTATGAAAAATAATGAATTACCAGGAGGTATGATAAGCGCAAATACATAAAATTATTTTCTAATAAGAAATAGCAAGTAAAACCAGAAAGGAAACAGAGGGTATAGTGAGTGATTTCTCTGTATCCTCAGTCAAGAAATTTTCACTTCTTTTCTATAAATTACAGAGAACTAATTACACTTGTTCCATAGTTAATGACATGGAACTATTTCTATTTTGCAAATGTGAATATGATAGCAAAAATAAGTGTAAAATGGAAGACATACAAGGAGAAGGGAGAATGAGTTAGAGTCCCACTCTGTTCTCATAGCCAGAACTAAGACAATAGAAATGAATCAGAAAGAGAAAAACATTTGCAGTAATAGTGAAATAGTGGTACAGGTTAAATATAAGAGTAAGGAAAATTAAAGGTCACTATACATTTATTGTTTGGATGCTGATGATGGCATGTTTATGCAAACAGAAGGTATAGAAAATTTTACGGCGTAGTGGTAAATAATATGTTGATTTTAATTCATCAATATATCAGCACATTTATTAGTCATTAGGAAATAAAAAATAAGCTTCATACCTAAGTAAGAAGAAACTTTATTCAAAATGACTCTTGCAATAAATAGGGGACCATTTATTAACAAAGAAAGCTCTCCACGTGTCTCTAAAGTTAAACAAAAGGGTTTTTATTATTATTATTTTTTATTTCGTTTTATGGAGAGAAGTAAACAGGCTAGAAGGAACCATAAGTGGTGAAGTGGAATGTAAGGATGAAAAGAGTGTTTTATCCCGAGAACAACCTATTTCAGGATGGGCTTTTAAGGAGGGGCTGTACTTTGCTTTAGGCTGAGGTGGGTAAAGAGGCCTGGGGAAAAGAGAGAAAATTAACCAAAGTTTGACTAACAAGATTTTTCTCTGACTGATTAGTGGAAAAAAGCGCCAGACCTGACCCACAGACCCTGGCCAAATGATGGATGGAAAATACATGCAGACACAGGATTTTTGCCTGGCCGCATGGCTAGGAGACTGGGCCACTCACAGACATTGAAGAGGATTCCGTAGAGAGTCACAGCAGCCACAGCCCCGACATGCCGACACTGCAGGCATTTATTTAGTGCAGATTTAATGACAGAGGCTTTAAGTTAACACACTTGTGGGTAATTAAAATGGTACCCACCACCCCTGCCCAGAGAGCAGTCCTGCATGCGGATGATTAAAGGCCAGGTTCCCAGACCTAAGTAAAGTGTCTTATCTAGATCAATTTCTTCACACTTGCTTGTTATCCACCCTTTGTTCTCAGGCTCCAGATAAGAGAATTTTGTTGCCTTCAGCCAAATTACTTTCAAAGCTTTTGCAAAACCTCCCAGCCTTCCAAGAAAGTTTGCGTCTTTCTCTGTAACTTTTATAATTTTTCCCACCACCATGACTGAACACCTACAAACAAGTAGTTCAGCTAATCATTTATGAGATAAATAATGGAAATTTGGAGGTTCTGTGTCTAGCTTTGTTAGAGGTGAATAAGGTATCAGTGAGTTTTACCTAAATCATATTTAAAAAGATGATTGCTTGCCATAACCTGTTTCCAGAACACAAACGTATTGGGCTATGACTATTCTGCAGAATAGGCTTCACGTAAAGTTTAACATTGTTTGCAGTTACTATGATACAATCTCTGGGGCCAAAATAAAGAAAGTAAATCTACCTTCCAAAATAGTCTACCTGGGAAGTGAGATTTGTTAATAAATCCAGTTATTTAAGGAAATAGTGTAAGTTATAATGGAGGTAGCAAAAAGGGAAAATATGAGTATGTAAAGAAGTATGCATAGTTTACATTTGCAATGATGTAGAAAAATTGTCTAAACATTTGTCTTTAGAGTGGAACCATTAAAAATCTGGAGCTCCTGATCTAGGCAACTGGAAACAAAAACTTCAAGGCGATGTAAATACCCTGTTCTTAGGTATGGACAGGGCTAACTTTAACATGCTAAGATGATAAGGTTAATATAGAGATAACTAAACAACGCAGTTAAGAAACATAGACAAGGACCAGATCAAGAAGGTCTTGAAAAAAGATTTGAGTATGTTTCCACAAGCAGTTGACAATAATTTAGATTGTCCATTCACTTGAAAATCCCCCTAGTCAACTCACGTTTGCAACATATAAACTTGGTTAGAATTTCACTCATATTTTCTTTGCTCTGCATTCTGCAAAAGGAGATATTTTTCTGTTCAATATAAAATACTGAAATGTAACTTGGGAAAGCAATTTTGCAGACCTAGGTAACATTAGTCAGAGAGAGTATTTTCCCTTGATTTCTCTTGATCCCAAATTTCAAGAGAAATATTTAGATGCTTCTCATAATGTTCTGTAAAAAGTGTTTCTCTGAACAAGGTTATAGCCACTAGAAGTTCATAATTTTTTGTTCTATATTCTCCAAAGACAGTACTTCTAAGAAGACAAATTATACTTCTAAGGAGGAAAATTGATCAAGCATCAAGAAAATGTCATAATATTAGTAAATCTCAGTGCCAAAATAAAAATTTGTTTGTCTATGTGTTTTGCCTATAGCTAAGGTAAACATTTCAGTAACTCTTTACTCTGTTTTTTGAACATATTATTTCACCAACAATGACCTTCCTTAAAAATTATATTTACCCACTCCACAATTATTGTTCTTGTTTTTATTTGTAGTAATTCAAACACTCTTCCACCTTCTTTCAATCCTTCTGCTTCATTTTAATTTTTTATTCTATAATTCTTCTTATTGAAAGAAATCATTTTCCTTCTTAGTAATGATGTTTATGGGCTATAGCAATGGTTCTTAGACTATAATGTAAGACTCTGTTAAATAACTGATTTAAATGGAAATGCTTATAAATCTATACAAAGATTCTGAATCAATAAATTCGTTGTTTTAGGCCAAAGAATGTCTATGTTTAACAAGCATTGAAGATAATCCAAATATGATAATTCTCATAGAAAATGATTTTATGGTGGTAAAAATATGCTGAAAATCAGCTAGTTCTAGAAATTTACATATTAGAATTTGAGGTTGAAAACTAGTCAGGTAACAGATGTTGATATTGCTTATTTCTTTTTATATATTTTGCTTATAGTAACCACATACGGGGTGCTATGTTTTACGGAATAATTTGGATAATCTTCTTCTTCTAACTAAATACTATTATAAAGACATCAGATTGTCAGTATCTCTATGACTAAATTGTTATTGCTCTGGTTGATCATTTGTTCACTGCCAGAACCCAAGAAACTGACATTTGGGAATCAAGAGCCCATATGAAATGAGATTGGATCCTGCAAGGAAGATATCCTTTGTTGAAATGGCATTAGTATTGTCATTAGGCACCCTACATTTAGCAACATGGCATCAAATCCATTTGTCAAAGTCAGTATATTTAAGACAAATATTAATAGCTTGTGTGATTTTTCTTATTGTTGATCTCTAGGTTTGTTTTTTCTTTCACTGTTTTTTAAGTCACCAGTAGATATCACAGTGACTATCACTGAATAGGTATTCTGTAAGTATTTGTGACTAAAACAGTAAATAAATTATTAAGTGGCATACTTCATTGACTGAGTTGAATTGGAATAAACATCTAAAGTGAAATGACATTAAAAATACTTTTTATTGTTGAGGACAAGTGAGAATACGCACCACAATGCTAACAAGAAGAGCTTCATTTTATTGTATTTGAGGTTTAATAGTGTTTCCTAAAAATTTGTTTTCCCTGGAAATCTTTGAATGTGATCTTATGTGGAAATAAGGTGTTTGCAGATGTAATCAACTTAGGATGACACTGTGCATGGTTAGGGTGGGCCCTAAATCCAGTATGACTGGCATCCTTATAAGAGAGAAATTTAGACATACACACATTGGCACACACACATACACAGAGAGATGGAGGAGGGCATGTGAAAATGAAGGTATATTGGAGTGATGAAACTGCAAACCAAGGAGCACCAAGGATTACTGGAAGCTACCTGAAGCTAGGAGAGAAGCACAAAAGAAATTAGTCCCTCAAATCTCAGAGAGAATAGAGCTTGATTTGATTTAGGATTTCTAGCTTCCACAAGCATGAGAGAATATATTTCTTTGTTGTTTTAAGTCACCCTATTGATTCTTTTTGATTAGGAAACTAATAGGATGACCAAAAATTTTAGAAAAGTAAAAATAAAGCAATAATTACATTTTTAATTCAATTTTCTGTTTATGTGTTAAGTAAATATGCACTTTAAAATAATATTTTGTGTGCTCTTAATCTTCATGTCTATTTCTTAAAATCTTTGTCATATAAAATATCATCACATATTGTATTATGCCTGAGTAGGTATACCTCATATAAATATTGTTTTAGTATCATATAGAAAATATTTTATTTATAATTTGAGAAATAATATCTTCAATGTGTACACAGAACATTGAGTTCTACTCTTAGAACCTTAAATTTGAAAAAAAAAAATTCCAATGAATAAATACGAACTAGATATAGTCTTAAGAGGGAAGAAGTTGATCGATCCTAAGTTTTATCAACTATATCAGACCATCACCAATGAGAGATTGGTATAGAAAACAGATCATTGACAACCTCAACAAATGGCTTTTCTTTTTATGTGTATGCCGTTTCTTTAGTTTTAATTATAAGAATGTTGAAATTGCTCACTAGAAAATAAAGCCACTGTTCAATAGAGTTGAAAAGAGAAAAGTTCATGATTTATAGTTGATATGAGATTAGGTTAAGCATTTGTCTAAAACGGTTCTTGCAGTGCACACTGGGTGCCAATGGCAGTACACTTTATATTAATTTTAACTATGTGTTTGAAGCCAGTTATTTTGAACCTCTTGATGCTAGAGCCCCTTTGTGGGATTTGCAATCGCGTACAATAACTCATAATGCATTGTACCCACATGGCTTTCTACTTAAGGATTAATTGCTAACATTTTCCTTGTCCATATGTGCATTATGCTCTAAACATAAGGACATTTTATAATTAAGGAAAATTGCCAGTACCCTGGCCAGCAGAATAAATGCAAACTTGTATTAGCAATACTATAAGCCCTGTGTTTGCGTAGGAAATTACAAGTGTCCTAAAACTCAATGTCAAGTTTTATTCATACAGTAATGATTCTTCAGTGCTAATGCTTATTCAAGGAGAGCCTAACAGTGTGAGTGTAATGGGCAGTAAGATTATAGCTTTGTCACTTCAAGGAACCCTTCTGTATATGTGATAAAAATATTATTCAATTACTTTTGAAATAAAGTAGCTAATAATTCAAAGTTTCTGATTTATTATGCTTGCTAGCTGGTCTTTTCTTCCCAGATATCTGGGAAAAGAGGGAATTAAAGCAGGAAAAATACAAAAGCAAGAACAATATTAGCTAAGTTATATTTTCCTCAAAGCTATTTCTTTAAAAATTATTAATTTTCATTGAGGTATCATTTTTACATAGTACCACAAACAGATCTTAAATATCAAAATCTATGTAAAGTTTTAAAAAGTCATATATTCACGTATCCCATACCCTTAACAAAATAAAGTAGCTTTGAACATTTATATGTCTCTGTGTCTGTGTGTGTGTCTGATTCAGTTTATCTTCGGAAATACACATAGAGTTTCTGATTCATAGGGTTGTGTAAATTTATGTGACAAAGAATGCCAGAGTAATATTTAAAATATTTGTACAATTTTACACTCTTATTATCAGTTAATGATGTTTCTATATCTTCTACATTCTTACAAGAATTTTTTGTCATTTTGCTTTTTTTTACAAATTTTAACCATTATGGTCACTGTAGAGTGGTATATCATTGTGACTTAAATTGGTATTTCCTTAATGACTAATGATAAATCACTTTTTGATGTACATAGAGTAAATTCTTTATCGTTTTATAATAATATCTGACATGCAATATGTGACATGACTCATCTTTTTGCATATCATAGATCTTTATTATAAGCAGTATATTATTGAGCCTTGCTTTTTAGAAAACAAACACAATCCAAAATTTGTTTTTTTAATTGTGGTGTACTATTAAATTATATTTAAAATAATTATTGATATGATTATATTTAAGTCCACTTTTGTTGTTTTCTATTTGTCTATTCTGTCCTTGTTGACTTTTCTCTGTTCCTGCTCAGTTTTTGATACATTGATTATTTTTTGTATTTTATATTTCCCCCACTCATTAGATATTTATTTTGGCTTTAAATTTTCCATGGTAGCTCTAATGTTTACAATTAGCATCTTTAATGTATCAGTCTACCTTAAAATCATATATTACTTGTTATATCTGTTGTAAGAATTTTAAAATTTTATCTTCTTATCTCTCACCCTTTGTGCTAGTATCATTGTACACTTTATTTTTACATATGTCATAAACTCTGCAATACACTGTCATAATGTTTGATTTACACATTTCATTATCTTCAAAGAAATTAAAACACTGGACGCAGTGTATGTATATATATATACACACACATATATATTTATATATTTTACATATTTTCCAATTTTTTGTGTATATATTTTTCATGTATTTTCCAATGTTTTGAATTTTTCTATAGGCCCAAATTTGTGTAGAATACATTTTCTATCACCTGAATGACTTTTTTAAGAACATTTTTTTATTATAGCAAAAGCAAATAACATGAGATCTATCAGCTTAACAAATTTTTTAGTGCACACTATAACAATAGCATTGTTAAGTATAAGCATAATATTGTGCAAAGGTCTCTGGAACTCATTAATCTTTCAGTACTTAAACTTCACACTCATTGAAAAGTAACTCCCCGTATTCCTCTTTCTCCAGTCCCTAGAAACCACCATTTGTCTTTAGACTTCTATGAGTTGGACTCTTTTAGATACATTGTGTGAGTGGAATCAGACAGTATTGGTCCTTCTGTGACTGGCTTATTTTACTTAGCATAATGTTCTCAAGATTCATCCACGCTATTGCATATGGCAGGATGTCATGTTTTTATGCCTAAATAATATTCCATTGTATATATACACAATAGTTTTCTTATCCCTTTTTTCTGTTTAGACATTTGGGTTGAGCTCACATCAGGCTATGGTGATAACAGTGCAGTGAACATGGAAGTGCAGTGAACATGGAAGTGCAGAAACCTTTTTGAGATCCGGCTTTTAATTATTTTGGATAAATACATAGAAGTGTTACTGCTGGGCCAAGCGCGGTGACCCCCAGCACTTTGGGAGGCCAAGGCGGGCGGATCACGAGGTCAAGAGTTCAAGACCAGTCTGGCCAACATGGTGAAACCCTGTGTCTACGAAAACTACAAAACTTAGCCGGGCATGGTGGCGGGCGCCTGTCGTCCCAGCTACTTGGGAGGCTGAGGTGGGAGAATTGCTTGAACTGGAAAGGCGAAGGTTGCAGTGAGCTGAGATCATGCCACTGCACACCAGCCTGGGCGACAAAGAGAGATTCTATCTCAAAAAAAAAAAAAAAAAAAAAAGTAGGTACTTTGGTTGTGAATATTAACCCTCACTGTTTATATAAATCAAGTTTATTCTCCAAATAATTCTTTTTCTAATTATAATAAAAGATAAGTATCCAGATTTTAATTTTGGGAAGAGCATATTGAAGGCAGCATTAGAGATGTAGAGAAGACAGATGGCATTAATAATAAACAGAAAATGTACCGGGCATGTAATTATTTCCAGGTGCCTGGTATATTATTTAATCCTCATAGCAGCTGAAGTAGGTATTATTGTCTCTGCATTTTACAGAGACATAAATAATACAATTATTGCTCTGTACTTCATAACTTGAGGTATGCAAATACATCAGGTCCAAGAAGACAGAAACCATGTCTTTATTTTTCAGAGGTGTATTTCCATCATCTGGCATGGGATCTGTGTATCCAATTAATGGTTTTTGAATGACCGAAGTTCACGAAATGCATTCCTTGAACTTTTTATTGTATTAGACATTAAGACAAATGTTTCCTTTAGAAAAAGGAAACATTTCAAGTGAAGAAATTGAGGACTAGAGATTTTGAATTTTACTATTAATCGCACAATTTGTAAGTGACACAGTCAGAACTAAAATGCAGTTTGGCATGACTCCAATTTTTTAGCCATTGCCACCATGGGAAATGTTAGCATACACAGCTTCAGCTTGTAAATGATCAGACAGGGAGTAGAAATTGTCTTATATGCACAATTTGTGTAGCTGTTAAAGAAGAAACAGAAAAATGTTTTGAAATATTTACAAAATATTTTCTAGAAACATGAATTTAAAAGCCGAATACTTTACTTTGAGGTGTCTGAATTAAAAAAAAAAAATCTACACCAAACATAGCAGGACAAGTGTACTAAGAGAAATTCTAGGACTAAATGTCACCTTCCTTTTATAAATTCCCCAACCCATTTATGTCACAACAGTTAACTCTACTTTCTGTTGTCTTTCACATCAGCTTTGAAAAACAACAGCTGAGACTCTTCAGAATGAGGGGAATGTGCCTCAAACATACAGACGCAGTTTTTTCTCCTTTAGGCCATATCTTCTGCCTGAAAATGACAAGTTGACTTCATTTAAATATTTAGTGTTTCCTTTTTCTATTTATAGCTAGAAACTTTTCATTCATGAACTTTCTTCAGAATGCAGATTCTAAAATTTGAAAGCCTATGTGGCATGTATAGTTTGCATTATCTTTCTGATATATGAATATATTTACTTGAAAAGGGTTTTAAAAAATAATTCAATATTAGTTACTGACTTATTAATTTTATAATCATAAAATTATTCAGTGGAGATGCCTGAAACTTTATACATAGTTGACCTATAGATTTAACAGCATATTCAAGTCTTGAAATCTTGACTATTATAAAAATAAAGACTATGACTTATTCACTAATTTATTTATTACCAATTGTTTTATTTATGTCAGTAAAAAAGGATTACAATTCACAATACTTTCATTTGTTCTTATATATTATATATGATAGAAATATATATACATATACATGATAGAAATACACACACACATATATATGTATGTATATATGTACCTATGAGATAGATAGACAGATACACACACAAATGTAACTGGTAATTCTAATAGAACTGCTTGTGGGAAATCTATTTTTTTAAAGAGTGAATGAAAGAAGTCTTCTTGCCCAGGCTAATCATACCTCTTGCTTTGCATAAGATACTTTTTATAATGGTGAATGAAAATCTTTCAAACTGTACGCTATGTTTCCCATCACAAACATGTATTTGTATGAAAAGTAATACAGGCACATGTTATAACATTAAATATTAAAGAACTACACAGTGGAGAAAATAAATGCCTTTCACTTCAAAATTGACAATCATCAACTATCAGTAATTCAGTATATACTTTTTATTTTTCTTTTCATTACACATATACTTTTGGCTAATATTCTTAATATTTTAATTTGAGATTCTCGTACACTCACTGTTCATTGATAATCCACTATATCTATCAATCATTGCACATTTTCTCCAGTTACTTTAACCGACAACACTAAATTAACCTGAAACTCACCGGATATAGTATTAACATGATAAAAGGGAGTTAGTTGTACAGGGTGGAAGAGCTATTTACAATACAAAGATAACATTGCAGGTCCCATAGAAAAATTTACATGATAATAAGCATGCAAGGTATTTGTAGTGTCTCTATTTATGTGTCATGGTCATTGAAATCCAGAATATTGGTAACTAGCCAAACTCTTCTTTTTTGTGTCAAATATGTATGAACTATTTCATGTAGCCTGTTAGAAGAGGCAAATAGTATATGGAAATTGAATACTTGGAACAATGTATTCATATTTAGAGAGAAGGTAGCAATAGGTCAAGTGAGCTTTTCATGTCAGAATAATTTTAGACTTTGAGAAACTTGATAAACCTCTGCAATAATTTAATAACCACTTATTGATCACCTATAATATATGACTTTTTTTAAAACTAATTTTGTAATAAAATAAGAAAAACAAAATGTTTGAAATCAAAAATATTGTTGGACCATAAAGAAGGCCGATACTCAATTATTAAAATATATACCTGTGATGGTTAATTTTATGTGTCAACTTGGAAGATGTTTTTGGATGAGGTTAACATTTTATTTGTGAAAATCGAGTCAGAGTCAGCAGATTGCCCTGAATAATATAACTGGGACTTATGCAATCAATTGAAGACCTGAACACAACTAAAATACCACCCTCCCAAGCTAGGAATTCTCCAGCAAATTGCTGTTAGACTTTGTCTGCACTTTTAGATTGTCCTGTGCCGCTGCCTGCCTGCCTTTGGACTGGGACTGTGCCACCTGGTCCTCTGGGTACTGAGCATGCCAGCCCACACTACAGATTTTAGATTTGCTGCCTCCATAATCAAATAAGCCAATTCCTTACCATAAATCTCTCCTCTCTCTTGATATCATGTTGTTTCTGTTTCTCTGGAGCACTCTAATACAATACCAAATAGTTAGAGATGTAGACATGTAAGAGAGTCCAAGAGAGTGACACCTGATGAACGAGTCATCAGATGTAGACATGTAAGAGATTCAGTGAAGTGACACCTGATGTGGATTAAATAATCATAGAAATTCAGCCAGTTAGGGTAGGGAGGAAGCATATCTTGGGAAGAAAGACAGAAAGCAAACACCAAACGAAACTCTGTTTAATGGCAAATTTGTATTTTCCAACATAACAAATAAATGAATGAGTATTGCAGAAGACAACAACGTTTGTCTAGAAACTACACAAAATCTACTCTGCAGGTTCCTAATGTGTCAGGTAAGGGGCATCTTTTTTGATGAGTTTAGCAATATTGGCAGGATTCAAATCACTGGGTCAGATCCAAGTCACCGAGAGACCTTTATGTCTTGTTAGAGGAGCGGTTTTTGTTTTGTTTTGTTTTTTAATCTGAGAACTGATGGTTAGTATTTCGTGCCTATCTTCTCATTTCAAGGCTATCTTCTCATGTTCATATCTCTCTCATGGTACCAGACTGGAGAAGGACAAAGGAATTACAATGTAAGAAATGTTGGTGGTCTGAATGAGTGAAGGATATTACAGGGGAAAGGATGGAGGCAAAGATAAATTACAAACCCTAACTTGTGAGATAAGGTATATGGTAATTACCGAATTACCGAAATAAAGAATTTTGTACCAGACACTTCAATTGTAAGAATTAAAATATCCCAGACAGAAATGACAGCAAGAAGTTGGATGTAAAATAAATGACTGAGACCTGGACTGTATATGTAAATGTGAGAGTCTAAAGCATTTATATGGTTATTACATAGTCTAAGTATGAAATTTTTGGTACAATAATGGGGTTAAAAAGCGAGTCGAAGACAACACCTTCTAAGTAAGCTAGGGAATGACTGAAGGTCTAAACTGTTCAGTGATCAAGCATATAAGCATGTCAGATATTTTTGGAAGAAAACAGCCTTCATTTTCCTGCTTTGTCCTGATCGATCAGTCAACATGTCTATTTTCAGAAAGCCAGGGGTGATAACTAACATCAAGGCCCTGATCAGGGTGAGGACCATGCCATTGTGTGTGGAGTCCTGGTTAAGAAAATGGGCGTAAGTAGATTTTCAGTGGGAGCATCTAATATAATTTTTGTGAAGTGATTGTTAGGACCTTAATTACAAAAACAGATGCCTAGAGGTTGGAGCAATTGGGTTAAATAAAGGTGAATATACACAAATCTTAAAACCACTTCAGGTCAGATGAATATGGAATGAATATAAAGATATACAATTGATTATTTTAGTAGCTCTTTACTCATTTCTATATAAATTATTGAGATCCAAACATACCCTTTACTATGTGCAAGGAAAACATAAGGATGTGATTGTAAGAAAAGGGGACTACACAGAAACAACCTAATTTAAATCTTTCAGTTACCCACGTTTGACTATGTTCTGCTCTGCATACCAAATGCTTCTTGGCTTTATTGTTAAAGCTAGGCTAAAGGATTGCTTTGGCAGCCCATCATTGTCTCAGTGTAATCAGGCACTTAGCAAGCCTGACACTGGATGGTGGCATCCTTTGTTTGGAAACAGCAGTTGATTTCACAATGAACTAGTTGATTGCTAATTTATTGCACTAATGTGAAGAAGCAGGGGGCCCCCATACTGCACCTGAATCCAGATGTCAGTTTACTACCAAGATAATATGCTGTTTAAAGATTTTCACTCACGCTTGGTTCTATACAGACTTTTCTTTTAGTGTGCATTTCTAGGCTCTGGCTGTTTTCTTACTTTTCGCAATAGCAGTAATGAATGGCCATTATTGCATTTACAGAGCTTCCTTTAAACTATACAAACTTTAGAAAAATGAGCATAATTCTTATTAATGGCAATTAATGAAATTAATGAAGTAATTAACAATTCTCTTATAACAAGACCTAAAGAGGCATATATTCTAAAAAGTTTATCATTTAAAAATATCAAATATCTATTTTTGATTAACATTTGGTAATTTGTCAAAATATATCATACATATTCAGCAAAATTTCATATATTAAGAAGTATTTTCGTTACAGCAATACTTAGAATTATTATATAAGATATTTATTATGATAAGAGCTACATAATCTTTTTCACAAATCAGTGAAAACTAAGGGAAATTTTTTTTTTTTTTTTTTTGAGATGGAGTTTTGCTCTTATTGCCTAGGCTGGAGTGCAGTGGCACGATCTCAGCTCACCGGATCCCCCGTCCCCCAGGTTCAAGCTATTCTCCTGCCTCAGCCTCCCAAGTAGTTGGGATTAGAGGCTTGAGTCACGATGGCCGGCTAATTTTTTATTTTTAGCAGAGATGGGGTTTTTCCCTGTTGGTCAGGCTGGTCTCCAACTCCCGACCTCAGGTGATCCGCCTGCCTCGGCCTTCCAAAGTGCCGAGATTACAGGCGTGAGCCACTGCGCCCGGCCATGTAATCTTAAATAAACTTTCTGAAGTACAAATATTAAAGACAATATAGTCTCTGAATATGTTATGTATAAGTAAGACATAAATTTGTAATCATTACTTGACAGATTTTTAAGAAAATAATATGTTTTACCTCAAGTTCCAAATGATATGTTTAAAATAAGTATACAATTAAAAGATTTGGAATTAGTATTAAAAAATAAAATGCATAAATAACAAATAACATAAAAATAACACGTAACGAATCTATGAGATTATAATATATAATAAAGAGTACATAAGTTTTTAATCAAAAAAGAAATTTTTGAAGTATGAACACTGATATTAACTTTTAAGACTATATATTCAAACTCTGTATTTCAAACCGTTCTTGATGTATCCCCTGGAATATCTATGTAGACGATAGCAATGCTTTTATTAGGATAGCTAATTTCCTCTCTTAAAATTTGCTGCCTGAATTCCAACATAAGGTGATGATGATGTTTGTGGCCACCTGTAATCTCTAATTAAATGCATTTATTATTTATGTAGACCATCTACTGGATTGCAAATGTGTGTTAAAAGCACTACATACTTCATGTGGAACTTCCATCACTAAAGTTACAGTATACTACTCTTTTAAAATTATGTATAATGTTTAAAATACAACTTAAATGGTCTTACCTTTATGTCCCCAAAGCATTTTGGAATTTTGTTGTTGTTTTTGTTTTTTAAAAGGCAACCCTTTTATTTTTATCATTATCTTTTTCCACACTTATTTTGGATTCAGAGAGTATATGTGCAAGTTTGTTACATGGACATATTATAATGTTGAGGTTTGGAGTACAAATGATCCCATCACCCAGTTAATGAGCATGCTGCCCAGTAGATAGCTTTTCAGTCCAAGAACTCCTGTCTTCCTCCCCACTCTAGTAGTCCCCAGTGTCTTTTTTTCTCACGTCTATGTTAGTATTAGTGTATTAGTGCATTCTATGTAAGTATTAGTGTATTAGTCCATTCTTACGCTGCTGATAAAGATATACCCAAGATTGGGTAAATTACACAGGAAATAATTTAATTGGACTCACACTTCCACGTGGCTGGAGAGGCCTCACAGTCATGGCAGAAGGCGAAAGGCACATCTTACATCGCAGTAGGCAAGACAGAGAATGACAACCAAGTGAAACGGGTTTCCTCTTATCAGATCGTTAGATCTCGTGAGACTTATTGGCTACCACGAGAATAGTATGGCAGAATCTGCCGCCATGATTCAATGATCTCCCAGTGGGTCCCTCCCATAACACATGGGAATTATGGAAGTACAATTCAAGATGCGATTTGAGAGGGAACACAGAACCAAACAATATCGATGAGTAACCAATGTTTAGCTCCCACTTGTAAGTGAGAACATGCCGTACTTGGTTTGCTGTTTCCGTGTTAATTCACTTAGGATAATGGCCTTTGGCTGCATCCATGTTTCTGCAAATAACATGATTTTGTTCTTTTTTTTTGGCTGCATAGTAATCCATGGTGTATGTGTACCACATTTTCTTCATCCAGTCCACCACTGATGTACTCCTAGCTTAATTCCATTTATTTTATAATATTTGAACCAGG
Source organism: Macaca nemestrina (assembly GCF_043159975.1). Lineage (NCBI taxonomy): Eukaryota > Metazoa > Chordata > Mammalia > Primates > Cercopithecidae > Macaca > Macaca nemestrina. Next base: position 26,590,952 of record NC_092140.1, read on the forward strand.
TATTCAGGTTTCTGAGTTTTCATTATGAGTGTGAATGGCAGTGGTTTTTTTAAATCTCCAAAAGTATATTTCACATTGTAACTGCTCAGAATATATTTTTGAATATGCAAAGACACATGCTATTTATTCCCATCAATTTTCAGTTTTTCTTATACTTTTTAATCCTTGGAATTTTTTTGGTAATCTATTTGTCTTTGAAATATGTCTCATTCCCAAGATATAGGCTCTCCCAAAATGCAATAGTCCTTACTACATGCCAAAATAGAAGTCATGCATTCAATTTCAACTGAGCCTCATGTCATTTTTCAATTCTTTTTGATTTGGGGATTCTACACTCTTAATATTGCATGTGTTTCCATATAATCCTGAATTGGTGGAAGTCTAATAATACAAATGTATTTTTCCTTTGATCACAACTCTATTTAATACTTAAGTCCCTAACTTTTGTTTAAATATGTATTAATCATAATGCAACTCACTGATTTCTTTTTTCTTCAGTTAAAAAAATTATTTCAAAAAGATCTCTTTACTGTGTTTGCTAAGCTCACATCATTTCATATATAAACATTTACAGTATGATATTGCTTAAATTGAAACATCAGATCAGCTAATTACAGTAATTTTGAAAATGAAAATAGTATAGATAGCCAAGCTGGACACAGTTAAACAGATTAAATAAATCATAAAAATGATTCATTTAAAATAAGACAATTTATTTAAAATGAAATGAATATACTTCAACACATACTGTGAGGGTTAATTTTATGTAAATATTGAAGGTGCTCTTGGATAAGATTAACATTTAAATTTGGTAAATTTTGGGTAAAACAGATTACTCTCCAAAATGTTGGTGGCCCTCATCAGTTGAAGGCCTCACTAGAACAAAATGTCAGCCTCCCAGAGCTGTAAAGAATTCTCCAGTCAACTACCTGCAGGTTTCCTCACACCATTGGCTCTCGCTGGTCTCTGCTTACTGGTTTTCAGACTGGAACTGTACATCGCCCTCCCATCTCTTAAGCTTGCTGACCCACCCTGCAGATTTTGACTTGCCATCCTCCATATCATGTGAGCCATTTCCCTATTTTACACATACACAGACACACACACACAAACGCGCGAGCACACATACACATATCATGTATCCTATTGTTCTGTTTCTTTGGATATTTCAGACTAACAGAAACGCCTTATTCATTTTGCTACCTAGTTTAAATTAATATTGAAATTCTTAGTAAATTTATTTAGTTGTTTTGCGGTCATTTAGATCGGGAGGTATAAAACTGATCTCTGCCCTGCATATACAATTTCAATATACTTAGGACGAATAAGAGCGTTGGCAAAAACTTTTGTTTGTAAGGATTGCCACATTTAAGTTCTTGGATCACAGCCGATTTCTGAGCAGTGAGGCGATGCACATTGTAACAGAGCTGCTAGGAAAGAAATCCACAGAAGACAGATGACAGCAGGATGACAGCTGCGATATGGTGAGGTGAGGAGGGAAAACCACCAGCACACAGCAAGCAGGAGAAACACAGCAAATGCTCAGTGAGGCACAGCTTCCCACCACATGACACAGCAATGGAATGTGGAGAAACAGCAGTGGACAAACTGTCTTAAGCAACAGTAATCATAAATGGTGACTCATGTGGTTACAGTAAAGGCATCAGTTACCCCATGGGGAGAAGAGAAGTGACACCGTATAAAAATATCAGCTCTTAGCAAATAAAGTTTTGACGTTTATGAGGTGTATAAAGAAAATCAGTTGTCCTCGAAGCACATTTATACAAAGGACCCAGCATGAGTGATTTTTTATGTTTTATTTTCTTTTAAGTGAAGGTCAATGTAGCAGAAACAAATAATATCTGTTACTTGGGTGGAACAAGCATTTTTAGGAATAGTTTTTATATAAACAAAATTAGGAGGTATTCATTTGGCAAATGTAATATTAGGAAAAATTAATTAAATGAAAAATTATAATGTAATCATATGAGCTCTACAAGATACTGTTATTATATTAAATAATTTTCAACTATTTCTCTCATTTTTCCTGGCTTATTTGACTTAAATGCCTATATTTTATTTTTTTATATATATATATATGTATGTATTCATATGAACTGTGTGTTATTGACCTAAATGTTCATGTTAACTAATGTATTATAAAAGTTTGTATAAAATAATTTACTATTATTAATTCTTTTAGTCTCTTAGAGAGATGAGAGGAGCTAAGTGACAAGGATATTTCAGATTGAAAATATCCTAAAAGCATATTCTTTTTAGTTCACTTAGTTTAGTCCAAAACAAGGTTTAAGAGTTTTTTCCCAACACCATTCACTGGTAATAATGGTTTAGGTCTGTTTGTGACAATTCCAATTTAGAAAATTTAAAAGAAAATGTAATTGAAATTTATTTTCTGTGTTTGGTTTCATAGGAAACATTGAGCTTCCAAAGTTTAGTATATTTTCTCACATTCTTAAACTTTCCAAAGATTGCTCTGAAAAAAGTACCATAGTTTGCATGCTCGCTAACTCTTCTTTTTCTTCCCATCATACCATTACCCATTTTCCTCCTTGTTCCAAACTCATATACAATGTGTTTGCTCAAAACATGTTTGTGTACTTAACGATAATTAAAATAGGAGACGCTGAAGGCTAAAGGGTAAGTAAAAATTATGGCTTTAATCCATGTTGGATTTATAACATTGTGGAGAAAAAGTAGATATAAATGACGTTAATGCCAGGAACATGTTACGGTACAAAGACTTTTCTTAGAGTTGTAAAAATACAAAAATAGCATTTCTATGTGAGATTCTTAGGAAATGATATATAAAAAATTATCAGTTGCCTCAAGACATAAGAATGGATAGAATCTTGATAGGAAATGACTCCAATGGGTATTTGCCTCTATCCATGTTACATATGAGAAAAGATTAATTTGTCAAAAACTGGCTTGATGATTGTTTTACATTTTGGAAATATACTTTTAGAAAATTCCTGGCATAGAAGGTTAAATGATGAGAGCATGCAGTCAGCAGGATACACAATCATTCACTGTGATGGAAGAAAGGGAAGCTTTTGGGTTTGAACCTGACTAGAGGTGAATGCTACGTGTAAATAGTAACTTTGTCTATTATTTATTTGCCTATTACTATATCAAATTTAACTTATTTATAACTTTTCTTCCTTTATTTGCCATCTTTTTTCCCTTTCTATTTCTAATATGAGATATAATTGGTTTAACTGATAATTCCTACTTTAAAATTAAAGGTTCTCACCCTGTGAACATTTTTATACAGAACAAAATATACATAAATATAGTACTTGGTCAGAAACTGATTAAGTATGTGTGTGTCTGTGTGTGTATGTATATATATATATATATAAAATATTTTGTAGTTCCAGTAATATATGCTTTCACGAGCATATTAAGTATAACAAAAATTACGTTTAAAATACAAGGTTGATCAGTAGAAAAAATAAGTATGTTATACTCTCTTACCTTGCAAGATCCCAGATAATCTCTTTCATTTGCAATGGATTGCTGATTTATCTACTTCTCCTTATGACCGGATGGATTAGCATGAAGCGATTTGTGGTCAACAAAATGTAATGGAATCTTGCCATTTCAAGTAGGGCCAGTAAGAAGGTAGTAGCATGCTGCTTTCAAAGGGAATATACTTTTTTGTGTCTTCAAAGAGTCATGAGTATCTGGGAGCCCAGTCTGTCAGTGGCAAAAGAGCCATATTGCCATATTCTTTACTTGGCTTTTGGAGAAAATTACGTGAATTTGAGTGATATTGGGGGAAAGAAAAGTGTATCAGCCGCTTCTCTGGCCTCTTGGTATTTTCTTTTTCAGACGTTGTAAAAATTATGGTGTTTGTGTGTCCTAATAAAATGTTACATCATCACGACCAGATACTGGGTAGACTGCTTGTACTTTGTAAATATATACATTTAATATCTCTCTTTCAGGTAGATTTGCCCTCCATATGCTTGAAGAAAGTGGTAATTTTTTATTTAATTTTCTTTAAGATAGTAAATTCAGTTTTTATCTTATCTAAAGAGTAAATTTTCATGAAATTTCTCCCTGAGATAATTTGCAAAGGATGATCTAGGAGAATTTAACCAACTAACCCTATATTTAATGATCATTGTTTAGTGATATATAATTAAACATTAAAATTATTCTAAAACATACAAGACATCTTAGAAAAAAACTTGAATCTATTAGTCTGAAAAATTCCAATTAATATTATGTATTATACTGCCATTATACATATATAATTTGAACTGCTAACATAGTTCTATTTGAGTAAAGTAAAAATTATGAATATGTTCACAAAACATCCAAACATACATTCATATATTGAATGTAAATTTTATTTTAGATATAAAAATATATTCATTCTAATAGTCTTTAATATTATCTGAAGGTGGAAATATATTTCTTGACTTTTATTTGAATTCCACATACTAGTTTATAAAGGTTTTATTTACTAATTTTGACTGAGTACCATCAAGAAAAATTGCAGTTATTACCTGACATTTTAAATAATTTCAGGCTTCAGAGCTTATTTTAACACTTCAAAGGTATAACCCATTGAAATTTAATAATAGTATAAATAAGAAATTTAATGATAGTATCAGGAAGCAGGGCAAAATGTCAAAAAAAAAAAAAAAACAATTAGTTGTATCAAAAAGAGTAAATTTTATAAGTTTTTTTCCAGGGTATATAGAAAATGAAAACATGTATAATATAATAATGGCAAGATAGAATGATGACAAGTTGGTAATGTTGAAATTTTATTGTTTTGATTCAAGATGCATAAGAAATTATTTATTGAAAAACAATGCAAAGCATCATACAAATTTAAACAAGAATTTTGCAGGTGCTTTTTAAATAAGGAAATATAATAAAAAACATAAACATTATTTTCTTGTTAGTGAATGATGTCCATATCTCTTCCCATTTATTCGGTGTACATGTAAGATGAACAAGATAAAATTCCCAGAGAAGAATTTACAAAGGAAACATAATGAGTTATTAAATCATTGGAAACAGTTGCAGCTCTTGTGTTTTGTTACTAAAGAGAAAAACAGATTATTAAGGAAATGGTCCAGAAATAGAAACTATTTTCTCTAAAGAGTTGTTACACAAAAAATGGATGAATCATAACTCAACATAGAAATAAACTAATTTTTACAGGGTAGTTTTGTGAATATAATAACTAAATTTAGACCTGCAAAATGTAGAACAAAACATTTTTCTCATTTGAAAAAATACATATTTGGAAATTAAAACATAGATACTATGGGAATGTTAATAAGAATATTTATGAAATAATGAATGGGAATAATATAATTTTCATGATAAAATATACAATATGTGCAAACAAAGAACAAAGATGTATAACTACTAAGAGATAAATTTGTCGATTTAAAAATGTCAAAAATATATAAAAATACATTTTGAAATATTTTGGAAGAACTGGATAAGTGAAATATGTTCACTGTATTGTATTTAATTTTGTATGATGAAATTGAGATATCCATACAAATGAACACAATGTTTGAAGGGACAATTCACAAAACATTTATAGAAATATACGACAATGTGGGAAACTTTAACATTGCTAGTACTTAAGGTTAATATCAACAGTAAAATGCCATTTCAGAAACTAAATGAGTAGCTTTTTTAAAATTAAATTTGAGGAAGTTGTGATGGAATATCTACAGTCATCTCTAAAGGAAGGATGCCGTGGCATAAGATTCTAAAATATTCATAGTCTAATGTGGTTTTCTACTTCAAAACAATATGCTTTAAAGAAATAGTATTGAATGTAAAAATGTTATAGCATATAGTATAGCAATCTACACACAAAAATGATTCTGATATTTACAAGAAAAAGAATTGGAGATTAAATACTTTTCAAAATAACAGGAAAAGATTAAATAAAAGTGATTTTCTCTTCCTTCTAGTTTGCAAGTGCCATAGTAAACTTTGAGTTTTAATAACGTTTTCTTATGTTATAATTTTAATAATCCAGTAAGTGAAATAAATATGTGATTAAAACCATACAAAATTACCTTTAAATTTATAGTTTCAGATTTTAATAATTAAGATTGACACATCACCAGCTTCTACCTTATTTCTGACAAGATAAAAATAAGGGGAAATGTTTTAACAAAGCCACCACTGCACTAATTTGGATAATATATTTGTCACTGTGAAGAACTGAAACATATTTGTCAGCCCAGTACACTTTAGGGGGTCACAGAGAAACTTTAGGGCAGTGGGAACTGAGCTCTGTGGAATTATAGACACAATCCAGCAAATAGGAAATTTCTGAAAATACATCATCCCGTCCTCAAAAGTGAGGAAATTAAAACAGAGGACAACTCTTCAAGTAGCATAGTGTAGTGTATAGGTTGTCCAAAAGAACGGAATTAATTGTTACCTCTTTGAGATTAGGAAATGACATACAGAATGATCTTACAGACGATAATGACCAGAACCCTCCACTGAGGCAATGCATTCTTTACTCTTTGCTGTAAAACTCAACAATGAAAAAATAGTAATAATAAGGAGAGCCGTAACCTGAGCTTTCCTGCTCAGCCCCTTTGTGTTATCAGGCAAGTTTTATGAGTGTGGAGAAAAATCCAGAAAAATAATGCACTCACAGAATAAATATATATACATAACAACAATATATCTACAATAACAACAAAAAAGAGAAGTTAAAAAATAATGGCAAGTGTGGTAACCTATGTAAATTACAGCAGAATCTTTTTTTGACAGAAAAGTAATGTTAGCTAAGTTTTGTAAATATTCTCAAAATCATAAGTGTACAAGAATAGTAAGCCATATTAAATAATTAAAAGAGGGACTGAAATACTGGATTTTAAACATATAATGGTTGAAAAACAAAGAACTTGGTGTTGAGTTGATAAGTTGGATGGCTATAACTAAAGGACAGGTAGTTTCTTTGTACTCCAAGATGTCTTTCTGGATCTGTTTTTCTTCTTGATAGAGTTTGTTTTGCAATCATGTTTTTAACAGTGAACTGAAAGGCAGTCAGATTTTCTCCCAAAAGAAAAGCATGATCAGAAAACATTTAAAAATGCCTAACACAGTTCACAGGAATGACTGTGATGTGTAGACTTGTCAACATTCATGAACATGCACTTTCAGATAGAGGAGAAAAAAATCTAAATAATAAATACATTTGAATAAATAATGATGTTGATTTCCTAAGATTAAAGATTGATATAGATGGCACCTTGAAAAAGTTTATAGGGTTCAAAAACAGTTATGAATGATAAAAAGGCAGTAAGCACCCAACGTGAAATTTAAAAGCTTTAAAGATTACAGGAAAATGTACAAAATCTAAGAAAAAGAGATCACCTAAAAGGAATGTTACTTATCTCATACCTCAGGTGCAACATGAAAGCTCGACCTTGGAGTAGCATTTTCAGGGTGTTAAATGAGAGTAATATAAAGGCCCAAATTTTATATTTGCTCAACCAGTAGTTACCAAATTGTCACCAAATGATGGCCACAAGTCAAATTCTTCGTATCATTTGTTTTTAGACATAAAGCTTACAGCCGCACTCTTTATTAATTATCTAAGTCTGCTTTTGCACTATAATGACTGAGTGGAATAGTTGCTTCAAAATAACAGGGGAGAAGGAAATGTCACTATAAATGTAGTGGGGAGAACTTGTGATGATTTGTTCATGTTTCGATGGGTGATGAAAACATAGATATACTATTCTGATGTCTTGTAATCCTGAAATAAATAAACTTTGTTTTTTGTCTACCATTCTATCAGTCCAATATGTCATTAAATCAACAAATATTTCTAAATTTTAATTAGACTTAGATATGTTTTATTCTCACATATCATTATACGAACAATAAATTTTATTATAATGCAGACGAATGTAAAATAAAAATCAATGCAAGCCAATTTGTTTTCAAAGAAAATGTATTCCAATAGAGACTATAAAGGACAAATGGGAAATTATGTTTTTATTTTTATTTATTTATATATATTTTTTGAGATGGAGTCTCACTCTGTCACCCAGATTGGAGTGCAATGGCACGATCTCAGCTAACCACAATCTCTGCCTCCCAGATTCAAGCGATTCTTCCACCTCAACCTCCCGAGTAGCTGGGATTACAGACATGCATCACCACGCCCAGCTAATTTTGTATTTTTTAGTAGAGATCAGGTTTCTCCATGTTGATCAGGCTGGTCTCGAACTCCTGGTCTCAGATGATTCACCCGTCTTGGCCTCCCAAAGTGCTGGGATTACAGGAGTGAACCATTGCACCTGGCTGGGAAATTATCTATTGGAAAAAGAATAGCACATCAGAAAGACAAAAAATCAGTAAAAGCATGCTGGAATGGATTTGCACCTGACAAAATTATGGGGATAAATAAACTGTTATAATTGGATATCTTAATATACTTCTCTCAGAAAATAAAAAAAACAAATGTCAAAATATGAATAATAACATAAAAATGTACATGATATCTCTATACCCAAACAAACCAAGAATAAGCATTTCAATAAAAATCAAAGAAATAGGCCAAGCACTGTGGCTTACGCCTGTAATCCCAGCACTTTGGGAGGCCAAGGTGGGTGGATCACAAAGTCAGCAGTTCGCGACTGGCCAATATGATGAAACCCTGCCTCTAATAAAAATACAAAAATTAACTGGCCGTGGTGGTGGGTGCCTGTAGTCTCAGCTACTTGGGAGGTTGAGGCAGGAGAATCACTTGAACGTGGGATGCGGAGGTTGCAGTGAGCCAAGATCGCATGGGTGACAGACTGAGACTGTCTCAAAAAAAAAAAAAAAAGAAAAAAAAGCAAAGAGATATTGGAGACATTTAAAAAATACATTATAAAATGTATATAAAAGAATATGTGTTATCATAGAAACAAGTCAGTCTGAAAAGGAAGCTGTAGCCAATCGCACGTGAAACTATACTGTAAAGGTAAGTATTTAAAAGTATGGTACTGATGCAGGAGTAACAACAAAAAATTCCAGTGATAAATGTGCTCAGATACAGATTTATTTATAGATATATTTATTAATTAAAAGTTAGTACTGTAAATAGAAGAGGCAAGAATTTCTCAGTAGAAAGGATTCAGGAGGTGTGGTTGATCTGTGAAAGAACACTAAGTTGAATTTCTTATGTTTTTTTGAAATCTGAAATCTGTAAGAAGCAAATGTCAAAGGCAAAACAAACTTGATGGATGAAAAAGGGCACAGATGTCTTTGTGGCCATGAGGTGTGCAGAATATTTTATTATTTACTTATTTTTGAACTTTTATTTTAGAGTTAGGGGTACATGTGGAAGTTTGTTACATACATGAACTGGGGTCACAGAGGTATATCGTACAGATTATTTCATTGCCCAGGTATTAACTCCCCAACAGTTACCTCTTCAGCTCCTCTCCCTCCTCCCATCCTCCACCCTCTAGTAGAGCCCAGTGTCTATTGTTCACTTCTTTGTGTTCATGCGTTCTCATCATTTAGCTTCTACTCGTAAGTGAGAACATGCAGCATTTAGATTTCTGTATTAGTTTGGGAAGGATAATAGCCCCCAGCTCTGTTCATATTCCCACAAAAGACATGCTCTCTTTTTTCAATGTCTGCATAGTACTCCCTGGTATATACGGACCACATTTTCTTTATCCAGTGTTTCACTGATGGGCATTTAGGTGTATTCTACATCTTCGCTATTGTGGATAATATCTGCAATTAATATTCCTGTGCGTATGTCTTTATGTTAGAATGATTTATATGCCGCTGGATGTATATCCAGTAATGGAATTGTTAGGTCTAATGGGAGTTCTGCATTTAGATCTATGAGGAATCACTATGCTGTTTCCCACAATGGTTGAACTAATTTAACAGTACTTCAAAGCACACTTCATATGTTGTTACTGAGACGTTTGATTACAAAAAAAATTACAGACATTTTCAACAAAGGAAATCTTAATTAAAATTAGCAGACAAATGACAATATGGAAGAACATATTTGCAGTTCCTGAAACTGACAGGGAACTCTTTGCATAACAAAACATTTAAAATGGAAAGAAGTAAGAAAATGAAGATTAAGTGTAGACAATACACTAAACATAAGTATAAATGCCTAAGAATACAAAGACATCAAACTCTTTATAACCAGCAAAATATCTGTGAGATACCATTTTATATCCAACAAATTGGCAAGATAGTTGGATAATTCTAAATGAACATTAGTCTATATGGGCTGATATTTAAAATTAATCTTTAGTGAAAATTGATAAGTAAATACATTATCTCTAGATCAAATACTATATGAATTAGAGTTTTTAAGCTATATATATCACAAGTTAACATACACATTCAAGGACCTATATACACCACATTAGGATTATTTATTGTCTATAAAATGAGATGTGGCATATTATTAACTCGTATCTGCACAACTCAATTCTTCATCAATGTAATAAACTGTACTAGAGTGGTTTTATTAGTATGACTGGGTAATAGCTGATATATTTTTATCTCTTCTAAAATGTTGGGTTTTTTTACCTTTTATACTCACTACTGATTTAATTGGAATGTGTTTAGTTCTCCTGGGCAATATCAAAAAAGGCTAATAAGGCCGGGTACGGTGGCTCATGCCTATAATCTCAGCACTTTGGGAGGCCAAGGCAGGCAGATCACAAGGTCAGGAGTTTGAGACCAGCCTGGCCAACATGGCGAAACCCCGTCTCTACTAAAAACATAAAAATTAGCTGGGCGTGGTGGCGGGCACCTGTAATCCCAGCTACTCGGGAGGCTGAGGCAGGAGAATCACTTGAAACTGGAAGGCAAAGGTTGTGATGAGCTGAGATTGCACCATTGCACTCCGGTTTGGGCAAAAGAGTGAAACTCTGTCTCAAAAAAAAAAAAAGACTAATAAAGGCATCAGGTTACCTAAACTATTACAGGCAAAAATCAGCTACATTAGGATTCAGAAAAGGAGGTTCCATTTTTTCCTCCATTTAACAGTTCCACCAAAACAGTAATGCCAATAGGTAAAGCTGGTGGATAAAAATGGATACATTATTGATGAATTATAGAAAGTTTAATGAAGATCATTAGGAGAAATATTAATGTGATGTACTCTAGTTATTCCAATAATTCACATTCAATTTAAAACATTAATATGCTTGAAAATATTTTTTTTTATTCCACATCCCTCTCCTGCCCAGAGCATCACTCAAAAAATAGCCTGTGGGTTGCTATCGTTCAATTTATAATTTATTTCATCTCTTTATTTTAATCTTATAAGTTAACTTTGGTTGGACACTGCATTTGACTAAGCTAGCCCTATTTGGATTGCTTTAATATTCACATTCATAGGACATTAAAGGCATTGTGTAGCAGAAGTGTGCTTAGCTGACACAATTGAAGAGGGCAAATAACAAGGCACTGGCTTACGATTTCACTGCACAGCTTCTGATATACATCATATACACTTAAGATATGTGGAGACACAGGAGAAGAGGCTGAGTGTGCACGGATAACTTCATCTTAGAGAAGGCTATGACAACATAAACTGTGATATTTTAGTAAGCCATACAACTTCTCAAATATATGGAGAAAAAAGAAAGAAAAGAAAAAGAAAATGCCATTTTCCAGCGCAAAAACATCTCATCATTTATCAGTTACTAATTATATTGTAGTTAATTTCAAAAATGAAGTACAGATGCTTAGTAAGAGTCATAATCTTAAACCACATTTTCATTCATCTTGAATCCAGTATAAATAAACTTCTGTTGACTTGTTAAGGCTATCGTTCGAAGAAGGATTCTAAGAAGTGTCAAATCCTCAAGCATTGCTGACGCGGAAAGATGTAGAACCAGATGCTAATGTTTTCTTTCCAGTCAACTCCATGACTCTCCCAAAATATTCCACAGGAATTTTTATAGTTCTTATTACAGAAACTTCTACAATGCATTAAATTCCAACGAAGAAATGGTAAAATTTGATGTTCATCAACAATTTTGCCATCCAACGAGTACTTGGAATTTCCTAAACAGATGTGAAAATCATTATCATAACTTCTTGCAAGCTTTCTGTTTCCTTTGCTAATTGTATTGTACTTGGTCTGTCTTTATATACTTATGTCTTGCACCCCTGTATGGATATTCATATAGACAGTCAAAAGTATATGTTAATTTTTAAAGTTAAATTTATTTTTCTTTCTGAGACTTCATAAACATTATAGATGTATATAGTTTTAGGTATTTTAATATCTGAAATTATCTTTATATGATGTAAAATTTTGTTTAGTTCTAAAAATAGATTTACAGGTCCAATTTTGTTCTATGGTGTTTCAGAATCTTCCTTAAAATACCTCTTTGTCACACATAATACATGTACATAATCAGGCACAAGCACTTATATAAAAATAAACATATATAATACAAAGGTATTCATAAATATATATAAATTAATATTTGAATATGTAATTTATCTACATATAATAAAACTAGTTATACTAGGAATACTGATTAGCAGGCTTAGTGAACAACATTTCATAGGCATCCTTACCTTATCAGTATTTACAGATTCTACTGTGTTAGTTACTAGCTACAAATAATATTGCCTTAAGAATATTTGTTTAGTCATACTCTTAATGATAAAAGTTCACCTTATATGTACATATTTGCCATTGTATATAATGCTTCAATGAACATCGTCAAGCATATGTCTCTGCACACTTATTTCACAATCCAGTTGAATAAATTACTCAAAATTCAAAGTCAAATTATTTGAATTTGTATAAGTGTCATCTTCTTCAAAGCAGTTCTACAAATTTACTAGCACTGGTGTGTATGAAAGAATTCACATTATCTATGCACATTACATTTTAAAAATAATCGAATGAAGGTCATTAAAATATAACTTTTAATAAAATAAAAATATCCATATGCCACATTAATCAAACAAGAGAGAAGAAAACAGAACAAAATATTATTACATAACCTTATTGCCCTATCAGTCATGAAGCAGATCAAAAGCCATTGCTAAGTAATAAGTATTCATATATGTTTATTTTATAAAATAAATATTCTGTTATAAGTTCACATGCTCTCATTACAAGTAGGATATAAAGGAACAGACCACATCCCTATTTTAGGGAAGCAACATAAAGTTAATTAAATGTGTTGCTACTTGCCTAGAGTTACTCTATAAAACTGGGTAGCAGAAAGTAGTGGTTTGAAATCTGAAATATGCATAAGGTTCTTGCATGTTTTAAACTAAGATTAATTAATTTTTCCACAAAAACAAACACTTCTGATATACTGTCTTGTGCTATTTAAACTCAAATGAGATATTCCATATGGAAATTTTGTCATAATATTAGATGAGATTATCATTAGGATTTTTAAGACTTTTAAAATTCTCTATTCTAGTCACATTTGTGATAGTTCATGTAATTATGTCACAATTCTGAGTACTTCTGTGTTTGAGTTGCAACTTTGAACTATTTGTCATGTAATAAGATCCATTTTGTATACTTAGATTTACCAAAAATTTTCGTTATATCAACTTTGCAAAGGAAAAATGAAGAAAATGTTCATCATGATGGCCATAGGTTCTGATATTTCTGAAACCACTTTCTGGTCTTGTTCTCCAAATAGCTTGGAGTACTTTGTATTCACTTTCTTGTTCACCAGTGCCTTTTACTTCAACATCTGTGTAACTAGCTACCTAATGCAGCTAAGTAACTTATAGGCATTAACTTATTCAGACTTATAGCATCCAAAAATTTCTGAAAACCATAATGCAGTTACTTAGTAGAAAACCTGAAGAAAAACAATTTAAGGCTACTTATGTTCTTTATATGTCTTAGTGTGATCATTTATAGCTACAGGAATGTTAATATGTTGCTATAGGGATAATTCCTAAGATGCTATGCAGGTTGTAAATATTGAATGTCATATGTGCTTGCTTGTTTTTCTGAAAGCCAAAAAATAGTGTAGACTCATGTGATTCAGATGAGGGTTGAGAATATAAAACAGACAACAGATTAATTGTGCAACCATAATTATTAACTACCAAAAAGTTGGATGTAATATAATATGTCTCCAAGCTAATATTCATACTCTCAAATTGAGCTTCTCAACCCAAAAGAGTGACAGAGATTAGAATTTCAGTGTGAACAAGTTAATGGGAAAGAAATTCACATCAGAATAAAATTCCTAAGAGATCCCCAAAATACTATAAATATATAAGTAGCTTATTTTAATTGTGCAAAGTCAACGGACTTTTTTTCTTCTTTTTATGAAGTTATTCCAAGAAGCTCAAAGATGACTAAAAAGTAAGAATTGGATAACTTATACAATATGCTTTTATTTTTCATTGTGACTAATAAAGAGCTACAATAAATTCCAGGCATATTTTTCTACTTTTCTCTCATTATATTTTCTATTGTTACCTAATTGGATTTTTTTTATGAGAAAACACTTTTTTTCCTTCACATGTGTCTGCCTCCTTCGCGACTGCAAGCCAACTCTAGCAGGTGAGAATAATGAGAAGACAATCTCTTCTCATTCACTCTCTCATCACTCACTGTGTTTCTCCCATTAGTTTCTTAGTTTTGCTCAGTGTCAATTTCACTGATGCCAAAAAAAATCACACAGTTCTATGTCGTCTCCAAACCCGATTATCAGAGCAGCATGCTTTATTCCTCATCCGTAATCACATGTAAAAATTTTTTTTGCCTTTCATTTTAGTTCATGAGAGACAGGGAATGCAAATCCATTGGTTATTTTATATTTGTTTTTAACATGTAGTTAATTTGTATTGTTTTGCTCTTTGTATAGAAAATGGCTAGTTCTTTTTGAAATAATACTAGCTAAAATATGCATCGCATTTTTGTGTAAAGCATTTCTGATATTTCATTTAATTTTTAGGGAAAAACAAAAATACTATTTTCTTCTCCATTCAAGTGAGAAGGAAACTAAAATGTAAAGCAACAAACATGCCGGTGATTATAAAAATAATTAAGCAGTTGAGTACATATTTTATTCAAGCTGATTCCAAACTGGCACTTTTAACTACTTTACTTCATGGCCTCTCAATAGCACAAATGTGATTTTAGTGATTGTACAAGTAGAAGACATTTATAAATAGGCTATTTTTGCTATTGCTGATAATATCATGCTACAGTTAACTAATACAATTTGTAGAAAATATGAAATACTAAAATAATATAAAATTCATATTTAATAACTTTAATAAAATCCTTGCAATATTGCTTGGCATTTTTTGAATTAGGTGGACGGGTACAATATTTAATATTTTACATGTCATATTCAGTTTTAAGTGAAAAATATTTTAAGACCTGAAGAAATATAAGCTTGTAGAAGTAATATAAGTTGCAGTCTGAGCACTGTGAAATACGGTGAGTTGTAGTGGTTTAGAAAAATGACTCTGGGCCGCCGCCGTGGCTCACACCTGTAATCCCAGTACTTTGGGAGGCGGAGGTGGGAGGATCGCGAGGTCAAGAGATCGAGACCATCCTGGCTAACACGGTGAAACCCCGTCTCTACTAAAAGTACAAAAAATTAGCCAGGCGTGGTGGCGGGCGCCTCTAGTCCTAGCTACTCGGGAGGCTGAGGCAGGAGAATGGCGTAAACCTGGGAGGCAGAGCTTGCAGTGAGCTGAGATCCGGCCACTGCACTCCAGCCTGGGCGACAGAGCGAGACTCCGTCTCAAAAAAAAAAAAAAAAAAAAAAAAACTTACTCTGGCTGTCTGCACTCAGTCTGGGACTCTAACAGTTTCAGTTTTCCAATTTGCAAAATGAGTAGGATAACAGTACCTACTTCACAGATTCTAGACAGTATTAATTAATACGTGTAAAATAGCTAGACAATGTCAGGTTCATAAAACTATGAATTTTTTTTGTAATTTTATAAAGTACATAAATGGTGTAGTTAGAGAAACAGATGTTTGTATTGCTACTTTGCTATCAGCTTGCACCTAGAGCATATATCGTCCATCTTAACAGCCTTTATAAAATATCTAGGAAATAGAGCTGATAAGATCTATTTTGAAATATGTGGAAAAGTTGCATGTAAGAAAGGTGCATCTTAAAATATGGAGAAAAATTAATTTGCAATTTGTTGAAAAATTATCCTATGAGTCAGATGTTGTCCTATGATTGACAAGATTGACAAATTTTTGTGCAGTACAACAAAAAAAGTGGAAAAAGTCTTGGAAAATACTGACAAATTGTATAACACATATTGAACAATTCTTTATAAAGAGTTTCTAAAATATAAATAAGAACAAGATCAACAATCCAGTAAATCATCACAAGATAAACAGCAGTTTCATACAAACATCCACATACACACACAACAGAGATATGTAAATAGTCCTAATGTATAAAATAATGTTGAATCCTGCTTTTAGTTAGAATTGAGCAAAGTAAAATATTCTAAGATCCCATTAATTATCTATGACATTGACAAAAGTGCAATAATTTGATAACATATTCTGTTGGGAAACTTGTGGTTAAATGAGTAAATTCATGTGTCCCTTGTCTAAATGCAAAATAATAGAAGCGCTGTGAAGAGAGAGATTTGACAGAATCTTCCAAAATGACATAGGCATTCACATTTTCCACCAGTAAAAGTATTTCAGGAATATATTTCTAACATGCATTCACAATAATACATTTAGACATGTACAACAGTTTAGTTCCTGTATATTTCTTATGGAAAATGACTGAAAACAACTCAAATATACAACAAAAAACAGGGTGAAACCCTCTGTATGCCTTTTCTTTAAAAAAAAAAAAAAAAAAAAAACCCTGAGTGACCTTGTGCAAGTTAAGTAGCCTCAGACTATATTTATTTGCAAAATTAGTCAGATCAACTCAATAATTGATTTGGTGATTGCAGTGAGCTGAGATTGCGCTACTGCTCTCTAGCCTGGCTGATGGAGCCAGACCCTACCAACAACAGCAAAAACAAACCTACATAGATTAATTTCCAGTAGATAATAATATGCTGTTTTCTATTTAAAACATTGAATTACTTTAATAATACAATCTTATAATTTATTTTTTAAGTGTGGTTAACAGTTTTGCATATAAAAACACAATGTTGAAATATAGCCACCAAACCCTTCTAATAGTAATTAATTGAAACAAGATTTGGCACTAGTTCTGCTAGTTGATTAGAGACTCAAGTCACATCAATTTTTTTCTGTTGCAGTTTCCTTCCCTCTAATTCAGTAATAATGGTAGTAACTGATAAATCTACCACATGTTTTCTGTGAGGACTAAGTGAGTTCATTTAAGTGAAGTGCTGAAAACATTGCCTGATGCACAGTAAACAATGAATGTGGTAATTATTATTATTTTCATTGATAAATAATAGTTGTTACAAACAAGCCCTCCTGTGAGACTGTAATGAATTCACTCTCTCCAGTCTTAGTCATCTGACCTAAAGAAATCAAGACCTACTTCAGACTGTATGTTTTAAAACAAGTAGTTTCCAAACTGCAATTCACTGTTATCCTTGTCCTTTATTGGCCAGAAGACACTCGCTTTTATCTCTTGCCTCCTCCTAACTGTCCTGCAGAAGCACTTTTCTGATAACATGGAAGCAATTCAATTTCTTCTCCAAGGACTTGTAAAGCATCACTGGATGTTCACTAAATTTTCACTTAGGGAAAATGGTAGAGATTGTTCAGCCCTAACACTAATAATTCAACAATTTTCCCATTTAATGACACTGTTACTTATTATCTCTGATGCCAAACTCCTACACTCATTCATTTTAGTAACCAAGGAGCGCAATGACTTGGTCAAGTTAATGAGAGGAAAGCTTTAAAATCCCCCTTGTTATTTATCACAAGAGTTCTGGTGCTTTTGGATTCAGAAGCAAAACCACTGCCACCCTGACGTCTTGGTTATCACACGACCTCATGTCTTGCCTCCTAATGAGTAACTCTCTGCTGCCACTACACTCTGCCACAACCTCCCACTCCACCATTTTTCTGTCCTGCCATCACTAATACTGGGTAGAGGCCATTATTCCTCAGTGAAGCTTTAAACAGCTTTTCCTCCAAGAATATTGTGGGTTGTTTAATTCCCGTTATAGCCTTCAGTGGCACCTTAGAGATAGCTCTGCTACCTAATCTCCCCACCTTAAGGAGAGGAGTAAAAGAATAATAAACAGAAATTACTAAGTCGCACAATTTTCCTCCACTGATAAAGTTTAATTACATATGTTCCCAAGGGGTTAGCCACAATGAGTAGCTCATTTGTCTCCGTAGAAGCATTACACCTTAATTTTAACTCTCCTTCTCAGAATACGACCACAGAGGGGAGAAGGAAAAATAATGGAAGGCAACCTACATCTGTAAGGATCTTCTGATATCCGAATACCCTCTGAGCATACCCACTCCCAAAAGAAGAGCTAAATATTTATACCCAGTCTTCTAAAATCAGCTCTAGGAAGAATTTGTCAGTCTCTGAAAAATATAATTAACTTATTATTTTCAGAGAAGAAGTTATCTCTGATTTTTATAAATCTAATTACTTTTGAGGTGACAGATAAAATTGTATGTATTTACTGTGTACAGCATGATGTTTTGCAGTATATAAACATTGTGGAATGACTAAACCTAGCTAGGTAACATGCATATCACTTAGTTATCGTTTATGTGGTGAGAACACTTTACATACACCCTATTAGCATTTTTCAAGAATACAATATATGCACCCAAGGGAATACTATTTATCCATAACAAAGAAGGAAATTTTGTCATTTGCAACAATATGTAGGAACCTGGAGGACGTTAAGTGAAATAACCAAAGCATAGAAAGAAAAATACTGAATGATCTCACTCATGTGTGGAATCGAAAAAGTTGATCTAGAACTAGAGAGTAGGCTGGTGGTTACCAAGGACTGAGGTGGTTGGGGAACAGCGGATTGGGCAGATGTTGGTCAAAGGATAAAAAATTTCCCCTAAGAAGAATAAATTCAAGAGATCTATTTTAAAAGATGGTCACTATACTTCATAATACATTGCATTCTTCCTAAATTTCTCTCCATAGTCTACATTCATTGAATACAAATAATTAAGTCTAAAGGCCCTGCTAACCAAAGTGTTTCTTAAAAATGTGTTAATTTGTGATTTTTTTCTAAATGTATCTAGAAAATATGTCAGTTATGTAAGCTTTAAGGGAATAAAATATCTCCTTTTACCTGACAAATCTTGTGTTATAGTGTGATTGAAATTTACAAAGATAAGTTATAATTTAAAAAAACATTGTTAGGTTGCACCACTTTTAACATCCCTATTTGTAAATATCACTAATTTTTGAATTTTTGTATTTTTACTTATGAATACATAATAGTGGCACGTATTTTTGGGATTCATGTGAAATGAACATTTGATTTGCAGCTTTTTATAAAATTTTATAAAATTGCATTCTTTTTGTAACTCTTATGTATCTTTTGTAAAATTATGTACATTATAGTTTTTATTTTCATTAAAATTTGTATTTTGATTTTATTATAATAAAACTTAATACACATTCATAATGTAAATAGTAACTATTCTTTACGATCCCTTTTAGCATTGACAATGCCTCAATGTTAAAGATAAATGTCTTTATTTCTTTTTTAAAAATTTAAAATATCATTATGGATACATAATAGTTGTATGTATATATGGAGTAGATGTGATATTGTGATGTAGGCATCATTGTATAATGATAAAATAAGTGTAATTGGGATATCAATCACCTCAAACATTTACCATTTTTGTGTGTGTTAGGAAGATTAGGAACATTCCAATTTCACTCTTTTGATTATTTTAAGATATACAATGTATTCTTGTTAACTATAGTTGTCATATTGTGCTACCAAGGAGTAGATCTTATTCGTTGTAGCTAACTATATTTTTGTGCCTATTAACCATCATCACTTTATCCTCTCCTCCCCACTACTCTTTCTAGCTTCTGGTAACTAACATGCCATTCTCTTTCATTGAATTCAATTTTTTTTTTTTTTTTTTTTTTTAGCTCCCACTAAAGAGTGAGAACATGTGAGATTTGTCTTTCTGTACCTAGCTTATGCCATTGAACAAAATACCTTTCAGCTCCATACAGTATTTTAATATTCTTATGGCTGAATAATGTGGCATTGTATATATGTACCATCTTTTCTTTATTCATTCACTCACTGATGGACACTTAACTTGATTCTATATCTTAGCTATTGTGACTAGTGCTGCAATAAATATGGGAATGCAGACATCTTTTTGATATCCTGGCTTCCTTTCTTTTGGATACATACTCAACAGTGGGATTGCTGGATCATATGTAGATCTATTTATAGTTTTTTGAGGAAATCCCATACTGTTTACCATAGTGACTATATTAATTTACATTCACCAACAGTGTATGAGGAGAAATAATTTTACTTTCTGCACATCCTCACCAGCATAAATTATTGCTTGTCTTTGGATAAAAGTAATTTTAACTGGGTTGAGATAATATCTCATTATACTTTTGATTTGCATTTTTCTGATCGTTAATGTTGAGCATTTTTTAAATATACGTGTTGGCTACTTGCATGTTTTCTTTTGAGAAGTGTCTGTTTAGACTTTTTGCCAATTTTTAATTAGATTTGTTTTCCTATTGGGTTGTTTGAGCTCTTTATATATTCTGGTTATAAATGCCTTGTTAAATAGGCAGTTCACAAATATTTTCTCCCATTCTGTGGGTTATCTCTCGACTTTGTTGTTTGTTTCCTTTGCTGTGCAGAAGCTTTTTAGCTTGATGTGATCCCATTTGTCTATTTTTGCTTTGGTTGCCTGTGCTTCTAAGTTCGTATTAAAAAATTGTTTTTAAGACCAATGTCCTATAGTATTTCCCCAATATTTTCTTCTGATAGTTTCAGTTTCAGGTCTTAGGTGGAGGCCTTAAATCCATTTGATTACATTTTTGTACATAATGAGAGATAGGGGTCTAGTTACATTCTTCTGCATATGGATATCTAGTTTTCCAGTACATTTATTGAAGAGACTGACAATTCCCCAATATATAATTTTTACACCTTTGTCATAAATAAGTTGTCTGTAAATGCATGGATTCATTTCTGGGTTATCTATTCTGTTTGAAAGGTTGTTATATAATAAAAAGGGATAAATTCAGCAAGAATATATAACAATTGTAAATATCTATGCATCCGATACTGGAGCACCATAATGATTTTATCATTATACAATGATGCCTACATCACAATATCACATCTACTCCATAAATACATACAGCTATTATGTATCCATAATGATATTTTAAATTTTTTAAAAAGAAATATAAAGCAAATATTATCAGAGCTAAAAAGAGATATACAGTATATTACAATAAAAGCAGGGGGCTTCAATACCCCACTTTAATCACTGGATGTATCATCCATTAGAAAATCAACAAACAAACAGTGGACTTCATGTGTGTTCTAGACCTAATGGACCTAATAGAAATTCGCAGAATATTTTATCCAACAGCTGCAGAATATACATTCTTCTTCTCAGCATTCTCAAAACATAGAACATTCACAAAAATAGACCTCATATTAGGCCACAAAAGAATCCTTAAGAAATTCAAAAATATTAAAATCATATCAAATATCTTCTCTCACCACAACAGAATAAAACTAGAGATCAATAACAAGGGGAACTTTGGAAATTTTGCAAAGAAATGGAAATTAAACAATACACTCTTGAATGAAAATTGGGCTATTGAAGAAATTAGCAAGAAAATGAAAAATTTTTTAAACAAATGAAAATAGAAACACAGCATGCCAAAACTTATGATATACAACAAAAGCAGTACTAAGAGGGAAGTTTATAGCAATAAACTCCTATGTAAAAAAAAGTTTTAAAGAACTTCAAATAAATATTCTAACTATGTATCTTAAAAAACTATAAATGCAAGAAAAAAAAACAAATCCAAAAGTAGTAGAAGAGAAGAAATAATAAATATCAGAGGAGAAATAAATAAAATTGAGACTAATACAAAAGATCTGCAAAATGAAAAGTTTTTTTCTAAAAGATAAACAAAATCAACAAACTTTGAGCCAGACTAAAGGAAAAAGGAGAGAAGGACCAAATAATTAAACCAGAGATGAAAAAAGAGATATTATAACTGATAACCTGGGAATTCAAAGGATTATTAGAGACTATTACAGCAACTTTTTGTTTTTCTAAATGAAGTTTCACTCTTGTTGCTCAGGCTGGAGTGTAATGGTGCAATCTCGGCTAAACACAACCTCCGCCTCCTGGGTTCAAGTGATTCTCCTGCCTCAGCCTCCTGAGTTGCTGAGATTACTGGCACCCGCCACCACGCTCAGCTAATTTTTTTTATTTTTAGTGGAGGTGGGGGTTTCGCCATGTTGATCAGGCTGGTCTTGAACTTCTGACCTCAGGTAATCCACCTGCCTCAGCCTCCCAAAGTGGAGAGATTACAAGCATGAGCCACCACACCTGGCCTACAGCAACTATTAATATATACCAATAAACTGGAAAATCTGATATAAAATAATAAATTCCTAGACATATACAACCTACCAAGGTTGACTCATGAAGAAATCCAAAACGTGAATAAACCAACGACAAGTAATGAGATAGAAGTAAAATGGGAGATTTCCCTGATTCCCCTTGAGGGACAGGACATGCGGAGAGGAGTGTGGCTCACCTGTTTGGTTGCCCCACAGCGCAAACTCCTAGAGGGAGCATGCAGTCAGGCAGATGCAGAGGCAAAGGCGAGTGCTTTGGGCTCTCAGTCCTCTGGTACCTTCTAGGGGTGGGTGTCTGCGACTCCTTAAGCCCAAGTGGGCATGTGTTGAAGTGTGCTCCTTTAGCTTTACTGTCTGCAGACAGCTTGTGTTTTAATCAGCTCAATGGATCCTGCTTTATCGCAAGGGCAGTGTGCCAGTGTAACATCCTTATGTACCCCGAGGTCTTTCCCAATGTCCCAAAAGAATCAGATCATGTTCAGGGTCAAAGGATGAGTGCAGGGTTTTATTGAGTGGTAGAGGTGGTCCTCAGTGAGATGGATGGAGAGCCAGAAGGAGTGAGGGAATGGGAAGGTGGCCTTCCCCTGGAGTTGGGCCACCCAGCAGCTGACTCTTTTCTGACCATCCATGGGTGAACTCCCCTTAGTTCCCAGACATCCCTCCTATTTTCTCTTTCTCTGCAGCATCTTTCCATTGTCGTTGATTTGCTGGTCTGCTGGTTCGCTGATCTGCTGGTCTGCTTGCCTCCTCTTTTCCTCACTTGTGGATCTCATCTGGAGTTTGGGAATCAGGTTTATATAGGGAACGATAGGGTGTGTGTTGGGCCAAAAGGCAACTTTTTGGGTGTGAAAACAGAAATGCCTGTCCTCATTTAGAGCCACGGGTCTTCAGGCATGAGGGTGGGGCCTTTGCCAAAGAACTGCCCTCTTCTACCCAGTATTTCCCTGTCTCTGTTACTGTAAGAAGCAATGATAAAAAGTTTTCATTTAAAGAAAATTGTAGGACTTGATAGCTTCACTGCTGAATTCTATCAAACATTTAAAGAACTAATGCTCATCCTACTCGAACTATTAAATATTGAGGAGGAGGAAATACTTCCAAACACATCCTACCAAGCCAATATTACCCTTATACGACAACCAGACAATGACTAAAAGCAGAAAACAAGTAAATATATCTCTGATGAACATAGCTGCAAAAATTCTCAACCCAACACTAGAAAATGAATTCAACACATTAAAATGATCATTTATCATGATCAAGTGAGTTTCATCCCACGGATGCAAGCATGGTTCAACATATGCAAAGCAATAAATGCGATACAACATATCAACAGAATGAAGGACCACAGCCTTATGACCATTTCAATTGATGCTAAAAAAAAGCATTCAATAAAATTCAACAGTTCTTCATGATTAAAAACTCTCAAAAAACTGGGTATAGAAGCAATATACCTCAACACAATAAAAGTCATACATGACAAATCCACAGCTAGTGTTGTACTAACCAGGGAAAAACTGAAGACTTTCCCCTAAGATCTAGAACAAGACAATGATGCCCACTTTTGCCACTTTTATTCAACATAGTGTGGGAGGACCTAGCAAGAGCAACTAGACAACAGAAAGAAATCAAGTATATCCAAATTGCAGAAGAGTAAACCAAATGATCCTTTTTTAAATATCTTCATTTCAGACATAAACAACAATATTTGAATGGGATATCCAAGTAAAAAAATGTATAGATAGTTTTGTTCAGAAGTTGTCATGCATATAAAAGTAAATAAGAAGTAACAAATGAGTTGTGAGTGTGTAACAAAGCACAGTTTAAAGAGAGGATAAAACATGTAGGTGTACCTAAGTAATACTCAGGCATGTAGGTATTATTTCTAGAGGTGAAAATATTTAAAAGTCCAATATTAATATCAGTGCTTTCTATTTTATAAATAATCATTGCATGTCATTTCCTAAAGGCAATTGTTGATACTGAAAATTCCAAGCCTGCATATAAATTATATTATTGATAGGGATAAGAAAAATTAATTAATGCTCATGTGTTTTAATTTTCTCACCAGTGAATGAAAATAGTGATAATGAGTCTATCTTACATAGTTACCTTGAGGACTATATAATTTAGCAAAATCTTTAGGAACTACAGAGTATCATATAACATAAATATAGGCAAATAAGTTATTTGAATTCCTCTTTTAAATTTGCAAATGGGTAAAGTCAAGCACAGATAGCTTTATTTACGTTTTTAATTCAAAATAATAATAATAAGTACTATAGATAACGTGAACCTCTGAAAAGCAATCTTTTGTGACAACCAGATTGCACAATGTCATGATTCATTGATTCACTTTAGAATAGTATATTTCAAATATATACGACGTAAATAAGACGTTTAGTTTAGTTGATACATAATTTTTAGTTCTCCAGATAAAGTTGGGACTGCCAAAAAAAAAAAAAAAAAACTAATGAAAAATGTAGCTTATTATGTTTTCCTAAACTGGGATCTTTTTCCCCACTAAATTTGACAAATATATATTTTTGAATTTACTTGCAAATTTCTAGTCTAAGAATATTTTGGTTATTCATGCGTACAAAGGAAATATTTTGAACAGTTTTACTCTAAGTTTTCTTGTCTCCGTTTCAGTTGAAATAGATGCTACAGGCATGGCCAACTGGGGTTTTGAATAATGTTTCTTCAGCTGCCAAATTGCTGCATATAAACTTGATTGAGACCGATTTAGATTTGGATTCTGACTGACTACACTAAATGCGAGGAATGAAATTAAACGGAAAATTACAGTTCATTCTAGTTCATTCCAGCGGGAACAAGCACTGTTATAGATATTTCTGGTCTTGCTACTTGCAGCTTCAAGTAAATCAAGTGTTCATATTGGCCCATGTGAAAAATCCTCTTTGTCATCTGACAACTTTCACATGTCTAAGGAAACAGAATAGATAAAATATAAATTCACAGGAGTAATCCAAAACAGAGTCATTATCCAAACCTCTCTTCAGAATGGCAGGGAACAAATGATACAAAAAGAAGATAGTAAAAAAGTAAGAATAATTTAGGCATTAAATGTTAATTTCATCAAAGTTCATGTGGATCAATTTAATGTTTGTTCAAATTTCATTGTTGTTTTATCTGCTGATAGCCTTTAATATATGTTAAGTACTAGTAAAAGAGAAAGTGACATAGAAATACATCTACTTTTTTTGTAACAAGGATTTGGTTTTACTTTTGAGATAAAACACTTTAGAGCAAGTTAGTTTTGCTGTGATATATATTAACATAAGTCAAAAAGCAAAGGGACATAAAATGCTATATAGTTTGAGACATTTTGCCCCAATCCTATGCTGACATATACTCTTCTCCTAAATTTCCCATAAAATAACTAAAGTTATTATAATATACTATATATTTCAATATTGTTTAAAGAAATTTATGTGATCTCATCTGAAAGAAAAAATAGCCTAATACAATCATTCAACAATTTATACACTAACATAACATCATATTGTACTCCAAAAATATATAGAAGTATTATTTTTCTCAGATAAAATATAATTTGTGAAAACAAACCTACTTTTTGTAGTCTGTTATAAAAACAACCAGATTTTCTTAGGACAAATATGGATATGTTGTTTCAAACCCCATTTTTTTCACGTTAGTATATTATATATACTCTTCTGTAATTTGTCGTCATTGTTGTTTTAGTCAGTCTATCTTGCATTACTTTATATCAATACAGAGAGCTCCCTAAGTTTTTAAGATGCAGCATTCTTCATTGTGTAAGTATAACATATTTTATTTTTATTCGTTGAATCCCATATTGCAGCATTGTGAATCATCTTTTGCTATTATAAACAATGTTGCAATGAAGAGATCTATACATACATGATTATGTATATGTGCACTTATACCTACAGGATATGTTTTTAATGGTGGGTTGGTGATTCAATGGATAAATTCATGTTTAATATTGGTAGCTATTTCTAAGTTTGTTGCCACAATGGTTGTTTCATTTATACTCAAAACAGTAAAATATGAATGTCTATTTCCTTACAGCCCGGTCAATGGATTCTATTATTGTTAATTAAATATTTATCACAATTTTTATCACTTATTATTAATGTCTTTTTTTTTTTTTTTGAGATGGAGTTTCACTCTTGTTGCAATGGCATGATCTCAGCTTACTGCAACCTCCACTTCCCTGATTCAAACGATTCACCTGCCTCAACCTCCCGAGTCCTGGGATTACAGGCATGCGCCACCACCCGCGACTAATTTTGTATTTTTAGTAGAGACGGGGTTTCTCCATGTTGGTCAGGCTGGTCTCAAACTCCAGACCTCAGGTGATCCACTCACGTTGGCCTCCCAAAGTGCTGGGATTACAGCCATGAGCCACTGCACCTGGCTTAGTATTTTTTTTTTTTTTAAGATAAAACAACGGCTATCTTTAAGAACAGTTATACTTGTGATTACACCTCTAGAGGAATAAGCCTCAAGAGTGTCACTCTCTGCCTATATTGAATGTCAGTGTGTGGTTCTAGCTTCAAAAGGTCCTTTTTTTTAATGGCCTCTAAATAATATCTCTCTCCTGGTTTTTGGTCATTTTCCCAAGAAAGATTCCCTGGGACATTGGTGCTCATGCATGCAAATCATCTGAGTATCTCAATATGTGTAGAATCCCAGGGTTTATATACCAATTAACCAAAATAGATACTGGAAATCTTAATTTTATGCAGGCAGGCCAGATGATTAATTTATAGATGTTCCATAAACTATACCTTGAGGGATACTGTTTTTTGAGCAATCATTAAATTAGCAACTGATTCTGTAATATTGCAAAACAATATTTATTTTTAATGGTTTCATATTAAAGGTTTGGTGGTTGTCTCTTTCACACAATATTCAAGATAAAAGAATGGCATAAATGGTATCATTCTCTGAAAATTTGCCACTAAATCTATACTTACCAGAAATAGATTAAACTTTTCAGGATGTTACAGGTGTCAAGAGATCCCACATCTACATGTATTGCCGACGCTTTGTATTATGTACCGATCGCAGGTTTTATTCTTTCTTTTTAATAATTTTCTTCTAATCGATCTACATTCTTAATTGTGTCTCTAAGTCTGATTAGTACTAATGATTCATGTTTAGCTTAGGAGATCAATAAGATGTGCTACAGTCTCGATTCATTTACCCACAGTATATTCCAGCTTCTGTTACACATCCTTTGAGGTTAGTTTTCAGAATGACAGATTTCTGAATATTACTGAATGGTTACATATGTGGGTTGGCAGAGAGCATAGTGTCATCTGTGTGCAGATCAATATTCCACAGAAGTAAGGATATCACAGTCAATTCAGTGACATGGTCATAAGATCCCAAGTATTCGTAGAGAAGAGCAAGCTTTCATATGATCTAGAACATGATGTATTCACCCAGCAATGCATTATATGAGAGTTTTCATCATAATAACTATTTTGTTCAACATATGTTCAACCAATATGTCATCTTCTGTTTTATTTCTTTACATCACGTTCAATTGACATGCAATTTAAGTATCATTTATTGACATGGAATTGAACACGATGTAAATAAATAAAACAGAAGATGATATTTTGGTCGAACATAGAAAAATGTACCTTGTAATGAAGAAGAGAAGAAGGAAAAATATCATTATATGTTGAGCACTTGTTATATGCCCAGCCCTATGATAGGTGCTTTAGTAGTATAGTTATTAATTTCAAGCACTTGGAGTGTTAGTACAATTAAGATTTGGAGAGTACAATGTTTCAGTTATACAAGATGAATTAATCCTAAAATTCTACTGTACAGTGTAGTGCCTGTAGTTAACAATGCTATAATTGTATATTTTAAAAAAATGGTAGCAGAGTAGATACAAAAAGTATTCTAATCACAAAAATAATTAATAAGAAGACATAGATTGTGTTTTATGGAGGGTGTTTACTTACCTCTATACTAATCAAGTTGTATATATTGAATATATAGTCTTATTTATATCAAATATACATCAATAAAGTGATTAAAATATTTTTGTTACATGAATAAGAAGGTGTATATAACTTTTAAGTGACATTGTTTGGATTTTATTAAAACTCTGAAGCCTAGGCTATTTAATATTTTGGCTCTTAATTATTATTTTTTATCAATATTTTGAAAAACAATTCTAGTTTGTTCATTTTTTTTCCTCAAAGTTATCTGAAAAATGTTTTAATTTCAGATCAAGCATTCAACACAACAATTGCATTTTCAGCATTAATGTTCAAAGAATCAAACTCTCCATGTATTCTCTTCTTAGAAATATGCTACAAGGCATGCCAAATTATAATGGCAGTGTCTGTTAAATTTATAATGAAAAATACAAACATTTAATAAGACAAAACTTTAAAGTTGTTAGAACATTTTTATCTTTAGGCAATTTACTTGGAAACTTGCTGTGTATTTATTAGATGGTGAGGTGAGCTTGACATCAGAAGAGAGATATTTGTGGAGTTTCTAAGCAAAACTGGGGTCAATACTCCTACCCAGTTGCTTGCTCTGCTGCTCTCTCTCACTACTGGAGGAAATTGAATCTTTGTGGATTTCTTCACAGGTATAGTGGAAACATCTCATATTTAGTTTTATCCTCTACATAGATAATTCAAATTTTTTATATATATATGTACATGTACATATATACGTGTACATATATACTTGTGATTACACCTCTAGAGGAATAAGCCTCAAGAGTGTCACTCTCTGCCTATATTGAATGTCAGTGTGTGGTTCTAGCTTCAAAAGGTCCTTTTTTTTAATGGCCTCTAAATAATATCTCTCTCCTGGTTTTTGGTCATTTTCCCAAGAAAGATTCCCTGGGACATTGGTGCTCATGCATGCAAATCATCTGAGTATCTCAATATGTGTAGAATCCCAGGGTTTATATACCAATTAACCAAAATAGATACTGGAAATCTTAATTTTATGCAGGCACATGTACATATATATATAAAATATACGTATATATGTACATATACATATATACACAAGTTAATGAGCACAAGATTTATAATAAAGATAAATGTAGAGGGAGAATGAAGAAGAGAAAATAGGGAATGACCACATGGTGATTAAGTTATCTTATTGTCTTTGTTCTAACATTGGAAATACGGCACTTTTTAAATTAATAGATCAATAGACACATATATACATACATACATACATGCACATATACACATGTACATATACACATAAAATCTTACACAATGCAATGATGGGTATAAGCACAGGATTTTAATCCAATGTTGTGAACACACGATCTCTTAAAGAAATAAAAGTAAAAAACAAGAAAGAAAAATTCAAATTTTAGCTAACAAAAGGTAATTGTGACACACTCCTTGAATAAATTTGCATCAAGTTACTGCTAGAAAACTATCATTTTTAATTCCAGGCTTCCCAAACTACCTAGCAAACACTGATAAATTATTTGTGTATTTTCAGATTGCTAACAATTTCTGTGGCATCCAGTTTGCCTGATTTATTATTTTTACAGGTTAACTTATCTCCAAGTTCTTTGGATAAAAGTGCATATGAATGCTGTAGGACCAACAGGTCATATATATGCCTGCCATGCAGTGACACACCAATACACCGAGACAGAAGGATCTGAAGCAGAGAAAGAGTTTAATGATTGCAGGACACCTAGGGAGGAGATGGGAAGAGACCTTCAAATTCATTTCCCCAAGGATTTCTGGGCCACGATTTTTAAAATAGGATCATAGAGTGAAAGGGGCTGGAAAATTGAGGTCATTGATTCGTTAGGGTAAGGAGGATGAAATCATCAAGATGTTGAAACTGCATTATTTGTTCCATCAGCTCCTACCGGGGTCCTTCAGACCAGCTGGCATCAGTGAGGTCCTTCAGATGAGTTGTTGTCCACAGAGTCCTTCAGAACAGCTGACATCAGCAGTTTCACTGGCATGCAGGGCGTGAAAGAATCTCTCAAAGGAGAAACTTAACATTTCATAAAGTACACATTTTTATCTACAGAACAGCTAAGAAGAACTATAATCTTATGACAGGGTCTGCATGATTCTGAGGCAATAGGCACTGAACAACTATGAGGGACTGAGTTAGAGAGTAAGCTGACCTAATGATCAATTTGCCGAATGTGCTGCAAGCTTGGTTTATTTTTGTTTCTACCCCTCCCTTCTTTCCTGGTTAATGGTTAATTTTACAAAGTTTATAAAGACAGTTTTATTAGTACTCCCAGATACTCTTCTGAAATAGATCAATTAAAAGAACTAGTCAGCAATACAAAGAGAGAGAAAAAAAGAGGGTTGGAGAAGCAGATAATGTCACTGTCAGTAACTGTAACCAGATGTGAAGATGTATGGCTTTCCTCATTCTGGAGTCAGGAATATCTCTACCAAGAATATTCATGCATCAGAATATTAGGATTTATTATTAAAATTTTCTCCTTATTTAGATTTTATGACTATCAATCAATTATTGAAAAATATGTCAACATCTAAAGCAAATCCATCCTCAGTGGAGAAAATATATTATTCAGTTGAGAAAAGTAAGTTACCTTCTCATTGCAAAATAATAAACTGACATTTGAACTAACTGGCATCTGAGGGTTAAGTTATCCCTGAGAAACAGATTCATTTCCAGTGTGCTGGTAAAAGCTCATTTCTGCCCCAACTCTTCTTAACGAAATTGGAGACATTTTTGCCAAGGAAAGTTGTCCTGTGACACTTCCTGGTCGACAGCCAACTTATTTCTCCTGATGACACTTCAACTTCCCCTGCTCGTCCTATTCGCACTTCAACAGGTTCTACTTGATTGAAGTACCCCCTCAAGCCTGCACAAATGGAGATAACTCTCTTAATTAGACTTCTCAGCATGTGCCTGAAAACCTTCTGTGAAGTCCCCAATCACAAACCTGCAAAGAAAAGCAGAATCAGAGAATGCCTGCTAGTAACTTTCTCTGAGACCCCTCTCAACTTCCCTGCCTCCTGTCTTCTTTTAGTTTGCCTGTCTGGCTAGCCTATGTAATTTCAAACTCAAATCTTGTCTCATCTTAGACTTGATAAAAGCAGTCTCAGACAAGCACGCATGAAATAGTAAAGACTGTGTTTTTGCTTTCAAGTGTAACTCCAACATTTGCTAGCCCTTCAATTAGCAGAAAATTTTGTTACTTATAAATTGTTTTTCAAGTACATAAAATAATCACACAACATTTGGAGTGAATTGGTCAAACTCTACTCCTCTATGTTATAACAAACATCTTAACATATAAGAAAACAATTACTTTTAGTAATTAAATTAATGAGGACTTTTTAAGGGGTAAATATATAGATAAATTGATATAAAACTTCTTGTGCCCATATCCATTATGTTACTGAAAATTATTACTAGTCCATCATGTTGATATGGCATAAACATTTAGGGTAACACAGGTTTTATTTTAAAGGAAAGTAATGTGTATATGTTTAAAAATCTTCAGTATTTATGGATTCTGTATTTGCAAATGTGCCAATTTTACAAATTTAACATTTATGGGTAACCCCAAAATCAACACACCTGGTGCTTTTGCCATCATTCATGGATATGCGGATTGCACTGAACAATTTTAGTCACCTGACACACGTCCCCAGCTGAAGCCAAAGGAGACAATGCTCTACCTTTTTGTTTTAGTCCTCATACTGTAAACAAGGGTCCTTTTAAAGTATATTTAGGATTACATTTTTGCATTTCTGTGATTTTGTTGGTGATTTTCCTGTTTACAGTGGACTCTGAGTATAGTACTGAAGTGTAATCTACTTTTCCTAAGCTCAGAATGGCTGTGATATGCCCTAAGGGGAAATGCTTTTGTTAAATAAGCTACATTGAGGTATGAGACATAACGCTGTTGGCCAGTTCTATGTTAATGAATCAACAATATCTATTAAATAAGATACTTTTTTTTTTTTTTTTTTTTTTTTTTTTTTTTTAAGACGGAGTCTCGCTCTGTCTCCCAGGCTGGAGTGCCGGATCTCAGCTCACTCCAAGCTCCGCCTCTCGGAGCTTGGAGTTTACACCGTTCTCCTGCCTCAGCCTCCCGAGTAGCTGGGACTACAGGCGCCAGCCACCTCGCCTGGCTAGTTTTTTTGTATTTTTTTTTTTTTTTAAGTAGAGACGGGGTTTCACCGTGTTAGCCAGGATGGTCTCGATTTCCTGACCTCGTGATTCGCCCGTCTCGGCCTCCCAAAGTGCTGGGATTACAGGCTTGAGCCACCGCGCTCGGCCAATAACATGCCTTTTGAAAGAAATACACGTTAAACAAGGTTATGCATTGATTGGTTGGCAAAGGTGTTGTCATGGGTGTCTCACAGGAGCCTTAACCTGTATTCCAGCCAGGAGCACTCTTCAGTATTTACTCCTTCAGTGTTCAGCCAGATTTGTAGAACGTAACTGACAGAATAACTTGAATCATCTGTAAAGACACACATGACTCAAGAGTTGAATACGGCTTACTTTAATTAGACAGATTTTATTCATATTAATATGTTTTGTTTCCATCCACTAAGTACTTTATCTTCTATTTTCTAAATACATTTAGAAATTATTTGCAGAATTTACCTAATTAACAATAGATCATTTAATCAATAAAAAGTAGGGAAATAAAATATATCAATATAATAGAGCAAATGTAAACTACTTCTTCTAGAACTTGTTTATGGATGGTTTTCCAATTACAGAGAACCTGCTTCTTTTCAGTTTTGTAAATTTATTCCCTCTGACCGCAGCTGATTGTACCAAGAGAAAAAAAAAATCTCACTCAAGAAAGACACAAAGGAAATGATACATAGAATGAAACAAAATCACATGGATGCTGAAGCACTAAACTGAGTGTTTGAATTTGGCTGGTATCTCTAAAACAATGTTCAATTTAGAAACAAACTGAGTAAGACTAAACTTATGACACTCCTCATACTTAGATTATGTGATATTTTTCTGCACATTTATAATAAACTACAAGTTTAGTTATTCTAATGCATACAGATTTATAATCTATCAAAAATTTTGGCTCTGTACCAGACGTCTTTAGATTTAAAATAGTCTTAACAAGATTTGGGTATTGCACGATGTGATATTTGAAGTCTAATAAAAATCATTATGAATTTTTTATTTAAGAATTTTAAAAAACAAACAATATTTTGATCATTTGGCCTTCAGAAAAAGCAAAAATATGAAATAATTTAAAAAGAGGATAAAAATAATATTTTTATGCAGCTTGAATTATTTTTACTATTTACTATCAGATTATGTGCTGTCAGATACTATCTGAGCTTCAGCATCTCAAATATGAAATGAAAGAGGAAATGAATTCCCTACTTATACCAAAATAGTGATGTTGCCCGTAATTAAATAAGAGAAATATGATATAATTGCATGATTTTGAAAGCATTTATTTGGTATTCCCAGTAGCTTCCCTTTGAATATGTAACTTACTGTAATTGATGAGAAACTGAGTTGTTCATACATTCATCTTACTCACCTTAGAAAGGTAATTGTGTGTAGTGGAAAGAAAATAGACATAGGCTAGTGTACTTATGAGTTTAATAATGGACATCTGACCCTGGCGAGTTATTTCAAGTCTGGTTCAGAATTCTTGTTTCTATGATGTACCAAACAGAGCTAATTCTTATTATATACACACCTTTCACATATTTTAATAAACTTCCTCTCCAATTTTCAGCTGGACAAATTTAATGTATTATAAAAAAATACATATTTGTAGCCTCTCATTTTAAGAGAGGTCATTATAATAGTAGGTTCAGGCTAATAATATATAAGTAAAAGTATTTTGTTGCAGTTTAAACTTTATAAAAATTTCAGTACACACACTTTCTCATTCATACTTTCTCCTTATTTCTGTCTGAAATTAGAAACTAGACCACAGGGTCTCTAGGAGATTCAGAGTTCTGCTTTCAAAGCCACTAGTCAAGAAAGAAGGAGTTATCCTTCCACCTGAGAGTATTGCTCTCTTGGGAGGACTTAAGTCACCTTGACCAAGATCCCACCACATTTTCATAGCACCCTGCATTTAGTGAGCAATTAATGTGGGTAGAAAGCCCCAGCCTCTTGATTCAACACTGGACAACTCTGAAAAGCTATTATGGCTACAGAGATCCTTGTACTGTGAGAAGAGACCTTGTTGTAACAGCATTGCAGCCAGATTTATCCTCTGTTCCGTGCTGCTTCCTCTCCTTCCTACTAAGACATATACCCTAAGAGTAAATGCTAATAAATCTCTTTCGCACCAATATTTATCTCCGAGTTGATTCCAGGAAGACCCAACTGGCAAGATGTTAACTGTCAGAATGATGTCACCCATCAAGCTCAAGAAATGGAACCTAAGTTGCTAAGAACTTTATGTGGTAGAAATGTTATAGCAGTCCTGGAAGAAAAATAAAACGTATCTTATTTGCATCTTTTTATTATAAAGCTCTATTACTCACAAGCAAACATAATCTGAAAAAGTTAATAATCATTTAGCATTGTTTTAAAATATTTCAAAGACTAACATTTCCAGCTTATATAATATAGTGTTTGGGGTGGATATAGAAAATGATCAGTGAAAATTCCCATTCTTATATCTCTATATTCTTTCTTATGTTGCTGTCCATTGAATAATTTTTTTGAAAATTGATTGTAATTTTAATAGATCTAATTTTGTAATAAACCTGAGTAATTTAAGGGATTTAATTTTTCTTTACCTGGAATCATATTTTTCATTTTTATACACATAAAGCAAATGTATTTGTGAATAGTTTTTAATAAAATTTAGAAAGATGGAATAACTTGATTTTTAAACCAATAAGTTAAATATAAATAATATGAACTGTGAGTTCTAATAACTTGATTTTAAACCATGCCTCTGTCACTTATGAATTGTGTGACTTTTGGCATACTGCATAAACTACAAATCTACATTTCTTCACCTGTAAGAGTAATAAGACAGTTACTTTCCATTAAGGTGTTGTCGTGAGTGTTGAGGTAGATCCAATATACAGACCTTTTATATACATATACACTTCATATGAAAAAGCTTTAATTGTCACCATTTCAATCTCATACCATTCTCAACTTTATTTATTGGTACTAATTTCTGGAATATAAAGAATTATTTTCTAATCAAAATTTTAACAACTCTTTCCAACTTTAGAACTTTTGTCAAACATACATTATTGACGAAAGTTCTAAAGTGATTTTGTATACATTATAACACAGCATGCCTAACATTTATTGAATCCATCATGAAGCTTTCAAAGAATGGTCCGATTACTACATTTAAGAGCATCAATTGCATATCTAATTTCCTAAATTAGTGTTTTAAAGTATTACTTGTTTCTTAAAGACTCTTTCTCTATTAATGAGATTTCAGGGAATCAAACTGAAAAAAAAAAAAAGACTCAGTGTTAAAAAGTTAAAAGACTAGAACTGGTAAAGCAATATCAAATGGGAATATCATTAAGATTGAAATAGGTCGGTTTATTGAGAGTAACTGCTTTTGTTAAAAGTTAATAAAAGATATGTATACATTTTATATTAGATGCAGATGTATTTTTAACCTGTGTATTCCAGAGAAGAAAGAAAATACATTGAGGAATAAGTTGGCCAACATTTAAAAACAGGACAGCCACATCCTCAGAGCTGGAAAGCACTCTGACCCCTAATCATGAATTTGATCCCAGTGTCAAAAAAAATAAGTTTATTTGAAGGTTTTTTCCTTCTCATTTCATATTCCTGCCTGTAAAAAATTGTATTGAATGACGCTGATATTGCATAAAGCAGATAGCAACAAGAAAAGAGTGTAAAATAATAGTTTCCACTATTCTTAATGATCTGATAATTGTCTTTGAAATAGTTTAGTGTCCAATTTAATTGTTTTTCTGTGTTAATACATGTGTCTTTCGGGGAAGTCAAGCAATAGCATACAACAATTTGAAGAGAGGAAAGTTAACATGTAATTACTAACTACAGGTTAAATGTGAATTAGTTAAAACACCACCAATGAATAAAAGAATATCAAATATAGGGAAGAACCACTCTCTTGAGGGCTGAAACAGAGGAAACAAAGAAAAACAAATGAAAAAGCTACTTCAATTCCAATCAGAATCCAAATTTCAGACTTTGTTGAAGAGTTTCTAGCCTTGAGTTACTGAATGGGAAAGTCCATTGAGGTACCATAAGTTAGGACAACCAAGTCGTGAACAATCCTCTGTGGGGCTGGTTAAATTAACTGAAAACCTTGTGCGGAGATGCTTAGGAAAGCCTAAGGACATTCTTGCAGTTCTGCCTTCTGACGTACCAGTGCAACTTGCCATGAACTCGGGGAAACACATTGGGAAGCCGTTTCCTGAGGAGATGTTGAAACAGGATGGGGGTGAGTGACTATGAACATTCTCCACATGGCAGTCACGATAGATGAGAAAAGAGAATGCAAGCACAATGGAATCAAGGAGACAAGGCACCTTCTCCTTCGAGGAACCTCCAATACCTTCTACTTGTAAATTTTAAGATTGTGCAAGGTATCATGGGAAAAATGTTTAGAGAACCAAACTATATTATTGCACCGCAAGCAATGAAATATGAATGTGTAGTTCTAATTCAATAAATTCATAACCAGCACAGTTCAACGACATGAAATAAGATATGCTTGAAATTAAAACAAAGTGTGACATTAAAATACCTCTGCAAACAAATTACTCTCTCTTTTTAATTTTAACGTTATCTTTGCCCCTGATTATTATATTGGTTATTAGGATATTGGTTATATTAGTGTATTAGCATAACATCAGATAGAGATTCTCTTGAATTTCAGTGATTGACCATCCTAAGTACTGCTTGCTAAAATTTAGAACTCATTACGTTTGGGCTGGGCGCGGCAGGTCAGGCCTGTAATCCCAGCAATTTTGGAGGTCAAGGCAAGGTGGATCACTTCAGGCCAGGATATCAAGACTAGATCGAGTGACATGGTGAAATCTCATCTCTACAAATATAGAAAAATTAGCCAGATGTGGTGGTGTGTGCCTGTGACCCCAGCTACTCAGGAGGCTGAGGTGGGAGGATCGCTTGGGCAATCCAGGATCATGCCACTGTGCCACTACACTCTGGCCTAGGGGACAGAGTAAGATGTGAGACCCTGATTCCAAAAAACTAAAACAAATCAAAACAAAAAAGAACTCCTTTATATTCTGTAAAGATTCTGTAATGTCATCAGCTAACTTCAAATCATATGTGTGAGCTTTTAAATTAATAAGATACTGTATTTCAGTGATAATCTTGACAACATTCATAGTACTACAATAGAATGTAATGTACTCAAAAATAAATATTTGCAATTCAGTTAAGACTAAAAAATGTTATAAACATACGTAAATATGTAGTTGTGTGTCTGTCTAATACTCAACACGGCAATGAATGCTATAGTTGTACATTTTAAAAATACTGTTTCTCTATGGAATAAATTCTATAAGGCTCGTATTTCATTTCTGTGTATACCATTGTGGTATTTGAGGGTTTCAATGTGTCCAAAGATTTTTATTTTTAGTATTCTTAAGTAGGAGAAAATGGAGATATGTTGCTAATAATAAAACTCAATTTTTCTTATCAATTATGAATTTTAACTTAGTCTTTAAGGCATGGCAAAATGAAACTGGGTTAATATTTGTCTCAGAGAAAAGTAGGACATGTGAAGCAACAACCTCACTTTGCTCCAAAATTAATAAAATATTACACTGCTTCACACTCTCGGATATATTTTATTTATGAATAATTTTACGAAATCATATATTATAAATTAGGTACACATTCAAGTAATTTATTAAATATTTTATTTTCAAATTATGAAACACCTGCTGATGCTTTTTAAGTATGAAGCTGAGAATTTAATAGCATCATTTAAATGGTAAGACATGGTTTGCAGAACAATTCATTTACTTCTCAGATGGA
The DNA here is from genome assembly GCF_043159975.1 of Macaca nemestrina. Taxonomy (NCBI): domain Eukaryota; kingdom Metazoa; phylum Chordata; class Mammalia; order Primates; family Cercopithecidae; genus Macaca; species Macaca nemestrina. The sequence continues at coordinate 26,629,577 of NC_092140.1, forward strand.
TGTTTTTCCATGTACCTCCACTGGAGTTAGACACACAGATAAGCCTGAGGAAATAGCTGGTTAGATTTATTTACACTCCACAGCAGGGTGAATCAAGTAGAAACAGAGTTCCATATAATTTTGAAACTTCCAAGTTGACAACACACACACGTACACATAAACACATTTTCAAAAAGGAAACAAAGGCTGCCTCAAAATAAGAGTAAAATAACCAGGATATTAAGTATTTTGCTTGAAATCTAATAAAATCACTTCTTAGATAAGTATTTTAAGAAGAAATTGGGTCTTTATCACTTATTATTAAGTAAGTAGTAGCTAATTTCAGGATTTGCAATGGTTTACTTTAATCTCTACATTTCTTTATATTTGGTCTGTTTTTGACAAAAACAAACACAATTAAACAAAAAAAACCTTTGAAATCCTTCATGAAAAGAATACTCTAGTTTAATTAGGTAAATAATACTCCTTCTAATGTAAAGCAATGCTTCTAATGAAAATAATTTATGTACTCTAATATCCAATATGTCATAAAATTACAAACCATTTACATATTGAAAAATAATATTATAGATATTTAATGTTGTCATACAAGTTTTAAGGTAGATATTTATTATATTAAAACTAAATAATGGCCAAAATATTTAATTAAGAAGTAGCAATGTAGAAATCAAATGTCTGCTTTTAACCCAAAGCCTTTTCAGAATCCCTAGGGCATATACATGCAAGAAGGATAAGACTAATTGTTACGATGAGAAGGAATAACTGTCTGATTTGTTCAGAAAAATCTCAAATGGAAACACTGTTGTGATGATACTATTAAGATTTTCTTGAGCATGAAGTAGGATTAGTACAGTGAGATTATGAAAAGAATGTCTGGAATTCTACTTGATTCTTGCACTGAAACATTGACATTAGTTTTCATGTCCAAGTTTTGCTTACTGTGGACTGAGGTACCCATATTAGAGGACCTTGCTAAATGTGATTTTTAAAACGCAGGTAGTAGGGAGAATTGAGGTTGCATTACCCTAAGTAAGTAAAAGTTGTCAAAACTAACATAGAAATAGATTTAATAAAAACAAGAATTGGCCTGGCGCGGTGGCTCACGCCTGTAATCCCAGCACTTTGGGAGGCTAAGGGGGTGGATCATGAGGCCAGGAGATTGAGATCACCCTGGTTGTTAACACGGTGAAACACTGTCTCTGCTAACAATATAAAAAATTAGCCAGGCGTGGTGTTGGGTCCCTGTAGTCCCAGCTACTCGGGAGGCTGAGGCAGGAGAATGGTGTGAACCCGGGAGGCGGAGCTTGTAGTGAGCTGAGATCGCGCCACTGCACTACAGCCTGGGAGACAGTGAGGCTCCATCTCAAAAAAATAAATAAATAAAATAAAAAATAAGAATCATCTAGTCTTACGGCAAGGTTAAAAGCCACCTAACTGCTTCTAGTAATTTATTCATTATTCTTCACATTAAAATTAATTTCTGAAATAAACGCTAAACTTCCAGGTAAGGGACCTGGAACAAGAGCAAGAAGACAAATAATGAGAGGGTAAAAGTTTCCTGATATTCACACTAGAGAATTCCAAAAAAAAGTAAAATATATATATACACACACACACACGCGCGCACACACACATATATATATATCTCCCCTCACTGACAGGTATAAAATGATTTAAAAATGGGCCAATCCAGTCTCTGAAAATACTTCATCATCAAATCAATTTCAGGAAAAAAGTTACAGTACACCTTTTTACAAATGAAAATATACAAAAGCACTTCTAATTTTTTTATTAACATAAATGATGGAATGATTATAAGCAATTAAAGTAAATGGTCCTTGATACAACAGAATCAACATATAAAAATAATGAATTCTTGCAAAATTTTGTATTCCAAATAAGATTAAAAAGGAATGTATACATATATTTTATGTGTGTTATTTATACAAAATATAAAAAATATATAGCATATATACATATAGTTTATATATGTATATTATGTATAATATATATAAAAGAGGAAATATGGATCAGAATATTATTTCACAAGAAAAACATAATTACTGAACTTGAAAATATAGCACTAATAGTTAGTATACTTACCAACACTGTGATAGAGACACCAGGATCAGCTCTAGCACTCTTCCATAATTCAAAATAAAAAGGATTCCCAAACTAATATTGATGAGCAAACATAATAAGAAAGTTGTAAAGCAGCTTTTTGAAATCCATATAGTAGAAATTATAGAAGAGAAGTAAATGCAAAAAATAAAAGCAACAATACAGTAAAGAGCAGAAAATAAATTTCCTGTGCTAAGTAAATATATGCTTTATGTGAAGGCATTTTATGGGGTATTAAACAAAATCAACAAATGGAAAATAAATTAGCAACTAGATATCTCCTAATAAAATTTCAGAATGTCAACATTAAAATAGATATTTCAAAAGTTGAATGAAGGATATGGAAGATAAAAGTATCAGAATGACCTCAGGCTCCTCTGTCATGATAATAACATAGAGAAGTCAAATTTGTACCATGGCAAGAGAGAAAGAGATGTAGGTATCATTTTGGCTCACAAGAAGTAGAAATTAATTCTTCATTTATATCATGGCCCAATTTCCAACTCATCAAAAAAATTCTTGGAAGTTTACTGAAAAAAAGGAATATATTTGATTGAAAAATTATTTCCTGACATTATGCTAGATATTCATTTATTTTATTTTGTAAGTTTTTGTTTTATAGCTTCTCCAACTGAAATATGAGTATCCTGTGAGTATATATTCTGTAATTCAACATCCAGACTAATTTCTTTTATGTAATAGTTACTCAATAGATCATTGTTAAGTGAATTAATCAACTTTTAGATACGTAAATGTTTATAAGCTGTATGGTATAATTTCCTCAATTTATAATCATATAAACATATATAAATGTTTATAAATTGAGTACCTTATACCCTACAAACTAACAATAGAATTTTAAGCATAGAACAAATGCATTATAAAAATGTGGCAATGTATAGATCAATAGAACTTAAAATTAATATTTACAAAAAATTTGGATTCCAGGAAGATGGAATTGATATGTGTCTTCTCTTTCTTTCCATAAGTACAAATATAAAAACTAGACAGAGCATGTCAAAAATACATAAGAAGGTTCTAAAAAGTTGGAGAGAGGACTTGATGACCCCCAAAAAGACATGATGCTGAGTTCACTAAGGTTTCCTTTTTTCCCCACAAAAATCAGATTTTGACTTGAAGAAACTGACAACACAAATACCATAGCAAGCTCTCCCACCCCCCACAGACTCACCTGTCTCTAGTCAAAACATCAAGAAGAGTGCAACTAGTGTAACAGACAACTTTCAGAAAGCAAGAAATCTCCTACATCTAAACAACATGGAAAAATAATAAAAACAAACAAACAAAAAACATGAACCTAAATCCCACACATGCAAGCAAAACCTGAGTGGGGAGCCTGAGTTTCACCCCACTGTGACAAGGCATCCCAATATCCCTGAAGTGATCTCAAAGAAGGTCAGTTTGGAAGCCAGAATATAATTATTGTGCTATCCCTCTCTCCACTGGCATAGTGTCAGAAGAGTGTCAGAATACAGGGGAGAGTCAGCTTTGACACAGCTTGTCCCACATGGTGTCAGTGTGAACTAAGTTAAACTCACACCTGCCCGACAATAAGGAAGACGGTAGCTTGTTGCCTGTCAAATAACTTACAGTGGAGAACCTGAACGTGTACTTTCACCCATCAGTAACGAAGCAGAACCTTCCCCATTTCCATGCTAACCAGTGTCAGAAAATGTCAGCTACAAGAGGAGATTAAGATTCAAGGTCACATGACGGTGTATAAAAAATCCATATTTCAAAATAAAGTATTCATTATACCAAGAATCAAGAAGATCTCATCCCAAATTAAGAAAGTCATCCAATAGATACCAACACCAAAATGGTGGAATTATCTGACAAAATTTTGAAGCAGCCGTGATAAAGAAGCTTCAGTGAGCAATTATGAGCATGATTGAAATAAGTGAAACAAAAAAAAAGGGAAGTGTTAGGAAAGAAACAGAAAGTCTTCACAAACAGTAGAAGTTATAACAAATGAAAGAAATGAAAATACACTAAATTCAGATTATTGACTCAATAACAACAAAATGGAGAGGACAAGAAAAAAATCAGTGGTTAAAAAAAAAGAACAATAGTTATTACTGAATCTGTGCAACATTATTTTTTCAGAAAATTCCCTGAAAAAATAAAGAGGCATTCAGGCAACTGTGGAAGTATAACATAAAATCTGATTTTTAGGCGTTGAAAAACAGAAAGGGTAGAAGAATGAGTGGGGCGAAAAATGTATTCTAAGAAATACTGGCGGAAATTTTCCCAAATTTGGCAAGATACTTAAATAAAAGTATAGATTCAAGAACCAGACTAAGGTCTACCAGAATAACCTGAAAGAAATCCATGCCAATACACGTCATAATTAAGCTTCTATAAACTACAATCAAACTGCTTTGAAAGCAGGCAGGTTTAAGTGATACCACAGAAAAAATTAGAGAGGCAGGAGGTTTCTTACTCAAAACCATGAGTTCATATGGAAGTGGCAAAATATTTTTCAGATGTTGAAAGAACAGAATTGTTAACTCAAAATCCTATATAATAGTATCCACTTACCCATGGTTTGGCTTTCTGTGGCTTTGATTATCAGTCATGGTTCAAAAATGGTAAATGGCAATTCCATTAAAATCATTAATACGTTTTAAATTGTGTGCCATACTTAGTAGTGGGATAAAATCTTATGCTGTCATGCTCTGTCCTGCCTTGATATACTAACTTGAGAAAAGTTCATATCCTCAGAAATATTAGGATTTTGAACCAGACTATTATTATTGCAGAGGACTTTCTTGTTCCTTGAAGGAAGTTTTAGAGCATCCCTGGTCTCTATTCTCTAGTTGCCTGTAGTTGCCCTACTCCAATCAAAGCAATTTCAATCAAAATAACTCAAGATATTGCAGAATGTTCTGTGGATGGTAGAGGGTAAATAACTCCCATAGAGAACCACTGATTAGATATTAAATAATACATTGACATCCCACTTTGAAAATTAAATATTCAAATTGCCTACAAACACGACTACCTCTCCTTTCCTTTCTTTAAATGATTGATTTTTACACTTTTCATATGCTTTTCTAAGTTACCTTTCAAGTTTTAATAGTATCCATGAGACTCCATCTTTTGATGTATTCATTTATAAAAACCTACTTATAGATTACTCATCATGTGTGACTCTCATGTTCCCCTCAACATGGACCGAAGTTGCATTTTATTTTCTCAAAAAGAATAAATGATGAGCATTTTTTTGAATCTTTTTGTCTATTAAAGTCATTAAATTACCTATGCAATTTTATTAATAGAATACATGAAATGAAATAATATTTTCAAAATATATTGACATCCAAATTATTACGGTCCTTTTTTATTATCTTTTACCAAACAGTATTACTGATGAAAAGTCTGATATTAGTCTGATTTCTTGCCTTTGTAGCTGACCCAATTCTCTCGCTCTTTCTCTCTCTGTCTCTCTCTCACATACACACAAAACACAATATTGTAAAATCCAACCTCATAGACACTTCCTTTGTGGTGTACTTTTAGGGAGTCATTACAGTTTCCTAACTTTTTGATGGTGGCGGCGGCCCACATACAGCAGCTGCCGCGTCGGGAGAGGCTGGCCGGAGCTGCCCACTCCGCAGAGCAGGTGGGGGCCGGAAACAGGTGACCTCAGCAGAAGCCCCACGCCCTACCGAGTTGGTGGGGTGGGAGCCCACGCTCTCGCATGCAGCTGCAGCCTCTCAACGGTGGTTCCATACCTGGGCATCCCCGCGCCCTCAGGGGACCGGGAAGCCCCTGCTTCCTGCAGGCTCGGAAGTGCCTGCTCCGGCTCCCTGGCATCTCCCCCTTTCCGGCACCAGCTTCTTGGTGGAGCAAAACTGTGGATATGTCCTTATAGCCAAACCTGGACACTGTCACAACCTGGCAGAGTGTATGTGTTTTCAGGGCATCGCTGACATGCCAGCCACCTGCTGCTTCGACCCCCTCTGGAAACTGCTTCCGAGGCTGAAACTTTGGGCATCAAAAGGCATGGGAGGTAGATGACGGGGCGGAGGGCAGCTCGGCGCGGGCCTGCATGTGCCCCTTGACATAGACAGCCTGGGTGCAGTGGACTGCATGTTGATGACAGCAGGAGGAAGATAGGTTCCTAGGCAAGAAGGGGTGGGTCCCCGGTGAGGCCCAATCTTCAAGCCTGGGATGGCCTGAAGCCGGAAGGTCAGCCTCCTAGTTCTGGTCACCACTCAGATTGAGAACAACCTTGATGCCTTTCAGCCAATCAAGTGGTGCTATTTCCGGGACCACCCATGGCCCAATCAGCACACACTTCCTCCATTCCGAGCCCATTAAAAAAAAACCCTGGGCTTGGCCAGACTCACACTCTTTGGGACAACACTACCATTTCGGGTCCCTTTTCTGCTGAGAATGGTTCTGTCACTCAATAAAGCTCCTCTTCTCCTTGCTCACCCTCCAATTGTCCATGTAACCTCATTCTTCCTGGAAAAGAGGGTAAGAACTTAGAACCTGCAGAATGGTGGGATCAAAAGTAGCTGTAACACTTTCCTGGATGGTTCACCAAGCTGTGTGTGTGTGTGTTGTGGTGACACTCTCTCAGACTGCAGGAATGAAGTGTGTGAACCTTTCTTGGGGCGCAGACCTCAGGATTCCTCAAGCCAGAGCTGTAACACTATAGCCCTCTCGCCCTCTGAGTCTTCCCACGTGATGAGAAGCAGTGGTGGGGCTGGGCCAGCCCAGGAGCCATGGACCAGAGCAGAGTGGCATGGCTGAAAGAGCCATAACACACATGGGCTGAAACACAGCCCCCTGAAATACGCGTCGCCCACCGTGATGCAGGAGATGAGACGGAGAGAAGAGCTGTGGCACTTCTGGGATCCCAGACCTCAAGGTTCCCTGAGCCAGGGCTGTGACATACTGTAACACCTCTTTGGGGCTCTGCGACTCCTGGCATCTCCAAGCTTTCAGCCACCACCACATTCCCCTCGTCCAGACGCTGGTGTCTGCAGCAGAAGTCCAGTGCAGTACGCCTGGTTAAGCCACAGCCTTGAAAGCAGCCGGTGCCTGTGCCAGCGCCCGGAGAAGCCCACCCCACCACAGCCGCCGGCACACCTAGCTGTGCGCAGTGGCTTGACCCCTCGCTTGCTTGCTCACACATCCTTCGCTGCTCCACACCCTGCTCGCCTTTGGCGAGCATGGGGTTCACACATCTCATGAAGTTTTGTGAGGCTGATTGGGCAAACCGATGCAGCCTGCGGGGCCAAGTGAGCCGAATGAGCCCAGCGGGCAGTAGCAAAACGCAAGCAGAGGCGCCGCTGGCAACAAAGGTTTCTGGCTGGCGAAGCAACACCTGAAGGAGCCTGTAACACTGAATACTTTTAATATATGATTAGTCTGGAAATTTCATGTTCTACATTTTCTCTCCTCTCAGAATCTCTTGTCAAATGTTGGGCCATTTGGGTTGATAGGCTTTTATCTATTTATAATTCACCATAACTGAAGTGTTATACTTGATGTAAGTCCCCAAAAGATTAAATATCATCCTACTGATTGCTTCATCAGGAGACCCATTTTCTGATCAATATTGTGACTAAAATCATTGATGCTATTAATGGCAGAAAAGGTTGTTGCCTATATTTGTACATTTATTTGGAAGTTACGTATTTTGTTTGGGCATATTCTTTATGTTCTTTAGGAATGCATAGTGGTGACACTAATTGTTATATATTTTTATACATTTTCTGCTAACTGTTCCTCGATGATGAAGTGTTTTTCTCATTTATACTGACTTTTTTAGATGCTGGTATCCTTGGTTTTTAGTCATATTAAAATGTATAATAAATTGTTTTTCTAGAAAGAATTTATGGTATTCCTCTCCTGGTTTATGTGTTTGTATATATAATCAAGTAGATGTGTGTGTGCGTGTGTGTGTGTGTGTGTGTACATATTTGATAATCTGGTTCACTAACAGGTCTTTCTCTAAAAAGCAAAAAAATGACTTGTGTAAATATTGCCATCAGGCTGTCTTTGCTTAATGGTAAGGAAAAACTTATTTTTGGAAATAAACAAGAACTATCTAACCCTGGAACACCAGGATTCACAACTGAATCCCTGATTGACTCCAGGCAATTCATTCAGATCCTCTATTGGTCAGCTCTCAGATTTTTACTAGGGTTAATCTTTATGATACTCTCCGTATTGAGATGAAATAATTCAAGAGCTAAATGGTAGAGTGCTTTCATAACTACCCCTGTAATTAATGAGCTTGCTTTCAGCCTGAGTTTCACATGCTCTTCATGCTGACACCATGCTTGGAAAAACCCCAGTGGTCTGGCTGGAAAATTGACTCCCACTATCAACACAGTCTGATATTGAACCTGTATTGGAATGACACTAAACTCTTTCATCCTCTGACATCTCTTTTTTTAATAATCTCAGCTTTGATGGGCTCATTTCCTTTCGTATCACTTTATTTTCATATTAATAAGGTCTATTGCAGGAGGAGGGAGAAAAATACAAATGCCTATTTCACTATCTTGCTGGTGAATCAAATAAATATGTACTGAGTACTGAGTTTGTAAAAGCTTCATACTGATATCTGTAAATGTAATATTGTCTCCTGCTTTTCAGGAGAAAAATAGTTATTAAAAGATTTGCCAGAATCTGTAATATTTTTAAAAACTGGATTATTTTCAGTTATATTGGACATACAATAATTTGTATGTTTAAATCAAAGTCTGATCTAAAATTGTCTAATCTTTTTTAATGTACTTAGTAAATGTAAATCAGTGATGATCACAAAAAAGAAATTCACTAATGTGACAGCAGCATTAAGACATATATATGTATATGTGACTGTATATACTCAAGTGAGATCAATATTGGACATGACTAATGGATACGGTAAGGTCAGTTCACATGTCTCATGATGTTTTTTGAAACTGTTAAGGAAAGTGCACTTGACATACCATATCATTGGGTTAATTACATTCTGTCATGCTTCAAGTTTATTCATTATAATTTAAGACTTGACACCGTTTATTTTAAGAGTATATTACAACTCACCTTGATCGTGTATAAGTGCTGTGTCATTTTCTGCTTACCATTTATTTTATATCATGTGCTATTTTACTTATTTGATGGTCATTCTAAGTTCTCAGTGAAGGGACACATCTCATATCTCTAACATTACATATTATCAAGTTTTTAATAGTATTTTACCTGATATGTATTTGACATTGAGAAATTATCTTCCATTATTAACTGGGTAGTTAATGAACAATATTGACTTTTTCTTTCTGATTTTTCTAATTAAGAAGAAAGCATAGAATACATTCTTAAGATCAAATTTAATCATTTCCTGTTGGAGGCTTTATTTCTTTTATGTCTTTGAGATTCACTGTGATGTTTTACTTTATTCTCACTCCTAGCACATAAGATTTCGTCTGCTATTATATTTGCCTTTTGTTGGATAGCAAAATAAAATAAATTATGATGATCCTAAAAATTCAACAAAATGAACGTTTTGACTATTCAGCTTCAAAAATTTGGTAAGTGCAAAATCAATACATGACTTAGGAATATAATGTGATATCATTTCTAGACAGATTTTTCAAAATAAATCTTCCTATTAATGCAGGGCTGTATCTCTCAAGAGTCCCTATCTTAATTTTAATTTTTATGGTACTTTCCTAAATTATATTCCTGGTGAGGAAAGGGATAGCAGCTAGTCTGTAACCTTGGGGAAACACAAAATTAAGAATCAGTAAAATGATTCTATAAAAATACTCATGAAACATTTGATGTCCTCCTTATGTTGTCTTTTAACAGAAGAAATATATTCTGTCCGCATTGCTTATGATCCAAAATTTGAAATTTATGATATATGGCTTATGACTACTGAAGAATGTCAGATACAGCATTATTGGACAAAAAACGTGGAGATATTTTCTGACTGAAATAGGTCCCTTTTTGAAGGCGATGCTTCTTTGTGTATCACTTCGATACATCATATGCTGGATCTCAGTCTGGGTGCACTCTAAAACAGCTAAGAACCCAAGAGCTATCTCAAACTTTATGTTTCACCTGTGTCTTTTGATCTCTTCTGTCTTTTGATTTAGTGGTAAAAGATAATAATTACTAAGATCTCCAATTTCTGTGAGTCTGATTTGATGACCCAGCTACAGGTGTGTTGTGTCAGTGTCATTCATCTATTTTCAAAAAGTGGTTCCTTAGTAAGAAAATTACAAATGTGGTTTTGTATTGAAAAAGCAAGAAATCGATCTCCATAATTACAAGATAAGATTTCTTTTGTCAATATCTAGTGCTGTTTGTATTTGAAATTCAACAAGGCAAAGACCCTGCGAGGTTTGAAGGAGAATAACTTGTTCAATACTGCGTGTCTTGACAATGTCCCTTGTAGATCAATTAGATATGAGACTTTATTTAGAATTTGTAAAATCTCTGAATTCACTACAGTTGTTCTTCAAATCCATATATATCTAATATATAGTATATATACTTATATGTAGTTATGTACTATATATTTATATATAGTTACATATTATATATAGTTACACATAGAAATTTCCTGTAGAAATCAGGTTGCAAAACTTTGTGAAAATGTGTACAAGAAACCCATGGGATTAATGCTTTTAACAAAGAGGAGAAAAATGTTTTCATTTTTTAACATAAAGCATTGTGCTTGTAAATATTTGAATTATATTGTATATAGCTGCAGAATTGCCCTGTTAATATCCTGAATCTATAACTTCAATATTTAATATTATATTAATATTTTAACATAGATATGGTATAATCAAATAGACATTAGAGTGTAAAGATTTCAGAATTTTGATTCTGTGTGTTAGAGTAGGTAACATTGTTGTTCTAATCGTCATATAATACAGTGGGAGAAAACAAGGGAAAACTTATACAATAGAATATAGCGTAGTGTAGGAATCAACATCATGAAGAAAAACCATGAAAACACATTAACATTTTTAATACCTTAATTTATCTCTTAGGAAAAATTAGTTATAGTAGTATAACTATATAGTATGTAGTATAGTATAGTGTAAATTCATTGTAATTTTTTTAAAAAATGAGAAAAAAGGTTATACTATTTGAGTGGTATACCAAAGACCTTGTAGAGTCTTCTCCTTGTTGAATTTAAAATACAAAAAGCACTAGATATTGACAAAAGGAATTTTATCTTGCTGTCATTACAGAGATCAATTTATTGTTTTTCAATACGAAAACACATTGTAAATTTCTTACTAAGGAACCACTTTTTGAAAATAGAATATATTATATGTACAGTATATAGTATACTATATATACTGTATATATATTATATTATATATAATATATAGTATAATATATAATAAAATATATATACTATAGTATAAATATATAGCATTTATATAGTATAAATATATAATACATAGTATATATAATAAATATATATACTTTAGTATATAGTATAGTATAAACACTCTAAAGTACATACTAGTTTATAGTATACTGTAAGCACTCTAAAACAGCTAAGTACCCAAGAGCTGTGTGTGTATATATATAGTATATATAACTATATATAGTATGTAACTATGTCTAATATATTGTATATATAGTATATATAACTATATATAGTATATAACTATATAGTATCGATCATGTATCATTTATAACTATATTGTATAGATCATGCATCTATATAGTATAGATCATGCATCATTATTATCAATATACTATCTAGTATATAAAAATATACTACATAGTATATAGTATAGTATATAGCTATATCTAATATATATTATATATATTTATATATGGTTATGTACTATATATTTATATATAGTTACATATTATATATAGTTACACATAGTAATATATAGTATATAACTGTATAGTATAGATCATGCATTTATATAGTATAGATCATGCATCATTTAACATTTCAGAGGAGAGATTGTTTTGTGGCATCCTAAAAGTAATGATATAATTTATATTTATTTGCATATTTAGATGGATGACTACGGCATGAGGATGTAATATTACAGTGTTTTTAACTAGTTTGTTTATGAAAGCAGATGCACTCTAGACGAATGCCATGATGCTGTTACAATAAAGCAAGAATCCATTTATAAGAGCGTAAATGGTATATAACTTAAATGGTACAACATTTTTCTCATTTTTAAAAAAATTTACAATGAATTTACTGTGTCAATTGGGTTTTGTCTGGTTATAGAAAAATAAAAGGTAGACCTTATAACTAGAACAGCTGTTATCACTAAGTGCTAACAGCATAATTCATGCCAAAAAAGTAGTTCTACTTAATGGACATTAATGTGTAGATTAATTGGAAGGGAGATTTGAATCTTTCACATGGTTGTATAATAATAGTTTACCCTTAGTTTGAAGTAGCAGTCTTCAATATTGTAAAAAACAATATTCTTTAAACTTTTTTTACCTAAATAATTATAGCATGATCTTTGAAAATATATATAGATAAAGCAAATGAAGATACACATTGAATAGTCTTACCTATTACATATGCTTTAAAAATCAGATGGAATTTTAAACTAGCAAAATTTGGAGGAGGTGGGTAACTTATAAATTGGCACAAATCACTTTACTGGCAAATAATTCTGAAACTTTTGATTACTGAACATATAATTTTTAAAGTGTCTATTTATTCGTTCACTTGTAGCCCACTTGCTCTTTTCTTTTTCAGGAATTGTACATCATTAAGAAAAAAATGTGCATAATGTGTATTTTTTCTTAATTGCCTTAAATACAGTTCAGACACAGGCTTATTTTCTGAATTCCATAGAAATAAGATTCTTGATTACAGTCTTGTTTACAGTTAAGGTTTTAAATTGTCTTGGATTTTATATTTTTTAGTAATATAACTCTTATTAGACATAGTATATGTTTTACTCCTGAAGAAGAGTTAGAAGTTATTTTTGATAAATGGAAAACTGAGGAAATATCTGAATTGTTAGGTCCAGAATATTATGATCAATATATATTTCAGAGATAAGGGAAATTATACAAATGACATAAAGTACTTCCAAGTAGGCATTTAATTTTTTTCTGCAGAAATAATCAAATTTATCAGAATTGAGCCTTTGATGTAGAGCCATTTTGGCTTTAGAACAGAGCAAATCATATTTGACGTTCTCTCTCTTTTAGACTGTGCAAACCCAAGTTAAATTTGTACAATGAGTGGATAAATTTTATTTTACCTATGACTTGGTTTCCATCTGCCTTTGTCTCAGTGATACTGAGAATCTCTTTGTGTGAGTGTGTGTGTGTGTGTCCTGAGTATATTATAGCTGAGTTTTTAGAAACAGCTTGCTTAAACCATCTCAGAGTTATGATTATGCTCTCATCATAGTATTTAGATTGATAGACACATGGGGGGTACAGACTGAAAATCTGATCTGCTTCCTTGTGGATCATAACAAAATCTCTAAGATAGAATTGGCAACTTTTGAAAAAATTTGCTTCTTCTCAGAGTGGTTTCAAGGCAACTTTGCAAAATTGAATTATTTTTTGATGTTGATTTGCTTTGAATTTTTGCTATGCTAATTAATCAATATGAAATTATTGATTCCTGTATTATTGATTAAATATTTCTGTAGAATGAATTATTTCTGGCAGCCTGTAGAAGGAAACGCAGCCCTGCCCAGACTTTGATTACTCCAGTGAAACCTCCATCAAACTTCCTACCTAAGAACTGTGATGTAATAAATTTGTGTCATTTTAACTTGCCAAATTTGTGGTAACTTGTTATGGTAGCAATGGAAAACTGATACAGTATGAAATTACAAATAGTAATCTAATTTAAAGATAATTTGTCCAGCCTACATTGCCTAGTTGACAAACCGATACGAAATTTCTACGTTTATTGGTCTTACATATTTCAAGAAGTCAAGAAAAATAACCTGTGCCATAAAATAACAAAAGTTAAAGTAGAAAATTTTGAATACGTTTCTTTAGAATTTAGAACAAACGATTTTATGAAAACTTGCCACTTTCTACTTCTCTTCCTTTTTCTCCTCTTTTTCCAACTTTTTCTATTGTTTCTGAGCAATGTTTGAAAATAAAAGGTCAAAACATGAAGGATCTATTTTGTACTTGATTTTCAGAAATACTTGCTAATATACTCAAATAAAGAATCTCTATCTGTTCTAATTATTATTTACACCTATATTACCTCTTCCCTTCACTATAGCTTTCTTAATATTTTATCAATGTTTATTTATGTATTTTAGAAAAGGATTTGATGTTGAAAGACTCCTTAATTTTTTTTTAATGTAATATCGACAAACCATATTTGGAAAACAACCGAGAAAACAGATTCATGTTATACTCTGGAAACAGTCTCAAGAAAAGATGGTTTAATCTGATATATGTAGAATAATTTGATATATGTATAATATGTGTTTAATTAATATATAATATATTTATTTTATATATACAATAATTTGTATGTTTAAGTCAAAGTCTGATCTAAAATTGTCTAATCATTTTCTTAACATACTCAGTAAATTCAAATCAATGATGAACAAACAAAGAAATTGGCAAATATGACAGCAACATTAAGACATATAGACATATATTCACACACACATATAGATGTACACACACACATTCAAGTGACAGCAATATTGGACATGACAAATGAATATGGCAAAGTCGACTCACACATCTCATGAAGTTTTTTGAAACTAACTATTAAGGAAAGTGCATTTGACATACTATATCATTGCATTAATTACAACCTGTCATGGTTCAAGTCTATTCATCATAATTTAAGATGTACATAATTAATATTAAGAGTATATTACAACTGGCCTTTATTGTGTATAAGTGCCGTGTCGTTTTCTTTTTAGCATTTTTTATCAAGTACTATCATACTTACTTGATGGTCATTTTAAGTTCTCAGCAAAGGGATGAATCGCATATCTTTAACATTAGTTATTATCAAGTTTTTAATAGTATTTCACTTACACTCACGTGTATTGGACCTTGAGAAACTATCTTCCATTATTAGCTGGGTAGTTAATGAACAGTATTGACTTTTTATTTCTGATTTTCTAATTAAGAAGAAAGTACAGGCCAGACACGGTGACTCTTGCTTGTAATCCCAGCACCTTGGGAGGCCAAGGTGGCGGATCACATGAGGTCAAGAGTTCAAGACCAGCCTGCCCAACATGGTTAAACCCCTTGTCTACTAAAATACAAAAATTAGCCGAGTGTGGTGGTGGGTGCCTGTAGTCCCAGCTACTTAGGAGGCTGAGGAAGGAGAATAGCTTCAACCTGGAAGGAGGCAGTTGCAGTGAACTGAAATCTCACCACTGCAGTGCAGCCTGGGGGACAGAGAGAGACTCCATCTCAGAAGAAGGAGGAAGGAGGAAGGAGGAAGGAGGAGGGAGGAAGGAGGAAGAAGAAGAAGAAGAAGAAGAGGAGGAGGAGGAGGAGGAGGAAGAAGAGGAAGAGGAAGAAACAGAATACATTGTTAAGATCAAATAGGGTAATTTTCCTGTTGGAGGCTTTATTTATTTTACTTCTTTGTGATTCACTGTGATGTTTTACTTGATTCTCACCCCTAGCCATAACATTTTATCTGATATTATGCTTACCTTTTGCTAGAAGGCAAAATTAAATAAATTATGATGATCCTAAAAATCAACAAAGTGAATGTTTTGACTGTTCAGTTTCAAAAATTTGGTAAGTGCAAAACTCAATACATGATTTAGGAACATAATGAAATATTGTTTCTAGACGGATTTTTAAAAATAAACAGTTCAGTTAATGTAGGGCAGTATCTCTCAAGAATCCTTACCTTAATTTTAATCTTTATGATACTTTTCTGAGTTATTTTCCTGGTAAGGAAATGTCTAGCAGCTATTCGGTAACCTTGCGGAACATGATATAAATCAGTAAAATGATTCTGTAAAAGTATTCCATAAAGCGTTCAATGTCCTCCTTATGTCTTTTAACAGAAGAAGCCCATTCTCTCTGGATTGCTTATGGTCCAAAATTTGAAATTTATGATATATTGCTAGTGACTATCGAAGGATGTCAGATACAGCATTATGGGACAAAACGATGGAAATATATGTTGTAATATATGCATATAATAATATATTATTATATTATATAAAGTTCCTAACTTTCAGGAACATTTCTAAGTTCATTAATATATTTGTTTCTTTTAAAACTAATAAATCACATTTCATTACTGTACTCAAAATTATTAATAAATAATTATTAAATAATAATTTCAAAGTAGTGTCAAGTTCCAAAAGCTTTTGAAATAGGGCCAACCATATATGTCTGTATGTGTGTGTGTGTGTGCGCGTGCATGTGTGTATATGTATATATCCATATATATACATTTAATATATAACTTAATATATATATGATGAACAGTAGCAGAACTACTAAGAAGCCAATGAAGCATAACATTCATGAATCTTACTCGTATGGGCTTCTTTCAAGCACAGGGAGAGATCTTAATAATATAGTCAGAAGACATTATAAAATTTACAAAATATTGTATTTTCACAGCAGTCGAGATTTATTTCTTTTTTCTCCTTTCTTCTTTTCATACCCTCCCCCATCTCAGTGGTTCAGTTATAATTATTGCTGCCACCATAGTAATCTGAAAATAATATATTACCTTATAACAAACATTTAAATGTCTTTCTTAAAATTAAAAACACCTTCGTTTATTGTGTCTCAGTTTATATTAAGAATTTATATTTATATTTATTCTTACATACATAGAAATATTATTTCATCAGTGAATTACTATAAACTACTAAAGTTTATAATCTTTTAAATTTCAGATAAAACCAAAATACTTCTTCTAAAATTGTTCTGAAAATTATGATATCTAATTTCCAATACCAACAGCCCTGTAACAAAATAACATGATGAAAAGCAGGCATAGGAATTATCAATTTCTTTTTCATTCTGATCCTCCAAAAGAAATGAAATTGCAGTTATATAAACTGATCTTTGATCACCACAGTAACCAGAGTCTAAGAGTTTCTCAGAAGCTTGTCAGGATCACAGCCCACACACATATATTAGAAAGGAAAAAAAAAAAAACTTAAAAAACTGCTGTATGATTTAAAGTAATTTACACAGGAGCTATTAGTGGGCTTTATGATGTTAAAGTAGTCAGTATATTTGTAGTCCTCGATATATCTTTTTTACCAACTACTAAATTTAACCTACACTTAATGAGCAACTATTTTATTTTACAGGCCACTATGCCAAGCACACCAATGGATTAGGTAGATAGATAGACAGAAAGATAATAGACAGATTACGGGCCTCTCTAAAATTATTGAACAATCTAAATAATGAGTTAATAAATACACTTAAATTAAAAAAGAAAAATATAATACACCTCAAGATATAAGAATTATGGAGCAATTATAATTATAAAATTTGAAATATTTATTATTGTATGTATTTATCAGGTACAATGTGATGTTTTGATATCTGTATACATTGTGGAATGCTGAAATCAGGATAATAAATATAATAATCTCTTCACTTAATTAATTTCTTTGTTTTGAGAGCATATAAAATCTATCCTCTTAGTAATTTTCAAATATATAATAAATTATTACTAACTACAGTTACTGTGCTATAAATCTCTAGAACTATAAAGACTATAATGTAGATATTATATATATCCAATTATAGATAAAAGAGGCATGATTTACTCAACTAGATAGATAGATAAATAGATAGCTAGATAGATTTGAATAAAATGAATAGCCTAGACTATGTTACCTTGGACACATTATTTAAATTCTCTCTCACCCATTTGTTAAAAGTAGATTGCACTAGCCACCTTTGTTTTATTACATGAATAAACAATACATGCAAAGTAATCACAGACATTGCCATATTGATAGTTTTGGTTTGAACATCACTGTTATCATTATTACAACTAATAAAAATGTATGAGGATAACCTAGTAGTGGTGAGATCACAGTTTCCAGGTGAGTCAGTAAAGCCTTCCATGTTTAGGTGAACTAAGAATGATGTGATCACTGCAGGAACTTAAGAATGACTGACTGTTATGAATGAAGTCAAAGGAATCAATTGGAAGATATGTTTCTGTAGAAAGTACATTCTGATTTTACCAATAGTTTGTAGTGTATTGAGGATTTGTGCATTTGCGTGTGTGTTTTGGGATGACTTTTCAAATGTTAGAGTTAAAAAAAAATTACTAAATGGAGATGATAGAAGCTAGAAAGGATGAAAAGTGTGTTCATGATTGAGCAGGTAATTGAGTCTGTCTGTGGAGCAAATGCAGGCAGCAGAGAGGCCTAAGTAAGGTGCAAGATATTACGAAATTACTTAAAGTGGTCTCATGAATACTGTTTGGTCCTCCAAACATCAAAACACCTTTCGTATGTTAGAATTCTCCTCTTTAATGAATAGTAAAAGCCAATGCTGCGATATTGTAAAGGAAAATGAATTATTGTGATGTGTCAGATTCTTCCAGAGAGCATTTCCCCAACAGTTTACAGGCTATTAGTAATTTATAATGCACTACAATTTTTACATTCTATGAAGTTAAATGATGAAATACCCAATTAATGTCTCACATACATCATTGACTTTAGTGTCCATTCATGTTTCTAGCACATTGTCCTTCATCTAGAAGATATTCATTAACTAAGTATAGTGTTAGTAAGCATTGAATGCATGATAAGATAATACATTAATTTATACCTGCATGCATTAAAAAATGTGTTGAACAGAGGTTTAGATAGCTAATACAACAAATAAGTGAAGTACCTTTTTTTCAGAAACAAATTTCAACTGGGAAAGAATTATTACAGGGTTCATCTGTAGTACCACCATGCCCGGCTAATTTTGTATTTTTAGTGGAGATGGGATTTCTCCATGTTGGTCAGGCTAGTCTCGAACTCCTGACCTCAGGTAATCTGCCACCTCGGCCTCCCAAAGTGCCGGGATTACAGGTGTGAGCCACTATGCCCAGCTGCATTATTTTTATTATATATTTTTTGAGACGGAGTCTCACTCTGATGCCCAGGCTGGAGTACAATGGCATGATCTCAGTTCACCGCTATCCCGGCCCGCGGGATAGTCAGAGCAGGCCCTGGAGGAGGGGGTGGGAATTTGGGGAACAAGAGACACGAGAAATGGAGACAAGACAGTGCTCTGATCAAGTCTCGTTTAATGGCGGTAATGCACTGCCTTATATACACTTGGAAGGGAAGGGGTTGGGCTAAGGCAGAAATGATCTCATTGCCGAGGGCGTGGCCAGGTTAGTTTCGGTTTCACCGGTCGGACGTCATGTTGCGCTTGCGCTATTAAGTAACAATTTTCCCGGGCGCGGGAAAAGTGAGTGAAGAAGCAGCAGGAAGAGCGCCATCTTTAATGAGGTATTAGTACAGGGGAAAAAAGGCAAAGATAGGGAGAAGGTAAATCTAGGGAGAAGGTGTGGGGTGGAAATGAAAATAGCTCAGGCGTTTAATCTTTAATTATTATTCGCTATGGCCGGGGCGTGCAGCTCCGGACAGGTCCCCCTTTTTATATTTTTATGATAAGAAAACCCCTCGGGAACTGCGCCTGTCTTAGGTTGGGTCAACTCACCCCCACCTTCTAGGCCCGTCATGGGATAAGGCAGCAGCAAGGGCGGCCCTCCTGGTATAAGTGGTCTGGAATTTAATGACTACATTATTGTAAGTGTAAGCGGCAAGTCCTGTGGAAGATCCATCAGTGAAAATTAGTAATGCGTCATTGAGAGGTTCTTTACTGGTAATATGGGGAAATACAAACGCATGAAGTTTGCAAAATTGAATAAGTTTGTTAGGTGGGTAATGGTTGTCAATCGCGCCAGTATAAGAAGCGCAAGCAATTGGCCAGGCTTCCGTATTTTGTAACAGCCAATGGATGCGTGATTGAGTGTAGGGCTGTATAATGGTAGAGAGTTCTATTCCAAAGTATTTTCTACTGTTCTCTCTTCCCAAGATAATTAGATCAGCTATGGCATCATAATAAAGCAACAAAACCTTTTTAGGGGAGGAGGGCAGGTGTACCCACATAATGGGATTGTTCTGCCAAAATAGGCCAGTAGGGGTTATTGTTGTGTTAAAAATAAGGAATATTAATGGCTGAGAATAATCAATACCGGTAACAAATTGTGTTGCAATGGCATGTTCTACCTGTTGGAGTGTTATTAATGCTTCTTTAGTAATGGACCTGGGGGATTTTGGATTAGAGTCTCCTTTTAATATATCGAAAAGAGGTTTTAACTCTCCTGTGGTGAGCTTTAAGTACGGTCGAAGCCAATTTATGTCTCCCAGTAATTTTTGGAAATCATTTAAAGTTTTTAAATGATCACGACGTATAACGGCCTTTTGATTAATGATTTTGGGTCCATTAATCTGGAAACCAAGATAAGTGTATGGATCTTGTAATTGTACCTTTTCTGGGGCTATTCGTAGTCCGGCTGCTGTTAACTCTTGTTTGAGTTGGGCGAAGCACTGTAAGACTTGTTCGCCAATTTCTCCTGCTATTAAAATATCATCCATATAATGTATAATATACATTTGTGCCCATGTTTTTCTGACTGGCTCTATAGCGGCAGCTACATATTTTTGACACAAGGTAGGACTATTGGCCATACCTTGAGGTAAGACTTTCCATTGATAGCGCTTCATTGGTTGTTTAAAATTTGTAGATGGAAGACTAAAGGCAAATCTTTTCTGGTCAGCAGGGTGAAGGGGAATTGTAAAAAAGCAATCTTTAAGGTCAATAACAATTTTAAAATATTTTTGAGGAATCGCAACCGGTGAAGGCAATCCTGGTTGTAAGGCACCCATAAGGATCATAGTGATATTTACTGCTCTTAAATCTTGTAAGAGTCTCCATTTACCAGACTTCTTTTTAATAACAAAAATAGGTGTATTCCAAGGGGAATTACTTTCCTCAATATGTCCTGCTGCTAGTTGTTCCTGCACTAACTGTTGGGCAGCACTTAGTTTTTCATTGAGTAAAGGCCACTGATCAACCCAAACGGGCTCATCTGACTTCCAAGTAATGGGGTCAGCGCACCTTTGGGGTGCAGGTATGTCAGTGGCCTGAGCTAAAAATTTCCAAACCCCTTTTTATCAAGTTGTCCTGAAACCAGTATAGGCTGTGGGATACCGTTCTCTCATTTTCCAAGACCTTTACCAGGGGTGTATCCTTGAGTCAACATTTGTGCAGTAACTATATCATTTGGACTACACATTATAATTTTCATTTGAGAGAGCAGATCTCGCCCCCAAAGGTTAACAGGTAGGTAAGGGATGACAAATGGCTTAATGAGGCCTGAATTGTTTTCTTTATCTGTCCATGTTAGGTATTTAGAACTTTGTTTAGGATTACTGCTTTGTCCAATTCCTCTCAAGTGAGTTAAAGTTTCTGTAGTAGGCCAATGAGAGGGCCAGTCTTCCTGTTTAATGATAGTTACATCAGCCCCTGTGTCTATTAGTCCAGTGAATGCCTTCCCGTCTAACCATAAGGTTAGAGAGGGTTTTTGATTTGTAATTGGTTGCACCCAATATATATCTGATGATCCGAAACCTTTTATATTTCTATTAGAGTATTGGATATTATTATCTGTTTTAACCAAAGGTAGCAGGAGTAACTGAGCTATTCTAACTCCTTGAGGGACAGTAATAATACTATCAATAGCTCTGGCCATAATTTTAATTTCTCCTTCATAATCATTATCGATAACTCCAGGGAGGACTTGTAAGCCTCTCATGGTGACACTACTTCTTCCTAAAAGTAGCCCAAAAGTGTTAGGTGGTAAGGGTCCATATATTCCGGTATTTAAGGTTTGCGGTCCCATTTCAGGTGTTAGTATTGTGTGGGAGGTGGAACTGAGGTCCAATCCTGCACTTCCTGGGGTTGCTCTACTAAGTTTTGAAATGGATTGCTGTTGCTGGCTGGAACAAAACTGACTGCCCCATATGCTTGTTTCGGGGCCTGAGGCTGGCCCCTCATCCCGTTTCCCTGCCTGGGGGGTAAAGGATTTCCTTGACTGTCAGTTTTAGATTTACATTCGTTTGCCCAGTGCCTTCCTCTTTTACACCTTGGGCAAAGGCCTGGGATTTTTGCTTCTGGGCTCTTATTTTGGTTTTCACAGCAATCTTTTGCAAAGTGTCCCCTTTTACCGCATCTAAAACATCCCCCTTTATCTTTACCTTTGTTAATGAGGAAATCTCTTACTGTTTGGCCGCTAAAAGCGGCGGCCATTGCTAGGCCTTGTTGATATGAGGGCCCAATATCTGAACAAAGGCGAATGTATCCTGTTAAATCTGTTTTCTTTCGATAAGGTCTGATTGCCGCTTGGCAGGCGGGGTTAGCATTTTCATAAGCTAACTGTTTAACATAATCTACACCCGTTTCTGCATTTCCAAAGATTCTACCTGCCGTGGTCATAAGTCTATGCACAAAGTCTGAAAATGGCTCATCAGGTCCTTGTTTAACCGCTGTGAGCGAGGCCCCTGGATCTCCTTTAACGGGAAGTTTTCTCCAGGCTTTTGTAGCAGCAGCCTGGATTTGTGAGAACAGTCCAGGGTCATATTGCATTTGGGCCTGAGTGTCTGCATAATTACCTGAACCAGTTAACATATCAAAATCCCAACCGTTTCCTGCCTGTTGATTTCTTTTAGCTGTATCTCTACAATTTTCAAAGAACTCTGACTTCCAAATTAAGTGGTCTCCCCCAGAAAGAACTGCCCTGACTAAGGTATTCCAGTCTGTAGGAGTGAGCCAATTCTCAGCTACGGATTCCACTATAGCAAGAGTATATGGAGCAGTAGCCCCATACTGAGAGGCAGCAGTCTTTAACTCTTTTATAATAGTAAAATCAAATCCAGTATGATGCCTCCAAGCCTGTCCCTGTTCATCTATGGTTTCAGTGACCGGAAAAACGTCTTTGGGGGAGGAGTCTTCTCTATGTCGGCTAGCAACTAACCCCCCTCTTGGAACATGTTGTCCAGGCCACTGAAGTGGGTGCAAGGAACCCTCCATAGCGTCTGCGTTGGGTATTTTTTCATTTCCTGTTTTTAGCTTTTGGAGCCTAATTATCAATGATTGATGTAACTCTTCAAGTTTAATCTGTTCTTCTAGTTGAGCAATTTTTTGCTTTAATTCTTCTTTGGGATATATTGCTACCATAACAATGGGCGCAGAAGCCTCATTATGTGTCTTATTATATGGGGGTGGGTATGAAGAACAGGGAGGCAAATCAGGGTTGTGATATTTAGCCGCCTCTTCCTCTAAATCATCCCAATTTATGTCCAATTGATTAGGCTTATTAATTTCCTCCTCCTTTTGAAGCATCTGTAAAATTGGGTATTTTTTTGGTTTGTTTTCGTGTGGTATTTCTTTATCTATTACAGAAGGAGACTTAATTTCCTCATGATCACTTTCGAGGGAAATGAGATCTTCCTCCGTATCTTGCGGAGGCTTTGTGAGGTTAGAGCGGGAGCTAACCTTTAAAATATGCTCTGTCTGAGCGACCGCAGCCATGACTTGCGGATTGGCCTCCTTCTTATCTATTAAATCTCTAATGAGGTTCCAATAAGAGAAGGCAGTTACAGGAATTTTTTCTGGCCCAAAAGTATTATAATAGTCCTGAAAACAATCCCCTACTCTACGCCATCTTTTAATATCAATAGTTCCTTCCTGTGGGAACCAAGGGCAAGTATCTTTTACAAAATCAAAAAATTTAAACAAATCATTACCTTTAACCTTTATTCCTCGTATCTTTAAAGCCTCTTTTAATTGTCCTACATATATTTGATGTTGGCTTAATTCTTGTCCCATTTCGGACGCGTCACTTACCTTCGATCCTGACGCGGCAGGTTCCCGCGGTGATCGGAAGAGTTTGACTCCTTTTGTCTTCGTTAGCGGTCGACCGTCCTTTGGCGTCCTCTTCCTCACGGAGTCCCTCGTTTCCAGGTCCCTGTTCGGGTGCCACGTATCCCGGCCGGCGGGATAGTCAGAGCAGGCCCTGGAGGAGGGGGTGGGAATTTGGGGAACAAGAGACACGAGAAATGGAGACAAGACAGTGCTCTGATCAAGTCTCGTTTAATGGCGGTAATGCACTGCCTTATATACACTTGGAAGGGAAGGGGTTGGGCTAAGGCAGAAATGATCTCATTGCCGAGGGCGTGGCCAGGTTAGTTTCGGTTTCACCGGTCGGACGTCATGTTGCGCTTGCGCTATTAAGTAACAATTTTCCCGGGCGCGGGAAAAGTGAGTGAAGAAGCAGCAGGAAGAGCGCCATCTTTAATGAGGTATTAGTACAGGGGAAAAAAGGCAAAGATAGGGAGAAGGTAAATCTAGGGAGAAGGTGTGGGGTGGAAATGAAAATAGCTCAGGCATTTAATCTTTAATTATTATTCGCTATGGCCGGGGCGTGCAGCTCTGGACACACCGCAAGCTCTGCCTCCCAGGTTCAAGCGATTCTCATGCCTCAGCCTCCCAAGACGCTAGGATTACAGGGACCCGCCACCACGCCCAGCTAATTTTTGTATTTTTAGTAGAGGCGAGATTTCACCGTGATGACCAGGCTGGTCTCAACCTCCTGACCTCGGGTGTTCCACCTGCCTCGGCCTCCCGAAATACTGGGATTATGGGGTGAGCCACCTCGCCTAGCTGCTATGCATTATTTTAAGCTGAGCTTTTCTCCTTTCCCTAGGTCAGCTGCATTATCCATTGTAACTCTTAGTCATTTTAGTAAAGTGCATAGTACATTTAAGAATTCAAAAAATATGTGTTGAGTTATTCTTGAGTTAGATATTGAAGATAAGTAGAAAACAAAACAGATAAACCCCCTTCCTTTATGAGGTGTTTATCTACTGAAATAACTGTTGGTATATCTCAAAGAAAATGATGTCAACAATAGCAAAATCACTGAAATATTAATTCTACCATTTCCTACCCAATATCAAGTAACACCTATTTTTAAATTATAAGTTAGTGTTGAAAAAATTATTTAAAAATTTTTGTGAAAGTCAGCATTTCTAAATGTAATCATCTTCTGTTTTTTTTTTTTTTTTTTTCTTTAGTAGAAACTCTGTAGGAAATCCCAAATCAAAATATCTTTGGCTGAATATTACTTTATTACTTTTTAGAAAATTCACATAACTGTAGCAAAAACAAGAGGATAGATTATCCTCAGCATCAAATGGATTTAGGTGCTTCACCATGAAATCTTTTTCACCTCATCTTTTGTCAGTGTTTCCCATTCCTTATTGGCTTCATTCTCCCAAGCAAGTTTCCAACATATGTCAGGAAACAATGCCGGTAGTAGAAACTGAGCATGCTTCTGCCCAGAGAAACACGGGGCCCCATTCTTAGTTTTGGAAAGTTGTTTAGTCTAACTTTGGTGAAATCAAAATCCCTAGATCAATCAATAGATCAGTCAAGGTGATAATAATTTAAAAAGTGGTAATTATTATATAATTCATAATTGCACATGCAAAATCAATGTGTCTGAGGAAAAGCTGCCGGGCAAGGAAAGCAATGCGTGTCTCCAATACTTGTCTGAACCCCAGGTTAGTTAGGCTTTCCATCCATATGGTTTCATTTTGGACTTTATTCTTTTTAATGGCTTACTCTTTATAAGAATACCCAAAGTCAGTTTATAAAATTTATCTGAACTGTCCTTCTGAAGCACCTCACATTTGCCTAATTCCGAGGGACAGAGGGATATCAAAGCTCTAGCCCTGCACTCTTATATTTCAAGTCAGTAAATAAAATGATTGCTTCAAATAATATCATTCTCTAATATTTATTATTCTATTTTAGAAAACAGAAAATCATTTTAGTTTCATACTAAATCTAATCAGTCCATGCAGGCTGACTAGAGCTTATGAAAAAATTTGAAAATCAGATAATAGAAATCATCTACCAGGAAATAAATTATGATCCTTTCCTATGCCTGTATTTTCTGCAATGACTTCTTTAATGGCAACTTCTGCCCATTAATTGACCTTCAGAATTTTTGAAATCATTGAATTTCCATTTCCTTCTCTAACAATTTCATGCAGAAATCACAATGCAGAGATGAGCTCTTCTAGCCACAGAATAAATTTTCTGTTTTGACCAGGGCACTCCAAATTTAGGACAGGTCACCACTAACATCCAAGCTTTTGATTTCCATATCATGCTATTCTGTCTGCATTGCTTCAATCTCTGGAGAAGCTTAAGAAATTTTTGAAATGTATTCTACCTGGTGTCTTTCTTCGTCCTCCTTCTTTCTTTCTCCTCCTGAATTATTTAGTCCATAAATTCAGGCTTTTGAAAAGACTCTCCTCTTATTTGAACGTTTCTACCAGCTGGAGAATCATCATTAACAGATTTCTGAACTGAAGCTGCTTTCTTGATGTGTCCAATTTTTGTAACCTTATGCATCCAGTAAGAAACTACTTGTACTTAGCCAGGTGGTCCTCCCCAAAGCATCGCCTTCCTTCAGCATTTCAGCTTCCAAGACTTAAATAACTTGCACTACATCAGTGACTGCAAAATCATTCCAAATTTGCTACCTCCTTCACTATAGCAATAAAATATCCTTTTAATCTTTCTTTAATTTTCCTCTGTTGTTCCTCTAATCCTTTGAAGTAGACACAGCTGTTAAAGATATTTTTAACTTAATTCTCAATTTATCCTTAGTCTACCTCTGCCACGTTGTGCTGGATCAGAGTATCTTCCTCTCTCTTTGCTACAGGCCAGTGCATTGATTTTTCTAACGAAGTATTTCTTTGTGGAGTTGAGAGAAGGGAGTTGGCAATTTCAGAGATTTTGACTGCATATTCCCTCTAAGTTAGCTTTCACTGCACATGCAGGGATGCAATGTAGAAATTATTTGCATTATAGATGCAATGTAGAAATTACCATGTCTATAAATAGTACTTATAGACCACCAGTAGGGGGAAATTATCAGTGGATCTGTTGACTCAGGTAACCCACTGTAAAGCATGGTGCCATTTATTACTTGTTTCTCATCAACCCCCACTCTCACTGGAAGCCCATAATGATACATGGGTCTCTGGGTATTCATGTCATATCAGAACTTTGTGTTCAACAGTTTTCAAAATTTCTACTCGTTCTCCTCTCCTCAATGTGCAGTCAACTGACTAAATGGCCATATTTTCTTTTGGAGAAGGACTGGAGGAATAAGTGTGGATAAGCTTACCGTACAGTTGCAGAATACTTCCTACTAAGCATTCAGACTCCTCTTCAGTCAATGAATTTCACAAGTGAAATCTAATTAAGATCTGGGAACAGAGAAAGTGTCATTTTTGTTGAGGTAACCACTCTCAACCACCTACATATGCACCATTGTTGAAGGTCCCAAGGGAAACCTTGATCTATTAACCATCGACACAATTCCCAGCTGGCAGTCTCCTTGCCTGCCCTTCCAATTTTGTTATTTCTTACAGTAATTGCAGCCTTCTGGCTCCTGGTAATTAAGTACTGCTGACTGGCCTCTATTAGTGTGGGGTCCCATGGATGTTGATGAACTCAGCACTGTAATCACTACTCCTAATGTTTTACCTGGCCTGCAATGAAGAAACATTGCTTGGCTTCCTGTAGCAATGCTGGTATTGCTACACCAACACATTCCTAAAATGCAATTTTCTGGAAGTGAGGTGAGGAAAATAGCCAGAGGATTGTGTTCCACTGGGAAGGCAAAAAGGACACACCATTTCCCAAGGATATGAGGAATGTCAGCATGCACATTTCCATCAGACTCTGTCTTCTTTCGTCTACTGGGAGACAGGACATAATTACACACTTCATGTAAGTATAAAAATAATTACCTATTTCTGTCAGCTCACATCTTTAATCAAGCAGCCTTGATATTCAGTTTCTGTCATGATCCCATGGTTAACTGTAATATGTCAGTCATGGGTGAGTATTTAAATACTCACTAATTTTATACCTCTAAATATTTGATACTTCAATTTCTGCTCAGCTATGTTTACCTAGCAACTACAGGAGATAAAATACTACTCATAAGCTACAACATAGGCACCTTGACTCTCAAAATTTATCTGATATTAATCACCTTAAGTCTCTCATCCCTCCACAGAATGTCAGAAATAACCAGCCATCAATGCTATGGTCCATAATTTTCTAGTGCCTGAAGCATTGCCCCTGCAAGAGTAACTCTTGCACTTGTGACATTTCCCAGGGCACCTTAGTGAAATATTTAGTAAACCTCCACTGCCACACTATATATGCCATACATGCATCTCGGGATATCATCATGTTGGCTAACCATGTGTTGAGTAAGCAATTTCAGAATACAGCCTCTTTGCTTCAGATCACTACTGGAACCACATGCTTTAGTTTGAGTCCTCCAAGAAGCAAACAAAATAGCATTAAACATGCAAGAGATTTATTAAGCAAGAGAGAAGGAGTGGGAGTCTAAAAAGTTCAGGAAAGTCATCACACCATGGTGCAGGGCTGACTCCTGTGGAGGAGACAAAGAAGTGAGAAACGTTGGACAGAAAATAATAATAATAATAATTTATCGACAGTAGTACAGTACCAACAAAGATATAGCAAGGACAATGATAAGTTTTCAAGCCAAAGTCATCTGTTGTAAACTAAACTAAAAACTAAATAAAATCCTAAGTCCCCCAACCAACTGAATGGACCCACTCTTGGCCAAGGGGACCCTAAAGAAACCTTAAAAATTGAGTTCCCGCCAGGCATGGTACTCATGCCTGTCATACCAGCACTTTGGGAGGCTGAGGTGGGTGGATCACAAGGTCAGGAGATCGAGACCATCCTGGCTAACACGTTGAAACCCTGTCTCTATTAAAAATACAAAAAATTAGCCAGGCAAAGTGGCAGGCACCTGTAGTCCCAGCTACTCGGGAGGCTGAGGCAGCAGAATGGTGTGAACCCAGGAGGCAGAACTTGCAGTGAACCAAGATCATGCCACTGCACTCCAGCCTGGGCAACAGAGCGAGACTCTGTTTCCCACCCGCCCCCCAAAAAAAGTTGAGTTGCCAGCCATGATAGTGTGTCTGGAATTGGTGGGTTTTTGGTCTCGCTGACTTCAAGAATGAAGCTGCAGACCCTCGCGGCAGGCAGAGGGAGCAGGCTCCGGCCTCGGCCAGCCCAGAGAGGGCCTCCCACAGTGCAGTGGCAGGCTGAAGGGCTCCTCAAGTGCCACCAGAGTGGAGTGGATGCTAAGGCTGAGGACGCACTGAGAGTGAGGACTGCCAGCACATTGTCACCTCTCAATGTGATGGGAAGCCTGACACATCTTGTTACACCCCCTCCCTTTTTGGTTTAGATGCAACAACTGACCAGCAGTAAAGTTACAATAGAGGTTGTAAGACTAACAGAGCAAACCATCTGCGGCAATAAGACAACAAATTATAAACAGGACCTAAGGTCATGCCAGACAAGGGTTAAGCCACACACCCCATACACTTAAAAAACAAACTATGCTCTAATTACAAGACTTTTCTTTTTCTCTAGCAGCTAAACAAGCACTAGCCTTGAGATAAAGCAAAATTCAAACAACTGAAGCTCATTACCAGACACTGACTATCTGACCCTTTGTTCCACAAACCATAACTACATCTTGGATTGGACAAAAGACTGATTTCTATAACTCTCCTGAGAAGAGGCCACTAACTGTGAATTGGTTCTGGCCAGTTTCACAGGGCTGCACATTACCGTGCCTTCCTGTCCCTGCTTCGCCTTTTGACATGTAGGGTCTAACTGGGAGGTCTTCAAATGTTTTCATGGCTGGGCATGGTGGCTCACGCCTGTAATCCCAGCACTTTGGGAAGCCAAGGCGGGAGGATTGCCTGAGCTCAGGAGTTCGAGACCAGCCTGGGCAACACTGTGAAACCCATCTCTACTAAAAATACAAAAATTACCCGGGAGTGGTGGCACAGGCCTGTCGTCCCAGCTACTTTGGATGCTGAGGCAGGACAATCGCTTCAACCTGGCAGGCGGAGCTTGCAGTGAGCTGAGATCTCACCATTGCCCTCCAGCCTGGGTGACAGAGTGAGACTCTGTCTCAAAAAAAAAAAAAAAAAAAGAACAGTTTTAATATGTTACATATGACTCAGTGAACATGAGTTATATGTAACATGCATGGTTATTTGGTATGCATGTATTAGAAACATTTTTATAAATATTCAGAGATCCCCCTTAACCTACTGAATATGTATACTTGGCCAACCCATTCAGCATAAATCCCCGTTCTACTCTCCCCTCCCTTGAAGTGCCTGCTAATCTCCTCTGCTGGAGGCTAATATTCCCAGCTTGTTGGAAGGGCAATCTTGCAGATTGTAATGCTTTATAGGAAATAAATAGAAAAGAAATAATTCTCCTTTCCAACTTTATGAAGACTTCTGGATTTTTCAACTGATAAAATGTATTATATCTGCCAGGAATGAGATAGCTTCACTAACCCTGACAGGGACACTCAGTCCTTGCTGAGAGGATCCTATTGAAAGTATGACCTTGCTGAGTGTGCTGTAATGGATTTCAGGGCACAGCAACTGTGTCCAGTGCTCAATTATGTTTCCTGCAGTCAGATATCTGATAGGCACATCTTCACGACAATGATTCCTATTTCCTGACCAGGTTTCATCGGCGTGCAACATCTACAGTTGCATAAGGTCCCAAGCTTAAGAAACCTTACACTTGATTTAATGCTTCTTAAATTTCTTAATGATTTTAAAAGCAGGAGCCCCCACCTTGGGCTCTAGAAATTGTATAGTTAGTCTTATGTGTTACTGTAACTATAATTAACATTCTAAGAAAACTTGGCCATTTTCACCTAGAGTAGGGTAATTTTGAACAAGAAGTAATTTTCACTTATCAGTCTAACATGTATCTCAACTGATATTTGGTCTATTATGACTAGCAATTGCTCTGTTATTGTTTCTCATATGCTCCAACTCTAAAATCCTCCTAGATATGTTTCCTCATATAAAATATGATTTCTGTTATCACCCATGCTAACATTACCTACATTCCAACAAAGTCTCATGATTCTATAGTGAATTTTACCTTTATTCAAACATCAAATATGTGTAAACACACAATTAGTCCAGTTTTCTAGAATATTATACTCAATAGAATTTACTTTTGACTCCCTTTTGTGTATTTTAAGGAGTACCTTTCCAAAATTTGCCATTACCTTTGATTATCTGGGCAGTAAATCCAAGTTTGATTTCTGAGCTTATTCCTTTTGTATTTTGATATATGTTTGGCACAGACCTCAAGATATAATGAAATATAATTTATAATCACCTAGCTTATGGCTTAAAAGTAACTAACTGTATTTGTTTTTTCTTTTGTATAAAGTTCTAACATTGCCTAATCATCATAAAATAGTGGCTTTTCAGAACAATTATTATTTTTTTCTTCAAGTTTGTTTCACACTGTTTCTCTTCGGACCATTTCTGATATTATTTTACTACAATTTAAGTTTTCCTTTTCATGTTTAATGTTTAGTATTCCCTTTCAAAAGCTTAATTAATGATTTTCTATTTCAAATTCTTGTTCTTAAGTCTTTTCATCTTGTCATTTTTTTATTCAGTTCATAAAGCCAAAATTTTAAAAATTCTCCTTGAGTTTTACAAAAATATTATTAAAGCTGATCCCTCATTCCAACTTCCAAATATATTAATTTACCTTTATAATAAAGGCCTCCTTTTTATACACATTGGCTAAAAGTTTGCCATATAAGCTTTTACTGAATCCAGAGTTTGAGTAATCTAAATTTATAGCCATATTCACGACTTACTGTATGAACTAACTAGGGGTAATTTGAAAACAAGTAGCGAAAGTTAACTGTGAGGTTGCTGTCAAACCCCTGTGAATAGTTGGGTAGTACAGTCTGAAGTACATAGGCTCTATCATCTGGAGAACAGCTGGAGCGACCTACTGCCAGGAGAAACCTGAGTGTGAGAATCTACATGAATGTGTTCCCCGAGTCAACCACGTGTTTGTGGAAACCATTGCATATTGAAAATGCTGCATCAGTGTGTAATTTTGGCCAGTGTTGCAAAGCTTCTATCCACTGCCTTGAGGACAGTTCCTTTCCTTTTGCAGTGCTATATTTTTGACAAAAACAACAACAACAAAAAAATACTTTTATATGGTAGGCTGCATGATACACATTGATGAAAAATCAGGACAAATACAAGCCCAGTTGTTTGTATATTTTGAAATAGGGTGAGAGAAAAACCTTGTATGTTTAGAGGCCTTTGGTCTTGCTCATGCTTATGCCTGTTTATTGGCCATTGTGCTCACATCGCCTAAAATGGATGTAGTCTCCATAACTGTTAAGCTTTGCCAACAGCCCATATTTATTTAGTGTGATATTTACTCTCTTCCCAAGCTTATTTTAACATTTTTAGGAAGCTTGTGCCATGTTTTCAAAAGGAAGTGATTAAACTGGTCCGTTTGTACTCGTTTTAATCTAGTCTCATTTGCAATAGATATAATTAAAATTGCATATTGAATTTTCTCATGGGGATTTTATAATTTCAAAAATTCAAAGTACCTAAATATCTTCTATATTTAATTTCTTTGGGCATTTTTGTTAGGTAACTGCTGATGGGAAGAGTAAAATATAGCTCATAAATAAGCATATGTTCTGGAAGTGTGGGGTTCAAATGGTCATTGGAGAAACATTTTTGAACGTGGTCAAAATAAGTACTAGTATAAAATCAATGAGTTCTTAATAAATAATGTTTTATTTTATCTATTCATGATTATAAATGCATAATTAGCCAGTGCAAATGCTAATATGCATGTATAAAGAGCTTTTAATTCCCTTTTCAAGTTAACAATGGAAACTGCTAGTACAACCGAAGATCAGAAGATATATGGAAGTATTGGCAGATCTATTCTAGTCCATTAATGCCAAATGTCTGGATTGATTATAAATTCTTACTTCCTCTAAAGGTCTGTTAATACTTACTTCTAAAGATGAAACGTACATGTAACTGTGGTTTATTTCTTTATTATTTTGTATTTTGTTTTTTTATCTTTGAATTTCTACTTTATGAATTTTATGATTAATATACATAGGTACAGAAATTAAATTGTATTGTATAATTTAAAAGTTCTTGTGAAAGTGAAATAATTCCAGTAATATACACTAAAATGTTCACATTTATAATTCAGAATGAAATAAGAAGTCATTATAATGGGTAATTTGGAAAAACATAAACTAGGTAATGCACTGATAATGAAAAAGATTAATAAAAAGGTTTAAGTAATCAAGAGCTAAGCTATATTGAAGATAAAATAAGTTTTTTTTGTATTTACAGAGGATAATTTGCATATTGGTGTTAAAAAACAAAGTTCCCTGAAAAATCATGATTCTTATAGTAACGACTATAATTCTTATAATACTTTCAATTTACATGACATTTCTAATTGAGATGACCTTCATGATACATATAAAACAACATCTAGAATGTATCAGCATTTATCATATAATAAGCACTTAATCAATGTTAGGAATGGAAGGCTTTACCAATTCATTTCTTAGCAGTAAGTGAAATTCAACTCAATCCTTTTTTTAAGAAAAAAATAGCAATAATTTTTGTCGACATCTGGGGAATCACAGGATATAGTTGCTTAATGCACTACTAGATCTATTGCCCTTTGGAATAAGTTATTGGTAAATTTGATTTTTCTCCACCTTCAACTAGGTTCCTTTCATATCCACTAAGTTATATTATAGTCATATTGTTAGGGGTAGAAGGTCTCCAGGTTACTGGCGGTGAATCTGTAGGGGTCTGAAGAAGCCTCAATTCATGCCGCCTCAGAAAAAATAATTTGATCGAAAGGAGTAACACAGAAAAAGAGACCAAAGCAAGTTTCAGAGCAGGAGTAGAAGTTTATTAAAAAACTTTAGAACAGAAACAAAACAAAACAACAACAACAAAAAACTACACTTGGAAGACACCAGGTGGGCAACTTGACCGAGAAGTGTGGCGTTTAACCTTGATTCTAGAACTTTACATGCTTGCTCACCTCCAGTGACTTGCTCCCCTTTCCCCTCATTTTTCCCTAAGGGCAAGTCGCCCACATGTACCGTACTCTCCTTACACTTGGGAGGTGAGCATGCGTGGTGTGTTTAGGAAGTTGTACACATGCCCATCTGAGGTTTTCTTCCCTTTTCTTGTGGAATGCCTCCAGAAGGCTATACTCTGTCATTTTGTCTCTTAATCTGCATGCCTGGGCTCACTCGCCCAATTCGTGAGATTTTATTGGAAGCTGATCGATTACCAACCTCAAGTATTTTTATCTGTTTGGAAAGTTGCCTCTCCCTGGTGCCGACAATCAATTAACACTTTAGTGTGACACTTGTGGACCGCTAGAAAATGGCCTCTCCCTGGCACTGGCTGCCAAATTTTTTTTAGTGAGGCAGTGTGATAACTGCAGAACCATCACCTGATGGCCACCTGACATTCGTGGTGGGTGGAGGAGGGGAGAGGTCTCTCCTGCCTCGCTCATGCCTGTCTAACTACCTGTAAGTACAATATTGCATTAGGACATTCTTGCATTGCTATAAAGGCATACTTGAGACTGAGTAACATATAAAGAAAAGAGGTTTAATTGGCTCACAGTTCTGCAGGATGTACAGAAAGCATGGTGCTGGCATGTGCTTGGCTACTGAGGAGGCCTCAGGGAGTTTTTATTGATGACTGAAGGTGAATTAGGAGCAAGCACATCACAGGGCTTGAGTGAGAGCAAGTGGGTTGGGGGCAGGTGCAACACACTTTTAAACAACTAGATCTCATGCAAACTCACTTGCTATCCTGAGGACAGCGCCAAGGCAATAGTGCTAAATCATTCATGAGAAATCCACCCCCATGATTCAACCACCTTCTACCCAGCCCCACTTCTAACATTGGGGATTGCATTTCAACATGAGATTTGGAGGGACAAATATCCAAAATCCATGAAAAAAGAATTTAAAAAGTGGAGGATTTGATTCAATGAACAACCATCCACAGCTTTGTTTAAAAGTATTTACAGAAAGAGCTGTTTTTCTAAAACAACGTATTAAAATAGCATAAATTTAGGATATCTTTAAATAAAAGTTGATTAATTGCTTTAAATAGGTAATATCGAGAGAAAGAAAAGTCAGCATGCAGTGAACTAGAAACAACAAATATATTACACTGAGGTATTTCCTAGAATAAAATATGAAGAATTAAAATAGAAATCACACTTTGCAAAAGTAGATGGTCTAATTTTCTTTTCAGATGGGCTGAAATCTTTCTGAGGAGGGAATAGATCCTGTGATTTTTATTGTTTTTGATTTGATGAGTTAGAGTTTATAGGAAAATAAGAGCAGTGTAAAGTTTTTTAGAGGAGGATCAGAAACTGAACATAAAAGGGAAGAACAAGGGAAGCATAAAATTGTTAAGACATGGCATATTGATTAGCATAATAAGGGGAATAAAGAGTAAAAATGTGCAGGTACTTTATTTCAATATAAATATATTGTTTTTTGCTCCTGCTAAAGTGACAGAAAAATAATGAACAAAAGCACATCAAGTATTATGGCTTGTAAAACTGTTGTTATATAAGATAGCTTTCCAAAATCCTCTACAATGCCACTTTATTTCCCATGCCTACAAAAGGATCTTTACTGTCTGTTACTGGGTTCAAAATGTTCCTTCTTAGCATGACATTCTTAAATTAATATGTGATAATTTATGTAAAACCATTTTAGTTTTTGCATAGGCATCAAGAGTGTTCATTTTCATAATTTGAGATGATACATAATTTTTAAATCTTAAGCTTACTCATACAGTGGTCCTACAATGAAATTCTCTGGCTTCAAATTCATTCATAGCTGCACTTTTTCCTTGAATCTGAAATGTTCTCAAAGTAATTTAATTGTCTCTCTCCACTACTTAGTGAATCATATTAGTTACTAAAAATCTCTGAATAAAGGTGAAAAAGGCACTCATAAGTACTGAGTCAACATGAGGAAAGTATTATGCCATTATTATAATAACACAATATATTTGTACAGAGCTTTATAGTTTATGAGGTGCTTTTATGTGCTTTAAATCATTTGATCTGTAAAATAACTCTGAATAAGTAAGGGTATTTTTTATTGCTCATTACAGACATATCAGCCTAAACTAGTGTAAGAATTTAGAGAAATTTGGTGGCTGGCAAGATGGCCAGATAGGAACAGCTCCGGTCTGCAGATCCAGTGAGATCAACACAGAAAGAGGGTGATTTCTGCATTTCCAAATGAGGCACCTGGCTCATCTCATTGGGACTGGTTAGATACTGGGTGCAAAAAAAAAAAAAAAAAGAAAAGACCCATCAGTGTGCTCTATTCAGGAGACCCATCTCATGTGCAAAGCACACATAGGCTCAAAATAAAGGGATGGAGGAATATTTACCAAGCAAATGGAAAGGGAAAGAAAAAAAAAAAAGCAAGGGTGGCAATCCTAGTCTCTGATAAAACAAACTTTAAACCAACAAAGATCATAAAAGACAAAGAAGGGCATTACATACTGGTAAAGGGATCAATGCAACAAGAAGAGCTAAGTATCCTAAATATATATGCACCCAATACAGGAGCACTCAGATTCAAACAAACAATGGGGAAAGGATTCCCTATTTAATAAATAGTGTTGGGAAAACTGGCTAGCCATAAATCAAGTTCATGGAGACCTACAAAGAGACTTAGACTCCCACACAATAATTGTGGGAGAATTTAACCCCCCACTGTCAGTATTAGACAGATCAAAGGAACAGAAAATTAACAAGGATATTCAGGACATGAACTTAGCTCTGGACCAAGCTAACCTAATAGACATCTAAAGAACTCTCCACCCCAAATAAACAGAATACACCTTCTTCTCAACACCACATCATAGTTATTCTAAAATTGACCAGACGACTGGAAGTAAAATGCTCCTCAGCAAATTCAAATGAACGGAAATCACAACAAACAGTCTCAGACCACAGTGCAATCAAACTAGAATTCAGAATTAAGAAACTCACTCAAAAACTCACAACTACATAGAAAATGAACAACCTGCTCCTGAATGACAACTGAGTAAATAATGAAATTAAGACATAAATAAATAAGTTCTTTGAAACCAATGAGAACAAAGACACAACATACCATAATATCTAGGATACAGCAAAAGCAGTGTTTGTAGGGAAATTTATGCACCAAGTACCCACAGAAGAAAGTGGGAAAGATCTAAAATTGACACCCTAACATCACAATTAAAAGAACTGCAGAAGCAACAGCAAACAAATTCAAAAGCTAGCAGAACACAAGAAGTAACTAACATCAGAGCAGAACTGAAGGAGATAGAGCCCTTCAAAAATTAGTGAATCCAAGAGCTGGTTTTTTGAAAAGAGTGACAAAATAGACAGACCACTAGCCAGATTAATAAAGAAGAAAAGAGAGAAGCATCCTATAAATACAATAACAAATGATAAAAGGGATATCGCCATTGATCCCACTGAAATACAAACTACCATCAGAGAATACTATAAACACCTCCATGTAAATAAACTAGATAATCTAGAATAAATGGATAAATTCCTGGACACATACACCCTCCCAAGACTAAACCAGGAAGAAGTCAAATTCGTGAATAGACCAATGACAATTTCTGAAATGGAGGCAGTAATTAACAGCCTACCAAACAAACAAACAAAAAAAAGAGTCCAGGACCAGATTGATTCATAGGCGAATTTTACCAGAGGTACAAAGGGGAGCTGGTACCATGCCTTCTGAAATTATTGCAAACAAGAGAAAAAGATAGACTCTTCCCTAACTCATTTTAAGGCCAGCATCATCCTGATATCAAAACCTGGCAGAGACACAACAATAAAAGAAAATTTCAGGATAATATCCCTAATGAACATCAAGGCAAAAATCCTCAGTAAAATACTGACAAACTGAATCCAGCAGCACATCAAAAAGTTCATCCATCACGATCAAGTCAATTTCATCCCTGGGATGCAAGGCTGGTTCAACATACGCAAATCAATAAATACAATTTTTCACATAAACAGAGCTAATGACAAAAAGTGCATGATTATCTCAATAGATGAAAAGAAGGCCTTCGATAAAATTCAACACTCCTTCATGCTAAAAAAACTATCAATAAACTAGGTATTGATGGAGAGCATCTCAAAATAACATGTGCTATTTATGATAAACCCACCACCAATATCATACTGAATACGCTAAAGCTGGAAGCATTCCCTTTGAAAACTGGCGCAAGACAAGGATGCCCTCTCTCACCACTCCTATTCAACGTAGTATTGAAAGTTCTGACCAGGGCAATCAGGCAAGAGAAAGAAATAAATGGTATTCAAATAGGAAGAGAGGAAGTCAAATTGTCTTTGTTTGCAGCTGACGTGACTGTATATTTAGAAAACCCTATCATCTCAGCCCAAATTCTCCTTAAGCTGAGAAGCAACTTTAGCAAAGTCTCAGGAAAAAAATCCATGTGCAAAAATCACAACCATTCCTATACACCAATAACAGACACAGAAAGCCAAATCATGAGTGAACTCTCATTCACAATTGCTGCAAAGAGAATAAAATACCTAGTAATATAACTTACAAGGGATGTGAAGGACCTCTTCAAGGAGAACTACAAACTACTGCTCAAAGAAATAAGAGAGGACACAAACAAATGGAAAAACATTCCATGATCATGGATAGGAAGAATCAATCTCATGAAAATGACCATACTGCCCAAAGTAATTTATAGATTCAATGCTATCCTCATCAAGCTACCATTGAGTTTCTTCACAGAATTAGAAAAAACTACTTTAAATTTCATATGGAACCAAAAAAAGTCCATATTGCCAAGGCAATTTTAACCCAAAAGAACAAAGCTGGAGACATCATGCTACCTGACTTCAAACTATAGTACAAAACTACAGTAATCAAAACAGCATGGTAATGGTATCAAAACAGATATATAGACCAATGGAACAGAATAGAGGCCCCAGAAATAACACCATATATCTACAACCATCTGATATTTGACAAATCTGACACAAACAAGCAATGTGGAAATGATTCCCCATTTAATAAATGGTGTTGGGAAAACTGGCTAGCCATACATAGAAAACTGAACCTGGACTCCTTCCTTACACCTTATACAAAAATTAACTAACAATAGATTAAAGACTTAAATATAAGCCCTAAAACCATAAAAACCCGAGCTGAAAACCTAGGCAATACCATTCAGGACATAGACATGAGCAAAGACTTCATGACTAAAACCCAAAAACAATGGCAACAAAAACCAAAATTGACAAATGGGACCTAATTAAATGAAAGAGCTTCTTCACAGCAAAAGAAACGATCATCAGAATGAACAGGCAACCTACAGAATGGGAGAACATTTTTGCAATCTATCCATCTGACAAAGGGTTAATATCGGTTAATATCTACAAGGAACTTAAATAAATTTACAAGAAAAAAACAACCCCATCAAAAAGTGAGAAAAGGATATGAACAGACAGTTCTCAATAGAAGACATGTATATGGCCAAAAAATGTAAGAAAGAAAGCTCATCATCACTGGTCATTAGATAAACGCAAACAAAATCACAGTGAGATACTATCTCACACTAGTTAGAATGGCAATCGCTAAAATGTCAGGAAACAACAGATACTGGAGAGGATGTGGAGAAATAGGAAAACGTTTACACTTTTGGTGGGAGTGTAAATTAGTTCAACCATTGTGGAAGAATGGCGATTCCTTAAGGATCTAGAACCAGAAATACCATTTGACACAGCAACCCCACGTTCTTAGCAACTACACAAACACACCTACACACATGATATTTGAAATATAATTGCAGCTTGTGATTTATGTGTTTTTTTTAATTAAAGGAAGAGGAAAACCCTTCAGAAATGTAATATATTGGAACTATATGTTATGGTTTGTGAAAAACAAGAGAATGTCATTCAAAAATAATTACCTAACATTATTTATTTCCAAAACGCATTCTATTCATATATCTGTGTATAGTGAGTGAATGATAAAATTCTCTGAATTTTCCTTGATTCTAACTATGTTTAGCAATGTAGCATGTTTTTATCCTCTTAATCATAATAGACTTTTATATGAAGAAACACAGAGAAACCCAGCTAGAAACTAGAAGATGACCATCTCCAAGGCACACAATCTACAGATTCATCAAAGTCAAAACAAAAGAAAAAAATCTTAAAGGCAACTAGAGATAACAGTCAGATCACATATGGAGGAAAACCCCCTCAGGCCAGCAGTGGACCTCTCAGCAGAAACCATACAAGTCAGATGATATTGGAGGCATGCTTGAAGAAAAAAAATTTCAACCAAGAATTTGATATTTCACCCAACTAAGCATTTAAGTGGAGAAATAAAATCCTTCTCAGACAAGCAAACACTGAGAAAATTTGTTTCAACCACACCAGTTATTGGAGTGGTAAACATGGAATTGAAAGAATGACACTTGCTACCACAAAAACGTACTTGAACATGTAGCTCACTGACACAATAAAGCAACTACAATGAAGTGTACATAACAACCAGTTAACAACATGACCACAGAATCAAAATCTCACCTATTGATAGTAACTTTGAATGTGAATGGGTTAAAGATCCCACTTAAAAGACATATGGTTGCAAGCTGGATGACAAGACAACAGCCAACTGTCTGTGGTCCTCAAGATACCCATCTCACATGTAGTGACACCCACAGGCTCAACATAAAGGGATGGAGAAAGATCTCCTATGCAAATGGGAAACAAAAATGAGTAGCAGTCACTATGCTTATATCATATAAAACAGACTTCAAATCAACAACAATTGAGAAGGACAAAGAAGAATATCACATAGCAATAAAGGGCATAATCCAACAAGAAGATTAAACTATTTTAAATATATATGCACCAACTTTGTAGCACTTAGATTCAAAAATCAAATTTCTGACCTATGAAAAGACTTAGATAGCTACACAATAATAGTGGGAGACTTCGACACCCCATTGACAGCATTCATCAGATCATCAGGGCAGAAAACTAACAAAATCTGAACATCAAGAAGATGGAAAGATCCCAAATTACCGATCTAACTTTGCACCTAAAAGACCTAGAAAATAAAGAACAAATAAACTCCAAAGCTAGCAGAAGAAAAGAAATAACTATAATTAGAGAAGAACTGAATAAAACAGAGATGGCAAAACCCATACAAAAGAACAATGAAATCAAGAGTTAGGTCTCCTAAACAATAAACAAGATTAATATACCATGAACAAGAGTAACAAAGAAAAAAAAAGAGAGGATCCAAGCAAGTAAATAAGAAATGGCATACCAACAGATCCCATAGAAATACAACAGATCCTTAGAAGCTACTATAAACAACACTATGCATACAGATTAGAAAATCTACAGGAAATGGATATATTCCTGAAAATATACAATTTGCCAGCATTGAAACAGTAAAAAACTGAAACCCTAATTAGACCAATATCAAGTTCTGAAATTGAATCAGTAATAACAACGCCAGCTAGCAAAGAAAGCCCTGGGTCAGGTGGATTCATAGCTGAATTTTACCAGGCATACAAGTAAAAACTGGTATCAATTCTACTGAAACTCTTCAAAAAAAAAAGAAAAAAAAAAAAGGAGGAGGGGCTCATCCTTAATACAGTCTATAAAGTTAGCATCAGCCTGATAATAAAATCTGTCAGAGACACAACACAAAATTAAGCTTGTCTTCTGCTAGTTTTTGGATTAGTTTGTTCTTGGTTCTCTAGTTTTTCAAGTTGTGATGTTAGGTTGTTGACTTGAGATCTTGCTAACTCTTTGACTTTGGCATGTAGTGCTATGCAAAAAATAACCAAAATCAAAGCTGAACTGAAGGAGATAGACACAAAAAATCATTTAAAAAATCAATGAACCCAGGAGCTGTTGTGTTTTTTTTTTTTTTTTTGAGAAAACTAAAAATAAATGGATAGACTGCTAGCTACAATAATAAGAAGAAAAGAAGGAAAAGCCAAACAGATACAATCATAAATGATAAGGTGGATATTACCACTGACCCCACAGCAATACAAACAACAATCAGAAAATATTATAAACACCTCTATGCACATTATATAATTAAGAAGAAATGTATAAATTGCTGTCACATACACCCTCCCAAGACTGAATCAGGAAGAAATTGAATGCTTGAACAGACCAATAATGTGTTCTGAAATTGAGGCAGTAATAAACAGCCTAACAATTAATAAAGCCCAAGGCCAAACAGATTCACCACTGAATACTTCCAGATATACAAAGAAGAGCTGTTACCATTCCTACTGAAACTATTTCAAAAGATTAAAAAGGAAGGACCCCTCCCTAACTCATTCTAAAAGGCCAGCATCATCCTGATACCAAAACACAATACAGATACAACAACAAAAGAGAAAACTTTAGGCCTATATCCTTGATGAACATTAATACAAAAATCCTCAACAAAATACTGGCAAACTGAATTTAGAAGCACATCATAAAGCTTATCCACCACAATCAAGCAGGCTTCGTCTCCAGGATTCAAGGTTGGTTCAACATATGCAAATCAATAGATGTAATTCATCATGTAAACTGAACTAAGACAAAAACCACATGATTATCACAATACATGTAGAAAAGTCTTTCTATAAGATAAAATTCAACATCACATCACGTTAAAAACTCTCAAAAAATAGGTATTAAATGAACATATCTCGAATTAATAAAAGCCATATATGACAAATACACAGCCAACATCATATTGAATGGACAAAAGCAAAGCCTTCCCCTTAGAAACAGGCTCAAGACAAAGATGCCTTCTCTCACCACTCCTATTCAACAGAGTTAGAAGTTCTGGCCAGGGCAATCGGGCAAGATAAACAATTAAAGGGCATTCAGATATGAAGAGAGGACATCATAGTATTCCTGTTTGCAGATGACATGATCCTATGTCTAAACAATGTCATTGTCTCAGCCCAAAAGATTCTTTTTTTTTTTTTTTTTTTTTTTTTTTTTTTTGAGACGGAGTCTCGCTCTGTTGCCCAGGCTGGAGTGCAGTGGCCGGATCTCAGCTCACTACAAGCTCCGCCTCCCGGGTTTACACCATTCTCCTGCCTCAGCCTCCCGCGTAGCTGGGACTACAGGCGCCCGCCAGCTCGCCCGGCTGGTTTTTTGTACTTTTTAGTAGAGACGGGGTTTCACCGGGTTAGCCAGGATGGTCTAAATTGATAAGCAAGTTCAGCAGTCTCAGTATATAAAATCGTAGTGCAAAAATTGCTAGTGGCTGAGAGTCAAATCATGAATGAACTCCCATTAACAATTAACACAAAAAATAATAAAATACCTGGGAATACAACTAACAAGGAAAGTGAAAGACCTCTATAAGGAGAACTACAAAACAGTGCTCAAAGAAATCAGAGATGACAAAAACAAATAGAAAAACGTTCCAAGCTCATGGATAAGAAGAATCAATACCATGAAAATGGCTATACTGCCCAAAGCCATTTTTTAAATTCAATGCTATCCCCATTAAGCTACCAATGACATTTGTCACAGAATTGGAGAAAACTATTTTAAAATTTATAGGGAACCAAGCAATAACCCAAATAGTCAAGACAATTCTAAGCAAAAAAAACAAAGCTGGAAGCTAACTTCAAACTAAATTCAAACTATACTACTGGGGTACAGTAACCAAAATAGCATGTTACTGGTACAAGAACAGACACATAGACCAATGGAACAGAATAAAGAACCCAGAAATAAGACCATCCACCTGTCACTATTGACAAACC
This sequence comes from Macaca nemestrina, assembly GCF_043159975.1. Classification (NCBI taxonomy): domain Eukaryota; kingdom Metazoa; phylum Chordata; class Mammalia; order Primates; family Cercopithecidae; genus Macaca; species Macaca nemestrina. The sequence continues at coordinate 26,673,640 of NC_092140.1, forward strand.
TGACAAAAAGAAGCAATGGGGAAAGCATTTTCTATTCAATAAATTGTGCTAGGATAACTTGCTTGCCATGTGCAGAAAATTGAAGCTGGACCCTTTCCTTACACCACATACAAAAATCAACTGAAGATGGATTAAAGACTTAAATATAAAATCCAAAACTATAAAAACCCTAGAAGAAAAATTAGACAATACCATTCAGGACATAGGTAGGGGAAAAAGTTTTATGACGAAGATGCTAAAAGAAATTGCAACAAAAGCAAAAATTGACTAATTGGATCTAATTAAACTAAAGATCTTCTGCACATAAAAAGAAACTATCAACAAAATAAACGGATAACCTCCAGAATAGGAGAAAATGTTTGCAAACTGTGTGTCTGGCAGAGGTCTAATATCCAACATCTATAAAGAAATTAAACAAGTTTACAAGAAAAAAATAACAACCCTATTAAAAAGTAGGTAAAGGACATCAACAGACACTTCTCAAAAGAAGACATTCAAGCAGCCAAAAATTATGAAAAAATAAGAGCCCAACAGTACTGATCTTTAGAGAAATGCAAATCAAAACCACAATGAGATACCATATCATACCAGTCAGAATGACTATTATTAATAAGCCAAGAAATGACAGATGCTGGCAAGGTTGTGGAGAAAAAGGAATGCTTATACATTGCTGGTGGGAGTTTAAATTAGTTTAACCACTGTGGAAAGCAGTATAGCAATTCCTGAAAGAGCGAAAACCAGAACTACTATTCAACCCAGCAATCTTATTACTGGGAATATACCCAAAGAAGTGTAAGTCATTCTATTATAAAGACACAGGCATTAATGTGTTTATTGCAGTTCTATTTACAATAGCAGAGACATGGATTCAACCTAAATGCCCATCAATGATAGGCTGAATAAAGAACATGGGGTACATATACACATGCAACCATAAAAAGAATAAGATCGTGTCTTTTGCAGGGACATGGATGGGGCTGGGGTCATTATCCTTAGCAAAAAGCACATGGACAGAAAACCAAATACCACATGTTCTCATTTATCAGTGGGAGCTAAATTATGAGAACATATGAACACATAGAGGGCATAACACACTCTGGGACCTATCAGAGGTTGGAAGGTAGGAGGAGGGAGAGTGTCAGGGAAAATAACTAATGAATGCTAGGCTTAATACCTGGGTGATAAAATAGTCTGTACAACAAACCCTCATGACACACATTTACCTATGTAACAAACCTGTACATCCTGCACATGCCCCCCTGAACTTAAAAATAAAAGTTAACAAAATGAAAAAGGAAACATTGTGCCAATATTCTTAACTAACATCGATGCAAAAATTCTAAACAAAAAGCAAACTGTGTTCAGCAGCGCATGGAAAAGTTAATTCACTACAATTAGGCAGGTTGTATTACTTGGATACAAGGTTGGTTCAACATACACAAATCAATTCATATGACTCACCAGATAAACAGAATTGAAAACAAAAGCCATATTATCATTTCAACAGATGCAGAAAATGCTTTTGATAAAAAAATCTAACATCCTTCTTGATAAAAACCCCTAACAAATGAGGCATTGAAGGAACATACCTCAACATGATAAGAGACATCTATGAAAAGCCCATAGTCAATGTCATGCTGAATAGACAACAGCTATAACCATTCCCTTTGAGAACTGGAACAAGATAAGGATACCCACTTTAATCACTCTTATTCAACATAATATTAGAAGTTCTAGCTAGAGTAATCAGGCAAAAGAAATAAAAGGCATCCAAATAGGAAGAAAGGAAGTCAATCTACCTCTCTTAACAGACTGTATAATTAATAATTAATTCCGGCCGGGCGCGGTGGCTCAAGCCTGTAATCCCAGCACTTTGGGAGGCCGAGACGGGCGGATCACGAGGTCAAGAGATCGAGACCATCCTGGCTAACACAGTGAAACCCCGTCTCTACTAAAAATACAAAAACTTAGCCGGGCGAGGTGGCAGGCGCCTGTAGTCCCAGCTACTCGGGAGGCTGAGGCAGGAGAATGGCGTGAACCCGGGAGGCGGAGCTTGCAGTGAGCTGAGATCCGGCCACTGCACTCCAGCCTGGGTGACAGAGCGAGACTCCGTCTCAAAAAAAAAAAAAAAAAAAAAAAAATTAATTCCATAAATAGAAAACCCTAAAGACTCAGCCAAAAGACTTCTAGAACTGATATGCAACTTTATAAAGTTTCAGGATACAATATCAATTTACAAAAATCAGGAATGTTTTCATGCACCAGTAATGCCCAGGATGAGGGTAAAGTCAAGAACACAATCCTATTTCCAATAGGCACAAAGAAAACAAAATGCCTAAAAATACAGCTAACCAAACAGGAAAGATCTTTACATGGAGAACTGGAAAACACTGATTAAAGAGATCAGAGATGACACGAATAAACAGAACAACATTCCCTGATTATGGATAGAAAAAACCAATATATTTAAAATGGCTATACTGCCCAAAATGATTTACAGATCAATGCTATTCCTATGAAACTACCAATGTTACTTTTCACAGAATTAGAAACAATTTTAAAATTTATATAGAACAAAAGAACAAGCACAAATATCCAAAATAATCCTAACAAAAATAACAAAACCAGGGGCATAACACTACCTGATTTCAAACTATACTATAAGGCTACAGTAATCAAAACAGTATGGCACTGGTACAAAAGCCAACACACAGACTAATGAAACAAAGTGGAAATCTCAGAAATAAAGCCACATCCCTACAACTATAAGATTTTTGACAAGGCTAACAACAAGAAGTAATGGGGAAAGAACTCTCTTTTTTTTTTTTTTTTTTTTGAGACGGAGTCTTGCTCTGTCGCCCAGGCTGGAGTGCAGTGGCGCGATCTCGGCTCACTGCAAGCTCCGCCTCCCGGGTTCATGCCATTCTCCTGCCTCAGCCTCCCGAGTAGCTGGGACTACAGGCGCCCACAACCGCGCCCGGCTAATTTTTTGTATTTTTAGTAGAGACGGGGTTTCACCGTGGTCTCGATCTCCTGACCTTGTGATCCGCCCGCCTCGGCCTCCCAAAGTGCTGGGATTACAGGCCTGAGCCACCGCGCCCGGCCCCGGAAAGAACTCTCTATTCAATAAATTTTGATGGGATAATGCTACCTGCATACAGAAGAATAAAACTGGATCCTTGCCTTTTACCACATATGAAAATTAACTCAAGATAAATTAAAGATTTATATGTAAGACCTCGAACTATAAAAATTCTGGAATAAAACCTAGGAAATAAACTTTAAATATCAGCATTGGCAAAGAATTTTTGGCTAAGTCCCAAAAGCAATAGCAACAACAACAAAATTGGCAAATGGGACATAATTAAAGAGCTTCTGCACTGACCAAAAGAAAAAAAATAAAGCATCAACAGAGTAAACAGACAACCTACAGAATGGGAGAAAATATTTTAAAACTGTGCATCCAGCAAAAATCTAATATACAGAATCTGTGAGGAACTTAAACAAATCAAGAAGCAAAGACAAATAACCCCATTAAATATGGGCAAAGAACATTAACAGTTTTCTGAAAAGAAGACATACAAGCAAGCAACCAGCAACCATATTAAAAAATGCTTATCATCAGTAATCATGAGAGAAATGCAAATCAAAACCACAATTAGATAGTATCTCATACTAGTCAAAATGGTCACTATTAAAAATTCAAAAAATTATAGATCCTGGAGAGGTTATGAAGAGAATGGAATGCTTATACATGTTGGTAGGACCATAAATTAGTTCAGCCACTTTGAAACCAGTTGAGAGATTTCTCAAAGAACCTAAAACAGAGCAACAATTTGGTCCAGCAATCCTGTTAATGGGCAGACACCTGATATGGTTTGGCTTTGTGTTCCCACCAAAATCTCATCTTGAATTGTAATAATCCCCATGTATCACGAGAGGGACAAGGTGGAAGGTAATTGAATCATGTGCACAAATTTTTTTCATGCTGTTTTCATGATAGTAAGTCTCACAAGGTCAGATGGTTTTATAATGGGAAGTTACCCTGCACATGCTTTCTTGCCTGCTGCCATGTAAGACATGGCTTTGCTCCTCCTTTTCCTTCTGCCATGTTTTTGAGGCCTCTTCAGCCATGTGGAACTGGGCATCAATTAAACCTCTTTCCTTTATAAATTACCCAGTCTCAGATATGTATTTGTTAGCAGTATGAGAATAGACTAATACACTACCCAAAGGAAAATAAATCATTCTGCCAAAAAGACAAATGCACTGACATATTCATTACCATGCTATTCATAATATCAAAAATATGGACTCAACCTAGATGCCTATCAATTGTGGACTGGATAAAGAACATGTGGCACATATATACCATGGACTATTATGTAGCCATAATCAAGAATTACATCATTTAATGCAGCTGGAGGCCATAATGCTAAGCAAATTAATACAGGAACAGAAAATCAATTATTTCATACTCTCATTTATAAATGGGAGCTAAACACTGAGCACATGTGGACATAAACATAGCAACAATGGACACTTCAGGCTACTAGAAGGGTGAAGGAAGAAGGCATGGACTGAAAAACTACATGTTGAGTACTAGGCTCACTACCTATACAGTGAGTGAGTACTATGCTCACTATACCCAGGATCTGTATTCTAATCCTCAGTATCACTCAATATACCTATGTAACAAACCTGCACATGTATCCCCTGCATCTAAGATACAATTTGAAATTTTTTAAAAAAAAGTAATATAGAACAACTAATATTTTAAGGTAAAATGTGTATACATATGTGTGTACATATGTGTATATTACACATGTATACATGCATACAATAGATTTAATTTTACAGTAATTACTTTAAAGTACTTTATTTTATTTAGTATATTTAAGTATTAATGTATTTCAAAACATCCGAACAGTTCTGAGAGAAAAAAACTGAGTATGCATAAACACACACACACACACACATATGCACACAGTTTCCTTTTTTCCATTATTACGGGCTAGCTATTTACTTTGTATTGTCATTTTCTGATTTATCTTGGACTTCTGAGCTTCAGATACCTGATCAACATTGTATAAAGGAGACAGGAAGAAAATGAATTGATTTGTGCCTTAAGGCCCACAACTGTGACACATGACATCTTCTATATTCAATGTAGGCTGAAAAATTATATTTTTAACTTTTAAAGAATCCATAATTTAATAATATCTCTTCATGAGGTTGGAAATGATAGATCAAAAAGTTTCGGCTTTTGATGCAAAGCGTGATATACAACACCTCTTGAAAATTACTTTTGTAATAAAGACATGTAAACACCTCTCTCTCTCTCTTTCCCTCCCTCTCTCTCTCTCTCTCTCTCTCTCTCTTTCTCTCTCTCTCTCATACACACATAAACACATACACACACACACACACACACAAAATGTAAATGCAAATATGGTAACTCATAAATTACTGGAATTTCACTTATTTGTTCCATACTCTTTTGGTTAATCTATAATATGGCTTTAAATACAATGAAGCATATTTTCCCACTTTTTATTAAGTTCTTCTCATGTCCTTGTGTTAATGTGTGCCCTACCTGTAGATACTTCCTCTAGCAAAAGATAAGATATTTCAAGATAGAAAGTTTTGACCAACTTTTATAATGGAACCCAATACATGAAGAATTCTCTCTTTAAAAATGTTTTTTTCTACAAAGAATAGATTTATGTTTTATTGTTAGCAAAATTAGCAATTTATTATTAGCACAATTAATGAAACTCCAGAAAACATATAGATGAGGTATTATTTGCTGGACCAATAATGACTGGAGTACTAAACTGATCAGAGTAGAAGTAAGGTAGTATATTAATTAATACCAGAGATTAAAACAAGGTATAAAAAAACGCAATGACAGAAAGGAAACAGAGTTATCTTTTGCTGAACTCAGATGAAGATAATAAAAGTAAAAGTTTGTCCTAAGTGAAAACATAAGTCACAAGAAGAAACCAAACATAAAACTACGTCATACATAAGATCAAATGCACAATTAGACACGGAGTAAGAGAGCATAAATATTCCATGAGTAGTTCCAATAGCAATACCAGTTATAATAGTCAACAGGGTTTGGACAATATTGTGGTAAAAACAATGAAAATGTATCAGTACTTCAAAAAAGAAAGTGAGATGTTTCTTCTCCATTGCAGGTATGCATGAAACTTTGTTTTTATAATCTGCCTATCTTCTAATCTGAAAGAGGTTCCACCTTCTGGAATCACATTGATTAAAGCAGCAGGAGGAGAGAGCATCAATCATTAGGACATGCTGCTCAAATACTTCGTATCTTTTTCCCTCATATCCCTTTGGTCATAGTGACTCATATCGCCACTGCCAACATTAGTGATAATATGGTTTGGCTCTGTGTCTCCACCCAAATCTCACCTCGAATTGTAATCCCCACATGTTGAGGGAGGGACCTATAATCCCCAAGTGTGGAACTGTAATCCCCCCGTGTGGAGGGAGGGAGTTGATAGGATCATGGGGGGTGGTTTCCTCCATGCTGTTCTCATGATAGTGAATGAGTTCTCATGAGGTATGATAGTTTTAAAGAGGTCTGGCATTTCCCCTGCTTTCACTTCTCTCCCCTGCTGGCATGTGAAGAAGATCCTTGCTTCCCCTTTGTCTTCCACCATGATTGAAAGTTTCCTGAGTTCTCCCAAGCCATGCTGAAGTGTGAGTCAATTAAAACTCTTTCCTTTATAAATTACTCAGTCTCGGGTATTTCTTTATAGCAGTGTGAAAATGAACTAATACAAATGGATATTGTGATTATCTTTTATGTCAATAGTTTGAGGAAAATGTTAGTAATGTATACTATAGCAGTGATGGTGGTGGATGTTCTGTAACCATTTGTTATAGGCATCATAACAAATCCAGATTCATAAGCGGAAGCCCGAACTGCCAGTACTGCAGAATGTGATTGTATTTAGAGATAGGGCCATTGAAGAGGTAATTAAGTTAAAATGAGACTAATGTGTTGGCCCTAATACAATCTGATTGGCATCTTTATAAGAATAAATTATGATGTATGGGGAAACAGGAGGGGTGTGTGCGCACAGAAGTACCACCATGTGAAAAGACAGCAAGAGGAACATGATCTGCAAGCAAAAAGAAAGATTTCAAGGAAAGAACCCTTCCAGAGACCTGATTTTGGACTTTGACACTTTAGAACTATGAGAAAATAAATTTCTGTGTTTTAGGCCATTCAGTCTATGGGATTTTGTTATGGCAGCCATAGCCAACGAATATACTAGTCGTGCTGAAACTGTTGGCCATTTCAAAGATAATAGACGATGTTTGAGATTCCTATTATGAGAACCACATGAGAAATTTCTAAATGAAGCAAACAACTTTATAAAAACCTGGTAAATTATTTAACTATTTTCTCAAGTTAAACTAGTTTTCTATGAAAGTGGCATGGTCGTTCCTACCTCTGGGATTGTATATTTATGCTGCTGTGTCAGCTTCCCATTGCTGTTGTAACAAATTAACATGGAATAGTGGCTGAAAACAACATGTATTTATTTATTAACTGAAAGTTCAGAAGGTTAAAAGTTTAAATTGGGTCTTTTTGGGCAAACTTCAGATGTTAGAAGCACTGTATTTCTTCTGGAGGCTCTGTAGGCTAATCTATTTTCTTTACTGGTTCAGCTTCTAGGGTCCATGTGAATTTGGAATTTTGAATCTGTCATTCATCTTCAAAGGGAGTAATGTAACTTCTTCAAAAATATTTCAGACTCTAAAGTCTGTTACCACATCTCTAACTCTGACGTTTCTGTCTCGTCTTTAGTTTCATTGACAAACACCCTTGTGATTACGTTGGGTCTGCTCTGATACTCCAGTATACTCTTCCCATCTCAATATCCTTAGATTAATCACATCTGCAATGATTCACCATGTAACATAATGTATTCAGGTTTTCCAGAAATTCAACCATTATTGTATCTATCATATATACCTAGAACATTCTTTTTCCTCTTTGCACATTCTTATAATATAGAACTCAGATTATTTCCTATCAGGAAACCATCTCTTGCTTTAATGAACCCATCAGATTTCTGTGTTATAAATTATTATGGTACTTTATATATTTCCATTAAACTACTTAAATGTAATCACTTGATATAAATAATTATATATTTATTTTTTTTCTTGTTTTTCTTCATAGGACATTTGAGGGGAGGGACAAATTCTGCCTTGCTCACTGCAGTGTCCTGAATGCCTTGCACAGTATTTTAGTGATAATATTTAGCACATGAATGTTGATTAGGTAAAAAACTCACACCCTAATGAATACCTATTAATACTTTAATTAGAATGAATTTATTTTAAGCATTTTAAATATATTTGCAAATGATCAGTGTTACTTCAGAAAATAAGAAAATACCTGGAGTTATACAAACCTATGGCCAAACCTCACTTATTTAGATCAGTTTCTGGCCATACAATCTTGTACAAGATATGTAATGATATATGTAAAAAAGGGAGGGTTACATACTCTAAGATTCTTTGGCAATTAAATATCAAAAGTAGCTCCTGGAGGTCCTGGGCACATTTTGAGTAATAAATAAATCATATTCTTCAAAACCGTTTTAACTTGAATAAACTTTATATTTTCTATAATACATTTTTGTTCTTCATTATTTTATTGTTCAGTTGGGAAAACCTTCAAACTTCATGTTGTAGTGATATAATTCTGTGTAAATCTAACCAAATGACAAGAGGTTCCTATAGTAAATTTTAGGGCTTTCTAGGGCCAGATCCATTGTAAAACTATACTCCAAAACAAAATAAATTCACATATATTTTCACTAGGAAATATAGCAAGTAATGAAAGTCAAAATTACATATAAATGTATTTAAATTTATAATCTTATATATTGATTATGTTCTTTACGAAGTCTACGTATGTTATTGAACTATTTAGTCTAACACTTGGCTCAATTATTATTCGCTACATGTTTTCTTTTGTTAGTAGACATAGGTGTTTGGCAGATCAAAAATACGCCTAATTAAACTGCGAATCGAAACATCTAAAACTTGGTAGATGCTCAATAGATGCTGGTGAATTAAATATATGACTTAATATTATATCATATCACAGTTAATATAATTTGGTATCCATCAAGGGTCAGGGGAAAATTTTACGTCTCTAAAAACACGGAAAAACTTCACTCATACCCCATTATAATTATTGCAGACAATTCTGATGCCAAAAGAAAATGGTTTACATTTCTGTGATCTTAGGTAAACTAATATAAGCTCTGCAAAACTAAACACAGAGAAAAGAAATTCATTTTTAAAAATCCTGAATATATTCAGTGCGTTTGTAAAACCGGAGCGTAATTTGTAGTGAAGCCATAGATGCATGCATACCTTAAATATTTATAAAACTGACTTTATGTCTTAAATATTTTTTTCTATATATAATGGTGGGATTTTATTTCTTCTATTTTAATCAATTACCATTTTTAGGCAAGGTCTTTTTATTGATGCTAGAATGTCAGGGTTCCTGATGATGTCTGTTAATCACGAGCTTTGTGACATGTGCTACTAAATGTATAGTTTTTAAACAACTAGGTCTGTACCACGTGATTCAAAGTTGGAGCATGTATTCATCTAATGTAATGTTGTGTTTTGGACAAAAATATTTTGAATTCAGCAAGTATAGTAAAAATCAAACCAAGAAAAGAAATTGAAAATTTTAAATCTTCAGATAATTAACCACAGGATTTTCTTCTACTAGAAGAAAATCAAATAAATCTAGTTTTGTTTTACTATAATGTAAATATAAATCATACTACAATAAATTATAATTATAGTAGCAATTTATCTATTTAATACATTTTCTATATTCTTTGTTTCCTGTGCAATAAAGATAATTTGAATAGATTTTGCAGATAAAATAAAATAATCAGTTATTTTTAGTTATTTTGAATTTTTAGTTGCTTTCCTTATTAAATAATGATGAAGTGAAACCAGCTCCCTATTTTCTGCTATATAGACACACAGCTCCTCCTACAGCTATATTTTATACTAAAAAATTTAGCAATTTTTTTCTCATGGTCTTCCAATAAATGGTCTCTGAAATAGTATCAAAATAATAGTTTCCTGCAGTTGATAGTTTCGAATATTGCTGATGTGAGTATTCACTTTTACTCATTTATTTTGCAATTTTAGATAAATGCTATACATATTCAATATGCATTTCTCAAAGTAAGCATGTAGAGTTAATAGTTAATATAGCTTGAGGCTAAATTATTATCAAAATAGTATATAAATGCTTCAGCTGAGCATTTTAATACACATCTAAAACAAGTTAAACATTATCCCAAGAGTTCACTCTCAATTAAAGCTTTAAAAAAGAGATAACATAAATTATAAGTCAGTATTGCACAAAGCATAGTATTATAATGTCATGGTTGTAAGAACAATAAAGCTTTAAATTTCCCTACAGGCTACTCATGCCTATTTGGATATGTTGTTCAAGTTATGCATTGCCTAAAGGGATATATTCGCTATGAACAATACTTTCTAAACAAATTGATGTTCTGTATCACAAGTTAGGATTTGATTACTGAAAATGTGTCTAATGCCAAGCTAACTATAAAACCCCAAGATTTAAATGTACTTTTTTTCAGGGATTTACAATTTTTCTACATAGGAAGAGGACTTTTCAATATGCAGAGAGCTAGCATTATGCTTCTACAAAATAGTAAAATAGCTCAAGCCAAGTAATGCTTTCCAAAATTTTTTTCTAACATTTCGATGTGACTTTAGAGAAATTCCAAAATAGTGCTTAGGATCATAGTCTACATAATGCTTACGCCTAAATGAAAGTAGTCATTGCTTTTTTTCTAAAAATGTCTTTTATGTATAGAGATGCTGTATTTCTAATTAGCGATTCTATAATTAGCAATCTAATTTGGCTACTCTTGAGAAATAATAAAATGAAATTTTCATTTGCCTTTTAGTTTCCCCAGGAATTTCCCAGCCATGCTAAATGACTACCGTGGAGCCACAGATTGAATTGAAAACAAATGTCACACATATTTTTGTGACTTGCAGAATGTCATTAACATTTTGTAAAAAAAAAATAAATAAATAACACATTCTCTAGTCTTCAAGGTGTTTATTATTTTATGCCTCATGATTCTTTCTTATTAGTTTATTACTCTTCTTCACTAACAAATCCAAAGCTTTTTAGATCTTAATAAACAAGAATATTAGAAGCTAATGTAAATATTTACTTACATCTCTGAAATGTTGAAATCCCTTTTAGAAATCGTTTCACACACCACTCTGTGGTGCTGTGAATATCTAATAAAATAAAGAATAAACCCCAGTCATATAAACTCTACAATGTAGAGCAAAGTTCATAGAGTGGCATGCTGTGAAAAAAAAACAAAGTGCTTTTGAAACCAGGCCAATTGGAGTTTGACTACAGTCCCAATATGCTGTGTAACTTTATGACCTTTCCTGTCTGTACCCCTATTTTCTCCCCTAATAAAATATCAATACCCTTTCTTAGGATTATTTATTTCATGAAAAATGCCAACTCAATGCCTAGCACATAGTGTTGTTCAATACTTGTATTTCTTGGTTACTTTAGAATAAAGTAAAAGTAGAAAGATTTCTTAGATGCAATATAATCTTAGACTTGATAGTTGAATGGAAAATTACAGCGGAAAGATGAGTGGAAGCAAAGATAAAATACACAAAGCTGTGTTGAAACAAACAATTACATCTGTTACCACATCAAAAAGGACTACAACTCAAGATGAATAGGCTAGAAACGTTCATAGTAGTCAGGTTACGAAGAGCCAGAGAAAAAGATGTGGCTCTTATACTTTAACATGTATCTAATACACAACTATGCGAAAAATTTGATTACAAAATGGCTAACATTTTGGTAGAACTCTCTCACAGTCCTATTATTTGATTACTTCATCATCATCATTTACTTAATTGATAGATAAATTTATCAATTTATTCAACTCAAGGATTTATTTCTCAAAACAAAGCAAATAAGGAAGGCAGGGAGAATGTCATTGTGATAGCAAAACTGAGACATGCTGAGGGATTGAGTTTGGTCTGTGTAATAGGGGAGGCGGGAACTGTATTTCAAAGAAAGATTTAAGGTGTAGTGGTGTTTGTAGGATTTCAATAAGTAATAATCCTGTCTCCTTCCTCCAGTATTCCTTCCTTTATTGAATAACACTCATTAAACATCTGCTATGTGACAGAACTCCGTTAAGAAAATATATCTGATATGTGACGTAATTCCTGTTTTCAAAGACCTGATACTTTAGAAGGTGGTTCAAAAGCAAAAAAAAAAATAAAATAAAATAAAAAATAAAAAAGCCTATATTTATAAATACTATGAAAAAGAGATAAATAAAGATTACATATTTTACAGAGAGTAGTTACAAAAATTATCTTAGTGAAGATGGCATTTAACCATAGACAAAATATTAAAGGAATAAGTCACACAGATGTCAATGACAAGAGTGTTCTAGAAAGATGAATCAACAAGAAAAATGCATGTAAACCATGACCAAATATGCATTTTGTTTAAATCAGTAGTTAGACTATTAGGATTACAGCTGAATAAATGTGGTCAAATAGATGGAACAGAAAGTAATAGAAAAGGCAAGGAACCAAAACAATGTAGATTTATATATCATGGTGAGAAATTTCATTTTTATACACAGTGAGATTGAAAACTTTTGAAAGCTGTTAATCTTATAGATTACTTTGATTTCCATATGGACTAGTTTGTTAGTAGAGAAGAATAGATGTGGTTATATCAACCAGTGGTTTGTTAAAATGGTCCAGGGAAGAAATGTTGGCGGCTTGTACTACAGTACAGTGTAGATGCCATGACAAGTGTTATTTTACATACATTTAAAAGGAACCTCCCATAGGAGTTATTGATAGATTGCTTAGACAAGTGATAAAAAGAGAGAGGAAATATAGAGTCAAGAGTGAATTTTGTGCTAAGAATACAGCAATTCATTTAATTGATATAGGGAATTTTGAAAGAAAAGGTTGTTTTTCTTTTGTTTATTGTCTTGGGAGGTTTTTTTTTTTTTAATTTTGGACACATCATGACTATATTATCTATTCTATATACCCTGTTACAGTTAGATGATAAGTCTAGAGCTCTGAGCATGAAATGGGGCTATAAATAAGCATGAAGGAGTCATCAGCAAATAGGTGACATTTAAAGACATGAAACTAAATGAGTTCCTCTAAGATCTGAATGATGCAGAAGATACAGAGTGATCAAAATGTCTGCTTTATTAATAAAATTATATTCAATAGCAGATGTGAACCTTGTGCAAAGCTAAATTGTATCTTCTTTTATAATAAACTTCTGGATTTAAATTGTCCTTTTGCCAGTGTCTGAAGCTACCTTGCAAAACTTAATGCATGTCTGAAAACAAACAAACAAACAAAACCACCAGAATGCACCTCTCTCAGGAATGAGTTTCAAGAGAGAGTTGAAGAGAAAGGTTTATAACTAGGCATTTTTCAGTGTTAACAATTAGGGTATTCCTGACAGTAAAGTAACGAGGGGTAGGGAGAGAGATAGATGTTTTCTAATGTGTTCTCGTCATGATTAGTGAAAGAAGAGTATTCTAATAGTGATGTCCACTGGCATTAAAATATAATTTTGGAAAGGCGATAAGGCTGAGGGAGGAATTTCTGTTACATCTCTGATTTTCTTTGAGGGTATTGTATGGATTACTATTTCACTACATAAGAAAGGTGCTCAAGAGGGACATTTATTGTAGTGAAAGAAATCCCGCAAATTACATATTAATGGTCTCATGGGGGATTAGAACAATAGTTTCTGAATGTGTTCATGAAATAACACACTTAGAAATAACATCAATTTATGTATTTATCTTAAACTCAAGACTGGTCTCAGATGTAATTGATCAGCTGAGGAGTCAGTGCTGCAATTTAGGCACCCCAAGGGATAAGGGTAGCCGTATATTAGACGTACATTAGACATACTTGTTTTTGTTTTGTTTTTCTGACGGAGTCTCACTCTGTCACCAGGCTGGAGTGCAGTGGCACGATCTCCGCTCACTGCAACCTCTGCCTCCCTGGTTCAAGCGACTCTCCTGCCTCAGCTTCCCGAGTAGCTGGGACTACAGGCGGGCGCCACTACTCCCAGCTAATTTTTGTATTTTTTAGTAGAGACGGGCTTTCACCATGTTGGCCAGGATGGTCTTGATTTTTTGACCTCGTGATCCGCTTGCCTCAGCCTCCCAAAGTGCTGGGATGACAGGCGTGAGTCAACGCGCCCGGCCTAGACATACTTTATTTCTAATTAAGGCTTATCAGTATACCCCAATGCCCCAACATATTATTAGAAATTTTAGAATTTAAAAAATTATAAAAGCAATAACTATTTCAAATATTGCCCTGAACAAAATAGGACCCTTGCTCTATAAATAAAACATATTTTATTTTACATTTACCACATGAAGCAATCGTCCATGAAGTGTATTCGTCTACAGATAGCCTATTTAAACATGTCTAGTGCTTCAGAAGCAGAGGTGTTTAACAGTAAGCAAAAATTACACTCACCATTTGGCCATTCAAATAACAATCATTATATAACTAAGAGAAATCAATACAATTACTATTTATCCACACTTCACTGACCTTGAATTCAATATATTGATATGGCAGCTTTAAGCATGTTGCAATGTCTTCTTAATGCCTGGTGAACTCCATCAGGTGGAATCACTTCTTGGCAGATTAGGAACGTCTTACTCTTTTCTTGGCTTATTTGGCTAACACACATCTTCCAGGCATTCTTGAAAACACGTAATTGTGCTGTATGCATGTCTATTGAACTCTGTCTAATATTTTGAGGTGCCTATGGCTGTGGAACAATAGTACAATACTCTTTAGAGTGGCATGCATGACAACCTTTTAAGACAAAACTCTTTATAGAAGCTCAGTTGGTACAAGGGCTTAGGTTGGGGATTCTATCAGAGACTTCTATTAGACTTTTAAATCTTTGCCACTTTGGGACTACTACACTCAGGCCTGCCTTTGGCAATAGAGAGCGAGAGTACCAGCATCACTTTCCCATATGATGCCACAAGCCCATATTTTGAAATATTTTTTAACTTACAATAATAATTGGATACATTTGTAGTTTATTAATATTATTATATTAATAATTAAAATATATGGAGAGTATATACATATATTCTTTTTGAATGAAGAAAACGAGTTTAAAAATTTCTCTGGGTAAAGTCATAAATAGATGCTTAAAATCTAGACAGATGTAGCAATAACAACTCTTATAGAATACTATTTTCAATAATCCTTATTTCTGTATATTTTTTACATGCTATAGATGCCTAGATCATTTACTTCATATAATCTCTGAAACAAGAACTTTAAAATCAGTTGTCCTCCTACTGTTTTGCTTTTTAACTCTGTTTCCAAGTTACGAAAGCATAAGGATTTTAGTTGGGAATCCAGTCTGAATAATGTTTCCTTACAACTTTGAAGATTGCCTAATTTGAGTAGGGGATTATTTATATTTACAGCAATAGATGAGAATCGAGCTTAGAAACATAAAGTGTGTTAAGATAACAGAAGTATACTGAGGCTAACTTGTACCTACTAACAAGTGCTATTTGCATGCACCCTTTCCCAACTCTGTGTTCAGTGATGTCACGTGGGTAGCATTACATCAGCCATGGTGGGAGAATTTACAGTACAGAAATGGGCAATATGGTGGACCTTTGAGTAACAGGTTGTGAAGTACTCAGGTCCACTTATAGGTGGATTTTTCTCAACCCAATGCAACAAAAATATATTTGTGGTATACAAAATCTCACAAGGATGACTGCAGGGACTGAGTATGGACATTTCCTATATGTAGGGGTCCTCTGAAACCAATCTCCCATGTATTCCCAGAGACAGCTGTAATTGCAAATCAGTTCCCCCCTCCCTTCCATCTCAGAGTTAGATTTTAACATTTGCTATCCAGTCATTAATCATAGATGTCTTGTGTTTTATTCTTGACAATTTAGGTCAAGTTGGTCCAACCCATGGCCTATGGACTGCATGTGGCCCAAGATGGTTTTGAATGTGACCCAACACAAATTCGTAAACCTTCTTAAAAAATTACGAGGTTGTTTTTCGTGATTTTTTTTTTAGCTCATCTATTACTGTTAGTGTTATTGTATTTAATTTGTGGCCCAAGATAATTTTTCTTCTTCCAATGTAGCCCAGGGAAGTCAAAGACTGGATATTCCTGGTTTAGGCTATATTTGATACACAGTAAATGAAATTAGAAAATTTATACAGCAAAAATTTATTTATGATTGCTTTAGAAAGAGTAATGTGGAAGATTTTCTAAGTGTAAATGAGAGTTTTTAAGGAACTAGAGACAGAGGGCAGGGCTGTGGTTGCTGCAGTATCCTAAAGAAGGATTTGTAAATCTCCAATTATGGCAGGAGGGTAAATGAAATGAAGAGAGCTTCCCAAATGTGTGTTCAGAAAGGTTCCTGGATACATACAAGGGGTTTTAAGCCTCAGCAACTCCTATCAACAAATATAGTAAAATTGAGAGGAAAGCGATTTAATTTATAATGAAATAGACATAGGTATATAGATACAAAATCACATGGAGCAGAGAGGCTATGTTGTACTTTAAAAAAAAAAAAAATTCATTCCGGAAATCCTGAATTGGCCTCAAATTATACCCGTGAAGGTAGTGTACTCTGCAAGCATTCTCTGAGCATAGCACCTGGAGGAACCAAAACAAAACAAAGAAAGAAAAAGGAAAAGAAAAAGAAATTCAATTTTTCCCCCAGAAGAAAATTAGAGAACTTCTTTAACATATTTTAACATATTTATTTTGATTAAATTTGCTTTTTAGTTTCTGCTAAAAATATAGAACATTTTTGAAGATTATATGTGTATTATGTCTTTTAAATTATTTCCCTGGAATTTATCGATTTTTAAAAATTGATATTTATTTATTTACTCATTGATTTATTTTGTGACAGGAGATGGCTTTGACACCCAGGTTGGAGTGCAGTGGCACCATCATAGCTCATTGGAGCCTCTAACTCCTGGGCTCAAGCTGTCCTCCCGCCTCTGAGTAGCTGGAATTTCCGAGCGCACCAATATACCCAGCTAATTTTTTAAAGTGTTTTTGAAAAGACAATGTCTCACCGTGTTGCCCCAGGCTGGTCTTGAAGTCCCAGGTTCAAGTGATTCTCCCACTTCAGCCTCTCACTGACTTAAAATTATAGCCGTGGGATTATAGCCGTGGGCCACCACACTCAGCCTTTCACTGACTTAAAAAAAAAAAAAATTGAGTTATAAGATTGAACTCACAGATTTGGGGGCCTTAAATCCAAGACTACTTATGCCACTACAGTTGTCATTGAGATCTGTAATGAATTGGTTACAGGACTTTCTGCGGATACAAAATTATACTGATGCTCAAGACCAATATAAAAAATGGTGTCATACTTGCATATAACCTGCACACACCCTCCCAAAACACTAAATAATCTTTAGATTATGTATAATACTTAATACAATGTAAATAATGTGTAAATAGTTGTTATACTGTTATGTTTAGGGAATAACGGCAAAGAAAACGAAGCCTGTTGACACTTTTTATTCCGCAAATATTTTTTATCGGTTTTTGGTTGAATTCAGGAATGCAGAACCAGAGATAGTAAGGGCTGACTGTACTATGTTGAACAGACTCATCATGTTCCAGGACATAAGCACACGCTCTCTGCAATGAATGTAAAGTGATTTTGGAGTCAGGTAAGGACTGGCTCATTCTCTGCCTTTTTTAGGCAATGAGAGATACTGTATTAATATATTGAGATATATCAAAACATATTGAATTTTTGTGACTATTTCACATGGTCTTGGGAAGAATGTATTCTGCTATTGTTGAGTAGAGAATTATAAAAATGTTGATAAGGTCCAGCTGATTGATGCTGTGCATTTCTTCTATATCCTTACCGATTTTCCATTTAATAGTTCTATATAATATTGAGAGCTATATATTGAAGTTTATAACTATAATTGTGGGTATGCCCAGGTCTCCTATCAATTTTCAGTTTTTCTTCCTGTTCTTTGAAGCTCTGTTTTTAGATGTATAAATGTTTAAAATTATTGAGTGTTCTAGATGAATATGCAATGTACCACTGATCCCTGGCAGTAAATGCCCTTTGATATTGATTTACACACTGGAGCTTTTTAAATAAGAAAAAAAATTGTTTGCCTAACATACAAACACCTAATTAAGTTATCTCTTTTACTTTAAAAATATATAATGTTTGAAATCAATTTCTTAAGACAGCGTATAGTTGAATAATTGTTCATCAATTTTGGCAATTTCTATCTTTTTATTGGTGTATCTAGGTCATTTACACTTAGATTATTTACATTATTCCAATTATTGAAATGTTTGGAATTACTTCCAACATTCTACTATCCTATCCACATTCTACTATTCCATCCACATTCTACTATCCCATCCACATTCTACTATTCCATGCACATTCTACTATCCCATCCACATTCTACTATCCCATCCACATTCTACTATCCCATCCACATTCTACTATCCTATCCACATTCTACTATCCCATCCACATTCTACTATCCCATCCACATTCTACTATCCTATCCACATTCTACTATCCCATCCACATTCTACTATTCCATGCACATTCTACTATCAAGTCTTTTACGCCATCATTGATTTTTAAAAATTCTTAACATTTAAAAATACTATCTCATTCATGGAAACACCTCTTGGTCTCTTCTATGAGTAATTAAGAAAATTTCTCATCAGTTTAAAATAACCCTCGATTTAAATCGAATGTTAAGTTAAAAAAATACAACAGTGTACTTCTGTCTTTTACAGCTGTAAACTTTATGTCTATTGAAGGGAAAAAATGTTGGCATCTCCCCCCAAAAAACTCCAATCACCATATCACATATTTCCCATTACATGTATGAAAGAACAGGCATTGTTTCTTTTTCATAATATATATACATTATCTCAGCCTCATATCCATGCAAACACCACACAAAGAACCAGACAGAATGGTTTAAGAAATAAATTTCTAACAAAATACGTAAATCCTCGTACTTCAAAATTTCTAGTAATTTTGAAGCTCTATAAGCATACATTTACAGTAAAGTCCTCTATTTTATCTTTAGGTTTTAACTAGAAAGAGCCAAGATTATCTATGCCATGTATTTTTAGAGAATATATATAGGTTATACAAGTTTCCCTATAATTTATACATTAATGTATGTGTCCATTGTAATAAAAATAGATTTTTATGGGTCTACTAACAAAATTATATTTGAAAATACATTTCCATTTTATATTGACAAAATCAACATAATTTCAACTAATTATTTTCTTATATTATTTGTGGTATAGTTAATTTCTTTTACATAATTTTAAATAACTGTTGTTATTTACAATAAATCTTAATATTTCTTCATCTTATCAAATGCATCAACTTAAGAACAAACCCATGCTTTTAGTATAGATGGTATGATGAGTAACTCAAATTTAGTATCATAACAAGCAAATTCTCACTGAGCTACTTTTGCATAACTGTATACATTTTTCCTGATTAATGTATCTTCCCGTTATTAAAACTCTATTACTTTGGAATTTGAAAATGAGTCTGAAATAAAACAGCAAAGGTTGTATTTAGCATTGTTATTTTTCTGACATCAGAATGATCAGGATGATCTATTAGGATTTTTCTTTGCTTCTTTTTAAAAATATTGCTTGGGGCCCTTGAGATGGCTTTAAATTTATCCTGCTGAGAGGCTAAGCAGAAAGGATTAATATAGGGTATGTTCTTGCATTTATAAGAGCTAAAGTAGGTTGTTTAGAATCAGAGCACCACAAATCTGAAGGTACATTTAGCAATGACTTTAACAGATTATCACCCAATTTTAAGAAGGAGGAGAAAAAATATATGTCCTCCAGCAATTTTATTCATTCAAATATAATTGGAAAGCCATGATATAGATATGTAAGCTGATTTCTCAAGAGTAATTATTTAGATTCTCCATTTTCAAAAGAACTGGTTGCAGGAACAGTTGTATTATTTTGCCTCATCAACTAAACATCTATTAAATTTTCTTCCATTAAAATTTGATCTTTTGTGTGAACCGCTGTGAACAAAAATGAAACAAAGAGGCTTTTCCTCAGGTTCCTTTGCCTTACTTCACTTTTGTAAATGAGAAATACTTAAATGTGCCAGAGAATCACAATTTCCTGCAGGGCAATTTTAGCTTTAGCAGAAAGAATTGCCTTTTTAAAGCCTATCCTTTGTTTCTCTGGGATAAGTTTTTATTAGACTTCATGATAGATGCCTCATTTTTTAAAAGTATATATATATGAGGTAGACATTGACTATAAAGTACCTAAAGGTTTAATATTCTTATTCTTTCTGATTTTTGTATTCTACTTAATTAAATCATAATTATAAAAGATTTTATATCTCTTCTTAATTTTTATTTGTTTACAAGTTAAATTTAGTTGTTGTGAATAAAACAATGAAATTACTTTCAATTTATATTTCCAGAGGCTTTCATTTTTTCAATCTTTAGTGCACTGAGTTAGTGTAATTTTTTTCTAATAGGACTTTCAATTTGATTAGGGTCAAGACTAAGATATTGTCCTACATACTTAATTTTTTCAAATAACTTTTTGTAGAGGATAAAATAATACACAGCTGCATATTAAAAAATTTTGATTTGATATATATTTTTATATATGTACTATATATATATGTATATATGCTTCTCGGTTATCCTCTGTGATTCTTTTAGTTGCTGGAATTAATGGGGAGAGATCCACATATTTAAACTACTATTCCATGGTGGATTGAAAATAAATCCCCACATAATTAAATGTCATTTAAAAAAAATTCAAATACTCAGTAAAGCTTTTCAGAAAATTTGAATAAAATTATGTAAAAGTTTTTCTTCTAGGTACAAAAAGATGTTGAGAAATTGAGCTCCTTAATGAGAGTAGCCAGGATAAGTAAAAATCAGAAAGCATTAAAATACCAAAAATAAAGTTGGTTTATCAAAAAGCAGGAAACTACTGGTTTTTAAACTCTCTTCTAATATTATAAAATTGATATACTGAAGATGCCTTAAGACATCTTAGGACAGAATTGAAAGCAGGCAAGTGAAAGTGGCAAAAAGAGAAATCTTGGGTCAATATTAGAAAGTATTTTCTAACGACCAGTCATTTCCCTTCTGATGTGCAATGCATAACAATCAGGGACATTGTAAAGGGATTTCAGCATTAGGAGAGAACTCATATTCAAGTCATCTCTGAGGACATCTGAAACTAACAATCTATGAGTTCAAAGTGTCCATTCTACTTTTAATTAGCCTTAGCACATTTATTTTACTTCATTTTGTTTTTATTTCAAAGAAGATAATGGGAATAAAATCACAACTGTATGTCATCCTTTCATTTCGGAAGAAAAGTGGTTTTAATTAGGTTTGGTAATAAAAAAGAAAGTCAAAAGTTTAAAGGGAGTGAATGTCATCATTTTCCTGTGAAAATTATCCATGCAAATCATTGTTGCTTACCAATCAAATAGACATAATTATAATAAGTATTTTGTTATGTGGACTGTCATAAGCAGATAAAAAATTCTCTGTTTTATGGTGTTTAATCAGTAGTCCAAATGGCTTTTAAAAATTGAATTCTGTTAGAATACCACCTCATATGTTAATTTATTACATTGTATTATGATAGTGATTTATCATGTTATAATAACAGAAAAATGTAAGGAAAAATGTGAGGAACCATTTCATTCAGCTGTAAAATACAGAACAAATGGTATGAATATAATAATGCTCTGATTCATTGTTATCAGGAATGTGTAGGGATGCACTACTTTCTACATTTCTGGTGTGTGTTTAAATTTCTAGAGTTGATTAAAGGGCAATTGGAGAAAGCATATCACTTTAAGATGTGAATACCTTTTTACTTCAGAGTTCCAAGTATAGGATTTTATCAGAGGAAACTGATCATAGATGAACATAAGCAATACATGTAGTAGTTGCTATTGCAGGACTGTTTATAGTGTTGAGTATAAATGATATATACTAAAAACTAATACTATAAATTGATGATCTCTAAACATACATTAACTAATGTAAAACTCACAACAACCATATACTTTAGCTACAAATGGCATATGCATTTAACAAGTACTGAAATAGAGGCACAAAGAGGTAACATAACTTGCCCAGCATGATAAAGTCTAAAAGTGGAAAAGTGAAGATTTATATCAAGAAAAATGGCTGGGTGTGGTGGTTCACGCCTGTAATCCCAGCACTTTGGGAGACCAATGTGGTTGGAACAGGAGGTCAGGAGATGGAGACATCCTGGCTAACACAGTGAAACCCCGTCTCTACTAAAACTACAAAAAATTAGCCAGGCATGGTGGCGGGCGCCTGTAGTCCTAGCTACTCGGGAGGCTGAGGCAGGAGAATGGCGTGAACCCGGGAGGCAGAGCTTGCAGTGAGCCGAGATTGCGCCACCGCACTCCAGCGACAGAGCGACACTCCGTCTCAAAAAAAAAAAAAAAAAAAAAAGAAGAAGAAAAAGAAAAATGATTTAAATTGATTCCAATACCTAGCTCTTACGGTTCTTATAATACTGTCTCAGTGACAAAAGCATATTAATTTAATAATCGGATACTTTGCACCCATAAATAGTGATTTTGCGTGTAACATTTAATACTGAGAAAAATAGCATGTTAGAAAGGTTTTACATACTAAATAGATTTAAGCATCTTAATGTTTTAAGTCAGTTAATCCTCTAAATACCCCTATAAATTAGAAATATTTACATCTCATATTTATAAGTAATAAAACTGAGACACAGAGAGATGAATTAACTTATAAAAATATACTCAGCTAGTTAAGTGAAGGTAGGTTTCAGTCTAAGCACATCTGGTAATGCAGAACTATTGATGACAGACTATGTTTTCTTTTGTCTGAAATTATATTATGTCACATTAATTTGCCATGAAAATGTATATTGAGAATAGTTTTTAAATATTTAAATATCTGGATTAGCACATATTTGAAATTATTTGACCGATTTCATGTTTTCCAAATCTTTACTTTTGTTTTAGATACAGATCTTACTGATGATCGTTTGATGATAACATGTCTTTTTCCCCTCAAGATACTTTGAAAAATTGCTTTTCCTTTTTCATTTGCAGTGGTCTCAGTATGATTCCAATCATGTTTTTCTTTGTATTTCTCCCACTTAGAGTTTACTTAGCTTGTTGAATTTATGTGTTGCTACCTTTGATAAATTTTTATGTATTTTCTTTTCTGCTTTATTTCTTTCTCCTCTCTTTGTTGAACTCCGTTGACTCCTGTTTTAGACTCTTACTGTGTTCTGAATGTGTCATAGATACTTTCTTTTTCTATTTTTCCAGTTTCAATATTTTATAATCACCTGCTCTCAAGTAAAGTAGGAATATTTTGAAGTCCTCATTCTACTGTTATGCAAAGGATTCTTACTTAAAAATATTATCTTATGCATTTGTATCATGTAGAAGTGATGGATTCCGTCCATGTCTCTTTTCTTCATCGTTTTATCTATTTTTCTAGCACTTTTACTAATACATTTGTATTTATATTATTATGATTAGTATTTTAAATTTTTTATTTACTAACCCTAATGTCTATGCTATCTGTAGGTTTGATTCCATTGTTTATTAATTTCTATTCATTACCAGTGTTATTATCCTATGTCTTCTCATATTTAATTTTTTAATAGTATTCTAGGCAAGATACAGAAGGGAAAAGAAGGAGTTCTAAGTGATATCTTTTAGAGGATCATTTTTCTTTTCCACTGGGAGAGAGGGAAGTGGTGGACCACCTCAATTCAGTCAGGGATCTAGTCGGGTCTGGAAATGTTCACAATTTTTGCAAGAATCACTTCTCCTTTGGTTGTTTCTGTTCTGTGTGCATATTCCTAACAGATTTTTATTTGAGGATCTGACTGTTTTCTGACTTTTCAAATGGAGAACCGTGGGAGTTTCTTATTTGGAATTTTCAGGTTTTGCAGTTTGTCTTCCTTCCCCATGCAATATCCAGTCACAGCAAATGTCTTGGATAGAAAACAGGATTTGCGTTTGAGAGAGGCTCCTCTCTTTAGATCAGACTATTTCTTCCAAATACTCCAAGACTATAAGAAGTGATATTTCCCTTCTAGAAACCCTTCACCTCCTACCTAGAAAAAAAAATAGCTAATGAACCATGGGATAAAATCAATCAGGCATTTTGGACTCCAGAACTTTCAAAATTATTGTGTCAGAGCTCTGCAAACATGCAAATCTTTGCTGGATTTTCTTTCCTCAGCAGGCTACCTATTTATAGGCAAAGTTCAATCAGCCCATGCCCAGAGTCAGCAAATACAGCCTCTGAAGAAATACCAGTGATAAACTGCTTACCTTGTAAAGGCTGTCCCTCTGTAATTTCGGTTTATTAAATCTGATTTTCTTACAAAGTATTCTAACTTATGTAAAAACTATATATTTTTATATATCTCCAGTTTTTTTCTTTCCTTTGACTGCTGCAAGAAAAGAATAGCCAGCTGCCACTTTTACCTCAGTCAGAAGTGAGTGTATTTTATTGGTGCTTATTTTTCTATAATTATATTCTTAATTTCTTAAAAAATTATATGCTCTTTTTAAAATCTGCTTATTTCAGTAATTTCCCCATTCCTCTAGATATTCTATACTGTATTTTTAAATTGAAACTTTGTAGGAATAGTTATTTTATACTATACCCAATGTCAAATCAAGCAGAACAGTTTTTCCCTGCATTTTCTGCTGATTTTCACAAATCATGCCTTGTTTCTTTTTGTGTTTATTTGCTTATTTTTCTTTAAGCTGTTTATGTTATTTTGAAAATATTTGTGTGATTACTCTGAGGAATAGTGTAAAGTGATATTCCTCTAAAAACTATTTCTTACTTGGCTATTATCGCTTTAAATATTTTCATTTTATTTATTATTTATTTGTTTATTTATTCATTTTCTAATTTCAATAGCTTTATAGGTACAAATGGTTGGTGGTTACACGGGTGAAATGTATAGTGATGAAGCCTAGGCTTTAAGAGAACAAGCCACTGGAGTAGTGTGTACTGTGCCAGATCACTTTCAATATTTTCATCTGCTGATGTTTCTGAACATCCAGGTAAGGCAAATTATGTATGTAAAGACCTATGAATGTCAGCTTGGCTTTAAAGTTTCTCTAGGAATAACCTGCTTCACTTTGCAAAGTACCAAAGTGTCTTTTTTTTTTTTTTTTTTTTTTTTGACAGTTCTTTAAGACAAGGCTGTATCCCTTAGGAATTCTAATATTATGAGCAAGAGTCTTACTAAACTTGCCATGTGTACTGGCATAAAGTGTTGTCTCCACTTTCACAAAATCTGAATCTATGAAAACCAGTGTTTACATTTTTCTTATTTAACAAATTTCTCAGGGGAAAAGCAGTGCTGATAACCGCTTTACTTTACTGGATTTGGTACGATATATCCTTACAACCCTATTAGTTCATGGATGAATTAAAATCAATCGATAGATAGATGATAGATATACAGATATAAATAATCAAATATTTTAGGAGTTTCATAAATCTAGATTCATTTTCAGCAATAATATCAGAAATTATGCCTCTTTCCATTCACTTGTCTATCTACTTCATTGTTCTTTATTGACCTTACACTTACCCAGTTCATCAATGATCACAAATCCAATGGGCACTTTGTGATATGATTTTACTGGATCAGCAGCCCATTTGAATATATTCCACCATTCTCTCTCACTTGAATAATTTGTCTTTCTTTTCACGCATCTTCAGGGTTCGTTTTCTCTCTTCACTTAAACTTTGTTTTTCTTTTCTTTTTTCTTTTTCTTCCTCTGAATTTTTTCTCTTGGTCTCCTTGTTAACCCTTCCACCTATTAAAGTCTGGGAAACTTCAGGAATGGATTCGGTAAATTAAATCTGTTTAAATTAGTAAACAGATTAGTCCTTTTAATAAATAAACATGTTGTACCTCAAACATATAATGTTTAAAATGAATATTATTATTATAAAAGTGTTTTAATTTTACATTTATTTGCATTCCTCTGATTATTAGTTTTAATATTTCTCATATATTATTAAAATGTATTTGCATGTCATTAATATTACTTATTTGTCAATTTTATATGTTGCAAATGTCTTCTCTCAATTGGTAATTGACCTTTTCTTGGTTTTATAGATAACTTTTGGTTAACAAGAGAATGCCTAAATTTAACATGTGTTTTAGTTTATTTTTTAAATAAATTCTCTGTGCTATGTTTTTGCATTGTCTTTCTACTTCAAAGACAGGTGTATATTCATGTATACTTTCTCTGAAATGTTAATATCTTGATTTTGATATTTAAATTACTGAACTATTTTAATTTTTGTGTATAGTTGAGGCTGAAATGCTTTTGTTTTTCTTGTTACATATTTTAATATCCCTTTAATGAATATTTCCTTTCTTTCCCATTGCTCTATCATGGTACATGGTCATTTGTTACCATTCCGTAGGTCTGCTATGGAACAGACAAAGTCTGCTTCTGAGTACTTGCTCTTTTATAGGTGGTTGATTTGTCTAATTCTGTGTCATTACCACATGCTCTTAATTACTACAGTTTCCAAATTAAAAGTGACATCTGCTAGGGAATGTCCACCTTTATGCTTTTGCATTCCTATGTGTCTTTGTATTTCACTTTTCATTAATATTTTGTTTCAGTTCTTTAAGTCTACTTTTATGAATGACACTGACCTGCAATTATTATCTTTTCTTGTCTTGTTTTCATCTGAAGACTCACACAGTGCATTAGGAAATTAAAATATTGTGTATTATCCAGAATACAAAAGGTTTGTAATATTAGAAATAACTATTCATGAAATGTTTGGCATAAATTGGCTATGTAGGCATAGGGGTATGGTCCAGTGTTTCATTTTTAGATTGATTTTCAGCACTTGCTCTATAAAGTAAATGGTTGTCAAAAATTTCTGCTTAAGTTAGTTTTGGTTATTTTATTTTTTCAAACCATTTCTTCTTTTGCTGGCTTGAAATTTATTAATGCTACTTATGTTCTTTTAAAGTCATCTTTGTATTTTATTACGCTTATTTAATATAAAATCTAAGATATATAAAAATTACCAACTACTTTGCTAAAAATTCAAGTATTCTAGAATGATCTAATGCTATAGCACAGTTATTCTCAAACTTTCGTGAGTACTGTAAGCACCTGGGAAGCTTGTTAAAACGATTAGCTGGGCTCTACTTCTGGAAAGTCTGATTCACTAAACGAGGTCTGAGAACATGAAACTAAGAACTTCACAGGTGATATTGATGCTGCTGGTCCATAGACAACATTTTGAGAACCTCATTGTAGCAGATGCTATTGTTACATTGTTCTTTTCCCACTGGTCCACCCTGAGTTCTTCTGATAGAACAGTGGTCATCTCCTATTTTAATTGTTGACTTTCCATCTAAAGCACCCTTTTTTCTTGCTAAAATATTTATCTAGAGCCAGAAAGTCTCCTTTGTCAATGCACAAGGCAGTCTGAAATTCTGAGATGTTTGGTGACTACCTTCAAGCAATAAAGTCTGCATAAAATTATTCTAAGGCTCATTAACAAGCACAAGCTCCAGTTGTCTTTGGCACTGATTCATTTGCCAAGTCACTCTTTATGGTCCTTAGTCTTTCTGGTCTCTCCTCTCCGTTTTCACACAGTGTTTCCTAGGACCATCTTCAAGTCAACTACCCAATTCCCATACTCCATACTGCCTTATTGTCCACTTTTGAGAGAACAATTACTTAGGCAATTATTTGACAGTGGTCTTAGAAAGCATAACCTCGTGTCAGAAATCTCAAATTGGATCACTTGATGCAATTAAAAACTAGAACCTGTTTAGTATAAATAAGATGTAATAATCATGGGGCACTATAAAATAAAAGTCTGTAAAACCCTTACCCATGGTGGATTCAGATTAGGTGCAAGTAGAAGAGTAAGAAATGGCTTATTTGAAAGCTCTGGCTTTCAAAGATAGGGTACAATGGCAATTTTTAAATTGTTGAGTTGGATTGTTTTCATCAACTCCCAGAAGACTTGAGGAGGTAGAATGTCCAAGACAACATATAAGAAAGCCTTAACACTTGACTTGGCAGGGTGAAGCTACGCTGAAAATCAAGCACTTAATAGTTTCCGAGAATTAAGTGAAAAAAGGTAGAGTTTGAAGATACGGAAATCCCTCCTCTGACTCAAGAGTCAACATTTTGACTAAATCACCTGGAATTGGTCTTGATATACTACTAGGATAGATATTTGAAAATTAGACACAACATAACTCCAGTCAAATAGGGTAAGAGCATTAATATTTCTTGAAAGAGTTTTAGCAAGCATTCTGAGGGTTTAGTAGAGGTGGTGATTTTAAAGTAGGAATATTGACAGAAATTAAAAAGAAAAGAATCACAAAAATATGTTCCCTGAAAGATGCAGTCAGCACAATAAGGAATAGAACGTGAATGATGCAACGGGATTATGTATAACAATAAACTAAAAGTAAGTAAAAGGACATTGATAATTCTTGAGGGAACATAGACATATAGCAAACAAGAATGTATGGTCAAGGAAGATGAAAATCATGCAAGATGATGGCAGATGTCAACAGCTATAATATTAAAAGAAACAAAATTCTTTACTCAGTTTTTGTATCTGAACCAGTTTCTAGAGTCAGATAATGTCAAATGAAGGGGAATTCGGATTATCTTGAGGATGAAACCTGTAATACCATATAAAAACTATACAATAAACATTCATCTAACCAGTTGTGAAATGGAAGCAGTTTATATCCGTTTTCAAGAGCTTATTGTTCGCATGTTTGCTCAACTCTATGTTTAATATTATCATGTTTATATGTTAAAATCAGCCATGGTGGGTGTATTTACACCACGGAATTTAAAAAAAAAAAAAAAAGCTACAAATTAGGGTATTTTTTCTTTCTGCCTAAACCCCTGAAGGGAGTAAAAAGTTTGAGGATTATAAGTACACTTCAGCTCTTACCATTTTCCCAGTATGATTGTACACTGAAGGAAGGGAAACACCCAGCTTCTTAAACTGCTGTGGGAAATAGGCTTTGAATCAATAACTCCTACATACCAATTCAGCTCCATGAAGATTCATTCTGTGTTCATTTCTTCAGTTTCTAGGTGCATAATTGAATATAGCATTATACTTAAATAAGGCAGCTGAGCTATACAAACAGGCTGTGGAAAGATTAAGTATAGTCATGCATCGTTTAACAATGGGAATATGTTCTGAGAAGAAATGCATCGTTAGGCAATTTTGTCACTGTGCATCATGGAGTGCACCTACACAAACCTAAATGGTATAGCCTATTGATGTGTGCACAATGGTATAGCCATGATGTGTGCACAGTGACAAAATTGCCTCACGATGCATTTCTTCTCAGGCTCTGTGACATAGCTTACTGCTTGTAGGCTACAAACCTGTATTGTATGCCATTATTCTGAATACTCTTGACAATTCCAACACAATGGTAAGTATGTGTGTATCTAAACATATCTAAACATAGAAGAGGTCAAGTAAAAATATGGACAAAAAATGGTATACCTATGTATGGCACTTATCACGAATGGAGCTTAGAGGATTAGAAGTTGCCCTGGATGAGTCAGTGAATGAATAGTGAGTGCATATGAGGGCCTAGGAGATTACTGCACACAGCCACAGGCTTTATAAACACTGTACAGTTAAGTTATAGTACATTTATTTTCAAAAGTCTTTCTTTGGTTATAACTTAAATTTAACTTATTGTAACTTTCCTTCTTATAAACAAATTTTTTAACATTTTGACTTTTTTTGTGATAACACAGCTTAAAGACAAACCTTGTACAACTGTCCAAATATTTTCCTTTATATCCTTCTGCAAACTTTTATCTATTTTTATGTTTTTTTTCACTTTCTATAATTCTTTGTTGAAAAATAAGACACAAACACACATTTTAGCCTACATCTATGCAGGGTAAGGGTCATCAATATCACTGTCTTCCACCTGTACATATTTTCCTACTGGAAGGTCCTCAGGGGCAATAGCACACATGGAGCTGTCATTGCCTATGATAACAATGCCTTTTCTAAAATACCTCCTGAAGGATCTGCCTGAGGCTGTTTCACATTTTCTTAAGTGGAAGGAGTACACTCTAAAATAAACATAAAAGTGTAGCATAGGAAATACATAAAGCAGTAACACAGTCATTTATAATCATTATTAAGTGTCATGTGCTGTACATAATTACATGTCCTATGCTTTTATACAACTGGCAGCATAGCAGGTTTGGTTACACCAGCATCACCACAAACACAAGAGTAATGTGCTGCACTATGCCTTTAAAATGGCTGTGATGTCACTAGGTGATATGAATTTTTCATCTCCATTATACCTCTATGCGACTGTCCTGGCATATGCAATCTGTTGTTGATAAAATGTTGTCACGGGCACCTGACTATACAAATAACACCTAAGTAAGTGTTCGGGGATGGGTAAGTTGCCTATACATGATTAAACGAGATTACATGATCCATCATCATTCTTCATGTTTATCCGATAATAAAAGCTTGTCAAATACTAAGAAGTAGCCTCATAGTCTCAGACTCACTTTCCCTCTCCACCCAACAGCATTGCTCCGCAGCGTTAAACATCCCCCGGAAATCATGCCAAACACCTCAGGCCCCTGGAAGAAACACTAATCAATCTCTTCTCCCTCATACCTCTGCATTCCCTTGAGCCTACCCACCACCCAGTCACCATAGCAAAGGTAAATATGGGACAGAAATGTAGCTTCAAAATCTCATTATTTTGATGCAAATATTAATAAACGTATTTCTCCCAGGAGTACATTTTAAATGTGCAATGATTGATATAACATTATTTTCTGTTCCCAACATCCTGTAACATCATTTCCACAATTATTATTCAGGTGTAATTGCCATAGAAAAAAAATAAGTCTGTTTTAAATATACTTTAATGAGTTTGACAAATGTATGTGCTCATGTTACCACCATACCAAGATAAATACATTTCTCTCATGTTAGAATATTCTCTTAGTGACATTTGTTAGTTTATTCATTTCCTATACAACCACCTTTAACTCTCCAAAATAACCTCTTTCTGATTTATATGATCATGGTGTAGTTTAGCTCCTTTTAAAAGTTCATGCAGGTGTGAAACCACAATAGACTCTTTCCTGCTTGTCATCTTTTGTACAACATAGTGGTTCTGAGATGTATTCGTGGCATTTTCCGTATACCTACTGTAGTTGTATTCCTGAGAAATATTTCATAGAATAAATAGACCACACTGTGATTATCATTTTCCTGTTGGTGAATATTTACCTCCAGATTTGGGCTATTATGAATATCTATTATGAACATTCTTGTATGATGACCTCGTGGTCAAATGTTTTCCTATGCCAGTAAAATATCTGTGAAGTGGAATTGCTGGATCTTTGATAGATATGTATTTTCTTGCATTTAAAGTATAAATATTACATTTATTCTTTAAAAAACTAGTTCAGACATAAAGTACAAAGAAAAATATTTTTAGCATGAATATTATTTTAAAAGTGTTCAGTGTTTTGTTTAACAAGTATAAAAAAATCTAATTTTCGGCCGGGCGCAGTGGCTCAAGCCTGTAATCCCAGCACTTTGGGAGGCCGAGACGGGCGGATCACGAGGTCAGGAGATCGAGACCATCCTGGCTAACACGGTGAAACCCCGTCTCTACTAAAAAATACAAAAAACTAGCCGGGCGCGGTGGCGGGCGCCTGTAGTCCCAGCTACTCGGGAGGCTGAGGCAGGAGAATGGCGTGAACCCGGGAGGCGGAGCTTGCAGTGAGCTGAGATCCGGCCACTGCACTCCAGCCTGGGTGACAGAGCAAGACTCCGTCTAAAAAAAAAAAAAAAAAAAAAAAAAAAAAAAAAAATCTAATTTTCTTCATCAGAATTGAGAATGAGTAAGGGATTCCAAAAATAACTCTAAACAAAAAAATTCTTAAGTCTGTTTTATTCTCTAGAGCACAGTTTCACTCATTTGCTAGTTTATTAATTATTATTGATAAGGATCTATTGTCTGTATAAAATTGGTTGCTGGCAATTTGTTTTTAAAGCTTTTTGTAGATTTAGGGGGCAGAAGTGCATGTTTCTTACATGAATACATTGTGTAGAAGTGAAGTCCAGGCTTTTAGTGCCACCATCACCCAAATAGTGTACATCGTACCCAATTAATTTTTCATCTCTCACCCCTCTCGGAACAATCCCAGTATCCAACGTCTATTATTCAGCTCTCTAGGTCTATGTGTACACACTGTTTAGCTCTCACTTATAAGACAGAATATATGGTACTTGATTTTCTGTTTCTAAGCTGTTTCACTTAAGACAATGGTCTTCAGTTCCATCCATGTTGCTGCAAAAGACATGATTTCATTCTTTTTTGTCTGAGTAGTTCCATGGGATACATACACCACATACTTTATTCTTTATTGAGTCATATGTGAATATTTACATTGATTCCATAATTTTGCTATTGTGAAAATGCTGCAGTAAACATGCAAGTGCAAGTGTCTTTTTTTTTCTTCTTCTTCTTTTTTTTTTTTTTTTTTTTAGACAGAGTCTCTCTCTGTCGCCCAGGCTGGAGTGCAGGGGCGCTATCGCGGCTCACTGCAAGCTCTGCCTCCCGGGTTCACGCCATTCTCCTGCCTCAGCCTCCCGAGTAGCTGGGACTACAGGCAGCTGCCACTACACCCGGCTAATTTTTTGTATTTTTAATAGAGACACGGTTTCACCATATTAGCCAGAATGGTCTTGATCTCCTGACCTCGTGATCCTCCAGCTTCGGCCTCCCAAAGGTGTCTTTTTAATATTTATTTATTTCCCTTTTCATAGATACCCAGTAGGGGACTGCTGGTCAAAGAGTTCAATTTTTAGTTCTTTGAGAAATCTCCGTAGTATTTATTTTATTTTATTTATTATTTTATTTTTGAGATGGAGTTTCGGTCTGTCGCCAGGCTGGACGGTGGCATGATCTCAGCTCACTGCAATCTCCACCCCACCCCTCATGCCCCCACCCCTCCGTGTTCAAGAGGTTCTCCTGCCTCAGCCTCCGGAGTAGTTGGGATTACAGGCACCCGCCACCATGCCCGGCTAATTTTTGTATTTTTGATAGAGACGGAGTTTTGCCATGTTGGCCAGGCTGGTCTCGAATTTCTGACCTCAGGTAATCCACCTGCCTCGGCCTCCCAAAGTGCTGGGATTACAGGCGTGAGCCACCACGCCCAGTCCCATAATATTTTCTACAGAGATGTACTAATTTACACTCCCACTAATGTGTATAAGCATTCCCTTTTCTCTACATCCTTACCAACGTCTGTTGTTTTTTGACATTTTTATGATAGTCATTCTGATTGGTGTAAGATAATTTCCCATTACGGTGTTAACTTGACTTTCTCTGGTGCTTAGCGATGCTGAACATTTTTTCATATGTTTCTTGGCCCTTATATGTCTCCTTTTGAAAAATCTCTGTTCATGTCTTGTGCCTAATTTTTAATGAGGTTATTTGCTTCTATTTTTCTTTGTTGTTGTTTTTTTCCTTTAACTTGTATTTTGACTTCCGGCATACATGTGCAGTTTGTTACCTAAGTAAACATGTGCCATGGTGGTTTGCTGCACAGATCAACTCATTACCTAGGTATTAAGCCCAGTGTCCATTAGCTGTTCTTCATGATTCTCTCTCTCTCCCCACCCCTTGATAGGCCCCAGTGTATGTTGTTCCCCATCACATGTCCATGTGTTCTCATTGTTCAGCTCCCACTTAGGAGTGAGTACATGTGGTAGTTGGTTTTCTGTTTCTACATTAGTTTACTGAAGAAAACAGCTTCCAGCTCCATCCATTTCCCTGCATAAAGTACATTTTTTCTCACTGCATAGTATTCCATGGTGTCTATTTCTTTATCTAGTCGATTAGATAGAAGGTAATTATGCTGTTTTTCGATGGAGAGTTCTGTGGATATCCATCAGGTTCACTTGATCCAGAACTGAGTTCAGGCACTGAATATCTGTTAATTTTCTGTCTCAATGATCTGTCTAATATTTTCTTTATTTAGTCTTTCATTGATGGGTGTTTGGGTTGATTCCATGTCTTTGCTATTGTGAATAGTGCTGCAAAGATCATATACGTGCATGTATCTTTATAATAAAACAACGTATATTCCTTTGGATATATACACAGTAATGGGATTGATGGTTCTAATGATATTTTTGCCTTAAATCTTTGAGGAATTGCCATACTGCCTTCCACAGTGGTTGAACTTACATACATTCTCACAAACAGTGTTAAAAGTGTTCCTTTTTCTCCACAGCATCACCAGCATCTGTTGTTGCTTGGGTTTTCAATAATCATCATTCTAACTGGCATGCGATGGTATCTCATTGTGGTTTTGATTTGCTTTTCTGTAATGATCAGTGGTGTTGAGCTTTTTTTCATATTTCTTGTCCACTTGGGTCATGATAGTTTCTTTTGCTGTGCAGAAGCTCTTTAGTTTAATTAGATCCCATTTGTCGAGTTTTGCATTTGCTGCTATTGCTTTTGGTGTTTTTGTCATAAAATCTTTGCCTGTGTCTACGTCCTGAATGGTATTACCTAGATTTTCTTCTATTTTTTTTTGTTTGTTTATTTTATTTTGGGGATTTTACATCTAAACCTTTAATCCTTCTTGAGTTAATTTTTGTGTAAGGTGTAAGGAAGGGGTCCAATTTCAGTTTTCTGCAGATGGCTAGCCAGTTCTCCCAGTACCATTTATCAAATACAGAATCATTTCCCCATTGCTTGTTTTTGTCAAGTTTTTAGAAGATCATATGGTTATAGATGTGCAGTCTTACTTCTGAGTTCTCTATTCTATTCTATTGCTCTAGATGTCTGTTTTTGTACCAATACCATGCTGTTTTGGTTACTGTAGCCTTGCAGTATAGTTAGAAGTCCGGTTGCCTGATGCCTCCAGTTTTATTCTTTTTGCTTAGGATTGTCTTGGCTATTTGGGCTTTTTCTGGTTCCATAGGAACTTTAAAATAGTTTCTTCTAATTCTGCAAAGAATGTCAATAGTAGTTGAAGGGGAAAAGTGTTGAATCTACAAATTACTGTTTTTACAGTATAGATTCTTCCTCTCAATGGGCATGGATTTTTTTTTTTTCCCATTTGTTTGTGTCCTCTCTGATTTATTTGAGTAGCGGTTTGTAGTTTCTCTTGAAGAGCTCCTTCCCTTCCCTTGTTAGCCTAGGTGTTTTATTCTCTTTGTGGCAATTGTAAATGAGAGTTTATTCATAATTCGGCTCTCTGCTTGCCTGCTGTTGGTGTACAGGAATGCTAGCGATTTTTGCACATTGCTTATGTATGCTGAGATTTTGCTGAAGTTGCTGGTCAGCTTAAGAAGCTTTGTGCTGAGTTGCTGAGGTTTTTCTAGATATAGTATCATGTCGTCTGCAGAGGCAATTTGACTCCCTCTCTTCCTAGGCAAATACCATTTACTTCTTTCTCTTGCCCGATTTCCCTGACCAGAACTTCCAATACTATTCTGAATAGGAGTGGTGAGAGAGGGCATCCTTGGTCTTGTGCTGTGTTTCAAAGGGAACACTTCCCGATTTTGCACATTCAGTATGACATTGGCTGTGGGTTTGTTATATATGACTCTAATTCTTTTGAGATATGTTCCTTCAATACCTAGTTTATTGAAAGTTTTTAAAATAAAGCAATGTTGAATTTTACCAAAGGTCTTTTTTTGCATCTATTGAGATAATCATGTGGTTTTTGTCTTTATTTCTCTTTATGTGAGTAATTACATTTATTGATTTGTATATGCTGAACCAACCTTGCATCCTGGGGATGAAACCAACTTGATTGTGGTGGATAAGCTTTTTGAGGTGCTGCTGGATTTGCTTTGCCAGTATTTTTTTGAGAATTTTTGCATGAATGTTCATGAGGGATATTGAGCTGAAGTTCTCTGTTTTTGTTATATCTCTGCCAGATTTTGGTACCAGGAAGATGCTGACCTCATAAGATGTCTTAGGGAGGAGTCCCTTCTCTTCAGTTGTTTGGAATAGTTTAGATAAAATGGTACCAGCAGTTCTTTGTACTTCTGGTAGAATTCTGCAATAAATCCATCTGGTCCTGGGATTTTTTTGGTGGGCAGGCCATTTACTACTGCCTCAATTTCAGAACTTGTTATTTGTTTTTTCAGGGAATCAATTTTTTCCTGCTTTAGTCTTGGGAGAGTGTATGTGTCCAGAAATTTATCCATTTCTTTTATGTGCATAGTTTATGTGCATATTTTCTAGTTTATGTGCATAGAGGTATTTACAGTATTATCTGATGGTTGTTTTTATTCCTGTGGAGTCAGTTGTGATATTTCCCTTATCATTTCTGATTGTGTCAGTTTCGTTCCCTTCTCTTTTTTTCTCTATTAGTCTAGCTAGCGGTCTATTTGGAAAAAAACAAAAAACAAAAACAACAACAACAAAAAAAAAACAGCTCTTGCATTCACTGATGGTTTGAAGGGTTTTTCATGTCTCTATCTCCTTCAGCTGTGCTCTGATCTTGGCTATTTCTTGTCTTCTGCTAGCTTTGGGGTGTGTTTGCTCTTGGTTCTCTAGTTCTTTTAGGTGTGATATTAGATTGTCAATTTGAGATCTTTCTAGCTTTTTGATGTGGGCATTTGGTGCAATAAATTTTCCTCTTAACGCTGCCTTAGATGTGTCTCAGAGATACTGGTATGTTGTCTCTTTGTTCTTATTCGTTTCAAAGAACTTCTTGATTTATGCCTTAATTTCATTATTTAACCATGAGTCATTCAGGGGCAAGTTGTTCAATTTCCATGTAGTTGTGTGGTTTTGAGTTAGTTTTTTAATCTTGAGCTCTAATTCGATCGTGCTGAGGTCTGAGAGACTGTTTGTTATGATTTCAGCTCTTTTGCATTTGCTCAGAAGTGTTTCCCTTCTGATTATGTGATCAATTTTAAAGTAAGTGTCATCCAGGCGCAGTGGCTCACGCCTGTAATCCCAGCACTTTGGGAGGCTGAGGCAGGTAGATCACGAAGTCAGGAGATCAAGACCACCCTAGCTAACATGGTGAAACCCCATCTCTACTAAAAATACAAAAAATTAGCCAGGCTTGGTGGCGGATGCCTATAGTCCCAGCTACTCGGGAGGCTGAGGCAGGAGAACAGCATGAACCTGGGAGGCGGAGCTTGCAGTGAACTGAGATCATGCCACTGCACTCCAGCCTGGGAGACAGAGCGAGACTCTGTCTCAAATAATAAAAATAAATAAATAAAATAAAAATAAATAAATAAATAAATAAATGAATAAATAAATAAAAATAAAATAAGTGCCATGTGGTGATGAGAAGAATGCGGTTCTGCTGTTTTTCGATGGAGAATTCTGTGGATACCCATCAGGTCCACTTGATGCAGAGCTGAGCTCAGGTCCTGAACATCTGTTAATTTTCTGTCTCAATGATCTGTCTGATATCATCAATGGGGTGTGAAAATATCCCACTATTATTTTAGTCTCTTTGAAGGTCTGTAAGAACTTGCTTTATGAGGCTGAGTGTTCTTGTATTGGGTGTATATATATTTAGGATAGTTAGCTCTTCTTGTTAAATTGAACCCTTTACCGTTATGTAATGCCTTTTGTATTGTGTGATCTTTGTTGGTTTAAAGTCTGTTTTGTTGGAAACTAGGATTGCAACCCCTGCTTTTTTCTGTTTTCCATTGGCTTGGTAAATATTCCTCCATCCCTTTATTTTGAGCCTATGTGTGTCTTTGCATGTGAGATGGGTCTCTTGTAGATAGCATACCCATGGGGCTTGACTCTTTATCCACTTGCCCTTATGTGTCTTTTTTGGAGGCATTTAGCCCATTTACATTTAATGTTAATACTGTTATGTGTGAATTTGATCCCCTCATCATGATGCTACCTAGTTATTTTGCAGAGTTGTTTATGAGGTTGCTTCATAGTGTCACTAGTCTGTGTACTTCATTGGGCTGTTGTAGTAGCTGGTAACAATTTTCCCTTTCCATATTTAGTGCTTCCTTCAGGAGCTCTTGCAAGGAAGGCATGGTGGTGATGTATTCCCTCAATATTTGCTTGTCTTAAAAAAATCTTATTTCTCCCTCTCTTTTGAAGCTTAGTTTGGCCAGATGTGAAATTTAGGTTGGAAATTCTTTTCTTTAAGATTGTTGAATATTGGCCCCCAATCTCTTCTGACTTGAAGGGTTTCCACTGAGAGGTTGACTGTTAGTCTCATAGGTTTACCTTTGTAGGTGATCTGGCCTTTCTCTCTGGTTGTCCTTAACATTTTTTAATTTCATTTTCAACCTTAGAGAATCTGAAGATTATGTGTGTTGGGGTTGATCTTCTCATGGAGTATCTTACTGGGATTCTACGGATTTTCTGAATTTAAATGTTGGCCTGTCTTGCTAGATTGGGGTAGTTCTCCTGGATGATATCCTAAACTATGTTTTTCAACATGGTGTAATTCTCCATCTCTTTCAGGTTCTGTCTTTTAATGTAATCCCATATTTCATGGAGGTTTTGTTTGTTCCTTTTTATTTTTTTCCTCTATTCTTGTCTACCTGTCTTATTTCAGGAAGATAGTCTTCAAGCTTTGATATTCTTTCATTTTTGTAGTCTATTCAGGTATTGATACATGTGATTGCATTGTGGATTTCTCATGTTGCATTTTTCAGTTCCATCAGGGCAATTATGTTCCTCTCTAACCTGGTTATTGTGGTTGTCAGCTTGTATTGTTTTATCATAATTATTAGCTTCTTTGCAATGTGTTAGAACATGTGAAATTTGTTATTACCCACTTTCCAAAGCCTTGTTCTGTCAATTCAGCCATCTCAGCCTCAACTCAGTTCTGTGCCTTTGCTGGAGAAATGTTGCAGTCATTTGGAAGAGAAGCAACACTCTGGCTTTTTAAATTTTCAGCATTTTTTATTGATTCTTTCTCATCCTTGTAGGCTTATCTGCCTTCAATCTTTGAGGTTGCTGACTTTTGAATGGGGATTTTGTGGGGTCTTTGTTGTTGCCGTTTTCTGATTGTTTTTCATTTGACAGTAAGGCCCCTCTTCCATAGGGCTGCTGCAGTTTGCTGGGGATTCACTCCAGACCCTAGTCACCTTGGTCCCTCCTGTACCTTGTGGTGTTACCAGTGAAGGCTATGAAACAGCAAAGACGGCAGCCTGCCCCTTCCTCTGGGAGCTCTGTCTCAGGTGGACTCCCACTCCTGTATGAGGTGTCTGGAGAGCCCTATTGGGAGGTCTCACCCAGTCAGGAGAAATGGGATCAGAGACCCACTTAAATAAGCAGTCTGGCTGCCCTTTGGCAGAGCAGGTGTGCTGTGCTGACTACTCTGCCTCTCCAGAACCAGCAGCCTGGAAAGGCTATGTCGCTGAACCGCAGAGACAGTGGCTATCCCACCCACCAGGGACTCCATTCCAGGGAGAGACCAGAGTTCTGTCCATAAAACCCCGGCTGGAGTTGCTGAAATTCACACAGGGAGGCCCTGCCCAATGGTGAGGCGTGTATTGGGGGCCCACTTAAAGAAGCAGACTGTGCACGATCAAGCACAACAGCTGTGCTGCATTGTGGGGAATTCCTCCCAGTCCCTGGTGCTGGAAGGCTAGACAGCCAACTGGAATGTCAGGTATGGTAGCCACCCTTCCCCCCAGGAACTCAATTCGTCTTAGGCCTTCTCCTGTCTCCTTCCACTGGCTGGCTGGAATTCCAAACCAGTGAGTTTTAACTTGTGAAGTACCAGGGGATTGAGGTCTGTGGAGCAACACCACTTGGCTCCCTGGATTCAGCCCATCTCCTACGGGAATGCACAGGATCTCTTGCCTTGCCAGAATTCCCAGGTCTGGAGTATGTAAAACTACTGGGTCTCCCTGCATGCCCAAACAAGTGAGTGAGCAGCTACTCTACCAAGACTCCACAGCTCTGTGCTTTGGACCCTGGCCCTGGTGGCATGTGCTCATGAGAGGATCTCCTGATCCACCGATTGCAAAGATTCATAAGCAAAGCATAGTTTCCCAGGCAGGTTCACACAATCACTGGCAACCTCTCTTCGCTAGGGATGGGGCTACCCTGGCTTCATGCCACTCCAGTGTGGGTCGCTGCCCCACCTTGCTTTTCCTCGCTCTCCATGGGTTGAGACATCTGCCTAGTCAGTCCCAGTATGAGAAACTGGATACCTCAGTTGAAGGTGCAGAATTCTCTGGCAGTTTTCATTGCTCTCCGTGAAAGCAACAGGCCACAGCTGCTTCTAATTGACCATCTTGGCCCCTCTACACTTCTATTTTTCTTATTGAGTTGTTTGAGGTCCCTGTAGATTCTGAATATTAGCTTTTTGTTTGTTACATAGTTTGTATGTATTTTTCCTATTCTTTAAGTTATTGTTTATTCTGTTGATTATTTTGTTGTACAGAAGTTTTTTTTTTTTTTTTTAATTTAATTAAGCCCCATTTGTCTATTTTTGGTTTGGTTGCATTTGCTTTTGAGGTCTTAGTTGTAAGTTATTTGCCTAGACCAATGTCCAGAAGAGATTTTCCTAGGTTTTCTCATGATATCTTAGTGCAAATAGCCAGAGCAAATAGTCTTGAGACTATTTTTATAGTCTCAAGTGTTGCATTTAATTGTTTAATATATTTTGAGTTAATTTTCATATATCCTGAAATTTCATATATGGGTCCAACTTTATTCTTCTGCATATGGATATACAATTTTCCCAGCAACACATATTTAATAGAATGTCCTTTCCTCAGTGTACTCTTTTTTTTTTTTGTTAACTTTGTTGAAGATGAGATGGTTGTAGGCATGTGACTTTATTTCTGGGTTCTCTATTCTATTAATCCACAGGTTTATTTTTATATCAGTACAATGCTATTTTCGATATTATAATCTTTTAGTATTATTTGAAGCCCAGTAATATGATGCCTCTTTTTAAAAATTTGTTTGTTATGATTGATTTTGAATTTTTTCTTTTTTCTTTTTTTTTTTTTTGGCTTAAGATTGCTCTGGCTATTGGCTCTATTTTGGTTCCATTTGAATTTTAGGATTATTGTTTCTTATTCTGTGAAAATGCCGTTGGTAATTTGATAGGAATTTCGTGGAACCTGTAGATTGCTTTAGGTAGTATGCTTATTTTAGCATTATTGATTCTTCCAATCCATAAAAATGAGAAATCTTTCTACTTGTTTGTGTCACGTGTGGTTTACTTCATCGATGTTTTGTAGTTCTCTTTATTGAGATCTTTTACCTCCTTGGTTAAATGTATTCCTAGATATTTTATTTATTTTGTAGCTGTTGTAAGTGGGATTGAATTTTTATTTTGGTTCTCAGCTTGATCATTATTTGTGTATAAAAGTGCTGCTAATATTTTTACTTTGATTTTTTATTCTGAAACTTTACTAAAGTCATTTATCAAATCTAGAATTCTTTGAGAGAAGTTTTTAGAGTTTTCTAAGTGTAAGAATACATCAGCAAACAGAGAAATTTGATTTCCTCTTTTACTATCTGGATGCCTTTTATTTTTTTCTCTTACATGACAGCTCTGGCTAGGACTTCCAGCAATATGTTAAATCAGAATGGTCAAAGTGGGCATTCTTGTCTTGTTCCAGTTCTTGGGGAAAATGATTTTAACTTTTTCCCATTTAGTATTATGTTGACTATGGGTTTGTGATATATGACTTTTATTATTTTGAAGTATGTTCCTTCTATGCTCCAGTTTGTTGAGAATTTTTGTTATGAAGAAATGCTGAATTTTAATGAATGTTTTTTTCTGCAGCTATTGAAATGATCAAAGGCATTTTTTAACAGTGGCTTTACTATTTTACAATAAGACCAGAAATGTGTTACCATTCCAATTGTTCTAATTTTTTTCAACATTTGGGATTAGCACACTTTTATTTTTTCATATTTACAGGCAAGTTTTTGTGATAATTTAATATATAATATTTTGTGATAATTTAAAGTTTCTTGAATAAATATAAAGTTATTATTTTTTGTATTTATCAGTAAATTGTATATTGTGTGTGTGAGAGAGAGAGAGAGAAAGAGAGACAGAGAGACAGAGAAAAGTATCTTTGTAAGTGCTTACTCATTTTTAATTGTTTCATTTTTAGGAGTTATTATGCATTCTGACACAAGTCGTTTATTGGATAAATATATCTGAAACATTCTAAATATTATTTTGGTCTGTATCTTGCCATTTCATTTTTAATAGTGTCTTAGATAAATGTTTGCTTTTATTTTGATAAAAATTTATCATTAGTTTCTTTTATAATTAATAGTTTTGCCCTATCTAGGAAATATATACCTACTTGAAAATTATAAATATATGAAATACTATGTGACAGATACATTATGTACTGGTCTTTGTTATTGAATAAACATCTTTCTACTTCCCTTTGAGGGTCTTATTCTTTGTGTAAATCAGTTCTATAAGAATTTGTGGTGTTGACCCTTTTTTATAACATAGTGAGAAATAAATGGTGTTATTCTATCTTTTAAAAATATATACATGAGAACAATCCTGCTTTTTATACTTCTACATTCTAATCAAAAGTGGCAGATCTATTTTTTCTAATTTTAATAATAACTATTTGCATACATCACTGTCTAATACAATAAAGGATGTTTATGATTCATTATTAGGCTACTTAAAATAGATGTGTTTTAAGAGACAGGAAAATATTCAGAACATTTTATTAAAAACCTAATATCAGTGATTAATCATAGCAAGCATTTACACTTAATAAACAAGATTTCAATTGCATATAAAATTATGCCATTTGTAAAAACTCAATTCCTTATACTGTTGGTGAAAGTGATTTTATTCTATCAATCAAGTATATGTAACTTTTGGTTAAAAGTTTATCAATAGGCAAGGCACGGTGGCTCATGCCTGTTATCCCAGCAGTTTGAGAGGCCTAGGCAGGTGGATAATTTGAGGTCAGGTGTTCAAGACCAACTTGACCAACATGGTAAAACACTGTTTCTACTAAAAATAGAAAAAAATAGCCAGGTGTGGTGGTGCATGCTTATAATCTCAGCTACTTAGGAGTCTGAAGCAGCAGAATAGCTTGAACTTGGGAGGTGGAGGTTGCAGTGAGCCAAGATTGCGCCACTGCACTCCAGCCTAGGTGACTGAGCAAGACTCTGTCTCAAAAAATAAAAATTAAAAAAAAAAGTTTATCAATAAAGTTGAGTAAAATTTTGTAATTAAAAAATAAAACAGTCTGTGCCTAAGAGTGCTCACATATAGTGTAATTACTTTTTAGTCAAAGGCTGGCTCTACAATGTAGTATTTTGATTTTAAAATAGTGACAGTTTTCATTTTGAGAGAGGAGTTTAACCTTCATTTCATGCTTAATGAAATGGACCTAATTAGCCTTTGTATTTTGTATTAGTAGTTAGGTCATCTGAGGCCAATTTTAATATTTGCATTCATTTATAGTACTAATGCTGCTCCAAGAAGTAAAGAATATAATAATTAGTTTCTGTCATTTGAAGACAACAGTTCTGCTATACATTGTTTATTTAAATCGAGTTGTCTTATTTTAAAATTTTTTATTAAATTATTGTCACCTACAAAATCTTGCTTTAATACATTTTTAGTGTTATTATGTAAGCTACATGATTAGTAACAAGATAATCCAAATACCTAATTTTGTCTTGTTATTATGGTTTCTAATTTTGTAAGTTGTTATTAAACATTAAATATTCATGGGTTTGTTTTATTTTTTAGTTGTCACCAACGATGTAGTATGATGCTGAGGGCTAGTCTCTCTCATGAACGTTGTTATTAGTCAAGAAATGCAATAAAATGCTTCTTGATGAATAAACTATATGAAGTAATAAGAATGCATATTGTCTATTCTTTTGGTCATTCTATAGGAAGTCTGTCAAATGTTTCAAGCAATGTTTTTCATTAAACATGAAGTCAAATTCATGAATGAATTTATACATGAGACAGTTAGTCTAGCTCTGGTAAAGATTAACCTGGATTAAATATGTTTTTAGGAGTTTTAAACACACTTATTCAGTTAGCATCTTTGAAATCTATTTTTGAGGTATATACTTTAAAATCATTTTACCATTAAAGAGCATATAGCCTAAAGATAAGCTTTGGGAAAATATGGGCTAGAAAACCAAATATTTTTGCATGAACCTCTATGTCCTAAAATATATATTAGCATAGATTTCAACTTTAGTATATATGAACGGCATTCTTTAAGTAATTGTGTTGAGAAATAATTTCAAAATGTGTGTATGAAGGCCTATATCTGAGAAAGCAGTAAATTGTAAAGTATATATTTACTCTATATTACTATTGATATGAATAATAATATTACTAACTCAAAATGTAAATCAGGTTAAATATCTACAGACCCAACATTGTGCTTCATTTGTTAAAATTGTATAATTAAATT
This sequence comes from Macaca nemestrina, assembly GCF_043159975.1. Taxonomy (NCBI): domain Eukaryota; kingdom Metazoa; phylum Chordata; class Mammalia; order Primates; family Cercopithecidae; genus Macaca; species Macaca nemestrina. Next base: position 26,718,409 of record NC_092140.1, read on the forward strand.
ATGTAGTATATTTCATGCTATTCTATGCCCTATTTTGAATAGTTTTAATGCCTGAGCTATATTGACTTCTACTAGCAAGGAAGTGATTGTTATTCTAAGGTAACACATCAGTCCTTCTTCAGTAGACTGATGTTAAATGTAGATGTGATATTAATATATTTTCATTGACCAAATCATTCCTGCTACATCATCTCGTGAAGCAAGCTATATGGATTTGTCGCAACTAGGTAATGCTCAAAATCTAAAGTGATTTTTGTTCCACCTAGCCCCATCCACTATATCCCTTCATAGACCTTTGATTCCATCAGAGCCAAGTCTCTACTGAGTACATGCCATTAAGGGTACCACATTAAAATGAAGCAGAGGAGCAGCCTTTGATTTGAATTTATCTGACTTAAGCAAACACTCCTTTTCAGTAACAAAAATAAAAATATTTTGGCTAGATTCAATTGACTAATTCTAAATCACCTCTAGTTTTTTCTACATTTTAAACCAAAACATCAGTTTTTGTAGTGTAAACCTATGGAGGATTTAGATGTTTCTTCAGTTCCATTGAGAAAACTTAAGAAATGCCCGTGAAAACATTTCTCAATATGAATGACAATCTTTTTGCGCTGTCTTCATATTAATTAATATTTAGATCCGCAAACAAAGTCAAGCAATATTATAACCCTCTACTACAAAGGCTAAAATAAATTATTCAAGAATCCCAAGACATAATAGATAATCTTAGTTAGATTTCCTATTCACATCTGTGGGAATTGTGAATGATTACTGAAAAGAAAAAAAAAATTCCAAAATGGTGAGGAAAAAATGGAGGAAGTAGTTTTAATTTTGTGATGAATCAGAAATACATTCAACTTTTAATTTTCTCTTATTGAAAGTTAATAGGAAAACATCAGTTGTCTTTATGATTTATTAATTGTGTTATATAAGTACTTGGATTTAATACTTTCAATATAAGAAAGCTGAGGGTTAGGGAGATTTAGGTACTTTCTCAAAACTTCATAAGTAAGAAAAAGGAAAGCATGGTTTAACACAGAACTTATCACATAACCAGAGTATCAGTCAGACCATATATATGGTCTGTGTATTTATATTTATATACATGTGTGTGTATATATATATATGAAGTTATTTCTTACCTATGGTATAGGTTCATTGCAGTTTGGATACCTCCAGTTATTCAATGTCATATTAAACATTGAAATATATCTGTAAGACTTCAGATTTTTAGCAAACCATGTCTCACCAAATGTCACAAAAATAATTACAAACAAAATATTTTGTAAGTTAGAAATTAAAATGAACCTTATTTTTCTTTTAAATGATTTATATAAGAAATCTATATAAAACATTATGCTTAAGGATAAAATATTAGCAATATTTCCAGTACGACTACCAGGAGACCTGACTGTATTCATAGCTTCATTTTACAGATAATAAAACTGAGAATTACAGCGACTAAGTTAATTTGTCCAAAGATGTACATGTAGAAAGCAACCCAGTAGAATTTGGTCAAAGGCAGTTTGATATGGAACAAGGCTCGTAACTACCATTTTTATACAGTAGTCTCCCTTAATAACATATGGTTATATAAATTTATCAACTTTTGCCTTCTCCATGATTCAAAATTACGAATGACATATGCAATATAGCCCACTCATGTTAATCAAAAGTATTTTAAATTGTGTTGGAAGATATCTAGAAATAGTATCAATACTGTCTGAGTGACATTATAAAATTGCTCATGTTCTTATGGGCATCTAATGAAAAAGGTAGATAATTCCCTGAATACAAGATGGAATATTAAAAAGATCTTTATTCTCCCTTTTATAAACTTGTAAATTCAGTGGAATCTCAATTAAAATTCCAGTGAAATGTATTTGGAAAGAATCATGAAAAATATTTAAGAAACAGGGAGAAATTATTTTTAAATATGCACAATAGATCAATAATTAATATTAATTACTTACAAATAGCCTGCAAGTGAGTAAATGAAAGTTAAAGAATCTTATTTAAAAAGTGATAAATATATATCTACTATTCAACAAAATTATTTAAATAACTTTTTTTTTTTGAGATGGAGTTTCACTCTGTTGCCAGGTTGGGATGCAGTGGCGCGATCTCGGCTCACTGCAACCTCTGCCTACCAGGTTCAAGCAGATTCTCCTGCCTCAGCCTCCAGAGTAGCTGGGACTACAGGTGCATGCCAGCATACCGAGCTAATTTGTGTATTTTTAGTTGAGACAGGGTTTCAACATGTTGGCCAGGATGGTCTCGATCTCTTGACCTCGTGATCCGCCTACCTCGGCCTCCCAAATTGCTGGGGTATTTAAGTAACTTTAAACATGTGAAGTACTGCTCAATGTCACCAGAAATCCAGAAAATGAATGTTGATGCAACACTGTGAATGGCAAAACATAAAGTGCTTATAATAACGAGTGCAGGGAAATTTGAGAAAATAGGAACCCTCATACAACATTGATGGAAGTATATATTTTTAAAGACCAATTTGGCAGTAACTATCCAATATAAAATGTGCATTGATTTTGCCTCAGCAGTTTTACTTCTAGAACTTATACTTTAAAATACTCCAGTAAAGGTGCATGAGCAGGAAACAATTCATTGTTTACAATAGTAAAAACTTCGTTATTTACAATAGTAAAAGCAAAACAGTGTGGGTTTTTTCATGACTCCCTAAAAAGTAATAAATTAAAAAGGGCTGAAATACGTTATGTTATATCCCAACAAAGGTTGTCTCAGTAAGCGAACATTGCTAATAAAAATATGTTATTTAATTAATTTGTGTGAAAACATATCTACAATATATGAAGTAACATAAATTACTAAAAAATTCACGTAATGTGATACTACTTATATGAAAAAATAAGTATATGTGCATTAATATAAAAAATGAGGATTTGATACACAAAGATATTGAGTCATTATTAGTAAGATTTAGATAAGAAGGGAAAGAGAGAGTTGGTGTTCAGTTTTTGCTTGTTTGTTTGTTTGAGACGGAGTCTCCCCCTGTCGCCCAGGCTGGAGTGCAGTGGCGCGATCTCGGCTCACTGCAACCTCCGCCTCGCAGGTTCATCCCATTCTCCTGCCTCAGCCTCCCGAATAGCTGAGACTACAGGTGCCCGCCACCACGCTGGGCTAATTTTTTGTATTTTTAGTTGAGACTGGGTTTCACCCTGTTAGTCAGGATGGTCTCGATTTATTGATCTCGTGATCCGTCCACCTCGGCCTCCCAAAATGCTGGGATTACAAATGTTCAGTTTTAAATGTTTTATTCTATGAATAATATGGGTTATATACTTAATAATGTATTTTTGAACTATTAAATTATTGCAATTTTTTAAATTTTATATTTAAGTAGAGCATAATTGCATGATTATGCAATTATGGCACGATTACAGGATAACAGCTCACTTCAGCTTCAAAATCCTGTGCTCAAGCAATTCCCTGCTCCGCCTGTCAAGTGGCTGGTGCTACAGACAAGGGCCACCATGCCTGGCTTGAATTATTAGATTTTGGATGTTTCCATCCTTCTTTTTCAAAATACTGAAACTTATTTAAGAACAATTACATTTATGAAGAATTGTTTGTAAGAGAAATAATAAAACATTTCCCATGGGACATTTTTATTTCAAGTGATATCCAGGGACCCTCTGCATTAGCACTGCCTTGAAGGATTATTGAAAATATAGACAACCTTTACTACCGCATATGGGTTAAAAAATGATTGATAGGAATTGAGCTTTGCATGTAAGAAAAAAGTTCTTAATTTCATGTGTGGCAAAATTTAAAAACAACTGATTTAGATATTTTAATGTCTACTTTTGAAGGAATGTTGGAGAAGTAACATATTCAGAAGGTATATTGTCTTCGTTTCTGTATTATTGCTGTTGGGAATATACAGTCAGCATTCATCAAAGTGTTACTACAAAAATAGTCTTATGAAATCTGAGAGTTAATTGCTTCAAGGAAGCTTTTGAAGATATTATCTCATGAACATATTATTATAAATTTGCATTAACATTTCATTTTATATTAGTATGTTGTCCTAAAGTTACTAAAAACTGCTTAAAGAATTACTTTTACATTTGTTCTGTTTTGCCTACTAAGAAATAGAGTATTAAATGAATCACTCAACACTATTAACAGTGTCATGTGCTGCTTTGATTATATTTATTCATATTTTATATTCAAATTTTGTTTTTATTTGGGGTATTATGTATAAATGTTGCTATTCATACATTAGTATTTTTGTTTAATGTATTTTAATAACCTCATATAACATACTCATGCATAGATGATATTTAATTAAAAAGTAGATATAAACATGTAAGTTACTTCAACATAGATATCAGTGAAAAGCAATCTCTGAATATGTATATATAAAAACAATATATTTAAAAATGCTCTTCAGTTGGAGCATATTTTAATGATTACTTATGGCATCAAATATATAAAGTTTCTATTTCCAAAGGCAAGAAAACTGCATTTAAATTCATACTTAAATGGTAGAATATCAAATAATGAATGAGTTGCAAATTTGCAAATATGATAAGATATTTTCATTTATATAGTTACCTTTTAAAAATTACATAACCTAATATTTTTCATAACTTTAATTCTGTAGGTGAAAAATGTACTAAATACATGTCTCCTGTTTGGTTTTATTCTGTTTTATTTTTATTTCATAAGTATACATTACAGAAGCTAGTAGACATACAGAAATTGCCCCAAATAAATCAATTTGAAGATTGTTTTTCATTACCAAATATTTTATGATCAGAAGCAAAGGCTCATGCCTGTAATCCAAAAACTTTAGGAGGTCAAGGCTAGAGGATTGAGGCCAGGAGTCCAAAGCTGTGCTGAGCTATGCCCAGGTCAGCGCACTTCAGACTGGGTGACAGAGTGAGACAATGATGCTAAAAACACAAACAAACAAACATATATATATATATGTAAAAATATAAGCAAGTTAAAAGTGAAACAAATCTCATATAAATTAGGATTATTGAGGTAGAAGAACAAAATTTTAGAAAAATAACTCTAGAAAACAGACATGCTAAAAGCCTAAGAAAGTTCTTTTCCAAAATTTTGCTGTTTAGATTATAAAATACCAGAAATATATTAATTATCCATAAATGTAAGTTTTCTTATTAATGTTCTCATAGGAGCTGATTTTATTATAAAATATTTATTATGAAACTGTTACAGAATTCAGAGGATCTGTGAAGTTCCATGAGTAAAAATTTACACCTATTTTTACAAATCTCTAAATAAAATCTATTGTTTATTTAATTATTAATATAGGTAGCAAACTATAATAGAATTAGAATGAAATTGTTTCATCACCAAAAGAAACTACAGAATTTGAAATTTTCATTACACCTAATCAGACTGGTTTTTCAATGTTAATAGAGAATTCCATGCATTTTAAAATATTTTAAAGTATTGAGAGTGGATGATATGAATTTTTTAAATTTGTATAATTGTATTTTATATAATTTTGTTTGTGATTGCATATATTTATGTTGTACATTTTAAAAAAGATATGCTTTATCATACTGACAATTACATTCATCATAGTCCAAAAAGTCAGGTACCCCAGTTAAATTATGAGTTAACACTGGTAGGACAGTGGACAAATATTATAGTTTTATTGAAACTCATTCATAAAATCTTCAAGCTTATATATTTTTCTGAGTAACTTTTAAAACGAGCCTAGTGTGCTCCTCAAATTAAAATCAGTATATATTATTAATTACTTTAATAAGGTTGGCTTTTTTCCTGCCAACCTAATAAAATAAATGTTATAGCAAGAACAAATTCTCGTTAACATGGCATCTTTTATTTATTTCCTACTGTTTAATACATGACTTTTTTTTCCATTTGTTTAAATCTAAATAAGATATGGAATTTGTTTTTGTTTACATTCCAAAGTGTGTTATATCGACAAAATGTCATGCCATTCCTAGTCATTTCTCTATACTGCATGAATTACCCTAGGATCATATGAAAATTTTAGTGAAAAATTGCTGACTCACATCTCCATGGTATGTGATTCACTTGAATATATACTAATTTCTGAACATACAAAAGTTGGAAATCATTAACATATTTATTATTTTCATTTTCAACAATACATTATATATTCTATTCATGTTTTGGATTAAAAACATACACTCATGGATGGATGGATAGAAAGGTAGATAAATAGATCCAAGTTCAAACTTTAAGTCTATTTTCTAACTAATCATGTTCTTATTTTTTTAATCTTCATCTGTCAAATGCTGAGAAGATATTTAAATGAGAAGAAACTTTGTTTTTTGAGCTTTCCTATTTTATTTATTTTTCTTCTATTTTGTATATTTTGATTCTATAAAGTAAACCTCATAAGTAGCTTACTCAGTATACTAGAACTAGATGTTTAAAATTTTACTTAGAAAAACATACCAGTTCATTTCTTGATGTCTCTAAACATACACACAAACACTTCTGTTTTATTAATATAAACTTGAAATAGCTAGCCTCAAAATTTATAATAGTTGCATTTGAACTGACATAACAACACAACACCCTTGCAGATATATGTACATGTATTCAAGTATACACAGTATTTAGATATCCACATCCACACCTTCACATGGAATTCAGACATACTCATCCTCTTAAATGAAAAGCTTCTCAACACAAAGCCACAGAGAGCACACTGCTATCTTTAGTGACATTATGGGTACGTACTTATCCCATGCTGAAGAGAAATCTTATCCAGATCAAAGAATAAAGTCTCAGAGCACTTGTGTAAATGATTATCCACGTTATTAAGGTGGTGTACAAACAAGGTATAAATGTAAGCAAAGCCTCCAAGTACAAAAAGACAAATGGATTCCACACAGAGTGCTTTGGAAGCTTCCCACATAGCAGTCTTCGGCTGGGGCAACAAAGGCCATCTGACAGGAAAGAAAGAAGAAAGGGAGGAAGGGGAAAGGATAATCTCATGTCTGTCAACTTGTGTTTTGAAGAAGGAAGTTAACTAAATTTGTATGCGTTGGTAAGATGCCTAAATAGGAGTCAAATTAACAAAATGACTCTCAGTTGATTCTAAATCAATTATTTGGGGCAACAAATTAAACAAAAAGACTAGAAAATTATGCATATAAAAGACTTTTCAAAAATATTGAAAACAATATTTTAGGAAGATTCAGTGTTGGCTTAGGCGATGGGGGTAAATTTTACTTTTCATTCTAATTTTATTGTAAAATATGTTTCACCCATAAACTTAAGACGTCATTGATTTTTAAAGGTACCATCATCACCTTATGTACTTGAAGAAGTAAAATCAGCCAATTAATCTATTTTAAAAAGTTTCTTATCACACTCACTGTAGGCATCTGTTATTAGGGATATTGAAAGATTTTTTAAAATAATGTTAAAATTAATTTAATGTAAGAATCATAAAAACAATTTCTTATTAGCATTAAGCTTCTGAAAATTTAATGCATTAATTTATTCAAAATATTTGCTGTTTTTTAACCTGCAAATCAACAATTTATCCACTATTAGAGCTAGTGCAAAGTTTTTATCACTTTTTGTTCATACATATCAGTAATCTCAGAATTCTATAGCTACTATATTATATAGAGAAACCTTTTATATTCCAATTTTTGAAATTTATTATTACCATTTGAAAAGTAAATTTATAATGTGGATATTAAATTATTATCTATGCCTGGTTTTTATCCTTTGACCAACTGTATGTTTTTCTCAACTACATGAAAACATTATAGCTTTATTGTGAATTAACAATTCCAATGAATACTCATTCACCGTACACTGGAACTAAGCATATTATTTATAAGTCAATAGTATAGGATACAGGACTTTGAAATATGAATAGCTAATATCATTGCATATTTTTTAAAATATAGAAACACAACTTTGTCAGAATGAAGTTTGTAGAGGAACATTACATTGTCTAAGCATTTGTTTTAAAAATTTCTTTAAGTTGCATTGTTTCTCAGTCATATTAAATAGACTCTCATTTGTTGAAAAATGGTTCCTGTATTTGTCTATTTAATTTACTCAACTCAAGGGCATGGAAAAAAAGAAATAAAAACTTGCCCTGTGAGACTTTATCTATAACCTTGTATAATCAGGATATATGTCCAAATGTTCTTTCTGAGTTTCAACTTCAAATCATAGAAGTAGAAAGTATTGATTATACCTCATTATTTTTAATGGAGAAAAGTCTGACAGAGAATGTGTTTCTGTCAGTAACTCTTGGCTCTTCCAAGGTGTGGTAAATTGATTTTTGCTATCAAATTTAATTAAATTTCAACTGTAAATTATTTATTAATTCTTAAATCATTAATATAGAAAATAATTTATAAGACAATGTCAGTAAAATATAAAAGTTAAAAATAAAGTAATATTATAGATATTCTAATTATCAATATTTATATCATTTCAAATATGAAATTTTAAATTTAGCATACAATTCTTTTTCACCTCAACAACTCTTGATTTCCCAGGAAATTTGAAATAATGAGTATAATGAAGTCCAAATCTCCATGTAATGAGGAGCAATCAGGAAGTTATGTGAAGATAAATATACTTGATTTATCCTAATTCTTCCTTTGATAATATGATTTCTAACACTTGAAAGTGAATGGCATTCATCTAAAATTTCCATTCCTGTCTAATATGGAGTACAATAACAGACTGAATTTTTGTCTTCATATCATTAGAGGACGGAGGCAGCTCTCTCAATGTCTGTGGTTCGGGTCACATTGCTACCTGTGGGCAGAGGTGACCTCCTGTTGTTGCTAAGAGTCATGCTACCTCAGGGGTAGGGTGTATCATATGTAATAGTATCACTTTTTCTACATTTTGGTCAAATAATTTTTTACATAAAGTACAAAAATAAAAAGATTCATGCTACCTCATCTCATCTCCCCTCCTTGTCCTCACGGTCCTGCCCTTGAACCTCTCATACTTCCTTCTCTCTAGAACATGGTCTTGTTAATGTGACTCTGTCTCTTCCTTTTGACTGCAGCAGCTTACAAAAGAAAAAATTATTTCTGAATACTAAATCTGACTTGTAACACAACTTGATTAAATTCCCTGTTATGTAATTATTTGGGAATGTGGGGAACTTTTTTTTTCTATTTTTCTTATTTTAATGTAGATGATTATCCTCCCCTTAAATAGCCCTGGTCTTTTGAATTATCCCATTTATCACACCACAGAGATGTAGTGTTTTACTTGAAAAGTAAGTGGCAGCCACTTACTGATTTTTGGATGGGTTTTTATATTTTCTATCAAAATTCCTGAGCATGGAAGGGTAGATTTCTTTCTAATGCTTCCCTCCATTTCTTGACACACTTGCCATAAACTTTAGGTTTGTGCAAAGTAATAATCTCAGTAAGTGAGTGTACTGTGCATATTTAAGCTTTCATCCTATTGCACTGTTTTATAATCTAAACTGGGAAGTAAGGCAGGAATTAGAAAACATGCTGTGTCTCACCTATGGAAACCATATCCTCCATGCCACTTTACCCAGAAATAAAGCTAATGGTTTTATCTTCAGTTTATTAATTCTGCTGTTCTATTCACTTGCTCAGAACTGAAGAAAGAAGAAAGGTTTAGTTATCCTAACTACTAAAGTCACTCCTTGGAACACTCTTAATGGCTTGGCCTCTCTTTCATTTGATTATCTTCCTTGGGAAAAACTCAGCCTTACTTGTAAACAATTGTTCCCTGGCATAATTGAACAACAAAATATTGTTGAAAAAAAAGTCATACAAATCTGCTGACTTGTATTACTTTAAATTTGTTACCATAAATCTCAATGAACACCCAACATTGCCACCTATATTACTGCATTTTGTTATATTTCTGCTTTGCCATTTCATGAAATGTCAATTTCACAACTATCACTTCTTTAGTGAAACTGTCCATGTGCTATTCCTCTCCATTCCTTTTAACATATTATTTTGCCTTATTCTTCATCGAGAAAAGAGAAGCAGAACAACATACGTATGCCTCCAATTGAATAAACATGCTGCTACTCTTTTCTTCTTCCGATTGTACTACATGAGCCAATACGAATTGGCTCTTCTCAAAGTCAACCCCTGCCCCACTGTCAATTTCATATCCTGTCTCTTCAAAGAAGCTTTTTCTACCAGCCATCTCCTTTGTCTTTTACAAGATGAATTGTATTTTACTGTATATATAGGTAACTCACATCAGCATACCAACATATTCAATTTATCTGATAATATATTAACTGATCTACCTATTAAATATCCTCCTTTGACATATACTTCACTGTAGCAACTGATCAGTATATTTTCTCCTAAGCTTCTTACAATTATATTTTCTGTTCATACTTTTGTATGTCATATCTTTTTCATCCCACTTAAATCAGGTGAAATGTCTCAAAAATGACTTACTAAAGCCACTAATTGCTGTGTTGAGAAACCCATTTACCTAGTTTCATCTTATTCACCCTCTGAACAAACATATAAAAGCTTGCCTTCTATAGATATTTCATTTCATTGACTTTCTTTATATTATATTCTAATCATTTATCATTCAGTCCACCAGCCATTCATACACATGTTCTTTGTAAAGCCATTGCTCCAACTGGAGACTTTATTTTGGGAGTATAGGGTTGTGTACAAGGCTAACTTTTGTCATCTACCTATAATGATAATCTGGTAATCTATTCTAGCCCATGCCTTTAGATGCCATTCAGACATTGAACTCTTCTAAGTTACATCTCCGAATCAAGTTTCTTTCCTATATTTTGAAAAGCTTTTTAAAGTTAGCGTGTTAAAAACTAAAATTCTTGTTTAATTTTCTCAAAGTTTCCCCTATTATAAGAACTGGGTTCATATACAGTCTCATAGCAATAGAAGGCACCAACATCTATTATATAATTCCAAATCCCAAAATCTAGAGGCTTTTATTTCCCTTATGCTTAATATCCAAGTCTAAAGCTGACTCTCCTAAGTACCTCAACATCAGTAAATTCAGTTTGATTTATATTCACTAGTATGACCATGGTGAAAATCATCACATAGCAGTCTATCCAAGTGCAGGATTGCTGAAAGTGCATTACTCACTCTTGAGCGTGCTTGACTCCCATATACAAGCTGAAATTATCGTTGTTCATTCTACCAAATGGCATATAAAGATAATCTGATAGCAGAGTTATGAAAGGCCCTAAGAAACTAATTAAAAATTTCTGAATTATAGCAAGAGTACTAACCATTTAAAATAAATGCAAAAACAAGAAAACAAAATAAATAAACAAATATGCTCTGCCAATTAGGAACAGAGAAAAGCAAAACCTTAACTCTTGGGTCAAAGAGAAAAGTACCCACTGACATTAAATTATTAGTTTTGAAAAAGGACAAAATGAATTGAAAAACAACATCAAAACGAATGGGATAACTCTGAAACATTAATCAGCAAAAAATTTGTACTCTTGAAGATGTATTTTAAGATGTGGGGTAATTAAGTAAATGATTAAGCATACATTGTAAGAGTTTCAGAAAGAAAGTATATACAAAATATATCAGAGGAAGCCTGAGAAAAGAAGATGTAAACTTAGTAAATATTAAATTAAAAATTGATGAAATAGAAAATAAGTTAATCCATAGAACTAAGAAATATGTTACAAATACAAGTATTTGCTGGTTCTTTAATAAACACATTTTTAAACTACACAATTAGACCATTAGCTAACATAGTCAAAAATGAAATTTAAAATTTAAATATAAAAACTTTTGTTATTTCATAAGAATAGAAAAATGTAATAACCAAAGGAAACACATAAGCTAATGAAATTATAAATAAAGTTCAAAGCATAATGTAACAATATTTTTAGTTCTGTGGAATTGGATGAAGTATTCTATGAAAAAATTAATATACCAAAGTTTTTTACAAAACATAGAAAATATGAGAAAATAAATTAGTATTAATAATAAATTGGAGATGTTTTAAAAAGAATTAATATACTCAAAGAAAACACTTATTAAAAAATGTTTAATAGATAAATTATAATTAAAAATTAGAGAAAAAAGTTTAAAATATAGAATATTATTTTGAGAGCATGAAAAAAAGAAATCTACCATAATTTTGGTAAATTTGTCAACACTGATAATGAAACTGGAAAAAAAAACCTTGAAATAAAAATTAAATAGCAATCATACTTTAAAAATTACTTACACGTATATCAAATAACAATTACATGTTTGAAACCAAACAAGAGTTAAAATTTATTTTAAAAATTAAACAAGAAGACACGGAAACATTCTGAAAATAACATAAATAGAGGGGTTGCTGGTTATTTTAGCATTTATGAGATACAGTAGCAAACACAGTGACATAATGACTTTGAAAAGATGAACATTAAGACTAGAAAATGAAAACACAAGCATACTTGTATCAAAATATCAAATGTAACTCATTAGTATGTACAACTATTATAAATACATAAAATTTTAAAGAAATTAAAAACCAAAAGTGCAAGGATCAAATATAAAAGAGGATTTATTATGCCACAAAAATGACAGCTCTTATCAGTAAAAGGAAGATAAAGTTGGATCTATCAACATTTAGTAAACTAAATATCATCTTAATGAAATAAATAATAGCTTTTTAAAAAGACTAATACCCTACTTAATGATCAAATATTGACCGACTTCTCTGAAACTGAAATTGAAGTGATCATGCCCCTTCAAAGAATTTGTATTCAACAATGCAATGAGGCATTTAAAGCTAATTAAAGTATTAAGATTAGAGAGAAAGAAATAAAACAACCTTATGCTCCTAAGATTACACACTTAGAAAATGTAAAATAATAGATATAAAATAAATTCATTTAATAAGTGAGTTTAGCAATTAATGAGTGAAATTTACCATTAAAACTTCTGCTTGTGTAAGTTTGATACATAAAAATTAATTTTAATTCTCTGTATCACCAAAAAATATTTAGAAAACAAAAATTTTTAAAGAGGTGCTATTCATATTAGCTCTAAAAAACATTCTATACATGGGAATAAAGCTAAATAAAGATGTACAAATCTACTAAATATAATATTATTGAGAAAAGTTTCAAAATTTAAATGAAAATAAAAGACTACATTGATTTCATTAGTAGAATGCAAATTTAATTAAGAAATCACATTACCAAATATCAATACTTACTAGAATGCACCAGAAATTAAGAACATATATTGGCATAAAAATAACCAAATCAATATATGTAGCAAATTAATTAGAGAATAAAGAGTCCAGGAAAAGATTTAACTGTATTAAACTTTCAATGAACATCAGAGTTGATACTCTAGGGCTGTGAAGGAAAGGCAACTATTTTAAATCAATTAATAAGATCTAATATTTGATAGCACAAGAGGGTGACTACCATCATCAAAAATTTGTTGTACATTTTGGAATAACTTTGGAATTACAAGAATGTTTATAACTCAAAGAAATTATGAATGCTTGAGGTGATGGATATAACATTTACCCCAATGTGATTATTTCACATTTTTCTATGTCAAAATATCTCATACACTTGATAAATATATACCTCTACTAGTTACCTGTAAAAATTAAAAATTAAAATAAAATAAATGTTACCAAGTCAATTAAATGCACATAGGTAAAAGAGAGGGTTAGGGTGAGAGCTGAAGAAGAAGAGAGGAAGAGAATGTGAGAAATGGCAGAATGTGAGGAAAAAGAAGTGAGAAAAGTAAAGCAAGCACTTTGACCCCATTAAACCATACAAAAATATTCCATGTGGAATATAGTTTTAAATATTAAAGACAAAACAATACATTTCTAGAAGACAGGAGATGTAAACATGCCATGATATACATTTATTGAGAACAACTCTCTCTTAATCTGGTCTTATAGGACAGTGATGATATTAAATTCATGAGCATAAATTCTTAACAAATATTTCTTTAAAAAATGATGAAGCATGTCACAGGCTGGGAGATATTTGTATACCTTTAACCAAAAAAAAAAACAAAAAAAAAAAAAACCTTAAAACTATGTAAAACATCCCACAAATCAAGAAGATAAAAAAATGAGGAAAATCTATTAGAAAAAAAGGGCAAATACTTGAACAGGTCTTCATTAAGGGAGAATAGCCAAGTGACCAACTAACATATAAAAGGTAATTAATCTAATCAGTTTTTAAAGCATTTGTCAAATAAAACCATTGATGTTGCCTGATTCATACATCCAAATAGCTAAACTTAAAAACTGACAATATGAAGTGTTGAGAATATAGATCAACATGAATCATTATATACTGCCTTTAGGGACATAAAGCGATATATGTAGAGATCTAAACACTTTGAGAAAGTATTTCATAGCATGTACTAAAGGTTAATATATACCATAACTTACACCAAAGCAGTTCTACTCTGAGGAATATACCAAGGGGAAGTGCATACACATCACAATGGCCAAAAATACACAAGTAAAAAAAAAGTCAAACAAAAAATTCATTCATTGTTTATAATTATAAACAAATTGAAAACAACTCAAATGCCCACCAGCAGTAAAATGGTTAAATATAATTTAGTGTAGAGATGTAAAGAAATAGTATATACTACAGATTATTTTACAAATCTAATTCTGAATGAAATAGTCAGAAATAAATTATTATATGTGGCATATATTCATTTATATAAAGTTAGAAATAAACCAAAGTTAGTTTACAATGATATAAGTCAGAACAATGGTTACGTTCGAGGAGGAGGAAGGTCAAGGAATAAGTTGCAAAGAGGTTCAGGGCGTCAGTAATACTCTCTTTCTTGGCACGTCATATTTTGACATGCGTGAAAAAACTATGTAAAAAATTAATAAAACTGCACTCAAAATGTGTGTATTATTTTTGTATTAGTGATATATTTCAATATAGAGATTTTTTAAAAATTAGAACTACCATTTGAATTATATGCCAAACTAAATTTGGGATGAATTAAAATATTTGCAAAATAATAAAATCACTGAAAACGAATGACAGAAATTACAATCTCACTTTGACTGAGGAAATATTTACATAATGTATGACATACATATTACACAATACCTAGGATTCATAACTAATTAAAACTGCAGAAGTGTTAAACAAACTGTAAGGTTGTGGGTTGGATAGACTTAAGACGTGGGAGAAAGACACACACTCTCCACTCTGTGCACGTTTATCTTTGTTAAAATACATATCATGATGATGAATTGAATACTACTATAATAGTAATAATAATTTAAAATGCTGATTATTTTAAATTTTCTCAACAAAATTAGGTGGATTAATAATCACTACACGTTCATAAAACAAGCCAAACAAGCAAACTTGAAAATCACTAAAGTAATACTGCCTACCATTTCTTTGTTTTATTAATAGCTAATTATTTGAAAAATGTATTTGAAGATGTACTAAAGGTATGTCTATTGACATTGAATTAACATATTGCTTTGTAGAACATACATGTTGGAAAAACTAATTAATCTCAAGTAAGTCTTAGTTAAACTCATCTGTCGAGTCGAAGAATACTGAGACAAGATTTTTCCTAGTAAAAATGACATCAAGATAAATACAGTGACTGAAGTGAGGCAGATGAAAACATAGATTTTTTTTTCTATATGTATTGTAAATTATTTTTTTGGTTTCATCTTTTGTCCTTTGCACCTGGAGTGAATGCTCCTTTTTGTCATGCCAGTCATTTACAGTTGTCAACATTATTTATATTTGTGATGAGTAAATTATAACACTGTTATGTGACAGTTCAAAAGCAAATACATCTAGCAGTAACTGTGATTCTGTGACTACTCAGGGATTTGTGAGCTGTAGCAGGCAAATAACTGGAAGAATAATAATACAGTCTCTTAACTGTGTGGAGTTTTTGTTTTTTTAAAAAATTATTTTAAGTTTTAATAGATCATACCATAAATCGAATGTTTTTATTGGATTACAGTTATTTGGATATGAACACTTACATAGTATTTACCCTCACCTTCATCATGATTCAAGACAGTTCTTTTCCCTCTAAAAAAATCTCCCTCGTTTTACACCTGTAATCCTAGCACTTTGGGAGGCCGAGGCGGGCGGATCACGAGGTCAGGAGATCCAGACCATCCTGGCTAACACAATGAAACCCAGTCTCTACTAAAAATACAAAAAATTAGCCGGGCGTAGTGACAGGCGCCTCTAGTACCAGATACTCGGGAGGCTGAGGCAGGATAATGGCGTCAACCTCGGAGGCGGAGCTTGCAGTGAGCCTAGATCGCGCCACCGCACTCCAGCCTGGGCGACAGAGCTAGACTCAAAAAAAAAAAAAAAAAAAAAACAACTTGACTCATGTCAACCACCGGTCTGTTCTCTGACACTGTAATTTTACCTCTTACAGATTGTACTATAAGTGGAATCAAACTTCATGTAACTGAAACCCAGTGCTTCCCTCAACACAATGCTTTAAAAATACATCCAAGTTGTCGGATGTATGAAAAGTTGGCTTGTTTTGATTGCTGAATTATGGTACATTGTCTGAATAGAACAGCCACAAACATTCACACGTTTTTGTCTGAACAGGATTTTTTTTTTTTTTCCAGAAATATATGAATAAGACCTCTTGGTCATATGGTAAATGCATGTGTCATCAGTTGTGTTACAAAACTGTTTTCCAGAGTGGCTGTATTATTTTGTATTTTCACCAGGAATATATGCACGTTCCAGCTGCTCCACAAACTTACTTGTAGTTGATATTGTCAGCATTTTTATTTTAACCACTAAAATATATATCTTAATACTTCATTGTGGTTTCAATTTACATCTCCCTAAAGACTAATTAGTTCAAACATCTTTCCACATGCGTATTTGTCATCTTTGTTGCCTCCTTAGTGAAATGCTAGTTCAAATAGTTTTCCCATTTTTAATAAGATGAGTTCTTTTCTTACTGCTTAGAGTTCTTTACATGTATCTGTGTATGTATGAGTGTGTGTTTACATTCTTTATAAGTTGTAGTTATTAATATATTCAATTGCTAGTTATCTTTTACATTATCTTAACCATCTTTTGTGGAAGCAAAAATTTTAATAATTTGATATATTTTTAAATTTTACAAATCACGCTTCTTCTAAGACTTCTTTGTCTAAACCCAGGTCGCTAAGATTTTCTCCTGCATGTTTCATGTATTAGGCTTTGCATTTATATATATGTTCTAATCAGGATTTGCTTCTTTTATATAAAGTTTGAATTTGTGGTTTTTCTTTTTTTTCTTTGTATTGTTTGTTTTGGGTACATGGCTGTATAATTCTTCCAGAAAACCTCTTGAAAAGACTGTTCTTTATTCATTAAATTGTTTGAGAATTTTGTTGATCATCATTTGGCCATGACTGCATTAATCTATCTTTGGGTTTCATATGCTACTCTTTTGATCTATGCTTCTACCCCATTCACTAACATTGCATTGTTTCAATTTCTGTAACTTTAAATCAAGTCTTAACATTAAAGTAAATCTTTCCACCTTATGCCTTTTTAATCAAAATTGTTTTACTTAATCTAGTTTTTTTTTTGCTCTCTTTATATGCTTTAGACATTTATAAAAGTTAGAAACTTAGAATCAGCCTAAAATAAATATTACAAATCTGTTAAAGTTTTATTGAAATCAGTAAACTCATAGGTCAATTTGGATAGAATTCACATCTTTACTATGTTCAGTCTGCTAATTCTGGTTATTTTATATCTCCCCATTTATGTAAGATATTTTTTCTTTCATTAGAGTTTTGTAGTTTTACACACAACTCACAACTGTACACATTTTATTAGACTTATACCCAATAATTTCTGATTTATTATAAACTTTTGTTTTTACTCTCCACTTATTCTTTTCCACTATATAAAAATGTGATTGGCCTTGCATCCTAGGACCTTGCAAAAATCATTTTCTATTTTTAAGTGTTTTTTGTTTATTTGTGTGTTTTTATAGAGTCCTTGTATTTTTGTATGGAGAATCATATCATCTGTGAAAATAGACAGTGTTATTCTATATGTTCTTAATTTTTATATCTTTGATTTTTGTTTATATATTTATTGTTTCCTTCTTTCTGCTTGCTTTAACTTGATATTTCCATGCTTTTACTAATTTTCAAAAGTGGAAGTTTCCATTGTTGATTTGAAATCTCTCTGTTTTTCTAATATAAGCATTTAATGCTACAAGTTTTCCTGTAAGTACCATATTAGCTGAATCCATTGTATTTTGATATGCTGTATTTTCTTTTTTATTTAGTTTAAAATATTTTTCTAGTTTTTATTAAAACATTTTCTTTGATCCATGAATTATACAGAAGTGTTTCATTTGATAGTGAGGATTATTGATTTCTCTGTGAGTCTTCTGTTGTATTTATAGCTTAATATTTTTAAACTATAGTTTAATATTTTTAAACTTGTAGGCAGGTCATCCCAATGAGTGTTCAGCTCTCAGAACAGAGGAGACCCCTAGTGGGTAGCTCCTTTCTGCAGGCAGGTCATCCCAAGGAGTGTTTGAGTCTGGCTGAGTCTGGGGTTTTTATGTGCTCAGAATGCAGGAAGTGCATGCTGTTGGTCCTTGGGTGGTCACCAGCAGCCCCGAAGAAAGCACCATCAGATTAACCACACAATTATCAATGAAGTTCTCACTGCAGGCCACGTACTTCACCTGTAACAGGCAGCCCAGGCCTCAGGCTTCAGGCTCTCCCTGGCCGGAAAGTGGGCTTTCCCTGGGGACCTGCCCCTTCCTGCCTAGGAACCTGTCTGCATCCAGCCACAAGCTGTCCATGGAGCCCACGCTGTCCATGACAAGAGGCATCTGCAAGCTAGTGCTAAGCTGCCCTCAGTCCCCTGGCCTCCCTCCTGTGCTCGCTGATGCTCAAATTCTGGAGGGCCTGAGATGGCAGGAGACTGGCATGTCAGCACCACCCCGAGTGTGTGCACATCTGGCCAGGTCATGATAGCACCAGGACTTGGTCACAGCTTTGCTCCACATTGGAGTGGGCACCAGGAGTGCGGAGAGGCCAGGAAGCAGGAGCAGGCACTTCTAAGCCTTGGGGGCAGGGGGTTTCCTGGGCCCCCAAGAGTGCCGGGAAACCCTGGTCCAGCGCTGCTGCTGTGTGGCTGCAGCTGCGCATGGGAGTGCAGGACTCCCACGTCACCAGATCATTACGGGGCAGAGCTCCACCTTGTTTCTGGCCCCCATTGGATCCGCAGAGCGTGCAGTCCCAGCTGTGCCTCTCCTGCTGCTGCTGGCATCCCCATAGTGGCTGCTCTAGACAGGCTGCCGCCACCATCAGTGAGATATAACACCCAAAAGAATGTATTAATTCAGAAAGCTCATTGAAAATATTTTATATTGAGCTTCAGTGTGACATTTGTTTTATGCATACTTTGTAGAAAGAGTCAGTCAAGCTAATTAACATATCCTTCACCTCATCAACTAATTACATTGTACTCCATAAATATACACAATTATTTGTCAAAAAGATAGGTAAATACAAAAGATACAAATATTTTATGTTAACATAATGATTATTTCATAAAAATATACCATAGTATTTTGCTTGAAATTTAAATCATAAAATTATCATGCGTATGTCAATATTAGGAATAGTGCTTCTATTCCAAAAAAAGCATGATTTTATTAATTATTTTTTATTAATTATGTTAGTTATGACAGGTGGAATTGTAGGGGATGAGAAAACATGTTTGACTTCATTAACATAATAAAAATTGTGAGAGGGGCTTTCAAAATTATTTCAAGTCCTACATCTTACATTTATGCAGTTTTAAGAATACCCTTCTAAGACTATAATAAACATTCTCATATTCATTCACTGCAGAGCATGATGCAGACGTAAGCTCACGAATATTCTCAGCTTCTCAGACCACTTTTTAAAATCTAATTGTAATATTCAAGAAAATCCAGGATTTTCTTGTTTTTCTTATAAATCCTTGTTTTTCTTATAATTTGAAGGTTTTCATTCCAGGGTAACATGTGGGGACACTGGTTAGCTAAAGACAATGGCGGATTACAAGGTTCAAATTTTTCAATCTTATCTCGCAAAACAATGAAAGCTATAAGAAAAAAAAAAATACCTGCATGAAAATAGTGCCTTTGGCATAAATTGAAGATAGAGAATGCCCAAACTTCAAAATAAATGCCAAGTATAAAAGTAAACACTTCAAATCCCAGCAAGCACTCTCTCAGGTTTCTACCCTTCCACAAAACTTCAGGGAAAGCAAAGCTAAGATGAAGAACATTGCAACACAGCAACAGGCAATTGATCTCAAACCACTACCAGAAAGATTATGTCTGCCCTAAGGCTTCAAAATTCTGAAAACACAAAGTTCTTGCAGGTTACAGAGTAGAACAGTCTTCTAAACACTCTGATTCTGAGTTCAGATACAAATGTACTACAGCATAAATGAACTGCGTCTTTCCCCACAACAAAGACGAACCTTGTAACTTCGTGTCTCAGTATTACCTGTTATAGTTTCTATGAGTCATTCATTATTTTGAATCTTTTATGATGTAATTACTCTGTTTCAGACAGAACAAGAGAGTAAGAGGAAATAAAACCTGAAAAAGAAAAAGTTAAATATGATAAAACAGATAATTATGCATGTGGTTAATTAAACTCATATGATGTGGCATGACTATTCTAACTGTAAACTTGATCAGTAGTTATTCTGCTTCTCTGTCCTCTTAAGAAGAAGTCAAATGCACCCTGTATCAGGGGGCCCCAACCCCCAGGCCACTGGCCTGTTAACAACTGGGCCACACAGGAGGAGGCGAGCCACTGTCAATTGAATATTACCACCTGAGCTCACCTCCTGTCAGATCAGCAGCTGCATTAGATTCTCACAGGAGTGTGAAACCTATTGTGAACTGTGTATGGGAGGGACCTTGGTCGCACGCTCCTTACAAGAATCTAATGCCCAGTGATCTTACGTGGAAGAGATTCATTTCCCCCACCCACTCCCTTTCATGGAAAAATTGTCTTCCCCCTGGTAATAAACACCAACAAGTTATTAATTTGCACTTTCCACACAAATTAATAGGTGAAACATGTTATTACAAAACATCTAAAGCATGAACATTCCAACATCAATACATGTAAAACAATTAGTGAAGGTAAGTAGGATTATGTCTCAAAGTATATTGAATAGAAACCTACCACATGGAAATTTTTAGAAGGATTAAAGTGGAAATTGAGCATTTAAAATCTTCTATTGTTTAATTTTTACCACTATATTGAAGTATGACATACTATCTGCTTGATTTCTAATTCAATAAAAGAATAACATATTAAGGCATAGGCTTAATGCCAGTCTTTTAATTTTTATCCCCAGAACATTTTTTGGATGAAATACTTCTTTAATAACTTTGGGTAAATTAAAGAATGCTTCATGGAGACTCTACATTTGTATTATATAAACCTAGAATTTCTGTACACAATATAATGTGAAGTATGATATATTAATTTCAATTTCAGATTTTTTTCTGCTTTGTTTTACATACATAATCTAAATGCTTATACTGGCTCAATCTTTTTTATTCAGGACTTTTGTTTAGAGGAGAGGTTATCTGGAGAAATAAAATATGGTAGCATTTTAGGAATAGAAAAGGAAATTAAAGAGTATTAAAACTAGAGAAAATACCTTTTGTGTAATCAAAGTAATACATATATAATCATGTCCTTAAGTCTCAACAAATGAAAAATATTTACTCAGATGCAATGTTTGATTATTTCTTGGTATATTTTTATACGCTTAGGAGGTGTTGTATAAGTACTCTTACTGTTTTCATACACTATGATGTAACATTGGAAACCATTCTATCATTAAGAAAGTAATATCCCATCTTATTGAGAAAACTAAGGCAAGGAAGATAAAGTAGCTTTTTCCGTGCCTCACATTTAATTGTTGATGAATCCAGGAGTCTACTAACAATTTCTGACTCAAGAGCCAGAATTATTAGCCACTCACCTACATCACTGATCATTTCAATTATCTTATATAAAGTGACATAATAAAATAGCACACTGCATAAAGTGATTCAACAGGTAATATGGCATTGAAATGCATTTTGTCATTTAAATGCAGTATGTGTTTAATAGCATGCAATAAATTATGACAGCAATATTCTATTTATAGACTATTTTAAGAATAACATCTAAAACGCACATTTGGCATGTTTGCTAGTTTAAGTGAACATTTTTCTAATCAGATTTACTCTGGATTGACACACAAAACATACCAGATAGTGACAGGTAAACACATTAATAATAAACATCGTATTAATTTGTGCAAAAATTATAAAATTAAGTTTTTAAATGGTACTGTATTGTCAGAAAGGCCTTTTATTAATTTTTAGCATTTACAGAAAAACTTAGAAAGACCACAAATAATCTGTTAACTATCACTGTACATTTCATATTAGTTTTTACTTATGTCTTTAGATTTATAAGAAATAAATGTGATGTGCTAATAATTTAAACAGCGCTAAACACCAAGTTTGAAACAAATTAAGAATTCAAAAAATATTTCTTGTTGTTTTTATTACTATATATTGTCTAGTTTAAACATGCCTGTGCTGTTATATAACACAATTCCAAATACTGATAGAATTTTGTTACTTTGTCTTTGCCAATGAATAAGAAAAAAATTTTACTTTATATGCCAGCAGAAAAGCATTATGCACAACAAAGTCTGTGCCCAAAAAAAAAACCTCCCTAGATCTATTCAGCTGATGAAAATTGTTTCGTGAACTGTCTAGGTAATCAACACTCACTAAACTTTCAGCTCCACTATTTCCTGAGACGTGGGATGAGGTTATTGGGTAAAAGTGCAACACAGTCAGCTGAAGATCCATAATTCTTTGAGGAAAATTGGCCCAGTCTGGGTAGAGAGTAAATTGGAAAAAAAAAAAAAAAGGAACAATTGCATTTTGTGGCTGAAGCAAAAAGTTTGAATTTTATATAATTTTGTTTTACCATTTTACATATACAGAGCATCATCATTTTTCAGTGTCATTAAAGAAACTGATATGTAATATCACTATAATTCAGTTCCTCACCCTTACTCCCATGTAAGAGGTATAAACACATATAAGGTTATTGGTACCTATTACCAGAGAGCCAATTAAAATGTATAAAATCTGTGTGTGAATTATAAATCTTATGACCAAATTCTTAAAAATCAGCATTTTAACTAATTTCTGTTGACCCATTAAAGTGCATCAAATTTCTGTTTAATATTGCATTTATTTAATTTCTAGTGAAGTTGAATATATTTTTCATGTAAATATAACCAAGTTTATCTTTTAGCATTTTTCTATTGAGTGTATTTTTTAATAAGATATGTTACAAACATGTCACTAGTTTTTAATATGATTTTAATTTTATTATATCCTTTTAATGTTCAATAAGGTGAATTAAAGAACAGTATAAAAATATAAAATACTTTTAATAAAATAAAATAATATTTGCATTTTCATATACACGGAATACATGACCAAAGTAATATATGGGCACCTTTGGCCCTTTTTAGGCTTTTGTCTTGTGTTTGCTTCTAATATATAATTTTTTAAAATATATTTTTATTTGGATTATTTAAATTTTATTTCTCTTTACATGCAAACTCTATAATGTACATTACTACAATATTTAGTATCTGTTTTGAATTTTGTCTTCAATTGATTTTGTAGTTAATTTTATATTCATTACATTTAAGATGTTACAGTTAATTTAATTTTACATTAACTTAATTAAGATGTTTTTCTAAAGCTTTCCCCAACAGTTAACAGTTTAATGGCATTAGATTTTTGAGAAAGCAAAAAAAAATTTCAAGAATATATATTGATAGGGATAAATTATTTTAGATAGTAGATAGATGAGTTTTGTTTTATTTAACAAAACACATAAGCCTTTTAAAGTTGTTCAAAGATCAATAATTCTTGAACAATATTTTATAATATATCAATACAGAGTAAAGCAACAAAAGGATTTTGATTGATTATTATTATTGATGCTGGATGAAGGGAAATGTTTTCTTTTAACAGAAGATAGAAAATGAGACATTGTATGCTTTTTATTTATGTAATGAAAGCAGTTCATACTCAAGCAGGAAGTAATGTTGGAGACATTATTGATGTCTTAAACATTCAAGTAAACAAATGCTAGCTTTTCTGTTTCTGCTCCTTGGATGTTTGCCTGTGATACCATAATTCTGTAAAAATCCTCTCAAATAATATATATTTTATTCTACAATGAATTTGTGATTGTTTCACTAATTTAAAATTTTATCTTTTAATATATTTCTGAATATTTTATGTCACATTCTCTTCCATTGACACGTATATTTATATTTGTTTGGGAAAAAAGCCTTACATTGAACTTTTATATCTAGTATTAGAAAATTGTTCTCATGATTCCTTAATAATGGTTTTAATTATTTTATTCTTGGAAATTATTTTAAAACTATACCACCTTAAATAAAAAGTAAAAAAACAGTACATTCATTTTGTAACACCCCATCTTTGTCATGAGTTTTACACAATTAAATTTACATATATTCTAAACTTACAAGTCCATGCTATTATTTTAACTTTAAACTGTGTTATATTTTAAAGCAGACAAAATTTAGGGGAAAAGAACTGTTTTTTATCTTTAGTACACATTGAGTGTTTCTGGTATTCTTAATTTCATTTTACAAATCTGATTTTATATAGAGACTAGTTTTCCTTTACTCTGAATGTTTCCTTTAAAATTTCTTATTATTTAGGTCTGTTTTCAACAATTCCTTTAAGCTCCTACGTGTGTGACACTACTTTGTCGTATTCGTTGGGTATAGAATTTTAGATTTGAAGTTTTAATTATAGATTTTCAAAATACCCTTTCATTTTGTTATGTCTTGTATTATTTCAAAGGAGACATCTGTAATTGTCTTTATTTTAGTTCCATTGAATGCGTTGGAAGATTTATTTTTATTTTTATTTATTTATTTATTTTTTTGAGTCTCACTCTGTTGCCAAGCAGGAGTGCAGTGTTGCGGTCTTGGCTCACTGTAATCTCCCCCCCCCCCCAGGTTAAAGCAATTCTCCCGCCTTAGCCTCCCCAGTAGCTGGATTACAGGCGCGCACCACCACACTCAGCTAATTTTTGTGTTTTTAGTAGAGACAGGGTTTCACCATGTTGGCCAGGATGCTCTCAATCTCCTGACTTCGTCATCCACCCGCCTTGGCGTCCCAAAGTGTTGGGATTACAGGCGTGAGCCACCGCGCCCGGCCTGAAGTTTTTTTCTTCTGACAGCTTTTATGAATTTTTTCTGCATCACTTGTTAACAGAAATTTGCCACTTTGAGGGATGTGTGTTTGTGAATGAATTCGCAGATTTTTCTTTTGCTTTATCGATTGCTGGGTTTATAATTTCGATTAAATTTTCCAAAAAGTGGCAATGTATCTTTAAATAGTTTTGTAAATCCAAATTTTCCATTTCTTTCTGAGAGTGCAACTACATATAGGTTGCAGTGCTTAATATTATCTCATTTGTTCTCTGACGCTATGTTCAATTTATTTTTAAATTTTTTTTCTCTCTGTCCTTCAACTGGATGGTTTCTACGATTTTTCTTTAAGTTCACTTAACTTTTCTCTGCACTGTCAAATATTTTGTTAAGTCTATCCAGTTAATTTTTTCCAGACATTTTATTCTTCTGTTTTGGAATTTGTACTGGGTTCTGCTGTGTAATTTCTATTTCTCTTCTTGTAATGTTTATACTATATTATAAATTCCATAACCTCCATCCATCAGCCTGTCTGATTATTCATCTGTCATCCCCTCTATCAAATTGATGTCTTAAAGTTGTTACTTGCTAATTCCATCATTTATGTCATTTCTGGATCTACTTCTAATGACTAAATTTCATATTGGTTATAGATCCCATTTTCCTGGTTTCTTACTCATCTAGAAATGTCTCCTGGATATAGTGCATTGCAAACATTAACTTTGTCCAACTTTTGCACTATTTCTTTCAAATAATGTGGACATTTTATGAGCATGTAGTTAATTTATGTGTGCATTCGTCTATAGTGTTGTAGTTTATTTTTAAGCTTTGTTAGTAGCATTCTGTAGAGATAGTGGACTCCAACTTGTAATGTGAGGCCTTTCTGGCCTTCCTCTCCAGAATGCCCTGTGTTTTTAATGACAAGTGTCCACTCTGGTTGCTTGGGACTTGAACATGCCCTGTGCTGCTCATTGCTTAGCATATAGCTCTACGGTACATGTTCTTTTAATACAAGTTGTTTGTCGCCCTTTTAACAGAGACCCAGTGCTCTGAGTCTCCAGAGGTACAGAACTAATAGCATATATGTGTAAATAAAGGGGAGTTTTTTAAGGAGTATGACTCACAGGACCACAAGGTCAAGTCCCACAATAGGCCTCTGCAAACTGAGGATCAAGGAAGCCAGTTCGAGTCCCAAAACCTTAAAAGTAGGTGAGCAGACAATGCAGACTTCAGTCTGTGGCTGAAGGCCCAAGAGCCCCTGGCAGATCACTGGTGTAAGTCCAAGAGTCCAAAAGCTGAAGATCTTAGAGTCTGATGTTTGAAGGCAAGAGGCATCCAGCAAGGGAAAAAGATTTGAAGGCTGGAAGACTTAGCAAGTCTGCTTTTTTCTAGCCAAATTGGCAGCTGATTAGATTGTGCCCACCCAGATGAAGAATGGGTCTGCCTCTCCCAGTCCACTGACTCAAATATTAATCTCCTTTGGCAACACCCTCGCAGACACACCCAGGAACAATACTTTGCATCTTTCAACCAATCAAGATGACATTCAACAGTAACCATCACACCCAGTTTCAGCATGCACAACTTGCTATTCAACAAAAGGCCCAAGGAGATCTCTTTGCAGATTTCCAGAGGTTTTTATCTGTTTCATCTTTTCCCATCTGGCATTTCTGCCCCCCGTATACAAGGAAACTAAGCATCTCTAAATGTAGATCTCTGTTTTTCCAATTAAGTGAGAGTACAGCTACCTTCTTGGATCCTCTTCCTAAGCTGGTGTTCAGGAAATGCATGAGTTGTAAAGGTGGTACAGCTATACCCCTCACCTCATTTATGTCTGTTCTCTCAGTTCTTGTCACCTGTTGTCACTATTTGAAATTGTCATTTTGTCTCATTTTTTTAGTATCCCAGTTATTTATGATAGCAGTCCTAGTTAACTGTCCTAATGTGTAGATCAGACTACTCTGCATTGTTAGAAAAAAAAAAAAAAACTATATGGCAAGGACACTCGTATTTATTTCAAGAATAATTTATGAATGACTATTTCTAGACTTCCTAATCAGGAAGATTCTCTTTTTCTCTAGTGCTTTCAGGGATTATTTAGATGTTTTCCACATTCTAAATAACCCCTAAAAATGTATTTCAAATTAATTCTCATTTGTAGCAAATTCTCATAGCTGATATGTATGGCATTCTTCTAACAATATATTGTATTTAAAAAGTAATGGATTTTTGCAGTTACTTATCATTATTGAATACTTTATAAGCTTAATAATGTTCAGTTGTTTCTTCTTTTTGTTTTAAGTGGTTAAATATAAAATATGATTATGAAGGAAATTTTATTGCTTCTGTTAGGGAAGTTATTGTTGTCATTAAATTATTATCTTCATTATTTCATTGTTTATAAGTTTTATAATCAACTTATATAAAAGTGATAATGTTAGAAATTTTGTTTTATTTCTCATATTAGCAAACATGTTTGACTTTATATTAACTGTGTTTTTTTCTGAATAATAAATCCTTGAGACATTCAACATCTTTTGAGTACATATTGGCAATTGATATATTTTTTGATTATAATTCATTTCATTGTAAACTTATTGGTTCAGCCTGTGTCTACATATGTAGGCTAATAAAGCTATATAATATGGTTTTATTACTATATAATAAAGTCTTTAGATATAATAATATATATCCAATAACCTAAATAAGTTTTGCTATTTTCTTTGAACTACCTTCCCCATATTCCTTTTAGCCTTGAGATTTTGATTATCCTTCGATGTCTGATGTAAACTCAAACTCATACTTCAGGTCCTTTCTTTAGGGAAATGCTCCCTAATCCCCACACCAAGGAGCTTTGATAACCTAACACACGCTTTTCTAATACTCTCTACCTTTCCTTCAGAATAAGGGGTATCATTAAAAATAGTTATTTTGTATTAATATTTGCTTTATGTCTGCTTCTATGATGGCTCTAGATTATGCATGAATAATTCTGACTTATTATCAGTCTCATGTATAATATTTGACTCACATTTAGCAGACAAAATATATATGTTGAATGATTAACTGAACGCTGTACACATACTTTCTTTTCCTAAGTTGCTTAATTTTTTTTTTGTTTTCTTTTTCATTTTTGAGATGGTAAATATTTTTAATTATCAGTAATGAGTAAATAAGGAGAAAGATGTATTCATAGTATCTTCTTATTAACTATTGGCTTTCTATTTTATAGTATTTAAATATTATATATATTTAATTTTTGTTTTGATTACGGCATATGCTGTGTATTATATAGATCAGATAAGACAACTGCATTCAAGTTAAACACCGGCCTCTGCGCAATCCTGTTTCACTCATTCACAGACAGAGGCTGTTCTTGAGTGTACTCCCTAATGTTTATGAAAATCTCTGCCTCAGAAGTCATATCTCAAAGATGTAAGCCATCATATAATACATATTATTTTCTTTTGTAAGTTATACATGGTCATAATTTTCAAAAAAGTTCCTTGTGATAAGATTTCCTAATTTTTTTCTAGATAAATTTGATATTGTTAGCATGAATTAAGTAACTTTATAAGTTCTGAAGACCATAAATGAAAGCAATTAATTTCAGAAAATGAGACTTATACCTGATGTCAATTATTATTCTTGTTTAGAGCTGGTGAAAGTAGTTGTTAGCAGTTAGCTTCAAAGGCTAATGTAACATTGATCAATATAAACCTAATACAGTGAATCAGAATTGTCATAGGAATGGTGAATTTTTGCCAGCAAAACAGCAAGTAGTTTAAACATTACTTATGGACATAATTAACAAATTGTATTCCAAGAAAATGGTTCATACTTTCTTGTTTCTTTACATGCCTCATAATTCACAGCAAAAAATTGGACATTTAATATATTGTTGAAACTCTGGGCACTTCCACTCTCCATTCTGCAATGTGCTCTTGCTGTTGGCTTGTTTATTTGTACAGCAGTGCCTGGCTTATTTTAGTGAATTCCTTGACCCCAGAGATCGGTAAGCCTCTATGGTTCTTCCCCAGGAAGCACAGGTTCTCCTTTTCCTGACCAAAACCAGCTGTTAAATTTCACTAATTGCTGGCTAATTGATGTATGTTTTCCCCAGTTCCCTGGGGCATAAATTGCTCTGCAGTATTATTGTATCAAACTGTAGTTCTTTTGAAGGGATAGTTTTGGAAATCTATGTTTGATATTTGTTCTGAGTTCAAGAGAATGATTTCCTGGTAGTTCCTCCTGTAAACTAGCTGACCTAGAGTCTATGCTTTAACTTCATTAAATTCACATATTTCCTCCCCCTTTTCCTTTTATTACAATTATCACTGTTCTTGAGAATTACCTTAAGCTTAAACCTCCCCATGCCATGTTGTAAGTAAAGTGAGTTTCTTGGGAAAGAGATTGGAAGTTATATGTATTTTGACTCAAATGTCTTCCCATGCAAAACAAAATAAATCAAAAGTTATATGTGTGTGTGTGTGTGTATATATATATACAAAATACATACACACACAGATAACTAAAAATAAGTATCATTGTTAAAGCAAAATAAAGGGAAATAAAACACAAAAGTTAAACTGAGATTAGTACTAGGAAATAAACATTTGTAACACTTATGTTTTGCCAGTCACAGGCGCAAGATGACACCAGAATGTATGTATTGGATAAAAAACATATATATATACACACACACATACACATATATATGCACACACATATACACATACATATATATAATACACACACAAACACACACGTATGTATGTTGTTACAGATATTTTATCCCTCTTTTCTCAGGGCAAGTAAAGAAAGTACTGCAAATAAAATAGGGAATTTTAAGAATATAAAAATCCCATTTTTTTACAGTGCTTTTACTAAAAAGGGCATATTTTCCTTTATTGTACCTTACATTTACCTTAAGAATTGGCAAAACAGTCATTCTAAATGAATGAGAAATTTAAAATAAGAAAACAGTCCTAGATTAAAACTAGATGCAAAGCAAAACTAGGAATTCTTATTAAGGAAGAGAATGTTAGTGATGGCTAAAAGTTGAGAAGATTTGAGGAATCACCTTAAACATGCTTTTTACACCAAAGAAACCTAGACGCACTTTAGGCTACAACTGGCCCTGAACAATGTTTCTGAAGTATAATGCCTTCAAATGTATTCAAGCTGTCATTCTTTAATTTGAATATTATTAAAGTCATGGCATTTAATTTTCCTAACTTTATAAAATGTAAGGAAATTAATGACATTCTGTGTTTTATCTTCTCCCATCTTCACCTCTATCATAGTTCACATAATCATTTTCTAAATAACACTCTCCATTTCTGTTGATTGCTCTCTCTATTAATTAACTTTTCCTGTGATTTTAAATATTAGTTCTCTATGCTTCTTTAGTAATTTTATGCTCCATTTTCTCAATTAGTAGTTATAGCTACGAGCAATATGCCATTATGAAGAGGGTTCAGAGGTTATAGATTATGATTTTCTTTAAATGTGAAATAACTGTTTAGATGCTATTTGCATGGTAAAAATGAAAACGAGAGACCGATTTATTGTAACCTTTACTTCTTTGTATTTTTCTTCAGATTTCTAGCAGATTGAGTTATGTTAATACGACAAATATTTTCAAGTATAAAATGCCTTTGAGGAAACAAGAAGCAGTTGATCACTTAAAAAGTCAATTTGGGATTTACTTTTTAACAAATGCCAGCACTTACGGAACTAGAGTGATGAGCTTATTTATATTCTTTCTCAGAGTCTTAATTTGTTACTGTGATACCAACTTAACTATGTAGCTTAGAATAAAACTAATTTTTCCATTAATTTTGTAGAACTACTTTATACTTTATTTCAAAGTATTTTTTAAAGTCTTTGAAAGTGACTTTACAAACAGTGTGCTTTGTAGGGAAAATATCTTTTGTTGAAAATAATAGATAGCTCATTAAGCCTGTGGTAAAGCTGAAATATTGTCTGGAACTAAGAACCAGAAATTTTAGGAAAAATTCATTATAAGAAATAAACACCAATCATTTTCAAAGTTTACCTTCCAAAAAACACCATTGAATTGGCCTAGTTTTTAATAATAGTTCTTTCCTATGTTCAGAATTAAAAGTAAATAGACCTTAACTTCTTCCAGAGTATACGTGACAGAGTGAAAAGTATTTCCTTAACTGAAAGGAAATTTAAAAATTATTATCAAAAAAAATTTAGAGATAGTAAAACAATTCACCAATATTGAAACCCTTTTACTTCCAAATAGTCTTTCAAATGATTATGTCTGATAAATTTGACTTGTCTAATTATTTATTATCTTAGTAGCTGTAGCAGGCAGTTTATATAATAATATAGGCAGCAGAAATGGCCTCAGATGAAACTCAGCAGAAAATAACTTCATATATTATTGTTGAGTTAACAAAAATACCAGTCAACTTATTTAAAAAAAAAAAATCCCTCAGATGTGATTTGACACAATTACATTCATTTTACCAAGGAACTAGTTTGATGAAGACACAATTATCATTGATGCTGAGCACTGTGTCTACCTTGGTGATTCTACCACTTGATTTGAACATGGATACTTTTAGAAGTCCCAGTGCTACTATGTCATATCAATATGATAAGAATAAAATTAAAAAATAGATAAAGTAAATGACATCAAAATTAAAATTTTTGCGCTGTAAGTAATATCAAAAAAGTAAAATGACCACCAATATTTGGGATAAATATTTTCAAATCATGTGTCTTATAAGGGGCTTAGATCTAGAGTATATAAAGGAAACTAATGACTCAGTGATAAAAACATAGACTAATTTTTAAAATGGACAAATAATTTGATTCCAATATTTCTCCAAAGAAAATATGCCAAAGGCCAGCAAACACTTGAGAAGATTCACATTATCATTAGTCATTCGTGGAATAAAAATTAAAATCACAATACATTGCTACTACATATAAAATCAGATGGTAAAAATCAGAAGAGAGAATATAACAAGTGGTGGTGATAATGTGACTACACTGGAAGAATCATCCATTGCTAGTGGAATGTAAACTATTACAACCAATCCGGAAAATAGTTTGATGGTTTTCAAACAACTTTAACATAGATTTATAATATGATCCAGTAATTCAACTTCTAATTACATACCCAAAAGAAATGAAAACCACAAAATCCAAAAAATACCTTGTACATAAATGTTTATATCAGCATTACTCATAACCACATAAAAGTGAAAAATTTCAAAATGTTCATAAATTGGTGAATAAATCAATAAAATGTAGTTTAGCCATGCAATGGAAGGTTACTCAGCAATGGTTACTCAGCAATAAAAAGGAATAAAGTGCTGTACCTTCTATAATATGAATGAGTTATGAAACATTATGCTAAATGCAAATAGCCAGTCTCAAATGATGACATATTGTACAATTCCATTGTACAAAATGTCTAGAACAGATAAATCTATCATAAAACAGAGTAGATTAATGGTTGCCTGTATCTGGGGAGGATAGAGATAAAGAGTGATTGCTAATGGGTATATTAGACATGATGAATATGTTCTAAAATTAGGTTTTGTGATAACAGCACAACTATGAATATTCCAAGGAAGCACTGAATTGTACAATTTGAGTGAATATTATGGTGTATCTCAATAATATAAAATATTATATCAAAATGAAGCTGCTACAACCTGTAATTCATGAAAAAAATGTGTGACTTGGGGTACCATATAAAATTGTATTGTATGACTAAGTAATGTATGATGGGTCAAACTTTTTCTTTAATCTCAGTCATAAGTAAATGGTGAAATAAAGTTTGTAGGTTTATTAACAGAAGTAAATGAAAATCAACTTATGTAGACCATGTTATCTGGATATACATTGAAAATTTTTCCATCTTTCTAATGTATTGACTTTTTAATCCTTAAAAAAGTCCTGCTTTTACTTTGAAGACATTCTATACATTAAGGATATATTGTTTGGTATCAGTTTAGTCATTCCAGCTCTTGATTTGGTTACTGATTACTTGGTTTATGGTTTCCAATTTTTTTGCTTTAAAACTATTCGGGTATTTTAATTTGAAATATATCACAGGTAGAGGGCAGACAATATATCATTGAATCTTGCTTTTATTTTATTCCAATCTTAAAATATTTGCCTTTGAATATCATGTGTTTTTAATTTCTGTTTAATGTAACTACTAATATAGTTGAATTTATGTCAGGTATATGGATGTGATATATATATGTGAGATATATATGACATAAATTCATATATATATCTCACATATATATGCATATATATACACATACTGCCAGCACAAAGAAGCACTAGATTATTTTAAGTTAAACAAATATTATATTATATCCTGTCTCTATCTCTCCCACTCCTATTTTTTTTTCTCTCTCTCTATGTGTATATATAACATATAATGCTTGATACACTACATTAGTTAATATTGCAAAGCTACTTTCATATAAATGACATACTTACATAGTTTATATAAATATTTCTATAGTTTAGATATTAATATATATTTACAGGTGTATTTTATAATTTACATGTGTATTTTCTAAAAAGCTCAGGTATTTATATAAATATATATGTATCTCACATATATATAGTTTTACATCTCCTATCTGCCAACATGTAAATGCCATTTCTAGTGCTCTTGACTCCTTGTGGATTACAGTAAAAATCTGTTTTCTACAAACAACCATTCTTTTATTCTTCCACAAATTCTCTACACAGTGTACTGCATTCCTTGTCACTTTGTTTGTAAATTATACTTTAAGTTCTGGAATACATGTGCGGAACATGCAGGTTTGTTACATATGTATACACATGCCATGGTGGTTTGCTGCACCCAACAACCCGTCATCCACCTTAGGTATTTCTCCTAATGCTATCCTTTCCCTAGCCTCCCACCCCCTGACAGTCCCTGGTGTGTGATGTTCCCCTGCCTGTGTCCATGTGTTCTCATTGTTCAACTCCCATTTATGAGTGAGAATATGTGGTGCTTGCTTCTCTGTTCCTGTGTTAGTTTGCTGAGAATGATGGTTTCCAGCTGCATCCATGTCCCCCAAAAGGACATTAACTCATTCTTTTTTATGACTGCATAGTATTCAATGGTGTATATGTGACAAATTTTCTTTATGCAGTCTATCATTGATGGGCATTTGGGTTGGTTTCACATCTTTGCTATTGTGAACACTGTGACAAAAAAAATATGTGTGCATATGTCTTTATAGTAGAATGAATTATAATCCGTTGGGTATATACTCAGCAATGGGATTACTAGGTCAAATGTTATTTCTGGTTCTAGATCCTTGAGGAGTCACCACACTGTCTTCCACAATGGTTGAACTAATTTATACTCCCATCAACAGTGTAAAAGCGTTCCTATTTCTCCACATCCTCTCCAGCATCTGTTTCCTGACTTCTTAATGATCGCCATTCTAACTGGCATGAGATCATATCTCGTTGTGATTTTGATTTGCATTTCTCTAATGACCAGTAATGATGAGCTTTTTTTCATATGTTTGTTGGCCACATAAATGTCTTCTTTTGAGAAGTGTCTGTTCATATTCCTCATTCACTTTTTGATCAGTTGTTTTTTCTTGTAAATTTGTTTAAGTTTCTTGTAGATTCTGGATATTAGCCCTTTGTCAGATGAGTAGATTGCCAAAATTTTCTTCCATTCTGTAGGTTGCCTGTTCACTCTGATGATAGTTTCTTTTGCTATGCAGAAGCTCTTTAGTTTAATTAGATCCCATTTGTCAATTTTGACTTTTGTTGCCATTGCTTTTGGTGTTTTAGTCATGAAGTCTTTGCCCATGCCTATGTCTTGAATGGTATTGCCTAGGTTTTCTTCTAGGGTTTTTATGGTTTTAGGTCTTACATTGAAGTCTTTAATCCACCTTTAGTAAATTTTTGTGTAATGTGTAATGAAGGAGTCCAGTTTCAGTTTTCTGCATATGGCTAGCCAGTTTTCAAACACCATTTATTAAACAGGGAATCCTTTCCCCATTTCTTGTTTTTGTCAGGTTTGTCAAAAATCAGATTGTTGTAGATGTGTGGCATTATTTCTGAGGCCTCTGTTTTGTTCCATTGGTCTATATATCTGTTTTGGTACCAGTATCATGCTGTTTTGGTTACTGTTGCCTTGTAGTATAGTTTGAAGTCAGGTCACGTGATGCCTCCAGTTTTGTTCTTTTTACTTAGGATTGTCTTGGCTATAGGGGCTCTTTTTTGGTTCCATATGAAATTTAAAGTAGTTTTTTCTTTTTTTTTTTTTCTAATTCTGTGAAGAAAGTCAATGGTAGCTTGATGGTAGCTGTCCAGCATTGAATCTATAAATTACTTTGGGCAGTATGGCCATTTTCATGATATTGATTCTTCCTACACATCAGCATGGAATGTTTTTTCCATTTGTTCGTGTCCTCTCTTATTTCCTTGAGCAGTGGTTTGTAGTTCTCCTTGAAGATGTCCTTCATATCTCTTGTAAGTTGTATTTCCTAGGTATTTGATTCTCTTTGTAGCAACTGTGAATGGGAGTCCACTCATGATTTGGCTGTCTGTCTATTATTATTGTATAGGAATACTTGTGATTTTTGCACATTGACTTCGTATGCTGAGACTTTACTAAAGTTGCTTATTAGCGTAAGGAGATTTTGGGCTGAGACGATGGGGTTTTCTAAATATACAATCATGTAATCTGCAAACAGAAACAATTTTAATTCCTCTCTTCCTATTTGAATACACTTTATTTCTTTCTCTTGCCTGATTACCCTGACCAGAACTTCCAATACTATGTTGACTAGGAGTGGTGAGAGAGGGCATCCTTGTCTTGTGCTGGTTTTCAAAGGGAATGCTTCCAGCTCTTGCCCATTCAGTATGTTATTGGCTGTGGGTTTGTCATGAATAGCACTTATTATTTTGAGATACGTTCCATTGATACCTAGTTTATTGAGAGTTTTTAGCATGAAAGGGTGTTGAATTTTATTGAAGGACTTTTCTGCAAATAGACCAATAACAAGTTTTGAAATTGAGGCAGTGATTAATAGCCTACCAACTAAAAAAAGCCCAGAACCAGACGGATTCACAGCCAATTCTAACAGAGGTACAAAGAGGAGCTGGTACCATTCCTTCTGAAACTATTCCAAACAGTAGAAAAAGAGGGACTCCTCCCTAACTCATTTTATGAGGCCAGCATCATCCTGATACCAAAACCTGGCAGAGACACAACAAACAAAGAAAATTTCAGGCCAATATCCCTGATGAACATCCATGTGAATTCCTCAGTAAAATATTGGCAAACCAAATCCAGCAGCACATTAAAAAGCTTATCCACCACGATCAAGTTGGCTTCATCCCTGTGATGCAAGGCTGGTTCAACATATGCAAATCAATAGGCGTAATTAATCACATAAACAGAACCAAGGACAAAAACCTTTGTGACTTTTTATTTGTATTTTCTTTTATTTATTTGACCTTTCAAGTTGCAATGCAGAATTTGTCATTTTTAAAAATTTCTGTGTGCACTTTAAACCTCAGGACAAATATGTTTTATTTATCAAAACCAACAAAATGCTCTAAGGTGAAATTAGTCTTATAGTTTATTTACATCTACATGACATAGATGTAGTATAGATGTAGATGTAAATGTACTTATTTTGTCTTCCAGGTGTGTGTACAATACTACTTCCTTGAAGGCAGGAAAATACTTTGGCTCTCATATTTGTGGACTTTGTATATCAGAAAGAATCAAAACAGCATGTTGTAAATAAAGAAGTTCAATTAATTTATAGAATCTAATTCAGGAAATTAATACCATTATTATTTGACAAACCTAGTTATATTTCCTCACACTTAATCAGTGTTATTTATGGTATTGTCAATGTGAATTTGACACAGAGGAGGAAGATGAACTAGACATTATTAGTTACTCAAACTGCCAAGACTAATGAGTCATAGTCCTTTTCACTAAGTTTGTAAAAACTGCACAAACATATAATGCAACACAAAGATGGAAGGACTGTACTTGATGTATCCAAAGGGGACTTGGGACACTGAGGTAATAAGTTTTCATTTCCATTGGTAGATGGAAAAGCCATAAAACTTCTTAACAGGAGGATTTTTGAAAGATGAGAAGGGCATTCCTGCTAGAGTAAGAAAAAACACCAAAGAATAAAATAGCATGATGTGTTTGACGTGCTTTATGTTGATTATTATGGCTGTGGCCCAAATTGCAAGAAACTAAACAGGTAATTTATGAAGAATCTTGCTCACTGTGCTGCAGAGGGTATATTATGCTGTCATTTTAGTGACCCGATTTGCTTTCCCTTTTATTAAATAAAAGTCTCCGTTTGGAAACTATTAAAATAATACAGGTAAAAGTTGAAAGATGATATTTTACAAATGGGATTCTTTGTGTAACATCATGATAGACCTGAGATGGAGTATGAGGAACTTTTAGGAATTATATTAGAGATGAAACATTACTAAATATATGTGAACTAAAAGAAAAGCAAAGCAAATATAAAAAGAGAAAATAAAATAAATGCATTCTGAACTCTGGGCAAAGTTAGATCAGTCAAGGATGAACTTCCTCACAGAGATAGAAAACAAAGTATGATGATTAAATTGAAAGGCAATTGTATAAGCAAAATATTGTTGGGGTTGAATTTGAGATTATTATATGCATAAAATTGATTTGTTGCATAAATTTAAGTAAAATTAGCATACAGATAGTGGTGTGAGAAACAATGACCAGAAGAGTGAATGATCATACCCAGTATAAAAATGCTTAATATTTGTTGAGCATTTATTTTTTATTTATTTATTTATTTTTAAAATGGAGTCTCTCTCTATCGCCCAGGCTGGAGTGCACGATCTCGGCTCACTGCAACCTCTGCCTCCGAGGTTCACGCCATTCTCCTGCCTCAGCCTCCCGAATAGCTGGGACTACAGGCGCCCGCCACCACGCCCGGCTAATTTTTTGTATTTTTAGTGTAGATGGAGTTTCACCGTGTTGGCCAGGATGGTTTCGATTTCCTGACCTCATGATCCACCCGCCTCGGCCTCCCAAAGTGCTGGGATTACAGGCATGAGCCACCGCACCAGGCCTTGTTGAGCATTTATTAACTGTCTTTATATTTTACATGTATTAACAAATCTAACACATTAAACATAAAAGGAAATTAAGACACGGACATTTTAAATCACTTATTCAATTTCACAAAACTAGTATCTATGCTTTAAATCACTGTCGTGTATTACCTCTGAAATGGAAATAATCATAGAGAAAGTAGTATTCAACTCTTATCAAATGAAGTTGCAAGAGAAAACTATATTTTACAATGAATTTACCATCTTGGAAAGATATTTTTAAATGTAGTCAGAAGCAAGTTTGGTTGGTAGAGTAAATTGATGGTGCTTTATGGTGACATATGTGAGCTGCATTTTTTTTTTTTGCACAATTGTGTAGCAGTGAAAAGAGACTTAGTGTGTAGAGGCTCAGAGTTTAACACAAAGACTATTAAGATGGGAGAAATTTAAATGCTGTGAGATTATGGGAAATTAATTAGTAGACAGAGACTCAATGTATGTGAGAAAGAATTTCCCAGTCCTGAAGAAATTGAAGCAGCTGGAATAGAAATCAGAAGAGAAGGGATTAGTGTTAAGCTACAGGAAATAAAATCACTTTCTCTGAGTAATAAAAAGAAATAAGTACATGTAGAAGTACTTTGGGATTCGGTTTTACTTTTTGGTTTGAAGAAGGTAGTTTAAATGATCTGTTGGCTAAATTGACTATTTGATCTTTTTTTTCTTGGTCAATGCTGTGATTTAATATAATAGCTTTAGAAAGAATTGACAGTGAGCCCCCCATCTTATTTGAGTGTAATGTGAGTACATAAGTTTCTTTATATGTAGCAGCCATAAAATCCACCTGTCACTATTTTTTGTTTAAAGAAATTATAAAGCAATCATTAAAGTTTTTTCAAAGGCATGACTCCTTACTGATGATGAAGAAGTGATAAAAAGCAGATAAAAAATTATACTATAAACTCCATTTCTTTTATATTTTTTTGAAAATATTAACTCATAACACATATACGTGTGTGTGTGGGGTGGCTGGGTACTCTCTCTCTCTATACACACATAAATATATATGGAAAAATTGATTTTACTAATTGAATCATTCTTGCCCTATCCAACTAAAATTCAACTAAATCAGAGAATCAGGGAATCAGGGTCAAGGAGCCAGGAGAAGAGCATTCAGGGCGCATAGCATCTGCTCCAAGAGTTAAATATTCTACAAGTTCAGCCACTAAAATCACCTGCTGTAACCCTAAGACCAGTTTTACCTGCCAGTATCACTCACCAATCAAAGCCTGCCAGCTCCCAAAATCTTCTCTGGTGCCAAGAAACTTACTTCCACAATAAAACCTAGTATTTCTCTACTAATAAATCTCCCAAATTTCCCTCTGTGCTTTGGACATACCGAAGTCCACACATCCTTTGTGTATGCCTCAAACTGCAATTTTTACTTCCAAAATA
Organism: Macaca nemestrina; assembly: GCF_043159975.1. NCBI lineage: Eukaryota > Metazoa > Chordata > Mammalia > Primates > Cercopithecidae > Macaca > Macaca nemestrina. The sequence goes on from NC_092140.1 coordinate 26,758,346, forward strand.
AAACATTTTAAATTTAGCTATTTATCTCTATATTGTATTTGATTTTGACAATGTATGTTTAGATAAACCTATAGTTGAACATCCTATACATTTATTTGATATAAAATTTAGTAAAAGACAAAATGACTTTTTAAACTTATATACACTTAAAAATAGCATATTTTTACTTAACATTTTAAATTACTTTTAAGATGCAATTTTATTCTTACATATGATTATCATATTAATTTGAAACAGATTCACACACAACTGATACACAGAATCAGAGGGATTATGTGCTTATTTTACCCATTGTATTGCTGATGTGGTCATATTTAACATAAAATTCATTTAAATCATAAAAAGACACATCTAATACTTGAATGGGTATATAATTTGTTATCAACAGCACCAACATAATGTGTAATTATTATTGTATATGTGTATGTTTACCATGAATTATATTATTGGTAACTATTATATATACAAAGTTAAACTTTTATACTCTCTATATTAATGCATTTTAAACCCAATATTTATTTCCTTTTAGTCAAACACTTGTAGCATGTAGAAAATAATCAGCATAAACATTTAGGTGTAAAAAATATACATAACCAACTTTTTTTGACTGCCACTACATAAACTGCACTAAAATAATTAATAATGATTTTATTATTTTCTTAAAAATGTCAGATGCATATTATTATTTAATTTACAAACTTACCTCACCAAGTCATATTATAATCTATCCCCATTTTACAGATGAGGAAACCAGGGTAGCTAGGTACTCTGCTAGGAAATTAGACTAGCATAGGAAAAATGCAAAAGCATTATTTGCCTTCATGGAGCATCTATTCTCGCAAGAAAGACAAACACCAATCATGTGAAGAAACAACTGAATTAAAAATTACCAGAGAAACAACAACAAAAACAGAGGTGAAGAAAACAGTTCTAAAGGATTGCCAGCAACAGTGAGACCCGGAGGGAAATAAGGAGTTAATTATGAAAACAACCAGAAATAATTTCTTTAAATGTAAAAGAATAACAAGTACAAAAGTTTTCAGTAGAGGGAACAATCCTAGTAATTCTAGTAATTCATAGAATAACAAAGGCTAGAATTTTGTGAGTGCACAAATGAAGCTGGAAGGATAAACAAAAGCTATATCTCTCAGGGACCTGATCACTTACAGCCTTGATAACCAGGAGCAGGGAGGATTGAAATTGAGCATTTCTTCCTGGGCTGGGCTGTTACTTTGTACATGCGCACTAGTTCAGAGAGCATTTTCATCTTCTATTTGTTCTTCTCTTTCATAGTACTTTGAGCTATTCAGGAATAGGGCCTCCTGTTTATTTATCCACAAACCAGGCACAACACTGGTGAATTTTTAAAGCACAAAAACTTAAATGAATGATTTCAACTGTAGAAGATTTAGTAATGGCTGTTTCCACTCACTAATGTATATGAATTACAATCAGACACACAGAAAATTTGTAACATCATTTAAAAATCCTGTATCAATTGCTACTCTTCAAAAATCATTTTTAGAGTAAATGTAATCTTCGGCTATAAGTTTCATATAGTATGTACCATACCTTTTCATTAAACGAGTAGTGTAATATAAAAGACAACCAATCTGTTTAACATCTTTTTAAAAACATCAAATATTTATTTAAAAATATTACCAAAAATCTTACATAATATTTGATTGTATTGTTTGCATTATTTATCATTTTCTTCAGATATTAAAAAAGTATATTTAAAAATTATTACATTCATATGTACATTATATGTCTGATAACACATAATACCACCGAAAATTTTTCATAAGACATTGAGGTTATTATGACTGATATATATCTGGCTCAGATTCTATCATTTTGATCTCTCTTCAATGCATTTATTCATATTTATTCCTTTTCTTTTTAATATTTCACAAAAAAATCATATCACAAAACATCTGCGAACAATTTCCTTTTGGGCTGAGTCTGATAGACAAGAGATAGGGCAAATTTGGAAAGGCTTTTTTTTTCCTTGTGATTTTAACATTTTATTTTATATTCCTGTTTTTTGCTGCACTCCAAAGTCATTTTGACCCTGAGCAGAAAAGTTCAGCTAGACTTCTTTTTTTCTGTCCTTCTGTGTCTTCATTTTTTACCTTGTGGTTTTATTTTTAAATGTTACCAATTTCAAAACTATTTTTTTTAAATCAAATTCTTCATTCAGTACATATATTTCTGGACGGTGCTCTTCAAAATTGTAATTGCCAATTTTGGTCTGATCCTCATCTAGCTTTAGAAAAGCTCCTCTATCAAGAAGGAGAAAAAAACTACCGATTAAAATCTAACGTGACTTTGGAGCTAACGTATAAAAAGCCATGTTGAAAATCAGTTTAGATTTGTGAGAAAACAACAGATTGCATTTTACGCAAAATTTGTATAAGCCTGTGAGCTTTAGGGGAATGGACAACAATAGCCAAATTTCATTTAAGAAAAATTAAATAAGAAAATTAGTGTCGTTTTGTTAAATTAAAATGCAACTCATTCGAGGTTTCAGAGACCCAGAACTTCTGTTATATTTCCTTAGTAAACTCATAGGCTCTTTCTTCTAAAAGGGAAAGCAGCTTTGTTTCTAACACACCCTAACCTTAATCCCTATGCCTCAACTCTCTTGCTATTTCTTCAGTAAAAGCATATATCCTCACGTCTACAAATAAAGCAAAGTGAGATACAAACTCCAATGCTTTTTTTTTTTTTTTTTTTTTTCTTTTTTTTTCTTTTTTTTGAGACGGAGTCTGGCTCCTTCTGTTGCCCAGGCTGGAGAGCAGTAGGGCGATCTCCGCTCACTGCAAGCTCCGCCTCCCGGGTTCACGCCATTCTCCTGCCTCAGCCTCCCGAGTAGCTGGAACTACAGGCGCCCTCCCTCACGACCCGCAAATTTTTCTATTTTTAGTAGAGACAGGGTTTCACCATGTTAGCCAGGATGGTCTCTATCTCTTGACCTTGTGATCTGTCCGCCTCGGCCTCCCAAAGTGCTGGGATTACAGACTTGAGCCACCACGCCCAGCCTAATATTTTATATTTTTAGTAGAGACGAGGTTTCACCGTGTTAGCCAGGATGGTCTTGATCTCCTGACCTTGTGATCCGCCCGCCTTGGCCTCCGAACAAACTCTAATGCTTTTAAGCCGTTTTAGACACATGAGTCACTGAATAGTTGCTAAATATTAACCTGGGAGTGATGGTTGATTCTTTTGAAAAAGAAATAGTCTGCGTCAATGTTTCTGTAACAGAGACCAATAAACTGGAGAAAGGCTGATAATTATCTACAAATTGTAGTCCATGATAAGTTTCTTACTGTTTAATATTTTTTACGTTTGACATAGACAATATATAATAAGTACAATTAACGCATTCTAAACAAAACATTCTTCCTACATTAAATGACATGTGATATATTTTAACATGATGTTTGTGTTTTTAAAAAATATATATCATAAATAAGTTCAAAGAGGTATGTGATTATTTTTTAACTATGACAAATATCTACTTTCTTCAGTGCTTACAATATGACAGATGTTTTGCTGTTCACTTGATTGTTATCTCATTTAATCTTCAAAATTGTCCCATATTCATTATGATCATTTTACCAATTACTGATAAGTCATAGTTTGCTTGTATAATTAATAAATACTTTCATTACCCATACTTTTCTCTTGTTAGACTCACAAAAATCTGAAATAGATTAAGAAGCATAGAGATACTTGGCTGAAATGCAAATAAAATTTTGATATTCTTTGACATCTGCTTTAAAACTTCGAACAATTACTACCTCTCATATTTAACACTCACTTGATGTGTAATCCAATGATTTTAGAACCAATTGTACTATATAGATCTTTTCCTTTTCTGTATTGAATAATAAATTGGGGTGCACCAAAAATAATTAATAGGCTTTATGGTAAAGATTGGCAGTAAATTGAAAGATTCTTTAAACTTTGAGATTATTCATTCTTCCATTGAACATTGATTACCAGGAGAGCCTGTGATTTTAATGGCATTATACATAAGAATTTCAACTTAAATGAGATTTTGAATATTTTAATAAGCTATGTAATATTTCCAATAGAATCTATAATTGACATCTCAAAGAAAAACTTTCCTTTTATATTCTTTATGCTTGAGCAAGTTTCTAAAGAACATTTATAGAAAATGCATTTTAACATTTTAATATTGATATTAATGTGTGACACCACAAGTTGGTAAATTCAGTTTTCTAGAGTACTACCTTCTTCAAAGTGAAATATTAGAGACCATATTGACCCAAATAAATAGGTCAGAGTTTCAAAAGAGTTTTCAAACTCCAGTTTAATTGCTCCCAAAAATATTTTGTCTTGAATTTGTTTAGTGTAAGATTTTTATTCCCATCAGTGCACAAATTTATTCTTTGAAATAGCCAAAAGCTACTGTGATTTGTTTATAACACTCTAATACAGTTGACCCTTGAACAAAATGTGGATTAGGAGGGCTAAACACCATGAAGTCGATAATTGACCTATAACTTTTGACTCCGCAACAACTTAACTTTAATAGCCTATTTGTTGACTGTTAGACTTACTGATACACAGTCAATTAATACATATCTTGTATGTTCTATGTATTAAACACTATGTTTTCACCAGAAGATAACCTAGAGGATGTTGTTAAGAATATCATAAAGAAGATAAGATGTGGCCGGGCGCGGTGGCTCAAGCCTGTAATCCCAGCACTTTGGGAGGCCAAGACGGGCGGATCATGAGGTCAGGAGATCGAGACCATCCTGGCTAACACGGTGAAACCCCGTCTCTACTAAAAATACAAAAAAAAAAAAAAAAAAATTAGCCGGGCGCGGTGGTGGGCGCCTGTAGTCCTAGCTACTCGGGAGGCTGAGGCAGGAGAATGGCGTAAACCCGGGAGGCGGAGCTTACAGTGAGCTGAGATCCGGCCACTGCACTCCAGCCTGGGCGACAGAGTGAGACTCCGTCTCAAAAAAAAAAAAAAAAAAAAAGAAGATAAGATGTATTCATTAACTGGAAGTGGATCATTATAAAGGTCATCTCCTTGTCATCTTCACACCAAGAAGAAGGAGGAAAATGAATTGATCTATCTTAAAGATGGCAGAGACAAAAACAAAAACTTGTGTGTAAGTTGACCACAGTTCAAACTCAAGTTATTCAAGGGTCAACTGTAAATGGCAGTTATGTTACTGAATCAGGTTTGAAATATTAGTCATTATTAGTGACATCAGCTGTGTTATATCCAGTGTACCCCAATGTCTTATATCCAGTGTACCCTAAAATTCAGTCTAAATCAGGTTTTAAATGTTAGTCATTATTACTGACATCAGCTGACATCAGCTGTGTTATATCCAGTGTACCCCAAGTCTTATATCCAGTGTACTCCAAAATCCAGTCCAATTTATATATTTACTCCCAAACTTGTGATTATGCTAAGATTGGCATCTGATTATAATTGAATAAATTATTAATAAAGCAATCATCTCTAATTCTTCTCTGAAATATTCATATTTCATAAAATATATTTAATTAAAATTTTAAATATTTTATTTGCAAAATTGGAAGACACAGTGTAGGAAAAATATTGACAAATTACATGTACCCTTGCTAGATTTTTACCAGAAGTGAATGTTTAAAAAAAAATTCAATGTCAAACAAATGTGGCAGAGGTCAAAGTATCTCTTCTCGCTCAATGAATGAATGCAGAAGAAAGACTTCAGAGAATATTTTTAAATTGACAAATCTTAAAATGTCACCATTGTGATAATGAAAAAACATTAATAAATTCTCTAGACTAAAAAAAACACATGGGCCAGGCCCGGTGGCTCACGCCTGTAATCCCAGCAGTTTTCGCCTGAGGTCAGGAGTTCGAGACCAGCCTGACCAATATGGAGAAACTCCCGTCTCTACTAAAAATACAAAATTAGCTGGGCGTGATGGCGCATGCCTGTAATCCCAGCTACTCAGGAGGCTGATGCAGGAGAATTGCTTGAATCCGGGAGGAGAAGGTTGCAGTGAGCTGAGATCACGCCATTGCACTCCAGCCTGGGCAACAAGAGTGAGTCTCTGTCTCAAAAAAAAAAAAAGACATGTGATGCCATTTTTTTTGAGAATCCTCTGATTGTTCCAGAGATGCCCACTGAGACTGGATTCCTTGGTGTGCCAACAGAGAGGCAAGCCTAGGGTAGCTCTCAAATTAAATAAGCAGGAGACTACTAGCATGAGATGGTCTCCCATATTTTGAGTTCCTAAGTACAAACCACAACCTAACTTGGGATTATAACAAATGGCTACATCTTGGTCATCACAAACAGCTGGGCTTCAGTCGTTCACAGGCAGCTCAGTCTTCACACCATGCCCAAATTAGGCAAACATCTAGCTGTAACCAATTAGATGATTTCCCTACTTCACATCTGTGTTCTTTCTGTGACATGAAAGTTAATTGGTCACACGGCTAGGTAGAGCTCTTAGAACCTCTTCTAGTTCTGAGCACTGCCTAATTTACAAATTGTTCTTTGCTCAGATAAACTGTACGAAATTTCATTTGCATTCGTTTTTTTGTTTTGTTTTGTTTTGTTTTGTCTTGTTTTTTTACAACACACCAGATTCAGTTCAAGCAATTTAGCATTAACTGAGAGGGACCAGTTATATCACAGCTATTTTTACATCAATGACATTTTATATGTCCATGAGAAATCCCATATCTCTGAGACAAAAGGTTGAGAGGAAGGAAGAAAGAGAATCAGAGCAGTATTTTATGTTGACGCAACTTACCTTTTTAAATTTTACTTGGTTTGGAAAGGACACTAGAAATCAAAAACAAGTACTGCCACTGTTTTTCTTATTATTAATCTTTTTTATAGAAATAAACTGTTATACCTTACATAGACCATGCCACTTTAATGCCATCCCTCAGGAAATTTCTATAATGCCTGGATCCTGACAAAAATTCAGACCAACCTTTCAACAAATGCTTGCTCAACAGTGCCACCTCTGATTTTTTTTTTTTTTTTTTTTTTTTTTGAGACTGAGTCTCACTATATCACCCAGGCTGGAAGTGCAATGGCGCGATCTCTGATCTTGGGACAATGTAACCTCCACCTCCCAGGTTCAGTGGGATTACAGGCGTCCGCCACCATGCCTGGCTAATTTTTGTAGTTTTAGTAGAGACGGGGTTTCACCATGTTGGCCAGGCTGGTCTCGAACTCCTGACCTCAATTGATCTTCCCCCCTCGGCATCCCAAAGTGCTGGGATTACAAGTGTGAGCCACTACACCTGGGCATGATTCTTAAATTCAACATTCCAGCCAAACTTTAACTACAATTTTCAAGCACCCCATTCATCTTACCTCCAGATCTTAGCATTTTTTTCCCTTTATCTTGTAGTGTTCTTTCTTCATCTGGTTAATAATCATGTGTCCCTCCTATCCGAGTTTCCAGGTCATTATACATAGAAAACAATACTTAGTGACTCATAAAATCTGTTAGTTGATCTAGTCTACCCCTTCCCTGTGTTTATCTCTATCATAGCATTTATAGCTCTTGGCTGTAAATGTCTTTTTACGTGTCAGGTTTCACAAATATTGTGTAACTATAATGAAAGCTAAGACTCTGTCTGCCATAATGCTGTCGCTCTAGGGTGGCGCAACACCTGGTACATAGTTGGAAATTGATTAATACATTTTAGATGTATAACAGATTACCAATGTGACTTACAGGACTATCAACACCTTTTTTAGGTAAACCCATTGAGTTTCAACAAAAGACTTCAAGGAAACTGTCTCTAACTTCCTTTGGTGTTTGACCACATAAAGAGAGGACATGTGATTACAAACACTTGATGTATCTTTTAATATTTGGCCTAATAAGAACCTTGAGCCTATAAAAAAAACTTTAGAAATTATGTAGTTTCATTTTCTTAGGGGAAGAAACTAAACAATAAAAGAAGTATGTAATATATCAAAAAATCAAATCATTAGTAATTGACAGAACAAACAAAAAATCAGTCTCGAGTCCAGGTTTGGTGACACCAATTTTTTTCAGAGACTATTGACCTATTTATTTAATAACAACAAGATTATATAAAGTCAAAATTTCTCAATTCTTGTTCCAACTGGATCAGTTGCTAGTACCATAACCTACTTACAAGCTGGCCTGGGCAGATTTGATTCAAATGTCAAATAAGAATAATCTCATTTTCATTTTTTTTTTAAAACTTAAGCAGTAGATTTCTTACTGCAACTTATCTAACACCTTTCTAGTTTACAGTAGAATTTATTCCTCCTACTTCTATGAATGTGATTGCTTTGTATATGTTTCAGTTTGATCAGAGTTAAGAAGAGCAAGGTAATAGACTCTCCAAGAATTACCTTGTGTGTGAATACAGTTGTGTGCTGATAGCTACAGTAATCACTCTAATTTTATTAGCTAATTTTCTTACTCTTAATAGAGAATCTCCAGCATTTACTCAATTCCCACTCTAAAAGTTTTCCGAGAGTATTCTCTACAGGATCACAAATACCTCCACTCCAGTTAATCACGTTCAGTGTTTCAGCTGCTCCCGTTATGTGTGTTAGCTTTCATGGGGATTTGCTAATGCTCCTGTTGTCATCAGTTTCTTAAAAATTTAGCCCGTACTCCACCTGTAACCACTTTCTTTATGAAATGTATCACTATTGTGCAATTCACAGTGGTCTCCTACCACAGATGTAGATGTACATATATGGAGTTAATCTAATTTGCACAACAAATTCTACTTGCTACAATCAATAAGATAAATGAATTGAAATAAATTGAACTAAATAAAGATTAGACTGATCGGAACAGATCTTAGCCAAAAGGCCAAAAAGCAATTAAGTAGAGATTAAATAAAAATAATACCCAGTGCAATGAATCGAGCCCAACGGTGGAACCACAGACTCCGAGTCAATATCCTCAATCTTTCAGCTTTTTCATTGTGTGCTTCTGGGCAATTAACTTTATTATCTGTCTCTGCCTCAGTTTTCTGACTGGTGGAGGAGAGATAAAAATTCCCTCATAGCTTTCTAATTTCCCATATAGTCATGTTATTAGATTTAAACCAGTTAATATTTCTAAAATGCTTAAAACAATACTTATCATATAGTATTTTTAGAATGTGTTTTTTTAAATTGGCTTTAAGTGGACATCTGTAAAAATTCAGTCACATAGGACTGTAAATTAATATTCTGCAAAATGACTATAAACACTGTGACAAAATAATTTTATGCTAAAATTGATATAGGCAATACTATCTTAGCTTTATTAAGTGCATTTTTGTCTGCAGATTTATTATAGATTTTAATAATAGAATACTGAAAATCATCAAGCAGGGATATAGTATGCATTGTTTCCCAGTTTATTTGTGAAAACCCCTTTTTCATAAAGATTTTATTAAGATCTTTCATAACTTGTGCATATCATCTTTCATAAGAACACAGATGGGAGATTTTAACTTAAAATATTGTGCTAATAAGGAATATTTCTACATGATACAATACTATATGCAAGATTTATAAATTATCATCAAGAAATTTTTGCTATGTAATTACAATGTCTCCCACTGTAAAAGTTATGAATAATGCACTTACAATGCATAGAAAAAATAAGTACAGGTCAGAAATAATATTTATCACTTTTCACACTGAAAATTATTAAACTATGTATTCTCAAATTATGAAATAGTGTGGGTTTCCAGATATGTGGAATACACCAATGGAAATTAACTAGAGTTAAATGCAATTCAGATAGTATGCAAACCAGTTCAATTCTGCTTGCTTTTATGTCACCTTTAGAAAAATAGTAGGCTATAGCTTTTGAAATAATTTATAAGTAAATTTAGTTCACATTTAGTCACAGTTTAATAATCTTTACATTATTAAATGTTAAAAATTTTGGTATGGGCCGGGCGCGGTGGCTCAAGCCTGTAATCCCAGCACTTTGGGAGGCCGAGGCGGGTGGATCACGAGGTCAGGAGATCGAGACTATCCTGGCTAACACGGTGAAACCCCGTCTCTACTAAAAATACAAAAAAATTAGCCGGGCGTGGTAGCGGGCGCCTGTAGTCCCAGCTACTTGGGAGGCTGAGTCAGGAGAATGGCGTGAACCCAGGGGGCGGAGCTTGCAGTGAGCCGAGATCGCGCCACTGCACTCCAGCCTGGGAGAGACACAGCGAGACTCCGTCTCAAAAAAAAAAAAAAAAAAATTTTGGTATGAAGATTGTGAGTTAAAATTTTTTTCCTGATTTCACTTAGGCAGATTAAAAAACATATATTTATATTGGTATTATTCAATAATAAGAGCTGGGATGTTGAAATTTCTACTTATGTTAATTTACCATCATTTAATATCCTACATTATAATTATAAAATACATAGTGTAAAAAATGAAAACTAAATTGTTTCCATATATAATATTTTATTGGTATTTTAAGCTAAAATGTTCTATTTTTTGTGTTTGTCATTATTGCATTTGAGAATACAATTTTTTTTTTATACTTTAAGTTCTAGGGTACATGTGCACAACGTGCAGGTTTGTTACATATGTATACATGTGCGATGTTGGTGTGCTGCACCCATTAACTCGTCATTTACATTAGGTATATCTCCTAATGCTATCCCTCTCCCCTCCCCTACCACAATAGGCCCTGATGTGTGATGTTCCCCTTCCTGTGTCCAAGTGATCTCATTGTTCAATTCCCACCTATGAGTGAGAACATATGGTGTTTGGTTTTCTGTTCTTGTGATAGTTTGCTGAGAATGATGGTTTCCAGCTGCATCCATGTCCCTAAAAAGGACACGAACTCATCCTTTTTTATGGCTGTATAGTATTCCATGGTGTATATGTGCCACATTTAATAGACTCACACATGTGATGAACAGCATAGTTCCTAAAGTAAAAAAAACTAATATATAAATATGTATTTATGAGTGCCTATATGTGTATATTTGAACATATTTGCACTAAAGCTCATAGAACATTGTATAATAGTTTTATTTGGTCTTTTCAAAATTTTTAAAGCATTTTTTATTTTCAATATAGAAATTCAAAATTCACCAACTCAACAAGAATTCTCTATCAATTAGGTACATTATAATAATTTTGTTAACTATTTTTGGTCACAATTTAACTACTGCTGTAAATAATTGAGTGGTAAATAGTATTTATTCATTTTCATAGGCAGAAAGTACAGTTAATCAGTTACAAACTAACAGTTTCACTATGGGAACAAATTATCCAAACATTATAAACAGTAAGATCAGATTACAGATTTGAGTTTCATGTTTTCATTTGGAAAAGATAGGATGACATAAAACATTAAGCAGAAATGAGTTCTTTTTGTTCAAACATTCTATGAATAAATTATTACACTTTCATTTTGTTGTACTTTGCCACACTTCTCCATGCTTTATTTCATGATCTCTCTTCTGGTTGAAAGGAAGAGTCCATGTGGTTAACTTTTCCATCATATTGTAAATACAAAAGCCATATTCTATCTGGGTACATAGTCCTCTATCATCATTATTTACATCAGCCTCAGTTTCTTTGATTATACTTTACTCATTTCCTTCTAACAAATTGTATTCATTCTAGTTTGCTGATAATTCAAACTCTTATTTATTCTGAAAATATTACTGATATTACTAACAGCTGATTTCCAAGACCTCTCTATTTCTCAATTTCCATACACTTCTTAAGCAAAATTACCCTCTTTTGGGAATTTGTAGCTTACTGAATATGTGGCTCATAATGCACACATACAACTCAAGTACCTTTCAAAACTGGCCTAGCTGAGCTTAAAATCATATAAGCATAAAATTATGCTTTTTACATGTTTACAGTATTCTTCATGAGATATTTAGCATATGGGGAAGAGAATTAGTGCTTGAGTTGGTTTAGTACATCCAAAAGCTTTACAATAAATATCCAGGAAAGCTAAACCATAGTGTTCTCCAAGTTTATCCAAAGTGAAATAAACCACTAACAGAAAGACAAACACTGCATGATTTCACTTATATGTGAAATTTTAAAAGTTGTTCCCACAGAAGTAGAAAATATAATAGTGGTTACCGTGGATTGGGAGGTTATGAGAATGGGGGTTATGGTGAGAGCTTGGCCAATAGGTACCAAGCAATTGTTAGACACGAGAAATAAGTTTTGGTGTTCTACTATATAGTGGAATGACTAGAGTTAACAAAAATTTATTGTGTATTTCAAAATGCCTGGAAGAGTGGTTTAGGTTCTCATCACAAATAAATGATAAATGTTTAAGGTGACAGATATATTAATTACCCCGAATTGATCATTACACAATGCATACATGTATTGTAACACAGGTTTACCCCATAAATATGTAAAATTATGTGCCAATCATAAATTTGCAAAAGCTACAGTAAATATTAAAGCAATAGCTTCCAAGTTTCATGTATCATTTTCTTTAAAAAGGAGTAATGTCCTGTCACATTATTATTTTTTGTTGTTGTTAGTCTATCTAATAGCTTAACAAATCCAATTTCTGGTCAGTTATTGTTGTCTAAAATCTGACCAAAAAAGAACCTAAAATGAAGCTGATTTTTAGTGTTGACAATTTAGCTGCCAGTAGAATCAATTGATATAAAGTGAAATGCTATCTGTGATTCCAAGATGGCTTTTTCAGTTGTTACCGTCATAATGCAATGTTTTAAAATATCGATTAGATGAAAAAACTATGATTTTTCTAAAGTTTATAATTTAAAAAATTTTTAATTTTTATGGGTACATAGTAGGTATATACATTTCTGGGGTACAGGGGATGTTTTGATACAGGTATGCAATGTGAAATAAATATATCAGAGAATGAGGCATCCATCCCTTCAAACATTTAGCCTTTGAGATACAAACAATCCAATTTCATTCTTTAAGTTATTTTAAAATGTACAACTAAGCTATTATTGACCACAGTTACCCTGTTGTACATTCAAATAGTAGGTCTTATTCACTCTTTTTACATTTTTTGGTGCCCATTTCCCATCCCCGCCTCCTCACCCCCTTGCCTCCCCTACCCTACCCAGCATCTGGAAACCTTACTGCTACTCTGAATATCCATAAGTTCTATTGTTTTGATTTTTAGATTCCACAAATAAGTGAGAACATGCAATGTTTGTCTTTCTGTGGCTGACTTATTTCACTTAATGATCTCCAGTTCCATTTATGTTATTGCAAAAGATGGGATCTCATTGATAATAGTTACAAAAAAAACATCGTGGAGCTTTAGAACTTCAGTTGGCGTATTTGCCTCTTTTTTGACATTAAAACAGGTGATTCCAACCCTCTCCATTTTAAATTAGACATAAAAGTTACATTTATCTCCACTTTGCAAAGTATTTTGATTTGACTCTCAAGTAGACAGATGGATAAGATGTGATTTCATGTAATTTTGGTTGTTGTATTCTAATTTGACTTTACAGTTTAAAATCACATTGAAAAATCTCCCTCATTTTTTTAGTCAAATACAATTGTAGAATTTTAGGTCATTAAAAGAATTATTTGTTATTTTTACCTAGATTTCCAGATCACTGGTTGATATCATTTCCAATTGAGTGAGGACATAGACTTTGGTTTGTCAGGAATTTAACTATCACTTTCAGACTACTGATTCTAAAATGTTTATGTTTACATTCACTTCCCTGTTCAGTTTGCATGTCAGTCTGGACACCTAAAAAGTTAATCTTTCTATTTTGAGCATGTGATTTTCTTATTTAAAATCAAATATTTACTGTACAATAATAGTAAAAAGTGAAAATGAGGGTCAAGTTTTGTCTGATGTAAGCATTTGCATCCATAACTACTTTGTATTATTCTCAATATGTTAGTTTGCCTAAGAGAAAATAAAAGTAAAATCTAATGTATTTTGTAATACACTTAGACTTTTCATTCAAAATAAGCAAACACTACTTATTACTAAATTTATGAGTACTGTTAATCAAATTAAATCCTTATAACATTAATAAAATTCTACTGAAGCATAATATAATAAAGTATACCAAGAGAAAATGTACAGATGAATAAACTTACAGAAACTACATGTAACCGAGCACCAAGACCAAAATAAATATAACACCACCAATACCCAGAAACATTTTTGAAAACCCTCCAAGTCATTTCATTCTCCCAGAGGAATATTACTTTTTCTGATTTTTTACATCACAGATTAGCTTTGACCGATTTTGATCTTTATACAAATGGAATCACCTAAAATATATTATTTTGTGTCTGGCTTTTTTCATTCATTATGTTTGTGAAATTTGTTCTTATATGCTGCTGTAGTTTGTTTCTTATTACTCTTTATATTCCACTATGAAAAAATAGCACAATTTATTTATTCATTCTGCTCATGATGGTCATTTGAGTAGTTTTCAGATTTGGACAATTATAAATAGCACTACTAAGAGAGTGTGTGTGTGTGTGTTTGTGTGTGTGTGTGTGTGTGTGTCAGAATCTCACTCTGTCGCCCAGGCTGGAGTACAGTGGCATGATCTTGGCTCACTGCAACCTCCACCTCCCGGGTTGAAGCAATTCTCCTGCCTCAGCTTCCCTAGTGGCTGAGACTACAGGCACGTGCCACCACACCCGACTAACTTTTTGTATTTTTAGTGGAGACGGAGTTTCACTGTGTTAGCCAGGATGGTCTCGATCTCCTGACCTCATGATCCCCCCGCCTCGGCCTCCCAAAGTGCTGAGATTACAGGCGTGAACCACCACGCCGGCCAGAATATTCTTGTCCATATATTTTTTCAGAATAAATACATGATTGCAGTTGTTATGTGTGGAATTGCTAGGTCCTAAGGGGGTGTGTGTCCAGTTTGAGTAAAACTCAAAGAATTTTTTTTTTTTTTTTGCCAAAGAATTCTCAAAATGATTGTATCAATGTACATTCCTACTAGCAGTATACAGAAATTAATTGCTCCATAGCCTTACCAAAATTGTCATTTTCTGCCTCAAAAAATTTCAGACATTCTAGTAGATGGACTTTATTGAATTCTGATTTTAACATGTATTTTCCTTGAAGTGGGGGCATGGGAGTAGAAAAAAACGTATTTTCTTGATGCCTAATAAAGTTAACTGTGTATTTTATGTGAATAAAATAAAGTAAAATACATGAAATAAAATAAAATGTTTAAAAGTGTATCTTTTTTCTTCAAGTGAGCTCCTCTGTAAAGTGAGCACCCTGTAAAAGAAACAAGAAATTGCTTCTTTTAAAACAATTGCACCAATAGACATTTGGATAGTCAGGTTGTGAGGTTCTATGGGTTTTTTTTGGTTAATTTGCTTCTATGCGTCTCATACCCTATTGGTAGCCAAGTCTGTATTAGATGCTGAAGTTAGAAGTTAGGAAGGACAGAGGAAACACATGTACTACTAAAAATAGGTCTAAGCAAAAGTGTAAACATTGTCTCATGTTTTATAGATTGTACCTAAAAATTCCTATTAAATCAATTTTAGTCTTGACATTGTCAATGCAACCAACTCTCTAGAATAATCTTATTATTTGACTCTAAAGTTGTGTGTGGTCTTCTCATTGGGTGCCAGATTTTGCTTTTTTATACATATAATTTTAGTCTTTTCCCATAAGAACTAGACTTGACCATGTTGTTTTATTTACCCCAAGAAAACGTAAGTTGAAGTAATGTGTCACCATTCTGGGCAGACACGTTAGCGCTATTCACCTTATATTTTGTCCCCTGCTTCTGTAGTCATGGTGGCATGTTTTGAGATGTAGCTTCTGTCACCCACATTTCTCAAAGAGCACAGTGAGCAGAGGCTTTTCACTGAACTATGATGGAAATGTAATATACAAAATAATTTAACTATTTTAATTATTGAGGTTTGTGTGTTCCTGGTTCCTTTCACATACTCAAACCTTTTCTGACTTATAGTTTCCCTGCCAACTTCCATTCTGAAATTGCCCAAACTTTTTTGATAATAAGATAATATATTATCATCTTAATCATTTCTCTAAAGATCAGCTCCTACTATGACTTCAAAATATTACATATTTTCCTACAATTTGTTAAGTCAGATACAAACACTTTGGATCTAAACTTGAGATTGTTTTTATGTTCACATCATTGCCACTTTGACAGAAGTTGTGATATATTTTGGATATATCCAATTAGACCTGGAAAAGAACAAGTCACACTTGGCATATCTTCTTCTATAACATTTGTTGAAATTAAAGAAAAATTACTACTGTGGCTGCCAAGACTGGCTCTGAGTCAACAGAGGGAGTCTCTAAAGAGAATTACTCTTATGGAGAAAATACCGCAAACACTTATACAATCATATATACAGGGACAAATAATTAGGAATCTAGTTGAAAGACAGTGAAGTTATAAAAACTAATGGTAATTAACTTTTGACTATGTAATCACTGTCCAGCTGCAGAGTGGATAATTGATGAAAGTGGAACTCAGGATAATACCAGCATCACGTAACATTGGATACGCAGATCAGTTAAGCCACATAGGGAGAATTTTGTAGAATCCTAGTTTTGGGGTTGAACAAGCAATGTGAAACAAACCATTACTCAGAGGTTTTTATATTTTATTTTTAGTATTACCTTTTTTTTTCAAACTTCTAACGCCTCTTAAGATTAAAATAATTTTCATTTGCTTTCTTCTTGTTATAAACGTTTTTGTCAATTAAATGTAGAGATTGATTTACTCTGTCATCAGTTGTTCTATGTTCTCTCTACAGTTCTTACAGTATTTTTCATTTCCAGTCTTGTTATGACACTCATACTACTGTAAGTTTTCTTTACCTGTTTTCTGGTTTTTGAAAGTAAGTGTGCTATATGGTAATCATATCTAATCAAACCAAGTAACTTGCTTATTATTCTTATTTAATGTACATCTGCAAACTGATAGTGACTGAACTGATACATTCTTATTAAAAATGGAGTGTCACAATTTTTTTTTCCTTTCACATCCAGGATCTATTATCCATTCTTCTTCATCCTTTCCTGTGTTTTGAGTGACTGACCTATATGAACCCCATCTAGTAGCATCCTTGATCTCTGGCTTTCAGTTTGCTTTGGTCAATGAGGAGCCCTAGAAGAACACTAAAGAAAGTGAATAACTGTAGATTCCATTATTTATTTTCATGAATCTCCCCTGTTCAATAGCCACTTATGCACTGTGTTATGCACTTGTGTGTAATTTACTACTTCTTCCCAGAACACTGTATTCCTCAAGGACACAGTACTGTATTTCTGGATTCTAGATTCTAGTAACCTGCATGAACCCTCTTTCTCCAGGAAGCAGTCACAGCTCCATGACAGTAACTGCCCTCTCCTTTGTGTTCTTCTATACCCCATCCACTCTTTCATAAATGACCCCTTAAATTACTCTACTAATTACTTTACTTGGAGCAGACTATTTATTTTATGATGGGATGCTAACTGAAATAGCAGTTTTTGATCAATTCTAACTCAGTGCTGAATATTTGCAGTTAAAAAGGATTTTCTTAGGGTAATATTATTACATTTGAGATAGTGTTTTGAAAAAAATATTTTGAAAATAAAAACACACTTCTGGTTAGAATGCTAATATTATATGAAAAGAACATCTTAAAAGTGAGTTCTAGACTCACTATTAAATACACAATGTTCATAAATATACAATATTTGTTTTGAAATATCAATGAAATCAAGCTTTAGGAATTATCTGTGGGTATATTTCTACTACAAAAATTTTAATCAAACTCCAGAATGAGACTATATGCTCGCTAATAATTCAGTCACTTGGTGGGTATCAACCCAATGATCACAACCAAGGAGGATTCAGTAAGGAGATTTTATTACTTGCAAGTAAGGAGAAACATCAGAAAATGAGGCATGATATGATTGAATCTTGCAATAAGTTGATGTCAAGAGAAAATATCTGACTGGATCCTGCCACGGGGTGAAGCCAGAGCTTGATCTGGTTAGATCTTGGATCCTGTCATGTGAAATCCACTTCTTAATTCAGTCCCCACTCCTCAGTCCTAGCACTGAGATTCCCCTTGAGGTTGCAGGCTTGGTTCCACCAATCTGAGGGGCCATAGCAAGTGAAAAACAACTTACCACTTTTTCACATAAAAGTTAAACCAAATAGCTCTGGTGTTGCTACAGTATTAAACCCTTGAGGGAGACTGCAGGCTCTATAAAACCATTGAAAATTAGAACCTAGAATTTAGTCGCAACTTTATTTTCCAGGTGGGGGTGATACAGCTTATTCTTGTTTTCAGTCCTACTATTGTTCCAGCTTCTCTCTTTTAAAAACCATAGTCGACAATGATTCTGTCTTTGAGAAATTGTAAGCATAACTTTTCTCTTATAAGAAAACTATATAAAAATAATTATTAATAATAAAGTAACCATTATTTTTGTGTAAACTTCACCATTTTGTCTAGTGATAGAGGAAGTTAGAAGGTAATGAAAAGGGCTCACCCTTCAGTTTTTGATTTAAGACTGACGAGAAATTAACAAGAGGATGATGATGCAATCCCTGACGGAAAATATATGCACAATGGAGCTTCAAATTTGTCTGTTTTGACTGTCCAGGTATGCAGAATAGCCCAGGTGGAGTTATTTACTTTTCCAATATAAGAGGAAGAGAGTCACATATCTAATGTGGATATTTAAACAAGAAGAAAAGAGAAGGGAAAGAAAACCAAACTCCCCTTTCAAAATTCCTCATTCTTAGCCCTTTTTTTCTTTCTGTTTAGAGATCTAGTCATTTAGCAATGGGAATTACAACATGTTTTGTACATTTTTTCCATGGATAATAAGTATTGAACAAGAAGTATGATTTTATAAATTATAATTTTAGAACAATTTATGAAAATATATAGTTTATAAAAGTTCGTATAATTTAGCTATTATCTAAATGTTTTTATATATGAATATGGGTACATATATACATGTACATATATATGTATGTGTGTGTATTCTAATCTATTTATAAATATTTGGTTACAAAAATACATTTTATAATGCTTTAAAGCGAGAACCTATATTATACCTCACTTAAGTTTAAAATTTTATCTGGTGTAGAGTAACACACATACAAAAAATCAGTATCATAATAATATTAATAAGGGTAAATTTACTGAATATTTCATATACATCAACATAGTTACTTATTTTCATTATTTTTTCAACCCTATGAAGAAGTTATTTTATTTTAGCAAAATTATAATGTTTTACTTATGAAATTAGGAATCAAAATGAGAGTCATATAATGCTGGTAATGGTGGTAAATAATTAAAGAGCCTATCAGGAAAAAAAATGATGTATTTTACTCCATCTCCCAAAAACAGGCACTAGACTTTGACTCTTTCTTAAAAACAAACAAACAAACAAAAAAACTTTCTCAGATAAAATTTGCTTATTCTTTGTATAGTATAAGTTAGTGCAAAGTAATGTGGGTTTTGCGATTACTTTTCATTGCGAAGGCTGTGATTACTTTTGCACCAACCTGATAAAAGTCCTTAACACATGTATTAGTCCATTTAGTTCTGCTGTAACAGAAAAACTGAAATATAAAGATATAGTTTACAAAGAAAAGAAGACTATTTGGCTGACTCTTTTTGTGGCTAGAAAGCTCTAGAATCGATGTCCATATCTGGTGAGGGCTTCAGGCTGGTATGCCTCAAGTCACAAAGCAGAAAGGGATCGCAAGGCCAGAGTGGAAGCAAGAGAGAAAAAACACAGAAACCAGACTCTTTTTATCAACCCAATCTTGAGAGAGCAATAATTCCTTCACACTTGTGGGATGAAGTTAATCTGTTAATGAGAGATCAGTCCCCATGAGCCAAACACCTTCTACTGGGCCCCACCTCCCAGCATTACCACATTGGGAATCAAATTTTAGTGTGAGTTTTGCAGGGGACATAGCAACCTATAGAAAAATGTTGAGGCTTTGCTGCCATGATTAGACATATTTCATAATAAATCACATGCACTTATAACACATATGCAATCTTATTTATTTCAAACTTAATGAATAAATATCAACCCATCACAATTTGTAGGCAAATCACAGTGTTACAAAGGACCAGCATTATTTCTAGAAATAATAAAAAAGTCAATGGGGCTATAGCACAAATATAATTGTTTATGATCTATTTACAAGTACTTACGTATATCTTTATTTCTATTTTATACCAATAGAAAAATATAACAATTGTAGGTTAGTATATGTCTTATGTTTTAGATACCTGACTGAAGTGTCTCAAAGGCAAACAAGTTTTATGAAAATTAATCCCTTTTCAGTGAATTGATCAAATGGATGAATTCTGACCCCTTAAGTTCCTTTCCCCAGTTAGAGTGGGGAACTGGGTGAGTGTTAACTGTAGGATTCACTGCAGCAACTTACCCTAAAGGCACCAGAAGACCGAAATGCAACCTGCGGAGCTGGAATCGATTCCAGAGTCGCAGTCTGGCCCCCACTACAGGAGGCTGCCCTACTCAGAGAGAGATTTAATAGGGAGCTGAAGGAATCCTTAGGGGGCCAGGAAGATGTGACTGAGACTAGTTTTCCAGGTGAATCAGATGGGGTTGGTGGAGGGTTTGGAGTCAGAAGATTTGCAAATGTAAACACATTCCTGTGTAAGGCACTTTACGCTTTGTCAGTTATTGTGAATATATGTATTTTAAGCAATAAGATACAGTTGGTCAGACTTTTCTGGGCAGTCTCAGTGACGCATTTCCTGTGCTGTTCTGAAAACAGAGTGGCTCTAACCACTGTGAGAAGCCCAAATGAAAATTTATCCAATAATAATAATAATAATAATAATAATAATAATAATGAATTTTGCTGAGAATGGCAAGAGATAAACATATATATCATATTAATTCCCTTCTAAGTTTCTTAAATGACTTCAATTTCAGCTAAAATTAATCCTTTTACTTGGTGATATTTAAAATAAACTTTGTATTAAAGCATCTGAAGAAAGATTGTACGGTTTTTTTTCCAAAGCTGTATACATTTAACAGTACTATAAGCATGTTGAAAATTAAACATAATTCAGTAAAAAAATTAGCATGTTCTTTTGCATTTTAGACTTAATAACATTTAGCATTCCTTCAACTGTTAATATTAAAATACATAGAAAAACTATAAATAGAATATGTTCAATTCCAATGTAAAATCAAGTTTCCCAAAGGGATATTTTTCTAACTCAATTTAATTGAAAAAACTGGGATAAAATGTTGTACAGGTGAATCAAGAGAGTGTTATATAATGTATAGCTCTAAGAATCTGGCACAAAAATTTTCAACTTCTATTTACAAAACCGTAAAAACTAAAAATCATTTTTAATGCTGAAACTTGCAATTTTATTACAATTGTCTAAACTTCTACTAAATGAATTATCCCCATGAATTTCTGCTATGATTAGATTGTTCTTTATTTTTTTAAACTTATAGTCAGATATCAAATCATACTGCCACATTCTAAGCATCAAATGGGAATAAGAAGAAAACAAACCAGCAAAAATTAGTAGTTTCTGAAAAAAACTATTGGCTTATAATAAATATTTTTTGTTGGTTTGTTCTCTTTATGACACTTAAAGCATAAAATACAGTGATAGAAATGTAAAGACATAAAAATTACTTTAAAAATGTTCCATATTAATACAGCACATGACAAAAGAACATTTGTATTCGCATGATTCTTTTGGTGCTGATTGGAGATGCAATGATGTTTATAGTAACACAAATAACTGGGCAGCCTAATACAAATTTTGACATGAATAAAGCCTGACACATGATAGGTACTCAATATCTATATAATGAGCAAATGGATGAGTAAGTTTATGCTAAATATGATTGACCTACTCTTGTATCCTAGTCAGTGCAATCAGCATGACTTACAATGATACATGCTGGTTGCTACAGTAATTATGATAGCATTATAAGTATATCCAAAAGAAAAAATATGTGGCTTTAGGATAAATCATAACTTTAAACCTAATTACAGTTATTATAAACACCTCCTTAGAAATATACACACTCATCCTAATTGGAGTCTAACTCAGAGTTGTCCCAAAATTACAGTTTGGTGTTGAGGTAGTATAAAATTTTTGGCATAAAGTGGGAAAAATACTTGCCTGGGAACTGGGCAGTAACTGAAATAACTTTCTATAAGATGGAAAAATAAATGTAATGAGAATGTACATTCTCCATGTTGTATGAAATAAATTGGAATCTATAAATGAAATATTTAATTTATAACAGTTTTTAATGATTGCCTTTTCTATTTTGCAATCACTACTCTAGCAAATATTTTTACGCATGCTTAGTGTTTGAAACTGTGCAACACTTTGTGTGTATGAATTACTTTTATATGGATTGAGAGCTCCGCAAGTGTTTTACCAGCTAACAAATTGATGATATCCACATTTCAGAATAAATGGAGGAGAAGATATGAAAAAATGAAGTTGAAAAAGAAAAGACTGAGAGCAGATGAATCAGGAATTCACTGTAATCGTACAAAATAGCTAGAAGAGAGGCCTGAGCTAATACCATAAAGAATAAATTATGTTAATGAATTTCCTTTATGATAATCAGCAAAAAATACATAAAATTATTGGACCAATTAGATGCAATATTTGAGTAAAATTAAGCTGTCTTGTATAGGTGTGAGAATATATGAGGCTACATTTCTTCATGTAATATATTTTGTCTAAATACATGCGTGTTTTTGGCAGTGCTTGCGACTGGTCATGTGTCCATTAAAGATTATTTAAAAAATAAGGTTATGATACTTTATGGATATAAATAATCTTCTAAATTATTTTCAAGGCTTAGATAAATAGTATCCAAGATTTAACAGTATAACGGTCCATGAATATATGGACCGTTGGTGGTAAAGAAAATATGTGTTTGAATTTCAAGTGGAATATTGGTGCTTTTTATTTGCTCTAGGTGTGGTTTATCTGTCTATTCAGCTATACATATCTGTGAAATCATAGCTAACTTTTTTTATTATTGTTGCTTATTTCCATAAAACCTGGAATTGAATAAGATGTCAGAGTTTAAATCTAAATGGAAAATTATGATTCAATATTGTTTGTAAAAAGCAAGTATCTGGATGAAATAAAAAATAGTTTTTATTCATTCTGATATTACTAATTTTAGTAGACATGACACAACCATCTGCTGTTTGACTGAAACTTTGCAATAAAGAGTATTTTAGTAATATATATCACATGCCAATGACACAGTCAATTTGAATACATTATTGTAATTCGATGAATTGTAACAAATTTGTTCCTGACATCCCTAAAGGGACCATGTTTTATTCAATTTCATAACATTTGCATTCAGCAGGTAGTAAGTAGTCCACAAATGATTACTGCATTAATTATATAATGTATATATTACTAAATTAATACAAATATAGTAGTTACACATATAATGCCATTTTAAAGTATTTATAAAAATGTTTCACAAGTCCAACCAGTTTAGAAATACTTCGTATTTGAAAATAGACATGCCCTGTCTATTCCATTCCTAAGTACACATGAAAAGCTATACTTAAGTGGAAAAAAGACATTTACAACAATGTTCTTAAAGACATGAATACTAGTAGTTAACATTGAAAATAAGTCAAATATCATAATGTAATGGTTATAATAGATATACGCATTATGTATGTTATATATTATACAAATATATATGTATAGATGAGATATATAATTATATAAGTAATTATATATATAGAAATAAATATACATATCTTACCAAGGTTATAAGAATAAATACGTACAAAATGGAATGTACAGTACTCTGTTGGTGCATAGAAAGTGCTTTGTTTCTTTTGGTGAATACATTTTTTTAGTTATTATTTACTAACCCCAATTGCATCTTTCCTGAAAGTGAAATGTTGGCAAACAGATTTAAGAAAAATATTGATTAACATACTTTTCGAAATCCATCAATAAGATTTTCTTAATCAGAAAACACTGAAAATAAAAGTTTTAAACTTTATTTCACTATGTGTATCTAACTGCAGATACTTTAGACATTGTGATTGTGTATGCACATGTGTGTTTGTGTGTATATATAAACAGATATGTGCATAAATACTGATATACTTTTTAATATTCAAGTTATTTGCAAATTGATTTTAAAATGTTAATGAAATCTAAGATAATTTAATATTGTTAAAAATGGAATCAACTACAATATTTTATCTAGAACTTGAACTAGATATCTGCAAAGGTTTTTTGGAAACTAATCTGTTGGCCTTATATGTGCCATGTATATGTTTACAAACACATATGAGTTCTCATATAAATGTCCTGATACATAAATATGTATATAGATACACCCACACATACATATATATATCTATTATTACTATATTTTGAAATACTAAAAAAAGGCAAATGCAAGCACAACTTTGAGCTGACAAATATATGCAATTAGAAGAAGTAGAAGGCAGATGATTTTCTAATGCAGTAGGTAACAGTATGGAAAAGGTAATACACTGCCTTCAGGCTCAAAAACTTTGATATGAAGCAGCATATTTTCTATCATGACTTTCCTTTCTGTAACCTGAATGAGACAGATTTACCCCGAGGTGTATTCCAAGCTAGATGAAAACATTTCAGTTCCCTGAATAATTAGTATTGTGAGAAACTGAATTCGATTAATCATCATGCTACACATCCTAGAAGTGACTAAGCGAATGATCACCCTACTGGGTGGGAACATCCTATTGTAGTATCAGGCTCTAAAGTCAAATTGCCTGGTGGAAACTCAGCTGCAGAACTGACCAGCTATGTGAACATAACTTGATTTAAATTGTTTATGACTGAGGCTCCTGATCAATAAAATGTGTATCAAAATAACAACTATCTTCATAGTACTTCTGTGATGACTAAATATTTTTGTGGTGAACAGTGTATTTGAATATTTAGTATCTAGTATATTTATAGTTCAACAAGTGACATAAAAATAATTCATATCATATACTTACTTGATAAATGTTATATATTATTAATAATACTAATTTAGTAATTATCAGAGAAAGAGAGCAAACCTCTACAAGATAACTTTTCCAGTTAATGATTTGCTAAGATCATACAAATTAAAAATATATAGCAAATAAAAAATGACTAAGAATGTGTTATAAATATCCTAAAGTCAATATTATTCTACTTCATGTATTCAGCAAAAAGTCCAGAAAAAATGTTGATAGTTGGTAAAAGTTAAGATCAATTATATGTTATTTCATAAGATTTTATATATTTTTCACCTTCTCAACAGACAGTAGCTTATAAATATATACCACATATATCCTTATGCATATGCATGTATATATGTATATGCATATATACTCACAGACATAAAACAAATACATATTTGAACATATGTAATACAGTAACATAACACTGTACTGTAAAAATAATTTGTTATAATTTTTTTTAAAGAATAAAGATCTGGCAGAAGCATAGCATTTCTGAAAGCAGAGAAGATAACATTTGAAAATGGAAGAAATATGTTTTGCTCATTATTATTTGGCTTTGTTTCACCAAAGGGTCATGCATTTCATATAAGAGCTACAAAAACAATTGATGAAAACCACACACTTTGAATTGAGAGAGCTGGATTTGAATCTTTTCTTTTTTGCTTTTTGTGGAGAACGACATCTCCCTTTGTTGCCTAGGCTGGTCTCGAACTCCTGGGCTCAAGTTATCCTCCCTTCTCTGCATCCCTAAGTGCTGAATTTGAATCCCAAAAGCAACAATAATCTTCAGTGAGTTACTTGCCATTCATTTCTGAAGTTCTATTTTCTCATTTAATAAGTAAAGATAGTAACCTACAAGTCCATTAATGTACTATATGAAAATGATGATTGCATATTTAGTTATGTCAAAATGGTAATAACTATTATTACTCTTCAACCAGATTTGTTTTACATCAAAATTTACATTGTAACCCTACCTAAGAAACATACCACTTAATTTTACAGATTCACAATAATTTGGATTGTTTGGATAGTTTATTACTATGACAGGTACTCATTCATGCATCATTATTATGCAAATTATTTGATACTTTCTATTTTCCACACAGCTGTTAATGAATAAGACACAGTCTCTCAGGATGCTTTCAAACTCATATGGGAGAAACAGAAATCAAAAGGAAATTTAATCAATTATAATCAATTTCAATATTAATAAAAGCAAAAAAGATTCATAATTATAGAAGAGGATTGTTTCATTAGTTTCATAAGTCATCTGAAAATGTGGTTTATATTACAGTAGGTAGCTAGTCAGGTATGAGCAGGTGGTATGGTATGGCTGTGTCCCTACCCAAATCACATCTTGAATTGCCACGTGTTGTGGGAGAGACCCAGTGGGAGGTAATTCAATGACGGGGAAGTCTTTCCAATGCTGTTTTCATGATAGTGAATAAGTCTCATAATATCTGATGGTTTTATAGAGAGGAATTTCTCTGCACAAATTCTCTCTGTTCGCCTGCTGCCATCCATGTAAGACATGACTTGCTCCTCCTTACCTTCTGTCATGATTGTGAGGCCTCCCCAGCCATGTGGAACTGTAAGTCCATTAAACCTCTTTCTTTTATAAATTGCCCAGTCTCTGGTATGTCTTTATCAGCAGCGTGAAAAATGGACTAATACAGCAGGGCTGCAGAGGGCTCCTCCTACACCACCAGGAAAGTCAGGTGACCATAAGATGAGGGTCAGGTTGTTGTTTCTCTAAAATAATAATTGGTCACAACCAGCACCAGGGAAAGGAAGTTTCCCCGCAGATAAAAACACCTGACAATCGTTATTGGCAGCTTCTCAATAAGATATCAGAAATGGGGTGAGTGAGCTCCCACATGTGCATTAAGAGGCAAAATGGTAGAGTTTAACTGGTATATGACCTTCCTGGGACATTCCACTGGAAAAGGGAAAGGGAAGAATGCCTCAGGTGAGCCTGCGTTCAACTCCAGTAAACATAATGTGCATGCGCCCCTCCTGAGTGCTAGCAGGTCATTTCTCGTGCGGTCAATCCACTCTTTTGGGGGAGAACAAGCGCAAGACCCCAGAAGTAAGGCAACATATAAAACCGTAAGTCAAAAGGTCAAAGCCTGCCCTTGTCCTTCAAGTTGTCTGCTTGGGCCTCTTCCAAGTGTATTTTCTTTCCTGCCTTTCATTTCTGCTCTAAAGCTTTTTACATAAACTTCCACTCCTGTTCTGAAATTTGCCTTGGTCTCTTCTTCTGTCTTATGCCCTTCAGTCAAATTCTTTCTTCTGAGGAAGCAAGAATTGAGGTTGCTACAGACCCATACTGATTCAACACCAGTAACAGTTTATACTGATTACAGCAAAATGAAATAGTGATAGCTAGGCAATTGGAAGGGAGAATGTTGCAGACAAGGAAAACATTAAAAAAAAAAAAAAAAAAAAAAAAAAAAAAAAAAACCTCTCATGCCTGTAACCCCAGCACTTTGGGAAGCTGATGAGGTCAGGAGTTTCAGACCAGCCTGACCAACATGGTGAAAACCCGTCTCTACTAAAAATACAAAATTAGCCAGGTGTGGTGGTGCTTGCCTGTAATCCCAGCTACTCGGGAGGCTGACGCAGGAGAATCGCTTGAACCGGGCAGACAGAGGTTGCGGTGATCTGAGATCATACCATTGTTCTCCAGCCTAGGCAACAAGAGCAAAACTCCATCTCAAAAAAAAAAAAAAAGCTACAATTAATTAATTATGACTGGATCATGTAATTTATGATAACCAGGAGTGTTGCCTTCAATGGCATGTTCTTCATAAAAAGTGCATATTATGTTAAAGGTGAGAAGGCACTGACAGATTAAAAAAAAAAAAAAAAGTGAAGTGAGAACTGAAATATTAAATTATGTATTTTAGAATAATCAATTAAATTGCATGGAGAAAAGTGCGGCTATAGTCTGGGAGAGTTATTAACAGGCAATTTCGATTCTTTAGGCAAGAGATCACAATAAGCTAATTTTTTTTTCAAAAGAGGCATATCAGATAAGAAGTAGATGATTTCAAGAGACATTAGATAAATATTTAGTAAATAACTGGTTTAAGAGTGTAAAAGACTATGTAGGAAACTTTCAGTAATTTAAACCTTTTATGTAGAAGGAATATTATAAGGGGCATATGATGTCTGAATTTTCTGAGGCTACATCAAAGGTAGAGAAAATTTTCTTTAATTTCAGGTCTTAACGCACCAATTTCAGGCAACTTCCAAATTAGAATAGGAATGTACTTGAAGTTTTGGATCTAAGGTTTGGCAACGAAAGCAAAATACAACTTTCCAAACCACTTTGTGGAATTAGTTATAGTATAAATAAATAGTATAAATAAATAGTATAAATAATGTACAGTATAGTGATTTCAGCTAAGTTTACGTCTTTTCGTATTTGAGATTTAAAACATGTGATCAACTGATTTAAAAAAACAAACAAACAAAAAAAGTATGTTTATGCTCAGAATTGGTCTGGTGACCAAGGCTAAAACTGTAAACATTTCTCTTTTAAATCCCTGTGATGGCAATATTTGGAAGAACAAGCTTTGGTTAAGATAGTAGGAGAACTGAACAAAACAAAACACAAACATCAAAAACAGAAACAACAGAAAAGGAGAGGTTGGATGGGAGAAGAAGTAAAAAATGATTATTCCAAGTTTATGAATACAAAATACACAACTAGCGATATGGGAGGGGATCAGGGGAGGGCTGGGAAAGGAAAGGCATGGTCCCTGGCTAGGGCTCCACCCCCAGGCCTGTGCCCAGGGACCTAAGTGAAGACAGGCATTTCTGTTTTCCTGCCCTATGTTGTATTTCCCAAGACCACCCTGGCCCACCACACCCTCATCCTGTGCCTATAAAAACTCCGAGACCTTAGCGGGCACACGCACAAGCAGCTGGACATCAAGAGGAACATAACAGTGGATGAAGACACAAGCGGCTGGACATTGAGAGGAACGCACACCACAGACACGGACAGGCGGTGGACTAGTGGAATGATTCGTAGTTTGGCCGGGGGAAAGCTGGGCCACCGAGTGGCCTGACTCCAAGGGATAACCACCTTTCCACTCCATTTCCCTCTTGGTTCCCCCATCTGCTGACAGCTACTTCCACTCAATAAAACCTTGCACTCATTCTCCAAGCCCATGTGGGATCCAATTCTTTCAGTACCCCAAGGGAAGAAATCCCGGGATATAGAAAGTCTTCTGTCTTTGTGATAAGCCAGGGGGTCTAATTGAGCTGACTAACACGAGCTGCCTATGGACAGCTAAACTGAAAGAGCTCACTGTAACACAAGCCCACTGGGACTTCGGCTGTAAACATTCATCCCTAGACACTGCTGTGGGATCACAGCCCCATAACCGGTCCCAGTCTGCATTCTCCCGCTGGAAGTTTGAGCAGTGGGTCACCGAAAAAGCGGACCACACCCCCATTGCATGCCCTGTGAGGGGGACAAGGGAACATTTCCCATTTCATTAGTACAAGGAAATCACTACAGTAAATGAGAATTAAAATGGGTGTAGCAGAAATAAACATAATAAAGGGTCGTGAATGGACGTCTCTCAAAAATATCAAGATCTTGCCATGATATTTTAGTTATATTTGTTTTAAAGTTTTAATATAGACAGGTTTAGGGCTAAGAAACCAATCAGGAATTTAGTGGGGAATCATGAAAGAAGGCAAGCTGCATAAATGGCAAGCCTCAAATTTGCATATAACCTTCAGCAAATAACTCGCCTTCAAACAATGCCGGTCTGAAAATCATCATATCCCTAGTGAAAGTAACTGAAAGCTGGAAAAAAAAAAAAAAAAAAAAAAAGATGCTAAACGTTAGATTTTTCCCTACCACTAGGGGACTAGAACCTGTTCCATACACCCAGTCAAGAAAACTCCCTGCTACTATACAATTTCCTATTAATGGAACATAACGTAATCCAGTGTATCTACAGGATATTAATCATATGGGCCTCATTTCAACAAAAAGAAAAAGACATAAGACAAGACAGAAAAGTGTAACCCATGTTCAAGAAAAAGTCAGTCAATAAAAAATACACCCTAAGGAAACCTCGTTGTTGCAATTATAAGATGAAAGCTTATATAAAGAGATATTATACCTATGTTCCAGGCTTGGGGGAGAAAAAAGCAATGAATGACCAGATGTAAAGTTTCAGCAGAGAAATAGAAACTGTAAGTTACAGAAAAAACAACAACAAAATACACCTGAATTTAACACTTAAGGAGTTAAATGATAATTGAAAAATGGACCTAGCTGGAAGAAATAGAAACAGAGGTAGAGGGGAGAGAAAATGTTTCAAGAAATGGGTTCAACTGCAAACAGCTCACTAGCACCCAAGCATCCTGTTACAAGCACCCAGATCACTGCGTACCTGAACCCAGGCATCCTGTCTGCAAGCACTGAGCCTAAACAGCATGACCTTATAAAACTCGAGGCCCTGCCTCTTTGCAGATTGGATTGTTTCTGCTGTCTTGCCCTTTGTTCCCTTGCAACATGTCTCCCCCTTTCCTCTAAATAAATCTTCCTTTCTAAACTCATTACTGTCTTGGTAAATTCCTTTACCACCCACACACCAGCCTCAGACCGTCATTGACCACGACATATAAAATAAATATCCTGTTGATGGATTAGAGCGGACTGTAGGTGGGCCAGCCGGAGTTAGTGATTTTGAAGATAGAACAATTAAAATTACCCATTTGAAGAAGAAACAAATATTAAATATAAGAAGCTGGAGCCTCGGAGCTTAGATGGAATTTGATTTCCCACAGAGGAGTCATAGGATGGAGCAGAAATATATTTGAGTTATAGGATGGAGCAGAAATATATTTAAAGATACAATGACCAAAATTTACTTAAATATAGTGAAACATAATTTATATATCCCAAAACCTTAATAAACCCCAAGCAGGACAAACACAAAGAATATCACCCCTATGCACAAAGTCATATTGCTAAAATCTAAATGTCAAACACACACACACACACACACACACACACACACAAAATCTTGAAAACATATAAAAGTATACGTGGAACCACACATTACATACAGAGAAAAAACAAATAGCTATGATGGCTAATTTGCATAAGAAGTGAGAAGACAACCAAAAAAGCATATTTAAAATATACAAAGAAAATTTTTTGTCATTCCAGTTTTCTAGGCCATAACAGCCAAGACTAAAAACAAGCAAGTCCATCAAGCAAATGTTGACTAAACAAATCATTGTGTAGTCTTACAGTGAAGTATTATTTAGCAATTAAAAAAAGGGCTGCTGATACATGTAACCTGATTGAGGAATTCATATATTATATGAAGTAGAAGACACACACACACACACACACAAGAACATTACGGTATGACCCAATTTACAAGAAATTTTATAACTGGAAAAAGTATATGGTAAATAAAAAATCAGTTGTCTGTGGAGACTGGGATGTGGGCAAGAGAAATTAGCAAAGTACAAGAAAAAATGTTTGAATAATTAGAAATAGATTTTTATGATTGGAGTGAGATTCATATAGCTATACTCTTTTTAAAAAAAATATACAGCTAAAAATTCGATATTTCAATGTATGCAATTTGGAATTTTAAAAACCTATAAAATAATAATAATCACTATTATCTAGAGAGGAGTGAGGAGTTGATGCAGGCATGGCAGATGGCAAATATTGATAATTGTTGAACCTGAGTAATGAGTAAATTTGAAGTTGAGAGTTTATAACAAAATTTTGTTTACTTTTGTATGCTAAAAATTTCCATAACAACTGTTAATTTTTTTAAAAACTACAGAGAATCATTTAACTTACCTCTGAAAATGATAATATTAAATTATTTATACCATCATTCAATAAACATGTCCTGTGTTGTGAGCATGAGACTTAGTAGACTGAATGGATTATAGGATCAAACTTAAAAAACAGTTCTATAGGGT
Organism: Macaca nemestrina; assembly: GCF_043159975.1. NCBI lineage: Eukaryota > Metazoa > Chordata > Mammalia > Primates > Cercopithecidae > Macaca > Macaca nemestrina. Next base: position 26,790,379 of record NC_092140.1, read on the forward strand.
CAATCAACTATTTCATCATTTGCAAACTCTCCATGAGGCTAAAAGGGCAAAATGTAATTCCAGAATCCATGTTCTTAACCCGTATTCTCTAAGAACTTGCTCATTACTATATAAAAAAAAAAAACTTTACTTAATAGAATTCTACCATGAAATGTATAATTTTTAATTAAATTCGAATACTTTGGTATAAATAAGTGAGTGAACCTCAGTGTGTATTTTATTTAAACATTTAATAGTTTAAACTATATTTTTAAAGCTGAAATATTGCTGAAAATATGAAGCAAACTGTCTAAGAATTCTGTTGTAAGATGTATTTTTAAAATAAAAATTTCCAAGCCAACTAATAAACCAAAAAAGAATCTCAAACTGTACATTAAAAAGAAAGCACAACTTAAAAAGTTTTTCTTATTGTTCAGGATGGAAATTTGTTATGGGTTACTGAGTCTTCCATAAAATGAAGCATAAAGTGTGAATAAAGAAATCAGATTTGTATGGTCAACATTTATGGAGAAAATAATTTTGCAAATGTTTCATCTGTAGAAGCTTTGATCCAAGGATCTAAAAAAATGTCTAAAACTATTTTAGTTTTTACTAAACTTGTCAATTCTGTAATTTACAAACAAGATTGCTCTTCAAATCATATATTCATGTGATAGCACTTGCTTCTTGCATCTAGTTTTGCTAGTTTATTTAAGGCAATTTCACTGAGACTAAAAAATGAATAGAAGTGAACAATAGCCGGGCGCGGTGGCTCAAGCCTGTAATCCCAGCACTTTGGGAGGCCGAGACGGGCGGATCACGAGGTCAGGAGATCGAGACCATCCTGGCTAACACGGTGAAACCCCGTCTCTACTAAAAATACAAAAAAACTAGCCGGGCGAGGTGGCGGGCGTCTGTAGTCCCAGCTACTTGGGAGGCTGAGGCAGGAGAATGGCGTGAACCCGGGAGGTGGAGCTTGCAGTGAGCTGAGATCCGGCCACTGCACTCCAGCCTGGGCGGCAGAGCAAGACTCCGTCTCAAAAAAAAAAAAAAAAAAAAAAAAAGAAGTGAACAATAAAAATGTAAAATGCAAAGACAAATTTTTAAATTTCTTACACTAAATAACCTGTCATTGTTCTGGGGAATTTAGAGTACAAATCACGCAACAATCATTTGTAACAAAAGCTAGAGTACTTTAAGAAAAATAGAAATAAATATACAAGAGAATCATTTTGTTTAGAATTTTAGAAGAAAATAAAGTGAATACTGAAGTTTCAACATTATCATTAATTGCCTAACTTCTTCTCTGGTGTCTCTTTTCCTCAAGGAAGTGTTTAAACTAGATGCTATCTAAGTTTGTTTCCAGGTCAAATATTCTATGATCTTGCTATAAATATAAATAACATTAGAAAAGGGACATCGTCTCTGATTATCTGTACGGATTATTACTTGTGTAATAAGATACCCCTGCACCTGGTGCTTTTTAAAAAGGGAAATTCATATGCATATTAGATAACTTTATTTAAAAAACATTTTCTTTGCCCAAATCAAAAGTAGTTAAAATTGAATTAAAATTTTTTTTAAAAATAAAGATTTTTTAATAGACAGATGTAAGATTCTCCTCTATTAATACCCAGAAATGCAGACCCCTGGAAAAGAAACGCATACGATACGAAATATGATTCTTATTGCCCTTCCTATTCTAAATATCATTCTCATTGAGGAAATAAAACTCCTAACAACCTAGGAGTGTACCTTATTCTCTTTACCTTATTATCTCTACCTCTCTACCAAAGGAGAAATTGATAACAATAAGCTCTTTAACACTTTCTGCCATCACCACATTTTGGAGAATATTGATACTTTCACAATACTGAGTCTTCAGAGGAACAATTAATATGTTATAACTTTCAATTCAATGTATTTAGGTATTAGGTAATTTATATTAGACATATTTTCAAGTTCTCAGTGTACAGCCATTGCATTTTGTTTAATATATAATATTGTATATCCTCTTATAAATGGCAATGTTTCTATTTAATTTCTTTTCTTTTCTTTCTTTTTTTTTTTTTTTTTGAGAGGAAGTCTGGCTCTGTCGCCCAGGCTAGAATTCAGTGGCATGATCTCGGCTCACATCAACCTCTACCTCTTGGGTTCAAACAATTCTTCTGCCTCAGCCTCCCAAGTAGTTGGGACTACAGGAACACACAACCAGGCATGGCTAATTTTTGTATTATTAGTAGCGATGGGGTTCTGCCCTGTTGGCCAGGCTTGTCTTGAACTCCAGACCTCAGCTGATCTGCTTGCCTCGGCCTCCCAAAATGTTGGGATTACAGGCATGAGCCACAGTGCTCAACCTGTTTTTATTTTAATTTCTGATTAGTTATATTGATATAAAGAAAGGCAATTGATTATTATTAATGATAATATTATTATTCTATTATCTTGCCAAGATCACCTGTTAGATTTGGTAGCTTTTTTGTGCATTTCATCAGGTTTTATAAGTAACAATATTGTCTGTGAATAAAACAGTTTACCTGAACCTTTCAATAAAGACTCCTTTTATCACATTTTCTTTTTTGGCTTCTGCAATGGTTACAACCTAAAATACAATGTTGATGCGGTGTGATGTGATTGGAAATACTTGCCTTAATCTTGACTTTAGGGGAAAAGCATTAGAAATTGAAATGCTAAGTATTATGTTAGATATACTGATATAGGAGTTAAAAAGAAATTACTTAGGCAGTTACTGAGGGTATGGGAGTCCTCGATAAGGTTTTCCTTTTAATGAAAACAGCCCCCAAATCATTTTCTTGTCTAACAAAGAATAGCCTGTAAAATAGAGCTGCAGACATAGACAAGCAAGATGGTAGCTTGCACGAGTGAAAACTAGCAGCCGTGTCAATAGGAAAAGGCTACCTGGGGACTAGGCATGTGCAATATCGCAGCTCCATCTTCCCTTCTTGCCAATCGTGTGTGTAGTAGCAAGAGGACAACATGGTGCTGGCCAAGTAAAAAATCCATTTACATAATAAAAAGATTAGGGAGGGGCGCCCAGCTTCTTTGTGTGCTGTGTTAACTTCACAACTAGTCCAACCAGTTTTGGGACCCTAAGTAAATCAGGTACCACTTCCTCAAGCCTGTCTATAAAACCCCACACACTCTTACAAGGGCTGGAAGTCCCACTTGGGCACCCCTCTCTCAGGAGAGAGTTATTCTCCTTTCTCTTTCTTCTGCCTATTAAACCTCTGCTCCTAAACCCAATTCTTGTGTGTCAGCATAATGGATTTCCTTAGTGTGAGACCATGAACCTCCTGTATTTACCCCAGACAGTGACGCTGCTTCAATAGTCTATTTAGATGACTTTTATCAGGTTGAGGGTATTCCTAGTTTGAAGAATGTTTTCTATCAGGAATTGATCCAAGATTTGACAAATACATCATTTTAAATGCTCTAAAGCAATTTTTTTTTTTTTTTTTTTTTTTGGTTTATAACTATGCTGACTTGCATTGATTGATTTTCAAATAGGAGGCCAACTTTGCAATCTTAGTCCAAACTTTTCTTGGTCATGGTGCATATACATTTTAGATAATGTTAGATTTGTTTTGTTAAAATTTTGTTAAACATTTTTGCTTCTTAGTACTTGAGTGATAGTAGTATATAGTTTTCTTTTCTTGGAATGTTTGTGTCTGGTTTTGGTATCAGAGCATTTTGGGTTATAATTTCTTAAAACAGATTTTCTATTCTCATTTTTTTCTCTTTGTCCATACCAATTACACAATATGTTAGGCTTTAGAAATTACTCCAAGCTTAATTGACATTGCTTTTATTTTATTGTTGGATTTTTTTTTCTACTTTTTGCATTCTTTTGTGTAGTTTCTCTTCTTGACTTCCATTTCATTATTCCATTTTTTTGAAAAAGTTTATTCTGCCATTATTCCTTTCATTTCTAGAAATTTGATTCACATATTTTGTAGAATCCACATATCTGTTTAATATGTTCAATCTTTTCTCTAGTTTTTATCAGTGAGATATATAATAATGTATGTGAAGTCCCTATGTGCAATCTAGACTATCAGTTTGAGTGCAGTTTTTATTGATTGATTTCTCTCCTTCCTATGTGTCATATTTTTCTGTTTTGCTCATTGTCTGGTTGATAATTATTTTTTATATGTCAGATAATTGTTTCTTGGATGCCAATTTTCACTTGGATGCTTGTGAATTTCTCATTTTGAAGTTTTGACTAAGTTTATAAATGTATGTATATACTTGTGTGTGTGTGTGTGTGTGTGTGTGCAAGCAGTGGCACAATATGGTTTCACTGCAACCTCCACCTCCTGGGTTCAAGCGATTCTCTTGCCTCAGTCTCCTGAGTATGGGACTACAGCTGTGTGCCACCACGCCTGGCTTATTTTTGTGTTTTTAGTAGAGACAGGGTTTCACCATGTTGGCCAGGCTGCTCTTGAACTTCTGACCTCAAGTGATCCACCACCTCAGCTTCCCAAAGTGCTGGGATACAGGCATGAGTCACTACAACCAGCTTTCAATTCTTTGAAAATTAAAAAACATTCAGATATTGTGGGCCCCTACTTTTAAGATTTATTAGGTAAGACAAGAGCATAATTTATTCTAGCCATAATGATTCTGCAGTACTGACTCTAGTTCTTCTTCGCTCTGCTCTATTTTACATTCTATGACTTTCGAGGCTTTCTAATGGGTTTATGGAAACGGGTGTTATCGCAAGTCTTATGTCACCTCCAGATACGAATCACAGTATTTCTTTTTGGTTACTTTTTCTCTAGCCTTGAACATTTTTTTTTTTTCATATTCATGCACTAATCAGTGTTCTGCTGAATGTTTGAGGAAGACCATTTGTAGGTATCCATAGTTTTTCTCTTTGTGCTTTTATCTTCTTTCTACTACTCTTTTCTCCAGTTCTTATCTACCTTGTTCTTCTTGAATTCTCACTATATTTATTCATCTCAGAGTTCACTGGATCACCTCTCCTTTTGCCACAGTTTGGAAACTCTGTCAAGGCAGTAGGCTTACGAATCATGGGCCTCATCTGGTTTGTTTCCTATCTCCCTAGGATAACTGTGTTTCATGACATGACTTCCAATGTTTGAAAACTGTAGTTTTTGTTTGTCTAGTTTTACTTCTGTCAAGTGATGGTACATGTAAAATTTTTCTGTCACCTTATCTTGTTAAACAACAGAAGTGTACTATATTGGCCTTTACTATCTGCTTCTCTTTAGCTTTCCATTTTTTAAGATCCATGACCCCCTTTTTTAATGTGCTCACACCAAAAGCTTTCTGCTTCTTGCTCTTGCACACCATATCTATTCATGAGCAAATCCTGTGGGCTCTATCGTCAAAACATATCAAGATTAGACAGCTTTAAATCAGGTTCTTCTAACATTTTTTCCTAAGTCTACATTATTCCTCATAAATAATGAAAAAAAAGTATATCATAGTTCTACATCCATATTTCCCCCCTTACATTCAGTAATCTTCACAGCAGGTGAAGTGATACTCATAATATTGTTCATTGCATGTCATATTTTTGCTCAAAATTCACCACTTCATTTCTACTTATGTGAGTGAATCACAAAGTCTCTTTCCTACTCTTTGAGTCTTCTCTGATATTGGCTTGTTACTCTCTGTTCTTCATTTTCCTGCATTTTTCCTCATATATTCTTTGACATTAAGACACATCAAACATGCTATTAATTTTCCCCTGAAGCATGCAATCACAGTTCCTTCAGGCCCACCTCATCACTGTCTTCCATAACCATATTATGAAATGCATAATACCATTAATCTCTAACCCACTTTAGCATATTTTTATTATAACTGTTAGCACAATTTAACATATTAAAAACCTATTTTCTGTCCCATAGTTCCCTAATTTGAATGTTGAAAACAGTACATATTTAAATGTTGTTTCTTGCCATAGTCCTATGTGTACCCCAGGATTCAAGGTCCAGTATCTGATACACTTCAGTCAGTAACAAATATTTGTTATTTGTATTAAATAGATGAGATTAAATAGATCTTTTGGAAATCTTCCGGTAGCATCAATCTACGTAGACAGAATCTTGAGTCTCACACTCAGGTGAACAAGAATACTGCTTTCTCTGTTTCCCATCACTTCCCTTGACCTCTGACTCACAGTCCCATTCCTCCAGTTGGTGGGACATCAAAGCTCAGTCTTTCTGGGGATTTTTAATTCCCAGAATTATTTAAAATAACAACTTATTTTTAAATAATTATTTAAAAATAATAACTTATTTTTAAAATATTCAGAATATTTCTTTCAGCTAATAATCATTTGAAGAGCCAAGAATATAATTCAGGATAAATAAATAATTTATTATATATAGCTACTAAGATGCATGGGTACCTAGGCAATTGGAATTTATTTCAGGCACATAGAAACAAGTCATTAACAATTGTTTTATTTTTTATAATTAAAGATTGAATTTGTTTATTGCAACTTTCTATTAATGTGAGATATAGTTTATACTGGTATTCGAGACACTTTGTGAATACTATATTGGGTCTTTGGAATCATATCAGTCATCAGCCACATGTAATAGAAAATAATGAATGGGTTCTATGTGGAAAATTCTTTCAACTTTGAAAGGAAAATGAGAAACAGTACAGGTAGTTGATGACGTATAGTTCTTTTATTCCAAACACCTAATAAAATGTATCAGTTAGCTACAGCTTTATGCAAAAAATATCTCCATGTGTTTATTACATGGTTCAGTATATCCATTAGGCCAATAAAGTTAATAGAGGTTTTCAGATCCTCTCTGTCCTTATAGAGCATTTTCTCTCCTTGATCTATGGAGAAGCTCTAAAGTAGGACTATGTATAGATGATTTAAAAAGTGATCATTTACTTTTATCTATGCTTAATATATTTGAAGGTGTATTTTTGAAAGCTTAGAGTTATGAAATTATATCTTTTGGTGAAAATTTTTTTCTCATGTAACAGCAGTATTTATCACTATCAATAACTGTACCACTGTAATCTATTTTGTCTATTAGGTGCATGTTTTAGTCTGCTCTCACATTGCTAATAAAGATATACCTGAAACTGGGTAATTTATACGGGAAAGAGATTTAATGGACTCACCATTGCACATGGCTGGGGAGGCCTTACAATCACAGTGGAGGTGAAGGAGGAGCAAAAGCACACCTTACATGGCAGCAGAAAAGACAGAAAGTGCAGGGGAACTCCCCTTTACAAAACCATCAGATCTCATGAGACTTATATATTATCATGAGAACAGCATGAGAAAGGCCAACCCCATGATTCGATTACCTGTCACTGATCCCTCCCACTACACTCAGGAATTGTGGGAGCTGCAATTCAAGATACGATTTGGGTGGGTACAAAGACAAACCAAATCATTCTGCCCATGGCCCCTCTTAAATCTCATGTCCTCACATTTCAAAATTAATCATACCTTCCCAATAGTCTCCCAAAATTTTAACTCATTTCACTATTAACTCAAAAGTCCATAGTCCTAAGTCTCATCTGAGACAAGGCAAGTCCCTTATACCTAAGAGCCTGTAAAAACAAAGCAAGTTAGTTACTTCTTAGACTCAATGGAGGAATAGGCATTGCATAAATACACCCATTCCAAATGAGATAAACTTGCCAAAATCAAGGGGCTAAAGGACCCATGCAAATCTGAAATCCAGTGGGGGCAGTGAAGTCTTAAAGCTTCGTGATGATCTCCTTCAACTCCATGTCTCATATTCAGGTCATGCTGATGTAAGAGGTAAGCTCCAATGGCCTTGGGCAGCTCTGCCCCTTTGGCCTTCCAGGGAATACCCCTCTTCCTAACTGCTTTCAGGGGCTGGCATAGAATGTCTGTGGCTTTTCCAGGTGACAGTGCAAGCTGTCAGTGTATCTACTATTCTGGGGTCTGGAGGAATGTCGCCCTCTTCTCACAGCTCCACTAGGCAAGGCCCCAGTAGGAACTCTGTGTGGGGACTTTGACCCCACATTTTCCTTTCACAAATGCCCTAGCAGAGGTTCTTCATAAGGGCCCCACCCCTGCAGTAAACTACTGCCTGGGCATCTAGGCATTTCCATAAGTCCTCTTAAATCCGCCTGGAGGTTCCCAAACTTCCATTGTTGACTTTCATGCCTCTGCAGGTTCAACACCACATGAAAGCTGCCAAGGCTTGGGGCTTGCACCTTCTGAAGCAACACCAAAGCTGCACCTTTGCCACTTTTAGCCATGGCTAGAGGGGCTGGGATGCAGGACGCAAAGTCCCTAGGCTGCACAGAGCAGGGAGGCCCTGGGCCTGGCCCATGAAACCATTTTTTCCTCCTAGGTTTTCAGGCCTGTGATGGGAGGGCCTGCCGGGAAGACCTCAACATGTCCTGGAGACATTTTCCCCATTGTCTTGGCTATTAACATTTGGCTCCCCGTTACTTATGCAAATTTCTGAAGCTAGCTTGAATTTCTCCTCAGAAAATGGATTTTTCTTTTCTATCTGATCATGCAGCTGCAAATTTTCCAAACTTTTATGCTCTGTTTCCCTTTTAAAACTGAATGCTTTTAACAGCACCGGGTCACCTCTTGAATGCTTTGCCGCTTAGAAATTCCTTCCACCAGATACCCTAAATTATCTCCCTCATGTTAAAGTTTCACAAATCTCTAAGGTAGGGGCAAAATGCCACCAGTCTGTTTGCTAAAACTTAGGAAGAATCACCTTTACTCTAGTTCCCAACAAGTTCCTCATCTCCATCTGAGACCACCTCAGCCTGGATTTCATTGTCTATATCATTATCAGCATTTTGGTTAAAGCCATTTAAGTCTCTAGAAAGTTCCAAACTTTCCCACATTTTCCTGCCTTCTTCTGAGTCCTCCAAACTGTTCCAACCTCTGGCTATTACCCAGTTCCAAAGTTGCTTCCACATTTTTGATTATCCACACAGCACCCCACTCTACTGGTACAAATTTACTGTATTAGTCTGTTCTCATGCTGTTAATAAAGACATACCCAAGACTGGGTAATTTATAAAGGAAAGAAGTTTAATAGACTCATGGTTCCACGTGGCTAGGGAGCCCACACAATCATGGCAGAAGACAAGCAGGAGCATATTGTTCCTTTTATGGATGGTGGAAGTGGAGAATGAGATCCAAGTGAAAGGAGTTCCCCTTATAAAACCATCAGATCTCATGAGACTTATTCACTACCACAAGAACACTATGGGGGAATCTGGCCCCACGATTCAGTTATCTCCCACTGGGTCTCTCCCACAAATGTGGGAACTATTGGAGCTATGATTCAAGGTGAGATTTGAGTGGGGACAGAGCCAAACCATATCAGTGCATCAGTCTTCTTTGCATACTATTTGCTTGGTATACATTTTTTATCATTTATATTAAATCATTTCAATATTTTGTGTCCATGCTTTTAAACTACATAGGTCATAGCTAAATCTTATTCACTAATTCAGACTGATAATCTTTGGTTTTAACTGTGTGAAGCAGCAATTTTCATAACTGAGTACTAGGCTTTGATTTAACTATTAGTTAACTATTCTCTCCCTCCACACTGGCAGCTAGTAAGTATAGTTACTCTGCTACTTTCGCTTTAATTGAAAATACCTAGAAATTCTTAATAAATGTATGCTTAATGGGTATGAGATACAACAAATAAATGAATTACAGTTTGAATTTGAATCCTCGAGTATTTGCTCTGCTCTAAGACACACAATTGTTGGTATGTTGATAAAAATGTTGTAAAATTTGATATTTATTATATCTTATTTATAATAGACAATATATTATAAATAATAACATAGGCCATTATTTTTCTCTATTGTAAAGGATAAAAATATTTCAATCAATATATTTATCATACATAATACAGAATAATTTTCTAGGATCTTATGGAAAAACAAAATTTTAATGAGAAATCCTCTCTGGACAATATACATTTCAACTATAGGATTTTAATTTAACAAGTCATAATTGACTTTATTCTATTTGCTTTATCTAATAAAGTTGTGATTTTTTTCTAAATTCAAAGTTGTTTTACTGATTAGATAAGATTTGAGTAGTGTTATGAGAAGAAAAACACTGAAGTCAACTTTCCTTACCTCTGCTCTGCTGATAAAGTTTTCATTAAGCAAATTAAAATCAACTGCTGAACAAAGAAGACCTAAAAGATAAGTACTAATAATTATGATTTATTTATAGCTTATTTGCATTAATTATGAAAGTATTTGAATAATGCCAACTATACTTTTAATTAACAGCCTACAGTATAAATGAATTTCCTAATATTTATATTGTGCCACTATTTTCAAATTGGATAAAGTTAGAATGTTTATTATCAATGAAATTCATCCTTCTGTTAAGGTCTATACTGGCCAAATAAATCAAAGAACGAATGTCTATAGAAGATGTCCCGCTTACACATTCATTAAATTACTTGAAGTCCAAGTCATTAAAGCTAAAATAAAACTTCATAATACCTTCACAGAAAAATGGAATCATATTACTGCCTTGAAAAAGTTTTAAAAATCTTCCAACCAACTTGAATGTTCATTTATTATAAAGTATGTTTGAAATTATGAAAAATAAATTGCTGTAATGCTAACAGTTAATAGACTAACCAAAGAGGAAGATAGCAGAGTGTATGCTTTTTGCAAACATGACAAAAAAAATTAAATAATATAGCTCAAATGCTAGTGGTCATTTTGACCTGTACTAGATAGGAGAAAATGAAGGGACATTAAAAACAGTCATACAAATAAAACGTTAGGATCAGTTGACCTTGGCAATATGCCCTTTGGTTCTCAAGTTTCTTGCTTTTGATAAAATGAACACCTCTGACCATAATACTCTCACAAACCCAACCCATAATATTCTTTTGCTTGTAAAACCTAATAGGTTTAAAATCTTATAGAATTTTTAGTCTCATGTATCAATCCTTTCAAATGCAAGCCTAAAATTGCTAGCATTTATCTGAATACTAAAAGTGAGCCTCACAATTCTTAGAGAAAAACTCTCCGGTCAGATTTCCTTGTGTTTCCTCACCCTCCTCCCAAATCAGTTCCCTTTCTGCCCTTCACCAAGATTACTGTATTTTCTATATTTTTTCTTCTAAGAAATACGTGGAAAAGGAAAAATCAACGAAAGCTTTTACCCTAAATCTTTTAAAAATATTTTGAAGTGAGAACATCTTAAAAATGGGTTTTTTGAGGGACACAAGAAGATTTAAAATTTTATAAGGAAGGTTAAGAAATGTCAAGTGGAGTTTTTTTTCTCCTAAGCATTCCTTCTTCAAATTCTTAGAAAGTATAGTAAGTATTAATCACAGGACAAAGAGCATCAAAATTTGTTGCAGATTAGCAGACATACATTCGACAGTTTGTGGTAAGCGAGATGGATGGAAAGAAATAATGGATGAATTATTTGCAAGGAGCAATGTGATATTTCATTCTTCTGTGAATAAGGAATTGAAAATCGAACCTTGGATTTGTCATGTGCTTTCTCGGATATGTGGGCAAATTGTTAACTCTGTTTGAGTCTTTATTTCCTCACTGCAAAATATGTCTAATACTCACTTTATAAAATTTTTAGAATATAGGTACAATACTTGACAAAATATATAGCATATACAAAACAAAATAAATAAAGGCTACCATTTGTGGGGTAGTTTTAAGGGTTTCTTTTTGTGGTATCAAAATGTCTCAATCAGGTTCTATCACATTTGAAATGAATCAAACCTGAAAAAAATTGAGGAGTGTTGCGATAATTCCATCTGTTACCATACTTTGTCAAGGTTCCTTCTAGAAAATTCCTGAGACCAACCCTCTGCCTTGTTTCTAGCATCCTTCATCTCCAATCTGGATAATTTAAGTTGTAGTGGCTCACAGCTGAGTTCCTTACTTTCAGTTTCTAATTCATTTAATAAATGTATGCCAATGGCAGATAAAACTTGCCGAAGAGTAATTCTAATTCTGTTTAAAACATTCAGTGCCCCCTTATTTTCTACAGGAAGACCTAATTCTTTCGTTTTGCATTCATGGTGATCTGTGTTATTGAATTGTCCCAAACAATTGCCTCTACCTGATTTCTGAGCTTCCTTTTCACGGTAACTTTTGTTAGAGTAGGTAGATAGATGTGAGCAGGGCAGGAGAGAGGGCCCAGGAATGCTGGGCATTTGTCAAGCCATGGTCAGGCAGTTATAAATGTGTACTCTGAAATGGTGAGCAGGACAAGGTAGTGACCCCAGAGTTGTCTTATTCTCATCGAGGGGAAGACTAGTGGGCATAAAATTAGGCCTCTAACAATGGCCCATGACTGGCGCTTGGAATAGCAGGGGTTTACAACAGACAGAAGACACCTTTAGTTAGCAAGCCTGACAAAGTTTCCAGTATGTGCAGTAGAGTGCAAAAAAGTCAAATTTAACCAGTATTTCACCTTCCTCTGAGAGCCCTTGACCAGTAAGGGCAAATTGCCTCTAATGTGCCTGTGCAGGACTTCATTAAGCACACTGCGCATGCGGCCCCAACAAAGTGCTGACAGAACCGCGTAATACACCATACTTGAGCAACAGCCTGCCCAGAGGAAGAACAAAGGGTGGAGGCAAAGAGCCTAGGAAAAGTTAAGGAGTATAAAAACTCAAAAGAAAGATGCATCCAAGACACTTGATTTTTCAAGTTGCCTGCTTGGCTTTCTTCCAGGTGTAATCTACTTTCTCCAATAAACTCTCACTTCTCTTGAAATAAACTTTCCCTCCTGCTTTAAACCTTGCCTGTGTGTCTCCTTTGAATTATTTCCTTCCAGAAGACAAAGAACTGAGATCTGCAGAGTCTCCCCTCTGGAGTTTCTCAGGATAACTGTGGACTCACATTCCGGTAACACTTTGTACCAGTCAAATTGACATATTTATTTCCTGCCAAATATGCCTTATAACTTCTTATATCTATTTCTCTGCTTATTCAGTTTTCTTTACTCAGAATTTATTTTTTTCTCTGTACCAGTTAAATAACAATGTATACTTAAACCCTCTAAACAGCTATCTTCTTGTTCACAATTATTTTCTACATACGTTAATATTGAAGTGAAGCTCTTTTTCGGTTGAACATTCCTAATGCCGAATTTGCATCATTATAACATGTAGATTCTATATCCACATTTGTCATGAATTCCTGTATTAGGCAGAGCTTCTTGAGAGTGGAAGCTGTTTGGCTTTTTAGGTTTCTCCAGGAGACCTGGAACATTTGTATATCTCAGTTACTTGATGGCAAAACCCTTTTCCTGCCTTCAAGTGCTGGCATCTTTCTAATATATTATATAATAACACTGTCAACCTTAACAAACCCCTTACTGTCCTACAGAATAACTGGCTTCCATAAAAATTAAAATTGCAAGGTCCTAGCATTTTGGAAATTTTCGAAAAACAAATTTCAGATAAAAATCTCTTTCATATCATTTCTGAATCTGGACTATCTCATGTTTTATGCCTTATCAATACATATTGAAAAACTGAAAGTGAGGATCTGTAAATGTACTTGTCAATGCAGGACAGTTTGTTTTGGAAATGATTTGCATTGTTCCAAGATCAAATATTTTCAGTTCTTTTTGATCATACTTATCCAGGGCCACTTTTGCAGAACAACAGTTTTCTCACATCTCATTCTCACCATTAGAAGTTCAAAATAAAGGCTGGCTTCTGGGTTACATCTACTGCAAATGGAAATAATTAAACGCTACAAGACTGACAGGAGGTTTAACATTTGGAAGAAATTATTTTGTAGGATTTGGGAATAGATGGCCTGTAATGAAGCAGGCTACAACCCATGATGGAAGTTTAAATAACATTTACTTCATCACTGTGATTTTTACTGACTCAGATGCATAATATGTATAATATATAGTTTCAAGATTTAAGAGAACACCAAGTATTACTGGTTTTTTTCAATATTTTATAAGCTGAGTGAGGAGTAAACTAAAATAATATGATAATATGCCTTAAGAAGTAGAAAATATCAAGGTAAATTATAACGCTAGGTTTGACATTGAAAGATTTTATTTCTAGAACCAGACCCTTAATCCAAATTTTATATAATTTGGGGCAAATCTATTAACATTTTAAGTTTGTGTCTGTCAACTACGAAATTAGGAAAAAAGTGACATCCACCTTTGTTATCTTCCAGAAATTTAGCTAAGGCAAATTGAAATAATATATGCTTTAGTTTGTAAACTATAATGTGAGGTAGGTAACACTGTGATTTTACTAAACAGAATTGGATCATAAGAAAAATAATAGAACATTTAGCATAAATTTGGATGATTGTAAAAGTGGATATGTTCTTTGGTTTTGTTTTTTAATAAATCTCACATACAACACTTTCTAAGGGTCTACTGAGTATTCCCTGACAGGATAAAGCAGTGTAAGATAGCAGATAGATATCAAAAAGAATTTATGTATTAGAATAGATCAAATCAAATAAACATATATGAAATAACTTTAGACTTCTAAGCTAATGTCAATGTTTTGAGAATGTGGTAATAGGCTTAACGTAAGGACAAACTCAGCCTCAGTCATGATAAATCAGAGAAGACATCAGCAGGCAGGTTTATCTTTTGCTGGCCATTAAATAGTTTGTAGAACACATGTTTTGCACAAATGGCAGAACCTTATAAATAAGTCAGAAGGAAAAAAACATCAAGGCCTATTTCACGAATAGCAAGGAAAAGATACCAGCTGTAGCCAAAGAAGAGTGAAAACCAAGCTTGAATTAGTCATAAAGTTTCCATAAACCACAATTTGCAAGATCTAGGAATAAATTTCATTCATGTCAAGCATAGTTTCTGCAATGGTCTCTGAATAAAAAAGCAATGATGATTTAAAAAAATGGATGCCAACCAAAAATAAGCAAATAAACAACAAACTCTATGTTAATCTCATATGCTTCCCAACCCAATTGAAGAAAATCAGGTCTAAGTAAGAACTAAACTGTGATTTTCCTAGTTTCAATGATATCTTTAGTTTTATGTCATTTCCAAACATAATATGTCTGACAGCATTGCTATGTCTCAGTTTCTCACAAATATAACTACCGTGGGGATTATTGGAAATATGTTGATAAAGGACAATTGTCAAGCAACTTTCATTATAATGTGAGCTATACTCCATACAATTCAGATAAGAGTCTTAGAACCCCTGATACTCACCTGGCATCAATCAAAATAATAAATCTCGTTTTGCAGACTATGTCTAGTCCGCATTTCCAGTATATATTGAGTTGAGGATTAAAACAAATCTGCACTATTTCTGGGAATATTTGAGAGATGGCTTAACTTTCATCATCATAAGTGGATTTGCCTCTGAGTAGCTAGCTAAGCAGAAAGGCAGGATAATAGAATGGGGAAGAGGCTGGACTGTGGAGTGAGTTGTTTGATCTAAATATGCCATGCATGTACAGGAGACCTTGGGAAAATTACTTTTTCTCTCTAAGCCTCAGTTTTCACCAATGTAAAACTGAGAAGTTCAAATGTGTCTCAGAAGGTATTTACAAATTTAAAATAATTTTTTAATTGTTAGATAGTACTTATCATAATGTCTGGTATGCAGAAAATGTATGATACATGGTACGTAATTATAGATCACTAGATCTCAAGATGGCCTCATTTTCCAAAAGCAATGTTACTATGAATATCAATTTGCATTAGGTGTTAGAAGGTTGTCAACCCCTTTTTACACTAATGGCACCATAAGGCTTAGAAGTTACATTTAGACTTGTAAATTAGGTTACAAGCTCTTTGCAATCAGGGACAAAATCTTATTTGACTTCTTCATCCCTAGTGCCTAACAAAGTTCCTAGTAAATAGTATGGCATGTGGGAATAGACCAATTTAGATAACTTCAGTTGTTAAATGAGAAACAAGTCTGAAGGGCTTGACACAACTAGCTTTGAATTGAGCTGTGATATTCTTCAGTACATCAGGGAACTAAAACAATCATGCTGGACTGGCAAGTTCCTACAACGCGTCTGACCCAAAGTACTCTTACACATTACGAACTGTGGCTGCTGTTTTCTTCCAGGGTCTTTTCCACTGTATTGTGCAATGATATTATTTTTGTAAAATTGAAAGATATTCTTTTTTAATATATGCGACAGGAAAAATATTCATTGCTAATGTTAGCAATAAGAAAAGCACACTTTCAACCATTCAGATATAAAAAGCATTAACATTTTGAAGAGTATGCCACGTACCCCCCATGCATATGTGCAGATTTGCCTAGACAGACAAATATATTAATTGTGAAACAATTGTGTAAAGCAGACATATAAAAGCTACTATTTTAAAATTATAGATATTTTCATCAGAATGTAGGGAATAAGTAAAACCACTAAATTCAATCTGATCAAATTACTGAGATTCAGATAAATATTTTCACATAAAGGAAATATTAATTTCCTTAAAAATTAGTGAGGGCAAACATTTTAATAACAATACTAATACATTACTTGCCCTTTCTACTCTGTTGACATTTATACTGACGCTGTCAAAGTGGATGATGGTTAAAACCACTGGCACCTTATCAAAAATCAAGGCAGTGACACATCACATTGTATTAGCATTCATATTACACACATTTGTGGTGGGTATGAGGTTTGTAATTTCTTTAAGAATGTCTTTGATGTATCAGTAAAATTAATAATTTTATAAATTCTGGACCCTGGAGTGTACATCTTTTTTTATTTTTTACTTTTTATTTTATTTATGTATGTATTTATTCATTCATTTATTTATGCATTTATTTATTTTTGAGATGGAGTCTCCCTCTGTCTGCCAGCCTGGAGTGCAGTGGTACAATCTTGGCTCACTGCAACCTCCAACTCCCAGGTTCAAGCGATTCTCTGGCCTCAGCCTCCCGAGTAGCTAGGATTACAGGCATGTGTCACCATGCTCGGCTAATTTCTGTATTTTTAGTAGACAGGGTTTCACCATGTTGGCCAGGCTGGTCTCAAATTCCTGACTTCAACCATTCGCCGTGGCCTACCAAAGTGCTAGGATTACAGGAGTGAGCCACTGCGCCCAGCTGTATACATCATTTTTTAAATATTTGGTGTTACAAAATGGGATGATAATGCATTCATTTTACATATGGAAGTTGTATTTAAAAAATATACTTTTGTATTCATTTTGTAATTGTTTTTGATAAATTTTTAATCTATATAGTTAGGGGATTTTTTTGTGCTTATTTTTTGGGTTTTCATATCAGAGTAATGCTGTTCACTTACAAAAGAAATTTTGCACATGTGAAAATTAGTGATAATGCCATGTTAGTCATGCTTACATTTAATTTCAGAGTTCTTATATATCATGTTATCAATTTAATATATGCACAGGGACATAGGTGATATGGAAGAATTCATGATTAATACAGAAAGCCTGTGTCACATCCTTCTTTAGAGCAATGTGCAGTCTCCAAAAGAAAATTAATTTTAATTTATAAAATTAAATTAAATTTTGTTATAAACAGAATAAAAAATGGGAAATGTAATATCATCAGCCCTTCATTTAAACTGTACAAATATAAACATAATGTTACATTATAACTATATGTTAAAAACGTAAAGAAAATAGTATTTTATAATCATATTTTAAATCTATAAGCATATTGCCAAATTATAATCAGATTTTATACGATACAATTTGTTTAAAACTTATCTGACTATTTACTAACATTCATTCCCAATAGATTTGATTACTAAAATTAATGTAATGTTTTCTGTTTTGAATTATTTTCAGTGAGAAATCTTCTGTTGTTCTTTGTTCCTCTGTACACAATGTTTCTATTTTCTCTGTTTTAAAGATACTTTTTCATTATTGGTATTAAGGAAATTGGTTACGTTTTGAGTTCATATATTATTCTCTTTGTTTCTTATTTGTAAAATGCATTGAGGCTTTACTCAATTGATAGATGAATTTATTGTTTTTATCAAATTAGGAAATATTTTGATATCTATTTCCTCAGATTTTTTTTCCGTCATTTCCTTTCCCTAAGGACATCCTTATTTTATCTTAAAGTTTTTTTATTCAACTCACTGATGCTATTTTGTTTCTTTTTGTCTGTTCGTATTTTGTAATTGTTTCATTTTCGATAGCTTCTATAGCTGTAAATAAGATCTTTTCCCCCATTATCTAATCTTCTGCTAATACGTGTATTAAATTCCTAAGGTTCGGTAGCAAATTATCACAAACTAAATGGCTTAAAAAAACTACTCTGTCACAGTGTTGGAGGCTAGGAGTTCAAAATCGAAGTGTCATTATGCCCACACCTTCTCTGGAGGATTTCAGGAAGGTTCATTTCTTGTCCCCTGCCGGGTTCTGTCAGTCTTCAGCATCCTTCAGTTTATTTCACTCTCGATTCCTTCTTCACATCGACTTCCCCTCTATGTAGCTCTTTTTAACTCTGCATCTTTATTCAGATAATCCAGGATGAAATCTTCATCTCAAGATTTTTAACTAAATGGCATCAACAAAATTTCCCTTTCCATATAATGTAACATTCAGAGGCTCTGGGGATTAAGACATAGGCGTATCATTTGTGGACCAACCGCTCTATCCGTATCACTCCATAGAGTCTATTTTTCATCTCAGACATTTGATTTTCCATCTCTAGAAATGTGGTGGATCTTTCACTATAACTTTCATGTTCCAAGTTAATATATTCATCTCCCTTTTGAATGTATTTAGTATTTTTATAATAATGTTTCTACTTTCCTTTACCTCTTATGATTGTTGCCACAATGGGATTTTTCTTTTACAAACTTAACTTTGTATTTTCATTATGTAATACTACGTATTTTCTTAGCCATAAATTCTGTTCTATTTTGTTCTATTTTGCCTGGAGAGAAAGCTATGTTAGCTTGGCCTGCCACATGAATCAGAATAAAAGCCTAATTTTCTAATTTTATTTTTATTTCTTAGTTTACCACTGCCATCAGCTATTGGTTTAACAAATGTACACAATTTGTCTGCCATTGCATGTGAACATTTAATTTAGATTTTCCTGTTTCTTCTCAATACTTTATAACTATATTATTTGAGTGTCCCCATAAGTAAAACTACTATATCCAAATGCTTACCATCAATATAAGAGAAATATACCTTTTAAAATTCTAAAATTAATTATATCAATTAATTTTTGTCTAATAATAATTACCATTAACATTATTTTACAATGTATATGGTAGTGTGGCAGTATACTTATTCTGTGTGCCAAGTGTGAACACTTTGCCCTCATACACTTTTTCTGCTCTATTACTTGTTCTGCTAAAGCATCATAGGGTGAGTGAGCCTTATGAGCTATGTCCTGTGAAAGTTCATGCCAACTTATTTCTGGCTGATTTTCTCCAATGAGGGGTGCTGGTTAGATATTACAAAATGAGAGGGCCAGAGAGACTGGTACTTCCTTTCCTTGTTGTTTTTAGCATCTTCTTGTCATTGCTGCCTTTTTTTCTGGGTGCCTAAGAGATGCCTAAGCAGACCCCTGTGATTCTATGTTTTGTATGTTGGTCCTGTCTTCTGAGCTCCGGTGATACTATCTCTTTCTTTGTCTCAGCTACTTATTATCTATGAAAGAAGTTATCTATGTCAAATTCTCACTGTTTTAATAACTTAAGAGTAGTTCTTTATCTCCTAAATGAACTCTCACTGAAGTCATTTATATTGAAGAATTGTTATTAGAATATTACTTTTCCAAGTTTTTTTCCTGAGGAAATGGGTAAGTTTAAATAGATAAATTAGTAACGTAAGATGTCGCAGAATATCTCAATGGGATGAGACTGTATAGCCTCAAGAACAACAGACAAATGAGTGATATTAACTAGTACGATCATGTGACTATTAATAAGTAGGGCAATAGTCAGCTAGCATTAATCTCAATATACAGAGAGAATATGAATGAGAAGCACTCAAAGTGTCTAAGAATGAGTAAACAGCTGCCAGCAAAATAAACCATTTTAAAATGTATTGTAACTGAAAACCAGAATGCCCAATAAGATGGGGTGATTATATCATATACACATGGGTACCAGAAGCAGCTGCATCTTAAGGAAGTTGGAGACACTCTCTTAGAAAAAAAAAAAAACACAGATAAGAAATAATAATAATAAATATAATAATATATTTAATATAAATAATAATAAACATAATATTATAAATAATAAATATATGATTAAAAGTATAGTTAGTAATAGGTATATAGCTAATTTAAAAGGGTTATATTTAAAAATAAATACAGAAGCATAAAGCTGTAATTCTAATATAATCTTGAGAGCATAACATTCAATTTTTCTACTTCATTTGAAAAAGAAATGAAATATAACAAAACAAATTACATTGTATTAAAAAGTAAAATGACCTGAAGTCCACTTAGGAAATCTGGAAACTCAGTCTAGAGGTCAGATATTTGCCTCTTACTTCTTTCTTTATTCCACTATTTGTCTATTTACAAGATGGTCATGGACAAGATAATTTTAATTGGAAGGTCATTGCAAAGGATTTTAAAGGGGTTTGGGTTAACCTGATGGCAGTGTTTCCAAAAGCACAGTCCATAAAACAGAATCACTTTGGAAGTTGTTATAATACCTCTTACTGCACCCTCCAAACCCATTAAATGAAGCAGAATTCTTGGAGTGGGTCTTGGCAATCTGCATCACTAACAAGCTTCTCAAGCAACTCTTATGTGTAATAAACTTGCGGATCCTTAGACCTAAAGAGATGCTATTGATTAGATGCTTGACTAAGGAGAGGGTTATGTTTCTAACGAATAGTATGAGATATCAATCACAGATATCTTTAAATATAGGATTTTTAAAGCTCTGCTCCAAGTAGATAAGCATAGCTGTGCCTGGAGGTGACCTTCAGTTCTGAGACTATTCTTTTTTTTTTTTTTTCTTTTAAAGCAGGATTAATCACCTATCACTGAGTGGGTGTTAGTTCTAAGTAGTTCAATTATTTTCACATTCCACATAATTTTGTTTATGACTCATCAAGCCTAAGCAGCTTAAAAAAACAAATTTCACTTGTTCTAACAAATGATCATCATGTATATACAATACACTTACTTCGACCTCAAGTCGGATTTAATTTGTAAAACCATCATTCATACATGCCAGGTGTCTAATTATTTGATAAAAACACAAATAGGTCCCAGTGCAGTCACAAGACTGTCCTCCAGTTTTATCTTCTGTCCTCATTACTCAGGATATATCTATTGTTAATTTCACACATTTCAAAAAGTTTATGTATTCAGGAATTGAGAACCATGGGCATCTCCATGGCTTTCTGGTACATTGACTGGTTTGTCTATGTAAAAATAACTTCAAAATGGACCTTGAGGTAAGTATCACAGAAGAAAAGAACTAAGAATGGTTAAAAAAGGGACAAAATACATTAGTTGTGGCAGAAAATGTAT
The DNA here is from genome assembly GCF_043159975.1 of Macaca nemestrina. Lineage (NCBI taxonomy): Eukaryota > Metazoa > Chordata > Mammalia > Primates > Cercopithecidae > Macaca > Macaca nemestrina. Next base: position 26,811,843 of record NC_092140.1, read on the forward strand.
TAAATTCTTACCGTTTTTAAAATATTTGTTTCTAAAACCAAATACCTTTTATGTATAATGGCAAGAATAAACAAAAAGAACTCCCCCTTTTCCAGGGAGAAAAAAATCTAGAATCATTGCCCAGTTTGATGTAGTTCAAAGTTACTAAATTAGGACACCTCATGATCTTGTTTAATAAGTTGAATCGTTTTGGGGAGGAAAATAAGAAAATTTGGAGTCTAACCAAAGACATGGATAAAGATTATAAATTCAAAGCTTCACACTAAGAATTAGAAAGCTATATTCGTATTTTGCATTGGTTATATGAGAAGAAACAAGAAAATTAATTTGTGTGTGGGAAACTTTACTACAATATTTTCATTAGTAGTCTCTACTGATTCTGATCCTTTAAAAGATGGCAAATAAATTGGGCATCACCCAACATAAGGCTTACCAGAAGGCGAGAAAAGGAATATTACTTTTCCAAGATTTTTTCCTAAGGAAATGGGTAACTTCTTGTATTGTGACTGAAATGAGAAGTTTTTATTCACAAGTTGAGAGGCCACTTCTTTTGAAATGCATAAGGTTTTTTTTTCTGATCTGGATTTAATGGCACCTTGGTTAATTCCTGAACAAATTCAGTTTGATTTGCAATCCATGTAATACAGAATTTTAAGCATTTCCTGTGTTGTCTGTAGATTTTTATTATTATTATTATACTTTAAGTTATAGGGTACATGTGCACAACTTGCAGCTTTGTTACATATGCATATATGTGCCATGGTGGTTTTCTGCACCCATTAACTAGTCATTTACATTAGATATTTCTCCTAATGCTATCCCTTCCCCCTCCCCTCTCCCCACAATAGGCCCCGATGTGTGATGTTCCCCACCCTGTGTCCCAGTGTTCTCATTGTTCAATTCCCACCTATGAGTGAGAACATGCGGTGTTTGGTTTTCTGTCCTTGTGATAGTTTGCTGAGAATGATGGTTTCCAGCTTCATCCATGTCCCTACAAAGGACATTAACTCATCTTTTTTTATGGCTTCATAGTATTCCATGGTGTATATGTGCCACATTTTCTTAATCCAGTCTATCATTAGTGGACATCTGAGTTGGTTCTAAGTCTTTGCTAATGTGAATAGTGCTGCAATAAACATATGTGTGCATGTGTCTTTATAGCAGCATGATTTATAATCCTTTGAGTATATAGCCAGTAATGGGATGGCTGGATCAGATGGTATTTCTAGTTCTAAATCCTTCAGGAATTGCCACACTGTCTTCCACAATGGTTGAACTAGTTTATAGTTCCACCAACAGTGTAAAAGTGTTCCTATTTCTCCACATCCTCTCCAGCACCTGTTGTTTCCTGACTTTTTAATGATCGCCATTCTAACTGGTGTGAGATGGTATCTCATTATGGTTTTGATTTGCATTTCTCTGATGGCCAGGAATGATGAGCATTTTTTCATGTGTCTATTGGCTGCATACATGTCTTCTTTTGAGAAGTGTCTGTTCATATCCTTCGCTCACTTTTTGATGGGGTTGTTTGATTTTTTCTTGTAAATTTGTTTAAGTTCCTTGTAGATTCTGGATATTAGCCATTAGTCAGATGAGTAGATTGCAAAAATTTTCTCCCATTCTTTAGGTTGCCTGTTCACTCTGATGGTAGTTTCTTTTGCTGTGCAGAAGCTCTTTAGTTTAATTAGATCCCATTTGTCTATTTTGGCTTTTCTTGCCATGGCTTTTGCTGTTTTAGTCATGAAGTCCTTGTTCATGCCTATGTCCTGAATGGTATTGCCTAGGTTTTCTTCTAGGGTTTTTGTGGTTTTAGATCTAACATTTAAGTCTTTAATCCATCTTGAATTAATTTTTGAATAAGGTGTAAGGAAGGGATCCAGTTTCAGCTTTCTACATATGGCTAGTCAGTTTTGCCAGCACCATTTATTAAATATGGAATCCTTTCTACATTTGTTGTTTTTGTCAGGTTTGTCAAAGATCAGATGGGTGTAGATGTGTGGTGTTATTTCTGAGGGCTCTGTTCTGTTACATTGGTCTATATCTCTGTTTTGGTACCAGTACTGTGCTGTTTTGGTTACTGTAGCCTTGTAGTATAGTTTGAAGTCAGGTAGTGTGATGCCTCCAGCTTTGTTCTTTTGGCTTAGGATTGTCTTAGCAATGTGGGCTCTTTTTCAGTTCCATATGAATTTTAAAGTATTTCTTTCCAATTCTGTGAAGAAAGTCATTGGTAGCTTGATGGGGATGGCATTGAATCTATAAATTACCTTGAGCAGTATGGCCATTTTCACGATATTAATTCTTCCTATCCATGAGCATGGAATTTTCTTCCATTTGTTTGTGTCCTCTTTTATTTCATTGAGCAGTGGCTTGTTGTTCTCTTTGAAGAGGTCTTTCACATCCCTTCTAAGTTGGATTCCTAGGTATTTTATTCTCTTTGAAGCAATTGTGAATGGGAGTTCACTCATGATATGGCTCTCTGTTTGTCTGTTATTGGTGTATAGGAATGCCTGTGATTTTTGCTCATGGATTTTGCATCCTGAGACTTTGCTAAAGTTGCTTATCAGCTTAAGGAAATTTTGGGCTAAGACGACAGGGTTTTCTAAATATACAATCGTATCATCTGCAAACAGGGACAATTGGACTTCCTCTTTTCCTAATTGAATACCCTTTATTTCTTTCTCTTGCCTGATTGCCCTGGCCAGAACTTCCAACACTATGTCGAACAGGAGTGGTGACAGAGGGCATCCCTGTCTTCTGCCAGTTTTCAAAGGGAATGCTTCCAGTTTTTGCCATTTCAGTATGATATTGACTGTGGGTTTGTCTTAAATAGCCCTTATTATTTTGAGATACATCCCATCAATATCTAGTTTATTGAGAGTTTTTAGCAACAAGGGCTGTTGGATTTTGTCAAAGGCCTTTTCTTCATCTATTGAGATAATCAAGTGGTTTTTGTCTTTGGTTGTGTTTATGTGATAGATTACATTTATTGATTTGCATATGTTGAACCAGCCTTGCATCCCAGGGTGAAGTCAACTTGATCATGGTGGATAAGCTTTTCGACGTGCTGCTGGATTTGGTTTGCCAGTATTTTATTGAGAATTTTTGCATCGATGTTCATCAGTGATATTGATCTAAAATTCTCTCTCTCTCTTTTTTTTTTTTTTTTTTGTTGTTGTTGTTGTTGCGTCTCTGCCAGGCTTTGGTGTCAAGATGATGCTGGCCGCATAAAATGAGTTAGGGAGGATTCCATCTTTTTCTATTGATTGGAATAGTTTCAGAAGGAATGGTATCAGCTCCTCTTTTTACCTATGCTAGAATTCAGCTGTGAATCCGTCTGGTCCTGAACATTTTTTGGTTGGTAGGCTATTAATTATTGCCTCCATTTCAGAACCTGTTACTGGTCTATTCAGAAATCCAACTTCTTCCTGGTTTAGTCTTGGGAGGGTGTAAGTGTCCAGGAATTTATCCATTTCTTCTAGGTTTTCTAGTTTATTTGCATAGGGGTGTTTGTAGTATTCTCTGATGGTATTTTGTATTTCTGTGGGATCGGTGGTGATATCCCCTTTATCATTTTTTATTGCACCTATTTGATTATTCTCTCTTTTCTTCTTTATTAGTTTTGCTAGCAGTCTATCAATTTTGTTGATCTTTTCAAAAAACTAGCTCCTGGATTCATTGATTTTTTGAAGGTTTTTTTGTGTCTGTATCTCCTTCAGTTCTGCTCTGATGTTAGTTATTTCTTTCCTTCAGCCAGCTTTTGAATGTGTTTGCTCTTGCTTCTCTAGTTCTTTTAATTGTGATGTTAGGATGTCGATTTTAGTTCTTTCCTGCTTTCTCTTGTGGGCATTTAGTGCTGCAAATTTCCCTCTACACACTGCTTTAAATGTGTCTCAGAGATTCTGCTATGTTGTGTCTTTGTTCTCATTGGTTTCAAAGAACATCTTTATTTCTGCCTTCATTTCATTATTTATTCAGTAGTCATTCAGTAGCAGGTTGTTCAGTTTCCACGTAATTGTGCGGTTTTGAATGAGTTTCTTAATCCTGAGTTCTAATTTGATTGCACTGTGGTATGAGAGACAGTCTGTTACAATTGCTGTTCTCTTACCTTTGCTAAGGAGTGCTTTACTTCCAACTATGTGGTCAATTTTGGAATAAGTGCGATGTAGTGCTGAGAAGAATGTATATTCTGTTGATGTTGGGTGCAGAGTTCTGTAGATGTCTATTAAGTCCACTTGGTGCAGAGCTGAGTTCAGGTCCTAGATATCCTTGTTAACTTTCTGTTTTGTTGATCTGTCTAATGGTACTCTGAGGTGATTATTGTTCCCTACCTGTCTCTCTCATTAGCTGGTAAGCTCTGCAAGGGCTTGGCCAGTACCTTTCTTTCAATCGTTCAATCAGAAATACGATTTAAGTGTCTCCCTTGCTCCAGGCACTATGCCAAGAACTGAGGGATACAGCAGTGAGCAAGATAGGCAAGAACTATCCTAAATATATATGCACCCAATACAGGAGCACCCAGATTCATAAAGCAAGTCCTTAGAGACCTACAAAGAGACACAATAATAATGGGAGACTTTAACACCCCGTTGTCTGTAGATTTTAAGAAAGTAACCTCTTGCATTAGATGCATTCAGATGTTTTACATATTCTGGAAGGACCTGCATTTTTTATATGTGTGACAGATTGAATTTCTGGCAATTTATATTCCCGTGCATAAATTGCTATACACTACCCTTGTATTCACTTTGGACTTTACATTGTATGTTTTCTTAATTGGATTTGAGACGCTTTTCTTTACTTTTTTATATCATGCACACATTACACACATAACTATATGTATATTTTGCTTACTCCAAGATTCACAAATTTTTACTTACAGTCGCTAACAGTTTTAAATTACTTGTCCAGGGCAAACATCTTTCTCTGCAGTCTATATAGTCAGTATAGAAAACAGGCTTTTATATTAGGAATTGTCAGAAACAATGTTATTTAAAGGCAGTGATTACAAAAAATTAAACCTAAATAATATAAAATTTAATGTTATATTTAAGCATTTGAATTTTAGACATACTTTATGTTAGAAAAATACTTAGCTAGATTTTGGCATAAGCTCAGCTGTATCTGTAAATTTTGGTATTTGAATGATGTGAATATTAAAGTTACAGCCATGTGTAACTTACTCTATCACGTTTGTGATGTTAGGCAATGAATATACTAATATATCACTTTACTCACCTGTACAATAGGAATTATAGTAATAATACTATTTTCCATATGCCCATACATTACATTAGCTCTTATTATGTGCTTTTTTTTTTTTTTTTTTTTTTTTTTTTTTTTTTTTTTTTTTTTTAGACTGAGTCTCACTCTGTTGTCCAGGCTGAAGTGCAGTTGTGCAATCTAAACTGACTGCAACCTCCATCTCCCAGGTTCAAGTAATTCTTCTGAATAATCTTCCACGTAGCTGGGGGATTACAGACGCATGCCACCATGCCTGGCTAATTTTTTGTATTTTTAGTAGAGATAGGGTTTTACCATGTTGGTCAGGCTGGTCTTCAACTTCTGACCTCAGGTTATCCACCTGCCTCAGCCTCCCAAAGTGCTGGGATTGTAGGCATGAGGCATGAGCCACAGTGGCTGGCCATGTTTTTGTTAGGTTTTTAAAACATAGTGTTCTGGCTGGAATTATGTACACCCCCCAAAAATATGTTGAAGTCCTAATCACTAATACTTGTAAATGTAACCTTGTTTGCAAATAGGGTCTTTGCATGTATAGTCAGGTTAACATGAGGTTGTATGGAATTAAGGTAGGACTTAATTCAATATGACTGGTGTCCCTGTCAGAAGAGAGGGGACACTAAGAAACAGAGGAAGGGAATGTCATGTGATGATGGAGGCAAAGAACAGGTTGATGCATCTAGAGCCAAGTAACACCATGGACTGCTAGAAGCTTCCAGAAGCTAGGAGAGAGACATGGAACAAATAAGTTCTTCTTCACTACTTTCTGAAGGAGTCCATTCTGCCTTGATTTCACACTTTCAACATTCAGAACTGTATATAATAAATGCATTGTTTTAAGCCACCCAAATTCTGGTACGTTGTTCTGGCAGCACTAAGAAACTCATATACAGTGTACTAAAATTATAGTCATCTATGCAGTTACATTTGAATAGTTAACACTAGTGAATGCACTCCATGTACCAGGCTGCTTGTGGAGCAGGGCAAAAACATGGATGTAAAGAGATGACAACCAAGAAAATATTCAGCTTTCAAGTGAGGTCAGCCATGTTGTGAACCATTCAGACAGACATCTAGCAAAAGGAAATGGAACAGTTGTGTGCTAATCAGAAAAGTTAAATGCTGGGATTTAGTAACAAGGTTGAATTCAATAAGACTGTGAAATATATCAGAGCTATTTATTCTAGATTTGCAAAATACTGTCAAATGCTATAACTTGAAATTGCATCGTCATGTGCTACTGATCTAGATCTCAGAAATCACTTATTTATCAATACATTTTCTAGTTCAGAAAAGCCTTTGATCTTAGACAGGACAGCTAATCTTAGGAATAGGAGTAGATTTTTGCCTAGGATAAAAGTGATGTGGTGGCAGGTAATTCTGCAGCAAATTAGAGAACTATTTTAAAATTCCCCTCATAACCTCTTCAGGATTTTTGTCATTATCATAGTATTCTATGAGTATTGTTAAAAAAAAAACCCTAAATTTTGAATAATTACACACACATATATATGTGTATCAGATCTTACTATATGTCAAAAGTTGTGCCTTTTGGTTTATCGTGAATTTCCATCCTTTCCTCAGCTTAGAGATTTTCATTCAAATAAACTGGAATAAGTAATATAAATATTTGTCTAAAGGTGTTTAGGAATTAGAAAAAATTATTATTTAGATAATGGAAATGATCACTGATTCTACTGAACTAATAAAATACTTTGACTTGGGGTTTTGTTAAAACCCAAATCTTAGTCGTATTGATTTTTTTTCCCCATCACTGTGTTGGAATTTCCATAGGTACCTGACTCATTCTATTTGTCAGTTCCAGTGAGTTTGTGTGTGTGTGTGTGTGTGTGTGTCTTGTAGCACTAGTTGAAACTAGATATAGTAGGCATCGGCATCCATAGAGCAACAAAATAGATATATATAATTTCATGCTTATTTCTACCCTCTAGATGCAAACACTCGTTTAATTCTATGTTAAATTTGTGCTGTTTAAGGAACGTAGAACATTTTTTGCAAAAGCATTCCATCCAACATGCTCTATAGATACAACATGCCACATAAATTCCACCAATCATACATAGAAACACACACACACACACAGACACGCGCCTGCACACAGTGTTGATCCCATCTACAAAAGACATCCTTAACAATCATAAGAATCTCTATTATATGGGTAAAGTGACTGTCACGTGTTATGTGACAATTTAGATTAAATATTGTTTTTCTACATTTCTAAAAAAATAATTATTTAAAGAAATTGATCAATTTATAATTTGTTCTCAAACTCTAACCCTAATAAATGTATAAAACGGAAAATGTACTTGAGTAAAAGTGGTAATTAAAATTCAATATGAAGGCAATTTTTACTAATTAATGAATTTTACATTTAGACTTTCTATTGTTTTCAATACAGACCACAAAAAGTCAAGCAATAATGTAGTTTCTCTGTACAATATGAGCAGATTTTTAAAGTTTCTTGAGGAGACATAAGAAGTCACCCTTTAATTTTTAAGTACCTCATTCTTATTTCAATAGATCAGTAATATTTTACACTTTAACTTTGTTAACATAAATTTCAATTGCGTTTTTACCATGTTAAATTAATTGGTGAAATATCGCATTTAAAACAAATCAACACGATATAGATTCAGATTTAATTATCATCTGGAACTTACTATGAAAGAAATATTCAGTTTCTTACTCAACTTCTCATATTGTCAGTAAGTTTCACAAAAGTAAGCTTACCAGTCAAATACATTTAGATATGTCTTCTACCCCTTTCTTGTAAAACCTGAGATTTGTATTCAGAGTATAGTTCTTTAATAGCCAGCTCCTATTAAAGAACTCCCACAGCTTTTCCTTCAAGACTAGAATTATCTTCATATTAAGAGAGAGGGTATTCATGAGCATTCATGTTTTCTCAGGAGCACTAGGACTCTGCAGGTGGCTGGAATAGGCAAAAATCTGACCTCTTTTTTTTCCCACTAACTATAGATACGTCCACACATCGTACAGCTAGCTTTAAACATGATACAGATTATGCATTTGACAAAACAATTACAAGCAGAATTTACACATAACTTGGAGTGTTAAGTGCTAAATGAAAAAAAGAGCCTTGGCCGGGTGCAGTGGGTCAAGCCTGTTATCGCAGCACTTTGGGAGGCCGAGGCTGGCAGATCACCTGAGGTCACGAGTTCGAGACCAACCTGGCCAACACTGTGAAATCCCGTCTTTACTAAAAAAAATACAAAAATTAACTGGCCATGATGGCGGGCGCCTGTCATCCCAGCTACTCGGGAGGCTGAGGCAGGAGAATCGCTTGACCCTGAGAGGTGGAATTTGCAGTGAACCGAGATCACGCCACTGCAATCCAGACTGGGTGACAGAGCAAGACTCTGTCTCAAAAAAAAAAAAAAAAAAAAAAAAGGAAAGAATATAAAGGAAAAGTAAAAAAGAAAGTAAAGAACCTCATGTTCAAAAATGTTTAAGAATTTCAAGAAGGCAATAGCACAACATCAAGCCAAGTGTGGAGCCCTGTGACTGTGTAAGTTACATGTCTGGGAAGACGGCAGCCCTGTTTTGGAAGTTTCTGAGGAGCTATGTTGGATTGGATGAATCAAATGCCTCCGATCTTTCTAAAGATTATCTCATGTTTTCCCCCTTCTGCCCGTAGGAACAGGAAAAGCATTTCACTAGCCCCCTTTACCTAATGTTGTTAATACCGTAAACGATACCCCTGCTTACGTCTTCCATTGTTCAACTTCCACGAATCCATGTGGAGAAGAAATCTAAACCAATCAACTTTCCTACAAAGTCTAGCTCAAAACAATTACTCCGTGATTAGAGTTGAGTCTTAATAAACAGCAATGTTTGACATTTCTTCAGAGCTTTATATGTGGTAGGCACTCTTCTGAGGCCTTAGGTGTTGTCTTAGTCTGTCTGGGCTGCTGTAACAAAATACTATCACCTGGGTGGCTTATAAACAGCAAAAAGTTTTTCTTGCAGGTCTGGAAGCTTGATGCTCAAGATCAGGGCGCCCCCAACTTCATATTCTGGTGAGGACCTTTTTCCTGGTTCATAAACAGAATCTTCTTTCTGTCCTCACATAGTGGAAGGGACAAATCTTATCTCTAGGGTCTCTTTTATGAAGGCACTAATCCCATCCATGAGGGCTCGATCCTCATGACTTAATTGCTTCCCAATGACCCTACATCTTAATACTGTCACATTGGTGGTTAAGTTTATTTCTCTTTTCTTTTCTTTTTTTGAGATGGAATCTCACTCTGTCGTCTAGGCTGGAGTGCAGCCTCCTGATCTAGGCTCACTGCAACCTCCGCCTCCGGCATTCAATCGATTCTCCCACCTCAGCCTCTCAAGTAGCTGGGATTACAGGCTCCCGCCACTACGCCCGGCTGATTTGTGTATTTTTAGTAGAGACGGAGTTTCATCATGTTAGCCGGGCTGGTCTCGAACTCCTGACCTCAGGTGATCTGCCTGCCTCGGCCTCCCAAAGTACCAGAATTACAGGCGTGAACCACCACGACCAGCTGTTATATTTCAACGTATGAATTTTGGAGGAATATAAACATTGAGAAAATAGCATTCGCACTTACTCATACAAATTTCAAAACCGGTAGGAATTATATTACCTTTATTTCATAAATAACGAACAGGAGTTGAAGAATGGAGAAGGAAGTAAACTGTTTATGATTATCCGGGTAGTAAGTGGTAGATCCCTGATGCAAATCAAAACACTTATGTATCCAGAATCTGCATCCTAACAGCAAGTTTATTTTATATCGATACACGGTGAATTTTCTTCTTGTTTCCTTGGAAAAGCACAGAATTATGATGGTATACAGCTGAATGAATTAACATAAACTACCGCATGGTTTTAGCAGAAACTCTCAGAATCTCCCTCAATTGCTACCCGTGCTCCAGAGGGAACCATGACCCCAAATTCTAAAATTATAAATACATATGTTTGTTATTGAAATTCATAGAAGTGGAGTCATTTGGTCCAAACTGTATATTCTGGCATTCATCTCACAACATTATACTTTTGAGATTCATCCCTGTTATTTGTGCAACATTAGTTTAAATCACTTTTATTGCTGTATAAACAGTCCACTATTCAGTAGTAAATTTATTTACTAATCAATTGTTGGCCATCTAGGTGATTTTTTGTTTTTTTTTTTTTTTACTATTAAGGATGATTCTTCTATGAACATTCTTGCATATATGTTTTCTTATTCCGGCAGGGATTTGTTGAGTAACATGTATGAATAGGGTCAAATTTAGTGGCTGTGGTCAAAATGTTTTTCACAGATTTTGAAAATATTTACACTTTCACCAGTAGAAAATCTTTAACTATGATTGTAGGTGAGTAGTGGTATTCTCCAATTTTTATTTTACACTCCCTTGATGAATAATGGAAATCAGCATGTTTTCAAATATTGGCCTCTTGGATAGCTTCATTTGTGATGTGCCTGATCGTGTTTTTTGAAGCTTTAATTTTATTGGGTTATTTATCTTGCTCTTATTCATATGAAAGGTCTTTCATGCAATGTAAACATAAAATTTATATTATGTGTATTTTTTGTAAATATTTTTCCTCCCTCTGTTGTACACTGTTTATTTTCTTAATATTTCCTATTGAGAAACAGAAGTCCCTAATTTAACGTATGTAAATGAATAAATGAGTAATTTATTTTATGCTTAGAGGTTTGGGTAAACACTTTAAAATCTTTTCCCACAAGTTCATGAGGATGTTTTCAAATGTATTAGTTTATTTTTTTCTCTTTTAACTTTTTCCATTGGTATCTGCAATTCAACTCAATTTAATATTTTATGGTGTGAGTAGGGTCAATTTTTATATTTTTCTTTCTACATAGATATCCAATTGAATCAGAGGAATTAAGAAGACTACTCTTTGTTCATGATGTTAGATTTTTCTCTTTGTTATAATCTTTATGTCTATTTATCTATCTTTATGTCCATTTATGTATCTGGCTTTTCTATTCAGTACCATTGATCTACCGCTCTAACCTTGCCCTAACACCAAGGGCAAGAAAAAATATCTTTCTGAAGTGTTGAAAAAATATCTTTACCTCACCCATCCTAAGTTCACAGAAGCCCCTATATCAGAAGACAATTAATAAGAAAAAGCATACAGATATATTTCATATAAAAAGTACATGACTTGGGAGTCTTCATAAGGAATTGAAGGCCCAAAGAAATGGGTGAACCTGTGGATTTTTTACAGGTTTTACAGAGTGGACAGTTTCGGAGAAATATGATTGGACAAAATGTATGATTTAATGGGAATAAACTGGGAGGAACTTAGCAAGACCTGTTTGTTCAGATTTTTCTTCGTATTCCTGTGTCCTCAGAGATAAGGGTGCTCCTTTCCTCTTGGTATAGAGGATACCCCTCCAATGAGGGTCTTATGACCTGCTTCAAGGGAAAGCTGGAAAATCTTTCCTAGGTTTTATGTCCTAGGAAGAGAAAAAGGTCAGAGAAAATCAAAGGGCAGCCTTTCTGATTCTGTTGTTTTCTCAAATGCCAATGTGCTATATGGGGTAGGAGGTCCTGAACCTCATCACCACTCTGCTTAATTAAATTGTTTCATGATATAGATAGATACCAGTCAGACATTTGCTCTACTTCCTTTTGTTTTAAAGTATCTTGGTTGTTTCAGGGAATTTGCTTTTTGATGTATGTTTTAGAATTGACTTTGAGGTTTATGAAACTTCCAGTTGGGAAAAAATAGACATGTGCATGATATAGAGATTTACTCTGGTAAAAATATTGTTCTAATTAATTTAGATTTTCTTCAAAGACTTTCAGCAAGTTAAATAATCTTCTTCATAAAATGATTGTATATATCTTGTTAGATTTGTAATGAATATGGTGGTATAGCCATCCACCCTTTTTTTAAAGATTTTTTTACAGTATTTCTTTCAGTATCCTGCTTTCTTAGCATTTTCAGGTGCATTTTAGTGCAACTTTGTCAAACTGCTACCATATATCCTCCCTCAAAATATTTTGGGAACTTTGTTGAGATTTCATTGAATCTATAGATCAGTTTGGAAGATGGGAATTTTTATAATATTGAGCATCCAAATACAAAAACATGGCATACATTTTGATTTATTGAGATCTATCATATTGTATCTTAATAATATTATATTTCTATGTGTAAAGACCTGGTATATATTTGAGTAGAACTATTTCTATGTGATTAAATTTCTTTAATGTAATGAACAGTATAGAGTTTTTAAACCTTCACATCTAATATTTTCTTACTGGAGTTTAGAAATAAAGTTTATTTTTTATACTGATCTTTATCCAATGGCCTACATAAATTTACTTATTAAATACACTAATGTCTGTAATTGTTATAGCATTTCTAGGTACACAATGCCGTCTATGAATAATGGCATTTTTATTTATTCTTTTCCAATCTTTATACCCACTATTTTATTTTCTTGTCTTAATATACTGACTACATCTTCTAATAAAATAGGAAAGAAAGTAGTAGCTAGCTTTATAATCCCAATCTCGCTGTGAAATTTTAGACATTTTACTGTAGGAGAGGGATTATCAAATGTTTTCTATAAAGAGTTGGGTGTATGTATCTGTAGACCTGCAGAGCATAATCTCTGTCATAACTATGAAACTCTGACAGTTCAGGACAAAAGCTACCAGAAATAATAATCAAATGAATAGCTGAGGCTATGCTTCCATGTAACTTTATTTAGAAAACAAGAATGGGTTACATTTGTCCTGTGGGCCATAGTTTGCCTTTTCTAGTGTAAGAAATATCTGTAGTATTCAAATTTCTAGCAGTTTTGTGTAATGAATAAGCTTTATTCAATGTTTTCAATGTGATATTAGGCAATAGCTTTATCTTCCTTGTTCTAGAAGGAATTTTCAGAATTGCCAAAACATTTTAAAAATAGTAAGCAATTTGCATTCCTGAAGGATACCCTAACTGTATGTGCTGAGTTATTTTTTATTTTTAATCTACTGATGGATATTGTAAAACATATTTTTAGAATTTCATTTAGTTGCACTGTGCTTTAACTTTTAAAAATGTAATTTTTAACTATTATGGGTATATAATGAGTGTATATACTCATGGGGTACACGTGATGTTCTGATACAGGCGTACAATATATTATAATCAAATCAGGGTAATTGGGGTATCCATAATCTCAAGCATGTATCATTTCATTTTGTTAGGAACATTTTAATTCTATTCTTTAAGTTATTTATTTATTTATTTATTTTGAGACGGAGTTTCCCTCTTGTCACCCAGGCTGGAGTGCAATGAAACGATCTTGGCTCACTGCAACCTCCGCCTCCCGGGTTCAAGCAATTCTCCTGCCTCAGCCTCCTGAGTAGCTAGGATTACAAGTGCCAGCCATCACGCCTCGTTAATTTTTAGTATTTGTAGTAGAGACGGGGTTTCACCATGTTGGCCAGGCTGGTCTCGAACTCCTGACCTCCGTTGATCCACCCGACTCGGCCTCCCAAATTGTTGGGATTACAGGCATGAGCCACTGTGACCGGCCAAGTTATTTTAAAATATACAATAAATTCCTGTTGACTACTGTCACCCTGTTATAGTATCAAATACTGGATCTTATTCCTTTTAAGTGTATTTTAGTACCCATTAACAATTTGCACTTGCCCCCAACCCACCAACATTTTCTCTTTTACTATTTTTCTCTTGCTTTTCTGTCAGGATTATATCATTCATACTGAGTATGGAAGCATTTTTTCCTTATTTAACTCTGGCAAATATCATTTAAAGATTTGCTATTTTTTTCCCGTAATTATTTGGTAGTTTTTTCATGGTGAAATCGTTTGGGCATGAAGTTTTCTTCTGGCAAGACTTTTAATGGCAGATTAAAATAATTTTATAGATGCAGTACTTTTCAGAATTTTTACATATCTTCTCCTGTCAGTTGTGCTGTGTTTTTCAGGCACTTTTTTTTTTTTAAATATAAAAAACATCAACTTAGTTGGCAAATTTTGTCATTAAAGTATCATTTGTAGATTTCTGCAGACTCTATGATAGCAGAATAGATCCTGCAGAATTCTTTAATTCTTATTTTATTTTGTCTTTTTTTTCTCTTCCTGTTTTTTTTCTTTTTACCCCCTTGCCAGGATTTACCAATGTATTAGTCTTGTTAAAAACTAAATTTTGATGTTTTTGCTACTCCATATGCATTTTTTGTTTCATTAATTTCTTTCTTGTCGTCGTCGTTTCCTTGCTTCTATTGTGTGTGTGTGTGTTCGCCTCTATTTTCTTTTCTAACTTTTGAAACAAATCTTTATTGTTACTGCCCTTAGCTACTCACTGCCTCGGAAGTCCTTCAGATTAACAATAGAAAGCATGTTGCTTTAGGATGATAAAATTAATCACTTCCTACCCACTATTGTAACCTCTCAGTAAGTGTGAGTTAAGTTTACAGGGACACCGAAATTGCTTCTTCTTTTAATTTTGATCTCCTTTAATTACTTTCCATTATACTGCACCAACTATTAAATTTATTTTGACCACGCTCATTTCATTTATGCAGTCTATTCCCCTTTGCTAGTGAACTTAAGACTAGCATATATCTATCATGCTAAAACTGATCGCTTGTAATGAGTAATAAATAAAAAATATTCTCAACTTACATATGATCTATTTCTTCTGATAATCTTTTATTCTTATCAGATATACTCAACTTGAATGCAAAAAGCAGGGAAGGCCAAACTTAGTCATTCACAGAGGGAAGTTTCTTGGGGCACAGAACAAGGCAGAAAAGGGCAGGATTTGATCTGAGTGTGTGGCTGACAGGAAAAGTGTTTCCAGTAATAATTTGTAAATTATAAGTTGTGGAGACAGCTACTTAGAAACTAAATATTCATTTCCCTCACGAAATAACATTAACTTATATTTTATAGATAAATGATATTTAGAAATCGATAGGCTACAATTTTCTATTTTGATTTCATGATGAACTTGATTTTGACATTTTATTAACATAACCACTTGGTTTACTTCATAGATATATTAAGTTATGCTTATGTAATCAAAGTTGAATTGTTACTAGGCAGCCATGATCTTAATTTCTTGAATAATATTAAATTTTTTTCTATAGGAATTTCTCGCAGACACTTTTATTCAAGTTGAATTAACAATATTTTGATCAAATGTGCTATTTCTGAATATTTATTCACCTCTTTTGTAATCAGCAAATGATTAATACTAAAGAGGCTACTATAAATTTATCTTTGAGTTAGTGTAGGAAAGAGATAGTACAGGAAATAAAATCTATTGCTTATCTCCCTAATCAACTTCTATTCCATACGAAGTCAAGGGAACCATAAATCTTATGAAAGTGAACACAACGAAGATGTTTATTTCATAAACCAATTGGAAATTGTTTGCCCACATTAAAATGCATATACATATGGCAAGCATCCATTTTATGCAATGCTATGCAATAGAAGTGTGGGGAAAGTGTTTCCACCACAAGAAAAACTATGGCCAGAATGTATTCATCTCGTGATCCTCTACAAAGCTGCAGCTCTGATCGGCATCACATAATAGTACTGTTTTTAATCAAGGTATTGATAGCAACCCAGTTCAATATTCAATTATGTCTAAAATTTCTCTCCACTTCCTTTTATTCAGTGTACAGTTAGATTATTCAGAAATAGTAGAAGAAAGATTTACCATATTATACTTGTGCATTTGCTGCAGAGTTCTTTCTTACTGGTATCTGGCCTTCATTTATTTCAAGGTTCTTTGTTACTGGTTTAGGTCTAGATTTTTATATACTGCATTGGCCAAAGCCAAATCTCTGTTTAACAGAATCAAATTAGTTTGATTTCATAGACCTTGTGAGGCTTTCATAAACTTTCTTTATATTTTAGTCATGAGGATGCCATAAATAATTAGCGGCAATCAAAAATCTCTGCAGCTTAAACTATTCTAATTCCCAGCTTGACAGTCAATTACTGCTACTGTTCCTACCTTACCTTTGAAGGTTAATTACAGCTACCTGGATTGTGCTACCCACGTATCTTATCTTCCCTATTGAAACTGGGGAAACCATTTCCATGCAGAATCATCTGTGGTCTACAGAGAACAGCCAACAGAGTATTTTTCAGATAAACTGACCTTTTCCTCACCAATGTCCTTCTTTCTGTTTTGGTGAAACAAGGCCTTTATGGTTATCCTCCAGGGTCATAATGAGGGAATGGGTGAATAACCTTATAATTGCCACTTTCGCAGTACTTAGGGGAAATTCTTATGTATTGCAAAATAAAACCAAACACGTATCTAGCATTTCACCTTTATTTCCCATTGGCCACCATCAAGTACAGGTTTCAAAAATCAGAATTTCTGGATAGTGCAGGCATATTAATGAATTCATTACATTCTAAACTTCTGTTTAGTGCCCTAAACATAAACTTAAAATGTAATTCCCTAAAAATATATCGCAAAACATGTCCTCCTTGTTTTTTTGGTTAAAAAAAAAAAAAAAAGGTCAAACAAATTTCCATATATTTTTAAAATATAACCAAATTATTTTGTTGTGTTTCTCCTATTGGATTAGTCTTATTCTATAGTGTTTCAATCATTTTCTCTTCTTGTCCATGAGGAAGGGATTCCCACTCCAGGTTATGAGAATGACTCAAGACATGAGACCTGCAATTGGACAGATGAGATGGACAGCATTGTTTTAGTCACGTAGACTCACAGTCCCAGGGAGAAAGGCACAGCATGTCATGCAGAGTTACATGGGGGTGTCCTTGAAACACAGTGGATTAGCGGCAACTGTGGAAAGCAGGCTTTGTAGTTTCAAGAGAGTGCCTGTCCTTTTTCCCTCCCTGGGAAAAATGTGATTGCCTCATTTTATCTATGGTCTGACAGAAAACTGAAAAACCTTCTGTGCTCAGGGATAAGCAGGAACTTCACCTGGTCGTGTTGATAAGGAGAGTTGTTTGGTTAGGAGACTTTATGTACATGAGCGGAGGAGAGGAAGTTGTGGCCACGCCGTTTGAGACCCCCTTGATTTCAACAGATGTTAAAGCATCACATAGTATTGGACTTCAATGTTAAACTTTACTTCACAATTAGGCTTCTCTGGATGTTTAGACCTAAAAAAAAAAAAAAAAAAAAGTTGAGAGAGCTGAGAAATTGTAACCAAACCCAGATTCAGCCCTTTGCTGCTCAAAAACCAGACTTGAAAGACAAGGGTTGGTGTTGATATGGCTCCGATGACTGGAGGAACAACAGGGTCCTTGGTCTCACGCCGGTTTGGATAAAATGACACAGACACACGTGGAGTGGTTTTATGGAGCAAAAAGTTTAATAGGCAGGAAAGAAGGAAGGAAGAAGAAAACAGGTCCCCCATACAGAGACAGAGGGAGCGGGGACTCGAACAAACAGCAAACCCCACGTGCAGAAGCGGAGAAGTGGCTGCTTCTATTAGGGATGCTGGAGGAGGCTGTGTCTGCTTTGCATAAGGCTTAGGGGATTGGTTTGACCAGTTGTGTCATTTACGTAGCCCATGAAAATGTGGCCCTCCCACCTTAGTCCTTTCATATGCAAATACGAGTCACCATGATGCTCCAAACACATGGCGTTATCTGGAGGTGGCTATGACCCCGGTACACCTGCTAAGAAGGAAAGGACAGCGGGAATCACCATGTCAAGTGAACCCAATTTCTAATGGCTTGCATTTACATATCAAAGCTTGCCAGCCCAGCCCTTCAAAAAGCCTTTTCTGCTAGAAAAGAGATGGTTCAGGGTTTGTTTCTTATTACAGGAAAATTTCCACCGAGACTCTTTACCCTTACTATCTGCATAAAGAATTATTTCTTAATAACTCCTGTATCAGTTAATTTCCCTCTTAACAGGAACAGCAGGTTTACCCAGAAAAACCAGCAAAATCAAAAAGATCATGAACTAAAATTCTAAAGTACCATCTCAAGTCAGTACAAATTTTAGGCTCTTTCTACATTAAGGGCGGGGAGAAGAGGCAGGGGTTGACATCAAGAGGCAACTGATGACTACAGATATCTGGGCGACACCAAGGGTCGGAAGAAACTGGGAACTTCTTTGCCCTTAGGTCACCTCTAAATCTTTAATAAAAGATAGTCAGTTGTTTTCATACTTATCTTTTAATTCCAGAGTTATTTTTTAAAAACTACATGATTGCCATTACTGCCTATTATCTCAGTAGTCTAAAATTATCCTAACCTACCAGCAGGGACCAGCAAAGGCCCTTTAAATAAAAACCGAGTTAGGCTAGTCCTTTCCTTGTTTCACTGTTACAAAATGAGGGCTATTAGCTTCCCCTTGAAAGGTCATTGCCTTGAGCAATATTCTTACAAGTCCCCAAACAAGACAGAGGTGTCTGCCTCAATAGAAATGAAAAGGCTCCTTTGGCTAATGAGGACAGCTCAATTTGGTTTGGGAACCGGGGTGTTCTGAGTACCCCGTATCCTCTCCAGAGTCCCTATTTTAATTCTCATTCCTTATTATTTTATGATCAATGTTCTATTTTTCATATAAGAGAACTGGTAATGTGGTAAATTTGATTAGTATAATAATTTAATAATGTACATGGTCAGATTATAATTTTTTTTCACTACTTTAACTCCATGATAATTAGACAAAAGTGATTCATTTGGGACACTTATTTAAATGTTGATTTTCCTTGAACTGAGAATTTAAAACTTTTGGCATACAATGTACTTTTTTCAAGCTCTCAGTGCAATCACAAGCACCACTCAACCCACGGTTCTTATATTTATCTTGTAGTTCACAATGTTCCATGACAACAGCTACTTAGTAACTAAGGTTTTAGCTTCAAGATGGACTTCACTTTCAGTAAGTGCAGGTGGTCATTGCAGAAGATTCCATGGAACACCATGGTTACATATATTTATATAAATTATTTTTAAACTCAACCAGCTTAGTATACCAATACCTATTCTCATTTTTATGATGATCCGTTTCATAGAGTAATTGCATTTACTGATTATAGTGTCAATTAAGATTCTAACTTGCAGACAAAGCAGCCTATTCTGATTTGCTACATGGAAAAATGTATTGATTAATATATATTAGAAACCTTATAGAATCATTAATAAAGCTAGAGAAAAGGGTTCATAGAAAACTTTAATAATGACAATCAGAATCACTCCACAAATAGATTTGAAAGACAACACTGTCATTATTACCTGCAATACAATAATGCGATTGTAATAAAACCTCTACATCTACCAGGAAACTTGATCATATGCAATTTCTATCGATGCCTTTGGTTGCCAAGCTTCTCTAAAACATCTCTTTCCATTACATAAATGACTTATGAAGAGTCCTTTTTCTTTTTTTTTTTAATTAATTTATTATTATTATACTTTAAGTTGTAGGGTACATGTGCATAACGTGCAGGTTTGTTACATATGTATACTTGTGCCATGTTGGTGTGCTGCACCCATCAACTCGTCATTTACATCAGGTATAACTCCCAATGCAATCCCTCCCCCCTCCCCCCTCCACATGATAGGCCCCGGTGTGTGATGTTCCCCTTCCTGAGTCCAAGTGATCTCATTGTTCAGTTCCCACCTATGAGTGAGAACATGCGGTGTTTGGTTTTCTGTTCTTGTGATAGTTTGCTAAGAATGATGGTTTCCAGCTGCATCCAAATAGCTCCCACATTATCCAAAATGCCTTTGGGTCTGACTGGTAAAACACTGGTAGGTTACCTTTCTTCTTTATATGGGAGGGACTTTTGGCATGGACTATTTATCCATGACAGGACATAATTCCATTATGTTAGCGGTCTCTACAATTGAATGTTAAATCCTACTTGTGGAGAACTCTACTATATTAAAAAACATTTCTTTGAGACTGCTGTGTGTGTGTGTGTGTGTGTGTGAGTGTGTATGTGTGTGTGGTATGTGTGTATGAGTGTTGGGACTGGGATTGGTGTGTGTATTTGGCTTTATTTTTGTATGGGTATATTTTATACTAATTACCCTGAGGACTATTAGAAGAATAAACGGATCTGAATACAAATCTAAATGTTTAACTGGTGGGCATAACTAGTATGTACCAATCTATAACTGTTTTATCAATCTTTGAGAATCCTTCTGTAAGCCCTTGTGGAAAATTCTACAGCAAATACCTAAGGGAAATGTACTATGGGGTGGAAAATAAAAATGAGTAGGCAAGTTGAGAGAAAAGTGGTCTCTGTTGGTGGAGTCAGGTGAGATTAGGAGAAGGAGGTGATTTCATAGACTCTTCAGTCAAACCTGAAGAAAAAAATGCTAAGTTTGTAATGGAGGCATTTATGAGACTGACAGTTTGACTTTAAAGCTGTAATCTATCTATTTTTATAAAAGAAGTGGTATTTAACATATAATTGCATTTTTACTATTTATAATGAATTTATATATTTTCCCCAAACTTCAGTAAATCTGAAACATGTAGTCTTTCTTTGTGGATGATGGGAAATAATGAGAGGGAATAGCAAAGGAATATATATCTTACCCAACATTGATTTCCCTCTTAACATTCATTGAGAAGGATCAGCATTTTCTCAAAGGCACTTTGTCCAATAAATTGAGAAGATGAATAGCCACGAGTAAGTGAGCTGCTATCCATGGCAAAGTGGGGACAGCAGTAAAAATAAAAAAATAAAAAAATACAGAGAAAGTGACAGAATGACAAATGATGACACAAAACCAACACCTCGCTCTCCCTCTATTATGAATAAGCATATATATTACATCTCCTAGATAGGAAGGAAAAAGCAACACTTTACTAAGTTATATTAATAAACAATAACATCCAGTCTTCTCACAACAAAAATAATAACTCTGTGAGATGATGTACATGTCAATTATCCAGAGTCTGTCATTCCACAATGTGTATATACTTCAAAACATCATGTTGTACACAATAAGTACAAACAGTTTTATGTCAATTAAAAAATAATTGAAAAATAGCTATAATAAATATGTTGCCAAACTGTATAGGACTGGTATTCAAAATAGAACCTTAAACAAATTTGCTAACAAAATATTAAATCCATTTTGCAGTGCTGATGTTTGTGGGTGTGTTACAACCTTTACAAATATCATAATCGTAGAAGAAAATTAACAATTTTTCCACTGTGAATTGACAAATAAATTTCCCCTGAGAATTGACAAATAAATTACAAATTGGCAGTAAACTCAGTATTTTTTTTTTTTTTTAATCTAGCCAGTACTGAATTCTGGACTCTTTTGATAATCTTCTTTGTAAGTCATGTTCCCACCCCCCTTTCTTTTTAGCTTGCTATCTTCCTTTGACAATCTCTGAAGAAAGCCAGAAAGCTACTTTCCTGTTCTTTCCCATTATTCAATGTAAGAAAGTAAATACTAAAAAAAGGAATGGAATGAAAGTAAAAGACTGTTCTGAGTTTCACATTATGAAAGGGTTATCCAGAATTATCTGTAGTTTGGAGTAAATCATTTACCATAGAACCATACTTTTCTATCATGTTTTTTGAATATATATTCAAATAGGTCCAAAGGAAGGTAAGTGAGGCTAATAAATACTGTGAAATAGCCAAAGTAGAAAAATGTGATTAGCATTTTCATAAAATCTATGTTAGCATATATATATAAATATTACATAGATACAGCTTTCTATGTATATGTAGATAGATAGATATTAAGTAGATATCTAGACATAGAGGTATTATATATATACACACATATACAGAGAAAGACAGAGAGTGTTATGTGTATGTGTGTGTATATACATATATATATAGAGAGAGAGAGAGATGGGAGAGTTATATGTATGTAACTAAACCCATCTAAACCAAAATAATCATTCATCCATCTATCTATCTATCTATCTATCTATCTATCTATCTATCTATCTATCTATCTATCTATCTATCTATCTATATATCTGTAAAACAAGTGTATCTAAAAGTAGTGGAAACATTTTTTAAACATTCTAAATGACCAATAATTCTTACTTTTGGTAATGAAGATGACACTCTTGAAGTCAACAAAAAAGTAACAGCAAGAACAATAACAAAAGCCTTTGAGGCATACATTTTCTAGCTGAAAGCAACATAATTCACAAAAGCATTGATCAGAAGAATGAGGTTGCAGAAATGATATTTTTCTCTGGACACCCTGAAAGATATGGGGATTCTAGTCCATTTAATCATCAAAAGAAAAATAAAATCCTCCAGACTTAATAGCTTGGAGATAATTCTAGTTGAAACAGGAAGCCAATATAAATCTGCCAAGATAGGACTAATATGTTGTCTCTTCACAGTGAAAGTTAAATTATGATCCAACAAGTTCTAGACATGCTGTAATTTGAAGATAGTCTTATCAAAAAAGCCATAAAAATAAATGTTACAGTAATCGGTTGCTGTAGCAACAGTGATGTGGAATAAATAAATGAGAACTTCATAAACGCAAGTTATACAAAACATGCAAAAATGTGGCATAACTCATAAGATATTAAATTCACATAAATATTTTAAAATCTCATTAAAATATGAATGCTTCCATGCTTTTTTTGAAAGTGTCAGGTGTTTAAAAGCTTAAAGGTACATATTAAAAATGCAGGCAAATGCTGCACGTGGTGGCACACGCCTGTAATCCCACGTTGGGAAGCTAAGGTGGGCGAAATTCCTGAGCCCAGGAGTTTGAGACCAGCCTGGGAAACATGGTAAAATCTTGTCTCGACAAAAAAAAAGAAAAATTAGCAGGTGTGGTGGCACAGGCCTGTGGTCCCAGCTACTGTGGAGGCTGAGTTGGGAGAGTCACCTGAACCTGGGAAGTTGAGGCTGCAGTAAGTCACGATTATGCCACTGCACTCCAGCCTGGGAGAGGGAGTGAGACCCTGTCTCAAAAAAAAAAAAAAAAAAAAAAAAAAAATATATATATATATATATATATATATATATATATATATATATATATGCCAGGTGCTGTTACTCATGCCTGTAATCCCAGCACTTCTGGAGGCCAAACCAGGAGGATCACTTGAGCCTAAGAGTTTGAGATCAGCCTGGGCAAAATAGCAAGGCCCTGTCGCTACAACAAATGAGAAAAAAAAATAGCCTGACATGGTGGTACACACATGTACTCCTAGATACTAAGAATGCTGAAATGGGATAATTGCATGAGCCCAGGAGTTCAAGGTGACAGTGCCCTGCAATCCTGCTACTGCACTCCAGCCTGGACAATACAGCAAGACCTTGAGTTTGTTGTTTGCCAGATAGAGAGCGCCCATTCAAAAGGAAAAAAGATAGCCTTTATGATACCATGAGTTATAAATCTGAAGATTAATTATTAGTAATACCATTGAAGCATATCTTGTTTTTAAAAGTCATCTCTTCTTACTTGCAACAACATGAATGAAACTAGAAATCATGCTTAAGTGAAATAAGTCAGGTACAGAAAGACAAATACTGCAAAATGTGACTTACTTAAAAAGTCGAATTTATAGAAGTAGAGAGTACAATGGTGGTTACCAGAGGTGAGGGAAGGGAAGAGAAGAAATGGGGAGATGAATGCCAAGTTTCAGTTATATAGGAGGAATAATTTTTTGAGATCTACTGCATAGCATGGTGATCATAGTTAATGTTAATGTTTTATACATTGCAAAAGTGCTAAGAGAGTAAATGTTAACTATCTCACTACAAAATATATTATGTATGTGAAGTGATGGATATGTTAATAAGCTTGATTTCATCATTTCACATTATATACAAATATGACAACATCACACTGTACTCCATAAATGTATACAATTATCTATCAATTAAAACTTTTGAAAATTGAGAAAAAATAGCATCTCCTGAAACAATTTTCTTCTTTTATCTCCTACCCTCCCATGTTTACATTTCCGTCTTTCCTTATCCTTGTTTTTATTGTTTTTCTTTAAAACTTAACATTTTCAAAATATTTTTCTTATTATATGTCCCATAATTCAGTAGGTAGAATAGTATTGTTCCTATTTTTCAGGTGAGTGAGCATGAGCTTTGATAATATTCTATATTGGTGTAAAATTTTAGTTTTTAAAAATCTTCCTTCAAAGTCACGGAGAAATATCTTACTGAGCTTTCTTTTAGAATGCCACAATGCCCTCAAGAGAAGTATATAGTGGTTGAGTACATGATTAAAGAGTTCGTTTATTTATGAAAGAATAATTAATCATGAAATTTTAGAGACAGACTGAAATATGTCAACGTTTCTATTGAGTTTATGCAATCTAATCCAGAATTTAATTTAACTGATTTGACTGTAGGAAACGAAATTTCCAGTAAGCTAGGTAACTAAAATGGCAGCATGTTTCAAAATTGTATTCTTACTGTGAGCCAGTGTAAAAAGAAATCTCAGAAATTTGCTCATAATTCAAGTAGCTTTCCATCTTGTATTCAAAAATATAATATTGAATACCTAATATACTTTATGAAAAAAATTTAAATGGAGTAGGTGCTTTCCTATCTTGCATCTAGAACGAAAGTCTTCACCTGAGTCAGTACTAACCTCTTTGAAAATTAAGAAGAAAAGATCTGTTAAAACAGGATGAGATAAAAACAAAGAGATAAATTGACATAACAAGATATACAAATCTTAATCACATATAAGCATTAGGACTTCATATGTTGTTGTCTCATTCTGTTTATATTTTTTTCTTACATCTGTGAGATATTTTGTGTCAAACCCAGCCAGCTGTCTTTATAAAACCAATCAGTCTCTTATACCTTATTATTATATTCCCAAGTTTCTATGGGGAAGCAAACAGTCCAGTGTCCAGAGTAATGGTTACTTTCTCCGGCTCCCATGAAACAGTGGATAGAAATCTAACACGCTTGCAAAAAATGAGATGTAAGTGGAAGTCTACTTACTAATAAGAGTAGTTACCTTATAGTATTATTGCAAGAATTAAATTAAGTGGGATTTTCAGACAACTTGATTGTTCTTCTGACAAGGTTAAATAATTAGCTTGTATACTCATTTTGTCATTTTCTTTTTTTAACCTCCTTTACTTTCATTTGTCTTTTCTACTCTTCTTGCTTAGAGTGTGGTTGCAATGCTGGAGTTCTCAGCTCATTTTGTGGACATGAGAATGTAAATTCCATGTGAAGGTAGGTAGACTAAAAAGATAAATAGTGAAAATACATTGATGATACCATTAAGGTACAGAACAGTGAAAATTTTGGCTTGTTCAATATCAGGGCATGGTTTTTATGTGAGATTTTAAAAGAAAAACCAAAAAAACTTCTTTGACAATTCAGTTTCCTACAGCAGAAACGTGATATAGCTCTACTGATGTCCTAAATGCTCTATTTATATACAGGTTTAGTCACATCAGGAAACAAAATATTTTTGATCATTTTATTTTGTTATAAGGGTCCCATTTTTCTATACTTCTTAAGTGCCATCTATATCATCAGAATATGTCAATATTTTCCTGGCCCCCTTTAGCCAGTTTTTAAAAGGCCTGTAACCCATAACCTCATTATCTGGTTTGCCCCAAAAATGTGGCAAAGTGTCCCATCAGAGATTCACTATAAAATCTTAGAGTATTAAAAGGCAAGGTAGTTTAATTTTAGTCTTGTCCTCATCATATAAATATAACAATTTTCCCAAAGAGTACTTGTTGTAACCTAGTATTGTTAAGTATTCATAAAGATTATAATAATATCTGTATGCTCTATTTATGTGGTTATGACCTACACTACTTCTAGATTTTCTATTATTCTGCAAGACCCCAAATAAAAAGATAATTAAAATACAGATTACATACATAAGTCCATCTATTTGATAGTTCCTTTTTTTCTGGAAAGTTTGCTGCTATATATAAAATATATTTTTTTAATCTGATGGAAATACTTGATTGGGGCATCACACATAGTCTCAGAACAAAAAAAATGTAATAGACTCAAGAGTCTCAGAACAAAAAGCTTAATAGATTCAAGTATTTTAACCTCAATTTGCATTTCACTTGTAAATTTTTAGCATACACTGCTTTATCATGAGAAACGATCATAATAAGAAGTGCATTTACCCTGACATATGGTTACCTTGGAAACCTTTGTTACTTAGATATATTTATATATCTTACTAATTTACTAATGCAAAAACTTTAGATAAGTGAACTCAAAATATTTAAGCTGAAACCTATTAAGTTTGAAACTACTACAGCAAGTCCCCATAGAAATTTAAATAGATTTGAAATTCATGAAACTTTTGCAAACAAGCTGAAACAAAAATTTAAAAAATCATGTTATTTTTGCAAATACCAACATGAAGTATTAGTCTTATATCCTTGTGACATATGGATACTTTTAAATTCCAGAAAGGCTTTCTTTGATCTTCATTCATAGAGGGATATCTTATTTGAGTCTCACATCAGAGTAAAGAAAGCTTAACAAAATTTAAAAAGTAAATAATGAGGGGTATTTTTAATTTTTTTGTTAGATGCAGCATTTCTGATGCAGAAAAACAATAATTATACTGAAAAGACTTTAAACTGGAAAAATTATATGTAATGTGCCTTTTGAGCAGAATGTGACATGGGCTATATATAGTTTGGCCATTCTAATAGAGTTGATACCATTGTAAGTCTTCCCATATTGTTTATAAAAGCAATTATATGCTGATTCCGAAATCACATTTCACAGCTTCGCTTGTCAGATTACCATATGATTAAGGCTGGCAATGATTGTTTTCCTTCTTTCTCATCAAATGACCTGGCCATTTCCCAAGGTCAGAAGGGTGTGAAAATGAAGTTCACTGTGGCAGCCATCTTCTTTATGCTTTTGTCCCGCCTCTCTTCCCACAAGGTAAGCAATACCTCCATTACTTTCCTTCCTGCTGATTTCTAGGTTACTCTTGCCCTCACCACCTATGGATTCTGTTGTGATGATCGCCTAACACTTAGAAACTGTTAGGCGATTCTAAGTTTCTAAGGGTTAGGCAATCCTTGGAAAAGTATCAGGTCTCAAAAAAAAGATGCCTTGCCAATAACTCTTAACAAACACAGTATCTGCACTACTGAGTTTTTCTTTGTCCCCCCCCCCGCCGCCAAAAAAGGGAGGGGGTTGGACTCAGATTGCCTAGGTGTACATTTTTGCTCCACAGTGGCTGTGTGATCTTGGTCAAGTTCTTGAAATTATCTATTCTTCACAATCGTTGGCGCTAAAAATTGAGGATAATAACAGTGCTTACCGTATAGTGTTATTGCAAGAATTAAATCAAGTATGGTGCATAAAACTAAAACTAATAGTTCTCACAAAACTAGAACTACGAGTCTTACATACTAATTATGTCACTGAATCACCGATAATTGCATGACGTATTAGTATAATATGATATAAATAACAGTATATTTGAATAACACTAATTCCACTGCTGTTTTGAAAAAAACTGATAGGGAAAGAAATCAGGTTGATATTAAAATAGTGTAGAGAGCTATGTTTTGAGCTGAAATTGTGGGGATGCAAAATGGAATACAAAATAAATGCATGAATGCAGAGCCACACATTACCATGAACAGTAACATGGGCACAGGACAAGGCAACAGTTTTTAATCCTATCCTCTTCAGTTTCAATATCAGTTCCTCCTTTTGTGGCTGGGTTGATTTTAAATTTGTTGCATTATTATAGAGAGCATCAATTTAAACTAAGGAAAATATCACTTACCTTCTACATTGCAACACGTAACAAGGACTCCATGCATGGTATTATTGTAACATTCTTATCATAATACATTGCTGTTGTCTTGTATAGTGGCCTCTTAAGTCTTATGTATTCTCACCCCAGTCTCAAGATACTCAATGGGTAAATCTTCAGACTGTTTTTCTTATTGTATATATTTATCTAATATCTCAATCGATAATATTGTGCAAACCCCTATAATTAGCATAAAATGATTTCCTTTTATTTCATAACATAGAAAATATATGTTTAAAATTTTTCCATTGTTCTTTATTTGAGAAGATATTTTTACTTCAGTAAAACAAGAATTTGTAAATTCCCTTATTAGAGAAGGAGTATGTTAAAGGCAATATGTCCAGACATTTTAAAGTTATCATCTCATTTTATTTCTTAAACAAGTATTTACAAAGTTTCCTGAACTTGGTAATGATAAAATATAATTGTTTCAGTTCCTCTAATTAACAAGTAGTTATTAAATACAATTTTGTAGAAGCAATTTTTTATTAGTTTAGCATGTGGTATTGTATTCTAACTAGATTATACACTAAGCAGAAGGATATTAAGGAAAGAATATAGGAAGAGTTACTCCTTTAAAAAAGTGACCTAATTAGGGAACTCAGGGATTATAATTATTAAAAAAAAAATGTAGACATTACTCAGTTCACTGACTGTAAGTAAACAAGGAAAGAACCATTTCTACCACCAAGGCATATGTGCATTTGTTGACAGGGAAAATAGGAGTAGGAATATCTGAGAGAATTTCTGGGAAAAAGAAGTGTCTCTGCCTTAATTTTTTTTTTTTTTTTTTTTTGAGACCGAGTCTCTATCTGTTGCCCAGGCTGCAGTACAGTGGCACGATCTTGGCTCACTGCAACCTCCGCCTTCCAGGTTCAAGCGATTCTCCTGCCTCAGGCTCCTGAGTAGCTGGGATTACAGGTGCCCGCCACCACGCCCGGCTAATTTTTGTGTTTTTAGTAGAGATGGGGTTTCACCATGTTGCCCAGCTGGTCTCAAACTCCTGACCTCAGGTGATCCACCCACCTCGGCCTCCCAAAGTGCTGGGATTACAGGCGTGAGCCACTGCATCCAGCCCCTTTTAGCCAGTTTTTAAAAGGCCTGTAACCCATAACCTCATTATCTGGTTTGCCCCCAAAATGTGGCAAAGTGTCCCATCAGAGATTCACTATAAAATCTTAGAGTATTAAAAGGCAAGGTAGTTTAATTTTAGTCTTGTCCTCATCATATAACAATTTTCCCAAAGAGTACTTGTTGTAACCTAGTATTGTTAAAGAGAAAATAATTATTCAACAGCACTTGTTAAGGTATTGTAAAGCAGACTTTATTCAAAACCATCACAATTGGTATATATGAGCCACAGCAATGGGATTTTGCAGTGGCGGAGAGATTGGGCTCCACTCTCAATACAGCATGGGCAGGTGGGATTTTATAGCCATGGAGCAGGCTTGGAGTCAGTGGATGAAAAATTTCTAAGAGGACACATCAGGAATTAGAGGTATTCTGGCTACACTGACCTAGCAGGATTCCTGCGGAAGACAGTCCAGAGTGATCAGGCATCTCCTGGAGGATGGCGAATAAAGAACCCGATTAAATACTGAGGGTGATTAGACATCACGGGGAGAGGAATTGATTCTAGTTAAACTGATTTAGCAGGATTCTTTGCTAAGCTGGATTTTGCAAGGAAGTGCACAGGCAGGCTTAGGAAAAGTTTCCCGAGGCTGACTAAAGTTTGGTCAAGCAGAGAATCTTTGTCAGTATGAAGATAATCCAAATTTATGCACACCATATGCTTTGGACTCACTTTATGGTAAAAGCTGAAAATTACTGCAGCGCAGTGATTTGTGATCAGAAGAGTCTTAAAAGGGCACAGCTTCAACTGGTTTAAGGAAAACGATGTGTCTGCTAAGGACTAGTAGCCGTGAATGACTTTAGTAACCTGCATGCACAGAAAGAAAAATGACTGCCATCCTCAGACACTGACAAAAGGATAATGTATTTCTTTTACATTTCTCAAGGATTTTGCCATTTTTGTGCCTTAATCATGCCACCTGCTGGTGCTACAGAGAACTGAAAAGAAATTGCAAAAAGATTTTAATATGAATTTTACAGGAAACATACAATTGTTTCAAATTCCTCTAGTATAGTAATTCATGTTTTTTCAGCAAAGTTAGTGTTTTTCTTAGAATATATGCCTCTTTAAAATATATTAATATACTCAGTGAAGGAAAATATGGAATGTTAGCAAATGTTATGTTAATAATTTTCTTTTTTTTTTTTTTTTTCATAGTTGTTTTGAGGACTTGATGTATAAATAAAAGATTTTCTCACCAGGAACTAAGAAAAGTATGCACAGTAGCAAGGTATTTTTATAGGAACTGCAAGTAATGAATTCAAGTGTGGCTTTCAAAACTGTTATTTTTTCTTTTAATGAATTCTTATATATCTTTGGTTTTTCCAGCTTCTTGGCTTCCTATGCCTTTTGTGCAAATGTGAGCCAGGAAATCTTAGCCACAGCTGAGCCATGTGAGGAGATGCTATTGTATCACTGCTATACAATGATCATACAGAAGACTGGAGCTAAATCTGTACTGAAAGAAATTATAGGGAGACTGGGTAATTATGGTTTGCAAGGAAACCTATATGATTATAATTTGAGAAATTTAAAGAAATTGTTTTTTCACATTTGGGGACACAATTTTTGTCTCATGAAAACTGATTATTTTTCCTTTTCAGGAGAGCAAAGACAATTATATACTCAGAAACATAATTGGTACAATACTGATTAAAGGCAAAAGACACTTTAAAAAGACTGCTTCTTAGTCATGCATTTTTTTTTCACTTTATCAAGAGACTGTCTTAGAAAAAGACAAAAAATAAAAATTTCAAGGAAATAAAACAAATTCTTCAGTATAGCTTATGCCTCATTTTTCAGTGTTTAATTCAAATTAAAATTATTTTGCTGACTAAATTGACATCAGTAAAATGCAAAAAGACAGTCATATTTTCTTCAAAAAGTTTTGGATAATGTCATCTTAGCTAGCACTTTGTCAAGGAAAGTAATCCAAGAAAACAAAAGGGAACATGAGGAGTGAGCAAGGAATAGAAAGCCAATATGTAAATAGGTTATGAAGAGGGCTGGCTCCAGGGCGACTGATGGGAAGATGTGGTAAGAATGTCCTCTAAGAATCCGTGAAATTCCCAGGAAATTGATGGGAAAGACTTGATTCTTCAGCTCCAGTGTCTGATTTGTAGGTGTTTTACTCCCAAGATGTTATATGGCAGGCACTTCTCAGTTGTGCATGCATAGACACCTCAAGGCAGTAGCTGAGATTCACATGGTATGGATATGAGGTGAGGTACTCTCAGTTGCATTTGCATTAATGAGTTGAAACACACAGTGATTGGATCACTTTAGCAGCAGCTTGAACAAGACAATGATAAGTTGAAGAGCTTCCAAAGAGGTAGATCAAAAAAGTGATAGGTAACTCAATATTCAATATTTATTACATAATTTACATTTTACCTATATGTCATAAAACCTTAAAAAAGGGAACTGCACATTTCAGTTATTTAGACAGATGTATGGTATCATATAGAGAAGGTATGTGAGCATCTGATTGTCATTCAAGAGTTATAGAAGGAGGCTGGGTGCGGTGGATCATGCCTGCAATCCCAGCACTTTGGGAGGCCGAGGCTGGCGGATCACCTGAGATGGGGAGTTCGAGACAAGCCTGACCAACATGTAGAAACCCCGTCTGTACTAAAAATGCATCATTAGCCAGGCGTGGTGGTGCATGCCTCTAATCCCAGCTGCTCAGGAGGCTGAGGCAGGAGAATTGCTTGAACCCATAGGCCTAGGTTACA
Source organism: Macaca nemestrina (assembly GCF_043159975.1). NCBI lineage: Eukaryota > Metazoa > Chordata > Mammalia > Primates > Cercopithecidae > Macaca > Macaca nemestrina. The sequence goes on from NC_092140.1 coordinate 26,843,739, forward strand.
GTCAGCTGAGATGATGCCATTGCACTCCAGCCTGGGCAAGAAGAGCAAAACTCCGTCTCAAAAAAAAAAAAAAAGTGTTATCAAAAGATAAATGTTTAGACAAATCTACACAACAATGGCCCAAAGTGTTTTAGTTTGTGTCTTTGTTAGTTTATTTTTAATGTGTTACTTCAGAAATGAACATTTCAATTGAGGATGGGAAAGACATGGCAAATTACTTTTAAATAAATTTATTAAAAATAATAGATATATAATTTCACATAATAGTAACCAACCAAATTGATGTTTTTAAAATATTTTAATGTGTCCTTTCTTATTTGTTTGTATTATATCTGTATCAGTTTAGAATTTGAGACATTGAAGGTACTACTCATATCACTCGTATATGACTGTCACTAACTTTCTTCTCTCTTGCTTTGGGTCACTGTGTTCACAGCCTTAATGGTCATGACTCTGAAAGCTCCAGAATGATCATGACTGGCAATGATTGCTAAAGATGTCACTATTAAGGGATTTCATTTGAATTCCAAGAGTTTTATGCACAGTAAATGTTCCTCCATATTTGTACCAGGGCAATCAGAGCTTGATGTCAAAGGAGTTACTGGTTTGGCTAATAGTTTATTCTTGTATTGCTGTCCAAGATATTAGCCTGGTTTCCTTTGGTATACAAAACACTGGATCAACTACCTGTATTTACATCATGTATTTTTTTCTGGAAGTCAAATCTCTTACCTTCAGTCTTTAAAAAATATTCTGTTACATAAATTGTAAAAACATGATTTTCTTTCAGATTTCCTTCAACCCTTTCAACTTTTATTTGCAAAGTCTTATACCTAGACTTCATGGAAAATAGGCAAGAATATAATTTCAGTGAGTATATGTGAATTTCTACTTATAATAATTTTCCTTACAAATTGAGCATCAAAATAAATAATGTCAAATTGTGTAATTCCACTCATTAAACAAAACAATAACCCATTAAATAGAAAGATAAGGAAACAAGGAAGGAAAAAAGGAAGAAAAGAAGGAAGGGGAAAAAGGGGAAGAGGGCAGATAAAAAGGAAATAAAGGAAAGATCTCCCTTATAGCAGAAGTTAAAATTGTTTCTAAGTGTGGGTGTGTATACCAAAAAAAAATCCTCAAGTAGTTCAAATTTGATAAACAACAGAATTTTTTTTATAATCTCAAGTTAGATACCTACAGCAAGCTTATTCATTAATGGCACTTATTAATTAAGCTTACAGGACAAAACTTGTGGTCACCTTCTTAACTGAGTGATAAAAGCTAATGTTACCAATACTGGATGAAAAGCACATTATACATATGTCTTCAGCTTTGATGTGCTGAGAAGGACACAGCACCAAAGGTGTGGTGTGCCTGACAAACAGCATAACATGAATCTAATCTTTAGGAAATATCAGAGAATGTCCACTTAGAGAAATTGTACAAAATAAATGGCCTGTACTTTTTAACAATGTCAAGGTTAAGAAACAGAAATTAAATTTGTGTAAATGTTCCAGATAAATAGATGCTTAAAAGATATGACAGCTAAATACCGTATGTGATTCTGCGCATAATCCTGGAAGCAGCAACTGTAAACTATAAAGGTCATTATTGGAACAATTGATATTTAAATATGGACTACAGGTTACATTGGTGGTGTTTCAATGTTAAATTTTCTAGCATTTTACTTTTCTGTTGTTATGTAAGAAAATTCCCTTTTTCTTTAAACATACAAAACTGAAGTATTTAGGGGTAAAAGCGTCCAGCACATCCGAGGTGCTCTCAAGAGGTTCTGAAAAACAAATATATGTATACATGTAAACTTATGAATAGAGAGAGTGAGATAAAATGTTAACAGCTATAAAACTGGGTAAATGTTCTAAGAAAATTAATTGCATTATTCTTGTAATGACCATGTAAGTTTAAAGTTGTAGCAAATCAAAAGATTTTTAAAGCAGTCTTCCTTCCTATATATCTTTTCATACTGGTTCATCATTATCAAAAAAATTTGTGACTCTTGGTCTCCTGGTCCCATAAAATATTCCAACAAACTTCATTTTGTTAAGTGATTTGGTCCATTAATATATTATAGGGTGGTCACATGACATTTAAAAGGCAGTGTATCACATCAAATTTTAACTGAAATAAAAATAAAATTTATTTCATTATTAAATATTTAAGGGTTCAATGTGCTAAGAAAAAGATACAAGTGAATTTAAAGGATTTTCTACAGAGGAGACAATGAAGGATAGATTCAGTTAACATTTCTAGGCCTTATTCTCCCAACTAGTTTAATGTGAAATTAGCTTTGTGTTTTGTGGTTTTTTTCTCCAGCATATTGTTGGTCATAAATCCCGTATTTTGGCTACATTGTTTTCATAGTGAAATATGTTGCGCCTTAAAATAAAAATTTTGCTGTTTCATTGAAAAGATATTTCCCAGAGGCACTTTGATCTTTCATTCAAATAGATCCCTAGAAATCTGATTACGTAGGTCTTCCTTGTAAAACGTGTATGCATACACAAATATCCTACATTTTGTGATAAAAATGTAGTTAAGTAAAAAGAAAAAGAGGCTAATATCCTGTCAAGTATAGTTAGTAGATGTCTTATACTAATATCGTAGATTAAGAGATAATATTATATAATTTTAAAATATTTTATTGTAGAATAGTGATTAAAAATGTATCGTATATAGGTAGCGTTCAACATTAGGTCCTATTATGTATTTTGGATGAAAATATAAATAACTAAGCATGTAGTAAACAAAAAGTTTTGTCTTCTCTCTCAAATTAATAAAAAGTAGTCTTATTTTTTATCAATTCTGGTTTCCCCCATGAAGGGAGATTAATTGAGCTTAAAATTTCTTTTTTTTTTTTTTTTTTTTTTTTTTTGAGACGGAGTCTGGCTCTGTCGCCCAGGCTGGAGTGCAGTGGCCGGATCTCAGCTCACTGCAAGCACCGCCCCCCGGGTTCATGCCATTCTCCTGCCTCAGCCTCCCGAGTAGCTGGGAGTACAGGCGCCCGCCACCTCGCCCGGCTAATTTTTTTTTTTTGTATTTTAGTAGAGACGGGGTTTCACCGTGTTAGCCAGGATGGTCTCGACTCGATCTCCTGACCTCGTGATCCGCCCGTCTCGGCCTCCCAAAGTGCTGGGATTACAGGCTTGAGCCACCGCACCCGGCCGAGCTTAAAATTTCTAATTAAAGAAAAACATTCTCAATTACTTAGTTTTACTATGTCTTGATTTCATCCTAAATTAATTCTATGATATAGAAGTTACATTTAGAAAAGTAAGATGTTAAATTCCTGTTTGTTAGCATTGAAATGTATTTTCATATTTGGTATAATAAAATATGTACATCATAATAGTTATATGTATATTGACACTATAAATATTATTATTATTATTGTTATTATTAAGACAGAGTCTGCTCTGTAGTCCAGGCTGGAGTGCAGTGGCATGATCTTGGCTCACTGCAATCTCTGCCTCCCGGGTTCACACTACTCTCCTGCCTCAGCCTCCCGAGTAGCTGGGACTATAGGTGCCCATCACCATGCCCAGCTAATTTTTTCTATTTTTAGTAGAGATGGGGTTTCACCGTGTTATCCAGGATAGTCTCAATCTCCTGATCTTGTGATCCGCCCAACTCCGCCTCCCACAGTGATGGGATTACAGGCATGAGCCACCTCACCTAGCTGACACTGTAATTATTTTATAATAAAGATGATATGACTGTTTTTTATCCTGGTGAAACAAAAAAGAGTGTTGTTGGTTTGTTAAGGTGAATGCCTGAAACCAAAATGTATCTTCAAATGACCTATTTCTTTGTTTTAGTTTATTTAGTGCTTCAAATTTGTTAGATACACTTTTTACATTTCACAAATATTGACCATTTTATACTTATAATAACTCTATGAGATAATTACATTTATTATCTTAATTTTAAAAATTTGGAACAAGAAGCCTATTGACTTTAATCAACTTGTCCAGAATCCCATGCCTATTTTGCTTCTCGACAAGAAGACAGGTAAATACCAGATTATTAGTTTTATTTCTGGAAGATGTGACATATATATTAAATAGTATATACAGAAGGCATTCAGTTTAAAACTATACTTGTAAATGATATAACCTCAGCCCCCATAATATTAACAACATTTTTATGTGGTAAATATGTTTTGGAAAGAGCTCTACAGGTCACTAAAACTAAAAAATGCTACCCCTTCCCCTCCATCCTAAGACTCTGGGCCTATGATAAGAGGGCTTGTCAAGAAGGTGTCTTACATGCCCTGGAGACATGCTCCCCATTGTTGTGGTGATTAACATTCTGCTCCTCATTGTTACTTATGCAAATTTCTGCAGCAGGCTTGAATTTCTCCCCAGAAAATGTTTTTTTCTGTTGTATTTCATCATTAGGCTGCAAATATTATAAACTTTTATACTCTACTTCCTCTTGAACCCTTTGCCACTTAGAAATTTCTTCTGCCAGATATCCTAAATCATATGTCTCAAGTTCCAAATTCCACAGATCCCTTGCGCAAGGGCAAAATACCACCAGTCTCTTTGCTAAAGCATAACAAGAGACAACTTTGCTTCGGTTCCCAACAAGGTCCTCATCTCCATCTGAGACCACCTCAGCCTAGACTTCATTGACCATATTACTATCAGCATTTTGGTCAATGCCATTTAACAAGTATCTAGGAAGTTCCTAACTTCCCCACATTTTCCTGTCTTCTTCTAAGCCCTCAGAACTGTTCCAATCTTTGCCTGTTACCCAGTTGCAAACTCGCTTTCACATTTTTGAGTATCCTTATAGCAGTGCCCCACTCCACCTGGTACCAATTTACTGCATTAGTTTGTTCTCATGCTGCCATAAAGACATATCTGAGTCTGGATAGTTTATAACAGAAAGAGGTTTAATTGACACAGTTCAGCATGATTGGGGAGGCCTCAGGAAACTTACAATCCTGGCAAAAGGGAAAGCAATCATGTCCTTCATGTGGTGGCAGAAGGAAGAATAACTGAGTGAAGGCAGAGGCCTCTCATAAAGCCATCAGATTGTTGGAACCGAACTGTCGATTCCCTCCTGGGCAGGGGTCGCCGCGAAGGATCACCGACACGAGATTCACAGCAGAGAGTTATTTATTACTAGCGCGCTAGGGTCCCAAGCTCTAAGTTGGCCCTGGGACCCCGACTGCTTGTAACAGGCTGTTTATATAGGCAAACACAAGTTCAAACACAGCTTATGGCGCGAAATTCAAACAAAGCTTAAGGCGCAAAATGATTGGGTCTAGCTATGGCCTGAGCAAGGTGTCTTATGCTAATTGGTTAGAGCAGGACCTTATGAGGTTTTTTTCCTGGAGTTGTTGATTCCGGGAACTTCGAGGCAGGGTGGGACCCCCGGAATTGGCAGGGTGGGACCCCATGAGGTTGTTTCCTGGAATTGGCAGGGTGGGACCCTATCAGGGTGGGTCCCTATCGAGGCAGGGTGGGACCCTATCAGGGTGGGTCCCTATCGAGGCAGGGTGGGACCCTATCCAGAGCCACCTGGTGTTAATTTTTTTCTATATGAGGCCTAGTTTCTAAGTTTTATGAGGCCTAGTTTCAAGATCTCATGAGAACTTACTCACTGTCATGAGACTAGCATAGGAGAAACTGCTTCCATGATTCAATTACTTCCCACTGGGTCGCTCCCATGACATGTGGAGATTATAGGAACTGCAATTCAAGATGAGATTTGGATGGGGACACAGCCAAACCATATGAGGTTCCCTTACATGCCCATTTTTTTTCAACCAATGTGATTCTAAAATACAGTATTCACTGAATGAGAAACCTGCACACATGGAGGGCCTACTTTTGAATATATGGGTTTTGCAGTGCCTACTGCAGGACTTGAGTATGTATAAATTTCACTATACATGGGAGTCCTGGAACAATTCCCTGCATATATCAAGGCACTTGTATAATGTATATCCAAACAACCGAATATTATTTGGCAGTGAAAAAAATAAAGCATTGCATGGATAAAATTTGAAAATATTATGTGAAGTGCAAGAACTCAGTCACAAAAGATGAGATATTGACTGATTTCGTTTACATTAAATGTCCAGAATACGCAAGTGTATAGGCTAAAGAGGAGATTGGTGGTATGTAGGGAACAGAAGGGTGTGAGGAGCTGGGGAGTGACTGTTATGGGTACAGAGTTGCTTTCAGGAAGTAAGATATGCAGAAAAATATGTTTCAATCCTGGCTGCATAACTCTGTGGATATTCTAAAAACCATTTCACGATATACTCTACATAAATACATGAAATGTCATGTTGATGTTAGTGTAGCTTACTGAGATGTCTTTTGGTGGTAGAGCAGACAGGATAGCCATTGCAAATAGACAGAGATATCAAGCAGATATTTTGCTGCTTTATGACTATTATCTCAGCCTAATTAATAGCATCCCATTTTACTTTCAAAAGTTTCCTGAATTAGGTGACGCATGACATGATAACTAAGTGAGTAAAATTATGTCCTTTCCTGGATAAGAAAGAAAAGTACAGAAGGAGGTTCAATGTAATGATCAAGAGATCTCTTTGGTCTGTTCAGTTTAAGATGTCTATTAGACATTTTTTGGGAAATATCATATAAGTTGTTATACGTGCAGTTTGGAAATCCAGTGGAGCTAATTTGGAGCTTGAGCATTTTCCAAAATCATATTGGGTCAATAAAACATTGCATGAAACAAAAGGACTAAAGTACTAAATTCTGAGTAATAAAGATGTATGTCTAAACAGTGGTGATAAATATAAATACAATATTGAATTAAGTGATGAAATTCTTTTTTATACCTCAACATTTAAATTATAAAATGAAGTCATGACACTGAGTAATTCAAGATCAAGTTTATGAAGCGCATTTGTGAACTCCTCAAAAATGTCCATTGGTATACAACACTATTTTTCCCTACACCTATAATATCCCCAGTTACACACAGAATGGATGACTTGGAATTGCATTTCCCAGAAAGTTTGACAGCACTATCCAAGTTTAAATTCTGCCAAAGAAAAGCATGTGCTTGAGATTTGGAAGGTAAAATAGAAATCAGGAGTCATTTTCTTCCTCCAGCTGTGGCTAGCAGAGGAGTGAATTTTAGCAGGTGTGGGGATTTGCAGCAGTCTCCAGACTTTACTCTGCAAATTACTCCTTTCAGTTCTTAGCTACTTGTGTCTGTGAGAAGGTAAATAAAATATTGAACCATCTAATTTAAATGAATTTTAAAGAAATTATTCCCTATGGCAACATATCAATTATTTTTAAAGTATTATGTCGATATATTACTTGGATATATAACAATATAATATACATCTTTATTAGCCTGAAAAGAACCATTATAATTTTAAGTCGTTCCTTATAATCTTAACAAGTTAGTAATTTACTTATTTAATAATATTATAAATAATTACTGTATTATAATATAATAGGGAATATTAGTCTGTAGCATGCAGATAATTTTGGGAGATATTATTACAGTGCTTTAATATTTTATATAACATACCATGTTTTGACATGTTACATGATTCACTGCAAAAACTACACAAGGACCTCAGATCTCCTATCTAAAACTAAGTGCCCATACATGTACCTGAAATGTTCAGTTATTTCCTGCAGATGTTATGGACCAAAAAACAATTGTGATACACTTGCTTGTGTTTTTATTTCTTATTTTAAATCTCAGCATATAAAGAATTAAAACAGGACAATTGCCATATAATCATCATTCTTTTAAAACTGTAATTCAAAATGGTTATATTAAGAATGTCTAATATTAAGTCATGTGTCATGCAGTACTGAAATGATAAAGACAAATAAAAGCCAACTCCAGAGTTTATTGTGGGAGATCAGGGCCTTAATGTGTGCTATCCCTAGGATACATTCTCCAAATAATCTTGTAAATTTTAATTGAAAATGTAAATGTTATTAAGTAACAAAACAATTATTAGAACTTTCCAAAATATTGCTGTTCATTTTTTTCTAAAATTGTTTATTTAAATTTATAAGAATAGGACTTTAAGACATTTTAAAATATTTTAAAATCTACCATACTAACACTGCTTCATGGCTCATTCAGTGGAGCATGCAAGAGAAAGATAAACGGTTTAAAATACGAAAGAAAATAGCATTTTTAGGAATGCGAAAATCTAAAGGATGAAATCATCATTTAAATCAGTGCAGAACTTTACAGTTAGAATGTTTCATAAATATTAGATTGTCCTTAAGTCATTTGTCTCCTAATATAAACAAATAACAAGTTAACAGACAAGTTGAGTTTATTGTTTCTATTGATAAAGGAAAACACCACGTTTCAAAGCTCTGTCAGTATCTCTGAGAAGGTAAACTCTGAATCTAGTGAGATTTGTAAGTTCAATTAAAGGAGGGTGGTTCAAGGAGAGGACTTGACTGGGTTTGGTAAAGCTAATAAAACCAACGTAGGATTGTTGGGAATGTATAAAAAGGATTTTAAGAGGAGGAATTGAAACTAGGCCTCATAAAACTTAGAAACTAGGCCTCATAAAAAAAGAACTTAAAAAAATTAACACCAGGTGGCTCTGGATAGGGTCCCACCCTGCCTCGATAGGGTCCCACCCTGATAGGGTCCCACCCTGCCAATTCCGGGAAACAACCTCATGGGGTCCCACCCTGCCAATTCCGGGGGTCCCACCCTGCCTCGAAGTTCCCGGAATCAACAACTCCAGGAAAAAAACCTCATAAGGTCCTGCTCTAACCAATTAGAACAAGACACCTTGCTCAGGCCATAGACAGACCCAATTACCACGCGCCTTAAGCTTTGTTTGAATTTCGCGCCCTAAGCTGTGTTTGAACTTGTGTTTGCCTATATAAACAGCCTGTAACAAGCAGTCGGGGTCCCAGGGCCAACTTAGAGCTTGGGACCCTAGCGCGCTAGTAATAAATAACTCTCTGCTGTGAATCTCGTGTCGGTGATCCTTCGCGGCGACCCCTGCCCAGGAGGGAATCGACAGTTCGGTTCCAACAGAATGTATAGCATTTTAGCCCCCAAATTGTTGATACTTTGTGTTGAGGAGCCATGAGTCTTTCAGCAACTTTGTATAATGAATATTCAAACCATTTTCCTTTGGAAGGGTCATTTAGGAAAATTAAAATAATGCTAATGAAGATCATGGAATAGGAGAATCATGTTAATATAGATAGTAAAGCATGGCTTATGTTGTCAGTGTCTAGGCTGAGTGTTTGGGTAGGTAGTTTTGTTTGTGAATGACATCATTAAGATTAATGTGTATATAATCATACAAATGTATCATTTAAATAATAGCTGTTGGGGTCCGCGTGTTTCCTAAACAAAGGAATGAACACACAAGACAACACAAGACAAGACAAACATGGCGGCCGCCTTGAATGGCGCGCTCTGCTTTATTTTATACAGTCGTTTGTGGATTGTTGCCAAGTCACAAGACACATTGTTGTTTTTCTGACCTTTCCCTGACTTTCTGCATTTTCAAGATGTTTACACATAAACAAGCCTCCAAGGCCCTGCTTCGTTTGCAAGAGCAGGACTTATCGGAACGCCTCCTTTGTGAGCATGTAGTCCTCTACAATAGCAATCTGGAAACTGGACTTTTAATGGTTTGCAATGACAAATAAATGAAATAAATGCCCTCACAGTATCTTTTCAACCAACAATGGAGCAGCTTGTGCACCTACGTAACATTCACACAGTCCCTTTGGAGACCACCATATTGTCAGAAAACCAACGGAGGCCAAAAGAATTTCAAAGCTTTCTCCAGGGTCATTGATCTGGAGTAAAGATTAGACATATTACTGCTGATATTTTTTTAAAATATAGATTCTGAACATCCGGGTCAAATGGGGAACATAAAGAAAAGAGAAAGATACAAAACTAATATACCATAGAGTTATAAAATTTTAATTTACCAGTCCAGAAATGAGAAATATTTGTTAAACTATTTGGGAAGATATGCAATCCTTATTTTAATTTTAATTTTGAGTAACTCAGTTTTCTATGTGTGCTCTATATACTCTCACAAATTTAATGGAAATAAATAATGCACATTAGTTTTCACAGTTTCCATAGTTGAAGGGTATGGAGCAAAACTGGGTCTACTACTGGGGCATTCACTATTGCAATAAGGTGTCAGGGCTGGGGACTCATCTGAGGTTCTAGGTCATCTCCAAGCTCTAAGTTTACACGGTATTGGTAGAATGAATTTCCTCAAAGCCTTATATATCAGAGAAGAATTTTGCTTCTTCAAAGCAGCAGAACAAAATATCTGATTTTCAGACCCTCTTTTAAAGGGCTAGCCTGATTAGGTCAAGCCTGACAAGGATAATTTACTTTCTACTAACTTACAGTCAACTTATTAGGGGTCTTTATTAAATTTGCACACTCCTTTTACCTTTGCTATACTCCAACAAATCATAGTAACAGAAGTGCTATTCCTTCCCCTTTGTCATATTCTGTTGGTTAAAACCAAGATAAACCACATGCAGTGGCTCAAGCCTATAATCCCAGCACTTTGGGGGGCCAAGGCAGGCAGATCACAAGGTCAGGAGATCGAGACTATCCTGGCCAACATAGTGAAACCCCGTCTCTACTAAAAACACAAAAATTAGCTGGGTGTGGTGGCACGTGCCCGTAATCCGAGCTACTCAGGAGGCTGAGACACGAGAATCCCGTTAATCCAGGAGGCGGAGTTTGGAGTGAGCATTGCACTCCACCCTGGTGACAGAATGAGACTCCAACTCAAAAAAATACAGGACCTGTTCATTTAAGAGAAACGTTGGAGTCATGTTATAGTTTGGCCTATCATAAAAACCATTACTGCTTTTAAAGTATTAGAAAGGTATAACTTATTCAAGATAAGCTATTAGCCATGACTTACATATGGATATTAAATTTTGATTTTTTTTCCTATTATATCAAGGGAATACTTCTAGGACACAACTTCAGCTTTGTAATTCCTGATTAGTTTAATGGGCTGAATTATCCAGATTTCTTTCATTCTTTTTTTTTTTTTTTTTTTGGACTCAGTTTCGCTCTTGTTACCCAGGCTGGAGTGCAGTGATGTGGTATCGGCTCACCACAATCTCCACCTCCGGGGATCAAGTGATTCCCCTGCCTCAGCCTCCCAAGTGGCTGGGATTACAAGCATGCGCCACCATGCGTGGCTCATTTTGTATTTTTAGTAGAGACAGGATTTCTCCTTGTTGGTCAGACTGCTCTTGAACTCCCAACCTCAGGTGATCTGCCCGCCTTGTCCTCCCAAAATGCTGGGATTACAGGCATGAGCCACTGCGCCTGGCCCCAGATTTATTTCTTTCTCACTGTAGTAGTGAGTCAGACCCATTAGTATAAACTATTTCAAGAACACATTGGTCTATATTGAGTACAAGTTACTGTAATGACTCACAGGGGTCTATCCTACCTTTAGAAAGAAAAATAATTTATTATAATGGGCAAATGCATGAATTCATAATTTTTGATGGTTTTATACAATGCTACTATGAATATTTTCACACATGTGTAACTATTTTTCTAGGTGATACCTGGGAGTGGAATACTTGAATCTCAGAATATGTACTTATTCACAGTCATCAAATATGCAAACAGTACTCCAAGGTTGTTAATCCAATTATAACTCAACTAGTGATGCATAAAAGTTCTCATTACTCTACATGCCCCCGCAACCTTTGGCTTTGCAGAATTTCTTGTCTTCTCAACTTAAATGTTATGGGTATTTCTTGGTGTATTATTGATTGTTAGATTCTATTTTCTCTGTTTCTAATGATATTAAACCTTATTTTATGTTTCTCATTTTATATTTATATTTGAGAACTATTTAAGTCTTTTGCCCATTCATTTACACAATTCTCTATGTTTCTCTGTATTGAGAGATGTGAGCCTTTTATGTGTTCTCTATCAAAAATTTAACTGCTTACATGTATGGCATGCATTATCCCTCGCTGGTGATTTAGATTTACTATTCTACTTATATTTTCATTGAAAAATATTTTTTTTCTACTTTTAAAGTAATATAGCCAAATTTTAAATATTTTTCTCCGTAGTGATTTTGTGTTTGTTGAAAAACAGAAAAAAGATCTGACCCCTTTAAGTCATGTCAATTGTGTTTTATTTATTTAAAATATTAATTATTTCACTTCTAAAACTTAAATCTTTAGTCTACTGAAATTATTTTACTGTAAAAGTGCAGTTCATTTATTTTCATATGGATTCCCAATTCAATAAACACCATTAGTGAAACTTCTAGAATATACACTACTCTTTTTTAAAACCACCTTTTTCTACATATAATGTGACCAGATGGCTTAGTCCTTTTGGGCCACTATAACAAAATATGATAAACTGGGTGACTTGTAAACAACAGAACTTTATTCCATACAGTTCTGGAGGCCAGGAATGCCAAAACCAAGGCATCACCAGATTCAGTGTCTGATGAGGAATTTCTGATTCATGGATGGTATTTGGTAGCTGTGTCTTCACAACGTGAAGGGGTGAATTAGGTCTCTGGTGTCTATAAATGCACTATTCCCATTATAACAGTCCTACTCCCATGACCTAGTCACTCCCCAGTGGCTTTACATCTTAGGACCATTACCTTGAGATTAGATTTCAACACTGAAAATTTGAGGTAGACACAAACATTCATACAACAGCACAGATGTGTGAGTATATTTTTGTGTATTTTTTAATCTATTCTAATATTAGTACCATACCTTCTTAATGGAAATTTATATTAATGATTTGTTTCTAATAGAACATTTTTCCCACTTTGTTATTTTTATTCAAATTGTCATATACATAAGAGAACCAATATAATAATGTCTATGAGAAAGAGTTGGAATAGTGATGAAGCCAAATGTTATCTAATTCATTTCAAGATTTGGTATGTATTTCTAAAACTACACCCAATGTATACAAATTTCTTTTCAAGAGGGAAACTACAAATAAAAAACTTAAATGTTTAAGTTGTAGATATGATATTTTATAGTACATAATTTATGTTACAGGTAATATTTGAAAATTAATGTTGGGAGAATTATATAATGGTACTAGTCTTTTTTTAATACCTACATACAAAATGATATATGGGAAGAAGTTACATAAAAATTGAGTAAAAATAAAGCAACTATTTTTCTGGTTTGCATTTTAATCTACTCTTAATTATTCATGCATACACTTATTTTAAATCTCTTCAATTTAATTTAATTTTATGATTTTTACAAATACTAAATACTTTTTATTAAAAAGGACTGTTAAGACAACATTATATATTTGTAAGGTGAAAAAATTTGCTTTTGCTTGTTCATTAGCCACCAGAAATTTTCTCTTGCATTAACTTGTAAGTTTCTCACAACAAATGTTTGAAGTCTGAATTCTCATTACCATTTAAAATAATTTTGTTGAAGTACACAGGAGTTAATTAAATTGCTGTTTTATATGAACATTTTAGTGCAGATCTGTGATTCATGCTAATGTCTTTTTATCTGCATTTTGTACTTTTTGCCTTAGAAACTATCTAACAAAAAAATAATGCTGCATTTAAAATATTTATTTTTTCAGTATTTGTATCTACAAAAAGCAATATTGTTTTTACTTTTGTATTTTTAACATAACTTTTATTTGTTTTTCTTAATCTAGGATCTGTGACTCAATGTTTTTTCAGCTTTTATTTTAGGTTCAGGGGTACATGTGCAGGTTTATTAATACAGGCAAACTCATGTTATGGCGGTTTGTTATACAGAGCATTTTGTCACCCAGGTACAAAGCATAGTATCCAATAGCAAGTTTCCTGATCCTCTCCCTGCTCCCAATCCCCTCCCTGAAATAGGCCTCAGTGTTGGCTGTTTCCTTTTTCATGCCCATTGGTTCTCATTAGTTAGCTCCCACTTGTAAGTTAGAACATACAGATTTTGTATTCTGTTCCTCCATTAGTTTACTAATGATAATGACCTCCAGCTCCATTCATGTTCTTGCAAAGGACATGATCTCATTCTTTTTTATGGCTGCATAGTATTTCATTGGGTATATGTACCATATTTTCCTTATCCAGTCTACCATCAGTGGGCATTTAGGTTGAGTCCATGTCTTTGCCATTGTGAATAGTGCTACAATGAACATATGTGCACATGTGTCTTTATGGTGTAATTTTTTTTTTTTTTTTGAGATAGAGTCTCACTCTGTTGCCAAGGCTGGAGTGCAGTGGCGCAATCTCGGCTCACTTCAACCTCTGCTTCCCGAGTTCAAGTGATTCTCCTGCCTCAGCCTCCTGAGTAGCTGGGATTAAAGGTGCCACCATGCTTGGCTAATTTTTTTTATTGTTAGTAGGAACAAGGTTTCACCATATTGGCCAGGCTGGTTTCAAACTTCTGACCTTGTGATTAGCCCGCCTTGTCCTCCCAAAGTGCTGGGATTACAGGTGTGAGCCATCGTGCCTGGCTATGGTTTAAGTTTTATATTGTTTTGGGTATATACCCAGTAATGAGATTTCTGGGTCAAATGGTAACTTTATTTTTAATTCTTCGAGAAATAACCATCCTGCTTTCCACAATAGTTGAACTAATTTACACTCCCACCAGCAGTGTGTAAGCGTTCCCTTTTCTCTATAACCTTGACAGTATCTGTTATTTTTTGACTTTTAAAAAAATAGCCTTCTGACTGGTATGAGATGGTATCTTATTGTGATTTTGGTTCGTATTTCTCTAATGATTAGTGACATTGAGCATATTTATATGCTTGTTTACTACATTTACATCTCCTTGTGAAAAGTGTCTGTTCTTATTCTTTGCCTACTTTTTAATGGAGAGTTGTTATTTGCTTATAAATTTAAGTTCTTTACATATTTTGGATGTGAGATCTTTGTCAGATGCATAGTTTGCCAATGTTTTGTTCCATTCTGAAGATTATCTGTTTACTCTGTTGATAGTTTGTTTTGCTATGCAGAAGCGCTTTAGCTTAATTAGATCTCATTTGTCAATTTTTACTTTTGTTGTAATTGCCTTTGGTGTCTTTGTCATGATATCTTTGCCAGTTTTTATGTCCAGAATGATTATTCCTTTCAGGATTTTTATAGTTTTAGGTTTTACATTTTAGTCTTTATCTTGAGTTGATTTTTGTATACAGTGTAAGGAAGGGGTTCAGTTTCAATCTTCTGCAGATGGCTAGCCAGTTATCTCAACACCATTTATTGAATATGGCAGAGTCCTTGCCTCATTGCTTGTTTTTGTCAGGTTTTCCAAAGATCAGATGGTTATAGATGTGTGGCCTTATTTCTGGGGTCTCTATTCATTTTTATTTGCCTATGTGTCTGTTTTGGTACCATTTTCATCCTGTGTTGGTTACTGAAGACCTGTATTATAGTTTGAAATTGAGTAATGTCATGCTTCCAACTTTGTTCTCTTTGCTTAGGATTGCCTTGGATATTCGGGCTCTTTTTTGGTTCCAGATGAATTTTAAAATAGTTTTTTCTAGTTCTGTGAAGAATGTCATAGGTAGCTTGATAGGAATAACAGTGAATCTGTAAATTGCTTTGGGCAGCAAGACCATTTTAACAATATTGATTCTTCCTGTCTATAAGCATGGAATGTATTTCCATTTGTTTGTGTCATCTCTGATTTCTTTCAGCAGTATTTTATATTTTAATTGTAGAGATCTTTCAGCCCTGGTCAGCTGTATTTTTAGATATTTTATTCCTTTGTAGCACTTGTGAATGGGATTGTGTTCCTGATTTGGCTCTCAGCTTGGATGTTGCTGGCGTATAGAAATGCTACCGATTTTTGTAAATTAATTTTGTATATTGAAACTTTGCTGAAGTTATGTATTAGATTAAGGAGCTTCTGGGCAGGGACTATGGGGTTTTCTGGATAGAGAATCATGTCTTCTGAGATCAGGGATAGTTTAACTCCTCTATTCCTATCTGGAGGCCTTTCATTTCTTTCTCTTGCCTGATTGCCCCAGCCAGGACTTCCTATACTATATTGAATAGAAGTGGTGAGTACTTCTAATACTGTATTGAATAGTGTTGTCTGGTTTTTGTGCTGGTTTTCAAGGGGAATGCTTCCAATTTTGCCCATTCCATTTGATTTTGGCTGCGGGTTTGTCATAGATGGCTCTTATTGTTTTGAAGTATGCGCCTTCTATGCCTAGTTTATTGAGGATTTTTAACATGAAAGGATATTGTATTTTATCAGAAGTGTTTTCTGCATGTATTGAGATAATCATGTGTTTCTTCTCTTTAATTTTGTTTATGTGATGAATCACATTTATTGATTTGCATTAGTTGAATCAACCTGTTATCCTAGGGATAAAGACTAATTAATTTGCTGTGGTGAATTAGCTTTTTGATATGCTGTTGGATTCGATTTGCAAGGAATTTTTGAGAATTTTGACATCATGTTCATCAAGAATACTGGCCTGAAGTTTTCCCTTTTTTGTTGTTTCTCTTTGCCAGGTTTTAGTATAAGTATGATGCTGGCCTCACAGAATGAGTTGGGGAGGAGCTCCTCTTCCTCAGTTGTTTTTTTTTTTTTTTTTTCTATTTTGGAATAGTTTCAGTAGGAATGGTACCAGCTCTTCTTTTTATATCTGGTAGCATTCAGCTATAAATCAGTCTGGTCCTGGGCATTTTTTGATTGGTAGGCTATTTGTTGCTGATTCAACTTGGAGTTCATTATTGGTCTGTTTAGGGATTCAGTTTCTTCCTGGGTAAGTCTTGGGAGCGTGTGTGTGTCCAGGAATTTATCCATTTTTTCTAGGTTTTCTAATTTGTGTGCATAGAGGTGTTCATAGTAGTCTCTGGTGGTTATTTGTATTTCCATGGAGTCAGTGGTAATATCCCCTTTGTCATTTCTAATTGTGTTTGTTTGAATTGTCTCTCTGTTTTCTTCATTAGTAAAGCTAGTAATCTGTCTTCTGATTACTTTTTTAAAATAACAAACTCCTGGATTTACTGATCTTTTGCATGTGTATTTTTCTGTGTGTGTGTGTCTCAATCACCTTCAGTTCAGCTCTGATTTTGGTTATTTCTTACCTTCTGCTAGTTTTTGGGTTGGTTTGCTGTTCCTTCTCTAGTTCTAGTTGTGATTTTTAGATAGTTAATTTGAGATCTTTCTAACTTTTTGATGTGGAGGTTTAGGTTTAATTTTCCTCTTAAGACTGCTTTAGCAGTGCCGAGATTCTGGTGCATTGTATGTTTGCTCTCATTAGTTTCAAATGACTTCTTGATTTCTGCCTTAATTTCATTATTTGCCCAAAAGTCACTTAAGAACAGGGTGTTTAATTTCCAAGTAAATGTATGGTTTGAGTGATTTTCTTTGTATTGAATTATATTTTTATCGTGCAGTGGTCTAAGAGTGTGGTGGTATACTTTTGATTCTTATGAATTTGCTGAGGATTATTTTATGTTCGATTGTGTGATCGATTTTAGAGTATGTGCCATTTGGTGATGAGAAGAATATATATTCTGTTGCTTTGGGATAAAGAGTTCTATAGATATCTATTAAGTCCATTTGATCAAATTTGAGTTCAACTCCCGAATATCTTTGTTAATTTTCTGTCTTGATGATCTGTCTAATACTGTCAGTGAGATGTTGAATTCCCCCACTGTTATTGTTAGGGAGTCTAAGTTTCTTCAAAGGTCCCTGAGAACTTGCTTTATGAATCTGGGTGCTTCTGTGTTGAATGCATATATATTTAGGACAGTTAGGTCTTCTTGTTGAATTAAACCCTTTACCATTATGTAATGCCCTTCTTTGTCTTTTTTGATCTTTGTTGGTTTAAAGTCTGTTCTGTCTGAAATTAGGATTGCAACCCCAGTTTTATCTGATTTCCATTTGATTGGTAGATTTTTCTCCATCCCCTTATTTGGAGCCTCTGGATGTCATTGCATGTGAGATGGGTCTCTTGAAACAGCATACCACTGTGTCCTGCTCCTTTTTCCAGCTTGCCACTCTGTGCCTTTTAATTGACATGTTTAGTCCATTTAAATTCAAGGCTAGTATTGATATGTGTACACTTGATCCTGTCATCATGTTATTCACTGTTCGTTATGCAGGCTTGTTTGTTATATCTCTTAAAGGTTGTGCAGACCTAAAGAGTGAGCAGCAGCAAGATTTATGGTGAAGAGCAAAAGTACAAAGCTTCCATAGTGTGGAAGGGGACCTGAGTGGGTTGCAGCTGCTGGCTGGCATGGCCAGCTTTTATTCCCTTATTTGGCCCCACCCACATCCTGCTGATTGGTCCATTTTACACAGTGCTGATTGGTCCATTTTACAGAGTGCTGATTGGTGCATTTACAATCCTTTAGCTAGACACAGAGTGCTGATTGGTGCGTTTTTTACTGAGTGCTGATTGGTGGATTTACAATCCTCTAACTAGACACGGAGCATTGATTCGTGCATTTTTACAGAGTTCTGACTGGTGCATTTGCAATTCCTTAGCTAGACACAGAAAGTTCTCCAAGTCTCCACTGGACCCAGGAAGTCCAGCTGGCTTCACCTCTTGGTGGCAGTGGCAGAGGGGCTGTTGTTTGCTCTGGGAGCCTCTCCCCAGTGAAACTCAGAGCCACTACTAGTGGGTATGCTCAGCCTGTGGGCCTGTGTTCTGCAGTCCTGAGATGGGGGCCCCGCTGGGTTGAATGTGGTGGGTGGGGTTTCCCAGGATAGAAGGACTGGGCTCCCTGCAGTTTGGTGGCTGCTCTGTGCTAGAGATGCCTGTGGAGTGATTAAGCCTTTGTTCCTTCCTCAGCTGGAGTGTGGTTAGGGTGTTACCACTGCAGCTTCAATAATGGAGGGACTGTGGGTTGACTCTGGGATTTCCTCCTTAGAGAAATGTTGAGCCACCTCTGATTTAGGTGATCAGATGGGGGGTGCAGTGATTGTGCTGGAGTCCCAGGTCAAGAGGCTCTGCCCAGTAAGGAGAAGTAAAATCTGGGACCTGTATGGAGGACATTCCCATCACTTTTTTTGTGTGGCGGCTGCACTAAGCTAGGGGTCCACACCAACCCCCCTTCCCCTTGGGATGCTCCAGAGTCTGGAGGCAGCAAAGACAAAAGCTGTGAAATGGAAAAGATTACTTCCCTCTGTAAGCTCCATCTCAGGGAAGTGCAGAGTGGGTGAAGGCTTGAGAACACCGTGGTGGGCCGCTAGAATCCCAGGTCAGTGGGTCTTGGTCTTTGAAAGATGCCGTGGAAGCGAAACCTGGAGACCATCGCTGCCTAGCCCCATGCACTCAGCCACTTTTTAGGGTAAGATAAAGAAGGCTAATCTCCCCCTTTGCCAGAGTTCCAGCTACTTATTGTCTGGATGCCCAGGGATTCACTGCTACTAGGATTCTGCATGTGTCTGAGCAGCAGCTCTGCTAAGACACCACGTAGCTCTGCATGTCAAGGCTGAAAGCTCTGGTGAAACGGGTTCATGGGGGATCTCCTGACCCCAGGGTGACAAAGATCCATGGAAGAAGTGTGGGAACCCAAGGTTTCCCTTTCACTCACCATTTCCCTGGGTTGGGGAGCCACCCCGGCTCCATTGCGCTCCCAGGTGGACAGTCTTCTTGTTTTTCTCCTATCCATTCTCTGCTATTTCCTTGGCTAATCCCAATGAGTGCACCTGAATGTTTCGGCTGAGGGTGTATTCACTCGTCACTTTTCTTTCTTTCCATGAGAATGACTCACACTAACTGCTTCTTGTCAGCCATGTTCCCTCAACATAACTTAACATTTTACATGCTTATGTCTCCTAAATTCTTACAGTTCTTTCTAAAATTTCAATTTTTTTGAGTGCAGTATTAAACATCATCATACAGAGATTTAAGATTGATCCCTTAATAAATGTATATATACCCAATATTTCCATTTAATAACATGTTGACGTTTATCCACTTATACCATTGACGTCTGATGTAATAATACAGTTTAGCCAAATTCAGTACTCATATACTTATGTTTTCTACATCATGTCCTTATTAAACACAGTAATATGTGTCCAGACTATATATTAGATTAGTCATAAAGAACTTACAACATTTTTGTGTTTGTGCTGGGAAGCTACAAAATGTGCAAACTACCAGAGAACCTAGTTCTGAATAAAAACATAACTAACAAATGCTGAATTTAGAAGCAGAATTTTTAAAAACTCTCCCCGAAAGACTGAAATTTTAAATGTCTCCACTGACCCAGACAGTATTTTGCCTTTATAAACTATGGTGCCAGTGATAACATGGAGCGTCCTATGTCAGTTGCAGAAAGTATGTTGCAATTTTATGTACATTTGTGTGTGTGTGTGTGTGTGTGTGTGTGCAAGTGTTTTAATATTAGAAAGAGGTGCTATTTTTCCTTAACATGGAGTTTTAAGTGGAAGCCAACCCAAGGCTGAACTGAACTAATATTTCAAGTTATTTTACAAAGACTGTCATCCAGTATCATCCTCAGAGTTGCTTTCAGTATCTACTTCTGTGGCCAAAGGAAAAAGCACTTTTCAAAACTATCTTCAGAACTTTAACTTCGGATTCAACAATGAAGATGACTTTGGTGTGAGAAAAGCTAAAGTGTTATTTTCTTCAGGTTGTTTACAATTCTACAAATTTGTTTGAAACATCTGCTCATTGGATAACAGGGACAAAGTTTGTTTCCCAGTTTAAACTCAGGCATAACTAAGGAAAATGATTTCATTTCAACAGTGCTTCATTCTCTAATTCAATGTATGAAAAATATATGTTCATACTTGATTTTATCCATCTGAAAAAACCTCTGAATTTTGTGTTAGAGATATTACTGCCTGAGAGAAAGCTATGCTAGCTGTCATGTAAGATGTTCCAGATACTCAGCTCGCCTATGCACACTATTATTTTCCCCATTATTATTTAAGCATCCTGCCTTAGTTTATGTTATCACATAAATCATCAGAAAATAAAATCCATTCTAAAATATTTAAACACCTTAAAGAGAACTTTCATTTCCTATGTTCTTATCATTTGCAGGGGCTAATATTTATCAGACTTTTCCTTTCATCATAACCAAGAAGTGATAAAAATTTTCTTAAATTACACTTTATGACAATAAACTGCACACAAGACAATTTAAATGTAATTTGTTGTGCAGAAAGTATTTTCTTAAAAAATGTTAATTGATCTCAGTGTACAGACATTAATTTAAAAACACAATGAAATGTAATCAAGGTTGAGAAGACCCTGCTTATATTGTCTCTGAGATATGATAATTTCCCAGTAGTATAATGCTCTCTAATGAAAATAAAAAATCATAAGGACATAGAAACATAATACATTTTCAGTTGGAAATCAAATTTTAAGTCAGGAAAATAGAAAGATATTTTTCTTTCAGAGGGACAAAAGACAAAAGTCTTACACAAATTGAGAGCTTCACTGAGATTAAGATTATTTTAGATTCCTTTTTTTGTGACAGAAAATTCACCTTAATAGTCTTGAAATTTTTTGAAATGTTCAACACTTAAACAAAATTTTAAATCATTTATCTATTTTGTTATGTCTAGTGCCAGCATGCAATATATATTATTGTCTTAGAGTAGGTATTAACTTTCTTTTCATAATATTGCATTGCATATTTAATTAGCCATAACAGGATAAGTCGATAATTAAAAATGGTATATGTGTTGAATATCTTAAAAATATCAAAAACCACTTTATTTGGAATAAATTTTAAAGCTTGTATCCAATTAATTGAAAAATATAATTAAAAGTGGTTATTTGGTAGTGGAATGAGTTTAAATCTCTAATAAATAATTTTATCTAAATCAGTTTTAAGAGGCTCTAAGACCATAAAGCAAGTAGCTATGAAGAATGTATTTGGTTACCTTTATGTTTATTTTTCAGAGTATATTTGGAATCATTTTGACAGTAGATAGTTTTAATGACCCAAATTTTTTATTACCTTTGTTTGTGTTTGCATTGTGTAAATATAACTCACAGCATATCAAATAGGATTTAAAAGTGTGAAAGTTTACTTTTTTAACATTAAATTGAAAGAAAAATATAAATTTCTGATTCAACCCACTTAATACTATTGTTTTGTCCACTTATCCAATAACTTGGAGTGGGAAACTGGTATTACTTGAAAAGGTAATACCTTCAAAGACCATATCAGTTAAAAAATCATTTTAACTTCAGCTTTGCTTAGTCTTATTTTTATCAACCAAGAAAAAAAAAAAAAAAGACAGACATTTCCACCTAGTGTTTGAGTCCAAAAGAAATAATTATTTGAGGCCAATGACTACAGAAGATTGATACAAGGAGGACAAGTATTGAGTGAGTAGAACAAGATGCAACAGATGCTCAAATTATTTGTTACCAATTATATAATTCAGCATACAAACATGCAGTGGAAAGTGGACATTTTAAAATAAAAATGAATGTTACAAAAATTGGATTTTAGCAGTAGTTGGGCCAGAGAATAACAAAATTTTAACTATTTGAATTTGCAAGCAGAATTACTCACAATAATCACGGTATGGAATCCACCTAAGTGTGTACTAGTAGAAAAAAATGGATAAAAAATGTGACATGTAGATATATGTGAAATACTATTATAAAACTATACAATTACAATGGAATACTGTTTAATTATAAAAAGGCAGGGAATTCTGTCATTTGCAACATGGATTCACTTGGAGGACATTGAGATAAGTGAAATAAACCAGGCACGAAAAGGTAAATACCACATGATCTGACTCATATGTGAAACCTAAGAAAGCTGAACTTGTACAATTAGACAGTAGAATGGCGGTTATCAGGAGCTGGGCTGGAAGGTGGGGTAGCAGCGGAGGGTTTAGAAGATGTTGGTTAAAATATACAAAATTTTACGTATGAATAGGTTTATTTAGATAAGAGGAATTACTTTAAGCGATCCATTATGTTCAATATATTGCATTTTTGACAATGCTGAGAGATGTAAAATGCTCTCATCACAAAACTGATGGTTCTCATCACAAAACTGATGGTTAAGTTACTTAACCATAAATGGTTAAGTAATTTTTGGATGTCCTATTGTCCATTCGTTTATATGTTTGTTTTTATGCTGGTACCATACTGGTTTGATTACCACACATAGTTTTGCAGCACGTTTTACAAACGTAATTTGATACCTAAAGGACAAAAGAATTTTATCCCTTTTGACCAAGATTGTGTTGGCTGTTTGAGGTTTTTTGTAGTTTCCTAATTATTTTAGGAATTTTTTTTTCTATTTTGGTAGAAAATATTTTGAGATTTTAATAGAGATTGTATCAAAGCTGTAGATTGCTTTGACTGCTATGGACAGTTTAACAACATTAATTTTTGCAGTGCCAGGACTTTTTAATTACAGAGTTTATTTTGTTGACTACTTTCTCATAAATATAAAACTAATTAGTATCAAAACCCTAAAAGATTAGAGCATAATCGTTAGCTAAGCCAAAAAATAAATACATTTGTATGTATTCCATTAACACATGGGAAAAATTCAGTTGACTGTCAAAATATCACCTTTTGCCATTCATAAAATTATTCCATTTTGCTAAAGCATAATATTTGCTTATTCGATATGTGTTAACAAAATATAACTCTTAGAGCCAAATAAATAATGTTTTCTTGGTGTAAGCATACAATTCTCTTGAGTTGTTAAGTAATACTAATTCCTAAAAATAATTAACATACAGGAAAAAGATAAAGAACCAAACACTGAAGGCTAAATCAACGTGTTCAAAGTAGTAAATACAGAACCAGGGAAACATGAGCCTACTTTCATAACTGCAGACAGCACAGATGGAATTTTAAAGGCATTATACTTGATTAAATAGTTAAGTGCCATCCGATGCCATATGAATAACTGTATGTAATCAATAAAGATTTTTAATAAACTATACCAAGTATTGTTGATACATACAAGTAAAAATTCACATAAAGTTTATAATTGTGCTTCATATCAATATGTTCTGGACTATTTTATGAAGAGTACATATCATATGTGTGTCAGATATTGACAGATTATAAGAAAAAGACAGTTCACCTGGATTTTTAATATTGCAAACAATCTTTGAATGCAGTATTAAAAAATGATAACTTGGCATCTGTTTAAAAATATTATATGCAAAATTATTATTCATGCACCCAGTCATGCCAACACTCAACAAATATACATTGATATATTCCAAAGAAATAGAAATCTGAAACATTTAAAAATTAATTTTCAATCTAATAAATTTCCTGTTAAAAAATTACAGAAGTCACAATATGCAGCATGCTAAAATGTGTTATAAGCAATGTGTTAAATTTACACATATGAAGTAACTTTCTCTCAGTATATACAGACACATCAGGCAGCTTATCAGCTTCATCTTCTTGAAGAAATCTTTTCACGACTTGCTGCTCTATTCTAATTTGAAATGTGGTCTCTATGTTTCATACTAGTCATCTTGGGGTTCTCCATCATCATTAACCTGACAATTCCATTGACTTTATCTTACATATATCTCCTTATCTTTAGATCCTGTCTCTTCCTCTTTTTTAGTTTAATCTCTTGTGTTTGTCAAGCCCATTTTTCAGTAGCTTTTTCTAAAATATTTATTGGGAGGATAAGCTTTTTGATACCTTGCTCATATAAATGTTTTTGTATTCTACCCTCATACTTAAATCAATACATGTTCTGGATATAGAATGCTTCCCTTTCTCCACAACTTACCACCATGCCAACTAGAGTTCATTATAATAACAGTGAATGAAATTAACAAAACAAATAGGTAAACCACAAAATGAGACAATTTTGCAAACCGTATACCCAATAAGGAGCTATAATCAAAGGATGAGGGGACTTCAAACAGTTGTGGAAAAAATAGAATTAAAAGATAAAAATTAAAATATAAACTTGATTTTTCAACATATTCTATCAAAATCATGACACTTTTGTAAGTGATGATACCAGTCATTCTTTTCGATTCCTAAAGAACTGATGTTCCTGGAAATTTAACCATTTTGATGAAGTATTTTTTATCTTACTAAATGAAAGAAAAAATGAGTGGCCTTTAAATTGTTTTTTAAATAAGGATACAAAACGAAGTCAGAAGGAGCCATATGAGGACTGTAAGGTGGATGCCAATAATTTTCCATCAAAACTCTCACAAAATTGCCCTTGTTTGATGAAAGGGATGAGCAGGAGCATTATCATAGTAGAGAAGGACTCTCTCTATTGAGACTTTCCTTGGTGTTTTTCTAAGAATTTGGTAAATTTCTCAAAACACTTTCATAACAGAATATGTAATTATTCATTGTCCTTCCATCAAGTTACCAAGGAATATGCCTTGAGCATCTCAGAAATCTGTTGCAATGACGTTTGATCTTGACCAGTCCACTTTTGCTTTGACTGGACCACTGCCACCTCTTGGTAGCGATTGCTTGAATTGCACTTTGTATTCAGGATCACACTGGTGAAGGCATGTTACATCTCCTGTTACAGTTTTTCAAAGAAATGCTTCAAGAACTTGATCCCACTTGTTTAACATTTCCATTGCAAGCTCTGTTCTATTCTGCAGCGGATTTGGATGCCAGGGTTTTGGCACCCATGGAGTAGAAAGTTTGCTCAACTTTAATTTTTCAGTCAGAATTGCATAACCTAAACAAATTGAGATGCCTGTGGCATCAGCTATTTTTTCTGCTGTTAACTGTTAGTCCTCTTCAATTAGGACATAAACATTTTTTTTTCTCACAAATTCATGTGGATGGTTTGCTCCACAGGCATCATCTTTAGTATTGTCTCTTTCTTTCATACAATGAGTTATCCATTTGTAAACTTCCGATTCATTTGGCCACTGTCCCTAATAACTTTTGCAAAGCGTAAATAAGTTTACTTTCTTCCACTCAAACATCATCATAAATTTGATGTTTGTTCTTGATTCAATTTTAGCAGAATTCATGTTGCACTGACAGGGAATCTTTTCAACTCTTCTTAGTAGTTCAAACTAGATCCTGTTTATATATGTTATAATAAGTTTATTGTAACTTGTACAAGTTTATTTTGGTAACTTTTTAAAAATCCATGCATAATTATTTTTATAATACAAAATTTTCTCATGAACTTTTTGAAATTCCTCTACATAAAGAAGTCAAATAATTTAATAGCAAAACAACAACAAAAACAAAAAAAAACAAAAACAAAAACAAATGACCCTACTAAAAATGGATGGAAAAACCTGAATAGACATTTTTCTAAAGCAAACAAACAAATCAGCAACAGATATATGAAATTATGCACAACATCGCTAATTATTATGGAAATGCAAATGAAACCACAGTAAAATATCATATCACACATTTGGCTGTTATAAAAAAGATAATAGATAATAAATGTTGATGAAGGTGTAAAGAAAATTCTACATTGTTGATGGAAACGTAAATTAATTAGCATAGCCACAATGCAAAGCAGTGTAAAGGTTAACACATAAAATTAAAAATAGAACTACCTTATGAACCAGCCATCCTACATCTGGGTATAAATCTAAAAGAAATAAAATCACTATCTTGAGGTGATTTGTACACCCACATTAACTGCAGAGTTATTCACAATAGCCAAGATACAGAAATAACCTAAGTGTTCATCCACAGGTGACTGGATACACACATACAAACATATATCCAGACACACACTGAAATTTTATTTTGTATGAATAAGGGAGAAAATCCTGCCATTTGCAACAACTTGGATTAATCTGGAGACATCATGCTAAATGAACAAACCAGACACAGAAAGACCAATAATGAATAATCTCACTTACATGCAGAACCTGAAATTATCAAATTCATAAAAGGAAATAATAGAATGGTGGTTACCAGGGGCTTGGGAGTCAGGAGAAATGTGGAGATGCTAGTCAAGAATACAAAACATCAGTTTTGAGAGATAAATAAGTTCTAGAGTTTTCATTTACAGCATCGTGACTCTAGTTAATAACACTGTATTGTATACTTAAAAGTTGCTAAGAGCATTGATCTCAAGTATTTTTACCACACACGCACAAAATATAACAGCTTGGGGTAGTGCATATGTTAATTAGTTTGATTGTGGTAATCATTTAACATTATATGTGTCCATATATCAAAAACATAACATTGTACACCTTGAATGTACTGTATGTAAGTTTTTATTTATCAAGTATACCTTAATAAAGATGAGAAAAACAATAGATTATAGCAAAAAGAGCTGGAAGGTACCAACTCTATTTAAGAAAAAGTTAATAGGGAAATCTTCATGAGGAGACAAGGGCAGAGACATTAGAAGAATTTAATCCTCTGACACACACAGCTAGAGCAAACAAAATTATAGCTTAATTCCTAGCCACATTAACATTAAAAACTCACAGTAAAGTCTTCAGTTTCTACTATATCATACATCATGTTTGACTTTCAACAAAAAGAAGATATGCCAAAGGCAATTAAAAAAAAAACATAGACCCATTCAAATTTGATAGATATTGTAAATCCACATAGTTCCATAGTTCCATGGCTTTAATCTATTGCTTATGTGGTGGTGACTTTCAAATTGACGACTCCAATCTTGACTTTCTCTTTGAGCTTCAAACTCAGACACCAGACTACACAAACAACATCTCCACTAGGATGTCTAATGGGCATCTCATCATACAATTTCTAAGAACTCCAAGTAGCAGTCCCTATAATGAGATACTTCCCTAGTGCACCCTACTTTGTTAAATGGTACATTCCTCCTGGTTTTCACAGTATGCACATATAATTTATCCTTATTCCTTTTTCCTACTGTTCTGATCAACTGCAGTACATTCATGGTTTACCTTCCAAATATATTCCAAAGCCATATGTATCTTAGCAGGTCCTTATTGAACATCTACTCATTTCTATAATTTTATATAGACTTCATTTCTTTGAATAATTTTCAATTTATAAAAAATAACGAGATAGGGCAGAGTTGGCATATATGCCACACCTGGTTCTCTCTAATATTCACATCTAATAATGGTACGTTACAGCTTTTACAATGATTAAAAATTATTAATATTTTCTTACGATCCATAATTTATTCAGATTTCCTTAGCTTTCATGTAATTTTCTTTTTCCATCCCAGGCTCCTATTATACATAACATTTAGTTGTTATCTTTCCTTATGGTGCTCTTGGTTATGGCAGTTTCTCAGACAAAGAAGAGCCACTTCCAGACTTTATTGAAAAGACCCTATATAAGCTGTGTATAATAGGTTTGAGCCAAATACAGTGATTTGTTGAGATGCTTGTTGTGGGGCTGAATGTGCTCTGTGGGTTAGATGAAGGAAGCAATGAGGTGTTGGAGTGGAAACCAGCTATTTCAATTGCAACTGATTGCTGTTTCTGAAATCAATGCTTTTCATCATTCTTGGCAAAATATTCAGCTTTGCACATGGTGTTCTAAAATGAAATCTCCACTCCCCACCTTATTTTGTAGCTACGTGAGTACATATGGCTGAATCCTGACCAGTTGGGAATAAGTAGGAGTATTGTGTGTCAGTTTCCAGAACCTTTCTTTAGAAAGTAGCTTGTGAATCGTCTTTGTTTATTTTGCTTCATTCTTTGTCTTCATTCCTTTTCTAGCTGGGATGTGGTCAGAGTCGTGGACAATGAAGACAAAAGCCACATTATAGAAGGTGGAGTGGTGAAAAAACCTTGATACTAATTCTCTGTGTACCTAATGTAGCAGTTTGCCTTTTTCTCATAATCATATTCCTCTGAGCTTTTATTCTATGTGTAAACAAATTTCTATCATTTTAAGCTGCACTTATTTTGGGGATTTCTTTTCCTCATCATCAACAGTGTAGCCTAATGTTAACTAATATAGACGATGGAGATAAATGATAGTCACACATATCACAGTGCTGGACACCAAGCTTTGTTGGCGTATTTTTCCACTGGTTTTTACATTAATAACATACATGTGGATATTTTCAGATTAAACACGCAAGCTGTCATTTTTCTTAGCTCTGAGGGGAAGGATATGTTTCGCAGTTTTGTCTGTTGAACAGTAGCTGATGTACGCGAATGCTGGGAAAATGTGTGGGATCTTGTGATACTAAGGGAAAAAGGCAAATATGCTGATGTTTGCCATGGTGTGAGTAATACTATATTTTCTCTGAAATGGGAGTCTTCTGTTTTTTATTTGAATCCATAAAACTGTGGCATACTAACATGGTAGCTGGCAAATAGAAAAAATGTCAGACGCTTCACAATTCCTAATATAACAAACATCCTCTAGCGAGATATCTAACTCAGGTAATCCGCTGCAAAGTCTCCAAACAAACAAAAGGAAACTGTCCTATAGCCAGGAAAAGAAATACATTTGTACTTACCAGAGGTTTCAAGGGAATCTAGAGGTTAGTTTCTCTGGCACATCCCCTCATTTATTCTCATTTTATGTGACTGCAACTCACTCCTTCCCTTTAAGAAACTGACTGTAGCATTGGGACTCATATAGGCAGTGAATTCAGCCAGTTTAGAAATTTAGCTATTTTTCCATTATATCCTCAGCCTGATTTTCTATCACAATTGGCTCTCTGGCTGTTCAAGGAGAGATCTTTCAATGCTTATATAAAGCCCATCTGACTTTCACACTGTCCCTTTAGTTGTTATTTCGCTTACTTGACTCTCCAAGGCCCCACTCCTCAGCATCATAATAACTTAAAAAAAAGAAAAAGTACTTACTTCACTACTCTTAGAATTCACTACCCCTGAAAATTCTCAAAGACAAAGCATAATGCTTTGTCCAGTGTATTTTCTTCCGCCAGTTTGCCTTCTACTGTTTGTGATGTTATCTGAGAAAGAGGTAACTTGATTGTTTATCCACCAAATTACATTAATCATTGGTTAAACCCATGGCACTTTCAGACTTCCTTGCAAGTAATCACTTAGGTGGTCAGAGACAGATCTCAGACAAATATTTGCATTTAGAAGTCTGACTGATGTACAGGAAAAAATAGCAAGTTTCAGGCATTTGTACAAGACACAGTATTTGCTACTTCTGGAAAGGTCCTTCACAGCAACACTGCAAACATTTGTTTTTCCAGGGCACAGCTCAAGTGTACCTGTGGAGCAAGCACATATAAAGGTGGAAAATTGTGACAAATTGATTATTGAATCAGTTATAGTTATTGTATTTACCCACATTCACTTTAAAACACTGCTCAGAATGGTAAATTTCCTTTTACCTGAATTGAAAGCAAAATAAGTATATTTTTATTAGTATATTCTAATATTTACTAAGAATGGAGATTTTTTTTAAAAAAACTCTATAACATTAAAAAATAGGCTGGGTGCAGTGGTTCACACCTGTAACCCCAGCACTTTGGGAGGCCAAAGTCAGCAGATCACCTGAGGTCAGGAGTTTGAGACCAGCCTGACCAACATGGTGAAACCCTGTCTCTATCAAAAATGCAAAAATTAGCTGGGTGTGGTGGCACATGACTGTAATCCCAGCTACTCGGGAGGCTGAGGCAGGAGAATCATTTGATCGCAGGAGGTGGAAGTTGTGGTGAGCCGAGATTGCACCACTGCACTCCAGCCTGGGTGACAGAACCAGACTCCAACTCCATAATAATAATAATAATAATAATAATAAACCATTTTATAATTAATTTCAATATGTGAGATGTGAGGCAGGTTAAGTAAACTATAAAAACACCAAGTGGTTTAACTCTTAAAAATCATTAAAGTACAGTTGACAGTTAGAAATGTTTTATTAGTGGCAGATTAAGAGCAATAAGGATATTTGAGTACTGTCATGCACCCCCAAACAATGTTTCAATAAGACAGATTATATATACCACAGTGATTTCATAAGATTATAATTGAACTGAAAAATTCGTATTGCCTAGGAGTTACTATACTATAATTTTCATCATTACATTACAGTGTACTTCTTCTACTTATTGAAAACAAAAATTAACTGTAAAATGACCCCTGGCTGTTCCTTCGGGAGGTATCCACAAGAATACATTGTTAGCATAGGAAATGACAGATCCATGTGTGTTACTGCCTCTGAAGACCTTCCAGTGAAACAAAATGTGGAAGTGAAAGACAGACAGTGATACTGATGATCCTGACCCTGTTTAGGTCTAGGCTAATGTTTGTGTCTGTGTCTTAGTTTTTAACAAAAATGCTTAAAAAGTAAAACTAAAATAGAAGTTTTGAAAAATAGAAAAAGCTTGTAAAATAAAGATCAAAAGAAAGAAAATATTTCCGTATTGTTGAACAACGTGTGTGAATTTAAGTTAAATATTATAAAAGAATCGAAAAGGTTTTTAAAAATTAAAATGTTTTAAAGTAAAAATGTTACAGTAAGCTAAAGTTAGTTTATTATTTATTATTGGGTTGTGCGAACAATTCAACAACATTAACGCCTTCAATCCATGAACCAAGGATCTCTTTCCATTTGTTTGGGTCGTCTTCAATTTCCTTCATCAATGTTTTAAAGTTTTCAGTGTAAATCTGAAATCTGGCCTTTCAAATCTGGTTAAATTGTTGCCTAAGTATTTCATTTTTTGGTAGCTATTGTGAATGGAGTTTTTTAAAATTTCTTTTTCAGATAGTTAGTGAAAAAAAATCTCAATTGTTTTTGATATGTTGATTTTATATCCTGCAACCCACTGAATTTATTAGTTCTAACCATTTTTTTCTGGTGGAATTAAAGAAATCTTTATATATGAGATCACGGTGTCTGCAGAAACAATTTAACGTTTCTTTTTCTGATTTCAGTGACATCATTTACTTCTTTCTCTTGCTTAATTGCTATAGAGTCTAGGACTATATTGGCTAGAAGCAGTAAAAGTGGGCATTCTTGTCTTGTTCTTGATTTTAGAGAAAAGTTTTTAACTTTAACACTGAGTAAGATGTTAGCTATGAGATTGTCAGATATGTTCTTTATTGTATTGAGGTACGCTCCTTCTAAAACTAATTTGTTGTAACTTTATCATGGAAAAATGTTGAATTTTGCTCAGTGGCTTTTCTGCATCCATTGAAGTGACTATATGGTTTTTATTCTTCATTCAGTTAGTGTGGTGTTTCACATTTACTTCCTACAGATAAACTTCTCTTCATATGGTGCATTATTAATTCAATGTATTATTTAATTCAATTTGCTTGTATTTTGTGAAAAATATTTGAATCTATGTTTATCAAGAATATTGGCTGGTAATTTTCATTTCTTGTAGTGTCCTTATCTGGCTTTCTTATCATGGAATGGTTTGTTATCATGGAATGCTGGTCTCATAAAGCAAATTTAGGAGTATTCTCTCCTTTATATTTTGGAAGTGTTGGAGACAGATTGGCATTAGTTTTCCCTTAAATGTTTGATATAATTTAGCATTGAACCCATGAGGTCCTGGGCTTCTCCTTGATGAAATATTTTTTTAATCATTGTTTTAATCTTCCTGCTCATTCATGGTCTGTTCAAATTTTCTGTGTCTTCATAATTCAGTTTTGGTAAATTGTGTGTGCTTCATAATTTCTTTCAGGTTATCAAATTTGTTAGCATAAAATTGCTCAAAGTTGTTGCACAGTCCTTTGTATTTTTGTGATACTCACCTATATTAGTTGTAATATCTCCTTTTTCATTTCTGATGTTTGTTTTTGAGTCTTCTTTCTTAGTGTAACTAAAAATTGTCAGTTTGTTTATCTTTTCAAAAACCAGTTCAGTTTTGTTGACCTTTTTTATTGTTTTTTAGTTTCCCTTTCATTTATTTCTGCTTTGATTTTTATATCCTTTCTTCTATATTTATTTCTGCTTTGATTTTTATTATATTCTTCCTTCCTTCCTTCCTTATTATTAATTTGCTCTTCTTTAGTATCTTGAGCTGCAATGCTAGATTGTTTATTTGGGAACATTTTCTTTTTTGATGTAGACATTTATTAGCATAAATATCCATTGGTTCCCTCAGAACTAATTTTTCTGCATCCCATACATTTTAGCATGTTGCATTACCATTTTCATTTGTCTCAAGATATTTAAAAATTTCCTGTTGAATTTCTTTTGTAATCTATTAGTTGTACAAGAGCATGTTGTTTATTTCAGACATAGGTAATTTTTTCAAAAATTTTCCTATGATTGATTTGTAGTTTTATTCCATTGCAGTTAGAAAGGAAACAATATGATATCAATTTTTTAGAAATTTGTTAAGACTTACTTTGTGGCTTAACATATAATCTATCCTGGAGAAAATTCTATGTGTGTTTGAGAATAATTTTTCTTCTGCTGCTGCTGGGCAGAATGATTAGTGTAGGTTCATTAGGTCCATTTGATCTAAAGTGTTGTTCAAGTCTAGTGTTTCCTTATTGATTTTCTGTCTGGATGATCTTTTTATTTCAGAAATTGAGTGTTGGTTCCCTACTAATATTGTATTTCAGTATATCTCTCTCTTCAGATCTATTAATATTTGGCTTGATATGTTAAGGTGCTCTGATGTTGGATACATATATATTTATAATTGTTATATATTCTTGATGAATTGATCCTCATAAGCATTCTATAATAACCTCTTTATCTCATTTTATAGTTTTTGACTGAAAGTCTATTTTGTTTGACATGAGTATAGCTACTCCTGCTCTGTTTTGGTTTCCATATGCATGGAAAATATTTTTCCATTGTTTTACTTTCATTCTACGTTTGACCTTACGGAGGATGTGAGTTTCTTATAGAGGGTATATAAAGGGGTCCTGTTTTTGTCTTGTTGTTGTTGATAGAGGTTATTGCTTCTATGTGTGATTTTCAAATCTATTCAGCCTGTGCCTTTTGATTGAGAAATGCAATCTATTTACATTCAAGGTGATTATTGATAGCTGAAGACTTACTGTCATTTTGTTAATTGTTTTCTGGTAGTGTTGTAGATCCTTTGTTCCTGTTTTTCTCTCTCCCTGCCTTCATTTGTGAGGTGGTGATTTTCTCTGGTGGTATGCTTTGATTCCTTACTTTTTAACTTTTTTGTATCTATTTTAGGATTTTGCTGTATAGTTACCATGAGGCCTTCAGGAAACGTAATTTTAATAGGCTGTTTAAGCTGATAACAACTTAACTTCAATCTCATAAAATAACTCCATTACTTTACTCTTTCCACACACACATTTTATGTTTTTGATGTCACAATTTACAACTTTTTATATTGTATAACCCTTAAATTACTGCAGCTATTGTTTTTATTTCTTTTGTCTTCTAACCTTTATGCTAAATATAATTGATTTTTATACACCACAATTACAGTATTAGAATATTCTGAATTTGACTACATACTTACCTTTACCAGTGAGTTTTATACTTTCATATATATTTACATTACTAATTATCATTCTTCCCTTTTATTTCTTTTTAGCTTCAAGAATTACCTCAAGCATGTCTTGTAAAACAGGTCTGAGATTGAAAAGCTCCCTCAGTTTTTGTTTGTCTGGAATCGACTTTATTTCCTCTTCATTTCTAAAGGACAGCTTTGCTAGGTAAAGTTTTTTTTTTTTTTTTTTTAGCACTGAAGTATGGCATACAACCCTCTCTTTGTCTGTAAGGTTTCTGCCAAAAATCTGCTACTAGCCTTATTGAAAATTTCTTATATGTGATTTGCTTCTTTTCTGTTGGCAATTTCACAATCCTTTGTTCTTCATTTTTGACAGTTTGATTATAATATGTGCTAGTCTTGTTTAAATTTAGTCTTACTGGAGAACTGTGAGCTTCAAATATTTCTAGGATTCCCAAGATTTAGAAAGTTTTTTGCTATTATTTATTAAATAATCTTTTACCATTTTTTTCTCTTTTCTTACGTGAACTCTTATAACTCAAATATTTGCTCTTTTGATGATATCTCATAAGTTCTGTAAGCTTTCTGTAAGTCTTCCTTATTTCTTCTAATTTTTTTTCTCTTCTCTCCTCTGGCTGCATACTGTCAAAGAACTTGTCTTCGAGTTTACAGGTTCTTTCTTCTAATTACCAATTCTGCTATTGAGACTCATTTATTTCATTTTGTTTTCATTTTATTCATTGTATTTTTCAGTTCCAGAATTTTTGATTTTCTAATATAATTTCAATCTCTGTTAAGTTTCTAGTTTTGGTCTTTTATTGTTTCTTTGATATCAGTTAATTGTTTCACTGTGTTTTCTTGATGGCCCTGAACTTTCCTAAAACAATGAGTTTGAATTCCTGGTAATTAGTTTATGTTCATTTCTTTGAGTTAGGTAGTGGGAGAGTATTGGGTTCTTTTGGTGGTTTTATGTCTCCTTGTGTTTTTCATGTTTTTGTTGTCTTATGTTGATGTCTGCATATTTGGTGGAGCTGTCACCTTTTGCAGACACGATGCAGCAGTTTTGTTGAGGAAGATTTTTCCCTATTGGAGGTGTAAAGACATTTTCAAGGTGGAGTGCAGCGGTTCTGGCACCAGTGAGGGGGTCCCTTTGTGGTGTCTCTGCAGCTCCATGAACTGAGGTGGTATACACAGAGTTTGTAGGAATCTTCAATCACAAATGCTATGGATATTCACAGTGACTGTGAGAGTTGTTAGAGTCTTTGGTGGTGGTGACTGCTAAGGTACGTTTGGTTTCTTTTCCTTAAACGAGCAAAGTTGTGTCTGAGAGGGGTCATTTCTCTTAACAATGATCTGGCTTGTGGACCTGATCATGGTGGAGGCAGCATTAGTGTCTGATGAATGACTGGTGCTTATAGATCAGCCACACAGCTAAGACCTGAAGCATGGGGTATGCATGGAAGGCCTACGGCTCTGGGATTTGCGTTGGTAATGGCATTGGTGCCTGGTGTATAGACACCCGTGCTGCTCTGTTGGTAACAGAATGCAAGGCATGAATGCTTGTAAAGTAATTGGGGCATTGAAAGTATGGGCATTCACAGAGTTAGAACGGCTATGAGATTGGAGACAGAGTCAAGCTGTCTAGGGCAGCTGTGCTGGTGATTGGATGCAGGCATCCTGCTGTCACATTGGTAACAGTTTGTGAAGCACAGTTGCTTGTGAAGTGGCCAGGAAGCTGAGTATGGGAACATAGGTGTACACATGTTTACAGTGGCTCTGAGATTGGGATGGGTGGGGCCTAGCTTTCTACGGCAGCTGAGCCAATATCTGGAGCACAGTCACTTGTAGCAAGAGCTTGGTTCCAGAGCTCAGAGTGCAAATTAGCTCACTGTGATGATGGTTCCAATACTTAAGATGTGGGTAAGCCTAGTGTAGCCACAGAGCCTGGGTTTGGAGTTTGAGCACTATTGGGGTTGCCATGGCTCCAGAATTAGACACCCATAGGACTGGAAGATACGGCAGCACCTTCATCGAAGGAGGGCAACAGTGGCCGTTCCTGGCTGAGGGAGATACGTGCAGACATGTCCTCCGCAGATGAGAGACGATTTTTAATAGGCAAAAGTTTTGGAAAGCAGTTGACCTATTTCACATCTGTTTTTGTGATATATACTTATCCTACATTTGTTTTTTAGTTAAATTTTTCCATCCTTTTTGCTTATTGATATCATCCAGATAAGATTATCTACCTATCTTCCAGGTTATTAATTTAATTTTGGCAACCATTCTGTTCTCAAATCATCTACTGAGTTCTTTATACCAATTCCTATTTGTCTATTTTCTGAATCTCTGATTTGTTCTTTATAAAATTATTCTTGCTTCATAATTTCAATATCAGGTTGGATTACCTTGAGATGTTCACTGTGCTTGCTTTTAGTTACATGACAAATAATGTATTTGTTTGAACTTATATTTCTTCTGAGATAAAAAGAATTCTGGTTGTTAAGATATCTGGTTAGCAGTGAAGACTCAAGTCCTAGTTTTTGCCCCTCCTGGTGAGTTTATGGCAGCACTTCTGGGGTTTGAGCTTGCTTTAGGTTGGAAAACCTCCGCTATGCTAATAATAAAAGCCTCAAATGAAAAAAGAGGCTAGAGAGGTACAGTAAACACATTTTCAAAAAATCATGAGGTTTATAGATAATTTACACTATGCTAAAGACACTGTATATTAAGCATTTTGGTGATGAGTTAGTACAGTAAATAATTAATTAAATATAAGGAAAGTTTTTTTATAGGTGAGAAACAGCACTGGATGGTTTCAGAAACACTGCCTGTTACTTATTGTTTGCAGTCAATATGGTTAAGAATTCAAAGCACAAGGAACAATTATCAAACATATTATTGGAAAATAGAAGTAAAAGTTACAAGGAATGCAAAAATATCAAATACCGTATTATCCGCATAGCAAAAATGGTAGAGTACAAGAAATGGCTTCTATATTTTATTCTAAAGCTTCCTGGTAGTATTTTATCCTAAAGGTATGTATATTATTATGTTAATAAAAATAAATAAATATCTTAGCTTGAAATATCTGTTTATGAAGATTCATAGCGTACACTATATTCTGGGCAAATTTCAGTAAAAACAAACCATGCCTGACAGAGTTTTCAATTCTTCAAGAAATATCCCTTTATTCTAAATCACAGTGAGAGGAATTAAAATTAAGAACTTAAGAACAACAAAGCCTTAGAATAAAATTACGTCCAAAGAGCTTTGAATTAATTCTAAAATAAATGGCTCAACTTTTTATGTAAATCTTATTTAATAATTATGTACATAAATAAACATTCTAGACAGAGATAATATAGCAAGAATAAAACCATAAAGACCATAAAAATTTGGCTCTAAATATTCACAGATGATGCAAAATAAAAATATAAAAAACACCTCGTTGCATAAAGGATGAAATAAAACAATTTTTCAAACCTGACTCTATAAATTTAATAAATAAACTTTAAAGGATAGTTAATTTTGTAAGGAGCCAGGAGTAGAATTTTTAAAAAGTATGTCTCCCTGAAAAGAATGAGGGAGAGCAAAGTGAGATTTAATAAAAGGCAAAACGTTTAATAAAAGGCAAAACATAAAAAACATACATTTTTTACATATGTGTGTATGCATATGTATATACATATAATTTTGTTGTTTTTGATTATTCTATATGTCTGCAAGCATATGAAATATAAGCCAATTTATGATGATGAAATAATAAATGTAACAGGTTATTCTAGATACATGAGCTATATTACGAAATAAAAATAAAAACAAATCCCTCCAAACAGTTTGCAAGAATGGAGTTTTAGAAGATAAGTAAATGTCTGATAAGAAAACACTCTATTAAAATTAGCTAAATCAAGAAAAAAAAGAATTTTGTTAAATTCATAAAATAAAACACATATTGAAACTATTTAGACAATAATTCAGTTCAAAAATTGCTAAATGACAGGCAAGCAATTTATGTTATCAAAGCTTTCTTAATATACCTATCAGCTATAACTCTCATTAATGTTTAGTTTTCAGGTTATATTGGATATATACATTTATATATAAACATTTAAATTTTTTAAAATCAATGTGAAGGACATTTGACAGACTCAACCCTATCAATAAGATATTTTAACCCAAACACTTGCTATAAATGACATTTTAAAATTAAAACAAATTCAGAAGTACTGATTAGAACTAATGTCATTAATTATTTTGATTTCAAGTTACATATAGGATATGGCTTCCAACAAATACAGACTAGTAATTTTTAAAAAATTATACATTTCCTTCTTCAAAATATCAACAAATGTAAAAAATATAAAATATCTGAGGCCATGTTTTATCATGTCAAGGCAATTGTCCCAGAATTTAATAATACATTTGAACTGAAAATATGCACATATTAGAGTTGTTTTTTTTTTTTTCATTAAAGAAAGAAGTACTTTTACATAGTTGGGCATAAACACCAAATAATAATTACAGGTTGTTTTACCAGATAACTATTGAATAATATTGCTTATAAAATTTGTTGGTACACTTTTAAAGCATTTTTTAAGTTGGCTTAAAAAAAAACTTACAGGTACATAGCAGGTTTATGTATTTATGCAGCACATGAGATATTTTGATACAAGTATACAATGTGTAATAATCACATCAGAGTAAATGAGTTATCTACCACCTCAAGTATTCATAATTTCTTCATGTTACAAACATTCTAATTGTATTTCCTCAGTTTTTCAAAATGTACAACAAATTATTGCTGACTGTAGTCATCCTGTTGTGCTATGAAATATTCAATCTTATTCATTCTAACTGTATTTTGTACCCATTAACCATCCCTGTTGTCCCGCTCTCTGTACTGCGCTCCCAGCCTGTGACAACCACCTTTCTACTCACTATCTCCATGAGTTCAATTGTTTGCATTGTTAGCCCCCCAAAATGAATGAGAACATGGGAAGAAGTGTGTCTTTCTGTGCCTGGCTTATTTCACTTAACACCATATGCTCCGATTCCATACGTGTTGTTGCAAATGACAGGATCCTCTTCTTGTTTATGGCTGATTAGTACTCTTTTTGTATAAGAATCCCATTTTCTTTATTTATTCCTCTGCTGGTGGTCACAGAAGTTGCTCCAACTCTTGTCTATTGTGAACAGTGTGGCAATAAACATGAAGGGAGGGTGCACATACTATCTTTGATACACTGATTTTCTTTCTTTGGGATATATACCTAGTAGAGGGATTGCTGGATCATATGGTAGTTCTATTTTTAGTTTTTAGAGGAACCTCCATACTGTTCTTCATAGTGGCTTTACTAATTTATATTGCCACCAAAGTGTATGGGGCTTCCCCTTTCTCCACATCCTTGGTAGCATTGTTACTGCCTGCCTTTTGGATATAAACTATTTTAACTTGTGTCCTAGACTGCCCTTCATATTTATTTTAAACTGCAGAGCACTATAGCCCATGGTGGCAAGGCTTGCAAAAACTCAGGTTCTGAGTCCTGAGATCAATGATTTCCATCTGGATAGAGCTGATCTAAATGCTTCCTCTATGAGTCCCAGCCAACTTCTGCCTTGTGTTGCTTTCCACTGTGACAGGGCAGTGCTGAGTTTCGGTGCAGGGTCCCACAATCATTACACTCTCCCTCCCCAAGCACAAGATTCTCTCTCCTCACCACACTGTGTGTCGGAGGATGGGGGAAGGGTGGTGTCAGCAATTCAAGACTGTCTTTCCTACCATCTTCATTGCCTCTTTTCTTGATATAATGTTAAAACCAGATACTGTTGTCACTCATCCAATTTTTGGTTCTTATGAAGGTGTTTTCTGGTCTGGAGAGTTGTTCAATTTGGTGTTCCTGCAGGGGTTATGTTCACTGGAGAGTTCTATTTAGCCAGCTCACACCATTTTTTCTCCAAAAAAATTATTTTAATTTTTGAAAAAAAAAAAGTTTCCTAGGAAAAGTATCTAAATATGCCTTCCATTTAACATAAATAGTAGGCAACTGAACATTCAACTCAATAAATTTGAAAGGGATGGGTATAAAGTAACTATTCAGAAAAGAGCTTAAAAGTGAAAATTTACAACTAAGGATAGGTAGGCACTTTATTTTAAAGTATAAATGATATAAAGAAGTTAGTGAAAGTCAAATAAAATGTTTGGTTATTTTTGTAAACAAATCATTATGGACTAGAAAAAATATGTAAGATATAGAAGTTTAGTATATATATTTCTGGATAAATATATTTAAATATCTTAATTAGAGGAAATAGTTTTAAGCTACCTAACAAGAAAATTGTGTATAAATAAGAATATTGTTAATTAAAAATAACACCAGAGTAAATGAACTTTTAAAAAACTATTTCACAATAAGAATTTAGCTAAAGTGGACCCATGGATACTGCTCTGAACCTTTATCTTGTTTTTAAAGACACTTAAAGAATTGTAATGCCGTCCAGGTGCAGTGGCTCACACCTGTAATCCCAGCACTTTGGGAGGACTAGGAGGGAGGATCTCTTGAGCCCAGAGTTATAGACCAGCTTGGGCAACATAGGGAGACTCCATCTCTACCAATTAGTAAACACAAATTAGCTGGGTGTGATAATGCACAACTGTAGTCCTGGCTGCTGGGAGGTTGTGGAGGGAGGATCACTTAAGCCCAGGAGATGGAGGCCACAGTGAATCATGATCACACCACTGCACTCCAGCCTGGGTGACAGAGTGAGATCCTGTCGCAAAATAAATAAATAAATAAAAATAGTAACAATACCTAGAGCATATGTGTCAACTGAGAAATATAAGAAAGTGTAAAGTAAGCAAAACTGATTACTGAGTTTTATCAGGAAAATAAAACACACTTGACAACAAAAGACCCTTCTATAGCAACATAGAAAAGAGACAGAGAAACAATTTATTACTGCATAAAGGTTAAC
This sequence comes from Macaca nemestrina, assembly GCF_043159975.1. Classification (NCBI taxonomy): domain Eukaryota; kingdom Metazoa; phylum Chordata; class Mammalia; order Primates; family Cercopithecidae; genus Macaca; species Macaca nemestrina. The sequence goes on from NC_092140.1 coordinate 26,885,044, forward strand.
TGATTTACATGCATGTGTGATAGCCTGAAAGCAAATACAAAAATGTATAGAGTATCACATAAATTTAAGTAGTAAAGCAGAATAAAGAACAATGAAAACTTCTCTTATCTCTTCAAGATACAGACAGTGTGTACCTCCTGATAGTCTTTTGTACTAAGAGATATCTGAGCTAATTCTGGTAGAATGTGTTTATATATTTAGAGGTTATTTGACCTGCAAACTTAGCAATAAATTGACTTTGTAAAAACTAGGGACTGGGAATAATTCCTAAAGAGATTTATCTTCATTTCAAATGTTAGAGTCAGATTCACTGTCTCCAAGGAAACACTCCAAAAAAATGAAGAACAAAGGGAAAATGTCCCTTATTCCTTTATAAATGGTGAAAATAATATTTATTTCCCTGTACAATGTCTCAATGGAAAAATAATCATTGTTTGGAGCAAGGATACCCTCCTGGCTTAGTCATTTCTAGCCTTTCATTGACTTTGGGATATTTTAAAGCTAATTATACTGAAGAAAACAATGGCAAGTCATATGTGAACATTTTTGTTCTATAAATAGACTTACTTTTACATCTCCCAAACTTAGAAAAAAGCCACTATTGCAAGTATTTGTAATTTATTTTAATATGCTTGATATATAAATGTGTTTGCTCTTTGGATTCTCCTTTAAATATGCTGTAAACACCTAATCCATTCCTCTATTAATAATGAGTTAAAGATAATTTTAATACTTTAATATTTTGTGTTGCTATAAAAGAATACCTGAGGCTGGGTAATTTATTTTAAAAAGAGGTTTGTTTGGCTCATAGTTCTGCAGGCTGTACATGCAGCATGGCACCAGCATCTGCTTCCAGTGGGGACCTAAGGCCATTTGCACTCATGGTAGAATGTGCAGGAGAGGTGACATGTGCAGAGATCACATAGTAAGAGAGGAAGCAAGAGAGAGAGGGGTGGGAGGTAGCCAGGCTGTTTTTAACAATCAGTTCTCCTCGAACAAATACAGTGAAAACTCTCGTTACTGTGAAGATGACACCAAGGGATTATTGCCTATGAGCCAAACTCCACCTGCTCAGCCCACCTCCCTACAACACAACACTGGGGATCAAATTTCAACTTGACATTTGGGAAACAAATGCTCAAATCACAGTAGCTAGTTTTATGGTATCAAGATAGAAGTCAACACCATGAGATACCCAGATATTTCACCATGACCGTGAAAAGCATATTTGAAGCAGCATTTCAAGCAAATGTTTATTTGGATTATCTAACTTAATTACTAACACCTTTTCAATTAACATGCCCCTAACGTGAAAATATGATTTGTCTAATTGGGTTAGTCTACATCTGGGTAATCGTGCAAAATATTTAGATAACACTATATACTTTAAGCTTCCGTGAAGAAAGAAGAGAGAAATTGATTTAAGATACAAACAATATTAGATCAAAATAATTAAAATTTAAAAGCTCTGTTTGTTTTGTGCAGTTGGAAATTTTGTGAGTTTTATTTATAATTATTAGCACTTATACAATCAGGTTCTTTTCATTTGGGTATATAAAGTTTGTGTCTAGTTTAAGCACAGAAAATTTGTATATTAAAAAAGCCTAACAAAAATTATTTTTATGAGGACAATTGTAAAAAGTACCATTAGTTGTTGCTTAATAATCAGAATATATAAGGATCTCAAAAAACTCTATAGGAAAAAAAAATCTAATAATGCAATCAAAACATGGGCAAAATATTAAAATAGACACTTCTCAAAAGAAGACATAGAAATGGAAAACAAGCAGATTAAAAGGTCCTCAATATCACTGATCATAAGAAAAATGCAAATAAAAACTACAATGAGATATCATCTCACACTAGCTAAAATGGCTTATATTCAAAAGACGAGCGATAACAAATGCTGGTGATGATGTGGAAAATCGAGAACCCTTGTAAGCTGTTGGTAGGAATGTAAATTAATTAGTGAAGCCACTATGAAGAACAGTATGGTGGTTCCTCAAATAACTAAAAATTGAGCTACCATATGATCCATCAATCCCAACCCTGGGTATATATCCAAATAAAGGAAATCAGTATATCAGAGAGATATCTGAACTCCCATGTTTGTTGCAGCACCATTCACAATCGCCAAGATTTAGCAGCAATATCAGTGTCCATCAACAAATGAATGGATAAAGACAATGTGGTACAGATACACAATGGTGTACTATTCAGCCATAAGAAAGAATGATATTCACTCATTGGCACCAACATGGATGGAACTGCAGATAATTAGGTTAAGTGAAATAAACCAGGCACAGAAAGACAAATATTGAATGTTCTCACTTATTTGTGGGATCTAAAAATCACGACAATTGAATTCATGGATGTGGAGAGTAGAAGGGTGGTTACTAGAGGCTGGAAAGTGTAATGGGGAGTTGTGGGAAGGTGGGGAGGGTTAATGGATACCAACAAAAAAGAATAAACAAGACCTACTATTTGATAGCACAACAGGGTGACTATGGTCAATAATAACTTAATTGTACATTTTAAAATAACTTAAAGAGTATAATAGAGTTGTTTGCAACTCAATGGATAAATGCTTGGGGGGATGGATATTCCATTCTCCATGATGTGCTTATTTCAAATTGTATGCCTGTATCAAAATATTTCATGTACCCCATAAATATTTACACCTAGTATGTCCCCCCAGAATTCAGAAAAAATAAATAGTAAAGATTTTTAAAAACTTTGGAAGAATATCATTAATTATCTTGCACTGATTTTTAAAAGAATATAGAATGGTATATTTTTCTGACATAATAATCTGAAAATAATTACAGTTGGTAATACATTTTTATTTTTGTCATTTCCCAAAAATCACTCTTTACTTTTATTCTATCTTTTTAAAATAATTCTTCATCAGGGCACATTTTTAACGTATTTATTCCAATTCAAATTTCTACTTCAATAGCAGTACAATACAGGCATACTTTAGCTAATTTTCTTTAATTCCTAAGTACTGGTTTCCATATAAATTATATATATAGAGAGAGTAATCTCCAATGAGTCAATTAGTTGCTGTAGTTGATAAACATAGTGCTATTCTGGGGTTTCAAAATGTAACAAAAATTGGTTTGTTCAACATAAAATTATTATTAAAAAAGTATGAGTTGCAGCTGTGCTGGTCTACTCAAACTTTCCCTGTAATATTCAGATCTACATATTTTAACAATAAATTTTATCTTAACTTTATCTAGAAAGTATCTGTAAAATCAAGTGAGAGTAAGACACAAGAAGATAAATACATGCTTTTGTTTAGTAGCAAATGCATTTAAATTCTCTGCTGTTGTTTTTTGTTTTGTTTAGTAATCACAGTAGATAAAACAATGTTTCTCTTTCACTTCTGACATGTAAGGAGTTTGGAAGCAATCACTCTTGTCCTTACAACTAGAAAAAATAGACAATGTGAAAAATCAATGACTTTTCTGGTCCACCTGAGAACCGAAGTCACAGAGTAAACTATCATCCCCAAATCTGAAGAGACAAGCCCATCTAGCGATAAACAGGAGCTCTGTAGCAGAAGTCACTAAAGCCATAAAATGGTAGAAGCATTTGTATTAAAATTTCACAAATTTTGTGGAGTTTGAGTTTTAACCTACTGAAGTTTGGGTGTAGACTGAGTTGAGAGTGAGAAACTCCTGAAAGCTTAATCTTGGAGGGTTTGCAAATTTTCATGAGCTTTACCCCCAGAATCTCCACCAGGTTTTAATGGTGAAGGGCCCAGAAAGATCCCTTTGTCACTCTGGAAAAAGGAAGAAAACAGTATCATTGTGAAACCTTCAAAGAGTTCTCTCTATAATGAAGTATTCTTCTCCCAGAGAAATGGCATCACCAGAACACAATTGTGAAAGAAATACCTTTTGTCTCCAGTTCCTCAGCTTTTCTGTCTCACTTGGAGGAGAAAGGGGGAATATATTCAGTGTGGAACAGGAGTTCAAGAAAATATATTTGGAAACTGAAGTCAAGCTAAGAAGTAGTAGATGAAAAAAAAAAAAGACCAAAAAAAAAAAAAAAAAGGAAGAAAAGAAAAGAAAAGAAAGTGCTTTACCACTGAACAAAAGCACTTCCCAAAGCCATAGTTTCAAGATATGATTGGCCAAAGGATTAAATGTATTCAGAACATTATGGAATAATCCTCTTTCTGCACATGCCACTGTCACATCAGTAGGGTTCCATTCCAATAAAAGTGAATTAGAGCTGAAAGGCTTGCAAAATATGGACTCTTTCTAAGAAGAATTACTTAGGAAAGCCCCCAAACAAGAGGAAAGACAAAAACAAAGGCACTAAAAGGATTGTAGCTACAACAAACATCAAAAACAGCTCCATTCCTACTTAGATTAACATAAATACTCACACTGGAAGTCTTTTTATGTCAGTTTCTATTACTTGATATGACATATCTAGCTTTCAATGAAAAAATTGCAAGACGTGTCAAAAGGCATAGCTACTGGTCATGTTAGACAAAAAATGTAAAACAAATGTGATGAATGTAAAAAGCAGGTATCATGCAAGAACAGATGGGGAATGTACTCAGAAAGATGAATAAGGTATGAAAGTATTAAAATGAAACTCTAGAAATAAAAAATCTTACAATGGAAATACAAATTAACATTCATAGGGTGATCAGTATACTAGACACTAACTAGGAAAGATCGACGACTCTGAAAATAAGTCAACTGAAATGTTACAACTGAAATGCAAAAAGAAAAACATATGAAAATATAGAATAGAATATTCAGAAAATTACAGAATATCAATAGATATTGTTGAATAATATCTAAATCCATAACACATATGTAATTGGAATACAAGAAGAAAAAGAGAATAGATAAGAAATTAATATTTGAAGTAATAATGACTGAGAACTTTACAATATTAATAATAGACACCAAACCAGATACAAGAATCTCAGAGAATATCAAGCAGAATAAACATCTTAAAACCCCACATTTGGAAATTGCACATTCAAACTACAGAAAATTAAAGATGAAGAGAAAATATTGAAAGAAGCCAGAGGAAAGAAAGAATGTATGAATTTATAAAGAAACAAAAATATGTATTACAGTAGACTTCTGTTCATATACCATGGAAGCAAGAAGGAAATAGAACAAACTATTTAATGTTCAAAGAAAAACAAAACAAAACAAAATGCCATGCTACACTTCTATACCTAGTAGAATATTCTTTTAAAAATAAATGGCAAATTAATGCTTTCTCATATAAACAAAAACTAGGGCAATCCATCACCAGCAAATTTGCTCTGCAAAAAAGAAAAAAAAAATGTTAAAAGAGTTATTCAGGTAGAAGGAAAATGATTCTGCCAGAAAATTTAATTCACATAAATAAAAGAAGAGCATCATGGAACAAATAAATAAAGTTAATATAATTGAAATCATCTAATGGAATCTCTTTCCATATGCAGGATGTTCCTGGTGCTTTAAAAATTAAACTCACTTATGTTTTGTTTTATTTCATGTCATTCAATTTTTAATTTAATTATTTTCATAGGTTTTGGGGGAACAGTCGGTTTTGGTTACACAAATAAGTTCTTTAGTGGTGATTTCTTAGACTTTGGTGCACCCATCACCTGAACAGTGTACATTGAACTTAGTGTGTAGTATTTTATCCCGTGCCACCCCCTACCCTTTCCCCCAAGTCCCCAAATTTCAATGTATCGCTATTCTTTTGCATCCTCATAGCCTAGCTCCCACATATGAGTGAGAACATGCAATGTTTGGTTTTCCATTATTGAGTTACTTCACTTAGAATAATCTCCAATTCCATCCAGGTTGCTACATAGATAAATATAGATATAGATATAGATATACATAGATATATATGTAAACATTACATACATATACATATATGATATTACATGTACATATGTATATAGACACATACATATACATATCTATATATAGATATGTATCTATACATATCTTTTAGAATTGTCCCTTTAATTATATATATACATACACACACACACACACACACACACACACACACACACACACACATACTACTCAGCCATGAAAAGGAACAAAATAATGGCATTCACATTCTATCTATCTATCTCTCTCTCTCTCTCTCTCTCTCTCTCTCTCTATGTATCACATTATCTTATATACTTGTTGATTAATGGGTATTCGGGCTGGTTCCATATTTTTGCAATTGCAAATTGTATTACTATAAATCTGTGTGTGGAAGTATCTTTTTTGTATAATGACTTCTTTCCCTCTGGGTAGAGACCTGGTAGAGAGATTGCTGGATCAAATTGTAGGTCTTCTTTTACTTCTTTAAGGAGTCTCCAGACTGTTTTCCATAGTGTTTGTCCTAGTTTATATTCCCACCAACAGTGTAAAAGTGTTCCCATTTCAATGCATCCACACCAACATCTATTGTTTTTTGATTTTTTAATTATGGCTATTCTTGCAGGAATAACATGGTGTCACATTGTGGTTTGGATTTGCATTTCCCTGATAATTAGTGAACTTGAGCATTTTTGCATATGCTTGTTGGCCATTTGTACATCTTCTTTTGAGAATTGTCTGTTCATGTCCTTAGCCCACTCTTTGATGGGACTGGTTTTTTTTTTTTTTTTTTCTTTGCTGATTTGTTTGAGTTTTCTGTAGATTCTGGATATTTGTTTTTCGTCCGATGTATAGAATGTAAAGATTTTCTCCCAGTCTGTGTAAATCCACTTATGTTTTGATTCATAGATTTTACCTTGTTATATATGGGGAGGGTGTACTTAATACTATTGATTGGGCCTGTTGCTTCAAAAACTCTCTCTCATTTTTATATTGAATCAAAATTTTCAATTCTTAAGCATTTAAAATACAAACAAACATTAGAGACTATCATCTGTTAATATAGTACCAGAGTGAATTAACAGCCACAACTAAGAAAAAAATGATAAATGAGTCACTAACTTTGTGCCTGAATACTTACCTAAAAGAAAAAGATAGAGAAAAAGAGAAAAACCTTATAATATCATAGATTGCCATCTTCATAATTTTGCTTTCTTCTGTCATCATGAATAGAATGATCAATTTCTCATTTAATTTGCCTTTTCCTTCCAGTTGAATGACTCTGAGTTTATTTTAATCTGATTCAAATATAAAATTAAAGTAATAATCTAATAATAACATAAAATTAGTAGAAACAGTCCCAAGTGATAAAGATTAGGAGGTAAAAAAGTCAAAAGCAGGAGAAAAGTCAAAGCAGCTTGGTTGATGACATTTTCTCTCAATCTCCAAATCTAACCATTCTCCACTTTCTAACCCAACAGCATAAGAGTAAGAAAACACACCAAATCTGTGACAACAATGCTATCTCTTCATATAGTTAGTTCACATTCTTAATCCTTCTATGAAGACAACCATGAGTTGACATAAAATTAATTGTGCTTTTACACCATAATTTGATGTTTGACAAGCCATGAGATATGATGAACAAGGTTTAGTTTATCACGGCATCGTATCAGCAATGTTTGCACCAGAATTGAGCAGATAGTGAAATTTGTTTATAAACACTAAAGCAGAGTCAAGGATCTGAGCAATGCTGAGCAATTGTGTTACATTGCTGCAAGCTAATTTAGTGTTTTGGGGCTATATAGATCATTTAATCTGTCACATATCCTACTGTCCTGAATAAACCAAAATTAAGCATATTTTAATTTTCACAAAGAAACTGTTATTCATTTTCCAAGCCATCTTCGTATCATGGGATTAAGGATAGTCTTATAGGTTGGCTATGTTACTAAAATTTAGGGATGGTGTAGAACTTGATATCAGTATTACTAAGTATAGAAATAGTCATTTTTAACCATTTACTGGTACAAATAATTGCCCTTTGGCTAGTTTGTAACAAATAGGCTGATTTGAAAAGTCTGGCACTGATTACATGGTTGTTCTTAAGGCCACGAACAAAGAAAATTTGAAGTATAATTTTGTGGGAGGAGAGTTCTAGTCTTATATAATAGTCTAACAAAGTTTATAAGAGTACTGTGATTTTCAGAATTACCTTTCCCAACATTTGCTAAATTAAATGTGGCACTTCTCAAAACATTGAGCAGGTACTCTTATTTAAATCTGCCTCTATGTAATTTTACTCAAATTTCATGAAAATGAAAAATGAACATGTTATTTTCTTCAAGAGTGGATGAAATTATACAGAAAAAGAGATACGGGTTGAATTTAAAATAGTGTTTAGCCAGCATTGATTTATCCTATCACATATATTCTATAGAATATTCATAAATAATAAGTTGAAATATGAATTACCTGATTCTATTGTTAGAATCCAGATTGATTCCAAAATGTATTACGGTAACAGAGCAAAAGAATTCCATATCTTTTAGAATTGTCCTGTTAATTTTATCACAAACGTCATCACTAAATATAATTAAAATGTAGTAGGTTGATGACAGATGTAGAGATGGAGACAGGAAAAGATAAGAAGGGAGGGATGGAAGAAAAGTGAGAGAGAGAGAGACAGAGAGAGAGAGAGAGAGAGAACACCTGGCAAATAGATAAAAATTCTTAGAGCCCAAAATTAAAGATTCTCAGAAGCCAAAATGAAAATCAAAATGTGAATGTGAATGCTGAGAGGAGACGTAGTTCTAACCTTCATTTTACCTTTGAAACATTTGCTTTACACTAAAGAATATGTTTCTCTTTTGAAGACCACTTGAAATTGTGGAAGAAGGAGTCAATTCTAGATCTTATCCAAAGTTCAGTGTGAAATAAATACTTTCACATGGGAACATGGACCACAAAAGTCTACAAAATCATATGAGGATGAATTAGATATGAATTCATCCTGCAAAATGGCTTACAAAGAGAATTTGTCTCCTGGAAAACTAGTGCTGAGTGAAGGGAACAAATTCTTGACTAGGAATAGGTTACCATAGGCTAGCCTACAAATGCATTTGTGTTTCAAATTCAGACTACCTCCATCATCCAAAAATTCTGAAGTCACAAAAAGTGAACAAAAGCAAAAAGTCGGCAATTGTCAGTATATTCATCCAAAAAGGTTTCAGTGTGGGATTACAAATCTACTCACCAATAAAAATTCCTACTTCCCTGCAACTGTTACCTAGTCGGATGATATTGAAACCTAGAGGGACAATGGGATTATGTAGTTAAGACAAAGAGAAGCATGTAGCCTAGTATATCCTTTTTATTTTTCTCACTATAGGCTTTCAATGGCCTAGACAAAGAGAAGACAAAGAGAAGCACATGGCCGAATCTATCTTTTTAATTTTTCTCACTGTAGGCTTTCAATGTGGAGCAGTGCTAAGAGTGTGAGGAAGAAGACTTCTGTTAAATTACATGTTGAGTTTACATAATTTTGATTTAATTACTGCAATAACACTAGTATTGTGACATTAAATTACTAAGAGCATACCTAAGAATTGATATGCCAAAGTCCAATTATATATAGATACATTTCTGCATTCCTCAAAAAGTTAAAAATAGGTATACCATATGATCCAGTAATTTCATGTCTGGGTATTTACCTAAAGAACTGAAGTAAGGATCTTGAAGAGATATCTACACTCCCATGTCCATTGCAGCATTATTTACACTAGCCAAGATGTTGAAATAACCTAAACATTCATTCATAAAAGGGGAAAGAAAATGTGGTCTACACACACAGTGAAATACTACTCAGCCATAAAACAGAAAGAAATTCTGCAATATGTGACAACATGAATAAACCTGGAGGACATTATGCTAGGTAAAACAAACTAGTTACAGAACAACAAATATTGCATGAATTTTTTTCTGTCTTAATCTGGAAGACAAATGTCCATACAACCTCAAAGGAATTCTAGGTGACTCTAACAATCCACAAAAATGTGAGTTATTTGGGCTCAAAAAGACCCTGGAGAAGTATAACTTTTTAATTTCTTTTCCTCAAGTGACATTTTTCAAGCAATATAGGTCAAATATTTTCCTCTGAAAATCTTCTTGAGATAACTGTCAGTTTTTTTTGTTTTTGTTTTTGTTTTGTTTTTTTATTCAAAAAGTAGAGTAAAACTTTTTGAAAGAAGAATCTCTATAGGGATTTTTCTCTATGCACACAGCAGGGTTTGACCCTAGGTGAACATACCCCCTAGAGAGAGTAATTGCTCAGCTGAAAGACAGAATGGCCTCACAGTCTGAAATTCAGAGAGAAACCAGAGACTTGAAAGATACAGATTGAACAGCATCACTACTTTGGTTATTTTTTTCCCTGCATGATTGTGATTATTAATTTTTTTTTATTGTGGCCCTATTATGTACCTGAAGTACTGCTTCCTCTTTCTTTCTCTACTGCATTTGAAACTCATATAAATGGGAAAGAAGATTGTCCCGTACATAAATGCTGATAACATTTAGCATTTTTATCTAAAATCATTTTTGGCATTAAATACAAATTAGGGAAGAGTGGAAGTATAAAAAATAGCTTTTAGATTTTTTTTTTAAACTTTTCACTCTTTTGAAATTCCATATTAGTACAAATACATGACTACTATATTGAAAGATATTCTATGAGAAATAATTTATTAAAGTCCTATTTTACCTACATTATTATTTGGCAAAATTCAGGAGCAAGCCATTATGAAATATATGCACATTTCTAAGAGTAGCATAAGATTTTTAAATGTTAGTCAATACTCTGTCTAAATTATTTTTCTGTTGTATAGGTTTGTATGAGTTATTTGATATTTTCTTGCAAAATGTAATTTAGTCTAAATTTTTTTCTCAAGATTACAACATTAAAAGCCATAGTACTTACAAAATACAATAATTCTCATCAAAAATAATTATGAATTGTAATAATCATAATCCTTTCATAATTATATGTTAATACATCAAATATTATAACCATTCCTTGCAATGCTTCAAGTTGCTGAGATATCATTTAATTCAACATAATTTTTAAATTATGCTACATACTTGTAAAATCTTTTTGACTAACTTTGAAGCTGTGTTTTTTTACTCTATTGTCACTAACCACGTTTGTTAGAATTGTATTTAATACATTTAAATTAAAATGAGATTTCTTCATGTATGAAATAAAAAGGGCTAGTTATAATTAATGAGAATTTCTCTTCTATATTCTGCATACTAATGAAACATCTGGAGGTATTTGAAATGTTGCAGAAGGCATAGAAATGAATGGAGAAACCAGATGCTAGAAGTAAAAGAAGTATGCTTGGGGAAAAGACCAAGATAAATGTATGAAGGAAAAACTCACTTTTGTTATGGTATAGATTCTCTACTAATTTTTAAATCCAGCACAACAATGACCATTCAACATGACTGTTTCTTTGTAAGCCATGCCCACAATCTCCACCTCTATTCAATCAAAAGATTCATAAACTTACACACATGCACACATTAAAAAAAATAGAGAAGTTAAACATATTGCGTGGGGGAAAATATTTTAAAAAATATATGCACTGATTGACAGAATCTTTATCAGAAATAAGTAAATATGAGGGGAGATCAGGAGATCATCTGTGGAGTCAGGAAAAAGAGAGTAGGGTAGATAAGGGTCAAGGAAGGGAGTACTCCTAAGTGATAAATTGTGATTCTTTCTGGAAAATCCTCTATTTTGTAATATGAGCCAAGACCTCTTGCACTCTCTTACTCTATGCAAATAAGACAAAGATGTGATTGAGGTGATAATATATTTAATTTCAAAACCTGAAATTCTTTTAGATTGAAAAGGTATAATAAAATGAACACAATTGATACGTTTTATTGACTGACTAAAGTATGTTGTCCTTATGAATATTAAAAGATAACCCAAAGTGTAATTTAGTACTATATGTTCCCGTTCTCTAATGAATTAATGAGCCTAGCTGTTTCTAATATTCAGAGCATTTTCTTTAAAAGCAAATTACATTTCAAACTGATCTAATTATGATTAATTTTTAAATAATTGCCAAGAGGTTTCTATATCATTTATTTTTATGGTTAAAATTTTTGAAACAGTTAAAAATTTAATTAACTTTTTTTGTAGAACGTAGTATTTTTTGAAAAAAGTATTTTTCTAAATATACCGAGGTACGGCTGGGCGTGGTGGCTCACGCCTGTAACCCCAGCACTTTGGGAGGCGGAGGCGGGCGGATCACAAAATCAGGAGATCGAGATCATGGTGAAACCCCGTCTCTACTAAAAATACAAAAAAAAATTAAATTCGCTGGCCGTGGTTGCGGGCACCTGTAGTCCCAGCTACTCAGGAGGTTGAGGCAGGAGAATGGCGTGAACCCAGGAGGCCGAGCTTGCAGTGAGCCGAGATAGCGCCACTGCACTCCAGCCTGGGTGACAGAGCGAGACTCTGTCTCAAAATAAATAAATAAATAAATAAATAAACAAACAGAGGTACTTCATATGCTCAGAATAAATTCGATTAAAAACAAGAATTACTCAATTCCATTTTTAAGTGAGATCTGTAAATACTGCAGTTCAAATACTTTCACAAAGTTTTTGGGGGGTTTTTCCCTCCCTGATTCCGAGAATCTTTCTTTGGCATATAGTTTTTATAAGACAAAATTTATCAAGTAAATTGTCATCGTTTATAAATTTTTGAGTATATTGCGAAATGTAGATGATTCAAAATTGCTGACTTTACCATTTTCAGTTTATTCAGTAAAGGATTATCAATTCATCCACTTAAAGATATAAGGACATAAATGGATTTTTCCCACATGTCCGTGTCCGTATATTCTAAAGTTCAATTAGATAATTTTTAAATTAAATAATTTCCCATCACTAAATTTGTTTAGATTTGTTTTGCTTTTGTGGGGTAAACTACAATAGCTTCTTGTTTGCATGTTTGTTTTCAGTAATTGCAATTCACTAGAAATCTTCCAAGAGTTGAATATTTTGGAGCTTTATTTGTCAATTTGGGACAAAATGCAAGTAAATAAACACAATTTTATCAGGTTTGTTAATAAAAGTGTTGAATACCATTATAGATAATCATTTCTTCAAAAGTTTGTACATTCTTCAAATCTAATTTATAATGAGCAGCAGAAATAGAAAGTAGATATTGTCATACTGGAGTGATTTTGTATATTTAGCAACAGCATCAGTCTCGTATTTTTAAAATGTTGTGATGTGATGTGTGTGTGTGTAAATTTAATAACTTCAGCTTCTTCTTAACTGGTAGTCTATTAAAGTTTGTTTGGATTAAATTATACAACTTAATGGCAAGGTAATTTTGGCCTTATGAAAATGTTTACACAATGACATTTGCTTTATCCAATTCACAATACATTTTATCAAGGAAAAATATAATTTTATTACCGATGCAATTTTCACTGGATTTATAATAACATACTTTAAAATGTCATATAATCTACCTTTAGTGAAATGTACTTTCAAAAACATTACTTTGAGTTCACAAATTGAATGAAAACACTTGAATCATTTTTTGCAGTTAGCTGATTTTCTATTTAACGCATTAGATGACATTGGTATAAAATTTTCAGCTTTTAACTGTTGCAAATATTTTCTTCTTCCAGTTCAAGTCGTACATTCACAAATATCAATTCACTCTTCTATGTGCACATGAAAACTTTGATAAAAATTATTATAATTAATTTAGATGAAAAGTCATTTGAACAAAATAATCATTAAGATAATAATATATGAATGGTTTTCTGCAGCTGCACATGTAATATTACCCGCCCGGCCTACTGTGCTCTTAAATACTCACTGTGGATTTGAGGATGGTGCTACTTCAGAAGACTTGATTCCTATGATTTCATGGATTCAATGATATCTTCACCACCTCCATCTGCCATGGTAGATGGCTTTTGTCAAAAAATGTTTTACGGAGTGACATGCTCATCATGAACATTTTTGTTAAAATAGTACACACATTTCATTTAAAAAGCACTATCTTTTGTTAGTTCTTTGTCTAGCAATGGGATTTACTACAGAATTAAAAAAATGCATCAACTAAGAAAACACACTGGAAACTTTAGATTTGATTTATAGAAGAAGTGATGAATCACCATCACAGGAGCTTTCAGTCTATTTTTTTTTTTCCTTGAGACAGGGTCTTACTCTGTTGCCCAGGCTGGTGTGCAATGGTGTGATCTTGGTTCACAGAAACCTGTGTCTCCTGGGCTCAGGTGAGCCTCCAACCTTAGCCTCCTGAGTAGCTTGGAATACAGGCATTCCAAGTTACTGTATGCCCAGTATACAGTTCCACTATGCCCAGCTAAGTTTTTGTAGAGACGGGGTTTCGCCATGTTGCCCAGGTTGGTCTTGAACTCCTTAGCTCAAGAGATCTGCCCACCTAATTCTTCCAAAGTGCTGGGAATTACAGGTGTGAGCCCTGGTTATTCTTTATATTCATCATATAATTATTCAGCTTCTATTTTCTGTACTGTTAGAAAAATAAAATAGTGCTACCAATAGAAAGAATCCTTTATACCAATACAGAAGAGAAAAAGAATACAACTGATTATTGGGTAATTATGTTAGTTTCCTATTCCTGTAACAAATTACTCCAAACTGTGGTTTAAGCTGTATAAATCTACTTACTTAATGATTTGGATATTAGAAGTCCTAAAACCAAGATGTTGGAGGGCTTTTTTCTTCCACTTCTAAAAGGTGTTCGCATTCCTGGACCGCAGACCTATCTCTGCTTTTGTCACTATTTCCTTCAACTCTGAATATCTTGCCTCTCTTCTCCTTAGAAGGATGTTTGTGATTACATTAGGCTCACATGGATAATCCAGTATAATCTCCCTCATATGGTTTAAATGTTTGTCCTCTTCAAATCTCATGTTGACATATGATCTCCAATGGTGGAGGTGAGGCCTGGTGGAAAGTGTTTGGGTCATGGGGTCAGATCCCTCATGAACGGCTTCCTACCATCCTTGCAGTAACAAATGAGCCTCACTCCATGGGTTCACATGACATCTGCTTGTTTACAAGAGCCTAGAACTTCCTCACCTCTCTCTCTTGTGCTTCCTGTTTTACCATGTCACACACGTGGTCCTCCTTCACCTTCCACCATGATTGTAAGATTCCTGAGGATCCTAACCAGGAATAGACTCCAGCACCACATTTCCTGTAGAGTCTGCAGAACCGTAAGCCAAAATAAGCCTCTTTTCTTTATGATTACCTATTCTCAGGTATTCCTTAATAGCCATGCAGAGGGACTAAAACATTCCCCATCCTAAAATTCTTAACTTAAATGCATCTGCAAATTCCTTTTTACTGTGCACACATTTACAGGTTCAGGGTATTAGACTTGGACTTTAAGGGGATTCCATTATCCTTTGACCACAGTAAACTTTAATAGATTTATATGAATGTAATTGATCACAAAAGGTAGCATTAAGTTAGGATAAAATCTTACACATTTTATACAGCAAACAGAAGAAAGAGTAACTTATCTTAAAGAATTAGACCTCCTAATAATTTACTTTACATGTTGTGAGATATCACTGAGCCACTTTTAGTGACACATTTTTACATAGCTGTAGGTTTTGAGTCTGCCGACTTGGAGCTATCACTTCATTGTAAAACCTGGAATATCTAGCTTAATCCTTAGAGAGATTTATCTCTGTTTCACAGGTTATAGTAAGGACTCGAACTCAGTATGTCTTGAAGGAAACAATTTTTTTTAAAGAGGGAAGTGGATTAAAAAAAATGTACCTGATTGTGTTACACAGGCAAGAAAAACTTTATGTAGGACTGTTGCAGTAGAGATCGAGACTATTTCAATGAGGGTTGGGGGAAGAGACTGATTTCAATGCCACAAAACAAAAGGTGGAACAGCTATTAAGTGCTGAGTTTAGGTAGTGGAAAATTACTGGAGGATATTAGAGGAGAAATCGGTCAATGTAAATAGATGAACTGTGTTTGCTTATTGGTGTTTATAGAAGTTAGACTTCTGTTATCTCACACAGACTAGGAAGATGGGATTAGTATTTTCTTGATAACTGCATCACAAAAAAATTTGTCCCAGGTCCTTGAGAAACACATTCCTGGCAAAAGGCTGGAAAAAGATTATATCTCAAAAGGAAGAGAAATAATTTACCATTGAGAATTTTCTAAATTAAATGCTCTAAGAAAAAGTGTTCAGGGACCTAGAGTCAGGAACAAACCTGCTTCATGTTTAGTCACACTTAGGTGGGTATTAAGTAGGGACATGTTATCTTTTTCCTTTACAGACGATGAAAGACACTTTTATTGATCATTGATCAATAAAATTATTGACCATTGTATTTACTTACATTTAAAGCATAATTCCTACATGTTTTACTGATTTCACGGATTTTAAGCCTGACTTCTTGTTAGTTTAACAAGGGACCTTTAATGACCGCGATATTTAATACTTCTCCCATTATGCTGGATGGTGTTACCGAGTTTCACTATTTTTACAAAAGAATGCTTCATCTTACCAGTGAACAAGGACCCTTAAAATGTAATTTTTAATTACTCTCATGGACTGAGTGCTTGTGTCCTACCAAAATTCTTATGTTGAAACCTTATTTCTCAACGTGATGATATTAAGAAGTGGGATTTTGAAGGTAATCAAGTTTAGATAAAGTCATGGGGGTAGAGACTTAATGAATAGAATTAGTCCCCTTAGAAAAGAGACTCCAAACGACTCCCTTGCACCTTCCAACATGTGAAGTTACAGAGAAGAGAGGACCATCTAGGGAGCTGGCCCTTATCAGACATTTAATCTACCAGTTACTTAGTCTTGGACTTCCCAGCCTCCAGAAGTATGATAGATAAATTTCTGCTTTTCTTTTTTTTTTTTCTTTCTATGTTTAACTCTTTTTTTTTTTTTTTTAATTATACTTTAAGTTTTAGGGTACATGTGGATAACGTGCAGGTTTGTTACATACGTATACTTGTGCCATGTTGGCGTGCTGCACCCATCAAAATTTCTGCTTTTCTAAGCTTCCGATCTATGGCATTTTTTGTAGCAGACTGAGTTGACTAAAAGACTAAAAGAGTTACCTTGAGCCAGAATCTATCCAACAAAAGAGAGAAGAAATCCTGATGGTTTTAAAATTTAGCCATGTGTTCACTGAACATGCATCTTACATCTTACTAGACAAGGGCATAGGAGAAATTGGAAATACAGTGGAAACCCACACTGACTTACATTATTGTAACTTTTAATAACATTTCATAATTAGACAGCTAACATTTTGATATAAATTCTGAACAAGGAAAAACCTAGGAATAACACAAGTAAACTAAAGACATTATAGGCAAATGGAATCCAGAAATAACACATTGTAAACTACCTGGATTTTGACAACTAGGAATGCCTCTGTAACCCTGAGACCATCAGAAACAAGGTATCTATTTGTTCTATGGATGATATTCACCCAGATACAGTGATGTGTATGGGATGCAACAGAAAGTGAAAATTAGCTCCAGGAAAGTTTCTTTGGAAAGAACTGTAGCCAGAGAGAAAAAATAGATAGAAACTAAATTTCAGCCAGAAAAGTGACAGACATATCCAGGAGCAATCCTAGAATGGATCAGGCTCTGCTTATGAAAGGGGACAATGAAAAATGCAGAGATTGCTCAGGAATGAAAATATTAGTCTGTAGAGTTAAATAACAATTGAAACTTCAGAATATTCAGAGTTTGAAGCATGACCAATAATGGGTCCCTAATTTGTTTTCTCTCCTTAAGTAATAAGACAATAAAAAGGCTGCTGAATAATGGCATTTCAGTGTAAGAAGGAAAATGAATGCACAGTCAAATCTTTCTGTAAAAAGTGTTAAAATTTTTCAGCTGGATAATCTGTTTATGCAGGTATATTTGGGTGTCTATGTGCATATTGATATGAATGGAAATACTGAATACTGTGTTTTAAATTTATAATATACTGTATATTAATATAATACTGTAAATGTTGAAATTTATAATATCAAAGATTATCAATGTTCTTTTCAGTATTACCTAGTTAAGCGAATTGCTGTTCTTCAAAAATCTTAATTTGCACCATACATTGTGTATATATATGTATATGTATGTTCTTTTATTATATATATATAATGTAATACAGAGAAAAAAATTCAGTACTTTCTTATTGTTGCATTTAGGTAAGAACTGTGATAAAAATAGATCACTAACATTTGTGTTTTAGTATTTGTATCTATTTATTTAAATAGTAATTTGAAGGAAAATGAATCATTCAAACATGCAAGATTATTTTAAATGGGACAAAATAGACATGAACTATGAAGTGGCAGAAGACAAAATTTTATGCTGGGCTTTTCTTTGTCTTCTGTATCTAGAAACAGAAAGTCACTTTGGGGCACATCATCTTTGTTCTGCTAAGAAGTCATATGATTATTCTCTTTTATTCATGCAAATATTATGCCAGAAAGCACATTTATACAGGGTCAGGGGGAAAATAAAAAGGACCTATTGTGTCTTGACAAAGGCAGCTTCTTACAAAACCTTCTTGCTGCAAAGCTGTCACAAAGAAAAGAGAGCGAAAGTCTGCATGCCGACCAAGTAGCCTCCTGGGAGGAAAGGGCGTGATACTTTCACTAGTTCCACTCTATTGTTCACATTTTCAGGATTCCTCCGATGGAATGAGGTGGTGGAGGAAAGGACACAAGTAACAAGAACACATCATAAAATCATCAAGAAATATGAAAGCTTCTGGACTGTCATTCATGATCAATGCAACAAACTAAATTTCATGGAGGAAGGCTGGTTTCAGCAAATTATATGGCTAAGGGTGATCATAGAGTTTTGGAGAAATGTAAGAATAATTGTTGAATGCGTATGAGCTGCTGTGCTCATATAAGCCAATGTGCTCAGAAGTGATTTAGACCAAGCAGAAGTCACTCATCAGTAGGGGATGAATAGTCATCACAAAAGGCAGGGGCAGCTGGCAAACTTGCTAACTCAAGTCCCTGGGAAGTAGCCGTGGTACCAAATTGATTAGATGCCAAGTTTTCTCTGAGTATTTGGAAGCAGGATTAAATTTAGTTGGATATCAAAAAAAAAACCCCTGGATGTTGGTCAATTAGGAGAGATCTTTAAAATAAAAGAACTTCCTGGTAATGGGGTAAATCAAGGCAGGATGGGCGAGGAGGAGTAGAAATATGCAATATTAAAGAAAACAAAGATTTGCCACATAGGCTGCTATGAAATGACCTAAGACAGTTGAGTTACTCACATGTAATGTGTATTTTAAAATCATAATCTCAGCTTCCCTCCCATAAGCATGCTATAACACAATAAGATACAATGAAAATGAATTTCTGACTAAATTCTGCCACAAATAGTGAACAATTAAGGAAATAACTACAGAACTTGATTTATAAGCTTGAGGAAAACTAGGTCTCTGACCTTTTGTCAGATCTAATAGGACTTGTGCAATAAAACTAGTTGCATTCAGTTTACCTTCTAGTTCAGTTACACAGCAAAATACGTAGCTGGGATGTGGTATGCCAATATCTCTGTTGCCCTTGACAGCGGAAAAATTCCTGATTTTTTCAAAAGCTGACTAATCTTTCCTGACTGTGCTAAAGGGTTTTAAAACTAATCACAAAGAGGCAAATCAAGGTGACTAAGCAAATATAACAACATTTTTTTTGTTTGCTTTTAATTTTTGTCTATATTATGTGGTACTTCCCTCCAAAGCGTGAAAAAGTATTTGGGAAAATATCTGGGAAACTTATTTGTAAATATAATATGAATTTAAGAAATGGATAGGGATCATAACTGAACTGCAAAATTTAGAGGTGGAAAAAACTATATATAAATATATCAGCTATTTCAAAAGCTGATTAACTTGGGTTAGTATAATAGAGTTGAGGTAAGAGCAGAAAAATGGGTATTTAATATGTCCAAGTATGAATGAGCCCACATTTTGGCTGGATTCGTGGTTACACAGATGTTTGTGATAATTCAGCAAGCTGGGCGCTTGTAATTTGTCTAGTTTTCTGTAAGAATAAATGTTTTGAAATAATAAAAAAATTGTATGGTAGATATATAGTGTGGAAGTTCTTACATTTACTAACATAAGTCTATAAAAGTTTTGCCTAATTTACACTTTAGCTTGTATGTAAAATTGAATTTCTTAGGATTAATGAGTATTTTAGTTGTATATTGAATAGAGATGTAGAAGAACTTTCTAAGTTTTTTAGTGTAGCCACTGTATATGATGAATGAAAAAGTGTGACATAGTAAGAGTTAAGAAAGGTAAGCTAGGACAAAGTAAGAATTATTTCACATACCCAAATCATCAAGTTCCTATGTTATTCTTTGGGGAATGTGAAGTCATTTAAATTGTATAGAACCAGTGGATAAAATAAGAATAAAATTCTAGGGATTATTTATATGAAATGGTTGAATAGAAGTTCATTATATGAACATAATGCTATTATTTTATCATCCTCAGCATTATAGCTAAGGAAACTGATTTACAGTGTACTTCAGAAATTTGCACATTTGGCAAGTAGTGGAGACAAGTTTGACACACAGTCCAATCCGAATGGGTCTACCACAGAATTACTGAAATAAAGGAGTGTAAATGTAAGTC
Source organism: Macaca nemestrina (assembly GCF_043159975.1). Taxonomy (NCBI): domain Eukaryota; kingdom Metazoa; phylum Chordata; class Mammalia; order Primates; family Cercopithecidae; genus Macaca; species Macaca nemestrina. Next base: position 26,905,651 of record NC_092140.1, read on the forward strand.
ATTGCAGATAAGGAAGTAGAGGGACAAATCCCGGAGAAGTGGATAGATGATAAATATGATTGTTTCTTTCTGAATTTATTATAGGTTTGGTATAAAGGAAAAACTGTGTTTTGTATGTGTCCTCCAAAAAGCAGGTGGTAGAAACTTAATCAGAATTCTAATAGTATAAAGAGGTGAGATCTTTAAGGTGATTAAGCCATAAAGGATCTTCTTTCATGAGTGAATTAATGCTTTTTTCTCCAAAGTGGGTTGCTTATAAAATGATGAGTTTCAGTTCCCTTTTGCTCTCTCACACACTTTTGCCCTTCCACCTTCCACCATGGGATTATACAGCAAAAAGACCAGCACCTTCATTTTGAGCTTCCCAGCCTCTAGAACTGCAAATAAATACATGTCTGTTCTTTATAAGTTACCCAGTCTGTGGTATTCTGTTAGTTATAGCAGCACAAAGTGGTCAAAGACGGATATCAACTGTGATTCAGGTGTTAAATGTCTACAGAGATATATTAATAACAGCGAGACCTTCCAGAAAAAGGATTGCAGCAGATTGCATGCTGATTACTAGGGCTTTAAAGCAGAATGGTGCTTTACATGAGGCCCACGGAGATTTCTGAAAGTGTTCCTACAGGTTTTCAACAGAAGTTGCAAATTACGCAGGGATGGGTGAGACAATTTCACTTATGATGCTACAAAGGGATTTTTGTTTGCTTGATGACAAGATTTCAGCTAAAGAAAGAAGTTAGATGCAGCATTTTAGGAAGAAAAAAACTATGAAGTGTTACCTAATTTAGATTTTTATGTTAAACGTATCCAATAAATTATTTGTCTTTATTCAAGGCTTGAGTAGAATCTGTCAAACACAACTCAACTCACTTTATCTATTTATAAAACAACTGTAATCTTAAGTGTTATGGTTTAAATGTGGTTTGTCCCCACCGAAATGTATGTTGAGGCTTGTTCCCCAGTGTGGCAGTGTTGGAAGGTGGTGTTTTTAAGAAGTGATTAGTTCATTAAGAGGCATAATGCCTTTCTCCAGAGAGTGCGATCTGCTTTCCTAGGACTGGATTAGTCACCACCACACCATCACAAGAACGCATTGTGATGAGCAAGGCCACCTCTTGGCTTGGTCAGTTTTTGCATACACTTGCTTCTCCTTCTTCTTCTCTTCTGTATTATGATGCAGCATGAGAGCCTCACCAAAAGCTGACCAGATGCTGTGGCCTGATCTTGGACTTCCTAGCCTACAGAATAATGAACTTAAACCACCCTCCTTTATAAATTATCCAGTCTGATTATTCTGTTACAGCTTCAGAAAATGGGCTGACAGTAAGGAAAATGGCAGATGCCTTTAACAACTAATATTTGCATAGGAAGAAAGAAAGATATGTAGGTTATAAATATTTGATTATTCTTTTGAATATAATACAAAGAAAAATATAGAATTATAGTTGGGTGAGGTATTCAAATTATTTCTCAATACCCAACCACCTCTATGCGTTGCAGCAACTTACTAAACGGAAGGTACAACAATAGTTGGGACTCGGTTGTATGGATCATGATTATAATATTAGTAAAATAAATATGCATCGTGTGATACCAGTTTCTGATAGGATGAGAGACAATGTTTTAATAATTTAAAATAGTGTTTTAGATTGCTGTTGCACACATAGTGGTGGGACTCTTTCTGGAAATTTCCATTGTCACTATTTGGGTTAGCCTTCTGAAAAGCTACCAGAGACAAGAATTAAGTTATTTATAATAATTTCATTTGTAGGTGTTGTATCTTAGATGAGTCATCACAAACTGACTTAATCAAAGAGCATGTTTAAGGTAAATAAATTACATAAGTAAAGAAATACGTATTCTGCTATTAAATATTTATCTATCCACTCTCTAGCTTTAGTGCATTTAATCTGCCTAACTCTAAATTGACCAAAGTATATAATTACTTTGAACCAATTTTAATGAAAAGCCAAATTTGCATAAAAATTAGATAAAATATTTATGGAAAATTAAATATTTTAAACTTTATATTACTTTCCAAATATTAAATTATTTATACTAAATAAGTAGATAGATGGGTAGACACCTAGAGATAATCAGTGGAAACATTTACAATAAATTTTAATTTTAATGTACATATTCTGTTGTGATAGCATACACTCTTAAACCAAGAAGCATAAGCACAGTATTAAACAGTAATAATTCAATAATTATCAAGGTAGCTGTACCTCACCAGGACTCAGAGAATAATCACTACTCCACAGGAGATAGGATGATAATTATTGGCAATATCAAATAGATCTCTTTAAAATAAAAAGACAGAACAATTATTTTAAAATGGAGTTTGCATATGTGTACTCCTGTTTTGATTAAGAGTATTTTTAAATATTACCACACCTTAAATATACTCATTTAGTTGCCTTTCAATTGTTGAAAATTATAGTTAAATAATATGTTAATAGGTATACCCAAAGATGATTAAAGATTTAAATAAATAACTCCCTTACATTTTCTTGAATGGAGATTTTCAACTGTGAAATAATGATAGTAAGAAAACATATTTTTCTGTAAATATCATATCTGAAGATAATTATAAGCATTGTAAAGCAAAAAGCATTTTCATATTTTAAATGTATGCTAAATAAAAAAGCTTACATAATGCTTTTTACTCAGCAATTGAAACTCTCAAAAAGTTTAATAGGTTATTGACACACATTTTAGTAAAAATGGTTCAGCTCACATTTTCTCAGGGTGTGTTAAGACAAGCCATATGGTTTATAATTTGCAGCTTTCATGAAAGAGTAAACAATCCAGTTTGTTTGCAAATTAAATTATCTAAATAGATTTATTTAAATAAATTAAGTGCAATTAGGTTAATTTTCCCTTCATCCATTTAACAGAGCTTATCTTATGTTTGTCTAGGCAGTTGATCACATATTTTTGATCAGTGTCATAAGATATAATCATGTAAGCGTGACCTGAGGAAACAAGCTTACATCGTTCAGTATAACTGAGGATTTTAAAATCTATGGCCTTTTTCAGCATTGTCTTTTTACTTACATGGGAATGGAAATGAAGTTTAGATTTTCTCTAATGAATTACAGGTTAGTTATTAACATTTACTAACCTACTAATGGATAAATGCAAGTGAACTAATGGATTGGCAGAAGGGAGAACTTGATATTGACAGAATCATTAGAAACTTGCTGAAAATAAGTAAATTACATACACTTATTTATTTTTTTACACTGAGTTTTACTGTGTATATAATGCATTGTGTCATTATGATGTATAGCAGTTTTAATGTCAACAAGTTATTTGCAGTAATTTGCTAAAATAAGTGTATGTACAATAAGAAATAATGCTAAGAGGAACATACCACCATTTATTCTCTGCACTTGCATATCAACAGATGTATTAGGTCAATTCCTAGAGATGTAGTTGAGGAGTCACAGCATATGTATATTTTAAAAATTATCAGATATTGCCCGGCTCTTCTTACACTCCTTGCCCCAAAAATAATACCATAGAAAAAATTAGAAATATCAAAAAGTATGTGAAAATGCTCTCCCTGGAAATATGTATTATACATTATTTGGATTTAAAATACTAACACTTAAAAAAATCACCTTTATTGCTATTTTAGTTTACATTTATTTGACTATGACCAAATTCAATATCATGTGAAACCTGTAAAATTAATTAAAATACATTATTTTTTAATGTGAAATGTCTGATGTATGCCTTGAGAACAGTACTGTTAGTTGACATATAAAGAGCCTGTAAACATATCAGGGAATTTATCTAGAAGCTAGGCATAGAAGTTACTAACAATTTTCTTGTTAGTCATTTTTTTTAGTTTATTTTGTAATTTCACTTCAGCCTCTGATTGGTTGCCTTCCACAACCAATAAGACTGGTTGTGGACCACTCCTTCATTTACATAGGCTGTAACCAAGCAACCAATGGGAAACCTCTGGAGGATATTTACATCCCTGAAAAATCTGTAACCAGTGCTCTTGAACCACTTGCTCCAGCCCACTTGCTCTCCATGGAGTATATTTTTTTTCAATAAATCTGGTTTTTTGTTGCTTTATTCTTTCATTGCTTGTTTGTGTGTTTTGTTTAACTCTTTGTTCAAAACAACAAAAACCTGGATGGCTCATACTCAAGACACTCCAACAGTAACACTAGAAAGGTGGCTGAAGACAGGGAGCCAAGCGGCATTCTTCTGCAGAGCCCACTCACATGGCACATTGCAAGTTAAGACCCACTGACTTGGAATACAAGCCAGCCAGTGGTAGCAGGCTGGAGACTACTTGAGATGAACGAGTTTCTAGGGGGAGGGGCAGCTGTCAACCCTGTGGCTCAAGGTGGTCATTTTGGCCTGCCAGCCCTGGGGAGTCTGGGCAGTCCAGAGCAGAATTCCCCACAGCACAGTACAGCTACTGTGGCAGGTCAGGGACACACTGATTCTTTAAGTGGGACCTTGATCCATTCCTGCTCACCAGGTGTGGCCTCTCTCAGAGAATTTCAGCAACTCCAGACAGAATTTTATGGACAGAATGCTGGTATCTCCCTGAGACAAAGCCACTGAGGGGAGGCCGGCCACCATATCTGCAGTGAAGCTGACAGCCTTTCTTGCCTACTTGCTCTAGAAAGTCTTGGTGGTCTGGATAAGGAGGATTCCCCCCATGCACAGTGCACCTGCTCTGCCAAGGGGCAGCCAGATTTCTTCTTTAAGATGGTTCCTGATTCTGTTTTTCCTGACTAGGTGACACCTCCCTGTAGGGGTCTCCAGACACATCCTACAGGAGCATCTGGGCCAGCATCAAGTCAGTGCTCCACTGAGACGCAGCCCCCTGGGGAAGAAGCAGGCTGCCATATTTGGTGTGTTACAATCTTCAATGGTGATATAGCCAGGTGTGAGAGGGTCTGAGGTGATTAGTGTCTGGAGTGGACCCCCAGCAAACCACAGAAGCTCAGTGGAAGAGGGGCTTTACTGTTTAAAGAAAAACAAACAAACGCAAAGCAACAGCAAAAGCTTCAACAAAAAAGACCCCACCAAAACCCCATTCAAGGGTCAGCAACCTCAAAGATCAAAGGGAGATAAGCCCACAAAGATGAGAAAGAATCAACACAACAATGCTGAAAACTCTAAAAGTCAGAATGCCTCTTCTCCTCCAAATGATTGCAACACCTCTCCAGGAAGGGCACAGAACTGGGCCGAGGCTGAAATGGATAAATGGACAGAAATAGGCTTCAGAAGGTGGATAATAACAAACATCACTGATTTAAAGCAGCATGTTCTCACCCAATGCAAAGAAACTAAGAATCATTGTAAAACATTACAGGAGCTGGTAATCAAAATAGCCAGTTTACATAAAAATATAAATGATCCGATGGAACTGAAAAAAACAACACGAGAAATTCACAATGCAGTCACAAGTACCAATAGCCAAATAGACCAAGCAGAGGAAAGAATTTCAGAGCTTCAAGATATCTTTCTGAAATAAGACAGGAAGACAAGAATAGAGAAAAAAGAATGAAAAGGAATAAAACCTCCAAGAAATATGGGATTACGTAAAAAGACAGACCCTACGACTAATTGGGGTACCTGAAAAAGATGGGGTGAATATTTTACCAAGTTGGAAAACATACTTCAGGATATCATCTGGGAGAACTTCCCCAATCTAGAAAGACAGGCCAATATTCAAATTAAGTAAATCCAGAGAACTTCAGTAAGATACTCCACAAGAAGATCAACCCGAAGGCACATAATCATCAGATTCTCCAAGGTTGAAATGAAAGAAAAAAAATGTTAACGGCAGCCAGAGAGAAAGGCCAGGTCACCTACAAAGGGAATCCCATCAGACTAACAGCTGACCTCTCAGCAGAAACCCTACAAGCAAGAAGAGATTGGGGGCCAAAATAATTTCCAACTCAGAATTTAATATCCGGCCAAACCAAACTTCACAGGAGAAGGCAAAATAAGATCTTTTTCAGACAAGCAAATGCTGTCTTGGAAAACCATTACCAGCCACTACAAATACACGCTAAAATACTCAGACTGGTGACACTCTAAAGCAGCTACATAAACACGTCTGCAAAATAATCAGCTAACATCATGATGATAGGGTCAACTTCACACATAACAATATTAACCTAAAATGTAAACGGGCTAAATGTCCCAATTAAAAGACCCAGAATGACAGGTTGAATACAGAATAAAGCCCTATTGGTATGCTGTCTTCAAGAGACACCTCTCATGTGCAAAGACACACATAGACTCAAAATACAGGAATGAAGGAAAATTTACCAAGCAATTGGAACACAGGAAAAAGCAGAAGTGGAAATTTTAGTTTCTGACAAAACAGATTTAAGCCAGCAAAGATCAAAAAAGTCAAAGAGACCTTTGCATAATGGTAAAGGGATCAATTCAACAAGAAGAGTGTATATATATATTATATATACTCATATATATACTCATATATATACTCATATATATACTCATATATAATATATATATACTCATATATAATATATATACTCTTATATATATTATATATACTCTTCTTGTTGAATTGATATATATTATATATATTATATATATATCATTGAATATATATTTTATATATATACACACACATACATACACACACACACACACACACACATATATCTCCAATACAGGAACACCCAGATTCATTAAGCAAGTTCTTAAAGACCTATGAAGAGACTTAGACACCCACACAATAATAATAGGATATATTAACACTCCACTGACAATATTAGACAGATCACAGAAACAGAAAATCAAGATATTCAACACCTGAACTCAGTTCTGGCTCAAGGGGACCTGAGAGATATCCATAAAACTCTCCACCCAAGAATAACAGAGTGCACATTCTTGTCATTATCACATGGCATTTACTCTAAAATTGATCACAAATGGGAAGTAAAACACTTCTCAACAAATGCAAAAGAACTGAAATAATAATAAACAGTCTCTCAGATCATAGCATGATCAAATTAGAACTCAAGATTAAATAGTCTCTCAGATCACAGCATAATCAAATTAGAACTCAAGATTAAAAAACTAACACAACGCCACACAATTACATGGAAATTGAACAACCTGCTCCTGAATGACTCCTGAGTAAATAATAAAATTAAGGCAGAAATCAAGAAGTTATTTGAAACTAATAAGAACAAAGAGACAACATACCAAAATCTCTGAGAGCTAAAGCAGTATTAAGAGAAAAATTTATAGTACTAAATGCCGATATCAAAAACTAGAAGGGTCACACATTGACAACCTAAAATCATAACTAAAAGAGCCAGACAACCAAAAGCAAATATCCCCCAAAACTAGCAGAAGACAAGAAATAACCAAGATCAAAGTGAAACTGAAGGAAGAGAGACAGGAAAAACCCTTTAAAATTAATTGATCCAGGAGCTTGTTTTTTTTAAATATAATAAATTAAAAAGACCACAAGCTAGACTAATAAACAAGAAAAGAGAAAAAATATCAAATAGACACCATAATAAATGATAAGCGGTATTTCACCACTGATCCCACAGAAAGACAAAAACCATCAGAGAATACTGTAAACACCTCTGTGCACATAAACTAGAAAACCTAGAATAAATACATAAATTCCCAGACTCATACACCCTCCCAAGACTGAACAGGGAAGAAATTGAATCCTCAAATAGTCCAATAATGAATTCTGTAATTGAAGCACTAATAAATAGCCTACCAACTAAAAAAAGCCCAGGGCCAGATGAATTTACAGCACAATTCTGCCAGACGAACAAAGAGGAGCTGGTACCATTTCTACTAAAACTATTCCAAACAATTGAAATGGAGGGACTCCTCTCTGTCTCACTTTGTGGGGCCAGCATCATCCTGATACAAAAACCTGGCTGAAATACAACATGAAAGGAAAATTTCAGGCTAATATTCCTGCTGAACATCAATGCAAACATCCTCAATAAAATACTGGCAAACTGAATCCAGCAGCATAATGAAAAGTTTATCCACCATAATCAAGTTGGCTTCATCCCTGGGATGAAAAGTTTGTTCAACATATGCAAGTCAATAAATGTAATTAGTCACATAAACGGAAATAAAGACAAAAACTGCATGATTATCTCAATAGACACAGAAAAGGCCTTCAATAAAATTAAAAATCAAATTATATTTGTTTTCAGATGATATAACCCTATATCTAGAAACTCCATAGTCTCAGCCCAAAAGCTTCTTAAGCTGATAGGCAACTTCAAAAAAATCTAAGGATTCAAAATCAATGTGAAAATATCACTAGCATTCCCATACACCACCAAGAGACATACAGAGAACCAAATTATAAACAAACTCTCATTCACAATTGCTACTAAGAGAATAAAATACCTATGAATGCAGCTAACAAGAGAAGTAAAGGAGCTCTTCAAGGAGAACTACAAACCACTGCTCAAGGAAGTCACAGAGGAAACAAACAAATGGAAGAACATTCCATGTTCATGGATAGGAAAAACCAATAAAGTTAAAATGGCCATACTGCCCAAAATAATTTATAGATTCAATGCTGTTCCTAAAAACTACCATTGACATTCTTCACATAATTAGAAGAAACTATTTTAAAACTCATATGGAACCATGAAAGAGCCTGTAGTGAAGACAAACCTAAGTAAAATGATTAAGGCTGGAGGCATCATTCTACTCAATTTCAAACTACACTATAAGCTGACAGTAACCAAAACAGCATGGTACTGATACAGAAACAGACTCACAGACCAATGGAGCAGAATAGAGGATTCAGAAATTAGACCTCACATGTAAAACCATGTGATCTTTGACAAACCTGACAAAAACAAGCAATGAGGAAAGGATTCCTTATTTAATAAATGATGCTGGAGAACTGGCTAGCCACATGGAGAAAATTGAAACTGGGCCCCATCCTTACACCTTATACAAAAATTAACTCAAGATGGATTAAAAACTTAAATGTAAAACCCAAAACTATGAAAACCCTAGAAGCAAATCTAGGCAATCCTATTCAGGCATCGGCAAAGATTTCATGATGAAAACACCAAAAGCAATAACAACACAAGCAAAAATTGACAAATGGGATCTAATCAAATTAAAGAGTTTCTGCACAGCAAAAGACACTCTCATCAGAGTGAGCAGACAACCTATGGTATGAGAGAAAATTTTTGCAATCTATCTAACAAAGTTCTAATATCCAGAGTATACAAGGATATTTATAAGAATTTGAGTACTGCATTTACCCACGTGCTTTAGCCACAGCCAGTTTGTACCTGTGGCCACCTCCCGTATTTGCCTGAAGTGTGAATGATTTATCTCAGTAAATAAAATACTGGGAAAAAATAAATAAATAAAAATGTGCACATGGCAAGGGAATGAAAAACCTTCAAGAGACCTCTGCCATCCCAATCCCGTAAGAGACAAATTTACCAGAATAAGACAACCCCATTAAATGTGGGCAAAAGATATGAACAGATACTTCTTAAAAGAAGACATTTATGCAGCCAAGAAACATGAAAAACAACTTAACATCACTGATCATTAGAGAAATGCAAATCTAAATCACAATGAGATAGCATCTCACACTAGTCAGAATGCAATTTTAAAAAGTAAAGAACGAACGGATGCTGGTGAGGTTGCAGAGAAAAAAGGAATGCTTTTACACTGTTGATGGGAATGTAAGTTAGTTCAACAACTGTGGAAGACAATGTGGCAATTTCTCAAAGATCTAGAATCAGAAATACCATTTGATCCAGCAATCTAATTACTGGGTGTATACCCAAATAAATATAAATTTTTTTCAAAAAGATATGCACACATATGTTCACTGCAGCACTATTCACAAAATCAAAGACATGGAATCAACTCAAATACCCCCCAATGATAAACTGGATAAAGAAAATGTGGAACATATACACCATGGACTACCATGCACCCATAAAAAGGAATAAGATTATGTCCTTTGCAGGGACATGGATGGAGCTAGAAGCCGTTATCTTCAGCAAAATAACAGCGACATAAAATCAAATACCGCGTTTTCTCACTTATAAGTGGGAAATGAAGGTTGAGAATACATGGACAAATGTAAGGGGAACAACACATTTTGGGGCCTGTTGGAGGGAGTGGGGTAAGGGAGAGCATCAGGAAGAATAGCTAATTGATGCTGGACTTAATACCTGGGTGATAGGTTGATCTGTGCGGCAAATCACCATGGCTCACGTTTACCTATGTAACAAACCTGCACATCCTGCACATGTACCCCAGAACTTAAAATTAATGTTAAATAAAAAAAAAATCACTGTAAATTGTTATTCCATAACTGTGTCTTGTATTTCTAGAAGTTCTGATTGGATTTTCTTTCAAATATCTCTCTTTAGAAATTTTTTACACATATTCTGAATTGTTGTTAAATTCTTTATGTTTGTTTTCACCTTTCTCTGGTGTCTCCTTGAGTAGCTTAATAATCAACCTTTTAAAATTCTTTATCTGGTATTTCAAAGATTTTTATCTTGGTTTGGATCCACTGCTGGAGGGCTAGGATGATCTTTTAGAGGTGTTATAGAACTCTCTCATATTACCAGAATTATTTTTCTAGTTTCTTTTCATTTGAGTAGACTATTTTTCTAATTATTCTTGAATTTATTTTTGATATAACTGTTTTTTTAAAAAAATTTACCCCGTAAGAATATAACTTTAATATTGATCGTTTGTTGTAGCCTAATTTGGCTCTTGGTGCTTTCAGGGATGAAGACTCTGCATGAATTCCTTGGATGTAGAGTCTTTGTACCTTGGCTTTCTCAGATGCTGGTTGTAGTACCAATGTGTTTGGTGTGTGAGCAAGTTCACTGCCTCTTATTGGACTGGGATGGCAGAGGTCTCTTGAAGCTTTTCATTCCCCTGTGGTGTGCACATTTTTATTTATTTATTTATTCCCCATTATTTTATTTACGGAGATAAATCATTCACATTTAAGGCAAATAAGGGAGGTGGCCACAGGTAAATATAAATTCTTCTCAGCTTATGCTGTTTATTAATTGTGACATGTAAATGTTTCTGTATGTATGTTAAAGTTCAATGCAAAGCTAAAATTGTTTTGTGCTGCTTTCTTCTTATGATTGTTAATAGCTTGCATGGGATAGGGTTTGTCTGTTCAAAGTGATTTTTAAAATGTACTCGTTAAATCTTCTTAACTGATGAAGAGAGGGAAGATTGTCCTGGCAATTGAAGACTTTTCAATTATATCTTTTTGGAAAGTAAAATTACTATCTCTTTTTCTGCCTCTTTCTAAATCTGTGTCTGTCTTCTGTCTCTGTCTGTCTTCCTTTACTAACTCCTTAGATAGTGATTCTAAGTGCATTTGTTGTAAACTTTTCTTTAATAGCTGAAACCTTTCTGTTATGAAATTATGGTTCTTCTGTTTCCGTTTGGCTTTAAATAAGCTAAATGCTACTGTTAGTGTTTTTCAGGGTCAATATTATTAAAATTTATCAATGGGTTTATTTTTCTTTTACCCATTGTGTTACTTCCAAACACAGCCATCATTGTGAACTCAAGTTTATACTTTAGGAAGTCCATTTTATATCATATAAATATAAATAATAAATGTTTGTTGTATGTCTGAAAATAACTTTATTTTGAGTCAATCTTGAATGATATCTTGCTTGAGCATCAAACTCTAGATTGCCAGTTGTTTCCTCAACAACTTCCAGATACTATACTCTTTTTATCTGTGGTCTCTTTTTCCTAATGGAAAAAGATGCACTCAATTGTACTACAATTTTGTTTGTTTGTTTTTGAGAGGGAGTCTCGCTCTGTTGCCCAGGGTGGAGTTCAGTGGGGTGATCTCGGTTCACTACAACTTCCGGCTCCTGGGTTCAAGCAGTTCTCTTGCCTCCGCCTCCTGAGTACCTGGGATTACAGGTGTGTGCCACCATGCCAGTCTAATTTTTGTATTTTTAGTAGAGACAGAGTTTCACCATGTTGGCCAGGTGGGTCTCGAACTCCTGACCTCAAGTGATCCTCCCACCTTGGCCTCCCAAAGTGCTGGGGCTACACACATGAGCCACAGAATAATCTTTGTCTGTCCCACCTCCATCCTTTTTATTCTGGCTGTTTGAACATTTCTCTGTATTCTTTTTTATTTTTTCTTTCACTTTGTTCTGACATTTTCTCCCTAAGTGGGAGTTAGGGACATACTCACTTTAACCAGCAAATGGTTTTTATTTCTGTTAGCTTTTACTCTCATGCTTCGTATACATCATCTTTGTGTATTGTTCCCTGTGTCTCCAGTCAACAGAAGCAGATCACTTGCTTTAATTGGAACATATTGCCAATTAGGTTCTTTTGTGCATTGATTTATAGAATAGCGTTCATTCATCAAAACCACCAGCTTTCACGCTCGTGGCTAATTGGACTTATTTTCCTTCATCATTTTATATCAATTTACTTCAATAAATACATTAAAAAATTATCTCTGTCTCTCCTTTAACCCAGACCTTAACTCTTGAAGTTAAGGAGGATTTGGTTCGGCTCTTTTGGATGAGCATGGCAGACTTTTGGTAATCATGAGAGCCTGGCTTCCTTCCTCAACCAACGCTAGCATTCATTGCACCCGGTGGCCCTTTATAACTTTGGGCAGACAATTGTGGGTGTTTTCTAGTCACATTTAAGATGTGATATTCTTTTCATATTTTATTTTCCTTGATGTGATGAGCTTGTTTGCAAGCATAGAATGGTATTGTTTTACTCTACTGGGAAAGTTCTATTGAATAGCATAGTCCCCAGGAGGCTTGTTTTGTTCCTACAGATCCCCACAGCATTGCGTTCTCCTGAGAATGCTAAAAGGGTAGAGATCTTAGGGAAACCCTACCCTAAAGGATCTGTGTACAATTTAGAACCAAGTTATTATCTCCATGCTCAAAAACTTCATTTAAGAATTTTTAAAATGAAAGAAATATATTAAGATATAATTTATAATTATTTATCCTTTTACCTCAGTATTTCTAAAGTAAATATAAATGCCCAAACAAAACTTGTTTAAAGTTTCTAATATTACTTGTATAAAAGAAGAAATAAACTTGTGAAAGAATACTAAATATAATCTTTTTCATTATAGAGTATTTTACTACTTAATACATATATAATTTTGGTTTTGATGGTAAGCATTCTTTTCTAACTGAAAAACCGGTTTGTTAATAATTAGAGACGTTTCAGTAACAATGGTCAACTATGCTCGTCAGGTGCTGTGAGGTTATATATTATACTTCTATATGATCCTCCTAAGCAAAGTACATAGCTTTTCACTTTGTTTCTCCTTTTTCACATTTTCTCTATTTCCCTTCGCCACATTTTAAGGCATTTCTTTTTTCATTTTTCAATAGCTACTTAGTGTAAAGGGAACATAAATATCATTGAAAGCATACAATACATTTTGCTTTCTATTATGCACATACATAAAAATAAGAACACAAATGTAAATATAAATGCTTGCACATAAGTAAAAATTAGAAGCATAAATTGAAATGACTAAAACATAATAGATTTCTTTTTAGCATATACTAGATTTTTAAAAATATAATAACAAATAAATTGAACTAACATAATTTTCTTTAGTCAATTCTTTATTGAATTAGAAGTAAAAAGCTTTTGTTTCTTATAAACTTATTGGGGAGTGATTCTGACAATTAGAAAACAGCCTCTGTAACAGTTAAGATGTAGGTCTATTGAAAACAAATGTGGAATGAAACTTTTCAAGAGTCCTCCCATTTCTTGGACATATTAATTAACTTCTTATTATGTGAGAGATAACGGGTTAGCATGGCTGATTATTCAAAAAGAAACAGAGATGATAACAAAGCAAACCAGATCTTGTCCTCCAATAATCTACTCTGTAGAGGGCAAAGCAGCACAAATCACATGATCTTTTAAAAAGTTTATGGTGAGAATGATAATGATTGCTGTCCCAGAAGAATTTGCTTGAGATGATGATCCATAAATAACCAGAGTCAAAAGCAAACTAAATTTTATTAGCTTTTCACAGCACATGAAAAAGAGAAGCTATAATGAACTGAATGGGTGAGAAGAACACAGGTGCTCTGAGTTTGGACTCTATCTAGATAAAATTGTTGTTTTCTCTTCTAGTATTTTGGAGGAAGTTTTTCATCCTTGTCTGTTTGCTAACACTGAGAACCACGATAAATACCATTTAAGGCTTAAGGTATGGTCAACAATGTAGTGATACAAAACTGCAACATAAATGTAGACATTTAAAAATAATGATGTCATAAAAAAATAGACCTTTAGCTAAGAAAGTTTAAATCTCAACCTAAGATCACTACTTTCTATTGTAACAGTCTTTACAAAGTTTGTAGTGGTCTCTATTGTCATTAGAGGGTGTTATGAGGTGATGACTAGATGGTACTTTCTGACATCCAAAAATTGTCTTATGCTAGATGCTTCAGGACATGGAACTCTTATTTCTGGGTAATTTTTGAAGTATATGATAATAATTCTGTACCCAAAATAAAAATGGATGGAAACAAATAAGAACACTACCTGGGGGTATCTTAAACTTATAGAAGTTCTTAGAAAAAGGGTAACTAATCCAAGAAATAATTGGATGATTTCAATATAAAAGGAAAATACTTTTAAGAAAATAGAGTCCGTCTGAAACAACCCTCAAACCTTAAAATAAGAGGTCAACTGGTCTGCCTTTGCAATGTAAATGGGAACTTCTGACATTGCGAGTATATCAGTTTTCTGTAGGAAGTGAGTTATGAGTATGTATTGTTCACCGAAGGGTATAGAATGCTTCTCTTCAAAGTATCCTTTCAGTGTGTATGGGTGTGTGTGTTTGAGGTGTGCAAGGGCAGAAGGAATGGTGACATGTGTCCCTCAAAAATTATGTGTAGGTTCATGAGTCTGAAATCTTTAAATAACTAGTGGTTTATTTATATTTTTATCCTCATGGCTATAGACGACCAGGTGATACCAGTACATTCACATTGAACTTATTTCAGCAACATAGATTACAATACAAACAGGTTCCACAGCTGCAAGGTCAGCCCAAATTAAACTTGTTTATGAAAGTGTACAGCATTGTTTCAGGATTGCCATTAATTAATTTTTGCAATAATTTCTGATTTAAAAAATCTGTATAACAATTAAGTTAATAATTTTGAGATTTAATTTATCTGGAAGTATTTTTGCTGCTAAAAATCTAAGATTGAAACACTTTGTTAAGATATTGACTACATAGGAAATCTTATTTAATTAAATAAATTCAATATAAGTATCATAAGTGAAATGACCAGGTGCAATTATATCAAGCAATCTGTCTATATAATATAATTAAAACAAAGTTGTCCCTAAATAAGAATAATAGTATGAAAAGACTTGTAAAAATCTAGAAGTTAGAAATATCTAAAATTTAAGTGTGGGAGTTCCAGAAGCCTTCACAGACAGTTATTTCACTGTGTGCTTTGAAAAATAACTCTTATATCCTGTAAATTGAAACAAAGCAAGAGAACTGTACAGCAGAAACCTGCTCCTTCACACCATGGCCTTAGAATAATGAAAGGTCAAGAACAGTGATCATCTATCTCCATAATTTCAACTAACAATTTACAAACACAATTTAGAAACTGCCAAAAAGTGAAATTGATCTTGTTCTTAGAGAAAATTGTATCTATCTGTTTGGATTTCTCTACTATGGTACAATAGCAACAATGATAAAGAATTCATTCACATCCATCAATACGAGTACGAAAACACTATTTTGTAAATGCTTTGATTCAATTTACAGAACAGAAATCCCATCTAAATGATATAGCTTAGTACTGGGAAATGCTCTAATATTGCATTTTTCTTTACATTTATGACATGCAGCTATAATTTTGAAGCAGACACAGCTACAGAATGTACAACGTTTAAAAAGTTTGACAATTCTAACATTATTAGTATATTTAGTTTCCCTATGAGCTAATACTATCTCTCTTGAAACTTTCTAGAGATTAAAAATATAATTAAAGGAGGATGGTTTGAAATTGTATAAGACAGAATCCCTACTTTTTTAAAAAAATGACAATAATATTTTTCATGGTTTAATTGAAATATTGGGCGGCTATTTTTGCAAATATGGGAGGTAGATAATTATGAAAAGAGAAGTGTTAATATCTCACTTATAAAGAAACATTATACAAAACAATATGTACTATTACCATATCACACACTTATCATGATTTATGTATATATTTAAAAGAATAATTTTGTAAAATATAGATATGTATTTATATTCCCTTAAAAGCAAAGGGACTATAAACCAATATTTTAAGTGATATAATGTGATCTACAGAATATAATGTAAGTTAAAAAAAAATTTCCTTACGAAGGATGTATTAAAATTCTTAATCTAACATGGTCAAGACATTTGCAGATTTTGAAGACATCTTTTCAAGTTCTGCTGATATTTTTTATCTATGTTTAATGAAGATATTATATCATTATCTCATCCATTAAAATTTCTCATTCTAAGCTCAGGGTACATTTCTCAGTGTCTGTTCATATATATAAATACAAACTTTTAAATGGCATAATCTCTTAAATAAATTATATCAACGAAAAGGTGTTTTTGTCTCGAATAAAGCATGTGAAATTGAATTTTTAATTGGAGAGACCATCCACCAAATCCTTTGAGCAAACTGCCATACATTTTAAAGACTGCATTCTTTTCTCTTTTTTTTTCTCTTTCTGTAAAGATTGGCACCACAGAGTTGTTAGAATAAAATAAGATTAGTCATGAAAACGGACCTATAAGCCACCTGCTCCCTATCAGCTAAATCAATATTAATGTTATCATTATCACTGTCATCATCATCCTTGTTGATAGTAGTACCAACTGAGTAACTATTAGAAATACTATGGTAACAGCAGTTTTGAGTAGCTAACCCCTTGAATTAATCCCTGTGAAGTAATATTTTGTGCTCCAAGGTGACAGAATTATGTTTTAATCCTCTTATTAAGAATGATACTTTTCTAATAGAGGTGCAAAATAAATAAGAACCTGCCCAATATGAAGAAAAATAGGAGCCATTGTATTTCCCACGTAACATAAGAGTTTCTAACCTTTGATTACACTTTTCTTTTGTATTAGTTTCTTCTCATGTTAATTTTACTTTGCCAGTGGGTTGTTATATAAATTTTTATTTTTAAAAATATACTGTATTCTTGGCCAGGCATGGTGGCTCACGCCTGTAAGCCCAGCACTTTGGGAGGCCGAAGCAGGCGGATGACGAGGTCAGGAGATTGAGACCATCCTGGCTAACATGGTGAAACCCTGTCTCCACTAAAAATACAAAAAATTAGCTGGTCATGGTTGTGGGCACCTGTAGTCCTAGCTACTCGGGAGACTGAGACAGGAGAATGGCATGAACCCAGGAGGTGGAGCTTGCAGTGAGCCAAGATTGCACCACTGCACTCCAGCCTGGGTGAAAGAGCGAGACTCTGTCTCTAAATAAATAAATAAATAAATAAATAAAAATAAAATATACTTTATTCTTTTAGTTTTAAGTTTCCAAAAAAACTGAGCAAAGATTGCATTTTCCATATACGTTCTCCTGCCGAATGAACATACATATGCACACATACACAGAGTTTCCCCCATTATCAAGATTTTGCATTAGTGTGGTACATTTTTTGCACTTCTTGAGCCAATATTACTGCAAGTTTATCAAGGAAAAATCCATAGTTTATATTAGTGTTCACTCTTAAGTTGTACATTCTACAGCTGTGACAAATGTATAATATTATATATCTATCTGTATAGCATCATATAGAATAGCCTCATTGCCCTGAAAATGCTCTGTGCTCCATCTCTCACCTCTCATACCCTCTTCATAAAGCCCCTGGAAACCTCTGACCTTTTTGCTATCTTTTGTGTTTACCATGATGTCATATATTTGAGAATCATACTGTACTTTGCCTTTTTAGACTAATCTCTTTCACCTGTAATATACATTTAATTTTCTTCCATGTCTTTTTGTGGTTTAATAGTTCATTCCTTTTTATCACTAAATATTATATTGTATGAATTTATCAGTTTGTTTATCCACACATCTATTAAAAAACAATATGGTTGCTTCCAAGTTTTGGAATTATAAATAGAGCTGTCATGTTTCATATTTATGTTTGATATTTACAAAAACACCAGAGTATGCTTATTTTAATGATTGCTCTTAATTTTCACAAATATTCGAAGTGAAATATCTTGTGTTTTTAAGCTAAACAAATTAAGTTCTGCAGAAATGGACCACTAACATTTCTATCGTATAAAAAAACAATAATACTGATGTCATCCTTTATTCAAAGTTCCCTAATTTATAGACCCTTTCTCAGAACAAGTATGCATTTCAACTATCTGACCAATACAGAAAGAACAAGATATTTAAATATAATTATTATAAGATATTTTAGAGAACAAGAATAATTTCACTATATTTGCACATGTATTTACTACCAGACATTGGTGTCATAATATTATAATAGAAGAAAGAAACTTTAAGGGTTACCACAGGATTCTAAACTACTTAATGCATTTTACTTCTCATTGGCACACGAGTACTGTAGGCTTATAATACAGAAACTTGTATTCCCCTCTTTAGCAAAGGACTAGCGGTACAGGGGAAAATATATTGCCATAAGGAAGTATCTGACATTAAACATCACAAAAGTAGTACGTATAAATTTTATATCCTAAAATAAATTGAAAATATAGGTATTTTCAGATATACTAAGCCAAAAATCTTCCCAGCAAAATCTGAAAAATTCCTTTGTAATTCAGTTGTTTGCAACTTTATATTCTCTTTTCCATGTTAAAAAAATTAGCTCCATGAGGTCACAAAGATTTTTTTTCTGTTGTCACTGAATATGTAGTGTCTCTGACACTGCTTACAAATGATAACTGTAATAGACAGTCATGGAGCGAGTAAAGAGCTGATGTGGTTTGGCTGTGTCCTCACCCAAATCTCACCTTGAATTGTAATAATCCCTATGTGTCAAGCGTGGGGACAGGTAGAGATAATTGAATCATGGGGACAGTTTCCCCGTTACTGTTCTCATGGTAGTGAATAAGTCTCAGGAGATCTTGAAACAGCCTGATGAGAACAATGCCCCTTTTCTATTATCTGTTAGAAGGCTGGAATGTTAGGGTCAACCCAACTAGACTAGTCCCCTCCTTTCCCATAAGTCTTCTAATGCAGTCCTTTGTGACCCCCCCCCACAGCTTCCCCAGGCTAGAAGTAGCCCCCACCCCCTCACTGACCCTTCCAGTAACTGTTTGTTCAAAAGACTTCAGCTGAACTGGAAGACGGTTCCAGATTGCGGACAGAACACCTACCCACCTTGCATAACACGGTGGCAACAAACGACTCCAGGATGCGGTTAGGACACCTGGAACCCGGACTCAGTCCCCACACTCCGATCCAGTTCCTCGCCCTATAAAGCCCTCCTATAGTCTGTAAGCCAGGCTGCCTTCCTCTGCTTGTCAAGCAGCAGCCTGGCAGGACAACAAAACTTGCTTGCCTGACTTTGGGCCTACCAGTCCTTTCTCTTGGCTAACCTTACAGTCTGGCAATAGACACATGAGAAAACCCAGCAGAGATCAGCCGAACTTTCTCAGCAGGATCACATGGCTGAGCCACAGAATTATGTGCTAGATAAAATGATTGTTACTTTAAGCCACTGTTCTGTGTGAGTTCAGTATGCAGAAAAATATGACCAATACACACTCGATTTTTTTACACTTTGTAAACAAAATAGTCGCAAGTACTACTTCTTTTTAGTTAGGTGAAATTTGGATGGGGTGGTGAAAAGTTAATATGTTGTATGGATATTGAAGTAGGCTTAGTAATATGCGAGAGTGCATTGCAGAATAATTAATAACCATCTATGGTTTTGAAAATACGTATTTAAAAACATGTCTTTCACATTCTTTATAAATAGAACAGTTTTGCAGCATCATTATAGTTCATCAGTTTAACTTGTTTTTTAAATGAATTTTTGTGTGGTCTTCAATGTACCCATGTGGTGTTCCTTGTGTTTGAAATCATGTTATTTGAGATACGTGTTTTGGGGTAGCCTCTTTAATTCAATCTATTTTTTGCTAAATACATGGCCTTATCTTAGATATTGTGAAAGAAAGCCCTCACTTGTAAGTACACAGTGTTATTGAGTTCATGGTTTTAGAACATTTTGGGTGAGTTTAAGTATGCAGATACATACATACACATCCTAATTTATTATAAAATGTAGATAGTATAATTGTCAAAGAAGTTGATATTATAGGCTTTCAGTATCACACAATTCTGAGACCTGACATGATGCATGTAAGGATATTCAGAAAATTGCATTGCTTGCAAGTTTAACCTTTAAATAAATAAGAGCAAAGATTTCTTTTTGCTTTCATTGACATTGTGGAAAACATTGTCAGAGGGATACATTAAAAAGGATATTATTCATTCTTGGAAGAGTTTATGATAAATATGTAATCCCTTTGTATTCTAAATTAATCAGTGCAATTATGTCTAGTTGGTTTAAAATGCAATCCTCGAATTCCTTCAGTTTAATGGATAAAATGTTTTGTTGTTGTTTTTTTTCTTATTTGAAGACTGATGTGGATGTTCTTAACTGAGCTTCTGTGGTTGGTGGCCATCCTTATAGTTCTGCCTGCCATGCAAGGGTAGAAAAACAATTATGAGAACCTTAGGGAACTGTTTATGGGCCAGAGATCCACTTCACTTCTGTTCCCGTTTCATTGATACATTAGAACTGAATGGTACTATATTGAGGCTTGAGGATTTGAAAATTGTGTTTTTCCCATGAACAAAATGAAAATAAATAAACCAGGAGGACAAAAGTTTATCTCTGCAAAATGCCCCTTTCCCATTCTAATTCCAGCTCCTCAAACTCTTACTTAACATTGTTCTATATTTATTTGATATGCTTTCTCCATTCCTTCCTTTATCAACATGAGAAAATTTGCATTGACTCCTTCCGATGAAACATAAGAGTTATAAGGCTTACTTTATCTTATTCTTCTTCTCTCTTGACTGATATTTTTATTAATGCATTTTTTCTATGGATTATGGTTTCAACTTTGAAATTAGCACATAGAATTTTATGTCTATCTCAATCACCTGCCAACAGAATTTCAAGCCTTTCCTGAAGAAATTTTTGTAAAATCTCAATCCCCCAATCTCTTATCAACAACAATTTTACTTTAGCAGTGCCAAAGGTTTTAATTTACATTCTATTCAATATTGAAAATAGTTTTTCCTGCTCTGTGTCTTTAGAGTAACTAAAATTATGAAGCAATATAATTTTTGCATTAATTTTACTATATAATTATGTTTAATTATATCCAAGTAGTTTAAATTTTCTAGTTTTATTTGTATATGGTAATTATTATCAATGCATTGACACTCAAATATGAATATTCCTAGCTTCAAAGACAAATATTTTCATTTAGTTGTACCTCTTCCAATTTTATCTCCCCGCCACATCTTTCATGCTGCTTCTTGTTTGAACTGTGACTTTCATACATAGATATATTTACTGGAGTTTGTGATTGCTTTTCTTCTTATGTTTTTATTTTTGTGCCTTCATCAATATCTTTTTTTTTACCTCAGCTATCGATCACACTTAATGTTTTATCTAGATTTCTTATATCTTAGAAATTTCCCTATCGAAGCCTCCTGTGTGATTTGGAGATGATGCCCACTAGGCTATTAAAATAATTTGTCCTATTCTCTATGTCAGAGTCATTGTTTCCCATGCCACATGCCTTTTATTTTGTTTCCCTGTGCCTCCCACCCCAATTCTGATAGAGCATAAACAAGCTTGTGAGAGGTAAGTTTTTTTTAAATTTAATTTTTATTTTTATTTCCATAAGTTATGAGGGTACAGGTGGTATTTGGTTACATGAGTAAGTTCTTTAGCAGTGATTCGTGAGATTTTAGTGTACTCATCAACTGAGCAGTATACACTGGACCATATTTGTAGTCTTCTATTCCTTGCCCTCTCTCCTACTCTTCCCCACAAGTCCTCAAAGTCCATTGTATTATTCTTATGGCTTTGCTTCCTCATAGGTTAGCTTCCACATATCAGTGAGAACATATGATGTTTGATTTTCCATTCCTGAGTTACTTCACTTAGAATAATAGTCTCCAGTCCCATCCAGGTCACTGCAAATGCTGTTAATTCATTCTTTTTTATGGCTGCGTAGGATTCCATCGTGTGTGTGTGTGTATATGTATATATACACCACAGTATCTTTATCGTTGACTTGTTGATTGATGGGCATTTGGGTTGGTTTCACGATTTTGCAATTGTGAATTGTGCTGCTATAAGTTTGCATGTGCAAGTATCTTTTTCAAATAATGATTTCTTTTTCTCAGGGTAGATACCCAGTAGTGGGATTGCTGGATAAAATAGTAGTTCTACTTTTAGTTCTTTAAGGAATCCCCATGGTTTTCGATAGTGGCTGTACTAGTTTGCATTCTGTGGGAGGTAAGTTTTATTTGTTCTTTAAATGTGAAAACATCCTCTATGACCTCACAGTTGACTGACAATTTGGGTCAGAACAGAATTGTAGACAATGGCCTCCAAAGTATCTTTTCTATCAGAATTTTGATAGCAAGATATTGGTATCTGTACTATCCATTGTTTTCTGAGGTTAGTTTGATTCTCATGATCAGAATGTATTATTTCTCCTCTCTCAGTTTCAAGGATTTTCTCTTTGTATTTTGCGTTTTAAAATTTTACAAACGTGTATGGATACAATTTGTTTTTAATTATTTTATTCACTTCAAACGAGCTCCTCAGATTTGCTCTATAAGCAATTGAAAGCATCCAAACTGACACTTAAGATTGTACAACTTCTAGACTTTATTATTTTATTTCATAGGCTTTCCTTTAACATCATTCTCTACATTTTACGGAATTTTTAAAGTATGCATATTGCCTACAGCTTTTATTTCTTTCCAAAGTAGAAATTACATTTTTTAGTTTCTGAGAATTTTTAAACTTGCTTTACTTTATTTTTATTTTCCATGGTGTCTTGTTGTTTAAGAAATGTATGTTTTTCAAATATCTAACTGTATCGATTAGATTTAAATTTAGGGTATTTTAAACTTCTTATTTTCCTAAATTATCTTTGTTTATTTTTGGCTTGGCTTTTACTTTCACTTTTAGCTTTGCTTTAGTTTTTCCTTTTTGTTCAGTTAGTTTTTACTGCATAAGATTCTTCAGTATGCATGAGAATATTTCATTCTTCTTACCTCATACGTAAAGCTCAAGAATGTTTTTTCTTTTCTGTCCTGTAAGTGGATCTGTTACAGGTTAGATAATTTCTCTGAAAGAGAATGCTAACAACTGTGGCCTTTCTAGCTATCATTTTTGGAAAGGAACAGGAAAAATTCACTTTATGATTAGAGTGTTTAAATCCTGTTGAGTTATGGGCATATCGTAATGACACCACAAATGCGAGAATAGGGAGGCCTTATTTACAGTCATTCACCTCATAGCTAGATTGAGGATAATGCAGGCTCCATAATCTATGTATACTCCTGGTGGAGACACCAAGGAAGATTAAAGATGGTTTTAAAATACATATTTTAAGTTGCTTCTTTTGGTTTTAACATGAATTTTATTACAAACTTCTCCTGACCTCCTGACACTGAACCCAGATTCTCTCTGAGTCCTCTTGAGCAGACTTCATTTTTCTCTTAGTGAGCATCACTGAACCATATTCTTTCTAATTTTATTGCTAGTATCTGTTTCAATTCTACTCTAGTGCTAGTCTCTCTCACTTCTCTCTCTCTCTCTGAAATACTGTAAAATCCTTCATTTGTTTATGGACTCTTCTTGTTCATTATGTACTTATTCCTTTATTTCTATATCCTTATTTAATTAGTGTCTTGGGAGGTACAGAAGACAAAGGAATGTGCCTCATCTGGCATAAGAGCCTTAAGCTTACACTGAATTTCAGTAACCCACCACATTGTTTTTTATTGCACATTTCTAAATGAAATGGATTACCCACTCAGCAATTGATTGCTTGAATAATTTAGTAATGCACTCTAATTTGTCAATTTAGCCTAAAAACAAAAAGAACAATAAACACAAGTTTTAGCAGCCTTCAAATGTTTCATTGTGTCTCCTGTGAAATTCAGTAGATACACCATCCAATATTTGTGGATGTCTCCTTACTTGTGAGACAGATTACTGACCTATACGCAATAATTTCTACAAACACTTAGTAGGGTAACATTTTTATTATACATAAATGATATGGCAAAACAAATACAGAGGAACCACAGTTTATCTGGGGAGATATTAAAGACCATATACCTTTCTCAATGCAACGGAATAGAGACCTCAGAAATAACACCACACATCTACAACCATCTGACATTCAACAACCCTGAGAAAAACAAGCAATGGAGAAATGATCTGCTATTCAATAAATGGTGCTGGAAAAACTGGATAGCCATATGCAGAAAACTGAAATTGGTCCCCTTCCTTACACCTTATACAAAAATTTACTTGAGATGCATTAAAAACTTAAACGTGAAGCCCAAAAATATGAAAACCCTAGAAGAAAATCTAGGCAATACCATTCAGTACCTAGGCACGGGCAAAGATTTCATCACAGAAATGCCAAAAGCAATTGCAACAAAAGCCAACATTAACAAATGGGATCTAATTAAACTGAAGAGATTCTGCAAAGCAGAAAGAAACTATCATCAGAGTGAACAGGCAACCCACAGAATGGGAGAAAAATTTTGCAATCTACTCATCTGACAAAGCTCTAACATACAGAATTTACAAGGAACGTAAACAAATTTACAAGAAAAATACAAACGACCACATCAAAAGTGGGCAAAGGATATGAACATACACTTCTCAAAAGAAGACATTTATGTGGCCAACAATCATATGAAAAAGTCTCAATATTACTGATCATTAGAGAAATGCAAATCAAAATCACAATGAAATACCATCTCATGGCAGTCAGTATGGTGATTATTAAAACGTCAAGAAACAGTAGATGCTGGCAAGGCTATGGAGAAGTAGGAACCCTTTTACACTGTTGGTGGGAATGTAAATTAGTTCAACCATTGTGGAAGACAGTATGGTGATTCCTCAATGATCTAGAACCAGAAATAGCATTTGACCGAGCAATCCCATTGCTGGATATATACCAAAGGAATAGAAATCATTCTACTATAAAGACACGCGCACAATATGTTTATTGCAGCACTATTTACAATAGCAAAGTCATAGAACCAACCCAAGTGCCCACAATCATAGACTGGCTAAACAAAATGTGGTGCATATACACCATGGAATACTACACAGTCTTAAAAATGAATGTGATCATGTCCTTTTCAGGGACATGGATGAAGCTGGAAGCCATCCTCCTCAGCAAACTAACACAGGAACAGAAAACCAAACACTACATGTTCTCACTCATAATTGGGCATTGAACAATGAGAATGCACGGACACAGAGAGGGGAACAGCACACACCAAGGCCTGTTGGGGGGTGGTGGGTGAGGGGAGGGAACTTAGAGGACGGGTCAATAGGTGCAGCAAACCACCATGGCACATTTATACCTAGGTAACAAATATGCACGTTCTGCACATGTATCCGAGAGCTTAAAGTAAAATTAAAAAAAAAAAAGAAAGAAAGAAATGCATTTTATTGGTGGAGCATATGAAATAGCATCTCTTTATCTCCTAGAGATTGGTGTGATTTAACACTCATAGTTGCTCATGCACACATATGCACCACATATACAACAAAAATCTTTTAATATTTAACTTAAAATTAGATAAGAAATGGACAATTGTTACTTATCAGTTAGTAGTTAACAAACAATTAACAAATTTTGTTCACCTATAAAGGTCAAAATAGTATGGAAATAATGGAGGAAATAAAGTTAAAGAAAGTACTCCTTTCAGTCTTAATTAGGTTACATTCTCTCAGAGAAATAAAGAATAACAGAGTTGTAGTTATAGTGACTCTATTATTAAACATCTCTTAATACATCAGTATGTTGTTTAGTTTGTGTAATGATTTACTTATTAGACCTATCAGCACATAACGTTTCTAGATCCAATTAATACAAATAAGAGGTAAATCTCATGCTAATTTAACATTAAACTCACTCTTTGCCCACCTTTTGTACTTTGAACCTCATCCCCTTCTTCATTACAGGCTGTCTGCAATAGTCAATGAAATCAATTTAGAACTCTCCATCTTAAAAAAAAAAAAAAAAAAAACTCTACTAAAATACGTTTTGGATTTTCATCACAAAAAATATTACCAATAGAAGGCTCTATATTCTCTGTAAACTTTTATGTGTGCTTCAAGGTATCCTTTTACTGTGTTCATTAGTTTAAATAAACTTAAAGCAAAATTGAAAGAAATGTAAAACCGTGTGTTTTCCAGAGTTCAATAGTCCTACTATTCTCTCCTACTATTCTCTCAAATTACATATGCTACCCAAGAGACTGCATTCTCTCTCCTAACAATAACTATCAGAATGAGGATAATAAATTGCAGGTTTTTAGGTCTGGCTCAGACATCTACCTAGATTTCCAAAAGAATATATGCAACTCTTTCTGAAAACTCCCTACATGAATGTCCCACAAGCACAGCAGATTTGACAACTCCAAATATTCCTTTCTTACTTTCAATGAAAAGCCTGTCAGAGCACTTCATCCTCATTTACCTGAATGACCATCCCCTTCCAAAGAGAAAATAGATTATGTTTTTCTATGTTCACATTTTTATACATTATACAGTGCATACTACATAGAAATCAGTTATTAAATATATTTAATAAATTAATTAATTTGATTTTAACATCTTCCTAGACAATGACTTTTGCAACTGAATGTATAACAAATACGCTAAAAAAGTGACTACAATATTTTAGTCCCTCCAATACTATAAGTTAAATTGTTGAATCAATTACAAACATCAGACTAGCCTGGTGACAACCACTGATAACCAATCTAAACAAAGCCACAACACACATCAAATGCTATATAAATTAGAAAAGTAAGATAATGAAAAGATAGTGTATTAAGCTTTAACACTAAGCAGATATTTAATTACCTGAGGATGATGCCATAAATTTTAATTATAGTCATATAGGGGATTAGAAACAAAACTCTGTCTTTTGGTAATCAAATTCCCACCCTGAGTCCAGCAAACTCAATCGTAATGAATGAATTGATTTAACAAGTAAGTTATTACTAGCAAAGAGCATTGTGAGGCTTCATCTGGAAGGAAGAAAGAAAATTTTATCAGATCCTGTTAAATATGTCAGCCCGGAGAAACAGAACAATAAAATTAATAATGTGTTTCCTGATAATACAGGAGCAAGCTGAATGATGAATCAGATAGTGTAGCAGATAGTAAACCTGAAAACTTTGGAACTGATAACAATAAGACTAAAGAGAGTGTTCCTGAAAGGCAAACAAATGAAAAAAGTAAAAATAATAATGGACACAATGATGGTGATTTAGGTAATGCTGAGAGGCTTATCTTAAAGAGAAATGAAGAAATAATGAATGTTCTGTTTGCTCAAAGTGAATATGAGCTAAATTAGATAAAAAGTGAAAGAAACATTATCACATGCTTGTAGATGCTGCATATTGTAAAGCAAATTCTGAAAGAGGTTATTAAAGTTTTAGAGTAACAACCTCTACAGGATCATTGCTAAGGAAACAACCCCTACAATCATCCACCATGAATTTCTTATAATCAAGGTGCTATCTACTAGCCTACACTTAAGGCAAAATTGTATAACTGTGAATATGATAGCATAATACCAGTAATCAGCTTACATACTTACCTTAGGTTATTCTGACCAGTTGCCCCTCTTTTAAAATTCTTATTTATAAAATATTTTGGAGAACCCATTCTTAAGGCATTAACTGCAAAGCAGAATACAGCGTTCAGCCTTATTCAGCCTACACCAATCATTACCCTCTTACTGTCTCCGGTAGCCCACATATTTGAGATCATGTCATCCTGCTTGAGATCAGTCAATCTTAAATACACAAAATAAACAAAAATATTTTGAAAGTTAGTCATTTTGGTAGTTTCCTTCCATTCATGCCACTCTTTCCTATCAGCTTGGGTACTATAGCAGAAGCTGTAATCGTTTTTCTAATTTTTTTATACTTCGTGCTTATACACAATTCTCAGTCTCTTTTTGGAAACCTTCTACCTATTGTAAATAAACTGACCTGATTATTTAAAGTTCCATTGAATAATATTTTCTGCACCTAGGATGAATTGGTTCCTGGTATATAAGTGAGGCTTTGCTTCTCTTATAGCAATCTAGATTATTAAACAAACAAAACAAAACAGCTTATTCTAATAGACCCCATCTATCATGAAACCCAATGGGTAAAGAATAGATAGACCACAGACTTTATTCTACATACTCAATGCTGCTATATAGTTTTTTAAAAAAATACTTCAACTATTCAGCATAGTTTGAAAATCCCTCACATCCAGTAATAAATATACCTGTGTTTTGACTTTGAAGAGACCTTCAATTTCTTTATGCCCCCGTTTTTCCCAATTCTATCATGTCTCTCACATTTTCATTTTTTACTACACTCATCTCTAGTCCTCTGGTTGATTACCTGATTTCTACTTTTAGTTAGTATTTCCTAACCTGGGATTCGCTAAAAAATATATATTGCAGTGAAGGCTAAGGCTAATACTTTATTGGGAAGTGCATAGCTAGGACAAAAAGAGTGAGGAAAATGGGCAGGAGGTTAAAGGGAGAAGAATGGAAGCAGATACAAAGCAGTGCATTACCAAATTGTCTACTGCTTGAAAAAAGATATAGCCAATTCATCAGCATGGAGGTCACATCTGGGCAGGTTGTTCAGAAATAGTCTATCAAAAGAAGGTACAGAGAGGCCTTTTTTTCTGCAAAACTTTTATCTCCTACCCTACAATGATCAAAATTTATCCTATACAAAATTAACTTGTTTGCAGTTCCAGTAGTGGTCATTTGAAACTTTTAATAGCCACACAAGAAGCTAGTAGTGACATCCTATCCCTTCATACTTTCTTCAAGTCTGGAAGAGTTGGAAGGAGTGAGGCTTTACCTCTAGATGGTGGTACTGCTCAGACTTACACAAAAATCTTTGTTGTATTGGCTGGTGCAGAACAAATAGTAAGAGCTGGAAGAAATTCAAGACTGAAAAAATCTAAGTCATTTATATGAGATTTGTCTGATATCCAGCAACACCTTCAATTCCCCTGTATCCCAAACTTTGAAGAACTGATCACTGGATAAATTTTCAAATCTATCTTATGTATTGTATACTAAGAAAGTTGAATCATACAATTCAAAATTAGTGAGACAAAAAATTATTTGAGTTAATATTTCTGTCACATTCAGATTTTTATAGAAAATATAAATTATAAAACATACATTTCACCAGCAGCTGTTATTTCCCGACTTTTTAATAATAACCATTCTAATTGGCATGAGATTGTGTCTCATTGTGGTTTTCATTTGCATTTCTCTAATGACCAGTGATGATGAGCTTTTGTTCATATGTTTATTGGCCACATAAATGTCTTCTTTTGAGAAGTGTCTATTCACAATCTTTGCCCACTTTTTCATGGAGTTGTTTCTTTTTTTTCCCATAAGGTTGTTTAAGTTCCTTGTGGATTCTGGATATTAGACCTTTGTCAGATGGGTATCTTGGAAACATTTTCTTCCATTCTGTAGGTTGTCTGTTCACTCTGATGATAGTTTCTTTTGTTGTGCAGAAGTTCTTTAGTTTGATGAGACCTCATTCATCAATTTTGGCTTTTGTTGCCATTGCTTTTGGTGTTTTAGTCATGAAGTCTTTGCCCATGCCTATGTCCTGAATGGTATTGTCTAGGTTTTCTTCTAGGGTTTTTTTTTTTTTTTCTTTTTTTTTTTATGGTTTGAGATTTTACATTTAAGTCTCTAGATAAGTAGAAATGCTTTTACACTGTTGGTGGGAGTGTAAATTAGTTCAACCATTGTGGAAGACAGTGTGGCAATTCCCCAAATATCTAGAAGCAGAAATACCATTTGACCCAGCAATCTCATTACTGGGTATATATGGGAAGGATTACAAATCTATAAAGACTCAAGCACACGAATGTTTGTTGCAGCACTACAGTAGCAAATACTTGGAACCAACCCAAATGCCCATCAATGATAAACTGGATAAAGAATATGTGGCACACATGCAACATGGAATACTATGCAGCCATAAAAAAGGATTATTAATGTCCTTTGCAAGGGCATGGATGAAACCAGAAGCCATCATTCTCAGAAAACTAACACGGGAACAGAAAACCAAACACTTCATGTTCCTAATCCTAAGTGGGAGTTGAACAATGAGAACACATGGACACAGGGAGAGGAACATTATACACTGGGCCCTGTTGATGGGTGGAGGGAGAAGGGGAGAGATCCTTAGGACAAATACGTAATGCATGTGGGGCTTAAAACCTAGATGACGGGTTGACAGCTGAAGCAAACCACCATGACACATTTATAACACGTGTAACTAACCTGCAAGTTCTGCACATGTATCTCAGAACTTAAAGTAAAATTTAAAAAATACACTTATTCATCCCTCCCTCACCAAGAAAAAATATCTTTGTTGATCTGGAAATCTGGGATTCTTCAGTCTCGTGGACAAATGTATCCACGTAAATAATAAGCTCGTAAAAAACAGAGTTTAATCGTCTGAAAAGAAAGTCCGTCCTCCCATAAAAATCAAAACTGTAAAAAAAATTATTTTAATACAGAAGAATGAAAAACAGTAAAAGAAATGAACAGAGGAAGAGGAGGATGGAAGGACAATATTCATGTTATTTAAAGATATAAATGGAAAACAAGATGGGCTTTTTCATGTTCATCATGAATAGGGAATATTTAGCCACAATTTCTACTCTCTGGAATTCAAAAACTAAACCTTTGACAGTAATCAACCTCAAGTTTTGAACATCTGTAAAGATTACAGCAGAAAGAATAACTGGTCTTTGATAACATCTTTGAATTTTGATAATCACGTTAAAGTTCCAGGCTGATCTTGGTGATCTAATAAATATTCTTATTATTTAATGTAGCTCAGATAAAGTATTCTTTGACTTCAAGCCCAAATAATTCAACGAATATATAAATTAGTTACACTTGTCAATATTGTTATTTTAAAATATATTCTTCAGTAGATTTTATCATGTTCATAATATAAAATACACATTTTGCCACTGAGTTATTTCCTAATTTATTACCTATAGAATCATCAAAACAAAACAAAAACAAAAAAATAGATCAACAAATTATATTGTTGTTCTTCTTGACATTTTAGTATATGTTTCAGAAACTCCTTTATATTCTTCAATATACCTAAAAGAAGTCAAATACAAATTTAGAAAAAATAGGTTAGTTTGTATAATTAACAGCCTAGATATCAGAAATATTTTGAATTTTATAAGCAAAATTTAATTATATTGACCCTTTTTAATACATTCTAATGTTTAAAAATATAAACATTTTTAAGTTTGAATATTAATTTCATTCCAAATAAACAATTTGATTATTGCATTTTTATAAAATTTTGAAAAATCAATATAATCCTTAATAGTGTCTTTAAAAACTAAATAACTTAAAAAGTAAAAATGCCAATATAATCTTTATTTATGGCAATGAATTCCAAATATATGTTTATTGCAATTCATGAAAAAATACAATTTCTTCTAACTTCAAGGAAACATTTTCAATAATTTCAAATCATGTATCTTGAAATACTAAATGTATGTTTTGTTTGGTATTATTCTTTTTTGACTTTATTTTCCTTGAGGAAAGGGACAGACGTTTTAATTTTTTTTTTTTGTTTTTTGTTTTTTTGTTTTGAGACGGAGTCTCGCTCTGTCGCCCAGGCTGGAGTGCAGTGGCGGATCTCAGCTCACTGCAAGCTCCGCCTCCCGGGTTTAGACCATTCTCCTGCCTCAGCCTCCGGTGTAGCTGGGACTACAGGCGCCCGCCACCTCGCCCGGCTAGTTTTTTGTATTTTTTAGTAGAGACGGGGTTTCACCGTGTTAGCCAGGATGGTCTCGATCTCCTGACCTCGTGATCCGCCCGTCTCGGCCCCCCAAAGTGCTGGGATTACAGGCTTGAGCCACCGTGCCCGGCCGGGACAGACGTTTTATACTTCACATGCTGAAGGAGGGATTTACCTTGGAAATGTTACCTTCCTATCTTTTTGCAACTTTGGTTTGGGTTTGATATTTTTTCTCCTACTAGCACTTTGTTACTCCTTCTAAGCTTTTCTAATTTATTTTCCTGCAATCGTAATGAATAAACTGTCATTCTCCCAGCAGTAAAACTCAGGAACCTGGAGATCATTCTTGTCTCCTGAAGATTTATCATACCACAACCTTTCTTCCTATTGAAATGTCAAACAAAAAGTTCACTTAACAGAGTTAAACAGGTAAGGAAAACTTTATTCAACACGGTTGCAAGAAGTGGGGAGACATTCAGCTCAATTTCTCTGAACCAAAAGGCCGACGGGTTTGGAAGTTGTGAGGTGAATTATGAAATAACTGGAGGACTTCAGGGGTGGGTTGGTCAATGGAATGTGTTGGGTGCATCGAGCATTTATTCCTACTTTTTTTTTTTTTTTTTTTTTTTTGAAATGGAGTCTCGCTCTGTCTCCCCAACTGGAGTGCAGTGGTGTGATCTCGCCTCACTGCAATTTCCTGCCTCCGCCTCCCCAGTAGCTGGGACTATAGGCGCCCGCCGCCATGCCCGGCTAATTTTTTCTATTTTAGTAGAGACGGGGTTTCACCGTGTTGCTCAGGCTGGTAGCCAACTCCTGAGCCCAGGCCATCCGCCCGCCTCGGCCTCCCAAATGCTAGGATTACAGGCATGAGCCACCATACCCGGCCTATTCCTGCATTTTCGTTCCTGTTTCTCTATGTAATTAGGTCATTTGTGTTTGCTAATTAGAGCTTATGAATGTTAGGCCCTTACCCTCCCACAGAAGCTGGGAGATTTGGGTGCTAGCTTTCCTGATGAGTACGTTTCAAAGGATGGCTCCCAAGTCCTTGAAAAAGACCATGGATTGTAAAACTGGCAAGAGGTTTCAAGGCGATATATATACCTTTCACGAAGGGGTCAGGGTAAGAATTAGCAGTGGTAAGTTTTTAAAGTGAATGCTCTAAGATAAGGGAGGTCCAGGGCTTGTAGTCAGGAAGAAACATTTATAAAATTTAGCAAAGCTTAGGGGAATATTAAGGATGTCTTGGTCACAATCAACCACTATATACCATGAATTTGGCTTTCAAAATATACCTCTCAAATTTATCCATGTTTTTCACTCCATCCTCACTGTTATTACTCAAGTGTTGGCCACCGTCATCCACCACCTGGCTTCTCGCAACAACCTTCTTCTCATTGTTGCTTGAATGCATAGCTATTCATATACCTTGCAAGTATACCTGCACCCCACCAAATTATCATTTATAAAGTCACCGTAATAACATTTCTAGCATGCAAATCAATTTATGCTCAGCCTTCTTAAAATATAATCCTTTGACTTCAGGGTAGAGCCCAAACGCCTTTCCCCGACTTCCAGAGTCCTTCATGAACAGTTCCTGATCACCTCTCTAGTTAGTACTTTGCCAGTACTGCCCCAAATTCCAAGCATTAAGTTCTAATTATTTGAAACTCTTTTAATTTTCCAGAATACAGCATAGTCTTCTGAATATAGGCAATACCCATACTGTTTTCCTTTTCTTAATTTTCCTTGTCTACTGGATTTGCCTACCTTGATTTTCCTTATCTACCAGGTCAGAAATGAAATATTGCTTAATTTGGAAAGCTTTCCTTGAGCATCTTAGGCTGAAATAGATGTTTTGATTTTTCTACAAGTTCCTATAGCACACCGTATTTTCCCCTTCAAGTCACTTAAGTCTTGAATTTTCATATCCCGTTACAGTTTGACTTTGCGGGTACATCATGTCAGAAATGTTTGTGACTGGATCTCAATCTTTGTAAAATGCAGTGCATTATTATAATAGCACCACTGTTGAACTAAAAAAACAAAATTTATTCAATTTGTTCTGATTCTACTTGACCCAAAGTTTTAGAAATAGATTTCTTAAAGAAAAATGATCACAACTCAATATCCATCTCAATCTTTTTTATTTTATTTGTATTAGAAAAGAGTCAGCAAGATTCAATTGAGAGCATGCTGTTTTGGACAGAAATAACTCTTCTCCTCATCCCTCTTTCTTCCCCTCCCTTCTCTCCTCTCCCTCCAACATCCCCTGCACCCTTTCTCAAATAAAATCCGTTTTACCACCTCTAGGTGGAGTTCTACTTTTCCAATAGAATGCTCAAACCTCACATTAGTTTTATATTTGCCACTACACATTTTAAATTACCAGTCTGGTCACTGACATTTGAATTATTCCTGGCATGTAGGATTCTTCATAATGCTTCACATAGTTTTCACCTGCTTTCGATATACTAGGGAAAATTGGAATCCACTGAGGGCAATAAAATATTATCTACTCAACAATGTCTAAATTCACGAAATTCTTCTAAATGTTCATATGACTCAGTAAGGATTTGATGGAATATAAAACCTGCTATTCTGGTTTGTCTATGTAAAACATAATCCTTAACCACAAATTATTCTCATTCTTAAATACAAAAGAGATTTACACTGCTAAAAGTGGCATTGCTCGACAAATAATAATATACTACAGTCATTTCCATGATCATTTTATTCTATTAAAAAATGAAAATTGCACATTCTGTATGTGATTCTATGTGAGTGCATGTGAGTTTTAATTTAGGGAAGATGTAACTAATAAACTGAAAACTCATCAACCTAGTTTAGTGAAATGTATGTTTGATGTCTAAAGAAAGACTGCTGTTAAGATTCAGATGTTGTATGCAGTCAAGATGTATCTATAAATCACACATAAATATTTGACTTCTTTACTCCTACACCTTGACTGTTCAGCTTACTGCAGAAAATTACAAAGTTATGCAGATTCATGCCCTCATTTATAGTCATGACTTCAATAACCATCGATATGATGCTGATGCCCAAATCTATAACCTCAGGATAAATCTTTATCCTGACCTCTAGCTTGAAACATATTTTAATAGTTTATTTATTTGTTTGCTTGGTTTACAATATTTTTCCTTGATTGTCGCCTACATATCTGCAAATAGGTGTGCCCTGGGCATTACACATAAAATGAATCCAAATATAAACTCATTATAATGCTTGAAAAAATATATTCTACTGTATATATTGCATATTTTACCATAAACATTTCCTATTGCCAGTCACCATGAAAAGAAACCCCCCAAAAAAGTAAAGGTGCATCTTCTACGCACTATTGATATTAAAACAGTCAAGAAATATTTTTGATTCTACTTCCTAATATTTTATAAATACATTAAATTTCTTCCATACTTAGTATATTCCTTTAGTTATGGTTTTCATTATTTCATCTCAGAAAAATAAAAATTTTTATTGCATCTTTTTATTCAGCTTCCAAAGTAAATAATACAGGCACAAATATACATTTATACACTAAAATTAGAAATGTTCAGTTAAAAGTAACCTTTATTTAAAATTCTGATAGCAATTCCTTAATGGCTCTGCATAACCTTCGTACCAATCTACACTTCTAGTATTTCTTCCAAAGTGTTGTATTTTTATTTTTTGTGCTGTTTTTAGCTAATAATAGTAATATATAGAAATAATGTTCATATACCCTCCTTTTAATATTTATTTTTTATTTTAGTAAGTAAATTTCCCAAACAATATTTAAGTCATGATATAAAAGCAGGTATTTTTGTCTTGTTTCTGAATAGAGGGCTATCTCTTGAATTCAGTAGATAGGAGAAAATTTGAGAGAGAATTTTGGGTATGTTTACACAAGCAAATTAGAGGAGATTGAAAAAAGTATTATTTAATCAGATTAATTCATTAAAATTATTAAAACCATTTATGTATGTATATATTCTTAATAAGTTAACTGTAAAGACCATTGTTGAATTCCTGAAATAAAATATAATTAGCCAAAATATATTATTCCTGATATACATTGAAAAATAACAATATTGCTGAAAATATTTTGATAAGATTTTACTAAGGAAGTGTTATTTTATAAATTAAAAATTGTTATGTTTTGTTTTCTGCTCTCTTCCTTCTCATAATCCACTAATGATTGGAACTACATGTCTTCATGTCTCATCTCCCATTAACTGTTGAAACTATTCCAGTTATGCTCTGTTTTCATTGCTACTTAGAAAATTGCTCACTAACCTCAACAAAGACTTAGAGACCACATAATTCTTCATATATATAAAGATATACATATGAGTTTATACACATATATGAAAAATGTATGTGTATATAAGTATACATATATACAAATACATATAAATGCATATAAACATACAAAATATGTGGTACAATGGCAAGTAGATTACATAAATTCTCTATATCTTGATTTTAACACATATAAAACAGAGTTACCATTGTTTCATAAAACAACTTATGATGAAATATTTGTATCATGTATTATATATGGAATGTTTGGATAAAATATTTTAAACTGCTATATAAATATTAGCTAAACCCTTCACACAAAATACTTGCGGTTATCATTACTGTGTGAATGTAATTCATTGATGTCTTGAGAAGACTCACTTGAATAAACTGAAGAAATAAAAGAATATCTATTTCTCACTGCTACTTAATATTTTTATGGGAAGGTTCTGATGAATTTAATTGGCAAATAAATGTTTGTAGATAATAAAAATTTGGAAAGAAAATATTTTTGCTAAAAATATAAATACACTTTCAGAATGTTCAAAAATATATAATACAAATTTATTAGAACCAGTATGTTTTATTATTAAGTAGCCCCTCATAAATATAATTATTAAATAGTTTCTGTAGATCTAGGCATGATATTATACAAGTAAGAAATATTTAAAATAAATATGAAGTCTGTTTTCCAGACTTATATTTGAAAATGGATACAAATTTAAAAATCACTATTTTTTTTTTATTTTAGGGAAGAAATAGGCCAGTTATCTTGCATAGCTTAGATAAATATGTCCAAAAATTGACATGTCATTTTTAAAACATGTAAATTAGAAAAAAATGTTCTAAATTGTTGGTGCAGAAGTTTATTTTATGTAAAACAGTGTAAAATATCAAAAGGGAAATATTCCTACATATCCATACATTTTTAAATATCTTAATGACACATATTTGAACCTTATTTTTGATATGCTTTTTTAGTATTCTATAAATCCTGTTTTTGTTATGTATATCCCACAAAGTAATCATAATTTCAAAAGTCAGTAATTAATTTTATTTCCTAATACATTATTAATATGGTTAAAAGAAGAGGTGTTTTTCTGCGGAGTTCATCTACTCTACAGATGAATTATTTACAGCAATATTTTATTTTCTGTTAATATTATGCATGAATTGTGGATTCTATGTACAGTTTTTTTATCAAAATTATGAAACCTCTATGAGCCTGATTATATTAAGGACAACAAAATAAATCAGACAAAAATTTAGCAGAAAATGAATTAATAAATTTCCATCTTACACATATAAAATATTCTGTAATTTAATCTGCTAAAAGCAGAGAATAGATAAAACATATACCAATGTATTTGTTTTCGTTATTTATTAATGCTACATAATGTTTTATATATTTATGGAATACATATGATATTTTCTTACATGCGTAGAACTGTCAGTTCAAGGTATTTGAGATATTTATTACTTTGAGTATTTATCATTTCTATGTGTTGAAAACAATAAAAGTCCCCTCTTCTAGTTGTTTTGATATATACAGTACATTGTTTTCAATTATATTCACTCTACTCCACTTTCAAACAATAGAACTTAACCCTTTTATCTGTGTTTGTACCCATTAACCAACCTCTCGTTATCTCCATTTCCCTGCATCTTTTCCCAACATCTAGTATTTATCATTTTACTCTACTGCAATGAGATCAAATTTTTTAGCTCCCACATATAAGTGAGAATATGCAATATTTGTCTTTCTGTGCCTTGCTTGTTTTGCTTAATGTAATAACCTTCTATTTCATCTATGTTGCCATAAATGACAGAATTTCTTTCTTTGTTTATGGTAAAATACTATTAAATTGTATGTGTGTGTGCGTAGCATGCTTTCTTTATCCATTCATTTATTGATGAACACTCAGATTGACTCCTTATCTTTGTTATTATGAATACTGCTGTGATAAACATGGAAATGCAGATATCCCTTTGATATCCTTGTGGGGGATCAGTCAGAGTGGTGGGAAAAACTACAGGGAAAGGATGCAAACTTTCTGAAAGGTCAGAAGGTTCTGCAGAACCCTGAGAAAGAATAGCTGAAGTCAGCCATTCTGTAACCCTGAGGCAGAGAGCAAGGAGTAGATACAAGGGAGTGTGGGGGAATTTATCTGAAACAAGCTTGTTTACTTATGTTGACCAGTAACTGACTTTGATCATCTGTGTGATATTCCCTGAAAGGGGAACAATAAATGTTAATTACCTACAGGTTGTGTTGGCTCCAGGTTTTTGCAATTGTGCCTGCACTGAATAAAAACAAGCAGCTCCAGCTTCTTGAGGCTGCTCTCTGGACACTAGAGCCAGGCAGTCACCTAGCTGCTCCTACAGTGCATACCTGTGTCTGAGTGCTCGTTTCATCTGTCAACCAGGGTCTGCGGGACAGACCCGGCATATCCTGATTTCTTCTTTTTAATAGAGACCGAATAGTGAGATTGCAGGGTCATATAATAGTTTCATTTTTAATTTTTTGAGAAGTCTCCATGCTGCTTCCATAGTGGTTGTACTAATTTACATTCCCACCAACAGTGTATGAGAGTTCCCCTTTCTCCACATCTTTGCCAGCATCTGTTATTTTATTTCTTTTTAAAAAAATAATGGCCATTCTAAATGGGGTGAGATGTTATCTCATTGTGGTTTTGAATTACACTTCCTTTCTGATAGATGATGTTGAGCATTTTTTTCATGTATCTGTTGGCCATTCATATATCTTCTTTTGATAACTGTCTATTCATGTCTTTTGCTTACTTTTAGTGGGATTGATTTTGTTGTTTTTTTGAGATGTTTGTGTTCCTTGTATATTCTGGATATTAGTCTCCTCTTGGATGAATAGTCTTCAAATATTTTCTCCCATTCAAGAGGTTGTCTTTTCACTCTGTCAATAGTTTCTATTCCTGTGCAGAAGTTTTTTACTTTAATATAATTACATTTGTCTATTTTTGTTGTTATTGTCTGTGCTTTTGGAGTCTTAGCCATGAACTGTTTGCCAAGCCCAATGTCCTGAAGAGTTTTGCCTCTGTTTTTTTCTAATATTTTTGTATTTGGGGTCTTATGTTTAATCCATCTTGCGTTGACTTTTGTACATAATGAGTAATGTAGTCCACTTTGATTCTTCCGCATATAGATATCCAATTTTCTCAGCACCATTTACTGAAGGGACTGCCATTTCCCCAGCGTATGTTCTTGGCATCTTAGTAGAAAATTAGTTCTCTGTAGATGTAAGGATCTATTTATGGATTCTCTATTCTATTCCATTGGTCTAAATATCTATTTTTATAGTAATACCATATTTCATTTGCTGCATCCTTTTAATATGTTTTGAAGTAAGATAGTGTGATGTCTGCAGCTTTATTTCTTTCCCTCTCAGGTTTGCATTGTCTATTTAGGCACTTTTGTGTTCTACATTAACGTTAAGATTTTTTACCCTATTTCTGAGAAACGATGTACATATATTTATAGAAATTGCATTGAATCTGTACATTGCTTTAGATAGTATGGTCATTTTGACAATACTGATCATTTAGATTCACGAATATGGGATGTCTTTCCATTTGATTATGTCCTCTTCAGTTTATTTATTTATTTATTTATTTATTTTTTTTTTTTTTTTGAGACGGAGTCTCGCTCTGTCGCCGGGGCTGGAGCGCAGTGGCCGGATCTCAGCTCACTGCAAGCTCCGCCTCCCGGGTTTACGCCCTTCTCCTGCCTCAGCCTCCTGTGTAGCTGGGACTACAGGCGCCCGCCACCTCGCCCGGCTAGTTTTTTATATTTTTTTAGTAGAGACGGGGTTTCACCGTGTTCGCCAGGATGGTCTCGATCTCCTGACCTCGTGATCCACCCGTCTCGGCCTCCCAAAGTGCTGGGATTACAGGCTTGAGCCACCGCGCCCGGCCGTCCTCTTCAGTTTATCAGTGCTTTGCAGTTTTCCTTGTGGAGATCTTCCATTCTTTGGTTAAATATATTCCTAGGTGTAGCTACCATAAACAGAATTATCTTCTTGATTTTTTTCAGCTATTTTATTATTGGTTTAAAATGCTACTGATTTTTTATGCTGATTTGGTATACTGCAGTGTTATTAAATATTTATCAGTTCCAATAATTTTCTGGGTGGAGTCTTTTGATGTTTCTAAATATAAGAACATGTCATTGGCAAAGAGTGACAATTTGACATTCTCTTTTCTGATTTGGATGCTGTTTATTTCTTTCTCTCTCCTAGCTGATCTAGCTAGAACTTCCAGTACTATGTTGAATAGATGTGGTTAAAGTGAGCATCCATGTCTTGTTCATGTTTTTAGAGGAAAGACTTTCAATTTTATCCATTTAATATGATGTTAGCTGTGGGTTTGTCATAAATGATCATTATTATTTGAATATATGATTCTACTATTGCTAGTTTTAGAGAGCTTTTATCATAAAAGGATGGTTGGATTTTGTCAAATGCTTTTTATTCATTTGTTGGGAAAATAATATAGATTTTGTCCTTCATTCTGTTCTTGTGATGTGTCACAATTATTGTGTGTGTGTTGAACCATCCTTGCATCCTTGGGGAAAAATCTCACTTGATCATGGTATGTTCTTTTCAATTTGATATATTTAGTTTGCAAGTATTTTGCTGAGGAGTTTTGTATGTATGTTGGTTAAGGATATCAGTCTGTAGTTTTCTTTTTGTGGTGTGTCCTTGTCTGGTTTTGCTCTCCAAGTAATGCTGATAGCAAATTATCTTGTTGTTTGTCACTCACAGAATGAGTTAGAGTGAAATGTTTTGAAGTAATTTTTAGGAGGGTTGGTATTAGTTCATCTTTATACATTTGGAAGAATTTGGCAGTGAATCCATCTGGGCCTGGTTTTTTTTTGTTGTTGCTGTTGGAAGATGTTCTGATTCAATGTCACTACTCATTATTAGTCTGTTTTTGTTTTTTGTTTGTTTTTTGTTTTTGTTTTTGTTTTATATTTCTTCCTGACTCAGTTTTGGTGGGTTATATGCTTCAGGGAATTTAACTCTTTCCTCTAGGTTTTCAAGTTTGTTAGGGTATAGCTGTTCATAGTAGTCTCAGTTAACCTTTTGTAATTTTGTGGTATCAGTTGTAGTATTTCCTTTTTCATTTATGATTTTGCTTATTTTGGGTTGTTACTCCTCTTTATTGGTTAGTTTATCTAGCCATTTATTAATGTTATTTGTCTTTTTTAAAGAACTTTTCATTTCCTTGTTCTTTTGTATTATTATTATTATTTTGGCCTGTATTTTGTTTATCTATGACCTTTAATATTTATCTTCTGCTAATTTTGGGTTTGGTTTATCTTTGCTTTTCTAATTCCTTGAGGTATATCATTAGATTTTTATATTTGAAATCTTCCTACTTTTTTGATGTGGTGACTATTGCTATGAACTTCCTTTTTAGTACTGCTTTCTGTCTCAAAAATGTTTGTTATATTTTCATTTCATTTTCAATAGTTTCAAGAATTTTGTTTTTAATTTCCATCCTAGTTTCTTCATTGACAGAATGGGGTGCAGCAGCATTTTTATTTTTTATTTTTATTTTTTGAGATGGAGTTTCACTCTTGTTGCCCAGGCTGGAGTGCAATGGTGCGATCTCGGCTCAACACAACCTCTGCCTCCTAAGCTCAAGCGATTCTCCTGCCTCAGCCTCCTGAGTAGCTGGGATTACAGGCGTGTGAGACCTCGCCCTGCTCATTTTTTTTTGGTTTGTTTTTTAGTACAGATGGGGTTTCTCCATGTTGGTCAGACCGGTCTCGAACTCCAGACCTCAGATAATCTGCCTGCCTCAGCTTCCCAACGTGCTGCGATTACAGGTGTGAGCCACCGCACCAGGCCTTTATTGATTTTTAAATATTTGTATAATTTTCAAATTTCCTCCTGGTATAAGTTTCTAGTTTTGCTCCATTGTGGCCTGAGTAGATACTTGATATGATTTCTGTTTTTTTTTAATGTGTTGGGTTTTGTGTGTGTGTGTGTGTGTGACCTAACATAGGCTCTGTCCCAGAGAAGGCTCTATGTGCTAATGAGAAGAATGTGTATTCTCAAGTTGTTAGATGAAATGTTCTGTAAATCTCTATTAGGTCTATTTATTCTACAGTCCAATTTAAATGCAATATTCTTTCTTGATTTTCTGTATTGGTGATCTGCTTAATGATGAAAGTATGGTGTTACAGTTCCCCACTAATATTTTATCAAAGT
This sequence comes from Macaca nemestrina, assembly GCF_043159975.1. NCBI lineage: Eukaryota > Metazoa > Chordata > Mammalia > Primates > Cercopithecidae > Macaca > Macaca nemestrina. The sequence continues at coordinate 26,948,401 of NC_092140.1, forward strand.
CTATATCTTCCTTTAGATCTGGTAATGTTTGCTTTGTGAATCTGGGTGCTCTAGTGTTGAGTGCATATATAATTATAATTGTTATAGTCCATTGCTGCATTGATGCCTTTATCATTATATAATGACTTTCTTTGTCTTTTTAAAATGGTTTTTGAAGTAGAGTTTCTTATATGTGATATATTATTCTTGCTTGCTTAGTTTCTGTTTGCATGGAATATCTTTTTCTATACCTTTACTTTCAATCTATTTGCCTCTTTACAGGTAAAGGATGTTTCTTTTAGGCAACATATAATTGAATCTTGTTTTGTTTTTGGTTTGTTTTCTTTTGTCTATTCGGCCAGTCTATATCTTTTAAGTATATATTTTAATTAATTTACATTTAAGATTACTATTGATAAGTAAGGTTTTATTTGTGTGTGTGTATTTTTGTTTTGTTTTGTTTTTGTGACAAAAGTCTTGTTCTGTCACCCAGGCTAGAGTGCAGTGGCCGGATATTGGCTCACTACAGCCTCTGCCTCCCAGGTTCCAGCAACTCTCTGGCCTCAGCCTCACGGGTAGCTGGGATTACAAGGCATGTGCCACCACAGTCAGCTAATGTTTGTACTTTTTAGTAGAGACAGGGTTTCACCATTTTGACTAAGCTGGTCTCGAACTCCTGACCTCAGGTGATCCACCCACCTTGGCGTCCCATAGTACTAGGATGAGAGGTATGAGCCACTATGCCCAGCCTATTTGTGTTTTATTGTTAATTGTTTTCTGGTTGTTTTGTGTATTCTTTATTCTTTTCTTTTCTCTTATTATTGATCATTGGGGTTTGGTGGTTTTCTGTTCTGGTATCATTGAGTCTTTCTTTTCCTTATTTGCATGTTTGCTTTACAAGTGAGTTGTATACTTTTGTGTTTTTTCATGGTGTTAAATGTCAGAGCCTCCTATAATTAGATGAGAATCTCAGAGCCTCCTGTATTTAGATGTCTAAATCTCCGGCTAAACTTGGGAAGTTTTAAATTGTTATTAGATTTTTGAAACTTTAGTTCTCTCTTTGCCTTCTGGGATACATAGTTTGTATATTTGGTTGCTGCATGGTGTGCCATATATCATGACGACTGTTCATTTTTTAATTTTTTAAAAATTATTTTTGTTTGATTGGGTTATTTCAAAAGACTTGTCTTCAAGTTTTGGAATTATTTATTCTGCTTAATCTACTCTATTATTGAAGATTTTAATGTATTTTGTATTTTATTCATGAGGTTTTCATTTCTAAAATTTCTGTTTGATTTTTTTAAATAATGGCTTTCATATTATTTTATATCTTTGCTAAATATCTCATTCATATCTTCAATAGTTTTTCTGATTTTTTTGGATTTTTTGTCAGAAAGCTCATGTATTTTACTAAACTTCTGTAGAATCAATAACTTGAATACTTTTTAAGAGTTTCATGAACTTCTTTTTAATTGAGATTTGTTTCTAGAGGATTATTATGTTCCTTTGGAGGTATCATATGTTCTTGCTTGTTTGTGTTTCCTGTGCCCTTATGGTGATACCTGTGCACCTGGTATAATAGTTGCTTCTTTCAATTTTTGAATTTTGAATTTTCTTTCATGGGGTGAACATTTTCCCAAAGATTTTTCCGTGGTCTTGGTTGGGTAGGGCACTTTGGCTTTGATTCTGGGTGCATGCAGTGTTGTAGCCTCTGTATGATTTCTTCGGCTGTAAACAGCCTTAGTGGTTTTTGTGGTATCTACTTACTTCATGGGTTAAGGGTGCAGTTATTAATGGATGCTGTGGTGAGGTTTTGCTGGAGGTTAGGATACCATATAGGCCCGGCCTCAGGGCCCATAGTGGCAGCAATGGGCTGAGCAGGCACGTCTTTGGGCCAGAGGACAGCATTTGTGGGCACTGGTGTTAGCAGATACAATAAGGTGAATTATTGAACTTCCAGGTGGCTTTGTCAAATGGCAGTAGTGGCAGCAGTGGGCTGGGTGTATGGGCAGGTTATTGGGCTTATTGTCAGACAGCATGGGACAGACAATGGAAATGGCAGTGCTAGGACCACCCTTTGGGATCTGAGCAATGCATACTGGTTTTGGTTATGGCTGCAATGGACAGTTAAGGCTAGTCTTCAGGTCTGTAGGTGGCATATGCAGTCAAGTGTCAGCTAGATGGTAGCAGCCTGATGGCTAGTCCCAAACTCAGCCCCTGGGGAGGAGGATTCAGGTGCCGCTGATTTTATAGTTGGCTGGGTGATCCTCTGTCCCCTGGACTGTGTTCTATGGAGCAGTGCTGGGACAGACAAAGTTGGGCTGGGCAGGCTTGTCCCCAGGCCTCTCAATGGTCTCTACCATCATCAGTCATGGTAGGCAAAGACCTCGGGCTACTGTAGAATGCTCAGATGTGAAGTGGCAGCAATCACGCCACTCACTACCTTGCCACTGGGGTAGGTGGTGCCATGTTTTGTGGTGGCAGTCCAGGCTGACAGTTGGGGAATGCATGCACCACTTGCACATTGTTCCCAGTGCTGCTCTTGCCCCACCTGCAATGGTGATAGACCATGCCTTGGTCATGCCTCAGCATGACCTGTGCTTTGGTCATGCCTCAGCCCTCACTGTGGTAGCCTGTAGCCACTCTCACCTCAGCCCAAGTGACAACAGTCCACATTTCTCTTGCACCTCAGCCACAGCACCCCTGAGCTCCAGAACAGTGAGCAATCTTCTGGTTATAAGGGCTCTAAAGTGGAAATTTGCTGTACCTGCCTAAGTCCAGGGAGCCTGTGGAACCCACAGAGACCTTCCTCCCTGGAGTAGCGCCATCACACCATCTCCTGGCAGTTTCCTATGTTAGTTTCAGAGCCCAGGAGGGTCAAGGGGTTCTCCCATGGCTAGGATTACAGGAGTCCATGGAAAAATGTGGAACATTAAGAGTCTGTCACTTGTACTTTCACCATATTAAGGAGTCTATCTCAGCTTCCAGCCAACCCTGGCCAGGCAGGCTGCCTTGCTTCATTCTCCATCCTTGCTTTAGTTATTTCCTGATACTTTTCTCTTAAATTCCAGTGTTCTCTCTTGGATAATGTTTGAAGTGTGTTTATCTACTCACTCACTATTTTGATTCTTCTTAATGGAGGGAGTGCGTACAAAATGTCTTATCTGCCATCTCAAAGCCCCTTCTGTCACCAATGTATTTTTAAAACATAATTCAATCTTGAAATTAAAACTAGTAAAAACAGTAAAAAGTTGAGTCTGAGCATGGGGGCTCACACCTGTAATCTCAGCACTTTGGGAGGCCAAGGCAGGCAGATGACCTGAGGTCAGGAGTTCGAGACCAGCCTGGCCATCATGGTGAAACCCCAACTCTACTAAAAATATAAAAATTAGAGCATGGTGGCACATGTCGGTAATCTCAGTTACTCGGGAAGCTGAGGCAGGAGAATCACTTGAGACTGGGAGGCGGAGGTTGCAGTGAACCGAAATAATGCCACTGCACTCCAGCCTAGGTGACAGAGTGAAAAAAAAAATTGAAAATGCCTCATTTTAATAAGATGCAAAAATTCTAAGTTAGACATTAGGAAACAAATTTAGCAATATGTTTAAAGATTACTATACCACAATAATAAAGTTGTATTTTTTTCACTTAAAACAATTCAATATTAAATATCTTAAATAAATTTTTTATTGGGGAAGCACAAGGAAAAACCTTGCATTTTACAAACTAACAATCATTTAAGTAAAATCTGTGATTCATTCATTAAGGAAACTAATAAATGAGGGAAGAATTGAAACTTCTTTACATGTAAAAAAACTATCTAAGTCTCATAGCTAACATCTATTCCAAAAAGCTGACATACTACATTTATTCAAATTAAAGTCAGAAACAATAAAAATTGGTAACTCATTGTTACTGAGTACCATTGTCTGTAAAGTTCTAGTAAGAGTGAATGATTGGGAAAATAAACATTATTAATCTATTTCTTCTCTTTCTGTATTTGAAATAAACATACAAACACTTTAATTTTACAGAAAAAAATATTAAAAGGCAACAAAAGTAAATATTTTCTGTACTTAAAAAAAAAACTAAAAAAACGTTGCTGGTCATTTATTCTGCCTTTCCCACCCCCCCACCATATGTCTATAGATTACAGTTACCGCCCTTGCTCCTTCTTTCCCAGTTGCATTCTTATTATTGCCTGTGAGAGTCATTTTCTTTCCCAAATAATCAGCATAATCAAATGTGATTGAATGGAATGCTAAATTAGTTCCATGCGATTTCACCAACTTTTTATTTTTCAGAGGATCTAGAGAAAAAAAATTATAGAAATGTTTTGAAGCTTTCTATTAGAAACTGAAAACATACAGTAATTTTTAAAGAACATATGATCATCAGATTGTCAAGTTTGCGAAGGTTCTGAGATTTTACCAGGCTACAATTTAACCTCTTAGTTTACTGAGTTTTGTGGAACCTAACAGAAGACACAATACTTCTGAGTCACAGAAGTATTGCTCACGGCACAGAAAGCAGCATGGACATCAGCACATACACGTTACTTCCCCTTGTCCCCAGATCTCATGGGAGTACCAGAGAGGTACCCAGATGACACATGCACAGGAGTGGGTTGCATTACAGGAGAAATTACTTTAAGAGACCCAAAATTTTATAACTGGTAATGAGCATGCTTTCCCTTGCTCCAGGCCACAGTTTGTGGAATGCTGCCCTACATCAATAACCACTTTATCATTTTCATACTAAAGGAAAAGAACAATTTTCTAATATCATTTATTGTAATCAAATGTATGCATTTGGCTTTTACACATGACAGATTTTTCTTTTTAAAACTAGGATTGAGAATCCAGAATAGTTCATTGGCTACTGTCGTTATGTCTCTTCATTTCTTTTAAAATATAATATTCATATGTTTGGTTTTCTTTTCAGTGACTTTATTTTATTATTTATTTATTTATTTATTTATTTATTTATTTATTTATTTATATTTTTGAGACAGCGTCTCGCTCTGTTGCTCAGGCTGGAGTGCTGTGGCCGGATCTCAGCTCACTGCAAGCTCCACCTCCCTGGTTCCCGCCATTCTTCTGCCTCAGCCTCCCGAGTAGCTGGGACTACAGGCGCCCGCCACCTCGCCCGGCTAGTTTTTTGTATTTTTTAGTAGAGACGGGGTTTCACCGTGTTCGCCAGGATGGTCTCGATCTCCTAACCTCGTGATCCGCCCTTCTCGGCCTCCCAAAGTGCTGGGATTACAGGCTTGAGCCACCGCGCCCGGCCCTCTTTTCAGTGACTTTAAAAGCAAACAGGCAAGTTTCCTTTTAGGCATCAAATATTATGGATTTTCCTATTTCCCTGTGATATTATTTAATTATGTATCCTAAGTGGATGTTAACTCTCAACTTTAATTCAACTCAGGTTTAAAAATTTGGGCAAGTATTCTTTACAGTGATTCTGGGTACTCAATATTGCATCTCATTAGGCAGCACACATTATTAGGAAGTTTAAATTTTAGTGATACTAATTTTAATTACTTTGTTAAAGTAATGATGGTCAGCTCTCTTGCTCATAAAAATAATTCCCTTTTTCAAATAGCAAGTAATATCTACAATGATAAAGCATTCTCTTTCAACCAATTGATTGTAGCCTATGTTGATGATTCTGCCTGAATCTATCATTTCAACACTAGTAGCAAGACGATGATTTTCTTAGTACTCTCCATATTTTTAAGTGAATTACTTGACAAATTTGTATTAAGAATTCACTAAATGTGAACAAATGTGAGCAACAGGTTTTTATAGAAAGTTGTATTAAATCTTTATTTCATCTACTGCTTTTTTTTTTTTGTAGAAAATAGTCTGTGTCGTGGGGTTCCCAATAATGGAAATATTTTTCTCTCTTAAATAATCCAATGGACAATCAATATTTAGTTTTATGTTTATATTTTCCAAAATTGAAATATTGTGGCATGCTTAAAGCTGTATCTGGTGTAAGATGGAAAATTATTACTTATTATTTATTGTAGACATCCTTGCTCTTTGGCACAACAAAATCCCCTGCAATCATAGAGTATTTATCAAATCTCCAAAGTCTGTTTCTTTATTCACATTGATACTTGGGTGGAATGTAGTTTATTGCTTCTGAGTGTCATATTTTCTAGGTTCTCTCTGTGGTAAAGATTAGAAAATATATTTTTAAATTGATTATAAAAATTTAATTTTCCAAGTCCAATACAGATTTTTTCAAATACAAATCTTTTTTGTAGTTTTACTCTGAATACTTGAATTCCTAATTTCATTTATACACTTTCTATTTCCTACCCTAAACATTTATAAAATGGTTAACATAACAATATTAATTTCTAAAAGATGAAATGAAGAAATTTTCTTATTTTTTCACAGAATATTATTCTTAGAATTCAAGACTAAGAATATACTGTAAGAATACATGTTAGTTACTTATACATGTGGCCAAGCTGACTTGTGCTTGAAAAACTGTTTTCATTTTATTTTAAATTTTGGTTTTGATTATTTTACTTTTTAATTTATTTTAGAATATTTCAAAACAGTATGTATTGCTCACAATATCTTGAAAAAGAACAGTTATAGGACACACAATTCCCTATTTGAAAACTTAACTACAATGCCACAGGAACAAAAATGTGTGGTACTAGCCTAAAGATAAACTGACAAATCAACAAAATAGAACCTTTGCATTTATGGTCTTCTTGTTTACAAAGGCACCAAAACAATTGAATGGGGAAAGAATAGTCTTTTCAGCAAATGATACTAGAATAACTGCACATACACATGTAAATGAATGAATGAAAGTGAACCCCTACTTCTAACCATATATATAATTAACTCAAAAGAAATCATAAATATAAATGTTAGAGCTCAACTATGGAACTCTTAAAAGAAAATACAGGAGTAAATCTTCATGAACTTAGGTTAGGTAATGTTTTCTTAGATATAACACCAAAAGAACAAATGTGGAAGAAAAACAATAGATAAATTAGAGTGGTTTCAAAATTTAAAATCATTGTACTTCAAAGAACACCATCATGAAAGTGAAAAGACAATTCACAGAATGGGAGAAAATATTTGCAAATTATAGATTTGATAAAAAATTGTATCCAGAAGATATAGAGAATACTTACAACTCAATAATAAAAAGGTTAGTAAGTCCATTTAAAATGGGCAAAGGACTTGAAGAGATGTATTAATGTTCAGTCACTTCAATCAAAAGGATATATGACTGTCAATTAATGCATCAAATGTCCATCAGTCGTTAGGCAGATGCAAATTAAAACCACAAAGAGATACCACTAATCACTTACCTGAATGGCTTAAAATAAAAAAAATAAATAAAACTGCCAAATGTTAATGAGGATGTGGAGAAGTTGAATCACTCATAAATAGCTGGCGGGAATGTAAAATGGCACAACCACTCTAGAAAACAATTTGGCAGCTTCTCACAAAATTAAGCATGTGCGTTCCACATGACCAAACTATTGTACTCCTGAATATTTATTCCACATAAATAAAAATTATGTTTATGCAAAAACAAAAGCAATACAAACTAAAAAGCTGCACATGAATGTACCTATCAGTTTTATTTATAATACACTTAAACTAGAAACAACCGTCTTTTCTTTAATGGGTAATTGGTGAAACAAGCTATGATACATCCTTAATGTGGAATACCACTCAGCAGTAAAGAGTAATGAAATATTGACATACACATCAACTTGGAAGAATATTCAGGGTATTAATCAGAGATAAGAAATCTAATTCTAAAAAACATTACATATTGTACAAATCTGCTTATATTAGATCTTTAGAATGAAACACTTACACAAATGAAAAACAGATTAATAGTTTCCAGGGGCTTGAAAATGGGAGCATATGGAAAGTGTGTGTGTCTACAAAAGGGTGACAAGCAGGATCTTTGTAGTGACGTAAATGTCCTATAACTTGACTGTATTAATGTCGGTATCCTGGTTGTGATATTGCACTATAATTCTGCAAGACGCTTCCATTGTAATAAACTGGGTAAAAAGTAGAGTGAGTGATCTATTTGTATATGAATCACCAGTACCGTTAAACAAACTAACACCAAATGAGAAAAATAAAAAAAGAGAGAGATCTGTGTTAATAGAATTATTTACATATGTGTTACCTTGACTATTACTGTGATTTCTCAGGAACTAAAGTTTTCTGGTTGTTTTAATGTCATAATAATAAACAGCTGTTCATCACAGATTTCAAGATCATTCCTCTTTGTAACTGTTGACAAATGTCCTCCCATTACTTTGATTTAGAATCTCATAGCTAGCTTTTTTTTTGAGAAAATGTATTATGTTTATGTATTCTTTTGTACAATTAGTTTTCTCACTGCTTTCATTGGTATTTTCTAATTGCTAGTTAATTTTCTATTGTAATTCCATAGCATCTGCTCTTTGATACTGTTTGATTTTCATTTTCTTTTGGAAAAGTAATCACTGATATATGGGTGCTAGTATTTAGTTGGTGGAAGTTGCTCCGTGGCACTGGTTCACATCCACTTCCAGATAGACTGCCTGTGGATAATTATGACCTGTGGAACTTAATGCTGAAACAATTCTTAAACAAGGTTAGCGTGTTCTCATGGGGAATTTGATAGTGATGAACCAACAACCTAAGCTGGTGAGCTCCTCCGAGAACTTGGCAAATTCATTCATTACGTCACCACCTTTGTGACTGAAAGTGATCAAGTCTCAGGAAAAACAGAACAAAGGCCCAGGGAGTTCATGGCAAAGTCAGGAGACGGGGGGATGGGGGGGCATGGTGTCTACACTGACTCTCAGTTTTATGTCATACCAGTTAGAAGGGATGACGGACAGAGTGAGATACCCAGGGCAGGACCACCACATTTGCACAATCAAGCATCATTTCTGCTGTGCCTTCTACATTCTTTTACCTCCTTTTATAGCTACAATTATTTCTCTTAGCTCTTGAAATTTCTATCCACCGTTCCACTTACTCTTACTTTTGTTTCTCTTGCCAGCTTGTACAACCACAGGAACATGAATATGAATTTTATGTCCTATAATTTTGAATCGTGGTAATGTAGGAATTTAGGAGAAAGTTTTTTTTTTGGGGGGGAAATAATATGAAATATCAAAACATTTCTCTTGTTATTTATTCACTTGTTAAATGTTAAGATTCTGGTATCATTTTTCCTTCTGGCTAAAAAACTTTATCTAGAAATTCTTTTAGAGCAAGTTGGTTTACTTCAAAGAGTTTTCTTTTTTTTTCATCTGAGAATGTCTTTGTTTCATCTTCATTCCTTAAGGATATTTGCTGTATATATAAATACCAGAGTTCATTTTAGCAACTTTAAAAATATTGTGGCACTTCCTTTTATTCTCCATGATTTCTGACGAGAATTTCAGTCACCCAAATTATTGCTGTCCTATAAGCAAAGGATTGTTTTTCCTCACATTGTTTTTCTTCCTCAGGATTTTTGCTTTGTGTTTTTGATTATAATGTGCCTGGGTATTTTTTGCGGGGGGGTTGTACTTTTTTTGAAATTTAGCATGATTCCTGAATCTGTAGTTTTATGTCTTTTGCCAAACTTGAGGGGTTTTTGAATATTGCTATTTGAAACATGTTTCAACAATACCCTTTTTTTCTACCTCATCTGGGACCCCAAAGACACAAATGTTAGATCATATGTTATTGTTCTACAACTGCATTAGACCATATGCATTTATTTTATTTTTATCTCTTTTCTCTGTGTTGTTTGTATGAATAACTCCTATTAATCTATTTTCAGGTTTACTGATTCTTGTATTCCCCATTTCCTATCTGTTATTTTTCTAAATTATGTTAAAATTACATAAATTACATAAATTTAACCTGTTAACAATTTAAAGTGTATGTTACATCATTGTTAATTATATGTACATTGTTGTATAGCAGATCTCAAGAACTTTTTTATCTTGCATTACTGAAAATATGTACCCATTGAACAAATTCCTGTTTCTTCCAGCCCCATCTGCTAGTAACCTCTATTCTATTTTCTGTTTTTCTGAGTTTTATTGCCTTATATACATCCTATAAATGGAATCATTCAGTATTTTTTGTGTGTGTGTGATTTCCTCAAGGTTCCTCCATGTTGTGGCATATGACAAGATATCTTTCTTTTGTAAGGCTAATTATATTCCATTGTATGTATGCACCACATTTGCTTTCTAAATTCATTCATAGAAGGACATTTATTTTGGATCCACCTCTTGACTATTGTGAATAGTGCTACAATAAACATTGATGTGCAAATATCTTTTTGAGGCCCTATTTTTAATTTCTTGGATATATAATCAGAAGTGGAACTACTGGGCCAGTGGCTCACATTTGTAATCCTAGCACTTTGGGAGGCCAAGATGGGTGGATCACCTGAGGTCAGGAGTTCGAGACCAGCCTGACCAATATGGTGAAACACCCTCTCTACTAAAAAATACAAAAATTAGCTGGGCGTGGTGGCGGGGCCTATTGTCCCAGCTACTCGGGAGGCTGAGACAGGAGAATTGCTTGAACCCTGGAGGCGGAGGTTGCAGTGAGCCAATATCACGCTACTGTACTCCAGCATGGGTGACAGAGCGAGACTCCATCTTATAAAAAAACAAAAAGTAGTGGAACTGCTGAGGCATATGGTAAAGAATAAAAATACTCCATTTTTATTTTTTGAGGAACTTTCATCCTGTTATTCATAGTGGCTATATTGTTTTACAATTTCACAAACAGTGTGCTAGAGTTCCAGTTTCTCCAGATTCTCATCACTTGTTATTTTCTGTTTGTCATTGTCATTTGATAGCAGCTGTCCTAACAGATGTAAGCTGATATCTCACTGTGGACTAAATTTGCAATTATTTGATTATGATCTTGAGCATCTTTTCATACATCTTTGGCCATTTGTATAAATTCTTTAGAGAAAAATCTCAAGTATTTTGTCCATTTCTTAATTGAGTTATTTGTTTTTATTATTAGGTTGTAGAAAACATTATATATTGTGGATATTAACCTTTTATCTAATATATGCTTTGCAAATATTTTCTCAGATTATGTTCATTGCCTTTTCACTTTATTTATTGTTTCCTTTGCTGTACAAAAGATTTTAAGTTTAATGTGGTATAATTTATCTATTTCAGTCTTTTTTACCTGTGCTTTTGGTTTCATTGGACCTTCTAATGCCCTGAAGCTTTTCTCTTATGTTTTCTTCTAGGAGTTTTATGGTTTTAGGCCTTATGCATAAATCTGTGGGTTAATGTGTATATATGTTGTAAAATAAGACCCATCTCCATATTTGGCATGTGGATATTCAGTTTCCCAAACACCACTTGTTGTTGTTGTTTTATTTTTAACTTTACTTACTTTCACCAGTTTATTATAAAGGATACAATTCAGGAACAGTCAATATGAAGAGATGTAAATGGCAAGGAAAGATGGATTGAGTGGGTAACCCTGCTGAATAGCCATGATTGAGAAAATCCCCCATTAGTTGTGCTCTCCAAGAGCAGCTTACTGCAAAGAGACATCCTTACCATGATGACTTATATGACTTAGATGATGCTGACTTTGTAACTTCACAAAGCCAGACACAGACTCTGCAAATCCCCCTTTTTCTTCTATAAACAATCAAATGAACACTTTTATCTTCAGTGGTCAGAACAAAATACTTGTTAACCAAGTTTTGCTTAAGATTCTCTCCTTCCCACAGGCCTTGAACTTTGACCCACCCTCAGTCTGAGATTTCATACAACTTCTCTTCATGCCTCCTCCTAAGAATAGGCTAACTTCAGGGTGAAATATCCTCTGATCTAGGATCTAATTTTGCCGCACTCCACAGCACTCCACACTGCCCTCCAGCTTCCATCTGCTTTCAGATCCTTTTTGCTCCTCCCTATGAAAGGAACCTCTTATCTTCTTAACCTTTCAGATACTTGTAGATCTTTTGCTTGGTGCTTCCCATCTATTGCAATACTCCTTTAGATAAAGTCAATTCTTACCTAAAATCAAATTCATTTTATTTGACAATGTTTACAAACAACCCCAGGATGACAACAATTACACTCTCAATACTGTCATCACACCTTCACAATTACACCAACACCAACCATATCTGCCTGTTGGTCCCTAACTTTCCAGGACTCCATAGCTTCTCTCATACCATGGCTGGTGTGAGTCGGCTAGCAAACCTGCAGAAAACATCCCCAGGAAGAATTAACTGGGCCTTCAGTGATCTTTTACATCCTCAAGATTGGCTTCAACTTGGAGTCACTGGGCTGATGTCTCCAATAACTGGTCAAGGTTACCCACTTAGTTTTAAATGAGAAAATATCCAGGGTCTGAAGAATCAAGTAAAATCACTCAGTATTTATTCAGGATTTATGTTTATTAAGAGGGAAGGAAATTGTAAAACACTTACATTTCTTACCTCAAAAGGAAAAAAAATAAGTATGTATTTACTTAAGACATGTAATTCAATTATTATTCCCAGGATAACAAATCATTTAGTAAACAATTATGTCTGAACACTTCTAGGAGTTACCAAGTCTCATGACGTAAAATTTAGCATTAAACTCCGACATTCAGATGGCAAAATACAGAACAGATTTTCCCCTGTCATAAATTCTCCAATCTGCCAAAAAAGAAAAACATATTTTTACGAATGTTTGTAACTTACCAGTTTATCTACCACACTTTCTAATGGGAATGTATTCATTTTTCTGCAGCTGTAATGAGAAAGATGTTTCCTGTTTCTTTTCCAGGGTAGCATTCTCAAAGTTAAGCCCCGAGATTCTGTTCAAAATTACCCCAAAACAGACCAGATTTCAGAACCCTACCACAATCACTCTGTGAAAGAAAAAGGTAAATGAAAATATTTAACAAATATAAGACTAGATACTTATTGATTTTCTTCTTTGCAATTTTTAACTATTTTTTTTTTTTAATTTCAACTTTTATTTTAGATTCAGGAAGCACATGTGCAGGTTTGTTACATAAATATATTGCATAATTCTGAGGTCTGGGGTACAAATGATCCCATCAACCAAATAGTGAACATAGTACCCAATGGGTAGTTTTTCAGCCCTTGACCTCCTCCTCTGCTCCCTCTAGGAGACTCCTAGGTTCCTGTGTGTCCAATGCTTAGTTCCCTATTGTAAGTGAGAATACGTGGGATTTGGTTTTCTGTTCCTGTGTAAATTCACTTAAAATAATGGCCTCTAGCTGCTTCCATGTTGCACAAAGGACATGATTTTTTGTTCCTTTTTGTGACTGTGTAGTATTCCATGGTGTATATGTACCACATTTTCTTTATCCAATCTGCTGTGGATGGGAACCCAGCTTGATTCCAATGTCTTTGCTATTGTGAATAGCACAGCAATAAACATGTGTGTGCATGTGTCTTTTTGGTAGAATAATTTATTTTTCTTTGGGTATATACACAGTAAGGGATTACTGGGTTGAATGGTAGCTCTATGTTAAGGTATTTGAGAAATCTCTGAACTGTTTTCCATAGCTGATGAACTAATTTACATCCCACCAACAGTGTGTAAGCATTTCCTTTTGTCTGCCTTGCCAGCATCTGTTTTTTTTTTTTTTTTGACTTTTTACAAATAGCTATTCTAACTGTCCAAACACCGTTTGTTGAAGCATCATTTCTCCATTGCATAGTCTTGACAGTCTTATCACAGATCATTTGGCCATGGATGTGAAGGCTTATTTCTGTACTTCCTATTTCTATTTCTAGATTTATTTATATTTCATTTCTCTATGTGTCTGTCTTTATGCCAATGCCATACAGTTTTGATTTGTAATATATAGCTTTGTAATATATTATAGAATCAGAGTAAGAGGCCTCTAGACCTTTGTTTGTCTTTCTCAAGATGGTGTTGGGTATTTGAGGTCCTTTGAGAATCCATAGGATGTTTTTCCTGTATTTTCCAAAAATGCCAGTAGAATTTTGATTGGAATTGGATGGAATATAGATTATTTGGAATAGTACGGACAGTTTAACAATACTAAGTCTTTCAAATCATGGACATGTGATACCTTTTTATTTATTTGTATCTTTTTCCATTTCTTCAACAAATGTCTTACAGTTTTCAGTGTACAAGTCTTTCACCCCTTACGTTTATTCTTAAGTATTTCGTTCATTTTGAGGCTAGTGTAAATGGAATTGTTTAATTACATAACTTTTTGTATTGTTCATTGTTAGTATAGAAACATGACTGACTTTTGAAAGTGATTTTTTCTTTACTTTTTTTTTTTGTTTTCACAGAGTCTCACTCTGTCACCCAAGTTGGAGTACAGCAGTCCAATTTTGGCTCACTGCAACCTCCACCTCCAGGGTTCAAACAATCTCCCTCCACCTCCTGAGTAGCTGGGATTACAGGTGTGCACTTGGCCAATTTTTTTTTTTTTTTTTTTTTTTTGTATTTTCTGAGAGACGGGGTTTCACCATGTTGGGCAGGCTGGTTTTGAACTCCTGACCTCAAGTGATCCATCTGCCTTGGCCTACCAAAGTGCTGGGATTACAGGCATGAGCCACCACTTCCTGCCTTGAATGTGACTTTTCATCTTGCAACTTTGGCAAATTTGTTTATTAGATTTCACCTTTCTTTAGTGGAGTTTTTGGGGCGTTCTACATATAAGATCAAATAATCTATAAACATAGATAATTTCAGTTCTTTCTTTCCACTTGGATTCCTTTCTTTTTCTTGCCTATGCTCTGATTAGGACTTCCAGTACTGTGTTAAATAGAAGCAGTGAAGATTAGCATCCTTGCTTTCCTCCTGGTCTTAGAGGGAAAGCTTTTATTTTTCACCATTAATATAATGTTATCTTTGGGTTCTAATATATATGGCCTTTATTATGTTGAGAAAGTTTCCTTCTAGTGCTAATTTGTAGAGTGTATTTTTTAATCATTAAAGGGAGTTTACTTTGTCTGCAATTATCATGCATATTAGTTTGTTTTGTGTTGCTATAAAGAAATAACTGAGAATGACTAATTTATAAAGAAAACAGGTTTATTTGGCCACAGTTATGTAGGCTGTACAAGAAACATTGTACTGGTATTGGCTTGGCTTCTGGTGAGGGCCTCAGGAAGCTTTTATATATGGCAAAAGGCAAGGGGAGCTAGCATGTCACATGGCCAGAGAAGGGGCAAGAGAAGGGGAGGGATGCCATGCTCTTTAAAAAAAAAAAAAATCAGTTCTCATATAAACTAGTAGAGTGAAAACTGCAAGAATTCACTCATTACTGCAGAAAGGGCACCAAGCCATTCATGAGGGATCAGTCCTCATGACCCCAACACCACCCAGTAGGCCCCACCTGCAACATTGGGGATCACATTTTAACATGAGGTTTGGAGAAGACAAAATCATTTTATTTTTATCCTTTATTCTCTTATTGTGATGTATTATATTCATTAATTTTCATACGTTGAACCATCCCTGCATCCCAACGATAAATTTATCTTGGTCATAACCTATGATCCTTTCAATATGCTACTGACTTCTATTTGCTAGACTTTTGTTGAGAAATCATATATATTTGTTTATTGCATAATGTTGGCCTTTGATTTTCTTTCCTTGTAGTGTCTTTGTCTGGCATTGGTATCAGGGAATAATGTTGGCTTCATAATATGAGTTTGGAAGTATTCTCTTTTCTTCAATTTTTTGAAATAATTTTTAAAGGATTGTCATTAACTCTTCTTTAAATATCTGGTAAAATTTATCTGTGAAGTCATCTTGTCCTGATGAAGTTTTTTTAATGCATTGGAAAGTTTTTCGTTGCTGATTTAATCCCCCTGTGTCTTGTAAGTCTGTTCAGATTTTCTATTTCTTCAGTCTTAGTATGTTCATTCTTGATTCAGTTTTGATACCCTGTATGCTTTTAAGAATTTATCCATGTATTTTAAGTTATTCATTTTGTTGATATATAATTGTTTGCAGTATTCTTTTATAATCATGTTTACATCTATGGCTACAGCCTCTTCTTTCATTTCTGATTTTGTTTATTTGAGCCTTCTCCCTCTTATTTCTGTAGGTAATCTTGCTTAAGATCATCCATTTTGATCTTTTCACTAAAAATTTGATTTTTTTTTTTTTTTTTTTTTTGAGATGGACTCTCACTCTGTCATCCAGGCTGGAGTGCAGTGGCACAATCTCATCTCACTGCAACATCCACCTCCCAGGCTCAAGTGATTCTCCTGCCTACAGCCTCCAGGGTAGCTGGGTCTACAGGACACCACACCAGGCTATTTTGTGTGTGTGTGTGTGTTTTTGTTAGAGACAGTTTTCACTATGTTCGCCAGAATGGTCTCAAACTCCTAACCTCAAATGATCCACCTGACTCAGCCTCTCAAAGTGATGGGATTATAGACGTGAGCCACCAGGCTGAGACTTGTTGACTTTTTCTATGATTTGAGATATTTCTTCTTTTTAAATGAAGGTGCCTATTATTGTATATTTCCCTCATAGTTCTGATTTTTCTTCATTGCATGAGTTTTGGTGTGCTGTGTTTCCATTTTCATTTGTTTCAAGGTATTTTCTAATTTCATGTGATTTCTTCTATTATTC
This sequence comes from Macaca nemestrina, assembly GCF_043159975.1. NCBI lineage: Eukaryota > Metazoa > Chordata > Mammalia > Primates > Cercopithecidae > Macaca > Macaca nemestrina. The sequence continues at coordinate 26,965,016 of NC_092140.1, forward strand.
ATTTGTTTTTTCAAAAGTGAGTTACATGTTATTCATGTAAATTTTCCAATTTTCCTACTGCTATTGACTCCTAGTTTTTTTCTATTGTGATCGAAAAAGATTTTGTATTATTTTAGTTTTCTTAAATTTGTCATGCCAGGTTTAGTGGCCTAAAATGTGATCTGTTGTGGGGAATGTTTTTTGTGTGCTTGAGAATAATGTGTATTCTGATGCTGTTGCATAGATTATTCTGTGTGTGTGTGTTCCTTTCAAGTGTTGTGTAGTGTGATTCAAGTCCTCTATTTCTTTTGAGACAGAGTCTTGCTCTGTCATCCAGGCTGGAGTGCAGTGGCACAATTTCGGCTCACTGCAACCTCCACCTCCTGGGTTCAAGCGATTCTCCTGCCTCAGCCTCCCAAGTAGTTGGGATTACAGGCGCCCACCACCACGCCCGGCTATTTTTTGTATTGTTAGTGGAGATAGGGTTTCACCATGTTGGCCAGACTGGTCTTGAACTCCTGACCTTAGGTGACCTGCCGGCCATGGACTCCCAAAATGCTGGGGTTACAGGCATGAACCACTGTGCCTGGCTTCAAGTCCTCTATTTCTTACTGACCCTCTGTCTCATTATTTTATCTTTTGTTTTTGTTTTTGGAAGTAAAGAATTGAAATTTTCTACTATTATTGTGTTACTGCTTATTTTCCCCTTTAATTCTGTCAATGTTCATTTCATATATTTGGGTGCTCTGATACTAAATGCATATATACTTAAAATTATTGTATCTTCCTGTAAATTGACTTTTTTATCATTATATAATATTCTCATTGCATCTTGTGGTAGTTTTTGTCTTAAAGTCTATTTTATCTGATGTATCTATAGCCACTGCTGCTCTCTTGTGGAAAATATTTCTCATTCTTTTACTTTAGGTTTCTGTGTGCCTTGGCAACTAAGGCAAGTCTTTTGGAAAAAGCATTTGGTTCTGCATATTTTTAAATCCATATAGCCACTTTATGTCTCTTGATTAGGAAGCTTAAGGCATTTAAAATTAAAGTAGTTACTTTAGCAAAATTCTTAAATTATTAAAAAAATATAAAGTTGTAGAATTAAATAATAATAAATTACTCTCTTTCTTTCTTTCTTTCTTTTTTTTTTTTTTTTTTTTGAAACAAGGTTTCACTCTTGTTGCCCAAGCTGGAGTAAAATGGCATGATCTTGGCTCACTGCAAACTCTGCCTCCTGGGTTCAGGAGAGTCTCCTGTCTCACCTTCCCGAGTAGCTGAGATTATAGGTGCACACCACCACACCTGGCTAATTTTTTGTATTTTTAGTAGAAATGGGGTTTCACTATGATGGCCAGGATGGTTTCAATCTCTTGACCTCTTTGGCCTCTCGATCCACCTGCTTTGACCTCTCGAAGTGCTGGGATTACAGGAGTGAGCCGCCAAGCCCGGCCTCTATCTATCTTACAGTTATTTTCTTTCTCACTTTCTTTTGTGTATCTTACATAGGTATTTTCTTTATGATTAACAGGGGGCTTATATCAAATATTTATAGTTATGACTATCTATTTTCAGCTAATAACTCATTAGCTTTTCTTGTATACAGTAACTCTACTTTTTTTACATCTCCCCACCCTCACTTTGTGTTGTTGATGTCACAAATTACATCTTGGTGTATTAGGTATCCATTAACATCATTTTATAATTATAGTTATTTGTAAAGTGCTTTATATACCACCATTTCAGTATTGCCTACTTATCTATATGTTTACCTTTACCAGCAAACTTTATATTGTATGTTTTGTTTGCTATATAGCATTCTTTTGTTTTGACTGACGGGACAATTGGCAATGTATACTTTCATCATTTTAAATAAATCATTCCACTCTCTTTTGACTTGTAAGGTTTCTTCTAAAAATCCACTGATAATATAAGAGGAGTTCTCTTGTACATGACAAGTTTTTCTCTGCTACTTTCGAGATCCTTTCTTTGTCTTTTATTTTAATAGGTTGATTATAACATGTCTCAATGTGGTCTTTTTTATGTTCATCCTAACTGTAGTAATTTGAGTTTCTTGAATTTGGATGTTCATTTTCTTCCTCAGTTAGGGGGAGTTTTTGGTTATTATTTCCTCGAATAAGCTCTCTGTCCCTTTCTCTTTTCTACTACTGGATGTCCCATAATGCATATATTGGTCAGATTGGTGGTGTCACATATGTTTTAGGCATGCTTCACTTTATTTATTTTTTCTCTTCTGATTTGGTAATGTCTAATGAACTGTTTTCTAGCTTACTAAAACTAGAAAACTATTTCTTCTGCTTACTCAATCTACATCTGCAGCCATGTAGTAAACTCTTATTATTCAGCTCCATAAATTCCTCTTTTATATATTTTTCTTTTATCTCTTTTTAATTTTCTATTCTTTTTATTTATGCATTATTTTCCTCATTTAATTCTCTATCTGTTATTTTGTAGATCATGGACCTTCTTTAAGATGATTATTTTGAACTCTATTAACGCAATCAATTGTTCTCTGTTTTGGGAGTTCATTGTTGGAGATTTATTTTATTTCTTTGATTGGGCTATGCTTCTCCTTTCTCCTGTGTGTCTTCTGAATATTTACTTATTTATTTGCTGAGTTTTATGTGTTTGAAAACACCTGCCACCTCTGCCAGTCTTCATAGACTAAGGGCTTTATGCAGGGAAGACCTTCAATAATCAGCCTGAATATTTGGGGAGGCACTATAACCTTTTGGGGGGATAAAAATTCTCTGGGATTTCATGTGTAATTTCTCAGTTAGAGAGGTTTGCTGTTTTCTTTCTTGAGGAACTCACAATCTTTTTTCACCCTCTGGTGCCTGTCGGTGGTACTCCAGGCTCTCTGGTGCTACAGTGTAAGGCATACCTCTCTCCTTTGTTCTCAGTGGCTGTGAGGCTTATAAATTATGCAAGTTCTCCATCAGCTTCCGAAATCAGGCAACACACAATTCAGTTCCTTGAGAAGCTATCCCAAAACCCAAAATTCTAGAAGCATGCTTCACTCTCCTCTCTCCATTTCATGAGAGAGGCCACGAGTTGCACTTCTCTACATTGCGCTGAGCGATACCGTATCTGTAACGCTGTATATGTAGACATGTATCTGTAGACCTTCTGATCCATAGCACTGTATCTGTAGACCGTCTGACTCTGTGACAAGCCACCCTTGCTCACGTCTGCTTTCAGCAGCCTGGAGGCATTCAAACTATCTTGGTTCCACTAGTGCTTTGAGTCAGGCAAACAGAACCCTGTTCCTCAGGGTAGCCCTGTATAAAAGCTACAACATTGAATGCATATTTAACTGTTCTCCACCCACTAGTCCAGAAGCCACAAACTGAGCTGAGCTGTGTGGGCTTGTGGAAGGGGTAATATTGTAGATAAAATTAAACAACTCTCTTCTCACCTATTTCAAAGCAGCTATTCTGAGCTTTGTATTTGCCTGGCATACTGCAAATTCTTAACTGGTTCCTAGAATTTCCACAAAGATTTTGTTGGTCTGTACATTTTTGTTAATTTACTTTGTCTGTGAAGGAACCTGGGCTGAGGGTTTTTAATCTATCATCTTGCTGACATAGCTTCACCTTGTTTCTGCTATTGAGTCTATCCGGTAAGTGTTTTTAGATACGTATTTTAGTTTTTGTATCTTTTTAATTCTACAGCTTTTGTGTTTTATTATATTATTTTACTTCTAGAAATTCATATTTTTCTATTTATGTCGAGAGTGTTCATATTTGTATCTTTGAGCATTTTTGTAAGCTGCTTTATATTCTTTAATGAATTATTTCCATTTTTTAATTCATCATATTGATATTCATTGATTTTCTTTTCAAATTCAAGTTGAAATTGTCATGATTCCTTTTATGTTCTTTTATTTTGGATTGTATCCTTCACCCAGAGGTGAAGACTTTAGTTATTTTACTAAAGATGATATATAATACTGATATTTTACCTTAGTAGGCAATCAATTTGGGGCTGCACTTTCCAACTTACCTTTTGTAGTCCATGGTTTCAAGGTTAATTTTTTTAAAGATGCGAAAAAGCTATTTAGTTTTGTTTGGTGCAAACAACACACGGTGGTCCATCTGAGACGTTGATGGATATCTACACATTTTTTTTTTCCGTTTACAAAGTCTTACATTTGCTAACTAGAATCAGATGCATGCATACACAGTATGAAGTTGTGCACAGTAGTTCAAAGCCTTTCACCTGCTTCACAAGTCTCTCTCCTCTCTGCGATCTTTCAGAAATTTTTCGGTTTCCGAACATTCCATCTTTTAGTCCTCTGGGCAAAATCCACTCACTTTTACTATATCACCATGTTAGGGACTATGCAGAAAGAAGACAAAGAGAAAGAAAGTAACAAAGGTTACCCCTTTCTGTTGCAATAACTGATCAATCTTCAGATAATTCAGCTTCACCCATCAACATGATTTTGCCGCATTGAGAGAAACCCTGTGCCACAGGACCAAGAGGAGATTTCAGGCTTCTGATGACAGAAATGTAAAAATAAATGTTTTTGTTTTGTGCTGCTGTATTTTGGGATGATTTGCAGCATAATAATAGATAACAAACACAATCTATGATTTTGAAATAATGCCAACATTGAAAATTATATATGAGATTATGTTACTTGAAATTCTGTGAGGACTTACTCACTGATTTTATTTTTGTTCAACAACATTCCTGAGTCAGAGTTGGAGCTAATTTCATGCATTTGCTATCTGCCTAAAATGACCCTAAATATGCATATAACTCAGGGCCCAAGGAATAGCATTTCAAACTTCAGTATTTACAAAGTTTGGGTGGGTTTTGGAAACCCAAATTATTATTAAATATAAAGAAACAAAGGGGATGTCACAAACCATAGCCTAAAATCGTGTTCATATTGTTCACTATAAACATAGGCAGCTCAAAATGCATAGAAATATGTATTTCTTAATTTTAATGAACAACTCAATTACCTAACACTTAAAGAAAAAAAACCTTTTAAATGGCATTAATTTATATATAACATTAAACTTCCAAAGGTAAATAAAATGTAGTAGGTATATATATATATTCAAAATACTTATTAATAAAAAATATTCATTATTAATGTGTAAACCTAAGGGTCCTATATATTGCATTGAAAAGAAAACAAGAATAGTTTACTTGGTTCTATATAAACTAGGAAGTTCATCTTATTTGTATGATATATATAAACCATAACATATTTGTGTCAATTTGCCTCTTGTGTCGTATCTCTTTACTGTAATAATCACATGCAATCATGATTAGTTTTTCAAAGTAAACCATTCATGAAGAGTTAAATTGGAATGTCTTGGCATTAAAATAATCTAATTAACTATTACAAGTGCCCAAAATTGTTATCCTTTACTTTGTTGATTGAATCGCTTCAGTAGTTGATGATTAATCAATGTGAATGTCTAGCTTGCCTATGCCTATCGACTTCAACCAAATAATTAATGACTTTTGAAAAGAATAGACTGAAGGCATTTGAACCCGCATTTGGTAACTAGTAACTAACTTGGTATTTTAAATTGAGAAAATTGCTAGATTAAAATTACTTGCTTTCTGCTGTCCAGTTTAATCCAGAATGTAGTTTTAACTTTAGCAGGAAAGGAAGAGGCAAAAATGTAGGATAAGAATTTTAACAAAAATGTTAAAAATGGAAGCAAAATGCAATACCTTAATAAATCATGACACTGATTTAAAAAAGCTTTCAGAGGAGCCACTTACAATGTACTAATTACAATGCAATTGCATGTTTTATTTTAATTGCCTGATGGTCTTCTGCGTGGAATACCTTTTCAATCATTATTTAGATCTCTGTTGAAATGCTGTATTTTTAGAGAGAATGTTCTATTTAAATTACACTCTAGCCGTGATTCAACATGTAATATGGTGCTACTACTATTTAAGTATATTAACTGTCTCTGTGAAGGACATGGACTTCCAAATCAAGAAGGCAGGGGTTTAGTCAATTCTATTTATTGTTCCATTCGAAATGCCTGGCAGATAATAAGTTTTCTGTAAATATTTGGGGCTATGTTTATTTTTATTTTTTGAATATGTGTCTCTTCTGCTAAACTGGACTGTTTACTTGATTTGGCAGAGAGTGATAACTCCATAGTGTTCTCAGTGCCTGGGTGTGCACCTGGCACCTAACAGGAACTTAATAAAAGTATGTCAACTGAATGAGCAAATGGCTGTACAAATGGATAATTTAATTCTTCATTCTAACTCTTATAGGCATGGATTTGAATTCCTGGGAGATATAACTGTGAGTGAAAACCTGAAAAATATGTTGCACTAAAAATCTCTGTGAATCATTAGAGTCCTGGGGTCGCTGCTGGAGAAGAATTAAACTATTGTGAATGGTCGCACACCACAAAGAAACAGACGCACAGGGGAGCAGCTTCTGCACATTTCTGCACTGGCACTGTCTGCAGTTCTGTAGGCATTAACATAACAACGTGATGCAGCAGCTGCCAGCAGCAAAGATGTATGCTCCACAGTAAATATAACCACAGGGGATGGGAGCCAGAACCCAGAGGAAAAATAAGAGTAGAAAAATAGTGGATCCAGAATGTTGGTGCTGACCATGGTAACGGAGAGCACATAAGAGATACTCCCAGGCAGCAGTGTTGGAGAGTAGTATTTGAGGAGCCATATAAGTCCCCAGTTCCAGGCATTAAAAAAAAATGTGTGTATATATATATGTGTGTGTGTGTGTGTGTGTGTGTGTGTATCCGTATTGTGCCTGTAAACATATATAAGTTTTTCCTAGGCAACCGATAGCAGAGTAAACACAGGTTACATAGACATATTTGGAGAAGGCTATTTTCAAGGAGTTGAAGGTGCATAATATCTAATCTCTGTTGATTTTCTGTGCATTTTAAGAGATATTGAAAAACAAAAATAAAGACATTCAATGAAAGAGCTCGTCCTTGAAGAAAAATTTCTTTTATGAGGTCATAAGCAATTACTGTTCACCTAGGATCTATGAACAGTTTATTAATACATATATTGGTGATTCTCAGAAGGTGTGCTAAAGGTTGCTTTGAATATTCATTTTTAATATAGAAACAGTACTTTAGTGGTATCAAACTAATAATGTAAGTTAAGGTATTTTCTGGTGATGCAGAGAGCACACTAATCTCACTGAGAGACCGGCAGAGGAAGTTGCAAAGACTTTTGGTAAAATGTATAATTAAAGTTGAAACATGAAGGATGAGCAAGAGTTAGCCACAAAAAGAAAAAGTAATTGAGGGAAGTGTCCTAGTATGTGTGATTATGTGCTGTAAGAATCAGAGATTGCACAGTGCGTGGCATGAAAGAAGACATGGAAGTTTTAAGCATTTCTGCATTTGTAGGCTGATCATATGTAGAATCAGAGGATTGAAAAAGGCCAGAACATAAAGGTTTATTTTAGGCATTAAAACTTTATTAAAATTATGCTTTAATCCATTGTCACTCCCCACACGTAAATATTGCAGGCTAGTGAATTAAACTCTTTTCCAGGAGAGAAAGTTGTAAGTAGGAAAACTGGTGAACTTCTTTTTTTTTTTTTTTTTTTTTAAATCTTGTGGTTTGTATTGTAATTCTAACTGTATCAGAAGTGCCTTACTTCCAAAAACTTGAGTTTTTCTATCCCACTTACAGAAAATAATTCTGTATTTTCCTAGTTGTACTGCAGTTTATTATAATCTAGCATTATTTTTATTTTTTGTTTACCCTGAAATTTATGGCAAATCATTTCATAGTTTCTGTTTTTTTGTTTTGTTTTGTTTTGTTTTGTTTTAGAATCATCCACTTTGACACTGCCCTATCTTTGTAAATCCTTATAAGCCCGTATTCTGAAAGTCAGCCTGTTGCCTCTTTTGTGATGCTATTTCCATCATGACTTAATGGTATTACCCCAAATCTCACAATCATACAAAGAGTAGAGTCTTCAAACTGTGTTTTCTAATTTCTGTTGGAGGCTCAATATATCTTCTTAGAGATTATACTTTTCTTTATCTTTTTATTTAAGTCATAATGCAATCATCGGATCATGGTCAGGTATGTTGGCTATTATGCAAGCTCATTTTTGATCTGGCAATGGTCTGCTACCTCAGCCTCATTTTTCAATACTGAATTAACATTTTGGCCGGGCGCGGTGGCTCAAGCCTGTAATCCCAGCACTTTGGGAGGCCGAGGCGGGTGGATCACGAGGTCAGGAGATCGAGACTATCCTGGCTAACATGGTGAAACCCCGTCTCTACTAAAAATACAAAAAACTAGCCGGGCGTGGTGGCGGGCGCCTGTAGTCTCAGCTACTTGGGAGGCTGAGGCGGGAGAATGGCGTGAACCCGGGAGGCGGAGCTTGCAGTGAGCCGAGATCACGCCACTGCACTCCAGCCTGGGAGACACAGCGAGACTCCGTCTCAAAAAAAAAAAAAACATTTCATGACTTTATAATCCAGAAATAGCCATCTATTTGCGGTTTTGCAAACACATTATTCACACGTTTGCACATTTGTTCATAATACCTATGAGTGAAATGTTTTCATGCTGTGTCTTAATCCATTGTGAACTCGAAATCATCAATTCAAATGTAATTCCATAATCGACTCTTCTAGGTAGCATTGGCTGAATATCTGCCAAGTACTCAATTAAACCTGCACTGAATCTCAATTATACTTTCTTATTTCATTAGGTCCACACCTCTATGAGAATCCACAAACGAATATTAAAATTGCTAAGTGTATTTTCTTAAAAAGTAATAAAGAATAGGAACCATGTTATACTACTTTTAAAATCCACAGAGCATAAAATAAGAGGAGATACAAAGTCATTACAAATGTTAAAATGAAATAAAATAGAAATCTTGTGTATGTGTTACCTGGATGACCAAATTTCGCTTTTTTTCTACAGAGATTCAAGGTAGTAAAATGGCTAATGATAAAGCATTTAAGTTCGAGTCAAGATAACTCACCAAGCCGGGTGCAGTGGCTCGTGCCTGTAACACTAGCATTTTGAGAGGCCGAGGCAGATGGATCACCTGAGGTCAGGAGTTCAAGACCACCCTGGCCAATATGGTGAAACAGTGTCCCTACTAAAAATACAAAAATCAGCTGGGTATAGTGGCGGCTGCCTATAATCCCAGCTACTCGGGAGGCTGAGGCAGGAGAATCACTTGAACTTGGGAGGCAGAGGTTGCAGTGAGCTGAGATTGTGCCACTGCACTCTAGCCTGGGCAGCAAGAGTGAAACTCCATCTCAAAAACAGACAAACAAAAACAGATAGTATATCAAACACAGACAATCATACAATGAACAAAATATGTAAAAATCACTTTTCAGGACATTCAACTTTAAACAACAAAGAAAAGTAATACAGCAGAGAAAAGGAAAAAACAATAAAAAATTATTCCTCTGATCATACCAGATTGGTGCCCTGATAAGATTTGCAGACAATTGTGAATGAAGAAAGAGCCTAGAAGAAATTAAACTGACTTACTGAGTCTTGAAGAAAGCTCTAAGACAACAGGGATATTGAGACTAGAGTTCATTAAAAAGATATATTCAGATGAAAGAACTACAGATAAAACTTTGGAGTTCTTTAGTGGGTTGTTGTTGAGAATTGAGCAGTGTACTAAAAATAGTAATACATGTATGTGAGGAGACTAGCAGAAACCTCTGAAAGAATCATCTGAAAAGGCTATGGCTAAGAATGCCCAGTGCTTGAGGCTGGCCAGGAATATTCTCACCAGCCACTAGAGAGCCTAAAGATTCATGAGATATTGGGGAGAGTGTGTGAAAAATCTTGATCCAATAGTGAGGGATAATTAGTCCTACAATAAATATGGCTCAATGCCTGCCTAATCAGTTATAAAAGCAAGAACCCCAAAAGATACAACTTCTTTCAAGTAACTAAACTGTATCACACAAAATAGCTAAAAAATGTTTTTAAAAGTACAACAAGTATGAGGTATGACAAAAGAAGGCAAATATAAACTATGATGAGAAAAAAAAATTAGCTAATGGAAATTTACAGACCAGACACAGATATTCGAATGAGCAGAAAATGACATGAAAACAATTATTTTAACTGCATTCTGTATGTTTAGAAAGTTAAGTAGAGACATGGAAAATACACAATTTCTAAAAAGATAATTACACATAAACCAATGAAAACCACAATATGTGAGATAAAAAATACACCAGGTGAGAGCAGCTGTTAATTAGATATCACAGAAGGAAAAACTGGTGAATTTGAAGTAAAAAAAAAAAAAAAAAGAAACCTATTATGACAGAAAGACAAAGAGAAAAGTGAAAAAATAAATGAAATAAATACTACTGAACTGTGGGACAACTTTAAGAAATATAAGGTAATTATAATTTGAGCCCCTGAGAGAGACAAATGATGATAGGTTACAGTGAAAATATGTGAAATTCTCAGGGGCCATATTTTTCTAAATTTGATAGGAAGTAATAAACGATGTATTCAAGATATATAATAACACTTAAATACCAGAAACATGAGGAAATCTACAGCAAGGAACATTCCAATTAACTTGCTCCAAATTAGTAATAAAGAAAAACTATTAATAGCAAACAGAGTAACAGACACCTGTTTCATACAGTGGAACAACTATAAGATTGACAGCACATTTATTTGTTGGAAACAATGTAAATGAAAAGACAAAAGTGTATACCTTTAACATACTGAAAGAAAAAAATGAACCTGGGACTTATATGTATTTTTCAAAATGAAGCCAAAATAAGTATCTGCAGAACAACAAAATCTAAAATAAATTCCTCACAAAGAGAAAGACATGAAAAAAAAAGTTAAAGGAAATTCTTCAGAAAGTCAAAAAAAAGTGATAACAGAGTGAAATGTGGATCTATCCAAATCAATAAAAAGCACTGCATATGATAAATACAAGAGTAAATATGAAAGATTATTTTCTTTTTCTTTAGGTGTTTTAAAAAATAATTGAATACTCAGAGTAAAATTTAAAAATACATTAGGGGTTATAACATAGAAAAGTAAAATGTACATTAATAGCATTAATAGCATCATAAGGTCAAGAAGGAAGACACAAAATTATACTATTATATTGTTTTCATATTTTATGTGAAGTGGTAACATAGTACTTAAAATTACACTGTCAGGAATACATTCATATATTTATAGCCAGTTGATCTTCAACACAGCCATTGGGGAAAGGACACCTTCTTCGATAATTGATGCTAAGGAAACTGGATAACCATTTGTACAAAAATGAATGTGAACTCCTATCTTTCACTATATACAAAAATCAAGTCAAGATGGATTAAAGACTTAAATTTTGACCTCAAACTATAAAACTACTGGAAGCAAACAGGCAGAACTCTTTAGGACATTGGTCTAGGCAAATATATTATGACTAAGTCCCAAAACGCATAGAAAAACAAAACCAAAAATGGATGAATGGGATTATATTTAACTAAAATTCTTCTGCACAGTAAAATAAACAACAGAGTGAACAGACAAGCTGGTAATTGGGAAAAATATATTTGTATGGTACTCATTTGACAGGGGATAAATATCCAGAATATACAAAGAGCTCAACACAACAGAAAACAAACAAAGAATCTCATTAAAACAAGGACATGAATAAAACTGAATTTGTATATCTTCAAAAGAAGGCATACAAATGGCCAAAGAGGTGTGTGAAAAAAAATGCTTACCATGACTAATTATCAGTGTAATGCAAAAGAAAACCTCAGTGAGATATCATTCTACCTTAGTTAGAGTAGCTATTATTAAAAGGACAAAAATACAGATGTTGGTGAGGATACAGCAAAAAGGGAACGCCCATATACTGGTGGTGGGAATGTGGGTTAGTACAGCCACTGTGGAAATCAGCACTGAGATTTCTCAAAAATCTGAAAATAGGACTACCATATTATCCAGCAATCCCACAATTGGGTGTTTATCCAAATGGAAATAAATCAATATATCACAGGAATACTTGAACCTACCATATTTATTACAGCACTATTCACAAGAATAAGGATATGGAATCAACCTAAGTGTCCATCCACAGATGAATGTATAGATAAGATGTAGTTCAAATACACAATGAAATACTAATTGGCCATAAAAAATAATAAAATCATGCCATTTGCAGCAACATGGATAGAACTGGAGGTCATTACGTAAAGTGAACCAAGACAGACACAGAAAAATATTGCATGTTTTCACTTTTATATGGGAGCTATAAAAGTTGACCACATGGAGATAGAGAGTGGAATGATACCACACACTGGGAAGTGTGTGTGCCTAGCAGGGAGTAAGGGGGGATGGTAAAGAGAGATTGGTAATGAGTACAAACATACACTTAGATAGAAGGAATAAGTTCTAATGTTTGATAGTCGAGTAAGCTGATTATAGTTAACAATAGTATATTGTGTATTTCAAAATAGCTACAAGAGAAGACTTGAAATTCACCAAACACATAGAAATAATAAATAATCAGGTCATTGACACTTTAAGTACTCTGATGTGATCACTACACAATCTATGCATGTAAGAAAATTTTACATGTACCACATAAAGATGCACAAAAATAACGTATCCAAAACAACTGTTAAAAATTGAAAAAAGGATGGTGACTTTAAGGCAAAAAGAAACCACGTTAGGCTGTGATAAGTTAATATTTTACACTACAAGTCACAAAATAATGACTAAGATAATGAAACAAATAGTTTTACATAGCTGATAACTTAAAAGCAGAGAAAATGAACAGATACATGGAAGTATACCAAATAAAGGATGGAAAGGAGCAAAAAGAAACTAAAGAAATAAACAGACATGTAGAAACAGTGAACCAGATCATAGATTTAAACCTAATCAGCCAGGTGTGGTGGATCACAGCTGTAATCCCAGTACTTTGGGAGGCTGAGGCGGGCAGATTATGAGGTCAGGAGTTCAAGAACAGCCTGACCAATATGGTGAAATCCCCGTCTCTACTAAAAATACAAAAATTAGCTGGGCAAGGTGGTGTGTACCAGTAATCCCAGCTACTAGGGAGGCTGAGGCAGGAGAATTGCTTGAACCCAGGAGGTGGAGGTTGCAGTGAGCTGATATTGTGCCACTGCACTCTAGCCTGGGTGACAAAGCAAGACTCCATCTCGAAAAATAAATAAATAAATAAATAAACTTAACCAAAGCAATAATCACATTGAATATAAATTGTCTAATCACCCCTATTAAAATACAGACATTTATAGATGAGATTTTTTAAAAAGGCAAGACAAAATATATGCTACCTAGGAGAAACACACTTCAATTATATAAATATAAAAGCAGGTTAATGTGAAATAATAGAAAAGGAACAGAATGCTAACCCTAATCAAAAGAAAGCTAAATTTCCTATTTCAAATATGCAATGGAATATATTATAAAGTGAACAAAATTACCAGAAACAAAGCAACATACTCATAATGAAAAATAGGGCCATTTTGAAGGAGGACATTGCAATCCTAAATGCTTATGAACTGAGAGCTGAAGTATACATGAAGAAAAAAATCAATATAACTAAAAACAGAGAAAAGTTCACAATTATTTCTTGAAATTTCAATATGTCTTCAATTATTGTTAGAACAGATGGATGGAAAATCTATCATGAACAATATACCAATTAAATTGATGAAAGAAAACAGTATAAATAAGGGCATAAATTAATGATATAGAAAATACAAAAACAATAGAGAAAATAAATGAAACCAGAAGCTGGTATTTTGAAAATATGAATACATTAATAACTTCTAGTCAAACCAATCTGAACAAAAAGATAGTAGATTCAAATTGACGATATCAGGAATAATAGAAGTGATATTACTGTAGGTTTTACAAGTATGAAGGAATACTAAGACATTTTTCAATATCATCATGTCAAAAATTCAACAGCATGCATGAAATGCATAAATTTCTCATAAGAATCATACTATCAAATTCCACAAAAGAAGAAATAAGTAACCCAAGTAATCCTATATCTATTTAAAATACTTCATTAAAAACTTTTTCAAAATAAAAACTCCACCCTCAGATAGCCACACTTGTGAAAACTACCAATTTTCAGAAATAAAAAACATAAATTACTTTTAAAAACTTACAGAAGATTGTAAAAATTTGGAATATTTCAAAACTCACACTACAAAGCCGGCACTCCTTTGTACTATAGCTAAACAAAGAAATTATAAGCTAAGAACACGAGAGACCAATGTGTCTCCTGATGCCAAGAAAAGAAAAAGCTAAACAAAATTTTTGCAAATAGAAATCAGAAATATGCAAAAATGACAATGGATCAGGACCAAGTGGGGTTTAACCCAGAAATAACAATTTATTTTAGCATTATAAAGTTAATTAAATGATTGTTTATATCATCATCTTAAAAAAGAAAATGATATTATCTCAATAGGTTCTAAAACATTTTGAAAATACAACATGTATTTCTGTTAAAAATTATCAGCAAATTAGGAAACAAGGGAAACTTCGTCAATCTTATAAAGGGTGTCTACAAATTATACTTAATGTTGAAATATTGAATTTTTTAATATAAAGAAAAATGAAACATACCAAATCTCATCCATGTATTTAGTATAATCCTGAAGCATCTAACCAGTACAGTGAGGCAAGAAAAAAATATGATGAAATACAATTTAACAGAATAAATGAACTCTTGATACCTGCTACAACCTGGGTTGATCTTAAAATAATTATTCTGAATTAAACACATCAGACAAAAAGAGTATACATTGTACTAATCCATGTATATAAAATTCTAGGATACATAAATATAGTAATACAAACTAGAGCAGTGGTTGGTAATAATAGGTTAAAATAGAAAGGAAAGGATTATAAAAGGGAAGGAGAATTATTTTGAAAGTGACATGGATGTTCAGGATCTATTGTGATGTTTCACATGTACAACATATGTCAAAGCTTAACAAATTGAACACTAAATAAATGCAATATGTTATATGCCAATTATAGCTCTGTAAAAATGATATAATCTTTAAAGTTATTAGGTTGGTGCGTAAGTTATTGCGGTTTTGGCCATTACGTTCCTTTTTTTTTTTTTTTTTTTTTTGACACAGAGTGTCTCTCTGTCACCTAGGCTGGAGTGCAGTGGTGCTATCTTGGCTCACTGCAACCTCCACCTCCCTGATTCAAACAATTCTCCTGCCTCAGACTCCCAAGTACATGGGATTATAGGCACGTGCCACCATGCCCAGCTAATTTTTGTATTTTCAGTAGAGACGGGTTCTACCATATTGGTCAGGCAGGTCTCGAACTCCTAACCTCAGGCGATCCACCAACCTTGGCCTCCCAAAGTGCTGGGATTACAGGCATGAGTCACCACACCCAGTCTTGTCCATTACTTACAATGACAGAAACCTACAATAACTTTTGAACCACCCTATAGTAAGACCTAAGTTCAAGTCCTCAATTCCTAAACAAGTTGCATTTTAGCCCTACTTTACTCTTCTGTAAAATATAGACAATTATATTTTCCCCATGGGAATATTTAGAAAGTACACAATACAACATGTTTAAAATGCAAGAGACATAGAATGATATACAGTAGTTTGTAACATAAATATATGATAGTATTACACTATTATCCCACTCTATCCACGTACTTAATTATCAAAATTATCGGCACATCTCCCAGCTTTCTTCAGGATTTATCCTTTCTTTGGCCAGAGCAAAATAAAAAAGTACTTTCAACCAGATAATTAGAAAAAAATTAGCATGTAATTCTGTTTACTGTGAGATATAATTTGTCATGTTCAAGTGCACATTATAAGGGTATTTTGCATATTCTTCAGTCTCTGACAACTACTGACTTTATTGCTGCCACATGTATGTGTTAAAATTATGTTCTCTTTTGTTTTATACCAGTACCATGTTGTTTTAGTGATTATGGTCTTACAGTATAGTTTGAAGTCAGGTAATGTGATGGATGCCTCTAAATTGGTTCTTTTTGCTTAGTCTTGCTTTAGCTATGCAGGCTCTTTCTTCATTCCATATAAATTTAAGGAATTTTTTTTCTAGTTCTATTAAGAATGATGATGGTATTTTGGTAGGAATTGCATTGAATTTGTAGATTTCTTATGACAGTATGGTCTTTTTCACAATACCGATTCTACCCATCCATGAGCATGGGATGTAATTTCACTTGTTTTTGCCATTTATGATTTCTTTCAGCAGTGTTTTGTAGTTTACCTTGTAGAAGTCTTTTACCTTCTTGGTTTCATATATCTCTAAGTATTTCAATTTATTTTTTGCAGCTATTGTAAAAGGGATTGAGTTTTTTATTTGATCCTCAACTTGGTCACTGTTGATGTATAAAAGCACTACTGATTTGTGTACACAAATTTTGTATCCTGAAACTGCTGAATTCATTTATCAGTTCTAGGAGATTTTTGGAGGAGTCTTCAGGGTATTCTAGGTATATCATCATATCATCAACAAACAGTGGCAGCTTGAGTTGCTTTTTACCAATTCAGATGCCCTTTATCTCTTTCTCTGGTCTGGTTGCTTCTGCTAGGACTTCCAGTAGTATGTTGAGTAGAAGTGGTGAGAGTGGGCATCCTTGTCTTGTTCCAGTTCTCAGCAGGAATGCTTTCAACGTTTTCCCATTCAGTATTATATTGACGGTGGGTTTGTCATAGACGGTTTTTATTACCTTATGGTATGTCCCTTCTATGCCAATTTTGCTGAGAGTTTTAATCAAAAAGGGATACTGGATGTTATCAAATGCTTTTTCTGCATCTATTGAGATAATCATGTGATTTTGGTTTTTCAATTTTTTTTTTTTTTTTTTTTTTTTTTGAGACGGAGTCTGGCTCTGTCATCCAGGCGGGAGTGCAGTGGCCGGATTTCAGCTCACTGCAAGCTCCGCCTCCCGGGTTCACGCCATTCTCCTGCCTCAGCCTCCCGAGTAGCTGGGACTACAGGCGCCCGCCACCTCACCTGGCTAGTTTTTTGTATTTTTTTAGTAGAGACGGGGTTTCACCATGTTAGCCAGGATGGTCTCGATCTCCTGACCTCGTGATTCGCCCGTCTCGGCCTCCCAAAGTGCTGGGATTACAGGCTTGAGCCACCGCGCCCGGCCTTGTTTTTAAATTTTTTTGTGTGGTGTATCACATTTATTGACTTGAGCCTCAATATAGCCCCATTCAGTTATAATGTATCAATGAAGTGGGAACAGAAGGGAAGTGGAGCTCTGGCTCATAAACAGTTCCCTAAGGTTTTCATATTTTTTTTCTATCTATGTACGGCAGGCAGGCAGAACTGTAAGGATGGCCACTAACCACAAGAGCTCAGTTAAGAACATCACATCAGTCTTCAAATGAGAAAAAAAAAAAAAAAAAAAAAAAAAAAAAACACTTTCTCTGTTAAATTGAAGGAACTTGAGGATTGCATTTTAAACCAACTAGATATAATTGCACTGATTAAATCAGAATACAAAGGGATTACATGTTTATCATAAACTCTTCCAAAAAATGAATAATATCCTATTCTATGTATGGTATTAAACCATTTCTGCAACGCTGGTATGAAATCTATGAGTATATACTATAAAGACTGAAAATATATACTAAGAAAAATATTTATGAGAATCATACCACAAAATTATTTAGCTCTTAGCACATAGCAATATTAAATTGGAAGATTATTATAAGTAATGAGTGTAATTCTAGTAATCCAAATATTTAAGGAAAGCATAAAAATATAAAAGCACCATTAGAATTTTTGGAAGAATGAAAAATGATATATGCTGGGCTATGTTATTTAACTCATTTGAAAATTAGGACTATATATTCTATAAAAGCAAGAAATGTGTATGTTTCTGTTTTCATCATATACTCTACTCAGCACATTGTGTGTGACACACTGTGGTTACTCAATAAATATTTATCGTATTAACAAAAAATATAGGACCACAGTGGGTCAGAACTTTTCCCCTTACATTGTTTAAGAATATAACTGAAATATCAAAAAATATTCTAGAGGAGCAAATAAAAAAATAAGAAATGGCTATGTATTGCTATAGTATCGAGAGTGTTTATTCTGCATTCTATTTGAAAATGTTATGAAAACTGTGCCATAATAATAGGCAGAACTCTAGATTCTGCCACAGACACTATGGAATTCAGAGACCACAACATATGTTTTCGTTGGTAAAAGAAGAAATCTACATTTTTATTTTCTGTTAAGTAAAACTCAATCCCACCTCAACTCTTATTCCTGGCTAGCCATTTAAATCTAATTATAAATATGTTCCAAATAAGAAAAGCAGAATTTTGTGGTAATTCACATTTTCCCTCCTTCAGAGTTCTTTTATTGTAATGGGCATGATGTCTCATTAAGTGAAGCCAAAAGAAATAAAGCAAAACACAACACAAAAAGTAAAAGCTTATGAAAATGATCTAGGTGACTCAGAAAAATGACGAAATAGAAAATCCACCAAAATAATTTGGAAAAACTTTCTTTAGAGTGCTATAATAAATTTGATTCAGGGAAAATTTATAAAAGGCTAAATAAAGAAAATGAGAAAAATACTAAAATGATAATTAATGAAAAAATAAGTGTAATCTTTAATAAAAGATAAATAATGTTCATTATATGTATATAACAAAGCAGTTTTTGATGTAGCAGATGTTCATACGTCACCAAACACCATATAATATTATATATGATGCTTTCCTTTGTTCAGCAACTCAGCAGGACAATATATTTTGCCAAAAAAGTAAGTCAATATTTCAATGAATATGGGGACATGACCTTTTCTTAACTTGTTTTAGTTTCAGGGGTACATGTGAAGGTTTATTATATAGGTAAATTGCCTATCATGGGGATTTGGTATACAGATTATTTCATTGCCTGGCTAATAAGCATCATATCCAAGAGGTAGTTTTTTTTTTTATCCTTTCCCTTCTCCCATTTTTCACCTTCAAGTAGGCCCTGCTGTCTGTTACTCCCCTTTTTGTGTCCATGTGTTCTAGTGGTTTGGCTCCCACCTGTAAGTGAGAACATCAAAACAGACATAATATAATCAAAGAGTTATTTTGTGAGAATTAGCAAAATATGACACAGAAAAAATAAATGAGTATCTCCTGTTGGAAAGATGACACCAGTAGACTTGGTTCAATTTGGGGTTTCCACAAAGCTTCAACTTGTAAAAAAATGTAATATTTGGGAAGAGTGATAAAGCACAGATTCATCTACCATCTATTATTATTTGTCTGCCTTTATGATTGGTCAATGTTCTATCAACTATGATGATTTTTACGTTTTTTCTTTTCTTAGCCCTACTTTGGAGTCTAAATTACATAGGGCTAAATAAGAAAAATTAAAAAAAAATTCATCAGAGAAGCCAAGAGATTGACTTTAAACTGGAGCTGGCATATTAGAAAAAATCATCTACAAAGCAGGGATAATATTGGTTTCGTATTGTTTTTTTAAAAAATTAAATTTACAGGAACTTGATTATAGTGAAATCTACATGGGAACATAACTGTGGGTTTAGAGAAGTCCAACCTGTAGCTATGTGATTGCAGTAGACAGAGTTTGGATGTGAAAATGATACATGCAGGTAATTTTCTTATGACTTAGTAATTGGTCATGTCTCATAATATTGAATAAAATTATTTCAAGATTTATAGTGAATATTTGAAGAATCATGAATGTCTGGCCATGGAAAAAATGTCTCTGAACTTAGCTATAAATTGAGTATTATCTGATGCATGCACAGCAGCATTCCATCTTTAAATAGAAATGGCATACACAAACTAGATCCAAACAAGCCTGAGAAGATGCAAATAAATTATATGAACAGGTGGCTCAGTCTACTATAATACCTACTCATGCTGTTCTATTACATCTCTCTCACAACACTGATATGACCTCATGGGGTGTCCACTATGACTGTCAACAGAAGAAAAAAAAATATGGCCCTGGTTTGCAGCTGAGTCTGTATGTTAAACTGGCATCATCCAGAATTAAATGGCTGCTGAAAAACAACTTTATACAGAGTTCATTTTGAAAAACAATGTTAAACAGTGAACTTCACAGTGGGCAGAACCTTGAGCAAAATACATGATTTCCATGGTTAGGAAGAATTTGTGGTTGGAGGCACAAGTCTTCGGTAGTGACTAATGGACAGTGCTAATGGATTCACTGGCTAGTTGAGGTTTGGGAATTGAAGATTAAAGGATTGGTGACTAGGATATCCAGAGAAGACTTTATGGATATATCTCTTGAAATAAACAGAAAATATATTTTTATAGATTTGCTTATTAGAAGACATTCTTTACACAAATATATCCCAATAAACAGATTGATAAGACACATCTTGCTGTGAATGTCATCTTTCTTCATTTATTCAAGTTTATCTAACAGGCACAAATACAATATATTCATAGATGTACAACTAAAAAGCCTTCATTACCTTAAAAATGTAATAGATATAGTCTTGTGTGCCACCACAGCATAGCAGCAAACCCAAATTTATGTTGTCTGTAAGAAACACTGACCCCAGCTAGTAATAACCTCCTTTTTAGGCCTTCAGTTCACCAACTTGAGTAACCCAAATTTTCCTAGGGCCATGTCAATTTAAGAAATCCATAACTGTGTTCACAGAGTTAAGTATATCTTCTTGGATGCCAGAGTTTGCATACATGTTGAGTCAAAAATTATGATAATGGAAAGTAAAAATTCTCAAACACCATGGCTTTATGCTGGTCATCAATAAGTTTACCTCCTCTACTTTTTAAAAAACACACTATTTTTCAGAGAAGTTTCAGGTTCTCAGAAAAACGAGTGGAAGGTACAAAGATTTCCCATATACTTTCTGCCTCCACCCATGCATAGCCTCTCACATTATCATTATGCTCCCCCAGAGTAATACATTTACTACAACTGATGAACCTACACTGACACATCAGTATCACCCAGAGTCCCTAGTTTATATTATGGTTCACCCTTGGGGTTGTATGTTCTGTGGGTTTGAATAAATGTTTATTCATATATCTGCCATTATAGTGTCATGCAGATCATTTTCAGTGTCCTAAAAATCCTCCATGCTTTGCCTAGTCATTCCTCCCTCAACCCAACTCCTAGTAACCATGGACCATTTTACTGTCTCCATGCTTTCTTTTTCTTTTCCAGAATGTTATATAAAATTAGTTGAAATTCTACAGTATGCAGCCTTTTCAGATTGACTTCTTTTATTTAATAACATGAGTTTAAGTTTCCTTCATTTATTTTCATGGTGTGATAGCTCATTTATTTTTAATGTTGGATAATATTCTATCATCTAGATGTATCACTGTTTATTAGCCCATTCACTTACTGAAGGACATCTTGGAACTTCTAAGTTTTGGCAGTTATGAAAAAAAGCTGCTATGAATGTCTGTGTGTATGCTTTGGTGTTTTCAGTTTATTGGGGTAATTTTAAGAAAGGTAATTACTAGATAATACAGTAAGAGAATGTTCAATTTTGTAAGAAACCACAAAGCTATGTTTCAAAGTAGCTGTGCCATTTTGTATTCCCTCCAGCAATGAATGAGTTCCTGTTGCTCCACATTCTCACCAGCGTCTATTGTTGTCAGCTTGATGTTTGGTGGTGTTTTGCTTGTCCTAGATTTTGGTCACTCTAACTGGTTGGTAGTGGTATCTCACTTTAATCTGCATTTTCCAGATGATATATAATGTACAGAGTTTTTTCACATGCTTACTTGCCATCTGTATATCTCATTTGATGAAAAATCTGTTAAGGTATTTGGTCTACGTTTGGTAATGTTTTTTCATATTTTTATTACTGAGTTTTAAGAGTTATTTTTATATTTTGGATAACAGCTCTTTATCTGCTGTATCTTTCACAAATATTTCTCCCAGTATGTGCTGTGTCTTTTTATTTTCTGGACAATGTCTTTCACAATGCAGACATTTTTAAATGTAGCTTAAATGTTTAACTCATCAATTTGTTACTTCATGGATCGCACTTTGGTGTTGCACCTAAGAAGTCATTGGAAAATGCAAGTTAACTAGATTTTCTCCTATGTTCTCCTCTAAGTATTATATAATTTTATTTTTGCGTGCTGGTCTATGAGCAATTTTTGAGTTAATTGCATGAAACACGTAAGGTCTGTGTCTAGATTCATTTATTTACAACTGGATGTCCATTTGTTCTAGCATGAATTTTTCTTTTTTTTTTTCTCTTTCTTCAACTTATATTTTAAGTTCTGGGGTACATGTGTAGGTCTGTTACATAGGTAAACATGTGCCATGGTGGTTTTGCTGCACAGATCAGCCCATCACCTAGGTATTAAGTTCAGCATCCATTAGCTATTCTTCCTGAGACTCTTCCTCCTCCAGTTCCCATCTACAGACCACAGTGGGTGTTGTTCCCCACCATGTGTCCATGTATTCTCATGTTTCTCCCACTTATAAGTGAGAACATGCTGTTTTTGGGTTTCTGTTCCTGCGTTAATTTGCTGAGGCTAACAGCTTGAAGCTCCATCCACGTCCCGGGAAAGGATATTACCTTGTTCCTTTTCATGACTGCATAGTATTCCGTGGTGTACATGTACCACATTTTCTTTATCCAGTCTATCACTGATGGACTTTTGGGTTGATTCCAAGTCTTCACTATTGTGAATAGGGCTGCAAAGAACATATACACACATATATCTTCATAATAGAATGATGTATATTCCTTTGGGTATATACACAGTAATGGAATTTCTACCACGAATTTTGAAAAGACTATCTTTTCTCCATTATATTGTCTTTTCTCCTTTGTCAAAGATAAGGTGACCATATTTATGTGGGTCCATTTCTGTACTCATTATCTTCTTCCAGTGATCTATTTGTCTATTTTATACCTATACCTCACTTTCTTAATTACTATAGCTTTATAGTCCATGTTGAAGTCAGAGAGTTTTAGTCCTCTAACCTTGTTCTTCTTCAATATTGTTTTGGCTATCATAGGAATTTTGCATCTCCATAAAAATTTTAGAATCTATCTGTTGAAATCCAAAAATATACATGCTTCAATTTTTATTGTCATTGCATTGAGCCTATAGATCAATATGGAGAAAAGTGACATTTTGAAAACATTGTGTCTTCTCATCCATGAATATGGACTTTTCTCCATTTACTTAATTCAAAAGACACTTTTATATCTTTCATGAGAGTCTTGTATTTTCTTCATATAAATCGTATACATGTTTTGTTAGATTTGTATGTAAGCATTTCATATTTTAGGATGTTAATATCAATGTTACTGTGTCTTTACTTTCAGTTTTCGCTTGTTCATTGCTGGCATATAGGACATATATTGACTTTTGTGTCTTAATATATCCTGCAACCATACAATGATGACTTATCTATTCTAGAATTATTTTGTTCATTGATTTTAGTTTTCTGTATAAACAATCATGTCACCATGAACAAAGGCAGTCTTTTTTCTTCTTTCCCAATCTTACACCTTTTATTTTATTTTCTTGCCTTATTGAACTAGCTAAGAGTGCCTGTACAAGGTTGTAAAGCAGTTACTGAACTTACTGGGAATGTTTTGGGTGTCTAAACATTAAGAATATTATCTATACGGTTTTGTAAATATTCTTTACAACGTTGAGGAAGTTCCCCTCTATCCCTAGTTTACTGAGAGTTTTTATCATGAATTGTTATTGAACTCTATCAGTTATAATCATGTGATTTGTCTTGTTTGGCCTGTTGATGTGATGAATTTTCAGATGTTGAGCTAGCTCTGCATAAACAAATCTCACATGGTCATGGTATCTAATTATTTTTATATTAGTTGAATTTGGTTTGCTAATATTTTGTTAATAAGTTTTGTATCTGTTTTCATGAGTTATTTTGATCACTTGTTTTCTTTTCTTATAACGTCTGTCTGCATTGGGTATTAGAGTGTCGCTGGCCACATAAAATAACCTAGGCAGTATCTCTCTGCTTCTATCTTCTGAAAGAGACTGAAAAAAAGTGGTATCATTTCTTCTTTAAGGGTATGGTAGCATTAACCAATAAACCCATCTGAGCCTGGTGCTTTCTGATTTGGAAGGTTATTATTTATTGGTTTCACCTCCATTTTTAGAGCCCAGCTTGTCAACAGCGGAGGCCATTGTGGAGCCCCATGGGAAGAATCACATTGTATTATGTTTTCATGGAAAGGGCAGCAATACATCTTCTAGCAGGTACTTACATTATGTGGATAAACATGTACCTTCACTGCTGAAAACATTTTTCCCAACACCATAAACTCTAGTACTAGAGATGACAGTTGAATTTTCACCTGTCCAATGATACAGAAGCGAGCAGTAATTTTTTATATTTATTGTAATGGGAATAAAGCTTTCTTCAACTGATGGAAGAGACTGAATACTTGTTGAACAATAAAATGAATGAATTGTTCTGTTTTTCGTCTGCCTAACACTCTAGATAAACTCTTTACCCCTTTGATCCATATAGACTGCATTAACTAGGCATGCTTGCTGTGTGATTTTTACTTACTTTTGCTTTTACTTAGGTTGAACCAAGGGCAAACAACAGGAGAAAATAAAAATGAAGAGAAGGGTAAAGTCAGTTATTTCTATTTTTCCCTCTTTATGTTTTTCCTTT
This sequence comes from Macaca nemestrina, assembly GCF_043159975.1. Classification (NCBI taxonomy): domain Eukaryota; kingdom Metazoa; phylum Chordata; class Mammalia; order Primates; family Cercopithecidae; genus Macaca; species Macaca nemestrina. Next base: position 26,989,721 of record NC_092140.1, read on the forward strand.
GTGTTGTGTGTGTGTGTGTGTGTGTGTTATTTTTGTTTTGTCTTGTGTTGTTTTGCTACATCTTAAGCTGTAATGTGGCTACATTACACACTGGATGGCCCTTCCATTTTGGAAGCCTAAACTTATTGTATGGGAAAGCTACATTGAAATAGACCAGTGCTAGCCTATTGCTGGTTTTACCAATCATCCCAATTCAGATGCCAGAAATGGAAACTGAACCACCTTGACTCCTCTATATCAGCACATTTATCAGCTGAATATTACCAAATTTAATGTGATATGGATCCAAATAATTGCTCAACTGAGCTTTACTAAAATTCCCGACATAATATTTTTAAACTACTAAATTTCAGATCAGTTTGTTACATAACAATAAATAACAAGCAGAAATTGGTAACAGAATTGGAGTGTTTTAAAAATGCCTGAAAGGTATAACACTGTTTTATAATAGTGGCAGGTGGAAACTAAAAGGTCCTGAAAGAGAATGTTCACAATAGTTGTAGGGGCCTCAGTAAGGCTGTTGTTGAAGGCTTGAAGGTGGGTGAGAAAAATGGCCTTGGAGTCTGAAGAAAACAGAAACATTCTAATGAAATAGCAGAAATTTGTCAAAACTGTTTGCTGTTTGCTATATAACATAGAAAATAAAAAAAAAATGATCTCATAAACTTTTGTATCTCACAAGGGATATTTCAGGCATTATCAAAGAAATCCCCTAGTCTTCTAGCTTCCAATGATAAAATATGAGAAATAGTGAATTAAATAAGTATTGGTTTAGTTTTTGAAAAATATTAGAGAAAATACACCAGCAAAACTTGCTGGTTTTACAAATGTGACTGGTTCTCATATCCATTTTTTTTGTTGCAAAAGACTTTTAAATTAAGAAATGGAATAAAAGTGAAGATCAAGTCCAAGGTGACACCAGTAAACATAGCCTGAGGGTTAAAATTTCATCTGTGTGGCTGTAAGAGCCTTTGTGCAGACCCCAGAAAAATTCACGGGCCTATCCAATATGGCATTTAAATCTCTTAAGGGTATTGTAAAATAGCACCCTGACTCAGCTCCATGTAGAGATACTTGGTAAGTAATGTAAAAATAAATAATACAATGAATTATAATTGAGTACATAGAAAACTCAAAATATTTTTAAAGTAAGTGTACTTGTTCAACTCAAAATATGAAATGAAAAGAGGCCTTTGGATATCCAAATTTCTGTAGGGAATAACAAACTGAAGAAGTTATTTGAAAACATTTTTTATTAAAAAGTTAGAATACGAGAGTAGTATTCTATTGAAATACACCAGACAGTATACCCAATAGTCACACAATTTATACCAAGGAAGCATGACTGGGCACTAATTACTGATTATATTCTCAGCTGGATTCACTTCTGCATACCTTCCTCCAGCCCCACTTTTTGACAGAGAGTGTCTACTGTTTGACATGGTTTGGCTGTGTCCTCACACAAATCTCATCTTCAATTGCCACATATTGTGGGAGGAACCCAGTGGGAGGTAATCAAATCATAGTAGCAGGTCTTTTCTGTGCTGTTCTTGTGAGAGTGAATAAGTTTCATGAGATCTGATGGCAATATATGGGGGAGTTTCCCTGCACAAGCTCTCTATTTGCCTGCTGCCATCTACATAAGATGTGACTTGCTCCTCCTTACCTTCCACCATGACTTTGAGGTCTCCCCAGCCATATGGAACTGTAAGTCCAATAAACTTCTTTCTTTTGTAAATTGCTCATTTTCGGGTAGGTGTTTATCAGCAGCCTGAAAATTGACTACTACAATAAATTGGTACCAGTAGAGTGGGGTACTGCTAAGAAATATGCCTGAAAACTTGGAAGTGACTTTGGAATTGGGTAACAGGCAGCGGTTGAAATAGGTTTGAGGGCTCAAAAGAAGACAGGAAAAATGTAGGAAAGTTTAGAACTTCCTGGAGACTTGTTGAATGGCTTTACCGAAAATACTGACAGTGACATGAGCAATAAAGTCCAGGTTGAGGTGGTCTCAGATGGAAATGAGGAACTTGCTGGGAACTCAGGCAAAGATGGCTCTTGTTATGTTTTAGCAAAGAGACTGGGAGGAATTTTGCCCCTGCCCTAGAGATTTGCGGAACTTTGGACTTGAGAGATATGATTTAGGGTATCTGGCAAAAGAAATTTCTAAGCAGCAAAGCATTCATGAGGTGGCTTGGGTGCCATTAAAGACATTCAGCTTTAAATGGGTAACAAAGCAAAAAAGTTCAGAAATTTGCTGTTTGACAATGCGATAGAAAAGGAAATCTTTTTTTCTGAGAAGAAATTCAAGCAGAATGCAGAAATTTGCGTAAGTAATGAGAAGCCAAATGTTAATCCCCAAGACAATGGGGAAAATGTCTCCAGGACATATCTGAGGTCCTCAAGGTGGCCCCTCCCATCACTAGGCCTGGAGGCCCAGGAGGAAAATGTGGTTTTGTGAGCTGGGCCCAGGGTCCTCGTGCTGTGTGCAGCTTAGGGATTTGTTGCCCTGTGTCCCAGCAACTCCAGCCATGCCTGAAAAGGGCCAATGTAGAGCTCAGGCTGTGGCTTCAGAGGGTGCAAGCCCCAAGCCTTGGCAGCTTCCACATGGTGTTGATCCTGCGAGTGCACAGATATCAAAGGTTGGGGTTTGGGAACCTCCACCTAGATTTCAAAGGATGTATGGAAATACCTGGATGCCTAGGCGGAGGTTTTCTGCAGTGGTGGGGTCCTCATGAAAAACCTCTGTTAGGTCGGTGCAGAAGGGAAACGTGGGGTGGAAGACCCCACACAGAGTCCCTACTGGGGAACTGCCTGGTGGAGCTGTGAGAAGAGGGCCACTATCCTCCAGAGCCCAGAATGGTAAATCCATAGACAGCTTCCACAATTCACCTGGAAAAGCCACAGACATTCAATATCAGACTGTGAAGGCAGCCAGGAGGGAGGGTGTACCCTGAAAAGGCAGAGGGAGGAGTTGCCCAAGGCTATATGAAGCCACCTCCTGCATCAGCATGACCTGGATGTGAGACATGGAGTCAAAGGAGATCATTTTGGAGATTTAAGGCTTGACTGCCCTGCTGGATTTCAGACTGGCATGGGGCCTGTAGCCCCTTTGTTTTGGCTAATGTCTCTCATTTGGAATGGCTGTATTTACCCAATGCCTGTACCTCCATAGTATCTAGGAAGTAAATAACTTGCTTTTGATTTTACAGGCTCATAGGTGGAAGGGACTTGCCTTGACTCATATGAGGCTTTGGACTGTGAACTTTTGAGTTTATTCAGAAACGAGTTGGGACTTTGGGGGTCTGTTGGGAAGGCATGACTAGTTTTGAAACATGAAGATACGAGATTTGGAACAGGCCAGGGGAGGAATTATATTGTTTGGCTGTGTCCCCACCCAAATCTCACCTGAAATTTCCATGTGTTGTGGGAAGGACCTAGTGAGAGGTAATTGAATCATGGGGGCAGGTCTTTCTCTTGTTGTTCTTGAGAGTGAATAAGTCTCATGAGATCTGATGGTAATATAAGGGGGAGTTTCCCTGCACAAGCTCTCTCTCTTTGCCTGCTGCCATCCACTTAAGATGTGACTTGCTCCTCCTTGCCTTCTGCCACGATTGTGAGGTCTCCCTAGCCATGTGGAACTGTAAGTCCAATAAACCCCTTTCTTTTGTAAATTGCCCAGTCTCTGGTATGTCTTTATCAGCAGCATGTAAACAGACTAGTACAGTGTTATATATTATCCCTATCTCAACACTGTATTTTGAATCTTTCAGTCAAAGATAATCTGTTGTTAAGTTCCCAGAACTTGAGATTTATAGAAACTCTGATTAAGAAATTATATCCAAGGAAACTTATGTGCACATTAACAAGACCACAAGCTCCATAACATTTGAGATGCTATCATAATGAAATGAGACTTTTGGGGGTTTCTGTAAGGGATGAGTGTACTTTGCACATGGAAGGGATGAAAATCCCTGGGGCTGAGAAGGCCGACTGAGATAGACAGTCTATAATGGTCCCCAATGAACCACACCTTTTCATATTCACTTAGACACCACACCTTTTCATATTCACTTAGACTCTTCTTATGTAGCCAAAGGAATGTCATAAAAATGGAAGAATGCAGCCTGGATTTAGGCTACATAAACTGCTGCAGATTTCATGTAGATCTCTTGGAACATTTTGAACTACCATATGAGAAGTGTGAATACCCTGAAAAAACCTATTCTGTGAGGAAGCCAAAGTTTGTCATACAGAAAGAACATATAAAGGGCAAGAGAGATTTTGTCCAACCTCCATTGTCTCAGTCATTCCAGCACAAGTGAGAGGCTTAATAAGTTAAGTTATCTTGAATTTCCCAGTCAAGGTGAGTCACCAGCTAAAAGGCAGCAAGTGAATCATTTTTGCAGATGTAGAGCCCAACTGAACTCCTGAAAAACTGTTCCACAAAATCCAGAGCAAAATTAAATAGTTTCTCTTGGCTACTAAGTTTTGCATAATTTATATGATATTACATCAGACTACGTTATTGAATGTCATATGGCACAAAAGAGTTAAAACAAAATTGTGTAATTCCATGACTATTATTATTTAAATGGATGGTTCTCTCAGAATAAAAATCTGTATCACATGAATACATATATTGATACAATGCTTGATTATTTGATTCTTTATGCTTTTAAATAATTTTTAAATCCTTAGTTTGCACTACTAATATAAACGTAAATGTGAAAGAAACTGTTTTAATATTTAATATTTTAATATTTAAAAGTTTAATATTTTAAAGACATAAAAACCAGATATAATTAAACTGTTAAAAAGATTCATAAACCATGATTTATATTTGCTGTATCATGACATCCCTCAGAGAAATAGCTTTACATATATTTTATTTTTTGTCATTATAAAACATGAACCAATTTAATAACTGATATATATCTCATGTGGTCAGACTCAAACCATACTCTTAGTGCGAAATGTACAGTTCATGAAGTTGGCTGGTACAACCAGTCCTATCTCAGGAAAATGTCCACAGGTTGACAAGTTAACTATTTTCCTGACTGATGACCCTTCCATAGAGAAATGAGTGACAGAAGAATAGATTAAATAAGAACACATTTTATTACCTAAGGTGAATTCAAACAAAGTCAGATGTCAAAACAAATTCATGTGCTATAATAGAAGCTCAATCTCTCTTGAGCATGCAGTCAGAGATTAAACCTTGTAAACTACCTGAATTTCCTACAGCATGACTTTATAGTTACTTTTCATTATAAACGCTTTAAATTGCATTCTCAGACTTCCCCCAAGATCAAGATAAGTAATTAATCTTCACTTTAATTATGATTTACATCATTTTTATGCTCATTATAATGTCATTAATGTCAGATAGATTACTATTGCCATGGCAACCTGCAGTGCTATGGATGTGACCTAAAGTCAATACTAATTAGGCCTTTGCTTCAGGTTACATCAATATAATAGACAAATGAATGTAAAACATTGCACAGTTCTACCTTTGTTTTAAATAATTTCCTTGTCATCTACAAAATTTCTCCAAATTAAAATCTCATAAGACTATCCATACTTTTAAATCAGGAATATATATCTTTTCCATTTAAATAAAAACTCTTTATAGATTATCCCACATTCACTTATTTTTCAGTTTCTTTCCATGGATCAATGCATAACATGTATCTGAAGAAAAAGAGCTTCAATTATTTAATCCATACATTAAAAACGTGTAAATTTATAAGAAAAATGTACTTCTTTAACTTATAAGACTATGTTATTGATAAACTTCACATGATAAAATTTCTTTAAACGTAAAAAACAAAAATACTCAAATTCTATAAAAGAAGAAATGGCTTCAAGTTGCATGTTCAAAATCATTTCTTTTCATTTTATGCTGGGATGAAAGTTGAGCATTGGAAAATAATTGCTGCTACAAGTGATATGATAATACTGCAATTTCTCATACTTCAATATAATAAATAGATTCATATTAAAGAGCAAAAACTGTTTTCATTAAAAATGTTGGTGTGTATGTCATTTTGTAACAAAAGTATTAAGGTTTAAAGTATTGAATTTATTGTGATTTGGTTACTTTAATACATCAAGAGCATTTAATTTCATTATCTTAATGATTGGAAAAATTTAAAGGCATACACATTAAATTTATTTATCAGTTCTAATAATAATTTTGTTTATAATATGCCTGCTATTTACTTTAAGCACATATTTAATTTTTAGCTGCAATCAATTTCCTGCAAAATATTGTAATTTTGAAAAGGTCATAAAGCAGTAAGTCTAGGAAACTCTGTTGTAACAATATTATTGGTTTTAATAAAGTAGGCAAATGCAAGCAACATACCAAGTGTAATCAATAAAGCTCTAAAATATATTCATATAGCTACACATAAGTCATTAAAATTCTTCTATATGATCATAGTCCGTTTAAATAATACAATCATTGGCTTTACAGAATATATTTTAAATGTTTTAGAAAGAAAATTTTTATGGTTTTAGTCCTCTGTAGGTATAAAGCATTGATTGAAATCTTATTATGCATACTAATACACATGGTATTCAAATAAATCATAAAACTACAAGAGAATATATATATGCTAAGTGTTTTGGAGTGTTTTAAACTGTAGTGAGTATTATAATCTATCTCTGTAGGGGAGATTAATATTTAACAGTCATAGTTAATATACACATAGTTAATAGTTAAATAGTTAATATACACATAGTTAATAGTTAAAAAGGGGAAGGAAATTAACCCAACCTAGTGTTATGCTCAGATATATACATGCAGACATATACACACACATATAATACACACATAGTGTAAATATTTGTATGTGTGGAGTGTATTTTATATGTGTATGTGTGTGTGTGTGTCGTTGTGGGCATATATGCACATATACACAATATGGTGCTTTAGTACCAGAATGTTTAGGTTTAAACTTTGGCCTCACCTTTTTGGATTATTAATGCATCAGGCTATTTACATACATTTTCCTACTTGACTTCATGTCTAAACTGAGGATAATTATAGTACCTATTATACAACTAAGGTAAATATATATGTATGTATCACACTTAGAATAATAAATGATGCTTGTAAGTACTACATTAGGCTGGGTCTAAAAGAACACTAAGGATTAATTAATAATAAAGTAAAATAAATAAGTCAGGAGTGTTTAATTTGTTTAATTCAAGATTGTTTTTTATTAACACTTTCAACAGCAGAGTACTAGCTCAACTCTGTATCTTAATGAATTATTTTCTTGATGCTGTTTTGGAATAAATATCAGTTCTTGACATTATCTCTGTTGCATATAGATGAGTAGAAGTTGAAAATGAATATCAGGCCACAAAATAACTATCACGTCACATCCTGATGGATGATTGTTTATAAGGTTTCAACACTCCTGAATCAGGTCCAGCATTAAATATTCAAAGACCTCTAAGCACTAAATTAAGATTAATTAATCAAAACTCGCCATGAGAAACTGTGGCATTCAGATGTGCTCTCTGCTTGAGCCCAAGCTGGACAATCTGTTCACCTCAAATCAGTTTCTGAAACATTGCCACTTAAATCTCTGCCCTTCTGTATACCCAACTTTCATCAATATTTACTACTTCTTTGAACTCATTGAAACAATTAGGAAAAAAAAAAGTCAGATTGTCACTAAAAGAGGCTACTGAATTGAGGGACTCATTACACAAAATGAATAGTTTATAAATTTTAAAATAATTTTGTCAATCTTTCAAGTTCATTTTATTCTAAAGCAATACAGCTATGCTAATATTGTAAAATCTACATAGCATCACTAGTAGTACTAGCACTTGCCTGTTGAGTTACTATGTTGAATAATATTATGTGAAGTTTGTTTTATGTCCTAACGGAATTTGAAAGTCTCCTCTACTAATATGTCTAGTTCATAACATTTACTTGCATGATTTTAAATTTTATTTAGATCCCACACAAGTTTATGATGTGTCAAGTGGCAGCTGTGTCTCTGAGGGGTGCCATGATACGCCAGATAAGAATCACTCCTCTAGAATATAAACAATTGCATGGCAAAGCAATCATGTTCATAATCAAAATGTCATAGACATAAATTGTGAAGGAGTTGTTATATTTATACTTTTTATTAGTTTCATTTCAGTTTTATTAAGTATATTTCATTTTTGAAACTTAAAAGTTACATGACATGCTGTTATTTTAAAAAGTTGTGAAAAATAAAACTGTTTAAATAGCTTTTTAAATCCCTGAGAAAATGTGCAGAATATATACCAAATATTTTTGAAATTTGATTATGAAAATATAATTATTGATTATATATAACTGTGATTGATTCAAAGTCTTATTTATAAAGCAAGAATTCCAGATGAGCAGAACTTGAAGACTAGTATGCACCTTGTGGAAAAATAATGTTGAAAATATAATTTTCACATTCTTATTTTGTCAATGACTTCTCTTCTGAAATTGCAAGCAAATATTCTAACATTTTGTGATTTAAAATGAACTCTTATTTCTGCTGCTATTATCTGCAAAGTAAAGGTAATATTTCTTACTGCATTTCACAGAAATAAAACATAAAATCTCTACTCAGTGTATTTTCAACTTTTGAAAATCCAAATTACCACCTGCAAAATCCAGTAAGAAAACATAAAATGGTGTAAATGGCTTTGTATGTCCTGGTTTCCTGGTAGATTTCCTTTAACTTCAAGAATAATGTAAATATTTATGTAATTCAGTAACATTGATATAAAATAACTGGTACTAAGTACAAATATATATTTTGGGTTTTGTGCATTTGCTAACCTATTATAACAGCTTTGCATATTCTTCTTTGATATCATCATCTTTGATGGTATTCTTTAAATGTCATCTTGCTTTTCTTCTAAGTTTTTCCACCTTTAAAAGTAGATTTGTGAAAATAATTTACATCTTTGTACATAGCATAAATATCATCAGCTTCTAAAAAATTTAAAATAGATATTAATATCCTTAGTGTTTTCTCCTAAGGAGTTCTGTTGTGCTCTAGCTTATGACTGCTTCTTCAAACTACACTCTTCACAACCTAATACCTATTTATCATGGCAAATAATAGGCTAGCCATTTTGAGATCCTGATGCCTCTCCATTTCAACCATGCTGTTTTAATGTCTTTGTACTTAAAATTATTCTCCCTTCTTCACAAATTCCCATCTACACTCTATATGCTTTGGATACTTCCAATATATTTCACACTTAAAGTTAGATGTGCTTGTTTTAGAAAAACATCGTCTCCCAAAGTTCATACAGTTTTACTGAACTATAATTGCTTTTGCAATTTTAATTTCAGTGAATTAAAAAATAATGTACCAAATGAAAATATCAGCACAATATCTACATCATGGGGCATGTATAATTTATGTGATGTAATTTTAAATTTGGCATATTTTAAGAGCTCAATATATGTTACCTATCCTTATTTCATTCTTAACATTTATTTTCACGTATTAACTTATATTAACTTGCAGCTACAAGAAAAAATAATTCTGTGATGCTTTTAAGAGAAACTCCTACAGGGAGAGAACACTTGTTATTTAGAAAAGCACTTTTATAAATCAATTGAAATAAAAAGAGAGTTCATGAGAGAAAGTAATTTCCTGAGGAGACAGGCAATACAAGATAGCTAATACCCTCTGCATTAAAAAAGAAAAGGAATTTAGAAGCAGCTTAGAGTAGAGGAAGGAGGAGAGTAGTGAATTGGCTGAGAATCATGGCAAACTGATTACAGTACTTTTGAGAACTGGGATGTCTACAACTGAAAATTAAATTACTTCTTTGGTTGCTATTCAAATCCCCTGTGACTCACCTCAAAAATGAACTTACGGATGTGTGCGATATACAAGGACAGGTCGTTGATTTTGCCTTTTTTGGTTTGTATATTTTGTTGGATTTCTCTATATTAATTATGAAAAGGGACCAAGATCCAACTTCTCCTCTATGCCAAATCAGAAACAAAAGACAAAGCTGTAGGTTGGAGAATATACATTCAGATGGGAGGGAAAAAAAAAAGAGCCAGAGAGGCCATGATATAACCTAAACCTTCCAGTATTTGGAGAAATAGTGGACAAAACATGAATAGGGTTACTTTAAATTACATTTAGATTTCTATTGTCAGAGAAACTGCAGCTTAAGTCTGGATTACATTTACATCTACCAAAAGGACCGTAAGAATGTTTTACATGTCTGCCTCTTCTATTAAACTGTTTGGTTTTGAAGAAAGAGCTGAGAACCTTTTTATACCTATATCATTAATAACTAACATAGAATCTGGGGCAGGTGGTCACCCACAAATATGTGTTTTGAATTTAATCTATATACACTGTCAAACTCAGGAAAAATGATGTGACTGTAGGCTCATAACACGTTTTCATTTATTACTATGATTCTCTTCATAAATTCACTGCCAACTTTTTGCCCCTGCCAAATCCTGTTTATATTGAGATATCGCAGATACATAGCATGGTTTGTGTTCAGCTTTATTTTTTTGTTCATAGATGGCATTATTTTTAAAAGCATAGCATCCTTTATGTTTGTAATCAGGTAAGTTTTGCTGCTAAAAGGTATGCTGAGAAGGCAATACAGAAAAACAAATTTCATAGAATTTGACATATAAATTTCTTTGTAATAAAATGATAATTAATAATGAATTTTAATATTTCCTCTACAGACATAGAAATGTATATTCTCACCTACAAATTTAAAAATAAGAAATTTTTTTGAAAAGAAAATTATTCCATAAATTCTTAACAATTGACACCCACTATGTGGGTAATCAAATTCATAACTATAAAAATGCAGTAATCTGAATATGTAAATGTTTATACTGTTGGGGTTTTAAAATTTTTGCCATGATTTATATAGTTTTGTCACAGTACTTATTCCTGTTTTGGAGAAAAGGTGGATTCTAAAATATAAAAACACATGTGGCGTATGCTACTTTGCAAATAATGTTTGCTATAGAAAGAAGAATATTAGTGTCACAATTCCTTCTCCCAAAGCCCAATGTCATACATAATGATGCTATACATTTGGTACCAATTTTTTATTTCCTGGTTTTGATTTTCCTTGATTTTAAAGTCATGAATGAATATTATTAAAAGTAACAATATGCAGTCTCCTGTCTTTGGGTGTATCCATGTTGAGTTATCTTCTCTATTGCATGGAAATCTCTTTTTTGATGGTCACCCTTCCAAGAAGCCTCCTGCCCTCTTCTTCAACCAGTAAAGTCTCATTTAAAGGCTTTCTTCCAAAGCATCATTCTGGGACTTCTTTTCATTATTTTTCTTGGTTAGAAGTGCACTCCTCGATATTCTGGGTTTTTTCCCCCAATTTTTCTCTATTATTTGGATTGAGTATATCCCCATACAAATTCATTTAAGGGAATAATGGAATATCAAATACACATAATAGTAGGAAACGTGTTGGTATATTCATTTATATATTAAAAATAATTTCCCTCTGAATTATTTCTTCTAATACTTGGTGTGCTTGACAGAAAATCTATTGTCAGGTTGATAGTTACACTTAGGTGGTTCAAACGTTTTATAATTAATTTTTTAAATATTAAAGTTATTGCTCATTCATTCAATTTTAGATTTACGAAAAACTGTGAAGATAGTATGGAGTTCCCACATACCACACACTCAGTTTCTCCTATTATTAACCTATTACCTTAGTATAATGTATTTGTTATATTTAATGTACCTATAGTGATACATAGTTATTAATTTCATTAGTTATGCCTAATGCCCTTATTTTGTTCCAAGATCCAATACAAGATATCACATTTTGTTTGGTTGTCATGTCTCCTTATGCCTCTCTTGGCTATGATAGGTTTTTCATACTTTTGTTGTTTTTGATAACATAGAAAGCCTTGAGGAGTGTTGGTTAGGGATTTACAGAATGTCCCTCAATTAGCATTTTTTGAGATATTCTTCTTATGACTGGACTATGGTTATGGAATTTTGAGAGGAAGACCACAAAGATAAAGTGCCATTATCTTTAATTTATGTCAAGGGTCCATACTATCAACATGATTTATAACTGCTGAGGTTGAACCATGGTTGAGGATTGTCTAGTTTCTCAACTGTAAAGTTACTTTTTCTTACTTCTCTACTGTAATTTTTATTAAGAAGTCAAGAAGTGCAGCCTACACTTAAGAAGTAGGTAGTTGTGTTCCACCTTTTTTGAAGGCCAAGTATCCACATAAATGATTTGGAATGTTTCTGCTTAGAATATCTTTGTGTTCCCCTTTATTTATTTGTTCATTCAACATTTGTATATAACATCATGTCAGTATAAACTTATGAATATTTGTTTTATATTTTGAGTTACAATCAACACTAGTTTGTTCCTCAACTTATTTCAGCTTTGGCCTTTGGTTATTCTGTCAGTTAACTCTTTTGTACCTTTGAAACACTCCAATTTTTTTTTTAACCCTTTTTACTTATTGACACTAAAAGATGCTCTATCCGCAGTTTGTGTATATTTCCTGCTCTACTTCTGGAGCCAGACACAAGCTTTTATTTGGGTGTTAAAATTTATGAGTGAAGATGTGTGTTTCTCTAGAAGCTTTAATATTCTTTAATTTTGCCGCACTGTATTTTAGGGTGTCTTTTTCATTCATATACTAATAACACAAAGCATTTTACTCTGAAGGCTTATGTCAGTTTTTATCTTTAGAAGTCTTTTGTTTTTCATTGGCAATTATCTTATTTGACTCTTCCTACTTATCGTATCCTTTTTCATGCTTTTTATGAGTGCAATACTTTCTTCCTTTAAAAATTCATTTTCATTCTCTAATTATTTTTGTTTTTATCTAATTGTTTAAATTGATCTCTCTACTTTATTATATTACATTTTGCTTGTTTGTTAGTTCGTTCAGATTGAAGGAAAAAAAACTTGGTTTATTTGACTAGCTGCTGTGGTTGTCCTCGGCTGCTATGTAAGTAGGTCTGCTTCCTGAATGGGCTCCTCTCATGAACGGGAAGTTGGAGCTCCTTTTTTCTGAGATTGTGATTGAGAGTTCCTCTTTAGAGTGCAATTTAGGAGTATTATTGTCTATCTTATCTGGATATTACTCTAAGCAAGTACTGTACCCTGGAGAAAAAATGCTGACTTTTCCTGCCTTGCTTTTTGTGGTTTAATTCTAACCAAGAGTTTAATTACTTCTGCTAGCAACTCTGTAAGTTGAAATCGACATGAATATTATAACAAGTGACTGGGCTGCTCTACTGTTGACTGCCTTTCACGTAAATTCCCAATACTTTTTACTTCAGAGCTCTTAGAAGTTAACTTTGATAGGAAGATCTTTATGATTCTCTTGAGACAAGTGACTTTCACCTTTATGAAGAGTCCTTATGTGAAAATACTGTACTGCAGCCTCTTTCAATCAGCATCATTTAAAAGCATGTTTATAGAATGCATTTGACTATTGGTAATAGAAATTTTAAGTAACTCCGACTTAGCATTTACAATGACTATTATTCATTTAACAGAATGTATAAATGTGGGACATCTTGTCTGTGCACGGATGTGATACCTTCATTTTCTAGTCTGCCATCATCTGAGTCTAGGTGATGCTTCCTCACATGATCACAAGAGAGCTGCCACAGGTACACGCATCAGATTTACTCAACCATATTCATAGGAACCAGTGAGGCCTCTCTCTCTCTCTTTCTCGCTTTCTCTCTCTCTCTCTCTCTCTTGCTTTCTCTCTCGCTTTCTCTCTCTCTCTCTCTCTCTCTCTCTCTCTCTCTCTCTCCCCTTCTTTTCTCTTTCTCTATTCTGAGGGTAGAAACAAATCCTAGTGTTGCCAGAAGTATGCGTAAATTGATCATGGTCAAAGTAGAAAGGGATACAATCATTAATTTATGCTTATCACAGTTTCATTTCCTAGGTGCAAACCTCCTTAGTAAAACTAGATTTCTCTTAGGAAGTAAGAGTAATATGTAGGCAACCAGTGTCATTGGCCACAAGGGTTTATCTATATTCTACCTCAGAAATAATTATTGGACACTTTTCTCTCTACCTTTACCCTTTTTATTATTATTAACTTGTCCTATTTTATGACCTCACATTTTTATTCTAATATATTTTCAGGTTAAAAAGTCTGCCATTTAAAAATGGAAGTTATGTACTATTTGAATAAATTAACTCTGGGAACTGGAGTTCTGCCTTGTAGGAACTATCAGCCATATCATGAACTGAATATAAATAGTAAAACCAAACAACAAAAAAGAAATTTTCTGTTATATTCAGTAATGGCTCCCTGATGATGATAAAAATCTATCTACACATGAATTAGTATAAAAAAATCAGAAATATTATTTTTATTTTATATTTATTGTATAATGTTGTGCAAATTTGAATACTATAATATGTTTTTATTTAATTCATTTAGATGATTTTTTCTATCTCAGAAAATAATAACTTCATTTCAGGGTTGCAAATATGTAGAGCACATGTACACATTTTGATTTTTTCTTCTGAAAATCATGAAAATTTTTATTGATTGTATTGAGAATATAAATGTTTTCACAAATTATTCTACATAAAATATAAAATCAAACTTATTTAGTTGTTCTGAGAAATTAGTTTTAAAACTTAGCTTATTCACAAATAAATGCCCTCACCAACAAATAAGATAATATATTTGATTAAATATATTTTATCCTGTTGGTGTAATTAACAATTTAGAACATAGTCCCATATTAATGCACCAGTCAATATGCTCCTGAAATTAGATGTCCCTCCTACTAATACCATTTCTTTGGGCTTCTAGGCCATGGACAAGTTAAAATGAAACAACTTGATAGGCATAATATATCATCTGATAAATTAAAATATGGCTAATTTTTTTAAAAATATAATTCCTACAGATAAAAAGCAATCAAAATGAGAGAAAAATAGAAGAGTAAATAGAGTGCTGCAACTTTCATGGATAATATATAGAAACATCTACATATGAAAATGCTTCAAGTATCAATGTAATTTTTATTTAGCTTTAATAAAATGGTAACTATGGAAGGATCTTTATAAATGAAGGCTTTGAAGAGCTTAATTATAGTACCATAGAATCACCCTTTTAGTTGTTAAATAAAAATTGCATAAGGAACTCTATCATTATATTTTTAATAATGCACTCAAACTGAAATGTTTAGACACTTTTAGCATTTAGCAATTTTCTAAGTGTAAGTCAGCAGGTTAAAAATTAACATATTTCTTCAATGCAGGCTAATTTAGTTACAATTTACATAATTTACTTAACACGGATACTTTCTGAAACGTTCAATTTTTTAACCTTGAATGAAAATATAATGTCTTAATAATAATGTAGTACTCTCTGAAACTGATCATTTGTAGAAGTTATCATGTAATTTATCTTCCTGCTTTCAGCAATCAACAAGTTTGTATCATTTTTGTGAAAGTATTAGGTTAAAAATATTGCTCCTCTAAAACTATAAAACCACTTTAGATTTTAAATGTGTTTATATAGTGCTCTAGAATTCATACATTGCAAAAAGAACAATCACATGAATAATAACATAAATTATTTTTAAAAGTCATTCTATTCAATTCTATTTCGTTTTTTAACTTGCCTATGAAAGTTTTTTGATCACTCACAAGTCTTGGTAAATATAAATATTATATTTCTTTGGTAGAGCATTTTAACTGCCATATATTAGCTTTTGTTAGAAAAAATGAAGTCACATAATTTACCAAATGAAACTGATGATTTCATGAAAAAATTGAGGTCAGAAGGCAATAATTATGTGCATTTTTTTCTAATTTGAGTTCTATGTGAACCTGCAGATTTTTGATAATCTAGCAAGAGTTTAGGCAATTACAAAATTAGCATCCATTGAGCAGTTTAATGCATTAAACATAATAGTTGAAAGTATTTGGGCACTAGTTATCTAATACGTAATGGTAAAAGGATTTCTTCTTTAATAATTCTTAAGTTCTAACTCATGTCTGAGAATTTTATGATTTTAAGACATTGTTCCAAACAGAAAATAATGAAATAAAATTCTTAATAATTATGTTAAAGGCAAAGGTTAGTAGTAGAAAATATGAATATATAATGCATTTTTAAGTGTAGTGGGTTGGAGAGTGGTTACCAAATATGTGTCCACTCAGAACCTCAGAATGTGACCTTATTTGGAATAATTGTTTTTGCAGATGTAATTAGGATAAGAATTACAAGATAAGGGATCATTTACATTTTGAGAGATCCTAAATCCAATGACTAGATTCCTCATAAGAACTATAATAAATGAGGACCACAGACAGAGAGGAGACAGGAGAGAAGATTAAGTGATGAGAGAGGCAGGGATTATAGATATGCTTTCACAAGCCAAGAAACTCTAGGAGCTAATTTTAAGATGGGAGAGGCACTTCCAGAGCCTTTAGAGAAAGGGTATCATTGCCAGCACCTTAATTTTAGACATCTGCCTGCAAAATCATGAGAGATTACATTTCTGTTGTTTTAAACCATCAAGTTAATGGTAATTTTTTTATCACAGTCTGAGGAAACTAATACATGAAGAATTGTCTATTGATTACACAGCACATTAAAAAGAGTAATCTTACTTTTTACCAAGTAAAAACATGATGTTTGTATACACACACACACACACACACACACACACACACAAATATATATATAGTGACTCCTTGTCCACAAATCCACAATATTCAAATCCCCCAAATCTGAAACCCTAAAGTTGTTTTGTTTTGGTTTTGGTAAGTTTGAGATCAACTCCATTGGGAACATTGACTAATTGAATTTCCTAAAGTGATAAAAAGTAACTATTTTGATTATACAGTAACTTCACATTTTATGACTGAAATGTGAAATAACATGTTGAGACACTTTAATAAAAATTCAAAATCAAAACTTGAATTAAATAACATGTGATGCTGTCCATGTATACAAGGCACATGATGTGATGAATATATTAAAATGGGAAAAAAGAAATTTCCCTAGAATCAATGAAATATGCAATAACTAGCTTTATATTGAACTTCATCCATCATTGATGAAGACTGTCTGTAATACTTTCTCATCCTTAAAGTATCATCATTATTTTATAACCCTATCTTCATGCTGTTTAACTTGAATAAAATATTAATTTTTCTGTTTTTACATTTGTTTAATGTTCTAATCTTTCATCAATTTATACACTATACCTTCTCAGAAAAAAAAATTATTTTATATATATGTATCCATGTATCTTTACATGCCAATATCCGCATGTATATGTATATATGTCTCTGCATATATTCAAAATAGGTTGCCAGATAAAAATATAGAACACCCAAATAATCTTAAGATTTACATAAATAACACATTTTTAATATAAATATTCCATAATTATTGCATTGCACATATTTATTCTAAACAACAAAGACAAATTGTGATGGTATTAGCAAAATTTATAGCATAGGCACTCATCCCTCCACAGCACCCAAGATAAAAAAAAAAAACTGTCAGAATCAACATTGTCAGAACTCTGTAATGCAGTTAAAGGTTAGCAGCAGCCAACCAAACAAATTTTTTAAATCGCACTTAAAAATGATAGAAAAGTTTTGTGGTGTTTTTACTTGTCCTTGCTGTTCCTCCACCTCCCCGGCTCAGTGATTGTCGTGGACATGGCAACCCATGTTCCCAGAGTGGTTTCATAGTCTATTGTTCCAGAAGTAAATTAGATCTTATTTCAAATAGTAGTGTTTGTCCATTGTGACATTCTGGGAGCTCCTTAAGGGACTCATGCAATTTACTTCCCTTTGTTTCATGTAACTAAGAACTTTCAGGCAGAAAAGTGGCTGTGCAGAGGGAATTTTTTTAAACGACTGTACAGAGAACGAATAACTCACTGCCACTTATGGCAAACAAGTAAGCAAGCCAAAAACCTGAGAGGACAAGTTGATAATCTCTTTGAGAAATAAGGACATGGAAAAGTTTCCACCTGTATGAGGGGTTTCAAGAAGCCACACACATGCTCAAAGTAGAACACATACTTAGGAAACACTACAAGATTCAGCTTTTACCTTTACTAGTCTCTAGGTTCAGAACAAGCAAAAAGGAAAACTATTGCATATTTTCGCATGGTCTTGCTAGGTCATTGAAGGCCGCAATAACAGATGATCTTCAACTACTGAGTCAGGTTTTCTTTTTTTTTTCCTTCGGCCTTTCAATTTTTCTTTATATGGCCTTTATTTTCTTTCTTTCTTCCTTTCTTTTTATTTTCTTACTTTCTTTTCTTTATCTCTCTTTGTCTTTGTTTCCTTTTTCTCTCTCTCTTTCTGTCTCTCACTTTCATATCTAACATTTTAGGGAAATCTCTGCCAAACACCAGCTGACCACTAGTTAAAAAACTTAGAGACTCTAGAAACCACTGATAACTAAACACAACAGAGAATACAGACGTTACAAAGAAAGTTTAGAAAAGTCAAATAAAATTACAATATACAGCAAACTAAATATAACAAACCTGGAAGAGAAGAAAGTATCTAATTTTATGCTGCCACATTATAATACTAAAAATATTCAGATTTTGAAAATATAATAAATTATACAAAAATGAAAAAGAATGGTCTTTTGCAGAAGAAGTTAACAAAAAGGCCCTGAGGAAGCACACATATTGGTTTTCTAGACAATTATTTGAAATATAGTCTTAAATATGCTCAAAGAGGTAAAGAAAGCCATGGACAAAATGCTAAAGGAGACCTGGGGAAAAGTATCTTAACAAAGAATACTATCAAAGACATGAAAATTATTTTTTAAAAGACCTATAATCAGGCCAAGGTGGGTGGATTGCTTGAGACCAGGAGGTCTAGACCAACCTGGGCAACAGGAAGAAACCCCATTTCTACTAAAATACAAAAAATCATCCAGGCATAGGGGCATGTGCCTGTAGTTGCAACTACTCAGGGGGCTGATATAGAAGGATCATATGGGCCCAGGAGGTCGAGGAGGTCGAGGAGTGAGCCATGATCACACCACTGCACTCCAGCCTGAGACAGAGTGAGACCTTGTCACAAGAAAAAAAAAAAAAAAAGAAAAAGAAAATTACAAAAAGGAACGTTTGAAGGAAAAATGTACTGTAAATAAAATAAAATACATACTAAAATGTTTTAGTAGTAGATCTGAGTAGGCCGAATAAAGTCTTAACAAACTTGAAGATAAGGCAGTTAAAATTATACAATCTGCAGAGCAGAAAGAAAAATAGAATGAAGAAAAATTGAAAGAGCCCAAAAGATCTGTGGAAAACCATCAAGCGGAACAAAATGTACATAATAGGAGTCCCAGAAGAATAGGAGAAAGAAGAGAGCAAAAAGAAATTTAAATAGATAATGACTGAAAAGTTTCCAACTTGTATAAAGTACACAAATTTACACATTCAAAAAGTTCAACACACTTAATGAAAAAGATCCACATGAAGACAAAACATAATCACACTCTCAAAAGCTAATAACCACTTTTCTACTGTCTGCTTCTATTAGATCAACTTTTCAAGATTTTCCTAAAATGAATTATCCTCTCTAAGTGAGGTCATGTGGTATTTTTCTTTCCATGCCCGGCTTATTTCACGTAACATAATTTCTTCCTGGTTCAGCCATGTGGATTGGGTAGATGTTGGTCAAAGAATACAAAATTTCAGCTAGAAGAATAAATTCAGGAGATCTATTGAATAATATGGTGACTGAGATAAATAACAAGGGATTGTGTATTTGAAAGTTACTGAGAGCAGATTTTAAGTGTTTTCACCACAGACAAAAGATAAGTAATGAGCTAATGCATGTGTTAGTTAACTTGATTTAGCCATTCCACAATGTATACATATTTCAAAGCATCATGTTCTACATAATAAACATAAGCAAGTTTTACTTTTCTATAAAAAATAAATATTTTTATAACTAAAACAACCTTGAAGGCAGCCTGAAAAAAGTGAGTCATCATGTACAAATTATCTATAATCTAATTTGCAGCAGATATCACATGAAAATCCATGCAGATTAGAAGGCAGTGGAATGACATTTAAAATGCTAACAATAAAAAAATGAACAAAGAAATCTATATTAAAGGAAATTATGTCTCAGGTGCTAGTAGATCTACCCTTCAAGAATTGCTAAAGAGATCTTTCAGGCACAAATAAAAGAGCGTTAGACAATAACTCAAAGTTGTATGAAAAACTTTTTGAAAAAAATGATAAAGATAATTATATAGGTAAATATTTTTTAAAAACAGTATTACTACATGTTTGCTTTAACTCCTTGTTCTTATCTGACTTAAAAGACAAATAAATAAAACTATTATAACTCTATGTTAATGCATACAAGATATGTAAAACTATTATTTGTGACAATGTAATAGGGAAGGATGAGGAGAGTTTTTGAAAGCAATTGAGTATTATATATTAATTAAAAGTAGATTGTTATAGTTTTAAGAAACAAATTTTAATCCCTCACTCCCAATAAAAACTAACAAGGAAATAAGCAAAAATCAAGTGGTATAATACAGAAAAACAATTAAACACAAACAAAGTACTAAGAAAAGAATTAAGAAAGACTAAAAGTTATGACATATGGAAAACAAATAGTAAACAGCAGATGTATGTTCCTCATTAACAGTAATGGCTTTAAATGAAAATGCAGAATAAATAGAGTCATGATAGGTAGTGCTTAAAAGGAAATTTATGGTTGTAAATACACTACAAAAGAAGAAAGCACTCAAAATTATAACCAAAATATAAAAATAAATAAATGAGAAAAGGAAATTAAAGCTAAACTGAAAGTTAGGAGAAAAAAGAAAATAATAAACTCTACATTTAAGATAAGTAAAATACAATATAGAAATATAGTAGAATAAATAAAAGAAAGCAAATACCAATTCTTTGAAAACATCAACAAAGTTGACTTTTGACTAGATTGACTAAAAAATCTTAGAAAATTCAAATAATTAATATCAAAAATAAGAGGACATTAATACCTACTTCATAAAAATAAAATGATTGTAGCAGAATATCATGAACACTTGTAGCCATGATGAAATGGACAAACTCCTAGAAACATACGACCTACCCAAACTGACAGGAATAAACAAAAAATCTGAATAGAACTTTAACAAGTGAAGAGATAAGGTAAGTAATCAAAAGAAGTCCCAACAAAGAAGAATTTCTGTTTCTGCTACTACTATTCAACCTTGCACTGAAATTATGGCCCAAACAATTAGTCAGGAATAACATATAAAGGGCATCCAATTTGGAAAGCATTGGGGATTGAATTGTATTCTCCTAAAATATATTTTGGAATTTTAATCTCCAGTACCTGTGAATGTGATCTTATTTTAAAATAGTCTTTGAAGGCCGGGCATGGTGGCTCATGCCTGTAATCCTATCACTTTGGGAGGCCAAGGCAGATCACCTGAGGTATGGAGTTCAAGACGAGCCTAACCAACATGGTGAAACCCCGTCTCTACTAAAAATACAAAATTTAGCAGGGCATGACGGTGCGCACCTGTAATCCCAACTGCTGGGGAGGCTGAGGCAGGAGAATCACTTGAACTCGAGAGGTGGAGGTTGCAGTGAGCTGAGATCTCACCATTGTGCTCCAGCCTGGGCTGGGGCTGGGCAACAAGAACTAAACTCAGTCTTAAAAAGAAAAAAAAAAATTCTTTGAACGATTATCAAGTTAAAATGAGGCCATATTCTTTTAGGTTGTACCTTAATTTGATACTCAGTGTCATTATAATGGGAGGGGAATTAGGACAGGGAGACACAGACATAGGGAGATCACCATGTATATGGAGCAAGAAATTAGAGTCATTTTTCTCTAAGCCAAGTAATGTCAATGATTGCTGACAACCACCAGATGCTAAAAGAGAAGTATAAAATATTCTTTCTCACAGACTCTCACAGGGGAAAACAATTGTGATGACACTTGATTTACGGCTTCTGGCTCCCAGATTAATATGAGAATACATTTCTGTAAGCCACTTAGCTTGTAGTAATTGGTTACAGCAGCCCCCCCAAAAATGAATAGAGATTTGGTACAAGGAAATAGAGGTCTGGTGAAACAGGTGCCTGAAAATACTTTTAATGGCCAAAAATGCAATTGCTTAATATAAGTGAGAAACATGTCCTTGGAAATTAGAAGGAAAATTTTTCTTGTTTAAAGGCCAAAATGTTTGTCTTTATTGTGATGTACTCTGAGTGGAAAGTAGAACTTGTATATAATTAATTTAGATATTTAGCTGAGGAAATTTCTAAGCCAAATCTGGAAGCTGCACCCTGATTTCTCTTTGGAGCTTAGAGTAAAATATGGGAGAAAAAACATAAGATAAGACATAAATTATTAAGTGAAAGAAACTCAAAATTGAAGATTTGAAAGTTTCTTACCATATCTATATTGCAAGAGATTAGAAAGCATGCTTTGTAGAGAATACAAACAGTGTATCTTAAAGGACGTTTGCTGGAATTATCAGGTATGTGTCACATGGAATCAATCAACCATTTTGGCAGAAATACTGCGAGTTTGGACTGAAGAGGAAATAGATGAAATAAAACAAAGTAGGACTATTGAACTTGTAGGATTCTATAGGTAGGAAACGGGCCAATAGAGTTACTTGGCTGCAAACATGTTATACTCATGACAAGAGATGAATGAATCTGAGGGTTGCTCTGAGGCCAGCAGGGCCACCACTGCCCCTGTGGCTCTACAGAGTGTAGATCCAGGAGTTGGGGCCAACACCTCCTTGACTTCAGAGGTTGAGAACTCATCTTCGGTTACAGAGGACTGCTACTCCTACAGGATAAGAGGGTAGGGCTATCACCATGATACAAGAGAAGGGCTCACAGGGCTTCAAAAGTCTCAAATGAGGGCATGATAAGCCTACTCTCTGGGCTCAGAGGGACAGTGCATCATGCCATATGGGATTATTCTCAGGCCCTGAAACCTAATAACATTTTTCCTACTGGCCTGGAAACTGGTTCTCAGTGATCTCTTTATTGTTTCTTTTTTTCTGCCTTTAAAAATGGGAATGTCTGTCCTATGCCTGTCTCGCCATTGTGTTTCAGAAGCACATAAATTGTTTTTAAGTTTTACAGGTCTGCAGACAAGGAATAATTTTAGCCCCAGGGTAATCATACCCAGAGTCTTACCCATACCTGATTTAAATCATATTTGAGTGTTCTTGAATTGATATTTAAATGAGTTGCTGGGCTAGAGTTGATGTTGGAATGATTTAAACATTCTGTGGATTCTTGGATGGGAAGAAAATACTGTGTATGTTGCAGATTGTTGTTGGTTACGTTGTGTCTCCAAAATTAAATGTTCAAGTTCTAATCTGTAGTACCTGTAAATATAATCTTACTTAGAAATAAGGTGTTTGTAGATAGAAACAAGTTAAGATAAGGTCATAATGGAGTAGGGTGGGCTCTAATTCAGTGATGGTGTCACTGAACAAGTGACACCAAGAAGGAAATTTGAACAGAGAGACACAATGGGAGATAGTGGTAGCAAAGGGAATGAAGTGTTTAGAAAACAAGGAAAGGCGAGGATTGTTGGAACCACCAGAAGCTGGGAAGAGGCGTAGAACAGATGCTCTTTCAGAGTGGCCAGAAAGAACCATCCCTGCCTACACTTTGATTTAGCAGTCCTAAAAACACTTTGATTTACGACTGCTGTTCTCCAGAAATGTAAGGTAATACATTTATGTTGTTTTAAGCCATGCAGTTTGTTGTGATTTGTTACAGCAGAAAACTAAAAAAAAGTATTAAAACCATTTCTATTAATGAAAGACATGCTTTTACATACAGAATGCACACACAAACAAACAACTATTTATTAGGTTCAAAAAGAAAATTCAGGAAAGTTGCACGGTAAAAGATCTACATGCAAAAATCAGTTGTTTTTATATATAAAAGCAATGACCAATCTGAAATGAAAATTGAGAAATCAATTCCTTCTACAATAACATCCAAAAAAAGCCTGGTAATAAATTCAAATAAGGAGCTGAAAACTCACACAACAAAAACTACAAAACATTGCTGAAAGAACTTAAAGAGGATCCAAATAAGTGAAAGGATAGCTCGTGTTCGTGGTTTGGATGACAATAATGTTAAGATTTACTTACTCGCCAAAGCAATCTACAGATCCAATGCAATACCTCTTAAGAGTCACACAGCCTTCAGCTTTGCCTGTTTTTTGTTTGTTTGGTTTTTGTTTGTTTGTTTTTTGTTTGTTTTTTGTTTGTTTTTGAGATGGAGTTTTGCTTTTGTTGCCTTGGCTGGAGTGCAGTGGTGCGATCTCAGCTACCTCCGCCTCCCAGGTTCAAACGATTCTCCTGCCTCGGCCTTCAGAGTAGCTGGGATTACAGGGGCACACCACCATTCCCAGCTATTTTTTTGTATTTTTAGTAGAGGTGGGGTTTCACCATGTTGGTTGGGCTGGTCTTGAACTCCTGACCTCAGGTGATCCACCTGCCTCGGGTCCCAAAATGCTGGGATTACAAGCATGAGCCACTGCTCCTGACTGCTTTCCTTTTTAAAAAAGAAATATAAAAGCCAACTCCAAATTCATGTGGAAAGTAAGAAATTGTGAGTAGCTAAAATATTGACAAGAAATCAATATTGGACAAATAATTTCTCTTGATTTCAAAACTTACTTGAAGCTACAATAATCAAAGCAGTGTAACAATGGAATGCAATAGACATATAAAGCAATGGAATAAAACTTAGAACCCAGAATTTATGCCAAATATATACACTCAATTGACTTTTTTTTTTCTTTTTTCTTTTTTATTATACTTTAAGTTCTAGGGTACATGTGCACAACGTGCAAGTTTGTTACATATGTATACCTGTGCCATGTTGGTGTGCTGCACCCATTAACTCATCATTTATATTAGGTATATCTCCTAATGCTATCCTGTCCCCCCTCCCCCCACCAAACGACAGGCGTGTGATGTTCCCCTTCCTGTGTCCAAGTGTTCTCACTGTTCAATTCCCACCTGTAAATGAGAACATGTGGTGTTTGATTTTCTGTTCCTGCAATAGTTGGCTGAGAATGATGGTTTCCAGCTGATCCATGCCCCTACAAAGGACATGAACTCATCCTTTTTTATGGCTGCATAGTATTCCATGGTGTATATGTGCCACATTTTCGTAATCCAGTCTGTCATTGATGGACATTTGGGTTCATTCCAAGTCTTTGCTATCATGAATAGTGCCACAATAAACGTACATGTGCATGTGTCTTTATAGCAGCATGATTTATAATCCTTTGGGTATATACCCAGTAATGGGATGGCTGGGTCAAATGGTATTTCTAGTTCTAGATCCTTCAGGAATTGCCACACTGTCTTCCACAATGGTTGAACCAGTTTACAGTCCCACCAACAGTGTAAAAGTGTTCCTATTTCTCCACATCCTCTCCAGCACCTGTTGTTTCCTGACTTTTTTAATGATTGCCATTCTAACTGGTGTGAGATGGTATCTCATTGTGGTTTTGATTTGCATTTCTCTGATGGCCAGTGATGATGAGCATTTTTTCATGTGTCTGTTGGCTGCATAAATGTCTTCTTTTGAGAAGTGTCTGTTCATATCCTTCACCCACTTTTTGATGGAGTTGTTTGTTTGTTTCTTGTAAATTTGTTTGGGTTCTTTGTAGGTTCTGAATAGTAGCCCTTTGTCAGATGAGTAGATTGCAAAAATGTTCTCCAATTCTGTAGGTTGCCTGTTCACTCTGATGGTAGTTTCTTTTGCTGTGCAGAAGCTCTTTAGTTTAATTAGATCCCTTCTGTCAATTTTGACTTTTGTTGCCATTGCTTTTGGTGTTTTAGACATGAAGTCCTTGCCCATGCCTATGTCCTGAATGGTATTGCCTAGGTTTTCTTCTAGGGTTTTTATGGTTTTAGGTCTAACATTTAAGTCTCTAATACATCTTGAATTAATTTTTGTATGAGACGTCAGGAAGGGATCCAGTTTCAGCTTTCTACATATGGCTAGCCAGTTTTCCCAGCACCATTTATTAAATAGGGAATCCTTTCCTCATTTATTGTTTTTGTCAGGTTTGTCAAAGATCAGATGGTTGTAGATGTGTGGTATTATTTCTGAAGGCTCTGTTCTGTTCCGTTGGTCTATATCTCTGTTTTGGTACCAGTACCATGCTGTTTTGGCTTTTGAAGAGGATGTCAATGTGGAAAAGAATAGTGTCTTCAGCAATTGGTATAGGCACAACTGGATATCCATTGTCAAAGAGTGAGGCTGGAACCATCCCTAACTCACATGGTATGCAAAAAATAACTCAAAATGGATCAGTGACTTAAACATGAACTAAAAGTGTAAACTTCTTAGAGAAAAACACAGGAGTAGATCTGCATGATGATGGATTTAGCAATGGCTTCTTGGAAATGACATAAAAAACATAAGTAACAATTAATAAATTAGATTTCATTAAAATTGAAAACTATAAGCATCAAATGACATTGTCAGATAATGAAAAACAACCTACAGAACTGGAGAAAATATTTGAAGCCAATATGTCTAGTAAGGGTCTAGTCTCCGGAATTTGTATAGAGCAACTTAACCACAGAAAGACAATCTTCTTAAAAATAAGCAAAGATTGGCCGGGCACAGTGACTCATACTTGTAATCTTAGCACTTTGGGAGACCAAGGCAGGCAGATCACGAGATCAGAGATCGAGACCATCCTAACACAGTGAAACCCCGTCTCTACCAAAAATACAAAAAATTAGCCGGGCGTGGTGGCCTCCTGTAGTCCCAGCTACTCGGGAGGCTGAGGCAGGAGGATAGCGTGAACCTGGGAGTTGGAGCTTGCAGGGAGCTGAGATCGTGCCACCGCACTCCAGTCTGCGTGACAAAGCGAGACTCTGTCTCAAAACAAAACGAAACAAACATATATATATATATATATATGCAAAGATTGAAATAGATATTTCTCCAAAGAAAATAAACAAATTGAGAACAAGCACTTAAAATGAGGTTCAGCATCATTAGTCATCAGAGAAATGCAGATCCCAATCACAATGAGATACTAGTTTACAAGCATTAGGTTGACTATATTAAACAATTAAAAAAATAAAAATAATGAGTGTTGGCAAAAAGTTGGAAATATTGCAAACTTTATATATTGTTGGTTGCAATATAAAATGGTAACATTATTATTGAAAACAGTTTTGCATTTATTTAAAAATTAAATATAGAATTACCATATAACCATGCAATTCCATTCCTACATATATACCAAGAAAGAATAAAAAAAGGTACTCAAATAATATATGTATATAGATGTTAATAGCAATATTATATACAAAAGACAAAAGATGGAAACAGTCTAAGTGTCCATCAATGGAATAATGAATTAACAAACTCTGATAAATGCATACAATACAGTATTTTTCAGCCATTGTAAAGAATGAACTATTTATATTTGTTACATCATGGATGTAACTGTCTCTCACTCTCTGTTTTTTTTTTTCTTTTTTTTTTTTTCTTTTTTTTTTTTAGCTCATCAGCTACCATTACTGTTAGTATATTTTATATGTGACCCAAAATAATTCTTCTTCTTCCAATGTGGCCCAGGGAAGCCAAAAGATTGGACACCTCTGCTCTAAAGCATTATTCTAACTAAAATAATTCTAACAAAAATAACAATAGAGAGTGACTGTTTAATAGGTATGAGATTTCTTTTAGGGTGATGGAAATGTTTTAGAAATTGATTTAGTTGGTGGTTGCAGAACACTGTGGATGCAGTAAATGCCACTGAAATGCACCTTTTAAAATGGTTAATTTCACACTCTGTAAATTTCATCTCAATAAGGAAAAAAACCTTATTTGTTGTTTATTTGAAATTTCAATTTGACTGAGTATCTTGTGCTTTATCTGGCAATGAACATATGTATGTATATACATATATGTATCATATATTATGTGTATCCTTTATCAAACCACTATACACAATTAGGCATTGAATAAATAATCTCTCAACAGCAAATTGCTTAATATTGTGTCTTTTAGTCAATTAAAATGACACAATCATTTCCCTTGCATATAATATCCTTTTTTGTCTTTCAGACCTACATATGCTGCTCTGCAGAGCATAGTTTAAATATCTTTATGTTTACAAAGAAAGATTTAACAATTCTGTATACAAATCACTGTTCTCTTTTTAATTTTTGTATATAGAAAGCACTACTGTTAACTACATTCCTGTACTCCTGGGCTACATATCTTTTTCCTTTCTGTACTTCTATTCTTCATATGTTATTTTTATTACCAATTCAGCCTTAAATTTATATTCATAAATTGACTTTTTGAATTTTGCTTTTTTCAATGACATAATTTCCTATAGGCACTGCACCTGTGTTTCTTATATCTGTTGCCTTTTGAAGCATATAACACAATACCACAAGATGACCCAAAATTTATGGAGGCAAGTAAAATAAAAGATTGAAGTTTTTATTTTGTTTTTCTTTTATTTTACTATAACTGACTTTACCAATAGTTTCTATGTCCAACAGCATAAGAAATATAGCAATGATTTTACAATCTCTTTATAATAGAACAAAACAAAGTGCAGAAGAAATGGCTGTGCACATAAGCCAAACTTGATGCAGCTAGGGGAAGAGCTGGGGTTACATGACAAGCATATTAAAACATGATTTGAAATGAGGCTTAGTAAATTTTTTTCTGCAAGATGATCCTACTAATAGGAGGGCAGCATGGATCAAGAGCTTTCTGCCCACTGTGGAAGCAGGGCTAGCTGAAGAGAGTACTGGCTTAGTAGAAACCATAGTATTCAAAGAGTGCCAACTGTGGAATTAAAGCATGAAAGAGATGAGCTCAGCAAGTCAGAGGGAACAAATCCTTTTGGGTACTTTAATTTTGGGAAGATTTTTTTTTAAATATTCTGAAAATAATTTCTAAAAGCAATAAAGTTAAAATTTAGAATTTTTAACCCCTTTAAAACTACCTTAATTATAGTAAGGGAACACATTTATTTTGCTTTTCCATTTTTCATAATCTCTGTAGGCTTGGTAAGAATGCTAAAAACAAAACTAAATGTCTGTCTTATCTTTGAAAATAGATGTCATACCTCTTAAACATAAATCGGTGTTTTTCTATCTTTCACATAATATATTTTGTAGAAAAGAGATTTTCATTTTGAGAATGAGCTTGAATCTAGGATTCAGTGTAAGATACAGTACTAATTAAAATCAAAGTAATGAGTGTTTATACTGAAGTGGTGATCAGAAGTTTCTATCTAAACTCTCTGAGCTTTACAATAAAATGCTATATATTTGAAAAAAAAAAGGTTGTGTCTTTTAATAATAATAATACATGCATTTTAGTTAAATTCAAGTAAAGCTCATGTAATGCAAAGCTTTGAGTTTTTAAAAAGTAATGGTTATTAACCGCTGTTTCTAGGACAAGCACAATATAAATACCATGACAAAACAAA
The DNA here is from genome assembly GCF_043159975.1 of Macaca nemestrina. Lineage (NCBI taxonomy): Eukaryota > Metazoa > Chordata > Mammalia > Primates > Cercopithecidae > Macaca > Macaca nemestrina. The sequence goes on from NC_092140.1 coordinate 27,019,277, forward strand.
GTCAAGGAATATAATTTTGTTATATACTCTTCTTAAAAAGTGCCAGCTTCTTTCAGGGAATCTTAAAGTCCCTCTCTCATTCTTGTAACAGTAGGAAGGATGCTGATGCCATTTAGCCAACCCAGGCATTGAAGAAAGAATATAGTCAAGAAAGATCACAGTATAGAACCAGAATGATGCAGTGATGGCTCTTAAGGGTAAAACAAATAAAAGGCATTTTGCACAATAAAAAGGAGAACAAATAAAGTCTTCTGTAGACATCAGTAGATTTGACTCAGCAATTAGAATTGGCCCTTTTGTTTACCATAAAACATACTACTGTCTAAACATTATTTCCGTGTTTGGTGTTATGGCCACAATGTTGAATTGGATTCAACAACCAGATAAAACTGATACCTGGAAATACTTAGATTAATACCATTTTCCCTATGCTTCACTTGATTGTGCTTCACAGATGTTGCATTTTCTACAAATTGAAGATTTGTGGCAATTCTGTGTTGAGCAAATCTATCTAACAACATAGATTTACTCCTTATCTCTGTGTTACTGTTTTTGGCACTTTTTGCAAACTATTTTAAACTTTTTCATTATTATTATACGTGTTGTGTTGATCCATGATCAGTGACCTTTGCTGTTACTGTTGTAATTGTTTAGGGGCGCCACGAACCATGCCCAGGTAAGAGGACAAGCTTCATCAATAAATGTGTGTGTTCTGACTGTCCCACCAAGCCGCCATTCCCCCTTCTCATTCATTCCCTCTTCTCAGAGTACAATGATACTGAAATTAGTGCAATAACCCTACAGTGGCCTCTAACTATTAAACTAAAAGAAAGAGTTGCACATCTCTTGAAATTAAAAACTAAAAGTGATAATGCTTTAAAAAGTTGAAATAATAACATTCAAATATTAGATGTCTTTGCTTCCAGGAGTATGCTAGATTGCTATAAAGAATTATTCCCCTCTTTATCTACACGGGGAAAAAAACTCATTATGCAAAAAAGATACTTACACATGCACATTTTTGGCAGCCCAATTCAAAATTGCAAAAATATAGAACCAACCCAAATCCCCATCTATCAACCTGTGGATAAAGTAAGTTTGGGATACTACTCAGCCATAAAAAGAAATAAAATAATGGCATTTGCAGCAATCTGGATGGAATTGGAGACCATTATTCCATTATTTAGGCCAAGATAGGCCAAAAGCTAGGCCTCTTGCACAAAGCAGTTAGCCAAGCTGTGAATGCAAAGTAAAATTTACTGAAGGAAGTTGAAAGTATTATGACAGTTGAACACAGAAATGATAAGAAAGCAAAACAGCCTTATTGTTGATATGGAAAAAATTTTAATGATCTAGATAGATCAAACTAACTATAACACTCCCTTAAATCAACGCTTAATTCAGAAGAAGGCCCTAAGTCTCTACAATTCTATGAAGGCTCAGAGAGATGAGGAAACTTCAGAAGAAAAATTGGAAGCTAGCAGAGATTGGTTCATGAGGTTTAAGAAACTCATCTATCTCCATCATATAAAAGTGCAAGAAGCAGCAGCAAGTACTAATGTAGAAGCTGCAGCAAGTTATCCAGAAGATCTAGCTAAGGTAAATGATGAAGGTGGCTACATTAAACAACAGATTTTCGGTGTAGACAAAACAGGCTTCTACTGGAAGAAGGTGCCATTTAGGAATTTTATAACTAAAGAGAAGTCAGTGTCTCGGTTCAAAGGACAGGCTGACTCTCTTTTTACTGGTTAATGCAGCTGGTGACTTTAAGTTGAATCAAATGTTCATTTACCATTTCAAAAATCTCAGGTCCTTTAAGAATTATACTAAATCTACTATCCCTATGATCTCTATGCAGATTTAAAAAATCTGCATGACAGCATATCTGTCTGTGCTATGGTTTACTGTACATTTTAAGACTACTTTTGAGACTTACTGCTCAGAAAAGAAGTCTTTTTCAAAATATTGCTGTTAATCGACAATGCACCTGGCCAACCAATAGCTCTGGAGATGTACAAGTAGACTGATGTTGTTTTCATGACTGCTAACACAACATCCATTCTTTAATCCACCAAGCAAGGAGTCATTTTGACTTTCAAGTCTTATTATTTAGGAAATATGGTTTGTAAGCCTAGCGAGATAGCTATAATTAGAAGTGGAATCTGAAGATGTGACTGAATTGGGGAAATTTTATGATAATACTTGAAAGAGTGAGAAGTTGCTTCTTTTTTTTTTTTTTTTTTTTTTTTTTTTTTTTTTTTTTTTTTTTTTGAGACGGAGTCTCGCTCTGTCGCCCAGGCTGGAGTGCAGTGGCCGGATCTCAGCTCACTGCAAGCTCAGCCTCCCGGGTTCACGCCATTCTCCGGCCTCAGCCTCCCGAGTAGCTGGGACTACAGGCGCCCGCCACCTCGCCCGGCTAGTTTTTTGTATTTCTTAATGGAGACGGGGTTTCACCGTGTTAGCCAGGATGGTCTCGATTTCCTGACCTCGTGATCCGCCCATCTCGGCCTCCCAAAGTGCTGGGATTACAGGCTTGAGCCACCGCGCCCGGCCGAGAAGTTGCTTCTATGGATGAGTAAACAAAGTGGTTTCTTGAGATGGAACCCACTCTTGATGAAGATTCTGTGATCATTTTTGAAATAACAAAGGCTTTAGAATATTCTATAAGCATAGTTAATAAAGCAGCAGCAGCAGGGACTGAGAGAATTGACTTTAATTTTGAAGAAAGTTTTACTGAGGCTAAAATGCCATCAGGCAGAATCATATGCTATAGAACAAAACATTTATGAAAGAAAGAGTCAATGGATATTACAAGCTTCGTTGTTATTTTATTGTGAGAAATTGCCATAGCCACTACACCCTTCAGTAGTCACTACTCTGATCAGTTAGGAGCCAATAATGTCAAACCAAACCCTCCACCAGCAAAATGGGATTCACTGAAAGCTTGGGTGATTGTTAGCATTTTATAGTAAAAATTATTTTTAAATTATATACATTGTTTAGACATAATGCTACTGCAACTTAGTGAATTATAGTACAGTGAAAACACAACTTTTTATGTTCTGAGAAACCAGAAATTTTGTGTGAGCTGCTTTATTGCAATGTTTCCTTTATTTCAGTGGTCTGGAGTCAAATCCACAGTATTTCTGAGGTATGTTTGTGTAATAGACTGAGTTACAATTAAGAAAAGTAACAACAAAATACAGAAGATACTACCATAGACTTTAAGAGACCTTAGTGGAGGTCTAGTCTACTTTAGAGAGAACATTTTGTGATGCAGAATGAGAATATGTGGGGTGGATTTCTGGGAGACAAAGCTGTTTTATATAGTTAAACATGGGGTAAAAGCCATGGGAAAAGGTCAAAGATGATATTGCAAAAGAAGGGCATGCTGTGAAGTGATTTTTATGCTCTGTTAAAAATAAATTTAACAGGCCAGGCACGGTGGCTCACGGTGCCTGTTATCCCAGCACTTTGGGAGGCCAAGGCGGACGGATCACGAGGTCAGGAGATTGAGACCATCCTGGCTAACATGGTGAAACACCGTCTCTACTAAAAATACTAAAAATACAAAAAAATAGCCAGGCGTGGTGGCAGGTGCCTGTAGTCCCAGCCACTCTGGACGCTGAGGCAGGTGAACGGTGTGAACCCGGGAGGTGGAGCTTGCAGTGAGCAGAGATCGCACCACTGCACTCCAGCCTGGGCGATAAACTGAGATTCCGTCTCAAAAAAAAGAAAAAAAAAAAATTAATTAATTAAAACAAATAAATGAATAAATAGATAAATTTAACTATTTCATAAAAACAATGTAGTCCTTGAAAATTTTAATCAGCAAATTAACAAGAATGTACTAGTACAAATTTTTCTTTCTGTGATATGAAGAAAACAGTTAAGTCTTGTGTTAAAAAAAACAAAAGAAACATGGGCAGAAAAAAAGAGTATAATGTCAGTGGGAATAGGGAGAAGTTCAAACGTTAAAAATCAGTAGAATTTAGTGAGTGGTTAGATATTGGCATAGGTAAAAGAAGACTGAAAAATAACATACGGGTTTCTGAGATGGTTGGCTATTTGAATGGTGGTAAAATTAAATGAAACAGGTTGAAATGGGAGAAGCAGGTTTAATTTCAGATGTAGCGAATTTGAGATGCCCATGGCTCCAGCAAAGTAAATTGATCCTGATGCTTAATCCTAATAAGTTGTAGACTAAAATATCAGTGGATTAAAACGACAAAAAGTTTTTTGCTCATTTGTGTTATAAGCTCATTATGAATAAGCAGTGTTCTCTGGATTCCAGATGCCTACTTATGCCAGTGAGATCCATTCTGAATTCAGATGTTTTATGGGACAAGAAGCAGAAGCTCTAATTATTCTAAAAGAGACATTATTTTAGAGGTACCATAATTATTGTGTTGGTGCATTAGAAGAAGCCTAGCCTGAGATAATCTATCATATTCTTATAAGCTCTATTTTAGTCTTATTCTCATTAAACATTCCTGCATAAGTCACAGTCGTTCTTAAGGAAGGAAGACTCTGCTTAATTAATGACAAAGTTAGTAAAATATACTCCATGTTTAAAAGTCCAACAGTAAAACTCTATAATTGACATTCACAAGTTAAACTATCTTCTAAAAATAGAAACTGAACTTTCATTGAATCAATATGGTGTCCAGGCTCCATTTCACACTTTTTCAGAATTAGAGTAGGTGAATGTATTTAGGCCCTGGAATTCGTGCTGAATTACCAGACAAGACTTTCTTATCTTTAAAGGTAAATTATATTTTAGCACTTTATTCTATTCTAATGTAGCTGACTTGAGACTATCTCAGTGCAGAGGTACTATTAATGTTAAAAATGGAAATAATAACATTCAAATATTAGATATCTTTGCTTCTAGGAGAATGCTAGATTGCTATAAAGAATTATTCACCTCTTTACCCAGGGGAAAAGAACTCTTTATGCAAAAATGATACTTGCACATGCACATTTTTGGTGGCCCAATTCAAAATTGCAAAAATATAGAACCAACCCAAATCCCCATCTATCAACCAGTGGATAAAGTAAGTATGGTATACTACTCAGTCATAAAAAAGAAATAAAATAATGGCATTTGCAGCAATCCGGATGGAATTGGAGACCATTATTCTAAGTGAAGTAACTAAGGAATGGAAAACCAAACATCATATGTTTTCACTCATAAGTGGGAGCTAAGCTATGAGGATACAAAGGCATGAAAATAATGCAATGGACTTTGGGGACTCTGAAGAAGGGGTGGGAGGGGGATGAGGGATAAAAGACTACACACTGGGTACAGTGTGTACTGCTCGGGTGCACCAAAATCTCAGAAATCACCACTAAAGAACTTATCCATATAACCAGACTCCACCTGCTCTCCCAAAACTACTGAAGTTTGCATATATATATGTATTATATATATATATATGTATTTATTTCTATATATATGTATGTGCATATATATTAATTATTCACCTCATCTCCAAAGGCCAGCCATACATTCCAAGAAAGTCCTGAAAGATATAGCTTTGTTAAGACACATGAAAGACAGCCAGTAGATTAAGTTTGCCTGTGTGTGAATAAGGTTATGACACTTCCTCACTGTCTGATCTGACAAATTACCTAAGTTATATACCTCAGTTTCCTCACTTCTAAAACAAAGATGGAATTCTATGTGAAAGAGATTTTTTGAAGACTTTATATGCCAATTCATGGCAAATGCTTAGGGTTATAACTAGTATATAATGAGCTAATTAATATTTGTCACTGTTATTATTACTCTATCAATATTACAAGTATAGTCACTTGCCTCTCATCTAAAAACTGAAAGGTATCAGAAATATTCTTTCTGGACTAAATATAATCTGCAAAAAGATGATTAGCTATGAACAATCAGGGAAGTAAGTGGTTTCCAATGTTTGTATCATAGTTTGGCTCCATTGAAACATTTCAGACAATACAGTAACAGGTAAATACCAAATAACCTAAGGGAAGAGTTCATTTTCAGGAAGACAGAAGCATATTGATCTGGGCATAACACTGGGGAAATGATGATGTGAGCAAAATTTTCAACATTGAGGTGAATAAAGAGATGAAAGATTGTATTCACCAGAGAAATGCAACTCTCACAGTGATTGCATTCACTATGGAAAAAGTATGTGCATGCAAGGATCTTATCTGAGTTTCAACAGAAAGAGGAAGACAATACTCAGATAAAATATTGAGGTTACACACGCTTTTTCCAGAGGGCATTATGAGAATATTTTGGAAGGGCACAAGCAGAGGGGGTTGAAAGAAGTGAAACAAAACTCAGAAGAGAGTAATTAATTCATAACTTGGGGTGATGATAATCATTAATTCATAACCTGGTGATGATGATGATAATAGAAGAATAGGAATAAATGTAGAAGGCATCTCAAAGAAGCCATCTCGGTATGGCACACATAAGAGAGAAGCTGGATTGGACTACAACTGTACCTAGCCAGGTCAACAAACCTTTAGTGCAATGGCTTTCAGACATGTTTAATCTTGGCTAACTTAGGCAAAAATAAATATTCAGCTGTCCAATTACATAGATTACATAAACTTAATTTTAAAACAAAAATGTTAAATGTGAAAGTGTTTCAAAATGTGTCAAAGAGATTATCCCAGAAATATAACGATTTTTAGTTTCAGAATTCCAAAATTTAGTAACATCAAATAGCCAGTTCCTCTAAAAAATTATTTGGCTCTATATTATAAGTAACAGTCTAAATACCCACCACCTATTAGTAACGATCAAAGATAAAATATATTACTTGTACTTATAAATATAGTACTTTACAGACTCAAAAGTATATTTATGTACTGATATGGTTTGGCTCTGTGTCCCCACCCAAATCTCATGTTCAATCCTAATTTCCAGTGTTGAAGGAGGGGCCTGCTGGGAGGAAAGTAGATTATGAGGGCAGATATCCCCCTTGCTGTTCTCATGATACTGAGTAAATTCTCATGAAATCTGGTTGTTTGAAAGTGTGTTGCACGTCTCCCTTTGCCATCTCTTCTCTTCCTCCTGCTCCTGCCATGTAAGACATACTGGCTTCCCCTTTGCCTTCTACCATGATTGTAAGTTTTCTGAGGCCTCCCCCAGCCATACTTCCTGTACAATCTGTGGAACTGTACACAATTAAACCTCCTTTTTAAATAAATTACCCAGTCTCAGGTAGTTCTTTATAGCAGTCTGAGAGCAGACTAATACAGAAAATTGAGACCAGGAGAGTGGGGCATTGCTATAAAGACAACTGAAAATGTAAATATGACTTTGGAACTCGGTAACAGGTAGAGTTTGGAACAGTTGGAAGGGCTCGGAAGAAGATAGGATGATGAGAGAAACTTCAGAACTTCCTAGATTCTGGTTGAATGACCGTGACCAAAATGCTGATAGTGACACGGACAGTGAAGTCCAGGCTCAGGTGGTCTCAGATGGAGATGAGAAACTTATTAGGAACTGGAGTATAGGTCACTCTTGCTATGCTTTAGCAAAGGGACTGGCAGCATTGTACCCCTTCCCTATATATCTGTGGAACTTTGAACTTGAGTGAATTGATTCTGGGTATCTGGCAGAAGAAATTTCTAAGAGCAAAGCATTCAAGGTGTAATCAGGATGCTTCTAACAGCAAAACATCATATGCATTTGCAAAGAAATGGTCTGAAATTGAACCTATATTTAAAAGGGAAGCAGAACATAGAAGTTTAGAAAATTTGCAACCTGACCATAAGAAAAACCCATTTTCTGGGGAGGAATTCAAGCCAGCTGAGGAAATTTGCATAGAGAGGAGGTAAATACTAGTAGCCATGACAATGGGAAAAAATTCTTATAAGACATTTTAGAGACCTTCATGACAGCCCCTCCCAACACAGACTTGGAGGCCTAGGAGGGAAAAGTGGTTTCACGGGCCAGGCCCAGGGCCCTGCTACTATGTGCAGCCTCAGGACATGGTTCCTTACCTCATAGCTGCTCCAGCTGTAGCCATGGCTAAAAAGCACCAAAATACAGCTAGGGCCATTGCTTTACAGAGTGCAAGCCCCAAGCCTTGGCAACATCCATGTGGTGTTAAGCCTGCAGGTGAGCAGAGAGTTGAGGCTTGGGAGCCTCTACCTAGATTTCAGAGGATGTATGGAAACACCTGGAAGTCTAGGCAGAAGTCTGCTGCAGGGTTGGAGCCTTCATGAAGAACCTCTACTGAGTGAGTGCAGAGAGGAAATGTGAGGTTGGAGCCTCCACACAGAATCTCCAACTGGTTACTGCCTTATGAAACTGTGAGAAGAGGACCAACATTCTCTAGACCCCACAATGGTAGAGCCACTGACAGTTCACACCGTGCAACTAAAAAAACTGCAGGCACTCAATGCTAGCTGATAAAGCAGCTATGGGGGCTGTACCCTGCAGAGCCACAGGGGTGGAGCTGCCCAAGCTCCCTTTGGGAGCCCATCTCCATGCGAGATTTGTCAATAATTTTTAAAAATTGTTTTGCTTGTCCAGATATTCTGAGGTTACTCTGGTTTTTTTTTTTTGTTAAACTACAAAACCCCAACTTAGGGAAAAGCCGATATATGGTTGCGATATATAAATGTACTGGGATTATTTAATTTTTAAATAAATATTTAGATTTTATTTTAAAAGGAAAATTGAAAACACAGTAATTAAGATGTATTAGTGAGCCTTCAAAAGTAAATTTAATAAACATGGAACTATGTTTAAAATTTATACATTTATTAGAAAATAATGCAATATTGATATTTTTCAAAGCAGCAGAAACTGATTTTAAATATTTTAATTTTAAATTCAAAGTACAAGATGTTTTTAGATATACACAAGTCCAAAAATGTAAGGTTAGTAAAAAAAATGACATCTTATTAGATAGACAAAGAGAGTTCTATATTATAATAATGCACAACAAAAGTTTTGGATAGGAAATAGAGAAGGGATCTTCAAGCAATTTTATTTATTGATGGGAAAAACGGAAAGAAATATGAGCCAGAAAGAAGCAAGCTGTGAAGAATGTTTCATATTGGAGTGAAATGTGATTTTTTTGAATAAGTGAGATGCACTAGAGAAGACAGTGAGAAGATGAAGCATCACATTATCCTATTGTACATTTAAGCATAAGTGAGTCCTATCCTAATCTATTTCATCTACTGGAGGATAGATTGGCTATCATCTGAGGAGACCCTGAACCGTCAGGAGAAATTAACTGTAAGAAGAATTTTTTTCCTTTAACCTTTCAAAAGCAGACATAGGTCTTTCAGTCTGGAGTGCTTATGTGGCAATCAAGTGAAGAGCCAGAGAGTCCTCAAGGAATAACTGCTGGGAAACGAACTCACTTAGAATTTATAAGAGTGATCTAAAAGCTTGGTGAAATTTAAACTCAAACAATAAATTGCAGTTGTAGAACGCTGAGCCATAAAATAAGAAACATTAAATACAAATCATAAAACACACAATTATTCACCTTCCTAATGACACTGATGGTCGACATCAGGGGAAGAAGCCAAGGTCATTTCATTTCAATTTGGGAAAACCACTGGTCAATCAAGGCAGAACATACATATACATCCATCATTCAGGTCCAGTAAATCCAGTCACCATGGGGAAAATGTTTCATAATATCATGTTTGAGCATTTACTCAAAGATGAATATTTGTGGCGGTAGGTAGAAGCTTACATCTCAGAGACACCAAGATGGATGCACGCGCGCACACACACACACACACACACCCTACACACACATATCAGGTATTAGGTATGTTTTTCAATGTGATTATAATATTTATAAAGTTTAGATTTATACCCTGAGAAATAATGGTTCATTTTATAAATATTAATAAGTTCTTAAATTTTTCAGTTTTCTGTTTTATAAACTTTAGAAAATATGAAGAACCTCAGCCTATAAAAATATGTTTCTGGCTGGGCATGGTGGCTCATGCCTGTATCCCCAGCATGTTGGGAGGCCAAGGCAGGCGGATCACAAGATCAGGAATTCGAAACCAGCCTGGCCAACGTGGTGAAACCCTATCTCTACTAAAAATACAAAAATTAGCTGGGCGTGGTGGCATGTGCCTGGATTCCCAGCTACTAGGGAGGCTGAGGCAGGAGAATCACTTGAACCCAGGAGATGGAGGTTGCAGTGAGCCGAGATTGTGCCATTAGACTCCAGGCTGGGCAACAGAGAGAGACTCTATCTCTCTTTCTCTCTTTCTCTCTCTTTTTCTCTCTGTCTCTCTCCATATATATATATATATATATATATATATATATATATATAATGGCATGTCCTAATCTAGATGGTTTTTTTCAGGTAGATGAAAATACAGGAAATCTTATGGAATCCATTCTCAATTGACACCATTTTCTTTTTGATGCTGGCATGTACACTGTACTGTTTCTTTTTATATAGAAAATAGAGAAGAGCCTTTACTGTATAAGTTAAATGCTTGAAGAGGGTGATAAGTGATTTCATTAACACAATCATTGGATAGATATCAGTTCATCACAAACAAAAATGTACTAGGCACTGTGAAAGGAGCTGGATTTAGAAAAGAAAAGACATAGCACCAGGCTTCATGGAACTTACATCTTACTATGAAAGACATGTGGAAGTAATTGCAAAATAACAACAAAAAGATCAAATTGTGTGTTCTAAGAAAGAAATTCTGAAGAATATTATAATGGAAAAATAAAAGCAGCAGTAAGGATATTTTTCATGAGTTATTTGATAAATTCCTTGTGGAAAAATGATATGTAAACAGAGGCATGAGACCCAAAAAATGAGAAACCATGAGCCACAAAAAAGGACGAGAATGTGCATTTCACACCTAGGGCCTAGCAAGGACAAAGGTTCTGCATTAAAGAGTATTTTGTTTGTATAAGGAGTGTGAGAAGAAAAAGAGAATATTAAGTTAGCATGAGAATGGCACAAAGTGAGGTTGGGGGAAAAAAATTGCCCTGTAGTGAGTTGAAATTTATTTTAGGAGCAATGACATATAACATGACCTTCTTTCCCTAAAAGTTCACTCTGTATATACTAATGCTTGGAATGGAAGAGTGCAAAATAGGAGGTTATCTCAGTAAGCAAAAATTATGCACATCCACAATAACTGTGGGTATCTAAAAAGGAAAGTAATTGACATAAAAAAAGCGTTTTCATTTAGTCAATATATCACAAAGTGTTGTTATGAACAGCTAAGAGTAAAAATGGAGGCTACATTATGCATTAAACGTGAATGTATTCTTTAAAGAAAAAACCTGAACAATATTAAACACAATCCACATATTTTAATGAACATTAAAGTACAATCTGCACTTAAAGACATCAAGAGAAAAGATAACAAAATGAATTAATAAGGCAAACAATAAAACCAATAATTTTAAGGAAACGAAGAAACCTATGTGCAAACTAACAAAACATGCACAGATGTGGGCTTAAAATAAGAGACCTTGATGAGAAAGCACCAGTAAAATCCACAAAGCTAATCATCACCTGTGTTCACCCCATTGTGCTCTGCATCTGATGAAGAAACGTACAAATTATAACATGGATTTTATAAATATCAACCAATAAAACAGAAAAGAGAGTAAGAACATTAAAACTGAAGAACGAATAGGCTGATTTCAATAAATTTGCCAGTAAAAGGAGAGAAAAACATGACCTTAATGTGGACGTGGGAATAGGGAGGTCATTGTATTAATCTCTTATTGCTGCTGTGACAAATTACCACAAATTTAGTGTTGTAAAACAACATAAATTTATTATTTTATAGTTCTGGAATGTAAAAGTCCAAACTGGGTTTCTCTTTGCTGAAATTAAGGCATCAGCAGGTATGTGATCCTTTCTGAAAGTTCTGAATTGGTGTTGCTTTAAACCGGTAAGATTTAAAGAATAATAACAACCTTAAATTATAAATTAAATGTAATGAAATAAAACAGAAACAAATAAAATATCCTTAACAGAAATACTCGTTAAATGAAATAATATTCAAGGAAGATCACCCACATAAACTGAGTGAAAGAAGCCAGAAACAAAATAGCAAGTAGTGTCTGAGTCTATTTGCATGAAATTCTACTATGGAAGGGGTAACATTTACCTCTAATGACAGCAGATTGATGATTGTCTGCGATGAGGATGGATGTCGGAGGTGATTGCAAAGAACACAGTGAAATATTTTGATGTGATGGAGGATGTATTCTGTATCTTGATTATGGTTCTGGTTACATGGGTGAATACATATTTTCAGCTAATGAAACTACAATCAAAATGGATGTGTTACAGTTTATGCATATTGTAAGTCTCTCTTTTTATATGCCACTCTCCAAACTCTTCTCCACATTAAAAAAACCTATTTTAAAATATAAATTAATATCATCTTAATTTATGCTTTAACCATGTTCAGTGCTTTGTCTCAACCGATTTGAATATGTTATTTTCATCTCTTCTTCCCATATCTAGACATGACTTCATTTATTTGAAATCACTGACATTACCTCTTCATTTAAGTCTCCTTTCCCGCAAATACATAAGAAAATACCTGCTCTTTTGATAATTTCTCCTTGTTTCTTTGGTCCTTTTGCTGCATATATCATGGATTATATTTACATCTTTATTTGACTAATTTTGTACGGTCTGCACTTCATAGTAAGCTGTATATGTCAAAACACTGTTTCTACATTAATTTTTCCTGCCGATATATATTCAGTGCCTAACACATTGTGTGCCATATATGTTTTGAAATAACTGTGTTGAGTGAAACATTAGGAATTGACAGAAGTAAAATATACCTATTTTAATTATTCCTAGCTCTGCTTAGTTGACAATTTATCTCTGCAAAGTTATAACTACCTTTAGAGCAGAGGTTATATCATATTTCTTCACCACTATATGATGAAGATCAGACACCTAGATATTTGATGAATATGTTTTTCAATTATTAAATGAAAAGAAATGCATTCAGTAAACTGAAACATATAAATGTAAAAGTTGTAATCATTTTTCTTCAAATTTCATTTTTTTAAATTAAAAATATGCAATCTGAAAACATTTTCAATTGTGACAATACAATAATATATTTTAAGATTAGCCAATAAAAATGCCTGTAAAATATACATGTTTGTTATCTGTTGATGTAATAGTCAAATAACTATACAGCATTAATTTACAATAGAAATTATCAGTCTTGTTAGTATAAAATCATTTTGTTGTTTAAGGAACAATTAGTAGAAATTCTGTAATAACTTCAGGTGATTTATCGCCAAGAGAATGACAAAAATGGAAAAGATAGTTAATTGTTTAAAACATAGAACTATCATATATGTATTATTTGACTGGTTAAGTGAAATGTTGTCTGCCAGTGTCATGAGAGTGGAGGTTTTAAAAATGTGTTCTAAATATTTTGAAAGAGAAGAAAATACTCGGTCTACATTTTAATGCTGTATAGTTGATTGTGCTTATAAGGGTTGTCTTGAAGAAGTTTATACATTATATTTTATATGTCATGGTAGTATTTTTAAGTATCAGCAATATCTTGTTTCTAGAGATACCAAGTTTTATTAGCATCCACCTTCAAGTATAACGTGATCATACATTAGGTCATGATTATATTCCCTGAGGAATCTGGCAGATTATGCAGACAATGATAATGACTATAATGTTCTTTTGACAAGGAAATGTCACACCATAAATGTGTCATTTAGAATTCTTCATTGAATAAGATCATCACTGACAGAGCATTTTTGTTTCCCTTTCAGAAAATGACCTCATAAATGTCTTCAAGTTTCTGTGTTCTGATATAAATGGCACTTCCTACTGAAACATGAGCTTTTAACAGATCATTCATGAATGCTCTGACAAAGTAAGGTCTATAGACACCCTTACAAGCACCATAAGAGTCCAACACTTTCCCAGGAGAAAGCAATTATAAGGGCAAACATATCCATCAAGAATGGCTTCAAGAGCGTTCGAATATTGCAATATACAAATCTATTGTATTTGAACTATTTGTTGAGTTCCTTGCATGCTTCAGGCATGATTTTAGGTGCAGGAGTTTTGTTTTTTAAGCCAATATATTTTTTAATCAAAAAAGAGATCCAAAGGAGAAGTGATATGTTCTTCCAAAGTGGCTGCGGGGGAGATGTGGCAAAGTTGTCAGGGAAATCATCCGCTGAAATGTATGAACATAAATTCTGGATGATGAATACAAATTATGTAAGTGGAAATGAGGAATGAATTGGGTGGTGTCATGTGTGAAAATCATGAAGCAACACCTAATAATCGAGGAAGTATTGGAACTACAAGATACCCTAGATTTAAATTCAATAAATAATTGGAGTCTTCTAACTTTGAGTGTATTCTTTGCACACTTTTATTAATGAACACTTAGGTCAGTACAGTGTGGGTTAGGATGATAATGTGGACCTGTTGTTCTAAGTTGCCAATATGAAAGCTGTTTTATTAAATAAAACATTTAAGCTCACCTATTATATCCTTTTTCAACATGATTCCTAAGATAGAATTTGCATATAATAACTTGCATCTATTTTAAGAGTACTATTTTATTTTTGACAAGTGTGCATACTCAGATTTCTACTACCACATTCAAGGTGTTCAAATATTCATCAGCGGTGAGGCCTCCTTCTGCCCTGTGATTTTATGTGTGAGTTCATGGGAGAGTATGCTCCATGGGACTACTGAATTTCTTCATATAATAAGAGTGAGACACCGACTTACCTTTATTCCAGATTGATTCTTAAAGGTATTTTTAACAACAAATGGATTTACAGGAAAGAGAGAGAACATTCCCTAAGAATAAATGGCAGGCATGTTTGCTATCATTTACGATAAAGTTAATGTCTTCCACCAAAAAAAGGACAGGCATTGTGTATTGCCTGTTTTTAAAGATTCAAACTCCCTAAGCTCAGAGTCCCCCACTATAACACAACTGAGTCTGTGCAGGTGTCATCTAACCCTCCTCTCCAAGCCGTGTGGGAACTGGGCTCAAGAAACTTCAGGCTCAAATGCTAATACTCTGTCAACTGCTATTTTATTTTGGTGAATAATGAATTAAAATTTGTCCTTTAGAGATTTCTTTCCTCTACAAGTATTCGTGAAACAGCAGCTGGCTAAATTGTTAGCTGGCAAGTATGTAAAATCTCAGACCCTTCACAGTCCTTGCCAGTTTTGGTGACAAGGATGAGATCCTGAAAGAAATATGGCTTCCAGAAGAGGAAGTTTGAGGATATACAGGCCAAGTAATGGGCTTTGAGGGAAGGTCAGGGAAACAGGTAAAGAACATGTTTATTAAATCGTATGCTCAATCAGGTAATAAGTTGCCATCTAATATATTGTATTCTAATGAGGAAGAATTGAGGAGGTGGGTGCTGGCAAATTACTGGAAAGCAGATTCGATAGGAGATGTTGCCAAAATGGTGCTCTGGTTGTTTCAAACCTATGCAGGATTGGAAGCCTTTCTTGATAATTTGGTGTTCCATCTCAGGTCCACCTGTTTCTGCCACAGAGTTCTAAATGTGTCCTAAGTTGGAATGCGTCCTAGTTTCTGATCCTTTTTCAGACAAAATTACACACATCCACGCACACTGCTTGCAACAAGATGAAACTGCGTGACTGCTTTGGGAAGAAACCAGGCAATTATTAGAAGTTTGGATAGTCCGTTTTGCAAATGAGGGAGCATAATATGTAATGTGTGTTAACGAAAATTGCGACAGCTGAGAAGTCTCACTGCTTAATCTATCCTACAGTTTATCACACCTACAGTCCATTTAGTGCTAAACTAAGCACTAGAAGACAATAGTAAACATCTCAGAGATTGTTTGTTCATCCCAGTGGGACCTAGCTGCTACATCTTCTCAGGAAGATTTCCTGAGACAAACACATTTTTGTGGGAAAATATAGATGGAGGTATGGACTAGTATCTGAGGTCTTATTGCCCCAGACTGAGTTTGCTATGCTGATTAAATTGACACACCAAATGATGAGAACCTGATGCAAATAAATCTAGGTAAAATCTTGATGTTCTTCAGTCGTGAGAAAGTCCCCTAGTCATTATACAGTCACTAGACAAGAAGTAAAGAAATGCTTTCATATTAATGGGACTGCAAATGCCCTCAATTTAGCTGTCATTGGTAAAGTTTCTGCACTGTCAGCCAAGTTTATATAAATTACAGAGCACAAACTTGTGGTTCCATCCAGAAAGTAATGTAGCTATAACTGTTTACAAAAGTTTCACAAACTTTCCAAGGCTAAAATAGAGTGACTGCCATGAATACCTCATACCTGATATAAAGTGAATGGCAGGTCAAAAATAATTAAAAGTTTCTTCGGATGAATCATGAGCCTCCACTACACCAGTTCCTACCAAAAGCACATCTAAAGGATTGTTGAGGACCTTGGAGCTACTCTCTTCCTTCACATTCCTACCAATCCCTCTGATATGGTTAAGCTTGTGTCCCCACTCAAATCTCAACTTGAATTGTAACCTGGGAGAAACCGGGTGGGAGCTGATTGAATCATGATGGCTGTTTCCCCCAAACTGTTCTCCTGATAGTGAGTGAGTTCTCATGAGAGCTGATGGTTTTATAAGCACCTGGCGTTTCCCCTGCTCACAGTTCTCTTCCCTGCCAACATGTAAAGAAGATCCTTTCTTCCTTCACCTTCTGCCATGATTATAAGTTTCCCGAGGCCTCCCCAGCCGTGTGGAAGTGTGAGTCAATTAAACTTCTCTTCTTTATACACTACCCAGCCTTGGGGAGTATCTGTATAGCAGTGTGAAAATGGACAAATACACCCTTCTTTTCCCTCTGTCTTCATTTCAGCCTCTTGAAGGGCAACGGCAGTTATAAGGTCTTTGGCTGAGGTCTCCCTCCGTCTGAGGAAGACGGAAAGTCATAAAATCTTATCTAAGTATGCTCAGTAATTTCAAGGAGAGGCAGACTCAAATATATGACACCACGGGATATGAGCACACAAATCAGTACTATGGAAAAAATAGGCAATTAACTAAGCTAATAGCGTTTGTGCAGGGCTCACAGGAGGGAAGTGCAGTCAAGGAGAACTTGAGGTTGAGGTCATCTGGGCTAATTCCACATACTGTTTTTTACTGTTTTTTTGTGTGTGTTTTCTGCATCTTGACATATAACTAAAATTGATATATGTGTGAACTTCCCAGTCTCATAATTGCTGGAAGGAAGCCTTCTGACTGAAAGAGTCATATGTCGAGAAATGCTAGTAGTACACGTGAATTGCTTCCCAATTGCTGTCCTGCCTAAATGGTTTAACAAAATTAGCACAGAATGCCAGAAGGAGAAAGGAAAATCATAGCTTCGACTAAGGACTTAAATTTGCAGGGGTAAAAGAGGCATATTATGTCAATAACAGCCATCTACACCTAGTCATAAAGGATATTAAAAATTGGGCATTCAGAGTGCATTATCTTCTACTGAATTCATATTCTTTCTTCTAATTCTGGTGGTTTCAGACATTGTGACTCTAACTGAACCATTATACAAATTTAGGGTACTTTTAAAAAATATATTGCGAACATTTTGTTTGCCAGTAACATAGAATGAAGATCAATTTGCATGTACTTGGCAATATCTCCACTGTACTTCGTAGTATCCCCTCTCTTTTGCTACTACTCCGTGGATCAGAATTTAGCATAAGTGATTCTACACTCTGATGTTAAAAGTACTCAAATTCGGTAATAAGATTCAAAATTGGAAAGGGAGATTAATGTGGATTGTGGGTTGGTTCCTTTGGGCTAATTGAGTATAATTTTGTTGTTGCTTCCACGTCTGAATATATCTTAGAAACTTAACTGTTCTTGACAGTACTCTTAGTCATCTTTCTAGGTAGAAGGTGGATAAAAAAGGAATAATCCTTAAGCATTAGAAATGTTTCATTAACTTTATGTGTTATTGAGACACTATCTTGACTGACTAACCTCCAAATTGCTATCCCAATATAAAGATTTTTACTATATTTTAGTAAGTAGGAAAACCTTGGAGATACTTTGAACAAATCCACTTATGTAGCTGGGAAGGGAAAAATGAAAGGAATCAATTTACATTTTTATGTTTTATCATTTCATTAGTGAAAAACGAAAAAAAAAACCTGTAAAATATGTATTTAATCATTTTTGCTTTTTTCAGAAATGTTTTTAAAACCAGAAAAGTATAATGCAAACTAAGATTCATTTTCAAAGCATCTGTTTTCACTTCATATTGCCTTTCATCTGAGGATCTGAGAGCATTTCATGGCTTTTCATGATTTGCCAGAGGCACAAGATAAATCCAATCTGTACTCATGTCTGTGACACTGTCTACCCTTTTTTTAATGAACAGCCAAAGCTTTACTACTGTGGTGCAAAATTCTTGACCTGTTATTCTAAAAACAAAGCATTCATTTGTTCAGGAGTTTCTATTTAACAGGATTTAATGTTCGGACTGGTTAGGAATACATGTACAGTTAAGAAAGAAAAAGAAAAATATATGCTTTTAATGTGATTTCTAAAATCTCCAATAATCGAACATATAGTTAACATAAAAGATTGTGTTTACTGTGCTTTGACCTGAGATGGTTATTAAAAATATTGCACCCTTTTTACTTATAACATTCATGCACAAGGGCAAAGAAAAATAAATGAAATAAATTCTACTTTTCTATCTCTTTTTCAATTGTACCTCCAAGAAAGCTGAAAGACATATACTTGCTAACCTCTGCCTGTTAACTCCTCCTGAAGTTTTGTAATTTGGCATTATTTTAAAGTTTAGTTAGGGAATAATAACAGTTAGAATCCTTGGAACAAGTAGTTGACAATAATTATTTTGTGTTACTTATGATATACAGATGTGATGCAATATATATATAATATAATATATTAGAAATATGCATATGAATAATCCATAAGCACTTGATACTATGAGGTAAGAAAGAAAGATGATGTATAGTCTACTGTCATATGCAATAGTTATTCAAGCAAGCTTTGCATTTCACAAGAATCACAATAGGCCGGGCGCGGTGGCTCACGCCTGTAATCCCAGCACTTTGGAAGGCCGAGGCGGGCGGATCACAAGGTCAGGAGATCGAGACCATGGTGAAACCCCGTCTCTACTAAAAATAGAAAAAAATTAGCCGGGCGCAGTGGCGGGCGCCTGTAGTCCCAGCTACTCGGGAGGCTGAGGCCTGAGAATGGCGTGAACCCGGGAGGCGGAGCTTGCAGTGAGCCGAGATTGCGCCACTGCACTCCAGCCTGGGTGACAGAGCGAGACTCCGTCTCAAAAAAAAAAAAAAAAGAATCACAATAACGGCAACAGTAATGCTGGTGAATATAATCATAGTCGTCATAAAAACAATTACATGTGTTAGGAACCACACTAATCCTTATTCATGCATATGATTATTAATTCTACTCATGATAGAAAATTTAATTAAGAAATAGAATTATGAATTCCTTTTATTTCTGTACTGGGAAACTTGGGTAATCCAGTAAACACCTAAGTCTTAACATGGCCTAATATGTAAAAGTAAATACCAATGATCCCTGTTGTAAACAATTTATATAGTTTTCCTGAGAAATAAGTCATTTGTATAAAAATACTTTACACACTGCAAGGTAATATGAAAATAAAAAAGAACTCATCCCGTTAGTAATAATATTTATGGAACCTTCTGTTTGATCCAAATATGGACCAAGGAGTCACAAAAGGTGGGGGGAATCAGAATCGATTGTATATTAAGGTTATATTATGGACAAATTCTATGCAAATGTGCAAGCATAGTGCATGCATTTGTTAAATTCTGTAAGAAACATGTTTATGTAATGTTTCCTTCTTAGTACATGTAGAGGAGAAAATTGGCTGAGGGAAGCAGTTTCTACCCTGAAAAAAACCAGACACCAAGGGATGCGGTTGAAACGAGGAGGCTTTTAAAGTGGCTAATGTGAGACAAGTTTTTCATGGCCAGCTGACAGTCCAGGCTCACTGGAGCTGTTAACAGGCCTCAAGATGAGAGCTTGGAACCAAAGCAGCTGAGTTTCCTGGGTAAACCTTGTGTAATCACTATGTCTCAGACATCAAGCACAGAGGTTGTCTTCTCCAATTGCCTTGTAAACACGATCACTCCATATTCTGAGGTTTTAGTTGGACACTATTAAAATAATTCCTCTTGAAAAAGGTAAAAATAATATCTATGATAGCTAATATAAAAAGATATGTGAATGCATATGCATGTATATCATATATACACATATGTGTGTATATATACATATTATATATATGCACGTGCATTCACATATTATCTTTTTGTTTCACAGTGATAGGAATTATATATTATCTGAGTCAACAATTTATATGTAGGGGTCTAGATTTGAAGACTATTTGTCATGTATCTAACTCGAAGTTATTCTTTTCTCATAAAATGTCAGTGTTGTAGAATCTTTGACACAATGAAAATCCCAGAGGAGAAAGTGGTAACTTTCAGATCTATTGCAGGAATGAATTGAACGCAGATACATTTCTTCAATTTCAACATATTATTTAACTACAAAGTACAACAAACAAAAAAGGCAATGACAAAAATGGGAATGTTAAGCCATTTTTTATGAAACAATTATGGATTTAATGTACTTGCTAATCACAGTTTGGTAAAATGAAGACTGCTTTTCAGATGATGAAGGTGTGACTTGCAAAGAATATTTAGTAGAAAGCACATGATGTAAATGGAATATAACATGAATTGAAGTAGGACAGAAACATTATCCTTAATAATATATTGATTAGGGTAACTCCAAATTTATAAATTCGAGATACTAAAATAAAATAAAATAATGTGTATATAGTTTATGCATAATAAATCTATTTGTGCTCTATGTATTCTTGACAACTTTCAATGTTTCTATTAATTTCTTAAGCATTTGTTGAAATATTCCTGTTTCCTTTATTTCCTTGTCCCAGTTCAGTCCTTCACTTGATCTTAGCATGTCCTGTCAAGTTGCTGTTAAATGGGAATCTGTAATTTAAAGCAGATACACTTATCTAAAGTTCTTTATCTTTATCCCTATCTAATCCCAGAAAGAAAATTTAGAGCTATGTATCTTAACAACATTTCATACTATGAAAGCGTATCTTGGAAAGATGAAATATTAAAGGTGACAGTCAAACTCTTTCTATAAATTTGCTTAAAAGCAACTGGCAAAAATAGAAGGGAGTTTACTCAACAAGCATATTTCTCAGTCAGCATATATGAGCTCAGATAAATGTTTAAAGCATTAAATATTTTCTGCATATGGAAGCACCTAACACATTTCCCCCAAAGATAGTATGGTTGCATCACTTAGAGGCATCTCAAAAATCACTTCTCTCTACTCATACATTTCAAAGCGTGCCTTCTGAATATTCCTTACCAAAGAGAGAGCTGAACTTCTGCAAAAACAAAATGAAACACAACAGACAAACAAAACACTCAGCCACATATATCATTCTAAGTAAGCTACCATAATGCCATAATGCTTTTTACATACAAATTGTTAAAACTAATTATGAATTATTTGAAACTTTGAGTGTGAACTTATGTACATTTTTACTTAAAACTTTATTGACATATATATCTACAAATTTTAAATAGAATATTTAGCGCACCCATTTAAGAAATGTATTACCAGAGAGAAGAGCTATTTTTATAGCAGTGAAAAATGATTAAAATTGTCTGCTATAAATTGTTAAATTTCCTTTTCTTTGGCTATAATAAAATACATATATATGCATATTTGTAAATACATATATATATGTGTGCATAGACATATAAACAGATATTTTATCCAGACACATATGTGTGAATGTATGTGTATGCATATATATATAAGTATATATAAGTTATTTAATAATACACAATAAGTTAGAACTTCTCAATGGTTAAACTCTCTTGAATTTAAGCAGTAAGGTTATTTCATTTAGAATAACAATGTTATCTTATTCATTGAAAAATATTCCAAAATAAAGGCTAAATACTTTCTAGGAATAAAACAAATAAAATATTTATTTCATTTTAGTTCTACATAAGTAAATTTAAAAATGTGCATCTGGTAACATTTCCATTAGACCTGAATCTTTACCTGTCCCTAAGTTTGGAGAATAAGTATTTGAGTTAAGATAAACCTGGATTCCTGGGGAATACTATTTTCCTTTTTTCTAGAAAAGGTCTAGGATTATTCCCCCAAAAGGCAACTTCAAGAACAAGTTATTCTAAGACATTTGCTGTAACTAGCTAATTATTTTCCAAACTTGATAGCGTAACTTAAAATTAGATTATAAATTTGTAAAATCATCAATTTTATCTTTTCCAACATTGAGGAACTTCCTTGCCCTCTATTGTTTCTCTGGACTGAATGTCCCTGGACAGACTTGCAATTGTACAAGAAGGTATAGCTTAGATGAGAAGAGAAGACACAGTATTATCTTCAGAAATATCTTCACTGAGGCTATTAATTAATCATTTCTCATAGAACAAATAAATCCTTAAAGAGACAAAAATGTTTATTGAAAATAATTACTTGAATAATTATCTTGAATGACAATTTGACAATAAACAATTTGCATATTTTAATTTATATAATTTACTACAGATTTAACTTGTTCATCTCAACTTATTCATATTTGTAAATGAAGATAAAATAGTATTTATACTTAAAAATTTTTTTCTCTCAGAAGTATTTTGTCTTACAATTGAGAATCATAAACAATTTTAGTTTTCACAATGTATTTGTCAATATGAATGAATGTTCAGAAATGAGAAAAAGTCATGACTGGATCAAGACTATGATATACACAGCGTAATAAGTGAGCTACTAACTGGTTCTCCCCATTCAAATATTTAGATTTTCCTAACTCTTACAAGTAGTAATTGCAAATGTTCATTGCATCTGGCACCTCAAATTATGGTGAACTTATATGCTAACCAGTAATTGGCTTTTCTTATGCATTTGTATAGTAGCCATCTTTTATTTCCATCCTCTTTTGAACATAAGTTTTTATATTTTATCCCTCTGTGAGGGTGCTTGTCCCTCTTGTAATTTGGCTTTCCTGGCTGTTTTGTTTCTCAGACGCAGTCGAGAAAAGTTTAGATTTAGTGCATATTTTCCAGATTAATTTAGGATAACTTTTTGTAACTTCTACCTTTTAAGAAGTAGGACTCTCAAATAATAATTGAATAAGAGGAATGTAGGTGTCAGGTTGATGAAGATGGTTGATGTTAATGACTTACAGCTCCTTTTGCTCTGCTTAGCATCTGAATGCACTTATTTTATGGAAGGTATATGGGAATCTGGGTCCTTCTACATTCTTTGGATGCCAAAGAAAAATGAGTTGTGTGCATATTTTCTGGTAGTAGGGTAAAAGAATGTGAACAAGGGTTGGCCCAAGAAATATGCCTGGCCATAGCACCCAATGTGGAGGAAATGACCTGTACAGTATGTCAACTTTTCTTATCTGAAAGTTCAACAGGACTGACTTCAGGAATTGAGAATGCACAGATTTTTATATCCCTGGGGGTTCCTAGAACCTATCAGCTGCACATCTTGAGAGACAACAAAATTAATATTACAGTTACTATTAGAATAGGGAGATATTGGTGATGCATAGTAGTAAGAAAAGAAGCGCTCCTGCCATAGCAAAGAATTTATGGCTAAGTCCTCAAAAGCAATTGCAATGAAAACAAAAATTGACAAGTGGAATCTAATTAAACTAAAGAGCTTCCACACAGCAAAAGAAACTATTAACAGTGTAAATAGACAACCCTGAGAAATGGAAGAAAACATATGCATCCAACAAAGATCTAATCCAGAATTCATAAGGAACCTAAAGAAGTCAACAAGCAAAAAACAAATAATCCTATTAAAAAGTTGGCAAGGTGGGGCGCAGTGGCTCACACCTGTAATCCCAGCACTTTGGCAGGCAGAGTTGGGCAGATTGCCTGAGGTCGGGCATTCTAGACCAGTCTGGCCAATATGGTGAAACCCTGTCTCTACTAAAAATACAAAAATATTAGTTGGGTATGGTGGCATGCGCCTGTATTCCCAGCTACTCAGGAGGCTGAGGCAGGGGAATTGCTTGAACCAGGGAGGTAGATGTTGCAGTGAGCCGAGATTGTGTCACTGCACCCCAGCCAGGGCAACAGAGAAAGACTCCATCTCAAAAAATTTTTTTAAAAAAAGGTTGACAAAGGACATGAACCTGCACTTCTCAAAGAAGACAAAGAGCAGTGAACAAATATATGAAAGATGCTCATAATCACTAATCATCAGCAGAGAAATGCAAATTAAAATCAAAATGAGATATTAGCTCACATCAGTCAGAATGGCCATTATAAAAAAGTCAAACAATAACAGATATTGGTGAGCCTGCAAGAAAAGGGAATGCTTTAACGCTGTTGATAGGAATATAAACTGGTTCAGCCACTTTGGAAAGCAATTTGGAGATACCTCTAAGAACTGAAAAGAGAATGACCATCCTACCCAGCAATCCCATGACAGGGTATATACCCAAAGAAAATAAATAGTTCAAAATTTATTTTGAACAAAAGACCAAAAGGACCCATACACTTGCATGTTAATCGCGGCACTATCCACAATAGCAGATGTGGAATCCATCTAGGTGTGCATCAGTGGAGGAAAATGTGGTATATATACACCATAGAATACTATGCAGCCATGAAACAGAATAAATCACACCCTTTGCAGCAATGTGGATGCACTGGAGGCCACTATCCTGAGCAAATTAACTCAGGAACATAAAACCAAATACTGCATGTTCTCACTTACAAGTGGGAGTTAAACACTGGGTACACATGGACATAGAGATGGCAACAGTAGACACTGGAGACTACAAGAGGGGTGAGAAAGATGGGGAAAGGATAGAAAAACTACCTATTGGGCACTATGCTCACCTCAGGCATCATGAGTTCAATTATACTGCAAACCTCCGCATCATACACTATAACTTTGTAACAAACCTGCAAGTGTACGCTATGAATCTAAAATAAAATTTGAGAGAAAAATAGTGCTCCTGATTTACTTTAGGTGGATGACTGAGTTGCTCCTGAAATAGGCTAAATTAAAAGCAGGGCAATACAACTACTGCAGAATGAACTAACAGCTTCTAACTCTGCTGCAGAGCATAAAGGAAAAGAACTATATGCTCTAGGCTTAAATTTTCTACTCAAGGACTGACTAAATAACAGCATATTCAATGACTACTCCACAATATCTTCAATAATTTAAACTCACTGAATTTTTATAATTAAGAATCTGATTCTGTTTACGCTGTTGTTGAGAGTTAGTGAATTTACAGTAGCTGTATTTAAATACATATATACTTAATATGTGTAATCTCAGCCTAACATAGAGAACTAATGATCAAGTAAAACAAAACTGCAAGTCTTATGCTCTAAAATCTTCAATAGTTTCAACATTTCCACTCACAAAACTAGATCAGGTAAATAGATATAGGTTATTAACAATTTATGAATAGGTGTATACTTACCAGACACTGTGTTCACAATGTTAGCTCCAGTAGGATTGCATCCAAGTCTTTGCTGCCATGAAAGTAGCACCATACTCTCGGGGAAACTGCCAATAAAATTAAGAATCACCATTAAAAACTTAAAGGACTCAGGAGTGGCAGTTTTTAATCTCTTACGTAATTCTTTGCCCAGATTGACCTGTTCTGATATCAGATGGTTCTTAGGTTCTGGCAACGCATTATTGTAATCTGAATCAGATGGTGTATCCAACTGCACTGGTTGCAGTTCTAGTTATGTTCTCTTTTCTGGAGAAAATCAGAACAGTCACTTGAACCCTGGCTTCTAGCTATTGATTATCAAACCTCTTTTCAGATGAAAATAAAATTTAATTGTACCTAACAGTTCAGAAAGTATAGCTCAATGGTTTCGTGTTAATGTCATGCCTTTCTAGATATGTTTTATAACTTATTCATAGGGATTTCTGAGGAAATCATGCTGATCCACAAGTAATGAAATAGTTTTGTAGAACTTGCTAGAGAGGAAATATGAGGTAAAGTACAAGTACATAGAGTGCCTTTCTAAAATACCTTTCCCTAGAAGTGAAGAGGTACACCTCATTATATTTAATGTCATGCCACCCCCATGATCTAACTTTTGTCTGCTTTTCTAGAGTATATCAGGATGTCTTCTCAAAAAGTAAAAGTCAAATATAGATATCTTATGTTACAAAGACTAAGAAAGTACTTGATGGTCTCTAAACTTTGTTGGTAACATAACCGCATGCAGTTTGTGACTTCTACCCAGTGGGGAATTGAATTTGCCAAGGGCTAAACAAATGGATCTTTCTAATGGAATATTCAGATTGGAATTTGAACATTATTTGTAATCCTCATGCAACTGGCCAAATGGAGCATAAGTAAGAGAGAAAGAATATTTTGCCACTGGAACAGAAAAACAAAAGAGCAGAAAGGATGATAGAAAGAAATAGAGCAAGAGAGAAAGAGAGGAAACTATTTTTGAGTTGTGTGAACTGAAGGTGATTAAAAACAAAAATAATACTGTATTGTATGAAAGAATATAAGCTCTTTTTTACTACTCCATCATAGGATAAAACTGAAATTAGGTCAAACCCCAAAAGACATGATTTTCAATAATAGAGAAATGAGTCATTCACGAGGTAAAAATTATCTCTGGTGAAGATGTTGAATGACAAAGAGAAATTGTAATTAGTAACTATATCTTTGTGGCTAGTTTCGTAAACAAGAATCATAATATTTGCCCATGTTTTCTTTAATGGACTCCTTTGTTTTAGTATGTGATCATATATTTAGCATTTTCGCTGCTCCATTTCACCAGCTCTTTATGATAGGCCTTGTGGGTGAAGATTGTAATTTAGCTGAGTGATTACAGGCTAGGTTGTGATTTTTAATAGATGGGATGTGAACATTGCCTAAAGATGGATTTAGTGACTGATGATACTTGGGTTTTCAATCTTAAGTGGCTAATGTGATTATAATTATTTGAAAGAAAGAAATATTATGCTACATGGAAGTGTGCTGTTGGTTGATATGTCTGCAGTTGCAAATTGTAAGTTAGAAGAAGGCTGTCTATGGGGGTTTCAGAAACAAATGTTTGGCCTATTGCTGATTACTGCAGATTGGCTCACTTAGTACTAATTCCATATAACTGTATTTAGTAAGTCCCTTGCAGCTTGAATTCACATGACATAGGTTTTGCCAAGCAGAAATAAAAGAGAAAGACAAGAAGGATGAAAGTAAGCACTGTGAACTAGTGGGCACAAATGGAGCATTGTTTTATGACTTGGTGGTATTTCATGATCTTGGATCACCTGTGGCAAAGGAACTACTATCCAGTTCCTAGCATCGTGTCAGAAAGAAACTGCTCACAATAGAAATGCTTTCCTACCACAGAAAACAGTAGTCTAGTTAGGTGTTTCCCCTAGTTGCACCGTTACTGAATGAAAAACAAACAGTTTGATACTCCAGCCCTACCAGAAATTCCAATAAATGCATAATAGACTGTATTAAGTTCATTACGGCTCAAATTAATTGTCAGAGTTGCCTGCTATCAAGATTTCCAATAAATACATTGACAAAGTAGGGTACATTTCAGAAATGCAATGATGGTTTAGTGGTATAGATTGTAACGTATTTCCTTAATTTAAAGAGACAAAGGAAAAAGTAAGCAGACATATTAGTTTCCTAATAGTTATCCCAAAGCAATAGATAACTACTTTCATTTATCCAGATATAAAAATTAAAAATTAAATTAAATTACACATTTGTCTAAATAGACTAGATACCCACTGCAAATGTGATGGAGCTTAAATACTAAGAATGTAATTAAAGTTGGAAAAAGGCAAGAATGCTTGCAATCACAGGTAATACTCAGCTTTCTTTGGTGGTACTCTTCATTTACATTAAATCACTAAAAAGATATAAACCTATCAGCATAAAAATTATAATCTCACTATGTTTATAGTTTGAACTTTTAAAATGTCCAGGAAAATCAACTACAACAAAAATAAAATTAGTAATAATGACTAAAATTTGGCAAAATAAATGGTAAATGCAAGAGAAACAACTTTCTTTTTATGCCAAAAAATAAATAACAGAAAATGTAATGGGAAACAGTGCATGTAGTCACAAGAATTTTAAATTAGGCAAACATTGGCTGAAGTGCTGGGTATTGATTGGAGGGTGTGGAAGGAGCTCAGAAAACAAAGGAAAATTCATAGTGCACTCTAGACCTTTGGGATCTTACCTCAGACTGAAGCCCACCCATTGCATTAGTTTCAGGAGGAAAAAGTGGAGAAGTCCATGTTTGGGAACCATGATGTCTTAGATTCCACTGAATCTAAAAACCAAAGTACATTCCCAGTGATATGAATTTTGTATAGCCCTTGCTACATTAGTATAACCCTAGGGATGTTAATAGACTTTATCATTGTCACCAAATTTAATTGCTTGCCTCATCTTTTTTCTATCTATCTATCTATCTATCTATCTATCTATCTATCTATCTATTATCTATCTACCTACCTACCTACCTATGTATCTATCTATCTATCCATCTATCTATCTATTGTCTATCTATGCGCATGTCTTTGTGTGTTAATGTCCCTTGAGGGAAAAATATTCCATATTGTTTCCATTAGGGAAAAACTCAGATCCACGACTTTTTAGCACTTCTTGGGGTATATTTTAGAACTGTTGGAAGCAGCTGCCCTAAACCCAGTGCACTATGATACTTTAAACCAAAAGTTTATATTCAATATTTGGAAGACTATATTTTTCTGATATTTTGCTTGGTTGATTACTTCACTACTAAGTAAAAGTATTCAAAATTACTCAGTTTGTGTTAAAGCTATACTACTTCACTATATTTGAAATTTAGCTAATTTTCAACTCCAATTAATTTATTGTAGTTGATGTTTTTTTCATTTGGAACATATCTAAAGCTATTGAAATACTATTCTATTAAAACACAATATAGGTCAGGCTTGGTGGCTCACGCCTGTAATCCTAGCACTTTGGGAGGCCTAGGCAGGTGGATCACCTGAGGTCAGGAGTTCGAGACCAGCCTGGCCAACATGGCAAAACCCCATCACTACTAAAAAATATAAAAACTAGCCAGGCGTGGTGGTGCATGCCTGTACTCCTGGCTACTTGTGGGGTTGAGACAAGAGAATCACTTGAACCCAGGAGGCGGGAGGCAGAGGTTGAAGTGAGCCAAGTTCCCACTACTGCACTCCAGCCTGGGCAACAGAGAGAGACTCAGTATCAAAAAAATAATAATAAATAAATAAAAATAAAAGATATATACACACACACACACACTAAAAATGGCAAAAACTGCAATTACGTTCGTTTGCAGTGACCTAATATTTTTGTGACTCAAAATAATAGCATGTGTTCAGAGGTGTTAAGTGGTGCTTTGCAGTTGCTTCATAGTGCAACAAAATAGAAACAAAATGAGAAAATAGAAAACAGGGAATTAACAAATTTTCCCCATCTAGTCATCAGATGTTCAAGAAATTACAATTTTTAAAAAATACCTAAATAACATTTTTGAAGGTGCTTTGAAATCAAGAAAATTATATATTTTCTTCTATTGAATATCATTAGTTATAGTCATCTAAAAGAGAGCTTTATTATGATAATTTTTTATGCATTCAATCTTGAAAGTTAAAAATATATAATTCTGCCTTGGGAGTTTATGCAATATGAACTGTGTCAAAATATGAAGAAGCAGAAATATTCCAAGCAGGAATCTGAAAGGTCTTTTAAGAACTAATCTATGTTTAATAGTCAAACAAGGGTTTTATTTGTATTGTCGTAAATTACATTATAAGAAAGGCAAAAAAGAAATACTTTTCTCCCAAATATATAATTTACTTTCATTCTTTCAACAATACATATTCAGAGGTCAGAGTACCGATCATTACACATTAAAAAAATAAATACAATTTAAAAAATACAAATATGTATTGCTTATGCGTCAAGTATATGCCATTATCTCAGGTGGTAGGAACTCAATGGAAATCAGTCTCATATTTTACTCTCATAGTGCTTATGGTGTAATGACAGAGAGTGATTTAACTATGTTGCTATATCCCTTGTTTATATTTATTTGTCCTAAAGAAGACACACACACACACACACACACACACACACACACACACTCTAAGTGTGCTTAGAAAACATGCACTAAAAGTGTAACCCCTATGATAGAATAATTAACTAGTTTTGATGAAGGAGAGAATATTTTATGCAGTTTTACTCCAATTAGTTACTTCTTGCTGCACGTTTTTCTAAGTAGACACCAAGACTGAGCCTCTCACTATGAACTTATTTACAGTTTTCAGTTGTTCCCTATCAACTGCACAGTCAACTGCAATAAACAGTCCAGCTATCTACTGATGTAGGGGTGCCCTTTACCTTCCTGTGCAGAGTAGAGTTGGAGACATTCAAGTGTACAGATAAAGGTTCAATTTTGCATGGACCAGTAGCTGAAGTTCAGAGAAACGTTCAATTCTGCAGGTACCTGTAGGTGAAGTTTGGTGTTTTTGTTCCTTACCTCTCTCCCCAAATTTTTGAGAGAAAGATTTATCACCTTCTATCTTCAGATCAACTTTTCCATGGCAATTCAATAGGGAAAAGTTAACTTTTCCAATAAATGGCTCTCAAGCAATTGAACATTCAGAAGGGGACAGAATAAAGCTCAATCTAAGTCTTGCACCTTATACATAAAGTAATTAAAAAATGAATCACATGTATAAATGAAAACTTAAAACTAAACTAAAATTTAAAAATTTTGGATTTAAATCTAGACAAATAGTTCTTAGACATGACACCAAAAAACTCTCTATAAAAGGAAATTTTCATAAATTGAACTCTATCAAGATAACTTTTACTTTGAAAAATTCTGTTAAGAAGATAAAAAATGAGAAAGTAATGAGTTGCAGACATTTCACCAAAAGATATGTAAATGACAAATAAACCTATGGAAAGATGTTCAACATGATTACCAGTTAAGGAAATGTAAATAAAAAGTAAAATAAGATACCATGACAGAGTAACTAAAATGAACAACAGTAATTACACATAGTGATGGTGAGAAGAGGGGGAAACTGGATTATTCATACATTGTTAGTGGAGATATGCAATGATACATCCCCTATGGAGCACACCCCAGCAGATCTTCATCACATCAAACATGCAACGACCACATCAGAGCATTTATGGGTGTTTACCCTAGAGAAAGACTGACTTATGTTCACATAGTAACCTATATACCAATATTTATAGCAGATGTATTTATAGTATTAAAAACTGAAATTAATCCAGATGTTCTTCAACAGACGAAAAAATTGGTACATCCATGTTATGTACTACAACTAGGCATTCACATGGAACCCACTGTTGATACATACAACAATCTGAATAAGCCTTCCCATGAGTAGGGAGAAGTCAATCCTGCAATTTTTAATTCCATTTATATAATGTTTTTCAATGGACAATACTATATAAAGGGGTAAAATATTCGTTGTTGCCAGTGCTAAAGGAGGAATGGGAGCAGAAGGTAAATGGGCATAGCTATAAAAAGTAACACAAGGAATCTTTGTGGTGAGGATGCTTTCAAAATCTGGAACTATATGGAATAATATAATTTGCTTTACTTTAATGAAAAATATTATTTGGAAACAATATAAGATTACTAAATTGTTATTTTGGGAAAAGTACTATGCATCATATGTGTTTTGAGATTGAAGTATTTATTTGACTAACGTTTAAATTTTATTTTATTGTCGGATATTATGCTTGAAATTGTGTGATATCGAATGTGTGTTAAATTTAGTAATTTAGTGGGAACTTGATTACAAACATTAATTAAAGGTCTTTATGAGTTAAAATATGAAAATATCATGATTTATACCATTTTAAATTCAAGCAAAGTAATTTTTAATTGTTACATATCCCAATAACAATTTCACAACCCAGGTGACTCACTTAAATCTGAGTTTTTATTTGTTCAACTTCAAGAAAATGAAAAGAAATTAGGCCCAATAACTTCAAATTGTTCCCCATGAATATATGGTCCTCTCACTGTTAGGCTTCATTTAATTATTGAAAAATATTTAACCACCAGATTATATGATAGGCAGTGAAGATAAATGTTGACTTAAATAGAATCTTCCATTGCCATTATGGCGAGAGTATCTATTTTAAAATATGGTCACTCTGTTTAACATATAAATTCAAATTGAGATAAGTGCTAGTAGGAGCTACCTAGGCTGGTAGGCTGGGACTGGTACCAGTCCGTGCCCTATTATGAACTGGGCTGCACAGCAGAAGGTGAGCGACAGGAGCCAGCATTACTGCCTGAGCTCCACCTCCTGTCAGGTCAGTGGTGGCATTAGATTTTCATAGGAGTACAAACCTTATTGTGAACTCTGCATGCCTGATCATCTGAGGTGGAAACAGCTTCATCCAGAAATCATCCAACCCACTCTCCGTCCATGGAAAATTGTCTTCCATAAAACCAGTCCCTGGTGCCTAAAAGGCTGGGGACTGCTGGGGTAGTGTATTGGATTCCAGAAAGCAAAAATAGACTATACCAAGCATTGAGTGGAGGAGGGAAAGGAAGAGGAGAGAAGGAAAAAAAAAAAAGGCTTATAGAAAATGGTTTATAGAATGAAATAAAAGTTGGCTAATAACAATGAAAGCTATTAATCAATTGAGAACTAGGCAAGGGAAAAACTGGAATGGCAGATCCTATTCACTTTATGGAGTTACAGTGTTAGGGAAGCATTCAAAGAGCAATGGAAATTTATGGACAGATTTTAAGCAGGAAAGTTATGTACTTATTTTTGTAAAGTTACTCCAACTGCTTTCGGAAAGTGCATTAGAGTGGCTCCAAGGCAGAACTGAAAACACAATGGCTAAGTGAGTTTATTTTGCGGTGGTTTAGGAGCTATGCTGGATTCTCTGATAAAGTAGTTAGTAAAAGAAAGAGCAGGAGACTGGATGAATCAATAAATGGTTTGAGTAAGAATTGCCGTCTGTTAATTTTGTGAAAGTAAAGCACCAGCAAAAAATGACTAATAGTGTATAGTATGATCAACTGAGTGTATGGAGGTGTTTTTAAATTAATTTTGAAACAATGGAGGAAGAATTTACAGGAAATAAACACTTTTATTTGGACATGTCAAGACATTTACGTGGGGATGAGAAAGATGAGGGAAATTGGTGATAACATCCCTGTAGTAAATATTAAATTAAAAAATGTTTAAACATATATAAGAATATTATTTGATAACATAGAATACTTTAATCTTGTTTCATGTGGGGCAAATGACTATCTAATTTACAGTAATTTATAAAATAAGAAATTTTAGAGTATGGATATAGCAATGGATTGAAAATTCAAAGTAGAATAATGCCTGATCTTCATTTATCAACTATAAATTGCCTTATTTATGAGGACTGGCTATTGAGTTTCTATTAGATTTAGGATTACCAGAATGATCTTTCTAAGAATTAGATCCAAATGGTAAGTTCTTTTTTTGAACCATGTACAAGGACGAGTTTGAAGTAGAATTTAATGATTTTTATCCACAATTTATTGTAACATAGGGCATGAAATTATGTGAAAAACATAAACAAATTATTTATTGACTACCTTTTCTCGTGTCTCATGAAAATATGTATCTATGCCAAGACATTTGTGTTTGAGATATGTATCAAAATTGTGTTACAGGAGAAAAGATAAGAAATGAAAAATTGCAATATTATTTTCTTTTAAGCATATGTGAAGACTAATTTTTATTTTTTCATTTTTTATTTTGAGACTGAGTTCTACTCTTGTTGCCCAAGCTGGGGTGCAGTGGTGCAACCTTGGCTCACTGCAACCTCCACCTCCCGGGGACTGATTTTTATTTTTATGGGCATTATTTTTATACGTATTTCCTATGATTGTGGAAAGTTGCACAAAAATTTAATAATATTTATCTAAAACCTATAAACTTATATTAATTTCAAAACTAGCTCCTCAAAAGTTAAATGGATTAGTATTTTAGATTAATGAAGAATTTACGTCTCAGAAATTAGGTGGCTTGTTCAATATCACATAAAAATACATGACAGAATAGGGAATCAGACTAGCTTATCAGATTCTGAATCTCGTATTCTTTCCACTATTCAATTATGTTTCATAATTAAAATAATTACAATAGTAGTAATAACAATAACTTTATTCTAAACTTTTTTGGGGAATTGAATTTTAAATTTTTTAATTGAAAACTATTCTTGTAGTGAGTGTTACTATTAAATGTTTAGGAAACAAAAAATAACATTTTTAAATTTAAGTGGTCTCCATCTATATATTTTTTATTTACTTGATTTTAATGTCTTTTCAGATTAACATTTTCGTGTTTCCATTTATATACGTCAAATATTTTTGGAATGTCTTTTACATAGTTGTCACTGTACCACATATTAGATTTTACTAATTTATTTTTATTAGATTTATGTGGTTAATGTATTTCAAAACTCACTTCACATCTGACAAATATTCAATAATAATAGTTTGATATATTCTAGATTTTGTAATTGTTATGCCATATAACTGTTACCCATTTTTGAAAGCTACATAAGCAATTACAATAAGTAGCAAAATAATTTTAAAAGCTAAAATGCTATGAAATGTGATTAAAATATTTTGAGGAGGCAATAAATAACCTTGGAGCATAGTCATTACTAAAAATATTAATTGAAGTTTTATTATAAGAAATTCCCTTTTAAGTCGGTAGAAAACTCGGTGACAGATTTTATTATATTCCTTCTAATAGTTTATTAGTATATTTCTTTTTATTACAAACATTTCCATAGCTAAAAAAAGTCACTTCATTATAATACAGTTTCCTTAATGCTTCAATATCTATCATTTTACTCTAACTGCATGAGATTCCTATTAGGGACAGAAGTGGTGATATCCATTAAGAAAGAACAATATAAAAATAATGGAGTTGTCCAAGTTCTTTTATTTAGTTGTTTTTAAAAACTGAACTAAATGTAAATACTCTAGAACCTTTTCCTTTTTTTTTTTTTTTTTTTTTTTGAGGTGGAGTCTCACTGTTGTCGCCCGGGCTGGAGTGCAATGGCCAGATCTCGGCTCACTGCAACCTCCACCTCCCAGGTTCAAACGATTCTCCTGCCTCACCCTCCCCAGTAGCTGAGATTACAGGCACCTGCCACCACGTCTGGCTAATTTTTGTTTTTTTAGTAGAGACGGGCTTTCACCATGTTGGCAAGACTGGTCTCGAACTCCTGACCTGAGGTGATCCACCTGCCTCTGCCTCCCAAAGTGCTGGGATTACAGGCATGAGCCACTGCGCCCAGCCTACAATCTTATATGCATTTTTGAGAAATTGACTATATTGATCAATATATAGACTCCAGCTGACTTTCATTGCAGAGAGAATACCTGTTGCTTTCACATGATACGTTTGAGATAGCCATCAGGGATGGCTTCATAGGTGTGGGATCAGTGCATTTGCACAGAACTCTATCCCAGCGATAAGAATTGAATATTCAGTGGTTGCTGTTTAGTAGTATTCTTTCTAATTTTGTCTCTGAATTTGTATGTTGTGAATAAAATCTGATAGAACGAGGTTGCATGAGTGGGTGGCTTTGCTCATGCGTGATCCAGCCTCCTGTCTCTCCCTGTCTGTACAGGATAAGTTCTGGCTGCTTCCTGAGTCTTGGTGGCACAGGATTTTCCTGGCCTCCCACATTTCTCTACCCGCCCATCCTCACCATGGCTACCCTTCGCTGGACTGAACACCAGGTTGAAGGAGGAAGAGGCAGAGGAACAAGGGGATAGTGGATAGGTAGGCCCACTTTCATCTCTAGGACAAGAGTGCTGGCCCACGGAAGATGGGGAAATGGTGCACAGAGCCAGCAACATGTTGGGGTAGGACATTCCAGCGTCCATCCTAACCCTGGGCTGGCAGTGCCGAAGGCTCTAAGCGGAGCACTAAATGGGGTATGTCTCTTGCTCACTCTCACTCACTCTGACCCAGGTACTAAGTGTATACCAACGAGGAGTTACAAGGTGGGGCCACTGTGCACCTGTGAGGGTCTATATTTGCCCTGCAAGTATCGTTGTATTCAAATAAAAATACCATTAAATAACAAATAAAAAACAAATGTGACAAGTCAAGAGATGAGCGAAGAAATACAAATGTTTTATATTTTAGTATTTTTAATGACAATGTTTGCCTTATTTTTGAATGAAGTCTCCTATATTTTCATTTTGTGCCAAGTCCTGCACATCACATAGCTGGCACTGGTAGTCTTACATTTATTTCAGGAAAAGACAACTCTTAAAATATAAGAATCCCCAATATTGCACGTAGTCCTTTGGAGTTTAGAAGCATTATTTTTCTGTACATTATCTTATTAGAACTTAATATTCCTGTCAGTGGGGTGAATTGTTACTATTCTTTGTAGTATGAACTGATGAATGGTAGTACATAAGTGACTATTTTCATTTACGTTCCAAGAAAAAAAATGTATTTGTGTGTTGGAATTAGTGAATGAATGAATAGACACTCTTCTCTTTTTTAATCATCAAAAATATATTGATGCGAAATAAATCCATTGCCCAAGTAGCACTGTAACACAGGTAATCAAGACCAGGTATGATGAAGATTAGTATGCTCCTTTAAAACTCTGCATTGCTGCTACATATTTGACTTTTTTAAAAAGTAGAAATCAATAATTTTACTTTTCTTCCCAAGTGTAATCTCTCCATGTTCAAGGGTCACTGATGATCCATGAATTTGAATGATTTTAGAAGCTGTATTGGAGATACAGGTAAAAAGCATTCTGGCTATAAAAAGAAGAAAATGACAGATTCCTGGTTGGAAATAAAGTCAAAATGAAACTAAAACTGGAGAAGGGCAGTCTTCAGTCATTTCAAGTAGGGTTGTAAATCTTACCTTCAATTTTCCGTTGATCAATTTATTGTTTGCTGAAAACAAAAAAAACCAAATGCCTTGAAGCCATCTGAATTTCTTTTACTGTTTCCAAAATTTAGTTCATACACCGAAGGAGCACGTTTGTGTTCAAAATTCATAGCTCCTGCTATTCTTTCTTTATTGTTTTGTCCTCTGGCACACACAAAATCCCCCAAGTCCTTCTGTGAATCCTGATTTGCAGCTGTTGTTCTCCTCCTCATCCTTGTTCTCAGAGCAGCCATTGAGAAGTGTTTTAGAGGTATCTTCTTTATTGTGACTTAGCTTTCTGATATTCAGGATTGTACTCTTTGACTTTTTTCCATGTTCAGGATCTTCTGTCTTCTAAATTCTCTCCAAAGCTAACTCTAGTCTTACTCTTTGAATTCATGCCTTTTATTTCATGAGTACAATGGATAGTAGCATGAAATTGTTAGAAAAGGAAAACAGCAGGTAATACAGAATTATTCTATTAATGTTGAGGCATATTAGGCACCTGATCAAAGATTCTGAAAAAAAAAATTATAAGGCATAGTATAGGTAGATAAAATAGTTTCAACCAGAAGAAATGCCACATTGGAAAAATTGGTTTATGGTAATATTCTGTCTTTCAGAAATGCTTCAATTAAGGCACACAGAGTCCCATTGTGTCTTGTTTTTTCATTCTGCATAAAAAATTTCAGAAAAGCCATTTCATACTTAACTTTATTCTAAATCTGACAAATATAGTTAAAGTGAAGTTTGTAGAATGTATATATGTAAAGGATGAATGAGAAGTAGCATTTTCCTTTAAACAGTTGAGTAGCAGTTAGGGAATGAGTTCATTCCATCTATCAGATTTATTTGCACTATATAGAATAAGTAAGTGATTCATGATTATTATTTTCTAAATCTTCAAGGTAAAAAGTGAGTTTTAGCAAGTTTATCATGCAGTTTTCTGGGACTACTTTATTCAAGGCCTGAGAAAATAATAAAATATACTGGACAATAAAGCAAATGAATGCTAATATGACTTGAAGTTCGTAAGGATGGCTATTGATTGAGCCAGTAATTCAATCTTACTAGCTAGCATCCTACTAGGAATGGAGAATGCTCATGAGGTTTGGACAGATTTTAATACTTAGAATCCAGTGAAGTCAGTGAAGTATATCAGACAATAAGTAAAAATGGAAGTCAAACGGCAGAGTCCTGAGTTTAAATAATCAGGTTATATCTGTATTTTAGTCAGTGGTGGATAATAATAAAATAATATAGTTTTTGATAAAAATCATCATTCTTTTTAGCAACACAAACTGGTTTTTATTTTCTCACCCATCATGGACAGTCTCGGTGGAGCTGACATCAGGGCAACCTACCCACTCACTGCACGGTATAACAGTAGCTGTCTAGTCCGAATCTTTTTACAGATGTTTCAAAACATACAAATTTACAGGAGGCAGAAAAATATTCATTGCTATGATTGCATTATTGTTAGGGGAAAAAAGGTAATTTGGAAGTGATTATTTGTATGTAAATAGGAAAGTAAATATCTGAAACCAGAAGAACCAACTCTTTTTCTCACATCTGACCTCAGATTAGGTGAAGACTGTGTAGAAAAGAAGAAAAATAGCAAAGTTTTAATCATTGCAACAAGAAGGCCCCCAAAAGGAAAAATAATGAAAACAGACATGATGACACTGACACATAAAGAACCGAAAGGAATCAATTTAAAAGCAGATGATGGCAGGCATGACATACATAGAAATGCACAGTTTAAGGAAAAGGGGATGTGGCTTGGAATAGATACGCATCTATTAGAGGTTTGATTATGAAGAGAATGAAGAATGCGAATATTCAGAAATAAGTGTTCTACAGAAGTGGAAAATATAGTATCTGAAGATATTTTAACCACACTCCAAAATTTAAATAAATAAATAGCATATTTCATTAATGCATTAATGTTCATGCAATTTTATTTTGCATATTTTTATGTTGATAAAAATTGCTATTTTTTTTTTGGAAAAGTAAAATTGTCATTTCCCAAGTAACCATTGGTTGTTTGAAAGCTGTTTTTTTTATTTTTCTTTATTTCTTAAAAACAAACAAAAATATGGGATACATGTGCAGAAAGTGCGGGTTTGTTACATAGGTATACGTACACCATGATGGTTTCCTGCACCTATTGACCCATCCTCTAAGTTCCCTCCCCTCACCCTTCACTCCACAACAAGCTCTGGTGTGTGTTGCTCCCCTCTGTGTTCATGTGCTCTCAATGTTCAACTCCCACTTATGGGTAAGAATATGAGGGGTGTGGTTTTCTGTTGCTGTGTTAGTTTGCTCAGGATGATAGCTTCCAGATTCATCCATGTCGCTGCAAAAGACATGATCTCATTCTTTTTTGTGGCTGCATAGTATTCCTTGGTGTATATGTACCACATTTTCTTTATTCAGTCTATCATTGATGGGCATTTAGGTTGATTCTATGTCTTTGCTGTTGTAAATAGTGCTGTAATAAACATACGTGTGCATGTGTCTTTATAGAGAATAATTTATAATCCTTTGGGTATATACCCAGTAATGAGATTACTGGGTCAAATATATTTCTGGTTCTAGATCCTTGAGGAATTACCACACTGTCTTCCACAATGGTTGAACTAATTTATATTCCCAGCAACAGTGTAAAAGTGTTCCTATTTTTTTTTCACCACAGCCTCATCAGCATTGTTTCCTTTTTAATAATTATTAAAAAACTATTTTTTAAAATGACATTTTAATAATCATTCTGATTGGCATGAGATGGTGGTTTTGATTTGCATTTCTCTCATGTTCAATGATGTTGAGCTTTTTTCATGTATTTGTTGGCCATGTAAATGTCTTCTTTTGAGAAGTGTCTGTTCATATCCTTTGCCCTCTTTTTAATGGGGTTCTGCTTAAAGTGCAAATGGAAAAAAGCAAATATGGTAGCTTTAAATCCATACCTTTGATTTGGTCTGAAAAATAAAATGCAAACAAATTTTAAAACTGATAAGTATCACATGGGAACATTTAACTTGCTACAGAAAATCTAATTCCAAAGAGCATAATAAATTTATTATTTTGTTCATTGAATCTTCCCCTTAAAAAATATTGGAACCCGAGATGAGCTATTGAATTATATAATAACAGTCTACATGAAAAATTAGAATGAAAATATAAACATGATTTTAACTTATGTATTTATAACAATCTAATTTATCATGTCCCATATATTAAAAATACATTGTCATTGCTGAACCAGAATGTCTGAAAATTTCTAATAGCTTGTTTTAAAACTTCATCATGGAAGTATTATGTGAAAAGAAAATAATGATTTTGAATTTATTGGCAGAAGACAAAAGTGCTGTGAAAAAAATGCTGATTTTATAGGCATAAACTTTTTTAGTTTGGTTCAAAAGTAATGGAGTCCCTTGCCATTAAAAGTAATCTTTTCACATTGCTAAGCCTTTATTTGCTAAAAACCAACATTTGTAATACATATTACATTTAATTTAAATACTTTTTTCATTGATTTTCAAAAGTAGTTTTATTTTTATCAAGATGATGATCAGTTAAGAGATTTTATGTTATTAGAAATACGATTACTACTGTTTAAAAGGAATTAAACCTGATTTATAAACATTTACAATGATTACATATGTGCATACACCCTTTTTCACTGAAATACAATTTGTTCTGAGTAGGACCTGTCATAAGTGATTAATGTGTATCAATTATTCAGTCAATACACCAACTATATCAGGTATATAGTACTAAATATCCTATTTTACAGATGAGAAAACTGAGGCACCAAGAAGTTAAATAACTTCTGCAAGCTCATATACATAGGAAATTTAGGAGCCAGAATTTGAATCCAAAAATACACTCTCAAAATACCTCACTTTTTGCTATTATGTAATGCCAATAACTTAAATTTTACTCAAGTGTATCAATGTACAAAATGGCATAGAGGCAAATAAACAGGATTTTGTATATGTAGTAGAAGAAAAATAAGTTCTGCATGGAAGCTAAAAAAAGAAAAATATTTTCATTTACATTATGCTACAGTAATTATTAAAATAATATTAACCTTATTCATATTTTCATGATTCTACAAACCATATAAAATGTTAGTGTTTGAAAATAACTTAAAGAACAACAATAAAAAAGTTTTGTCCCACTCGACCTCCACCACTATATATAGGTGTATTAGGCCATTCTCACATTGTTATAAAGAAATATCTGAGACTGGGTAATTTATAAAGAAAACAAATGTAATTGACTCATGGTTCCACAGGTTGTACAGGAAGCATGATGCTGGCGTCTTCTTGGCTTCTAGAGAGGCCTCAGTGAACTTATAATCATGGCGAACAGGTGGGAGTAGGGAGTAGGCCCATCTTACATGGCAGGAGCAGGAGCATAAGATAGCAGCGGGAAGTACTACATAGTTTTATACAACCCGATCTCATGAAAACTCACTATCAGGAGAAGAGCACCCAAGGGAATGGTGCTAAACCATTCATGAGAAATCCACTCCCGTTATCCAACCACCTCCCACCAGGCTCCACCTCCAACATTGGGGACTATAATTCGACACAAGATTTTGTGGGACACAGATCCAAACCATATCAATAGCACATTCAATATATTGAAACAATGTATTATATGTTAATAACTTTGTGGCAAATTTAGATGCACCTGTAGAACTTGAAAGGGTTAATCCAATTTTATAACGTGCAAAACTTTTCCCAAGATCTTCAGGTATGTATTGACATAACAAAACCTATCATATCTTGATTAATTTATTGTGTGTGACACGCTATCACGGACTTTATCAGTCTATTATTTTATTATGCATTGTTTTGCCTCATTGCATTGTATTGTTTTGATGCATTTTGATACACTGGTTAAGCATTTTTTTCTCTTATACCACTAATATGTTATTCCTTAAAAAGAAATTCACTAATACAATGATCCTGTATATTCGTATTGTTTAGTTAACTTTATAAAGGGTATTTTAGCTGTATATTCTTTTAACAGCTTTATCCCTAGTAGATGAAAGTAAATATTGCTTCCAGGTAATGATAATAGTAAACAGTAAGAGAGAAAGAGAGGCAAATACTTGTTTCCATTTGTTTTACTTGTTTTGTAGAAACTAAAAAAAATTCAGGGAAAATGTACAGTAAACATGTCAACAGGTGGATTTAAATCCTTATACAGTTTTGCTTCAAGTCACAGGGTTGAGAAACATTTTCTATACAAATGCTACCAGAAAAATATATTAAGCTTGCAGCCCAAGGGACAAAATTGAGGACATTATCTAGGTGCTTATATAACTACTTAAAATGAGCCATTTAAAAATGTTAAAAAACATAAACAACAAAAATTCTTAACTCACAACACAGGTGAAAGATCATCAGATTTGGTCA
The DNA here is from genome assembly GCF_043159975.1 of Macaca nemestrina. Classification (NCBI taxonomy): domain Eukaryota; kingdom Metazoa; phylum Chordata; class Mammalia; order Primates; family Cercopithecidae; genus Macaca; species Macaca nemestrina. The sequence continues at coordinate 27,061,813 of NC_092140.1, forward strand.
GTGGGACACAGTTTGCCTATCCTAGATCAGGAGGTTAGGTGGAAAAGTCAATTAGCAATCTTCTTCGATGACATGTGGAAAGAAAAACCTGTCTTTGTATTGTCCTTGAGATAGATTTTTATTTTATTTGGTATTGTATTTTCAAAATTCCCACGTTATTTTATACATTTTAGGTCTCAAATGGAATCAATAAAAATGGTTCAAAATTAAGTTTTACAAATTTTAGCCACTATATTTGGAAGAATTACCCACTGGCTGCATTCTTTAACTGAATATCTAAAACTACTATATAGTATGGAATTTTTTACCTCGAAATCAAATTAACTGCTTTGATTTTTGTGTCTCTGCTTATTTTTTTGTTTGTTTTTAAAGGCATGAGTGGTGTCAAAATCATTATCTTCTAAACCTAACTCAATACACGCATAATATTTTGAGTAAAATACAATGACTTTGTGTTAAATATAATATGTAAGCTATTGCATGAATAATTCATTTTATAACGTCTTTTTTTATTTTATAGGGAGAAATAATACGCTGTAAAAATGTCATGCTAATTCATTCATAGTGTAGACATATTCAGTGTTGTCTATGGATAAACACAGCTTCTGGGCTTCATGCAACACTGCAGATTATTCACCTTCTTTTTAAAGGGTGTATTACTTAAGTTTTGCTTTTTGTTTATTGTTTATCTTTAAGATGAATTTAATATTTAGTTCACTTTCTAGAAACATTAATAGATATACTGTAATCATTGACTCTGTTTCTCATACTCGAGAAAGCTTTTAATTTGTCTTTTTGCAGAGATATCAGATTCAACAGATTAAGAAACCTACTGTTCCCCAATTTATTTAATTAATTATATAATTTCAATTCTATGATTAGTTTTAAGTATACTATTTCTATAGCATAGTTTTTAGAACTTATTTGTATAAGTAATACCTATTAATATATAAGCTTTTTACAACTATCATACTAATAACATTTTTTTCCAGAATTCTACTATTTTCTTTTTTATAAAAATGGCTTCATTTTGTGAATCAAAGGAATGCATGATAACACAGTTACTTTCTTAAGAAAAGTTACTGATGAATGTGATTGTAATTATTATTTTATAATGACCATTCACAAAATACTAATGATATGGTTTGGATGTGTCCCCACCCGAATCTGTCATCTTGAATTGTAATCCCACAATCTCCACATGTGAAGGGAGGAACCTGATGGGAAGTCATTAGATCATGGGGGCAGTTTCCTCTATGCTGTTCTCGTGATAGTGAGTGACTTCTCACGAGATCTGATGGTTTCAAAAGTTTGACAGTACCTTCTTCAAAAGCTCACACTCTCTCCTGCCGCCTTGTGAAGAATATGCCTGCTTCCCCTTCTGCCACCATTATAATTTTCCTGAGGCCTCCTCAGCCATGCGGAACTGTAAGTCAATGAAACCTCCTTTGTTTATAAATGACCCAATCTCAGGTAGTATCTTTATAGCAGTGTGAGAACAGACTGATACAAATAATTATAATCACATTCATCCTATTTCATACAATTTGTTATTACCCCTCATTCCAACAACCCCAAATTTGATTTCCCAGGTCACATGTGCAATATATTTTCAGTCTGCATTTAAAATGCTTATATGAGTGATTGGCAGAGGATGCAATTTAATTGCCACTCGAATATTCTCAATTTAGAAAACAGAAAAAAGAAAATAGGTTTTAAAAATGAAAAATGAAACGCAAGACTTAATACTGATATAATCAGCACTTCTTAGGAAATAATTAAAATTCAACATAAATATTTACCAATTATATACGTTTTTATTTACCATAATCTCATACATTTGTAATGTGTTGATTGAAATGACCTAATAATTTTCTACCAAAATATAATTTATTTGAAAAGCAGAAGATCTATGTTAGGAGCAGAACTTATTTCATAATATCATCAATTTTACATAATATATCAAAGGTCCTCTGTGATTTTAGTTTTAAGTTTATTGTTAATTAGATAATCATTTGTAAAATTCCTTATAGCAAAAAAGAAGAAAGAATAAAACTATGCATTTTGAATAAATAATATTGGGCATAGTATTTGAGCCAAAACTTTGATAGCTTTATAAATGAAAATACAAAAAGTTCATTTTGTGCCAGGTGCAGTGGCTCACATCTGTAATATCAGCATTTCGGGAGGCCAAGTCAGTAGGATTACTTGAGGCCAGGAGTTTGAAATCAGCCAGGACAACATTGGCAGAACTCATTTCTACAAAAAATTTAAAAATTAGCCAGGCATGTTGGCATGTACCTGAAATCACAGCTATGCAGGAGGCTGAGGCAGAAGGATTGCTTGAGCCCCGGAGGTTGTGGCTGCAGTAAGCTATGAAAGCACCACTACACTCCAGTCTGGGTAACATAGCAAGACCCTGTCTCAATAAATAAACAAAAATAAATACATATTTTATTTTACATTGATAATATACTACAATATCACAAATGTAAAACGATAGACTCAGTTGACCCAGGGTATCTTATAGATGGATGAGGTTTAGGATATAAAAAGTCCCTTTCTTTTCTTTGAAGACTTTAGAAAGTCTTCAATGCGAGATAAGATTTCAGCTTTCATAAATCCAGTCAAAATATTAAGAGGTGACAACGTGCTGGCGGCCCTCGCTGGTTCTTGGAGCCTCCTTGGCCTCCGCGTCTGCTCTGGCCGCTCTTGAGAAGCCCTTCAGCCTGTGGCTGCACTGTGGGGGCCCCGCTCTAGGCTGGCCGAGGCCGGAGCCGGCTCCCTCTGCTTGCCGGGAGGTGTGGAGGGAAATGCGCCGGTGGGAATCCGGGCTGCATGTGGCGTTCAGGGGCCAGCACGAGTTCCGGGTGGTGCAGGCTCAGCAGGCCCCGCACTCAAAGCGGCCAGCCCGCGCTGCTGGCGGAGGGCAGTGAGGGGCTTAGCCGCAGGCCACCAGCTGAGGAGGGTGCCTGCCCTGCGTCCCCCAGCACTGCCAGCCCACCGGTACCATGCTTGAATTCTCGCCAGGCCTCAGCCTCCTCCCTGCGGGGCAGGGCTCTGCACCCACAGCCCACCACGCCCGAGTTCCCCCACTGGTGGGCTCCAGCTGGCGGGAGACTCCCTGTCGGGCTCCGCCCCCTGCTCTGCAGTGCTGGGTCCCATCAACCGCCCAAGGGCTGAGGAGTGCAGGCACGAAGCTCCCGAGTCTCTGGCACGCGGTCCACTAGGGAAGCCAGCTGGGCTCCAGAGTCAGGTGGGGACTTGGAGAATTTTATGTCTAGCTAAGGATGGTAAATCCACCAATCAGCACTTTGTGTCTAGCTAACGGATTGTAAATGCACCAATCAGCACTCCATGTCTAGCTAAAGGTTTTTAAATGCACCAATCAGTACCCTGTCAAAACAGATCAATCAGCTCTCTGTAAAATGGGTCAATCAGCTCTCTATAAAATAGACCAATCAGCAGGATGTGGGTGGGGCCAGATAAGGGAATAAAAGCAGGCTGCCCAAGCCAGCAGCTTCAGTCTCCTTCCATGCTGTGGAAGCTTTGTTCTTTAAATCTTTGCAATAAATCTTGCTGCTGCCCACTCTTTGGGTCTGTGCTGCCTTTATGAGATGTAACACTCACTGGGAAGGTCTGCCATTTCACTCTTGAAGCCAGCAAGACCACGACCCACTGGGAGGGACAAACAACTCCGAATGTGCCACCTTTATGAACTGTAACACACCCCGTGAAGGTCTGGAGATTCACTCCTGAAGCCAGCGAGACAACAAACCCACCGGAAGGAAGAAACTCCAGACACATCTGAACATCTGAAGGAACAAACTCGTACACACCATCTTTAAGAACTAACACTCACCGCGAGGGCTGCGAGGGTCCGCGGCTTCATTCTTGAAGTCAGCCAGACCAAGAACCCACCAATTCCAGACGCAATATGAGTCAACAACAACAGAATGGTGAACAAGTTCAATACCTAATAAAAGTTTGTTAAAACATACAAATGAAGGGTTAGACAGCTGCAAAAACCCATACCGTCTCTTGGAAAATGAGGGATACCGCTATGCAAATGTAAAAATTTTGTGAAAATATGGGACCAGTGAATTTGGTGATTGGACAGAAATGAAAACTGCTGCAGTCTCCTCAAGCTGCTATAACAAAATACCATAGACTGAGTAATTTAAACATCAAACATTTTTTTCTTACAGTTTTGGAGACTGGGGAGTCCAACGACAAGGTTTTGGTAGATTTTGTTCCTGGTGAGGGCTCTCTTTCTGACTTGTAGATGACTTCTTTCTTGCTGTGCCCTCGCTTGGTAAAGAGAGAGAGAGCAGGAGGCAGGTGGCGGTGGGGGATTGAGATCGAATGAGACAGTATACAAGCACTCTGGGCTCTTTCTCTGCTTAGAAGGGCACTAAGTCTCTCATACAGACCGCACTCTCATGACCTCATATATATCTAATTACCTGCCAAAGTCCCAACTCCAAATGCCCTCACACTGGAGATTGTGCTTGAACATGGGAGTTAGAAGGTGGGAGGGACAAATATACGCCCCACAATAGAAAGATAATAGTGTTGAACACGCCACAGATTTTTGATTGGCTTTTCTGACAGATAGAAAACCTTGTTCAGAGAGGAACACAGGCGAATATGAAAGAAACTCTACCCCTTGTTGCGGGTTTTGAAGGAGGGAGTTGCAGGCCCTGAACCAGGAAATGCATTGTCTTCTGGATGGTGAGAACAGCCTTCAGGTGACAGCCAACAGAGAAAATGTCATATAAACACAGAAACTGAATTATGCCATCAATCTTAATTAACAAGGAAATGGAGTCTTCCTTAGAAACTCCAGGAAGGAGACCACCAACACCTTGATTACATTAGCCGACTGTCACCCTGGTCAGACTTTTCATCTAGATATAATAAATTTGTGCTGTTATAAACCACTAAGTTGGTGGTAATTTTTATGGTAGCCATGGAAGAATACGCATATACCCATTGAAAAAGTAAAATATGATAAAATATGCAAGATATTTGATAATAAAATGTGCTGGTACTCTTCAAGTCAGAAAATACTTAAGAAAAATATTTTAGGAAAGCATTTCATGCATTAAATAAATACTGGCTTGTTGGCAGCAAGAAAAATCAGACAAGATAAGTACTTGGAACAAATATATAAAGCAGTGTGTGTGTGTGTGTGTGTGTGTGTGTGTGTCTGTGTCTGTGTGTATTATTAGAGTTTAATAAAAGAAAGCTAAAGCAATGAAGTGCAGTATGCTAGATTAGATGTGCAATATAAAGGTTTGTTAGTCCACATTCACTAAGAAGGAAATGCCAAGATGGAAGGAAGAGTTAAAAAACAAAACAAAATAACAAAACAAACAAAAAACACCTGTAAGAAAGAAAATAGGAGGAGTCAGGGGAGGCTGAAAATGCAAATGCAGTCAGAACATGATGCAAAGCTGATCCTGAGTAAAGGACAGAGGGAGAGAATGTTTGGTGAAATAAGCTTGTACTGAGGAAGGGTTGGCAAGGCCTTAAGGAAGTCTACAAGTCCAATTTGGGTGTTAGGATTCACATGGTTCCCAGGAAAGGGGCAAAGGTATTGATGGTTTTCAGAGCACAGTTGCTGGGATCCTTGGTCAGTTATCCTCCTTGCAGTTGGAGGTCTGCAAGGGACATTCTCTTGTCCTCAATAAAGAAAAATGGGGACACAATAGAGAACAATTGAAGTATTCAAAAATCTTTTAATAAAACATTCTCTACCCCAATAAAAAACGAAATTTTATAATACTGAAGACAATGAAAAGGGCCTAATGCCAGAGATCAAGAAGGAGGGAAAAAAAGAATGTGAGGCAGGTTTGTATCCAAAGTACATTAGCAAGAACAGACAGTAGGAAAAAATTGGAACAACTATTCAAAAATTCTGAATAAAAGTGTCTCAGAAACTAGATATTAAATTCAGACAAATAATCAAATTTGACAATATCAAGAAAACTTCGGAAAAAAATGAAACTTTCACCATACCTTTCACCATATAGACAAATTAACTCAAGATGAATTAAAGATTTAAATGTAAGACATTGAACTGTAAGTATCCTAGAACACCTAGGAAACACCATTCTGCCTATCATCCTCGGAAAATGATTTATTACTAAGTCCTCAAAAGCAATTGCAACAAAAACAAAAAAATGACAAGTGGGACCTAATTAAGCTAAAGAGCTTCTAGGAAGCATCATTCTGCCTATCATTCTTTGGAAAGAATTTATGACCAAGTCCTCAAAAGCAATTGCAACAAAAACAGAAATTGACAAGCGGGACCTAATTAAACCAAAGAGTTTCTCTGCACAGAAAACAAAAACAAAAGCAAAAACAACCAAAAACTATTTACAGAATAAACAGCCTACAGAAATGGAAGAAAATATTCCCAAATTATGCATCTGACAAAGGTTTGATATGCAGAATGTATAAGGAACTGAAATAATTCAACAAGCAAAAAATAACCTACTTAAAAAATGGCCAAAGGACATGAACAGACATTTATCAAAAGAAGACATAAAAATGGCCAACAAACATTAAAAAATATTTTCAGCATTACTAATCATAAGATAAATGCAAATCAAAACCACAATGAAGTAACACCTCACACCAGTCAGAATGGCTATGATTAAAAAGTCACAAAATAACAGATGCTGGCGAGGCTGCAGACTAAAGGGAATGCTTATACACTGTTGTTGGGGATGTAAATTAGTTTAGCCACTGTGGACAGAAGTTTGGAGATTTCTGAAAGAACTTGAAATAGAACTATCACTCGGCCAGCAATCTCATTACTGGGTATACATCCAAAAGAGAATAAATCATTCCACCAAAAAGAGAACATGCACTTGTATGTTCATCACAACAGTATTCACAGTAGCAAAAACATAGAATCAACCTGGGTGCTTATCAACAATGAATTGGGTAAAGAAAATGAGATATATACACCAGGGAATACAAGCAGTCATAAAAGGAATGAAATCATGTCCTTTGTAGCAACATGGATGTAGCTGGAGGCCCTTATCTTAAGCAAATTAATGCAGGAACAGAAATTCAAATACCAAATGTTGTCACTTAAGAGAGAGTTAAAGGTTGGGTACTCATGCACATAGACATGTCAACAATAGACATTGGAGACTACTAGAGGTGAAAGGGAAGGTGGGAGAAGGGGTTGAAAACCTACCTATTGGGTACTATTCTCACTACCTCTGTGATGGGAGCATTTGTACTCAAACCTCAGCATGATACAATATACCCATGTAACAAACTTGCACATGTACACCCTAAATCTAAAGTAAAAGTTGAAATATTTTAAAAAATGAATAATTAAAACATATGAAAAAATACAGTTTCAGGAAATTAGTAATACTTACCATTTACCCTTTTATATGTCCATAAGTTAGAATTAAGGAATTATCTTAGTCTCTTCAGTTACTTAATTTCTCCTTGATAACACACATAAAATGTCATACCAAAATTCTTGAAAGTAATATTACCAAAATATAATGTGTATTTATGTACTTATACTATATTTTTACATATAAGTGTTTTAAATGTTCATGTATTAATATCTATCAATTGTTTCCCTTTTTTAAAAATTATACTTTAAGTCCTGGGATACATGTGCAGAACATGCAGGTTTGTTACATAGGTATACACTTGCCATGATGGTTTGCTGCACCCATCAACCCATCATCTACATTAGGTATTTCTCCTAATGCTATTCCTCCCCTAGCCCCTCACGGCCCAGTAGGCCCCAGTGTGTGATGTTCCCATCCCTGTGTCCATGTGTTCTCATTGTTCAACTCCCATTTATGAGTGAGAACATGCGGCGTTTGGTTTTCTGTTCCTGCCTTAGTTTGCTGAGAATGATGGTTTCCAGCTTCACCCATGTCACTGCAAAGGACGTGAACTGATCCTTTTTTGTGACTGCATAGTATTCTATGGTGTATATGTGCCACATTTTCTTTATCCAGTCTATCATTGATGTCCATTTGGGTTGGTTCCACGTCTTTGCTATTGTGAATAGTGCCTCAATAAACATACGTGTGCATGTGGCTTTATAGTAGAATGGTTTATAATCCTTTGGGTATATACCCAGTATGGGATTGCTGGGTCAAAAGGTATTTCTGGTTCTGGATTTATAACAAAATGATTTGGTGGTTAGGCTTTAGGTTCTGGATAATCATTTCTTTGAAAAATTATAAAAATGCTATCTACCTTTTTGTTAGGCAATGATTATAGATTTATTTATTTCATTCTGAGATATTCTTAAGCATACCAAACATTAGTAAACAGTATGAGTGATGATGTTATCTACCATCCTGCTTTACTAGATTTTAAATATTATACCATGGTATTCATTACATTTTCAGTAAGAGAATGTTCAAAATATATTTGAAGCCCTCAATCTAAGTATTTTCCCACATTCCCCTGCAGGTATTACTATCCTGATGTGGATACCTATATCATTATAAGTTGGAATGTATTGAGTTTTAGCAAAACTTTCTTTCTTCAATATTACATTGTATGATGGCACATACATTAGTAGATATCCTTCCATTTGTGTTGATTTATTAGTATGATTATGCCATCTTCTACTGATGAACATTTAGATTTTCTCAATCCTTTGGGTTATTGCAAACAATACTGCAATAAGGTGTCACACAATTGGATTTCCTCTTTTGTCACATATGGAAAAGTATCTCTAAGTATAATAAAAGGAGTGAAATTACAAACCAGATGACATGCATGTCTTAAGATTTAATAGATGTTGGAAAAGTGTTCTTCAAGCAGTTTGTATCGTTAACACTCCCGCCAGCAAGTACAATGCTCATTTTTCAATACATCACTTAATTTTAACACTTACCTTAAAGTTTGGTGTATTCAAAAGTCACATTTTATTAGTAGAAGTTTTCATTTCTCAGAAGGGTGAAGTAGGTTGCATTTATTTTCTATTTTGCTTATTTATTTTATCTTCTATACCTTGTTAAGACATAACCTATGTTCAATCATTCTAATAACTTACTTTCACTTTATAGACAGATGGAAGACGGATGGATAGATGATAGATAGATAGATAGATAGATAGATAGATAGATAGATAGATAGATATTTTATTCTGGATACCTATGTCATACTGTTTATATGAGTTGCAGTTTTTATCTTTCAATACGTTTCTTGTCTTTTGGCTTTATCCATGATATCTTTGTATAGATAGATAGATAGATAGATAGATAGATAGATAGATAGATAGATAAATAGATAGATAGATAGATAGATGTTTTATTCTGGATACCTATGTAGTACTGTTTATATGAGTTGCAGTTTTTATCTTTCAATACATTTCTCGTCTTTTGGCTTTATCCATATCTTTGTTGAATAGAATTTTTTAAAAATGTAAATCTATACATCTTTTCTTTAAAGGATACATTTTATTTACTTTGTGCAATTTGTTTATAGGGAAGAAATGGATGATATTAAAATAAGAGTGGATCACTTGCTTCTTACTTCAGCTAGAGAGGGCAGGTGATTGTTTATGAGAAAGGCAGCACCAGATTTTGTCAGAGTAAAGATGTGTGTTGACTGTGACCCTATGAGGACTAAGGCAGCAATGTGAAGTAGGTGCCCCTTAAAAAGTCATCCCATTTGTGAGAGGTGTTGCCTAGATCAATAAAATTGTGAGGGGTCACACTGGTGGGAATTCTCTGAAGAACCTTTAGAAAACACACCGCAAAAGAAAAATCCTCAGTATTTGGAATACGCCATAACTAGAAACCACCAGTGCACATTAAACTACATCTTGGGGGGCCAAGCTTGGTGACTCATGCCTGTAATCTCAGCACTTTGGGAGACCGAGGTGGCAGATCAAGAGGTCAGGAGATCAAGACCACCGTAGCCAACACGGTGAAACCCCGTCCCTACTAAAAATACAACAAATTAGCCGGGCGTAGCGGCACACACCTGTAGTCCCAGCTACTCAGGAGGCTGAGGCAGGAGAATCGCTTGAACCCAGGAGGAAGCAGAGGTTATAGTGGGCTGAGATCGCACCACTGCACTCCAGCCTGGGTGACAGAGCGAGATTCCGTCTCAAAAAAAAAAAAAAAAAGGAAAGAAAAACAAACAAACAAACAAACAAAAACTTCACAGGGCAGTTATGTCTCCTGCCTCTGCTGCCTCTCTGTCCTCTTGTCCCAAATATAGTAAAGCCCCAAACAACAGCTAAGATAGAGGATGAGATTAAGCAAGAAAAAGAAAAAGGAAGCACCAAGTCCCTCCTCCCTCCCCATTGTGATTTTTCTGGCTTTGGAGAGCTGTGAATTTCACTTAACTTACACAAAGTTTGGAATTTTCATATCCCCTTATTTTATTATTAATGCAATAGAATATGGTTTTCTACTGATTGACAAACCAGATCTTTTATCCTGTGTAAGAAAATCTAGCTGAGAGACTAAATCAATGAAAGGACAATTTTGGGAAGGAGTAAAGTGGCTTTAGGCTGCCCCGTATGTAATTTAGTTCATTCAGTAAACTGTTCTATGTGCATGAGCCAAGTAGGCCACAGAGAGTGTCGTGGTCCTTCTGTTCCAAGCAGAAGGTTACCAGCATGTTTCACGGAGTTCTCTTAACTCCCTCAGGGTGGAGTTCCCTTGGGAATGATGATGTTATTTGAAGACACTCTGTATCCTGCTAATTAAAGCACTTACTTTTAAAAACAGATGTCCAAAATCTCACTCTTCCTCCTAATAGGAACTGAGCATGAAATATGTGAAAAATGAGCTTTTCACATAAGCTATACTGTATTTGACATTCACTGATTAGTTAGTTTTTGCCTGGATATAATGAACAAAATAATTTGTGAGTATAAGATTATTCAGATTGTCACTTTCTAATTGAAAACAAATTAAGAACATCAATTTTAGGTTTTGCTGCATGGAATTATTTTAAAATAGATTCCTATAATAAAAAAATGATTTCGTGTAATTTTTTTTCTGTGAATATCCACTGGTACCTTTGATCACTCAAAGAACTGATTGTTATTCAGATGTCTTAATAAACACTTTCAGAATAAATAATAGATATTTCTGAGGCAAACCACAACATCAACTCATTTTTGAAACTGTATGAAACCCAATGTTACCCCATTCATGATTTCTGCCTTTCTGAAAAATAAACCTCATACATCTTTAGAGAAAGCTCACATCTACAACAGAAATGCTTGTGCTGCAAATATTATTGTTGCTATTTCTTTTTTAAAAATTTTTAAAGAAAGAAGTTTATTTGGCTCACAGTTCTGCAGACTGTACAAGAAGGATAGTGCCAGCATCTCTTCTGGTGAGGCCTCAGGTAGCTTACAATCATGGCAGAAGGTAAAGAGAGGAGCAGGCGTGTCATATGGTGAGAAAGAGAGCAAGAGAGCTGTTTCTGATATTGTTATTTTTACTTATTTCTCGGATGTTCTATGCACAAAAAAGACAAGCTCTGAATGTTTTCCCTGAGATAGGTGACATAATATTATTGATGATAGGGTAGTAGCTACACGTTAAGAATTTCACAAATAACAACAGCTGTGGTTATAGCCACCAAGTAGAAAGCTGTCCATATTCTCCCCAGATGGTCTTTCTAAATTTTGTACATGTGTGTGGTTGTGGAATGATGACAATCAGGGTTAGACAGAGAGTCCACCTGTTGCAAAACTTGCCTTAAACTTTTCTACTGATCAATATCTTAAGTCACACAGTTTTCTGAGTTAATGAACATTAGTATGTCTCTTTTCATTTGTTGTTATCACTTCTCATCTACAAGCTCTTTGGTTTTTACTGTGTATCAGACCTCACTTTAGGGTTTCAATACCATTTAAGACAGACATCAGAACTTTCAGGCCTAGTGTGTAATTAGAACATATGCAAAAGAATACATACTCTACTGTTAAGTATGAGTGCACATACAGACACACAAACATAAACATACACATACCATGCACATTTTCCTTTGCTAATACTGATTTCCCAGTATCATGATTGATATGGGTAATGATCATGCCGTGATTTTTCCATATGCCATAAAATAAAAGTCTCTAATTACAAAAATCAAACAAAAACCCCAGAATACCTGTAGTACAAGGAAGAGGTGATGAAAAACAATTATTAAAATGAGAAGTAAGAAATGTCTATGCTCTTGCAAATTCATAATAATTACCTTATTGAATTAATAATACTGATAGTATAACATTTATTGAAAACTACCATGCAATTCAATTTTTATAATATCAAAATTAGAAATAAATTCTGTGACTAAAAATATGAGAGAAATAAATAAATATGATACTATGAAATTATACCCGGCCTCTAAAGAGTGTAAATTGAATTTTCTTATAGAAAAATGTCTACAATTATATTAATAAATAATACTATATAAAAGCATGTTACTATGATATACATTTGGTAAGAAAAAAATGGTATTTTTTCTTCTCTGGTCTTTCATGAGACATCTGAAAGGACTTGTAAGCCAAATATTTAGTAATCAATTTCTGCACTCAAATATTTAGAATTCAGTTTCATCTTTTATTGCCCTTTATTTCCTCATTTTGATTAATCTAACATTTAATTTCATAAAATAAATTTAATAATCATGTAATTGAGTACAGAAATGAAAGATAAGTTGACACACAACTCTATGGACAAAGATAAATGAAATATACTCCATTATTTATTTCAAATATTTTTAGATTTGTTTAACTATTTTAAGCACATGCATATGCAATTAATCATACATTTTGCTAGATAAATATAATTTATTTGGAAAAACAAATGGCCCAAGTGATTATCTGTTCTTTTCAAGGAGTATATTCTACATTTTACAAAGTATATTTAAACTTCTGATGTAGAATGAGGAGATCCCACAAGAAAAACATGTGCAGTAGAATTCATGTATTCTCACTATGACCAAATTTATATTGCTCTGTAGCAGGCTACTCAATTGCATCTCTGGAAAAACAGGCATTGCCTTTTTTTTTTTTTTTTTTTTTTTTTTTTTTTAGCATAAAATACAATGAGAGCTATGTATAGGGGAAATGTACATACAATAAATATATTATGTGCATTAAAAATTTTGAACAAGAATCATTTGGACATATCTGATGAGTAATAGTGTAAATCAGAAAAATCTGGTAAAAGTAACTTTATCAAAAGTACATTTATCATGTCTTTAAATGAAGTCTGTATTTTTTATCATTTTTCATTCTTTGAACATTGTCTTTGTTTGCATTGGTTTATGGTCACAAGATGTCTTCCTGAGCTCTAGGTGTCATACGTATATTAAAAACAGGAAGGGGGTGATTGTAGCAAGAACATATATTCTGCTGAAATCTAACCCTTTTGTAATGCAACCAAAACTTCTTCAAAGCTCTTTCATGAACTGATTAGAATGTGATGGCCTGCTTAAAAGCAGGGGATTAAAGGAAAGTGAAAGTTTAAGTCAAGACTGACCTAGACAGTCAAGACTCTTTACTGCAGAATGGGTAAAATATTGTAGGACACTACTGAACACATACCTGCATTGTATGTGTGTGTGTGTGTTTATGAGTGCAATTCAGAAAAGGAAAAACATTTTTTTGGATCATGTATCTAACCTCCATAAATCTACTTTAATGTTACATTTTGAGAAGAAAGAAAGTTCTGCTAAAGTAGAATGTGGTAAATTTATATACTAATTATTTTTATATGAAATGGTATGTAAGTCCTCACTTAACCTTGTGGATAGTTTTTGGAAACTATGACCTTACATGCAATGATGTTCAGAAGGTTCTAGATTAAATTTGTTTCTTTCGATACCATTTTTTATAACGTTGTTGGGAAAAACAATTGCTTTGTTATATATCATTTCACTTAAAGTCAATTTCCCACAAACTACAGATGATCTTAACTTAGAACTTACTGTATGTATATATGGCATATTTTTATGAAATTTTGTAAATCATACTATAATTTATAAAAATGTAATAAATATTATTATAGCTTTGCTCAGCATTCTAGTTATGTTTTAAACATTCATACTTTATTTTAACAATAGTCTCAGTATCACTGAACTAGAAGCATCCATTTTAAAACATCTAAATTTTTAATGCTATAATTTGTTTATTGTTATTATGTAAGTTAAAAAAGCAGGGTTATTATCTGTTTTATGTCCTGTTATATCATCACAACAGTGCTTATAACAAGCAAATACCTATTGAATGAAATAGTAAATGAATGAACAAAAGCGTATAAAATAATTATATTTTGCCTGGACCTTTACTACTAGCATTAACACTATTACCTATTTCTCATTTAGTAATAATTCTATTTCTGTAACCGTTTTTAATCTACAATGGTAAACCAAAGATCATTAGGAGTAAAAATTTTGGAAAGGAAATAATAATAATAATAACAATTTGAAAGAGAAGACAGCCATTATATTTTGATAGCTTGCATAATGCTTCTATGATACATGGCACATTATAATAGCATTTTGAATTATTATGTTGTTATTGACAATCTGTGCAAACCATTTAGAAGATAATTCAGTATATGGCTCCTATCATCACCAAAGGCTAATAAGAAAGATAATACTTTAAAGCTCTGTAAATGTGAGCAGAGATAAATAATTAAAAGAAAATTTCAGAGCTATATTTTTTAAAAGGTTGACGCTGAAAAATTACAGTTTTTATTTTATTCATATTCTAACCAAAGGCTTTTGTGAGAGAGATGCATAAATGACAGCAAGGAAAAGGTGAATGTCTGCAAAATATTTTTTCTCAAGTGGAATACATCACTCTTTTTAAAATGTTGCTTTGTTATGCATTTGATGCCGCATATAGTGAATTTGTGTTAGCACATAAAATATAGAAGAGTCGTATATTTAGAGGGACAGGTTAAAGAAAAATTATAAACACTAATATTAGCAGAAGTGTGAAAAATGACACAAGATACAAAATACACACATATTATAATTTCTGTGAGAGACAATTAAACCAGAAAATACAAGAAAACTCACATAAATACAGGCTTGAGTTTTCCTTGTTGACAATGCTGCACAGTGACTAGGTAAAATTACTGCAAAAAAGACACGGCTTTGGAACTATTTTGAAGGGACTTCTGAATTCCATGTATAAGGAGGAATTCTTACAGCGTGACTGTTATGTTTCCCTACAATTTGGTCTTGGGGGTCTCTCTCTGGAGATGAACTCTCTCTCTACCCTGATAGAATTCCAAGGGAATTGGTGCTTGATATTTACAGTGTGCCTTCCACGGATACATCTTTATCCTGACAGATAATCCAATGCGGAAGTGTCCTGCCTGTAACCAGGTGTTTTTTCACAAGACACTTGTTATACTGGCAGATTACCTTGTGGCTCTTGTTTGATTTGTGCTGAGTTTATCTCCGCCAAGATCACCACTCTCTAGGAGAGCTCCGAACAGGAAAAAAAGTTAGGTTTGGGTGAGTCGGTCAGGTAAGACACAGAGGAGCAACTCAACAAAACACATGAAATGACAGGAACAGGGTATTTCTTACACATCAGAGGGAAGAGGGCAGCACACCTCATGGAGTCAATGGAAACAAGAAAGCCATACAGGACAGGTGTGCTCAACCAGCAGGTGAGAAGTGACAGAGAGAGAAAAGAGCAAGTGCGAGCAAGAGACCTGTGGACCAAGACCTTTATTGGGGTCCAGCATGTTACCCAAGTCGATTCCCTGTGGGGACTTCTACTTGGTGGCTTTAGAGCAAGCAGGGGCAAGTTCCATGGGGTCATGTTCTGACTAATGGTCATTGCCATATGTCTATGTAATTTATGTGGGTTGTCGGGGTCAGTGGAGTGAGTTAAGGAGGTTGTATCTAGCTCCTCCATAGAGAGGGGTCGCCAGGAGGCAGTTGTACAAGGTAAATATCTGGATCAACCACCTTGAGAAACTGGGAGGAGACAAAGAACTGGAAACTATGTCAAGGTTGACTAATTCCCGCTTGTGGTACAAGAAAGTTAAATCTATATTCAAAGTGGATGACATAGCAACATAAAATTATAAGAATTCATGATAATTACATGCATAGATTGTGGTTTGCTTTCAAAAGATGGGCAATCAAATTCACATAGAATTATATATCTAAAAAATAAAAGGTCAAATTTAATCTAACATTTTTGCATTTATTTTAACAAAATTATTAATGTATAGAAAGATGGCAATAATGTTACAAAGAATTCTTTTTCTGAGAAATTGGAAAATACACTACTGACATCAAGCCCCCACCACTGCCTGCATCACACACTAATATTTTGTGTATTTTTCATGAAGGATCCATTATGCATTCTATTTTACAGATCTCATTTAAATTTTAGTACTTGTCCAAGGTACTCCTCTGTATAGAAAAAGGAAAGGAAGAAGGAAGGAAGAAAAAAATAAAGGAAGGAAGGAAGGAGGGAAGGTATGGAGAGAAGAAGAGGGAGGGAGGTAATATTCTAATATTAAAATTATTAAAATAAAAGAAATACTTTTAAGAAATACTCTCAGCCAAGGTATTATTTACCAGCCAGAGCAGAGGTAAGGCATTTCTGTAGATGCAAGTATTAAATGACTACACAATTACTTGATGTACCATAACTAAATAAAAATCATATCCAAAAAAGAGGTAAATTGATGATAAAATACATAAAAAGAGGAATTATATGTCTAATATTGTGGACTAAATATAAAAAAGAAACTCCAATATTATAATAATGAAACTGCACTGCAATATAACTTCTAAAAAATGGTCCTTTACATGAAAATTGTTCTCATAAAGAAAATAATAAGAGCATCTTAGAATTTTACATTATTTCTGACTGCTTGTGGGTTAAGCAAGTAGATGAGAGTTGAGTTTGCCAGTAATAAAATATATTCTAAATATTTTATCTCAATAAGGCAGGATTTAGATCATAATATTTTATTGGCATATTAAAATGTTTTGAATGGAAAAGGCATATTGGTATTTAATGTTAGATTTTTTAATTTGACAATGCAGATTAAACCAAACTTAAGTAGGAAGGTAACCACATAGTGTTAAGGTCAGAGGGTTGCACAAATAGGATAAAATTTGGGAAATGGAAAATTTAAAATACATAAATAATAGATGATATAAACAATGGTATAAATGAATGGATAGAAAAATGCAAATAAACTAAAGGAAGGAGAAATGTAAAACACTGGGAAATAAGAATAATGAAATCAACAATATTTACTCATTAACTTCACTTTGTGTGTTCTATAGCTGTCAGAAAATCCTCAGAACACTTTATTTAATGCATGACTATGACCATTCAGCCACACTGAATTTTAGATCTCATCCCTCTTCTATGTGGCATCCAACAGATGTAAACAGTAAAACATCTCACCCAAGCCATTCTAACATCTCCCCCTGAGCCTGAACGTATTTGTACTTGCAAGTAAGAGAGGTCGAGTGAGAGCTAAATTTCATCACATAGTTAGAGAGAATTAGGAAACAATACAAGAGCATGACTAAAGACATTGTTTTAAGATAGAAACATCATGGTCAGTTGTGGCTTATATAGAAGGTAAATGAAAAAAAAAAAGAAAGAAAGAGAGCATACCTCCATCTCTCCACGTGGGTCATTCTGTGCTGTATTCAAGACTAGCTTTTGGGATTCAAACCTGTCTAGGGACATTTTTCTGTGTGGAGCTACTCAGAAGGAAATTTTTTCTCCCCTTCATGAATATATATGAGCCAACCAGTTGTATTTACTCGTGAAGCTTCAATCTAAGCATCAAAAGTGAGAAACTAACATGATGAAACAGAAGCATACATTTGAGTGGGAGCGTTTTGTTTTTCGATAGCATTTTTTTTTTGTTCATTTTAAGTAAAACTGGAGTCTTTTACACTGTGTTAATAGAAAGAGCCTCTAAAAAACACAATTGTTTTTCATGTCTTGATGACTGTTAATAAAACAGCGTGTGCTTCACCATTGAAGCAAATGACTCACAGAGAATCTCAGAACACATGCTGAAATGCCACCTTTTAATGAGTAAACGATTTCTGAGTTAGGATCCTCAGAATCTTCTATGTAAATTGAAAGCATACTGCATACTTCCTTCTCAAAAACAGTTTCACATTCTTAAATTATATTGAATGACCTCCGATGCCTAGAATAAAGATAGCCAGGATTTTAATTTGATTAAAAATGTTGACTTTATTATTATTATTATTTTCCTCAAAAACAGTTCATCTTGGAAAATATTACTTTGGAAATGTTTATATTTCTCTTGATTTTATTATATAGACAACATAATAGGTCTTGGCATATTTATTATTGTCTAATTAAGTGCTAGTTCTAACTGCTCTAACCAGGACATGACTTTTGTGATGGCTATTAAGGCAAAAACCAAGATGTACTTTTTTCTCACCTGAAAAATGGGGATAATAATGGAAACCAAAGTGAACATTAAAAACAACAATGTATGTAAGCATAGCAAGTGTTTGAAAATAAAAGGTAGGTTAGAGGAAGGCATCATTTTAATAAAAGTAATCTTAGATATCATACATGCAGATTTAATGACACCTTTTTTATATAATTAGCTATTACAAACTCTCAACGATAGGATGTTAATGTAAATTAAATATAACTCCAAAATTTCCCCTACTCCTTGAACTATTCTGGCTGTCTTTTAATTCAGATGGATTGCTGTGATGCTAGGTTGTAAAAACAAAATAGTACAAAAAATATTCAGAAGGAATATTGATATTGTAATAATCCTTGCATTTAGAAATAACTCAAATAATACATTCAGGTATAAAGTGATGGGCTATTTGTAAGAAGATACATGTTATCATGACTTTTATTCACCTTTTCAACTAATTAATATTACAGAACATAAATTTTAAGAAGTACCTCCTGATACGTATCAGAAAATGTTTACCCTTCACTCCTGTCTTATTATTTTATTTTTATCTCCCATACTTCCAAATATTATGAACTATAACATTATTTTTTGTAATATTTATTATATATTCATTCTTTAAAATTTGATTTTTATGCTTTACATTAGGTTAATTATAAAACTGAAAAAATATTATAATAGTAGATTTGTTATTTATGAAAGCACAAATAATTATATGGTTTTCCTGAACTCATAAAAAGTAATATCATAACATATAACTTTCAAAGAAAAAAATGAAGTATAAATATTCAATACTTTTTCTTTTCTTATCAAAATTTCTCAGAAGTGCTCTGAATGTCTTTTCATACCTGAACGATTAATTACTTGTGTATTCCCCTCAACATGGTTTGCCTCAGCATCATCATCTTTAAACCTCTGTAAATATATCATTTATAAATCCCAACCCTTTATTAATACTATAAAATTATATAAATGTTCTGATTTATTTTGTTTAACACAGAGGATACTCATTCTGAGATGTCTGTCATTGCCCTGTTTATTTAAGGGCCCTGTTTATGTTTCAAGGACAGACCTTGAAATCATGATTTAATCTTTTTGAGGTTCCATTTTCACTTTACTAGAAGGTGTTTTTAAATGTGGTCTTTCTAAGGAAGAATGTATTTAAAATCAAATGCTTTAATGTATGAATACTTGGTTATTCACGGGTCTGTACTCATAGATTCAACCAACTGTGAAATGAAGATAATCAGGAAAAAAACTCAATGAAAATAAGACTACAATAATAAAAAATAATACTAATTTAAGAATACCGTGTAACAACTATTTACAAAGCATTTACATTGTATTAGGTATTATAAGTAATCTAGAGATAATGTTGTATGTATCTGGGAAGATGTGTGTTGGTTATATGTAAATACTATGCAAATACAGAGCAAGAAGGTGACCGTCTGCAAGACAGAGAGAGAGACCTCAGAGGAAACAAAAATATGCTAACAGTGCTTGGACTGCTAGCCTCCAAAACCAATAGAAAATACCTTTCTGCTGGTTAAGTCAGTCAGTCTGTGGTATTGTGTTATGGCCATCTTAGCAAACTGAAACACTGGCATTGCCACAAATTGTTGACAAACAGGGACCTGTACGTTTTGGAAATAGAGAGAGGTTTACAAATATGTAGTATTTTCATTTTCCACAAACCTACCGGTGCTAAAGAAGCATCATTTTTGTGGAGGTATTTGAAATGTATTTATTCTTTTACTCATTTGTTTACTTGCTGACACTCTAATTAAGTAGTATTTTTCTTCAAAAGTTACAATATTCTCTGGCAAAATATATTTTTTGTCTTACTGTGAGAGCAAAAGAGAGTGTGTTAAAAATAAGAAAAAAAAAGAGAGAGAGAAAGAAAAGTTTAATCTGCCCACCTGATACGCAAAGGAAAGAAGAAATGTATGAGAAAAATGGTTAATGAAGAGGAAAGATATAAACATTTAAACAAGGAGTAGCAGTCCCGAAAAAAAATTAAGAAAAAGAACCGTTTTTCACATGATTGTAACACCGTGCTTAGTGATAAATGCAGTAAAGTTTTCAGAAATAACAGCTCAGTAAAAGAAACCAGTAAAGACCTGGTGAGATCAATTGGTAGATTTGAGAAGTGGCTTAAATGTCATTATAAGAGGAGAAAACATCCTAAAGAAATTCCCAATTGTCTGTTTTAAATTTTGTTATTTTCATGTTTAGCAGTTTGTATATTAAATTCTTGTCAATAAAGTACTTACAGCAGCCTCTTTTAAAATTATACTCCCTAAGTTTTAAATGAAGTCCCAGTTGAAAACAGAAATGCAAATACAAATTCAAAACACATTTGATATTAAAATTATTAATTATGCAAGACTATTTGCAAAGAGAAACAACAATCTGATAAGTCAACTGGTACCCTGCAAGGGACTGAGAAAGAGTAAGTAATGGTGCAGCATAATTTTATTCATTATGTTTATCCATAATTATTGTATATCTAATTGTATCTGCAACAAGTAAACATTGGTTGTGACATATCTTCAGAGAGCAATTCCTCAGCAAACATGACCATTTTACACAGGAGTGAGGGGGTTACACAGCCAACTTTCAGAATGAAGACATTGTCATAGGGTAGGCTGGGACTGCCTATCTGAGAAACAAGTATTTTTCTGTGTCACATTCAAGGATTTGGAACTTTAGGTATTCATGAAGTCCAATTGTCTAGTCGGTTTAGTATGTGTTATTAAGACTATTTTGCTCTTTAAATCCATGTTGAATAGTCTCGGCTATTTTTCAATAACCACTGAATATTTGTAAGTTTCCAAGTTTCACATTTGTAGTTCACCTTCCCCTTTTTTTATTTTGTTGACAAAATAAACCTATACAATAATAATTAAATGACAAGCATATTCAAGTTATGGCTTGCAAGGCATCATTAAATTGCATTTATGATATAACTATTAGTTAATGAGCAATAAAAGAGTATAAAATATGGTGTTCATGTTTGGAAATATACATATCCAGCAAAATTAAGTTGGAATGTCTTAATTTTATTAAGACAAAAACTGATTACTATTATTAACAGCATCTGCTATTGTTGTCCCGTTGAATTGTTTTACCATTTAAGAAGACTGAACTCTTCTTTGAAGTGATAATTTGCAATAAAAAGTCATCAATAGGAAAATACTTTACTTCTGGGATGTGATTAATTTGAGTAAAACAACCCCTGTCATAACATACTAAAGTAATGTTAATACAAATTTTATTTTTTTAATATCTATTTTTGTAAACAAACAGTATGTTTTATTGCCATAAGAGCTTGAGTTTAAGAAAGTTATTTCTATTTATATGTGTATAATTATACAATATGATAGAACTGCAAATTACCACCAGGATCCTGTGGTACACAATGATACACAAGGATACACAAAATTTTGTTTTTCCTTTAATTAGCGCCCTTACCTTATTTGACTTGAAATTAGTCATTGATACAGTCAATATTAATCCTCTATGATGACCTTTCCATTTTAAACTTTTTACTGACCTATAGCATATTCTTTTCATATACTTATTTTTCATACACATTGTATTAGTCCATTTTCACCTTGTTATAAAGAATAAGTGAGATTGGAAGTATATACAGAAAAGAGGTTTATTTGACTCATAGTTATGCATGGCTGGGGAGGTCTCAGGAAACTTAAAATCATGGTGGAAGGCAAAGGTGAAGCAAGGCACATCTTTCATGGTGGCAGGCAAAAGACAGAGTGCAAGGGAAACTGCCACTTACAAAATCATCAGATCTTGTGAGAACAGTATGGGGCAGCAGCCCCCATGATCCAGTCACCTTCCACCAGGTCCATTCCTTGACACGTTGGGATTACAATTAGGATTACAATTCGGTACAAGATTTGCATGGGGACACAGCCAAGCCACATCATACACACACATGTGAGCATGTACAAATCTTAAATATAAAGCTCAGTAAATTCTCAAAAGTAATTATAGCCATGCACCTTCAAAATGTGCAACAAATACAATCAAGTTAGCAAGTTAAAACCCCCTTATGACTTCTCTCAATTATTACTTCTCCCACTTTACCAGCATTCCGATTTTAACCCAAATAATTAGCTTTTCATAATTTGAATTTCATGTAAATAGAATCATACAGGATGAATTCTGTCCCATCTGTCCTTTTAAAAGAAATGTTCAGGTTGTAACATAAAACTGAAGTACATTTGATTTCATTATCTGTCCTGCAGAAATACTCAAAGATACAATAATTCACATACATTTTGTTATTTCTTTTCACATAGTAAACCTATTGTATTTTCATATTATATACTGTATGTAGCATGAGATAAAATGTCAACATTGATCTGTAAATGAATTTGAGTTAGTTATTTTTTTTTTTTTTTTTTTTTTTTTGAGACGGAGTCTCGCTATGTCGCCCAGGGTGGAGTGCAGTGGCCGGATCTCAGCTCACTGCAAGCTCCGCCTCCCGGGTTTTTACGCCATTCTCCTGCCTCAGCCTCCCGAGTAGCCGGGACTACAGGCGCCCACCACCTCGCCCGGCTAGTTTTTTGTATTTTTTAGTAGAGACGGGGTTTCACTGTGTTAGCCAGGATGGTCTGCGAACTCCTGACCTCGTGATCCCCCCGTCTCGGCCTCCCAAAGTGCTGGGATTACAGGCTTGAGCCACCGCGCCCGGCCGAGTTAGTTATTTTTTAACCTGTTTTCCCAATTTTTAAATATTGATAGATAATATAATGGACTTACCGTGTACAACATAATATTTTAAAGATATGTATACATTGTGGAATGACTAAATCTAGAAAATGAACATATGCATTACGTCAATCATTTTGTCATGAGAACACTTGACATCCACTTTTTTGCATTTTGTCAAGAATACCATCTATTGCTATTACTACAGTCATCAACTAGTGCAATAGATCTCGTAAAGTTACTGTTCCTGCCTAACTGAAATTTGGTATCCCTTAACTAACAACTCCCCAACTGTCTTCCCATCAAACCTCTCTATCCCCTGCTATCCACCTTTTTAAATTCCAGATTTTAAATGAGAGAGATAATTAGGCATTTGTATTTATTTGCCTGGCTTATTTCACTTAACACTTTATTCTTAATTGGTATTTGGCTTTATATTTCAGTTACTAACTATTATGAATGATGTGCTAAAAATACCCTTTTATAAATTTTCTACAGATTTATTTTAGGTTCAAACGTACATGTGACGGTTTGGTACATAGGTGAACTCACATCATGGGGATTTGTTGTACAAATTATTTCATCAGCCAGGTACTGAGCCCAGTATCCAATAGTTATCTTTTCTGCCCCTCTCCTTACTCTCATCCTCCACCCTCAATTAGGTCCATTGTCTGTTGTTCCCTTCTTTGCACTCATGATTTCTCATCATTTAGCTCCCATTTATAAGTGAGAACGTGTGCTATTTGTTTCTTGTGTTAGTTCACAACGGATAATGGCCCCAACTCCATCAGTCCCTGCAAAGAACATAATCCCATTCTTTTTATGACTTCATAATATTCCACAGTGTACATGTATCACATTTTGTTTATCCGGTCTGTCACTGATGAGCACTTAGGCTGATTCCATGTCTTTGCTATTGTGAATAATAGTGGTGGAATGAACATTCACGTGCATGTATTTTAATGGTAGAATGATTTATATTCTTCTGGGTATATACTCAGTAATGGGATTGCTGGATGAATGCTAGTTCTGCTTTTAACTCTTTGAGGAGTTTCCATACTGCCTTCCACAATGATTGAACTAGAATACACTCCCACTAACAGTGTGTAAGTTTCTGTATTCTCCACAACCTCTCCAGCGTAGTTTTTGACTTTGTAACACTAACCATTCTGACTGGTGTGAGATGGTATCTCATTGTGATTTTGATTTGCAGTTCTCTGAAGATCAGTGATATTGAGCTTTTCTTCATATGCTTGTTGGCTATATGTGTGTCTTCTTCTGAAAAGTGTCTATTCACATCCTTTGCATACTTTTTAATGGGATTGTGTGTTTTTCTCTTGTAAATTTAAGTTCTTTATAGATACTGGATATTAGACCTTTTTCAGATGCATAGTTTGTAAATATTTTCCTCCATTCTGTAGGTTGTCTCTGTTGATAGTTTTGTTGTTGTTGTTGTTGTTGTTGTTTGCTGTGCAAAAACTCTAAAGTTTAATTGGATTTCATTTGTCAATTTTTGTTTTTGTTGACATGTTTTTAGTTTCTTTGTCATGAAACCTTTGCCTGTGTCTATGTCCTGAGTGGTATTGCCTAGATTTTCTTCAAGGGTTTTTATAGTTTTGGGTTTTACATAGAAGTTTTTAATCCATCCTGAGTTGATTTTTGTACATGGTGTAATAAAGGGGTCCAATTTCAATATTATGGATATGGCTAACCAATTATCCCAGCACCATTTACTGAATAGGAAGTCTTTTTCCCATTGCTTGTTTTTGTCAGTTTTGTCAAAGGTCAGATGGTCGTAGGTGTGTGGCCTTATTTCTGGGCTCTCTATTCTGTTCCATTGGTCTATGTGTCTGTTGTTGTACCAGTACCATACAGTTTTGGTTTCTGTAGCCCTACAGTATAGTTTGAAGTCAGGTAACACAATGCCTCCAGCTCTGTTATTTTTGTTTAGGATTGCCTTGACTATTCAGGCTATTTTTTGTTTCATATGAACCTCAGAATAGTTTTTTCTAGTTTCATGAAGAATGTCATGGTAGGAATAGCATTGAATCTGAACATTGCTTTGGGCAATATGGCCATTTTAATGAAAATGATTTTTCATATTCATGAGGATGGAATGCTTTTCCATTTGTTTCTGTCTTCTCTGACATGTGACCATTATGGAAATAAAATTTTCCACATTAAATTTTTAAAATAAAATCATCTAGAGGGAAAGAGATTTTAAGGATTTGGCTATATGACTATGTGGCTGGAAAATCCATAATCTGTGGGGGAGAACAACAGGTTGGAAATTCAAATGTCTATTTTATAGTCTTGTGGCAGATTGCCCTCTTCTCTAGGAAACCTCAATTTTGCTCTGAAGACCTTTAACTGATTGAATGAGGTCTATCCAAAAATGTCATTTAATCTATTTACTTAAAGTCAGTAATCTATTTACTACAACTAAAGTTTGACCAAACAGGTACGCATCATAATCTAGACAAGTGGACACTTTCATTAACTATCACAATACTATGACATTTTTGCTACCTATAACAAAATGTATTTCTTTCATGATATAAATTTTGGATTTTTTAAATTCTTATGCTTGTTTGTCATTTGATATATATTTTAAAATTTTAGTACCACTTTAAGTCCTCTCTTTTTATTTTTCCTATTAATTTTTGGATTCTTTTGTATTTTTTATACTTCAAACTTTTAACATTTCCAGTCATTCACAGACATTACATGTTATATTGTCACTATTTTAATGGTTTCTGTTATTCTTCATATTTGATAGCTGTTGTTTTATTTGACCTATTTAGAAAATTTGGCCAAATGGCAAAATAATGAAGATTTTTCTGTATTAACTTCTACTGTCTTTATTGTTTCATCTTTTACATTTTTATATACAATCTATAAAGAACAAATTTTGTTTGTGGGATGAGGAATTGGTCATGTTGTTCTTTGTAAACTAAAAATAAACTTCTAAGACCCCTGCCCCTGAACAGATCACCTATTGGTCAAGGGGATCCCAGAGAAGCCTTACAAATGGAGATCCCAGCCATAACAGGACCGGAGGTCAGACATGACTCATTATACCCCTCCCTTTTACAGTTTAGACACAACTGACCAGCAGTAATGCTAAAAGAGCGATCATAAAGCAGAAGAAAAAGACTCATTGTGACAATCAGATACCGAATAATCAACAGGATCTAAGGCTATGTCAAACAAATGTTAAGGCATGCGTCCATACGTGTAAAGAAAAAAACTATATTTTGACTGCCTGGAAGTGGTCATATATCATGGTTTACATCCTGTGCTTAAACACAAATTCTTACCATGAATCTTCACATTTTATCATGAGTTTCTCAAACTATTAATATATTGATATGGTTTGGCCCTGTGTCCTCAACCAAATCTCATCTCAAATTATAATCCCCACATGTCAGGGGAGGAACCTGGTGGGAGGTAATTGGCTTATGGGGGTGTTTGCCGCGTGTTGTTCTCGTGATAGTGAAGAAGTTCTCAAGAGATCTGATGGTTTTTAAAAGTGGCAGTTTCCCTTTCACACACTCTCTCTCTCCTGCCGCCTTGTGAAGGAGATGCCTGCTTCCCCCGTTTACCTTCTGTCATGATTGTAAGTTTCCTGAAGCCTCTCATCCATGCAAAACTGAGTTAATTAAACTTTTTTCTTTATAAACTAACCAGTCTCAGATAGTATCTTTATAACAGCATGAAAATGGACTAATGTACATACTAATTAATACATATCTACTAACCTTTAAAATGGGACTAATTTATTTCCAAATTACAAAGTTATACTCATTTTCTTGTGCATAAAACATTTTAGCTTACCTGTTGTCTTCTACGTAAACAGATGTTGTGTGAATGTATTTCCTTGCCCTTAATCTCTATATTATACCCTCCAATAAAAAAGGACAACATCGATATGAGCAGTCCTTCACCCTTCTCCTAAACTTTTTTGTAAAAATATTTCAGCTTATAACAGAGGTTATAACAAACCTAGCTTAGATGATGTATGTTCCAGAGTCAATCTTCAAACTTGGCTTTCAATAAACCCCTATCAAATTATTTCTGCCTCAACAATTTTAATTTCAGTCAACAACTTTTATCCTACTTTGATCACTCAATGAACCCTACACAATTCACTACAGAATTTTTCATCTTTTCACTAATTTCCATCCCCAACTTGTCAAAAATAATGGGTTCCTGTATGCATGCATCATTTCCATTGGCTAAGTTTCAAATCCCTGCACAATATCACAATGACATAACTTCTGTTTCTTCATACTAGAGTTCTTTCTCCTCTAAGTTTTCAGTTGCTATAAGACATTCTAAGTGTTGCTCTCCTTGATAGTGTTTCTGGGTATCAGGGTTTCTTTTGAATTTTCATATAAATATTAGTTTGGCCTTATCAGATTCCACAAAAATTTCTCCTGAAAAATCTACTGGATTAATATCAAATCTAAAAATCAACCTGGAAAGCATTGTCACCTTTAGTACTTAAGGCTATAGGTATAATTTTGCATTCATTGCATGTACATTTTAAAATATAGATGAAATTACATGAGATGTAATCTCTTCTATAGGATTTATTACTTTGAATAAAATATATGAAGATTAATCTTTCCTGCATGAAGTTGCAGCATGTTTATTGTATTATTGCTCTGTAGCTTCAATTAAATTAATTAGATAACTTTAAAACAATTCACTTTATGTGGAAAAATCTGAGATAATGTAATATCAAGAACAACATGATTTAGATGTCAAAATGTATTTTCCTACTCAGATCATCCTGATATAGGTCTATAAGTGACTTAATTTGACTTTCCGCTTATCATCCTTCTGAAATATTGTTTTCTCAAAATCATCATTTTTTTCTAATATAAAATACTTAAAATATTTCTATGAATTTCTAGCATTTTTAGCCTTTCTGACATTCTTGTTTAAATGGTTTTATTCTTATGTTGATGGATTTATTAATTTGTAAATTGCTGCCTGATATTCCTTTAAATTTTAGGTTAGATCTCAGGGAGAAGTGTTTACTTTCTGCCGTCTTAATCCTGTATTCTATGCAGTTCTTAATTCTACTTTTGCTTTTCTACTTGCTCATTACATTTTGGTAATAATTATAGCTTGTATATCCAAATATTCACTACAGCTCTTTCTCCTTTCTTCTTTTCATGTTTTTGATATTTTTATAATATATGCAATAGAAAGAGACACAGTAACTACAGTAACACAAAATTTTGTATTAATGATCCCTGAGAATGCCTTGAAAATTATTTGCAACATATACATATTATCATCAAAGAAGCCACACATTTGGCTGCACTGAAATATATTATAGAAAGTGTGCTTACTGATATATTTAACAGTATAATCTTACATGAATATTTAAAGTGTTAATATATTACATTAGGCAATAAAAAAGTAGAATAAACTTGCAAGAAGTTACTGTTATAATTTTTATACATTTCACACTGAATGTTTAGTGAATTTGAGCCAATTTCACCACTTTGAATACGTTATTGAACAATAACAGTGCAATGTATACATCTTTTAGTTAATAAAATCTACTCTGATCACAAATAGTAAAACCCCAAATAGAAAATAAGCTTAATCTCATACAGCATTCTAAATCTATTTTGTTTATTTAGTTTTTTGTGTGTAGTTCCAAATATACACCAATTTCCCTCAGATTCTGGAATTTATCTTGTGCAAAAGCCATAGTAAATGCTGTAAATTTAGCATGAAACTATTTTTC
This sequence comes from Macaca nemestrina, assembly GCF_043159975.1. NCBI lineage: Eukaryota > Metazoa > Chordata > Mammalia > Primates > Cercopithecidae > Macaca > Macaca nemestrina. The sequence continues at coordinate 27,090,778 of NC_092140.1, forward strand.
TTTTTGCTGGTCTCATTTCATCATGCTTCATCTCTTCTTTTCCTATATTTGAACTTGAGAAAAGATGAAGGTAAATTGAAAAATTGAATACTGTCTAACATTTCAAAATATCCTTAAGAAAAACAAGACCTTTACCCAGGTGGAAGAAGGAGTTGAGATTTAGTGGATTCTGCAATTTTTATTCTCTAAAATATTTACAGATATCATCTTTGGTCTCACTGTCTTGTTTTCTTAGCAATAAACTTTCTGTACTACTTGAGATATTGAATCCAAGACAAGTGCAAATTCCATTCTCCTTTTCACATTCTGTTGCCTGAAACGCAAGGTTGTGAATCTTCAACATTTCTTACAATTTTCAGCATGATCTAGGCATTGTAGTTGAGTGGATATTCATTGATAGTGTCTTCAAAGCACAGTATTTTCTTATTTTCTTCAAGGATATTATATTATGGCAAGTATTTCTTCTTTCAATATTTAATTCCATCAAGTAAGCATGCCATAGTTTTGAAAAGCAAAGTTGAACTTACACATGCATTTTATTAAAAAGCTTTTCAAATACTGACAGATAAATGCCTAAATGACGATGTTGAAGTAATATAAAATTGCCTTGCATTCTCTTTCCTTTGTCCAGTTTTTCAGTAATCAAACTTCTCTAATAATTACTTTGTAATTTTTTATTGAAATATAAATATTTAATGCTTTATATGATACCTGATGGAACCTGTTTTCTTAAAAATTAATATAAGTTGTTTATGGCAGCTTTGAGAACTCCATTTAGCAGGTATACACATGTAATCTGAAGAAAAGTGTGAGAATATGTTATTTCAAAAGTTGATCAGTAGCATTCTATTTAATAAGATGATGTTATTAATTATTCAGAAAACATGATGCTATGTAAACTAATTCTCGTGCTTTCCTATTCTTGATGGTGATATGTATATTTGTAATCAGTGTTAATTTTAATTGAATTATATTACACTTGTTTACTCAAGAACACATTTATTTGAAAGAAAGAAAATTTCTCTAATCAAGTGTGAGACATGCATCTGAAATTTTAGTAACTATAATATCGTGGTATTTATTTTAAACTTTGGGATAAAATCCAACCTTTTTTTTTTGTTGTTGCTTTTTTTGTTGTTGTTCGTTTTGTGTTGTTGTTGTTGTTGTTGTTGTTTTGAGACGGAGTTTTGCTCTGTCGCCCAGGCTGGAGTGCAGTGGCACGATCTCCACTCACTGCAAGCTCCGCTTCCTGGGTTCACGCCATTCTCCTGCCTCAGCCTCCCGTGTAGCTGGGACTGTTGTTTTTTAACGGAGTCTTGCTCTGTTGCCAGGCTGGAGTGCAGTGGCGCCATCTTTGTTCACTGCAACCTCCTCCTCCTGGGTTCAAGTGATTCTCCTGTCTCAGCCTCCTGAGTCACTGGGACTATAGGAGCACGCTGCCAGGTCTGGCTAATTTTTTTTTTTTTTTTTTTTTTTTTTTTTTTTGTATTTTAGTGGAGACGGGGTTTCACCATGTTGCCCAAGCTGGTCTTGAACTCGTTAGCTCAGGCAATCCACCTGCCTTGGCCTCCTAAACTGCTGGGATTACAGGTGTGAGCCACTGCGCCCGGCTCAGGTTTTTTATTTTGTTGCTCAAATTGTCCCAAGCTTTTATTGGCTCTTCCAGTTGACTTAATGGAGAACGGTGTTAAAACCTAAGATATAGTTAGGTTGATTTTTTTTCTTCTTTGGTGTTTTCTTAATCAGAGCATGGCACTAAACCTAGTAATCAAAACTTAGATTTATAAGAAACTGGTGAACTCTCTCCTATCATAGTGGCTATACTATTTCCAACTGCCCCCATCAAATGGTAATGACTTCCCTAGGCTTTTGTTGGACTAAACTTCTTAATTTTTCCTTTACTTCTAAGAATAAAAGTTCACTGGATATAGAATATAAAGCCTAAAGATTTCTGCCCACACTTTTTTCTTTCTTGCATTGTTTCCAATGAAATTTTCACTGTAATTCCTCTGCATATACCCCTATAGATAAGGCATTTCTGTTTGTTTGTTTAACTCTGACTTTGATCCAGATTTTCTCTTTATATTTAATTTTCTGCAGTTTGAATATGTTACGCCTTAGGTGCAGTTTGCTTGATATGTATTCTAACGGTTCTACGGGCCTGTGATCTGTAGTTTTGTGTTTGTCATTACTTTGGGCAAACTTTAAACATTTGTTAATTCAAATAGTTATTCTGCCCTTTGTCTCTTTCTTCTCTTTCCTCGTTACCATTTTGCATAAGTTGCACATTTTAAAACTTACCTGCAGTTTATGGATATTCTTTTCTGATTAAAATGACTGGTGTTATTATTATTATATCACTTTTTTCACTTAAATTTGGGTAGTTTCTATGGACCAATCTCCAAGCTCATTTATTTTTTTCATGGGCAGCTCAAGTCTACTGGTGACCCCAACAAAGGCATTCTTCACTTCTGTCAGAGTGGTTTGTGATTTCTAGCATTTCCTTATGTTCTTTCTTACAGGTTTCTATCTTTTTTCTTTAGCTAACCATTTGTTGTTTCATGTTTTCTGCATTTTCTATTTGTTATTTATCATAGTTATTTTACATTTTCTTCCATAATTTCAACATCTGTGTCATATCTGACTCTGATTCTGATGCTTGCTTTGTCTCTTCAAACTATGTTTTGCACTCCATTTTACCATAACCTATAATTTTTGTTGTTGTTGAAAGCTAGAAATAATATATTGGAAAATAGGAATTGAGGTAAATAGCCTTTTAGAGAGAAGTTTTATGTTTATTTGGCTAAAAGTTGGCCTGTATTTAATGTTTGCTCTACATTAGATTCCAGAGGCTTCATATTTTTATACCATGTTTTCCTTTCCTTTTTTGACTTAAAGCTTTTCAAAGCACCCTTGCATCTCCATCTTACAGCTCTTTCATGGTAATTTACTATTACTGTACTGGAGCCCTATTCCTGTGGTGGTAAGGTATCGAGGGAGTGTATTATTGGATTAGTCCTGTCTCTCATTGCTATAAATAACTAATTAAGACTGGGTAATTTATAAAGAAAAAAGATTTAATTGACTAACAGTTCCACAGACTGTACAGGAAGCCTGGCTAGCAAGACTGTAGGAAACTTACAATTACAGCAGAAGGTGAAGGGGAAGCCAGCATGTCCTACATAGCTGGAGAAGGAGGAAGAGAGAGCAAAGGGGGAGATCCAACACACTTTCAAACAACCAGATCTCATGATATCTTTATCATGAGATAATACTAGGAGAATGGTGCTAAACCATTAAAAACCACCCTGGTCATCCAATCACCTCCCACCAGGCTCCACTTTTAACAATTAAGATTACAATTCAACATGAGATTTGGGTGAGGACACAGAGCCAAATCATATCATTCTGCCTCTGGCCTCTCCCAAATCTCATGTCTTCTCACATTGCAAAACACAATCATGCCTTTCCAATAAACCCCCAAAGTCTTAACTCATTCTGGCATTAACTCAAAAGTCCAAGTCTAAAGTCTCACCTGAGACAAGGCAAGTCCCTTCCACCTATGAGCCTGTAAAATCATAAACATGTCAGTTACTTTCACAAAACAATGGAGATACAAGCATTGCACAAATCCTTCCATTCCAAAAGACAGAAATTGGCCAAAGTGAAGGGGCTACAGTCCCTAAGCAAGTCCAAAACCCAGTAGGTCCATCACTAAATCTCAAAGTTCCAAAGTAATCTCTTTTGACTCTATGTCTCACATCTCCAGACCACACTGATACAAGAGGTGGGTTCCCAAGGACTTTGACAGCTCTGTTCCTGTAGCTCTGCATGGTATAGGCCCCATGGCTGCCTTCAGAGGCTGGTGTTGAGTACCTGTGGCTTTTCCAGGTGCATGATGCAAGCTGTTGGTGGATCTATCATTCTGGAATATGGAGGATGATGGCTCACTTCTCATGGCTCCAATAGGCAGTGTCCCAGGGGGACTCTGTGGGGTCTCCAACCCCACATTTCTCCTGTGCACTGCCCTAGTAGAGGTTCTCCATGAAGGTTCTACCCCTGCAGCAGACTCTTGCCTGGACATCCAGGTGTTTTCATACATCCTCTGAAATCTAGGTAGAGGCTTTCTAACTTCAGCTGTTGCCCGTTGTCTATTCACAGATTTAACACCATGTAGAAGCCACCAAGGCTTATGGCTTGTACTCTCTGGAGCAGTGGCCTGAGATGTATCTGGGGCACTTTTAGCTGGGGTGACTGGGATACAGAACGCCATGTCCTGAGGCTGCACAGAGCAGTGGAGCCCTGGGTCTGGCTCAGGAAACCATTTTTTCCTTCTAGGCGTCTAGGCCTGTGATGGTAGGGGCTGTCACAAAGGTCTCTGAAATCCCTTAGTGGCATTTTCCTCATTGTCTTGGATATTAACATTCAGTTTATCTTTACTTATGCAAATTTCTGTAGTAGGCTTGAATTCCTCCCCAGAAAATGGGTTTTCTTTTCTACCACCTAGTCAGGATGCATTTTTCAAATTTTTATGCTCTGCTTCCCTTTTAAATGTAAGTTCAGTTTCAGATAATCTCTTTGCACACACACATGAGGATATAATGTCAGAAGCAGCCAGGCAACATCTTGAATGCTTTGCTACTTAGAAATTTCTTCTGCCAGGTACTCTAAATACTATCTTGCAAGTTCAAAGTTCCACAGATCTCTAGAGCTAAAGCATAGAAAGACTGACCTTTACTCCAGTTCCCACTTGGTTTCTCATCTCCATCTGGGACCACGTCAGCCTGGACTTCATTGTACACATAACTATTAGCATTTGGGTCACAACAATTTAACTAGTCTCTAGGAAGTTACAAACTTTCCCTCATCTCCTTGTCTTTTACTGAGCCCTCAAAACTGTTCCAAACTTTGTCCATTACTAAGTTCCCAAGTCAATTTCACATTTTCAGGTATCTTTAACTTAATGCCCCACTTTCCTGGTACCAATTTTCTATATTAGTTCATTTTTGCATTGCTATAAAGAACTACCTGACTCTGGGTTATTTATAAAGAAAAGAGCTTTAATTGACTCACAATTCCACAGGCTACATAAGAAGCATGGCTGGCGAGGCCTCAGGAAACTCACAATCATGGTGGAAAGAGAAACTGTCATGTCCTACATGACTGGAGCAGGAGGAAGGGAGAGCAAAGGGGAGGTGCTTCATACCTTCAGACAACCTGATCTCATTACAGCTCTATCATGAGACAGAACTAGGGGGATAGTGCTAAATCATTAGAAACCACCCCCATGATCTAATCACCGCTCACCAGGCTCCACCTCCAAAACTGGAGATTAAATTTCAACATGAGATTTGGGGGAGAACACGGAGCCAAATCATATGAATTATATCCTTTTAAAAATGTTCTCCTCCTTATGTGATACAGGAAAACTATAGGATACCTATAAGAGAATACCCTACCCTCAAGCCAGATAAGACTTAGGTAATGTATTTTTCCCTTTAGAGCAGGCCTTTAAATGAAAAACTTCTCTCATAGTATTTCACAGCGACAAGTTCTGCCACTTCCCAAACTCACTGGTCAGGATGCAATTTTTATTAGTTCTTCAATGCAGTGAACTGGTGGGGTATCCGAGGTAAAACACACAAATGTGTGGAGACCTTCTAAGGCCACATGCCTAAGGAGCTTCTCACTGTCACCGTAGTTCACAATTCCCCTTCAGCATTTGGTCAAAATTACCATTTAAGTCTCGGTTATGATTTCTGGAAATTCTGTTCCATGAAAAGGGATCTTAGCTGTGACTTTTTAGATTTGCCTGTGTCTCCAGATTTTTGGATTCTAGTTTGTGCCTGTGTCCTTAATTTTCTCATGGGTAGAAGAACATCATTGATATTAAGTTTGTTCAGATTTTGCTTATAATAAGCACGAGTAAAAAAAATGTTCTGTTCAGCTCTTTATATGTGGGACCTGAAACTGGAGTCCAGAAACTCCAAGCATTTTTAACAAGATTTGCTTCTTAAAATATTTTAATTAATCCCCATGTATTAGTCAGGGACAGGACTAATAGGACAGATGTATACATGAAAAGGAGTTTATTAAGGAATACTGACTCACATGATCACAACGTGAAGTCCCACAATAGGCTGGCTGCAATCTGAGGAGCAAGGAAGCCAGTCCAAGTCCCAAAACCTCAAAAGCAGGGAAGTGAACAGTGCAGCCTTCATTGTGTGGCCAAAGGCCTGAGAGCCCTTGAAAAACCACTGGTGTAAGTCTGAGAGTGCAAAAGCTGAAGAACTTGGAGTTTGATGTTCAGGGTCAGGAATCATCCAGCACAGGAGAAAGATGAAGGCTGAAAGACTCAGCCAGTTTAGTCCTTCCGTGTTCCTCTGCTCACTTTTATCCTAGCCACGCTGGCAGCTTACTAGATGATGCCCACCCAGATTGAGGGTGGGTTTGCCTCTCCCAGTTCACTGACTCCGATGTTAGTGTGCTTTGTCAATACCCTCACAAACACACCCAGGAATAATACTTTGCATCCTTTAATCCAATCAGACTGACCATCACTGGTCCATCCCTTATAAACTTGAACCCATACACATCTCCTGAAATCAAACATAATCTTCAAATAAAGACAGTAAGTCACAAGTACGCCTAACATAATACAACTATCCTTCGTACAACCAGAAAGTGCACCAATTCCCAACAGAAATGCCATTACCTACATTTAAAAACATTTAAATACTGATACAAAGTCAATAAATCTTATGTCAACATGATAAAGAAAAAAGAAAGGAAATAAAATGAAGATATGTTTTTAGTACAAGTGGATACATGCACAAACATGTTCTCAACGAAAATAGGAGGAAATACTCGTGACAAATATAGTCGTTGTTTCTGCAAATGGTCATGTGGTCATAGCTGGTATTGATGACTACCTTCTTCTACTATTCATTCTGTATTCCCCTTGCCTTCAGCAAGCACCTCAGCAGGTCATGGCTTTTTACCTGGTGAAGTGACCCAAGCCTTGATTCCTGAAGGGTCTGGGCCATTAGTAGTACTACATGGATTGGGCTATTGTAGTTTCCCATTGACATTAATCACAGGGCATGACAATACTAAGAGATGCCCTAAAAGATCTCCTGTATTCCATGCATACTCTTCCTTGCCTCCATTGTGAAGTAGTAGACTGATTGCCTCCTGATAGTCTGGGTCAATCACCCCAGGCAACACTGTAACTCCCTTCTTAGCCTGTTGACTTCGAAGTAGAAGGAGCCCAAAATGACCGGGTGGCAATCTTAACTTTCAGCTTAATGTAATTGTTGTTGTGTCTCCTGGTGGCAGCACTACTCTCTCTGCAGCTAAGACCTCTAGGCCAGCAAAAAATGATGTCATGGGAACAGGAAGTAAAAACTTTGCTAGTGGGTCACTAGGGGTGATGGTGAGTGGTGCCGCTTCCACGATCACACCTTGATTCCTGGACCCATGAATCCTGGCTATGGGAGAAACAGTACCATATATTGGACACTGATTCCGAGCATACACAGCCTTCTGGAAAACTTTTTTCCCAACCCTGCAAAGTATTGTCACCTAATTAGTGTTGTAATTGTGACTTCAAAAGATCATTCCACATTCTATCGATCCAGCTGCTTCAGGATGACGGGGAACATAGGAAGACCAAATTCCATCAGCGTGAGCCCACTGCCACACTTCTTTAGCTGTAAAATGAGTGCCTTGGTCAGAGGCAATGCTATGTGGAACACCGTGAAGCTGGACAAGGCACTTCATGAGTCCATGGATGATAGTCTTGATAGAAGCATTGTGTGCGGGATAAGCAACCAATATCTAGATTAAGTGTCCACTTCAGTGAGGAAAAACCACTGCCCTTTCCATGATGAAAGAGGTCCAAAATAATTAACCTGCCACCGAGTAGCCAGTTGATCACCCTAAGGAATGGTGCCATATTGAGGGCTCAGGGTTGGTCTCTGCTTCTGGCAAATTGGGCACTCAGTGGTGACTGTAGCCACATCAGCCTTGGTTGGTGGAAGTCCATGTTGCTGAGCCCATGTGTAACCTCCATCCCTGCCACCATGGCCACTTTGTTCGTGGCCTCATTGTGCAATGACAGGAGTGGCTGGGGAAGGAGGCTGCATGTTGATCACAAAATGAGTCATCCTATCCACTTAATTATTAAAATACTGCTATGCTGACATCCCCCTTTGATGAGCATTCATATGAAATACAAATACCTTCAGTTTTTTATCACTCTAAGAAGTTCATCCACATACCGTTTCCCCAAATTTTTGTCTCAAATTTTCCAATCATGCTACTTCCAAGTCCCTCACCATCCAGCCAATATAATGGCTTCAGCCCATGAATCAGTATATAATTGCACATCTTGCCATTTCTTTTTCCAAGCAAAATGCACAACCAGGTGCACTTTTTGAAGTTCTGCCCACTGGGAAAATTTCCCTTTGCCACTGTCCTTCAAGGATGTCCCAGGATGGGGATGCAGTGAGCAGCTGTCCACTTTCGGGTGGTGCCTGCATATCATGCAGAGTCATCTGTAAACCAGGGCCTAGTCTTCTCTTCCTCTGTCACCTGATCATAGGGAACTCCCCATGAGGTCACTGATGCAGACTGGGAGAGAGAAGGTAGAGTGGCAGGAGTGGGGACCACGGGCATTTGAGCCACTTCCTCATGTAACTTACTTGTACCTTCAGGAGCTTCTCAAGCCCGATTGTGTATATATCACTTCCATTTGATGATGGAATGCTGCTGTGCGTGACCTGCTTTATGGCTAGATGAGTCAGAAAGCACCCAGTTTATGATAGGCAGTTCGGGTAGCATGGTTACTTGATGACTCATAGTCAAACGTTCAGTTTCTACCAAACGTTCTTGGCCTACCAGTAATAGGCCAAGAGCTGTCTCTCAAAAGGAGAGTAGTTATCTGCAGAAGATGGCAGGGCCTTGCTCCAATATTCTGGAGGTCTCCGCTGTGATGCACCTATGGGGTCTGCCAAAGGTTCCAAGCAGCATGCCTATCTGTCACTGACACCTCAAGCACCACTGGATCTGTTAGGTCATATGGCCCAAGTGGCAGAGCATCTTGCACAGCAGCCTGGAACTGTTGCAGAGCCTTCCCCTGTTCTGGACCCCACTCGAAACTGGCAGCCTTTTGGGTCACTCAATAAATGGGCTAGAGTGACACACCCAAATAAAGAATATGTTGCCTCCAAAATCAAAATAGGCACACTAGGCATTGTGTCTCTTTCTTGGGGCAGGAGGGGCCAAATGAAGTATGTTCCTTCACCTTAGAAGGAACATCTCAACAGGCCTCACAACACAGGGCCCCTAGAAATTTTACTGAGGCAGAAGTTCTCTGAATTTTAGTTGAATTTGTTTCCCATCCCCTGGCATGCAAATGTCTCACCATTGTTACTTCTTGCTTACTGGATCCAATCAATTAGCATAATCTCATCAATGTAATGGACCAGTGTGATATCTTGTGGAAGCAAAAAGCAATCAAGGTCTCTTCGAACAAGATTATGACACAAAGCTGGAGAGTTGATATACCACTGAAGTGGGACAGTAAAGGTATACTGCTGGCTTTGCCAGCTAAAGGCAAATTGCTTCTGGTGGGCCTTGTGGACAGAAATGGAGGAAAAGGCATTTGCCAAATCAATGGCTGCACACTAAGGACCAGAGATGTGTTTATTTGCTCAAGCAATGTAACCACATCTGGTACAGTAGCCGCAATTAAAGTGACAACTTGGTTAAGCTTATGATAATCCACTCTCATTCTCCAGGATCCATCTGTCTTCTGCACAGGCCCAATGGGAGAGTTGAATGGGGATCTGGTGGGAAATACCACCCCTGCATATTTCAAGTCCTTGAAATATGCAAATCTCTGCAATCTCTCCAGGGATGCAATATTGTTTATGATTTACTATTTTTCTAGGTAGAGGCTTCCATTTGACCTTTCCCAACATAATACCGCTCATCCTACCAATCAGGGAGCTAATGTGGGAATTCTGCCAACTACTAAGTATCTATGCTAATTATGCATTCTGGAACTTGGGAAATGACCACAGGATGGACTCACTGTAAATCAGACCTGAGCGAACACTCCATTAATTATCTGGCTTCCATAAGTCCCTACTTTAACTGGAGGACCACAGTGATGTTTTGGATTCCCTGGAGTCAGTATCAGCTCTGAGTCAGTGTCCATTCATCCCCCAAAAGTCTGATTATTCCTCCTTTTGCAATGCACAGTTACTCTGGTAAAAGTTTGGAGGTCTTGTTGTGGAAAAGTATTTGTTTGTTCAGCTCTTGCTTACAATAACTAGAAGTGTAAAAGGGTCTGGATCTTTATATGTAGAGTCTGAAACTGCAGTTCAGAAACTCTAAGCATTTTTAAAAATATTTTCTTCTTAAAATATTTTAATTAATCCCCACAACCAAATTCTAATGGATTCACAATTATATCTTTTATTATAAAGATGAGAAAAAAATAAGGCCCGGTAATGATTAAATAACTTTTTCACAGTGAAATAGGTTATAAAAAGTAGAGCCAGATAAAACTACTGGTTGAAATCCAATGCCCAATTTCCCAACCATGATGCTACAATGCTTTTGAACTCTCTATTGCCTCTCAAGCATCTCAAGAGGTATTTTCACTAATAAGCACTTAATCCAATAAGGACAGAATAAAGCTCCTGTCTTTAAAATGTCATGCAATCTGTACACTAGATAATTTGAAAGTCTATTCCTCCTCTAAATTGTCATGCAAAAGCATTTTCTTCATTTAGCACTCTTGAAGAAGCTTGTGTTGTTAAAACGTACCATGCCACTTTTGAATCTGTTTAGTAAATGCCACATATATTTGGATCTATGAGAAGAGGAAAAGTGTGGTCATGCATGTACTGAGTCATTTGTATTATATGAGCTTATGAAAATGTAGTATGGTAAAATATAGCAGTGTGTAGTCAAGTAACCAATATTTTCCAACATTTTGAATGAAAACTTGAAAAAAACTGCTATTTTTAGAGCTAGGCAGTGTGTAATGTCTCTAGCGATTATCTGTACTAGACTATTATTTGGAAGTTTATGGTGTTTAAATTTTAGAGTGCAAAGATTGGGTTGGTTTCCAAGAGTCTAAAAAATTCTTCACTTTGTAATCATTTTTTAAAGTACCAATTAATAAAGTAAAAACAATACTGATTTGTTTAGAACCTTTTAATGTACCTGAAAACAACAATGACAACAAGAATAAAATCAACAATACAAAATGTTCTATTAAAAGTGGAAAAAATAAATGCTTCTTGCACTATGGAATTGCCCAGAATTAAAATAAAAAATGTTCAAGGATTGCATAAGAGGGTGATTATGGGATGGAAGCAAACAGTGCATGTAGAAAAATTATTAATATCTAATGGCTACTTCTGAACAATCAATTTATATTTAAAATTTGAAAAGGTATTGATGAAAAAATTCAAAACATAAAATACGATGTTATATGTAATAGTCAGAAAAAGAATAGACATAAATACACTGTTGGAAGTAAAGGAAGGAAGAACAAATTAATTGATCTCAATAATAATGTTGTGAAAATAAATACTAGACCTTATTTTTAAATGTATACATTAAAATAAGATGAAAAAAATTAGAAGCCTTAATACAAATAAATGGTCTGTATTTTGCTCATTTTTATTTTGTTTCACTTAAGGTATATATGACTATTCACTCTGACAAACTATTTGTTTTTAAATGTTATACTTTGTAATTCAAAGGCATTTAAAAATAATATTGTTAAGCTAACCCTGTATTTGATTCTATTTTGGAAAAAGAAAGATGGTTAATCTCTTTTGTTGAAGATTCATTTGATATACAAATTTAAACAGGCAGTATTGTCAGGTTGTGATTAAGGTTCTAATTTACTAATGCTGGGAAGATACTACATTGTAATTTTCAAGGTAAATTATGAGCAACATGTTTTATCAGATGGCGTTTCAAAATGGAGTCTCATTTCTACAGATATCGAGAACACAAGTCATAGCATTCGGTGTCTTTGACACTGATTTCAGCATACCAAGAAAAATGCTACAGCAGGACATCTAGAATGTTTCCCAATGTCAAATCCATAAGATTTTTTTTTGTAATATATTGGAACAAAACACATATGATATATATATATATGTGTGTGTGTTTTCATAAATTACATATAGTTTTGATTTTGCAGCATATATTTTGAGTAAGAGCATAATAAAATACTAGGAATATTTGTGATTTGTAACAAGGTTCGTGAAGCAAGAAGCAAGCTATGTAATGTGGAAGATAAATAAATAATATTAAATAATATCCTGGATAATTAACAAAAACGAGGAAAATTTATTTGCCTTTACTAATTAAAAACTATAAGCAGCTCTTTAATAAAAATTATAGGTGATTAGTAGTGTTTGTGTTTGATGCTATTGTTTATGTTCCCCCAAAATTCAAATGTTGAAACCTCACTCCACACCTACCTGCTGGCAGTGGAGAAACAGAATAAAAAAGGAAGGAAGGAAAGAAGGGAGAAAAAATGGAGGAAGGAAGGAAGGAAGGAAGGAAGGAAGGAAGGAAGGAAGGAAGGAAGGAAGGAAGGAAGGAAGGGGAAGGGAAGGGAAGGAGGGAGGGAAAGAGGGAGAGGGGAGGGGAGGGGAGGAAAGAGGGGAGGGGAGGGGAGGGGAGGAAAGAGGTGAGGGGAGGGGAGGGGAGGAAAGAGGGGAGGGGAGGGGAGGAAGGAGGGGAGGGGAGGAAGGAGGGCAGGAAGGAGGGAGGGAGGGAAAATAAAGAGATATAGCAAAATGGGTATTGAGGAATTAAATGTGGCAACATCTTCTGAAAGCAGTTATGGAGAAAAGGAAAATAGACAACCCAATGTATCTCTCCTTAGACTGGAAATTCTTCATGCCAGGACAGCAGAGTACACCGTTAGGGTTAATCCTAAACCTCCAGACACTGTCTCTGGAAGAAACTGAGGATGAGGGGAGGTGAGCACCGCAGCCCCTACTGTGACAGGAAGGGCAAAGCTCCCCTCGAGATATGGTCATTCAGGGAGACCAAAGGCCCCATGTGGAAATAGTGATTCACTGGTTCCCTTGAAACAAAGAGTTTAGGCTCTGGTAGATACTTAGCTGCATATACTCCAATACATGGTAATCTTCACAAATTTTCTGGACACCTAGTTTATATAGATGGATACAGAGATGCAGCCAGTCTTGTGAGATGAACACATTTACTGTTGCAAATTAGGCATGCTTCACCCACCTACCATGGGTCAACATCTCCCCAATCCCAGGAAACATGTTGGGGATAGATACTTTCCTGGGAGCTTCCTTTGAAACAATTTGCAGTAGGCAAATTCCATCTCTGGGTTAGAATGACAGAAGATTTGCTCCAAAGGGGAGTTAAAGGGAAGTCAGTAGTGTTACCCTGCTCTGGACTACTGGTGTATATATAACATCATCTCCCAGGAGGGCACTGAGATAGAGGCTACTATTCAGAAACTGGAGAAGGTGGGTATTGTGCATCCTGCACAGAGCCCATACAGCATCACTGCATGGTTGGTACCAAAGCCTGATGGCACCTGGAGGACAATAGTTGATTTCCAGCAACTAAACAAGATGACCTTTGCCATACATGCTGTTGTCCCAAATGTGACTAAAATATTAAAAAGTTGGATTATTTGATTAGGTAGTTCGCATACTGTCCTGATTCAGCAAATGCTTTCTTTAGCATACACTCAGACCCAAAGTTCCAGGACATGTTTGCCTTCACCTTGGACGGTCAACAATGAATTTTTCAGGCACTCCTTCAGATGTACTTACATAGTCCTACTATCTGCCATGGTTGGTGGCTGGGGGACCTGGCTGTTTTGAGTGACATATACAGAATTCACTGGGAGCATTATGTGAATGATATGATAGCTACAGGTTTGAGTCTTGCAGAAGACCACCCAGTAAGTTCTAGAGCACCTGTCATCCAGCGAATGGGATGTCAACCTGCAGAAAGCCCAGCGACCAGGAGGCACAGTAGAATTCCTTCATAGTCTTGTTGGGTAATACTGGATTGTGCCAACAGCCATGATGGACAAGAAACCCGGATACCCACAGTCCCTAACAATTAAATAATTACAAACATTTGTAGGTCTGCTAGGATATTGGAGGACCTTGTTTCCCACTTGTTAGATAGATATAAGAGGATAGATAGATAAATATATATATATATATTTTTTTACACAGGGTCTCATTCAATTGCCAGGGAGGTGTGCAGTAGTGTCCTTGTCATAGCTCACTGCAGCCTGAAATTCCAGGGCTCAAAGGATCCTTCTTCCTTAGCTTCTGAAGTAGCCAGATATTTTTATCTCAATGAGTGTAACTGGATTTGCATGTTTTTTTTTGTTTTTGTTTTTTGTTTTTCTTCTTTTTTTGTGAGCAACATAGCAAATATTATTTTAAATGCATATAAATAATTTATGAACATTCACCTTTCAAACATAAATGTATAAGTATGTTTTCAAAATTATAAAGTATCACCAGAGTGACCCCCCTTATAGTTTTGGTGAATCTGAAAAACACTATTTAGGAAAATTGCTGATTAATGCAATATAATGCTGTTCATGGCATATCATCGTAGTGCTTATAAGTGGTTTGTACGGTTTATGCTCATGAGTCATGCCAAAACTGACAGGTGTTTCCCATAGCCTGTTTCATCCTACCTCCCAGATTGCTTCTAAACTAGATGTTGTGCTTGAAACTTCCACAGTGCTAAACTAAATTAAATTCGAAACCTCACAGATTGTATTTTGGCAAGAGCTAGGTGAGATATTGCAAATTGGATGATTACTTTTTCACACAAATTATACAGGAGGTGGAAATACTTGAAAAAACAAATATATAAAATAAAAGCAATCTAGGATAGCTTTGTATCTAGAAAACATAATAAAGTTTTCCTTTTAATAAATATATTTTTGAAAAAATATAATTCCTTAGTAAAATAACTTTAAAAGTACATGGGTCTTTATCTTGATTAAAGGTGATAAAATCAACTTCGAAATAATTTATACTAGTTTAGTGCCAACTTTAATAAACAAATTTCCTCGTATCTTAACTGGACCTAATTTGTGGGTACAATACAGTATCTTTCTCAAGAAATAAAACTGAACAAAAAACATCTTTAAACAAAGCTTAACACTTGAAAATATAAGAAGACTGACATTGTAGAAGTGGTTACATTTTTATTTAAATTTTCATTATACAATAATTTTCAAGAAGCATTTATAAGATCCAACTGTATTATGTCCAAAAATCAAATTGAATATATAATTTAACATGCTCATTTTATAGGTAACTAGATGTGTTTGAGAGGAAAATATAACAGTTTAGATGGAGAAGAAAGAGCAATAAGAATAAATTCAAATGTGTATATGAGAAAGGTTACCTGTGGTGAGGGGTTTCTGAAATCTGAGGTGCCCATTAGAAAAATAAATAAAAGCTATAAAAACTAGTTGAAGAATATACATAAGCAAGAGATACAAAAGCCTAAAGTGAGTTTATTAAACTTTATGAATTTAGCCTGTTTATGTAAAAATTTATTTTTACATAAATATTTTTAGTAGTGTGTATAGCATGGATGCAATTTAATAAAAATTGTGATTTCTAGTTATTTTCACAAAATACTTGAAAACAGGTGACTGTGATATTTGAATAGATATTTGAATACCTATGTTCATGGCAGCACTATTGACAATAGCCAAAAGATAAAAGGGACTAAAGAGTCTACCAAGTTAAATGAATCAACAAGTTGTGGTATACAGTATACATACAAAAGAGTATCATTCAGCCTGAAAATAGAAGGCAATTCCTACATATGCAACAACGTGGATGAATCTTGAGGATATTATGCTAAATGAAATAAGTCAGTGTCACAAAAAGACAAACATGTATGATTCATATTTTATGAGGTACTCAGAGTAGGCAAATTCATAGGGACCAGAAGTAGAAGAATAGTTGCCGGGGTCTATGCAAAGGGGAGAATAGGTAGTTGTTGTTTAACGGATGTAGAGTTTCAGTTTTGTAAAATAAAAAGAGTTCTGGAAATTTGTTGCATAGCAGTATGAATGTACTTAACACTACTAAACTCTGCAGGTACTAACTTAAACATAGTTAAGATGGTAAATTTTGTGTTAGGTGTATTTTACCACAATTTTCAATCTAAGGAGATTTTAAAAGTAATTTTAACTGTAATATGTCCTATTTTTCTAGAAATGGGCAGTTTTATTATATAATATTTAAATTTATTTTTCTAAATACTGATGCAAAAGTTTTAAAATAAGCTCAATGACTTTTTATCATTAAATTAGGAAAATAATGAGATGCTAGAAAAGTTAAAGACATCACAGGGCAATTTAAGTATGCAATTTAAGGACAAACATATGTTTCCCTTTTCTACAAATTGTGAAGTTTTATCTAATTTTTATGAGCACATAAGGTACAGTGAGAAAAATTAATATGTGTGTAATATTCGCTTTATATGTAAAATGTGCATTTTCATTGTTTGATATTGCTATTTATAAATATATTAGTTCTTTCTACATTATTGGCAAATATTTAGTAGAATGTGTTCAGCTGTGTACTATTTTAAACTTTATATAGTTCTTAATTGTCCTATACGTTGTCTGGCAATTGTTAGTTCTGATGGCCATAGATTACCATGAGCACTAACTTGTCGTGTATTAATACCTCTGAATTCAGTCTGCACTTGTAGAAAGTTGTAGAAGAGTGAAAACATAATATTGTTTTCTTGTGAAAATATTCTCTTTTTTTGTTTTCTTTTTACAAAAAACCACTTCAATAATAATTTACATGTCATTGATAACAGGAACATTCCATCATCTTAACAACACACAGTTATTTAATTGCTTTATCCTATTGGCATTATTTTATAAGGCTATTTTACCCTTTACATAAATGTTGGGTACCTGTCCCCTCCATTATTTTCACTATGATACTTATATGCAGTAATGATCAACCTTGTTCTTTCTTTTCTATTAATGACACATTTGGCATCCATAAATGTTTTATGCTTTAATACCTAATTAACTCCTATAATCTGACTATATGCTTCTTATTTTATTTCATTTTAACATCTGTAGAAATACTTCGATAAATAGTAGAGATATGAATAATGAGAAGCCAAAACATATGATTAAAAATAAGTTGAGACTGAAAGGGACATATATTAAATTTTATAAAAATTGATTTTAACTGTTAGATAAAAAGGAATTCCTTATGGAGTTTTATTTTCTATTTGCATGGCCTAATAGTTTCACTGCAATATTCTCATTGCAATAATAAAGGGCATTTAATTACTTTTCTTAAATCTAGCAGGAAATGCTCTAGTTATTTTTCACATATCTACTCATAAGCTCATAGAAATACTCAAGAAAAAGATAAGAGGAAAGCAATGAATGAAGGATGGAAGAAGAGAAGAAGGGAAAGAAAGAATGAAGAAAGAATGAAAAATGGCAGAAAACTATTTTTTTTCAGAAGAAGCCAATTAGTTCATGTAGAATGAAAGACTGAAAAGCCACCATTTTGCAAATTACAATGAAATAACTAATTAGTGTAGTAATTATAAATGGAAGCTAATGGCATAAATGGAAAGATACTGAGGCATAGGTTATTCACATTGTTTAAAAGTATCTCCTCATTAATTATTTTCCAATAACAGAGGAAAAATATACATACACAGTAAGGAGATAAGATACCGTTTTATGCAGCATATAGAAAGTTAGACACCATCTGAATACAAACTGTCATCATGTGTCTGCTGATATGATGCAGTAAGAATTATACAACTTCATTATTAGTCACTGCTATTAAAGGTATATAAAAAGACTTGAATCATAAGAAAACATTCAGATAATTCTAACATGTGGGACATTCTATTAAAAATAATGCCAATGAATCAATGGTATAAAGACAGACAAACAGAAATTCCCACGGGTCAAAGGGGATCAAAGAAATATGGAAACACAGTGGCAACTTCCATTGTTTCCTGAATAGGGAAACATAATTATATGTATTTCTCTGTGTGTGTTTTGGAACATTTTTGGAACTATTATGAACCTTTGTGTATGGATTGTGTATTAATTACACAACGTTATCATTATAGAACTGTACTTGATTTTCAGTTATAATAATGCTAATGGTATTATTTTATGATATCTATGCAGATGTAGTCATGGTTGAAGTGTCAAAATACCTGCAACTTATTTTTGAAATACTCAGAAAAAAATAAAAAGAGGAACATTTGGAGAAAAACAATAAGAGAGAGAAAAAGAGAAAAAGAGAAATGTTATCTTCTGAAGATAGCTTCTGTGGCACAGTTTTTGAAATTTCCTCAAGTTTCTCCAACTCCTCTCCAAACTGAAACAAGTTAAACAACTGTAGTTTAAAAAAAAATTGTAAAACATACATTTATAACAAAATTAAGCAAGTAAGTATCCCCAATGCACCCCAAATGATGCAAACCTGTGGGTCAAACCACTAAAAGCAATCAGAACCCTAGGTTATTATCAACTGTTCAGCAGAAACAAGAAGGAAGGCAAAGAGACTCATGATAGCCTCACAAATTTACAACGAAGAGTTACCATGTAATTTGAGAGACCATTGCTCCTTCTAGTAAGCGTGGAAAACCAAGCTGAGAACAGCTGCTGCTCCAACAACGAGAGGCTTCATATTCAAGGATAGGGCACAGTTAGAGTGGGAAGTATGTGAAACCTCTGGATCCTATGAACTCTCAAACTTTCTGAAGGTCACTTCCATTTGAAAGCTATACGTTGAGGAGAACTTGTTAGGAGTAGAACCTGAATTCAGCAGGATAAAGTTGAAGTGAAAAATATGCATATATAACAGCAGTTTTCAGACACTGGATAACAGACAACATAGAAAAGTTATTTCAGATAAAAGTGAAAATAAACAAGATGAGCTCTCTTGTTGACCAAGCTCACAGCCTAGAGGTGATTAATACGTTTCAGGACAGGGAAGAAGAAAGCAGGTTGAGTTCAGTGACTTACAGAGACAGAGTTCGGTGTTTGGAGAGGCAAAGATGTCGAGAGATTACAGGACAAAGAACGAAATAATAGAGCTGTACAGAGAAAGTTCTATAGAGACTTTCAGAGGATGCCCCATGAATCTGAGTAGTAATTAACACAGGAATATAAGGAACATTGCCAAGGCCAGGAAAGGAGCCACCCAAATGAAGTAGGTGAATCAACTCCTGCGTCTCTCGCAGGAATACAATAACATTTTTAGCATGCCAAATGAAAATAAATACGTGACACAAGGAACTTCAAGTAAATAGTCAGAAGAGTATTACCTCAATGGTGGGACAAAATTATTACTAAACTGAAGGCTGTTGTGTTGTTGGATTCCTGTGTAGCAAACCTGTGAAACAACCCTGCCACAAATATTTTCCAATAACTTGACCATGTTGAAGGAGAGTGCTCAAGTTCTCCCAATGAGACATAGGAATCTGAATAGCCTTAGTTGTTGCTTTAGTTCAATTTGTAGTTAACCTCTTCTAATGAAGAAACCACCAGATCTCGATATCTTTTTTTTTTTTTCTTCTTCTTTTCTTTTTTAAGACGGAGTCTCGCTCTGTCGCCCAGGCTGGAGTGAGGTGGCCGGATCTCAGCTCACTGCAAGCTCCGCCTCCCGGGTTCACGCCATTCTCCTGCCTCAGCCTCCCGAGTAGCTGGGACTACAAGCGTCCGCCACCTCGCCCGGCTAATTTTCTGTATTTTTAGTAGAGACAGGGTTTCACCATGTTAGCCAGGATGGTCTCGATCTCCTGACGTCGTGATCCGACCGTCTCGGCCTCCCAAAGTGCTGGGATTACAGGCGTGAGCCACTGCGACCAGCAGATCTTGGTATCTTTACTGGTAAATTCTAGTAAGCATTTAAAAAGGACATAGCACCAAGAATACACACCCACATAAACTGTCACACACTCTTACACAGTTCATACCAAATATTCTTTTCTTACTAAAATTCATTTTCGTTATTAGTATATTAGCAACATTAGCAGAGGATACAGACCACCAAATGTGGGATTTCTCCATGGCTTTGGCTTCTATTATTTCACTTTTTTAAAAAAATTCTCTCTCTTTCTACTTTGTCCACCTTGTACAAGAAATCCAGTTTGTCTTCTCGTATCTTGTTGTTGTTTGTTTGTTTTTGTTAGTTTGTTGCCTTGTCTAATATTGCTAATCATTCTTATTGGTTTGATCATACCTTTGTAGAATTTACCCTCCTTTCCTATCTGCTCATCAGATTTTTCAGCCAAACAAATGCAACAGTTTACTTAAATATAAAAAATTCACCTCAGCTACGTGCCTTGCTAAAATTATAAAACCGACAGTGTGGAAAGGAGAAGCAGAAAGAGATAGCAAGATACAAAGAAATGTTAACTGAAAGTATTGCCTCTTTATTTTAGCATACCATAGGCATATGCCATGAATTTTCATCAATAGCATCTTCCACTTGTATAATAATATTGTATTATATAATACAAAAATATTCAGATTTAGATGTACTCATTTATTTTAGAGTTTTATTAACTTGGTGGATTCTGAATTTTTGATATTCTTTAAAGTAGCAATTGTTGAAAATATAGACTATTCTCTGTTGTTGCTTATTGATTAACGAAGAAAGTGTGGGTTTTGAGACAAGTCAAATTCTCGTGTCTATTTATTCGGAACGTCATTCTTTTCTTAATTATATAGGTCATAGCTCTCAGATTTCTCCTAAGGTTGTATTTTGCCTGAGTGAATAAACAATTATAATTGTATTCTGTGTTAAATGTTAGAACTATGAAAAAAATGACAAGACAAGACTTCCCAAACTACTGAGGCTTGTAAAATTAACTCTGGGAATTTTTGGTTTGCTAACTCATGACAACTCCAGATGACTAATGTGTCATATAATGGTGATGCTTAGATCCCTGGAGTCATATGTTTAACAAACAAAAATATGTAACCAGCTCTCTAATGTTCTGATTTATACTGTTTGTTTTATGTGATTGCCTTTGTAGTTTAACATTACTAAATGATATAGTTTATTTATTTTTGAATAAGTTAAATTTAAAATAAAATTTTTGATTATATGAATAGTACGAAAATGTATATTTCAAATATAACAATGTCTTCAAGTTCTACAAATGATAAAACATATGGTAGTCAGAAATTACAGATCTTTAAAAAATAATAAAATGCTAGTTTGTATGCATATGTGCAAATACCTACATATTGATATAATCGTTCATTTTCTCTCCTCATCTAGAAAGAGACCTACATGATCTTTCTGTATGAGATCCAAACTCTTTCAGGAGTCAATCTGTGGTCTGGTGCGTGGCTTACACCTGTAGTCCCAGCACTTTGGGCATCTGAGGCAGGTGGATCACTTGAAGCCAGGAGTTCAAAACCAGCCTGGCCAACATGGCAAAATCCTGCCTACTAAAAATACAAAAATTAACCAGGAGAGGTGGTGGATGCCTGTAATCTCAGCTACTCAGGAGGTTGAAGCATGAGAAGCACTTGGACCCTGGAGGCAAAGGTTGCAGTGTGCCAAGATCATGGCACTGCACTCCAACACTGACAGCTAGTGACTCCCTTGTTCTGGATGTCTCAAAAAAAAAAAAAAATTCATTATTCCTTTGCGAATGAATAAATTGTTCCATCTCAAGCTCTAAGACTCTATACAAACTGAGGGCTATTTTTTCAGACTTTGTAAAATAAACATCCATGATAATTTAATTTGCATTATCTCACATATTTCTGCATTTTGTACAGGTATTAACTTCTTCGTAGCAATAATGTTTGGTACCTTTATTTTTATGTGCATTAAATAATTTTTTAAAATTTTAGTTGATCTTTACATCATTTGCCATTTGTTTAAAACACCATTCTTTATTAAACTTCTAAATATATGGAAGACTTCATGCATATGAATATTCTAATTATTCTGATTATTGTCATATGTGCTGATAACTACATGTTAATGGGTTCTAATGGGAGGATCAGAGAGTCCAATTTAAATATAAACATGCAAATAGGTTAAAATTAAGAGTATAGAAAAAGATATATTAAGCTTAACGAAAAGAATGCCGTGGTGTCTATATGAAAATTGGTGCCTATATGAAAGTTAGTGTCTTAGTCCCTTCCTGCTGCTACAATGAAATGCCTTAGATTGAATAATGTCTAAAAAACAGAAATTTCTCACAGTTCTGAGACAGGGAACTCCAAGACCAAGACTCCAGCATATTCAGTGTCTTGTGAAAGCACACTCTGCTTCAAAGATGGTGCCTTGTTGTGGCGTCGTCAGAAGGCAAAATGTAGGTGCTGTGGCCTCATGTATCAGAAAGGCAAAGAGGGACAGAGGACCTAGCTATTTCCTCTAATGCTTTTACAAGGTGCTAATCCCATCAATGAAGTCAGAGCCCTCATGGTCTCATCACCTCTTAAACGCACCATCTCTTCACACTGATGCATTTGGGGTTAAGTGTCAATATAAATTTTGGAGGGGACACGTTCAAAACCATAAAGAAGCCTCAAAGATGCTTAAATATATATTAGGTCGACTGCTATATGTATAGAAAAAGTCTGAGAACTTTACAGAAATCACTAAATAACTGGGGAGTCATCTTGCTTCTTATCTCTATAATTTTGAGGTTAGCTTATTTTGTGTATGTAAAATATTAATTTAATTTATAAATTAATTCCAGAGAATGTCTTCTCAGTTACTCATTTCTATTGAGTTTTGATAAGAATTCCCTTAAATTAAGTAGCCAAGGACAGCTAAGGTTATACTGAATAAACTATAAAATGTGAATTTTTTTCAGAAGAGAATGATCAGATCATAAATTATTACTAAAATTTGTTCACATTAAAATAATATAAAATTGGCATTAAAATTTTTTGTAAAAATATTTTATGTGTGGTTAAAACTGAAAGATATTTTAAGAATATTCTTCCCTAACTCAGCAAAAATCATCTAATTATAAATTTAATAGCATCTCATAAATTTTAGTCTAACAAATTTATTAATTATATTTATTTAATTTTAGTAGTTTATATGTCATAGAGTTAAAGAAATATGTGTATGTGTCTATGTTTGTGTGTATTTTTTTCATTTTATTCCATTGTATTCTAATTTGGCCCCCAAAAGGAAGTCCTTTGCTAGGAAACAAGTTGTCCAATGTATTTATTCCAATGTATTAAATGCATAAAGCCTCACATGGGGAGCATAAATTAACCTAAGTCTTATACATGGCATAAGTACAATACTATGTAAAAATGCTGAGTTTCAAGAAGAAGAACACTAGTAAAATATAAAATTTTATAAAATGTAATAAGACAACTTTGAATCATATGTTGGAATTTCTAGTAAAGAATGTAATTTCAAATTTATGTGGGGAAGAAGAAGAAACAACATATATTTATTGTCAAAGTTCAGGAGAGCAATGATAAGGTGAACAGACTCCTTTGTCAGAGGAAAGAAGACAGAGGATGAATAAAGAGTATTCTGAAAGGTAGAAGAAATAGAAAATTAGTGATTAAGTTTATATGAGGTATAGGATATATAAATAAGATTATATTTGTTTCCAAGCTTTTGTCATGGGATATGCTGCCACTGTTGACTCAGAGACAGGTGGATAATAATTTGAAGTATGGACAAAAGTTTGATGGGTAACCAATCTGGCTTCATTTATTTTAAAATATGTCTATACGAATGAAACAAATACCAGACCCCAAACTTGCTGTAGAAGGAAGCAGCATGAGAAAACTTCATGTCACACAAAGAGCAAATATTACTCCAAAATAGATGTATATAAACAGAAATGCTTCTGGACTCTATTGTGTATTTCTTTTGTTTTTATCTCCTTGCCTATTTCTTCTTATATCTACACACATTTTTATAGTTATAGATGATTAAAACCTTTGCAGCTGGGTCTGGTGGCTCATGCCTCTAATCCTAGCACTTTGGGAGGCCAAGGGGAGCGGATCACCTCAGGCCAGGAATTCTAGACTAGCCTGGAAAACATGCCAAAATGCTGTCTCTGCAAAACATACAAAAATTAGTGGGCGTGGTGGGCACACTAATTTCTCCCAGCTACTCAAGAGGCTGAAGTGGGAGGATAGCTTGAGCTCAGAAGGTGGAGGCTGCAGTGAGCCATGATCCGGAATCTGCACTCTAGTCTGGGTGACAGAGCACTCCAGTCTGCCTCAAAGAAAAAAAAAAAAGTTAGACAGAAAGAAAACCTGACACAGAGACATTTTATCTAGATTCTTTTTAAAAATTTAGCTTCAGTGCTCTCACAAATTCATTGATCCATAATCCTATCACCTTGTCAAGTTCCAGGAAGAGTATTATTTAGATGATAAGTAGGAGTCATTTGAATTCATCTATTAATTCTCATACAATAGCAGCATCACAAAATTGAAATTTCTCATAAAGGTTTTGGTGTGTTTCTCTGATTCTTTAAGAGCATATTATTCCTCAGAGAAAAATTTTAGTTATTTTTAATGAGTCTATGTGTACCAGTTGCACAGTGTACTTTAAATGTGATTTTTATAATTACATGATATTCAAATATTTTAAGATTATTTTCTGGTACCTAATTGTTTATCCATGGACAGGATGAATAAAGCATTATCAACTACTTGTTTATGATTATTACTTTTCTATATTCAGAAATGTAAATAAGTTTGTGATTTACATAGCTTTTCACCTTGATAAACTTTTATTGCTAATATTCTGTATAGTTAACATAGTTGATTAATATTCTAATTTTGTGCCATTATTGCATTATTGAGGTCAATTATACTAGACTCATTTATAATAGTCTTTAAATGCATTATGATTCAATTCACACTCTTCTGTGCACCTAAAGTATGACATTGATAGTCTATGTGTTTCTTTCTTCTTGTTTTGACATTACAAGTATGCATTAGTAATAAACAAATTAATAAAATGCTGAGGTGTGGTGACAACTAGTGCATGGCCTTATAAACTCTTTCTGGCTATAACTCCGTTGCTGTTATTTTCATAGTGTTGAAGAGTAGTGTCAAATGCGAGTGCCACATACATCTTTCGTGGCAAGTAATTACCTCAGATATTATAGCACAAAAGCAGCCATGGGTAATATGTAAATAAATAAGTGTGATTATTTTCTAACAAAGCAGTAGTATTGATACAGAAGTTGAATTCTTATAACTTTTATGTGTCACAAAAAATTAGACCTCATTCGAAATTTTCAATAATTTTAAATTTTTTAATAAAAGCATTCCTAACTAGGGGACAATACAAACACAGGTTGTCAGATCTGAGCCACAGGCCTTTGTTTGTCAATCCCTGTATCAATTTAATCTCTTCCTGAAGACAAGGTCCTTTTGACACAGACTTCTTTTTCCCCCTTCTTTTCCTGAGTTGTAGACAAAGACATTTTAATGAGTCATAGGAACTTGAAATCTTTCTCTAAACCTCAAGCTTGACCAACGTGGACACTGCCTAACAAATTATCACAGTCATTACTCTTAACAAACGTTTTGCCAAGGTATAGTGGCGTTTCATTTTCAGTCTCTATATCAACTTGCTTGGTGTACAACTTCTGACCACTGAATAACATCCTGAATTTCACTTTCTGTATTGTCATTATAACATATGTTTTTCTTGGAGCACTGTCCTTCAAAGTATCCATTTCAATCAAATATAAACTAGGTTAAATTGCTTAAAAATGCCAAAAACCTATAATTACTTATTGCAATAGAATTTTGTATCTTTACTCCAAATAAAGGGAAAGGCCATCTTTAAATACTGCCTTTGTCATCATCGTCTCCTTTATGACCCACATATAACAGAGAAGAATAAGGAGGTGAACACATAAGAGGCTTCATCGGCGATGCCTAGAAATGGTGCATGTTTCTTCCGCTGCCTTTCCAGCAATTAGCCATATGGTAAGATTAAAGTAAACTCAGAGTTTTATGGACATCTTTCCTCACAGCAACTAGAGGTTTCTTCAGTATGCAATCTGATTAGTAAGTTATTTTTTGCTTTCCATGCCAAAATAAGTGACAATTTATCCTGAAATGCCAAAACTGTTAGACCACAATAGTGCTTTTTTTCCCCAATTTATTTAGAGATCAAATGATTGACGCTTTGCATGTGTGTAATTCCAGATTTTCAATTACTCTGATCACTAATATCGTGTGCACAAAAAAGTCGAAAGGAATTCCATAGTCTTTCCACTGACAAGCGTTTAATTCGACTTAATTCAGTTCAATTCAATTCAATTCGATTTAACTCTTCTTTCCCAAAGCTTGCTCCTGGTGTGTGTTATTGCCAGATCTGATTGTAATGCATTCCGAAGTTTGGCTGGAAAAAGGGACTCCTGCTTTGACTACATATTTATTCCCCTACTATTCTTCTGGGCCTTACATCTAATAATTTTTGTCATTGGTCACTAAAATCTCATCAGTTTTGTAATTTTTTGAAAATTTAGGAAAATGTATAATTTGACTTTGATTCTTTCATTTTAAATTAAATATTACGTTTCTACCCTATTCTTTTGACAGTTCTTGGGGATGCAGTGGAGGAGAATTTGTGCGTACTTTTCCATCTCAAAGATATGTTTGCCTTTGAGTAAATTCAGAGTAAAATATTTTTTAAAATACATTGTTCACCATTATAGAAAAATTCATGAATCTATTAGGATTAGATTGAAATAGAATAATTGGTGAAAGTAGAAGTAGTTGGAGTTATGACAATGTATTACTCCAAGTTCTTTAAATAACAGTTTTTATATGTAAGTATTTTACATTACAACTTAATAAGATGTGCCACTACCAAACACATATGCTTTTGTTACTAATCCTTCCAAAAGTTATCAAGAAACATTTTTCTTAAAATAAATTTCAAGCAAAAGATAGTTTTATAAAAGATGGATTTACAGATATATTTCTTAATTATTTCAGTTTCTAGAAGTGACATATTTAATGCTTCCTCAAATACAGTTTAGGAATTCAGTGATATGTAATATATTTGTTCAATGTCAAAATTTATGTGTGGCTGATTGAGTTGCATCCCAAATACAGAATACAAAGTTTACCTAATGGAAAATATAGTTGAGTTGTCAGGAGTGCAGTTTATTGATCGGTAGTCATTATTAAAAGGAAACACCAACAAACCAAGCAAAAACAGATGCAATAATAAAACATACAATGTCATAAAAGAGAAAGATTGAGACACCACCCATCTAACAATTTCTCTTTAACTTATATAAATGATAGGCCCACAGAGTAGAATAATTTGTACAAAATCACATTACTCAGTAATTGAATGAAGAAAACAAATATCTCCTTATGACATTACCATACACTGCTTTGCTTTTTATTTTATTACATTTTATTTCTTGCAAAATACATTATTTTTAACTACAACAATTTTTGTGCAGGAGACTGGAATCTGAGACACTGGACCTTGTCAAAAGCCTCACTAATCCATTCAGACACCATAGCCAGAGATATGCATTGACACACAGGTAAAATCGATGGTTAAGCACCAGGAGAAATAACAGCAGGAGATTAGTAAACACATTCAGGCCTGAAGGGTTAAAGGGAGTGAATGGTGCTGCCAGAATATGACTATTTTTTTTTTCCCTAGAGCGTTGTAGGAATATTTCATTTATGTTTTATAATTTTTGTAAAGTAAATTTGTATGTTTTGCTTCAAAATTTTGAATGTATTTTTAAGTCCATTTTTTATTTTTATTTTTCGAGATGGAGTCTCACTCTTTCACCCACGCTGGAGTGCAATGGCGCCATCTCGGCTCACTGCAACCTCCGCCTCCCGAGTTCAAGCAATTCTCCTGCCTCAGCCTACTGAATAGCTGGGATTACAGGTGCATGTCACCACTCCCGGCTAATTTTGTATTTTTAGTAAAGACGGGGTTTTGCCATGCTGGCCAGGCTGGTCTTGAACTCCTGAAGTCAGGTGATCCTCCCGCCTCGCGCAAGTCACAGCGCCCAGCCTCCATTTTTAACATATAAAATAATACATGGTAGAGACAATGTCATATTTTTGAATTTTTCTAATACTGAAGATGTGGTTGTGCTCATAGTGAGTGCCCAATATCTATTGATTTCATTACGTATTACATATAAATAATATTTACATTTATTTGCATTTCAGAAATTATATTTTATAAAGCTCAGGTTTATCAAAGTATTCGTGTTTTGAGAACTATGATATTAAACAGATGTTAT
Organism: Macaca nemestrina; assembly: GCF_043159975.1. NCBI lineage: Eukaryota > Metazoa > Chordata > Mammalia > Primates > Cercopithecidae > Macaca > Macaca nemestrina. The sequence goes on from NC_092140.1 coordinate 27,119,137, forward strand.
TTCTTAAAGTTCTTCCCAAACATGATACTATTGTCAAATAAAATTGTGCACCAGCCAAAACAAACAGACAAGAAGGACTTTAAGACTATTGCAATAGGATTTAGGACTACTGCAATAGGGAGGAGATATTGAATTGAACTCAGTTGAAACCAAAAAAGGGAGAGTTTTTAAGCACTGGGGTGAGCTATTGAAAAGTACTGGACATAATGAGAGAGGCTGGTAATGTGATGAGTCATTCTGTCTTTGCTAATTGGCAGTTTTCAAGTTTTAGCTCTTGCTCTCTCACAGAGAAAGAGTTGCTACCTGTGTTGATTGCATTTCAAAGAGATGGCCCCTAGGTCCTTAAGAAAGGCGTTGCTTGCTTGTAAAACCAGCAGAAGGCTGTCAAAAAAATTATATGTCAATGGAACAAAGACAAAATTTACAATTCACCTTTTCTAAAAATAAATGCTCTTTTAAAAAGGGAGGTCAGGGACCTGTAATGAAGAAAAATTCTGTCTAAAATTTAGTCGATCTTAGGGGAATATTAAGTCTGTTTTGATTACTATATAACATATATTGCGTAAATAAAATTGAAAAAGCAAGTAGTTATTTGCTTTAAAAAAACAAATAATTATTACAGGTAGAATTTTTAATTAATTTAATGTCAGTATTTGTCCACAGAGTTCTTTAAGATAAATAATGTTCCATGGTGAAGGATTAGCAAAAATTCTGACATAATTTATATGGTTACTGATAAAATTGCACAGATCTTATGGAAAGAAGATAGTTGATATCTTTCTCCCAGAAATAGCTTTAGAATATAAAACTGAGTATAAAAATATAATACTAAGAATAAAACCATCTGAATCAATATCTATTCCTAGTATAACACTAAAACGTACATAATGAGAAAAAACATATTAATTCTTCTCAATAGCATTTCCTACAACTGCTATGTGATTTCTAATTTCTTCTCATTATTACTTATACGATTATTCATTTGCATTAAGGACAAAAACATAGCTAGAAATGGAAATAAAAGTAGGAGATAAAATAGGAAATGAGCACATTCAAAAAGAGAACATTAGCAAATGGGTTGAGAGAAAATAAATAAAACAATTGCATTTACATTCATGCATGGTTTAATGAGAGGAACACATTCTGAGCAATGCATCCTTAGGTGATTTCACTGTGCGAACATCATAGAGTCATACAATGTAATTATAGAAACCTAGATTGTTTAGCTGACTATACACTTGGACTATATTGTATAGCCTATTGCCCCTTGGCTACAAGCCTGTACAACATCTTACTGAACAGAATACTGTAGGCAATTGTAATATGATGTTGAGTATCTGTGTATCTAAATATGCTTAAACATAGAAAAAGTACAGTAAAAATATGATACCATTTTTGAGGAATCACCATCATATGTGTGGTCTATTATTGATTGAAATATCATTATGCAGCCAATAACTGTATTTCTTGTCATACACAGTCTACTAATTTCGAGCAATAATTTGAAAGAAACACTATATCTCTTTTAACGTCATATATATATATATACACACACACCTATATATACAGAAAAGCATTCTACATGCACTATACATTATATACTGTGTGCTCTCTCATTTATAAATGAATTCACTTGCTAGATGTATTTTATAAAGAGAGTTGAAAATATATTTGGATTAAAATTGGAAATATCTGTATTAAGAAATTTTCATGTGAATGAACACATTAGAAGGAAAATGTCTTTAGAAAATATAACTAGTAGGGTGAATAGAGAAATGTGGTGTATGAATACATTTTAACAACGGTTTTAATTGTACCTTAAAGATATCTCTCATACTCATACGAAAGGTATATGCTATTATTGTTATTTTCTTTGTTGCATTAAGGACAAAGTTTATACTTTTTGTATTCTTCTGTTTAGTATTATTACTATAAACTAAGCAACAATTTACAAAATGAATTTTGATCAGAAATCTTAAGGACCTGGACAGCTTAGAGCAGCACAGCACAGACACTTGCCTACTTAGCTGTAATATTTCTCCAATTGCCATATCCATTCTCTTTCCCTCAGATTGAAAATATGTATATTCTGAACTGTATTTTAAAAAATGTATGGAGTAAAAATTCTTATTAAAATATATTTTCTGAACTGAGCTTCAAACTTTTTGGGGCATACAATTCAATCTCAATTGTGCTAACAAGAATATAAGCATAAATAGGAAAAGATTTACAAACAATTACAAGAATGAATTAGAAAAAATTGTATAACAGATTATTGAGTAAAATTCTGAAGGTTATATTTTCCTGGGAAAAATTACCAGTGATATGTACACAAATATCATGTATTCATAGCACAGAATAAATGTAAAAAAAATAAAAGACAAAATTATAAGAACTGACAAAAATTAAGGTGTCAATATTGGATGGTCTAGGGATTTCAAAACCTCACAAAATAGGAGACAAAAAAGCTCACTCTACATACTTTAAGAAAAGAATCGTCTAATATTGAAATTAAAATATAGGAGAAAAAAGCACAAAAATGTTATAAACTAATATTAGCCTAAACACAACACAAATCTAACAATGCTTTAACAAGGTGCAATTCTATGAAGTAGTAAATTTCTCTACTTTGATCAAATTTCTTTGATGTTGAACAAAGTTCAACATCAAAATATTAATTAATTGTCCATCAGTATGTCAAAAGGAAATGTATATTAAATACTGTATAAAATTATTTAACAAAATTATTATATTGAGTAACAATATGGGGTAATTTGTGAAGGTTTTTTTTTTTTTTGGTTGGTTGGTTGGTTGGTTTGTTTGTTTTTAATTTAGACAAGCTCTTTTCACCTATTTCTGAACATAGGTATGATTAGTCGTTAGAAAGCAATGCCTTTATTATCTACTCCTGGAACAATCAACTGTAGACAGACATCCATAGTTATACATTCTGAAGCTATTGGCAGAACATTAGAGTTGTAAAAGGGAAGTGGGTTGGAAAGGGAAGTTCATGTTCTTAAAAGAGATACTTCTGCTTTCAGAGTAACAGAAAATTGCTAGGCAGAGTCAAGAGTAGACACTCAACAGAGGATAAAAGGTGTGGAAATATGTCCAGCATGTATTTTTTCCAAAATAAAATATTTTAAATCTAGGAGAATTGCTATCCACATGCAGTATAATACCCCACATTATCTCTAAGTGCTCTGGCAGCATAAATGGTTGCATGTTTTATGTGGAGAGTGATAAAGAGTAAAGATGGCGCAACAACAAGGGTGGGGGCAGGAAAAGTTATCACTGAATTAAAAAAAAAGATTGAAAGATAAATAGGTTAAGAATAAAACACTTTATTTTACAGAAGCAAGCCTGCCTGTTGCTTTACCAGTATTTTAATACATTGAGAAAGAAAATGATTTCTTTGAAAACCTTCCTCAGATAGATTTGTAGATCCTGCTAATGTCAGAAAGAGGTTGTGCCTTTTCTCTTTATATACTGCAGACTTGATGATGAAACTACACCCACTTATCTATAATTTTACTTTATAATAATGTTTAAACTTCCAGAAAAAGAAAAGGAGTGTCTTTTTTCTTAATGAGGCTATAATGGGCAAGGTTGAATGACTCAGTTGAATCATGGTTTTGATTCTTTTCCTTTTGTAAACAGCTCAGTTTGCACAACAAAATGCTCAGTCAAGACACAAATTTATCTCTTCTTTAAAATCACTGTCTATAAAAACTGTGATTTTATGCACTCACTGTTTCTAAACTTTCCCTCTAGGTTTCTGGTAACAGCTTTCATGTAGGATAAACTGTGACACCAAAAATGGGCCATGATGCTGCTCCATTTATTTTATTTTTTATAATCAGAAAATTATGCTTTTTAAATAATTGCTACATTTCCATGGTCGCTTTTGCAAAGTCGAGTAGTACTCCCATATACAGAATAGAATTCAATTCAATTACCAAATAGATTATTTAAATATCTGATTATATTTTACATATAAATCCATATAAGCACTTTCTTCCGTTTGATGTTTTTTCAAGATATCTGGAATAACTGTTTGAATGTTATTTTTTGCTTATTCCACATTATTTATTTGCCGTCATATATAAGACTACCATGCTATTTAAAATTTTTAGATATTTTGGGGTTTTTTTGCATGACTTAAAATATTTGTGACAACTCTTTTTTTTGCGTGTATTCATATCACTGTCATCAATTTCAGTGTGTTGAAAACTATTCCCTAGCAGTATATGTTGAAGTCTTAATCTCTGGTTCCTGTGAATATGACCTTATTTGGAAAGATGGTCTTTGCAGATGTATTTGCATTAAGAGGCAATAATAAAGTTAAGTCCTAAATCCAATGACTAGTGATCATATAAGGAGAAGGAAATTTGGAGATTCCTTGAAACACAGGAAAGCAGCTCATCTGAAGACACAAGCAGATACAAAAGAGATAACACTACAGCTCAAGCAATAACAAGGATGGCTGGCAACCATCAGAAGCTAGCAACAGGCAAAGATAGAGTCTCCTCTAGAGCCTTCAGAAGGAACATGACTCTGTTGACTGTGATTTGGGGCTTCTAGGCTCCAGAACTGTGAAAAAGCAAGTGTTTTTGTGTGTCAAGCCACCACATTTGTTATTGGTTTTGGCAAGACTAAGAAACTAATAATGGCAACTATCATTTTGAGGCAGGAAAATGAACATAGAAAAATAATTCTTGGAAAAAATCATGTTTTGTTAAAAAGTAATTAATTTTGCTGTGATCAATAAAATACACAGGGAATTATAAAGACACTGTCCTTAAAAAGGTGTGTGTGTGTGTGTGCATTTATATCTATGTATATTAGAAGGACATGGATAAGGGAAATAACTTACATACTCAGTTGTGAAAACTTTGTTTTGACCCACAATATGAAAGAAAGAAAAGAAGCATCTAAGGATGCACTTAGAAAAATGTGATTTTAACTTACTATTTAAATATATAGTTATTTGTGGACTAGGTTTTAAAATTTCAAGTTTTGCTGGCCCAGGGAAGAATTTATGGCTGCTCCAGGGTAAGATTTCAATAAATATCTTCGCAGTTACATATATATATACACACACACACAATACACACACACACACACACATATATATGTAGAGAACAGTTACATATTTTTTACATATAATATATACATATATATACCCATAATAGTTATTAAATAGGTAAATTGTGAGGAGTATTCAAATAAAATATTACATGAATAGTAATTATAGAAAATCTCATTTTTCAAATTAGAATAAAGGAAGAGAAAATGCAAAACCACCTATTCCATCTAGATATAAATAAAGCCGAGTTTATTAAACCATCTCTACCACAACCAAGGCATATGATCTCTTCCTCCTCTATAATCCAACAGCATCATTGCACTTAGAATGAGAATTATTTCTGCCTGTTGTCATTTGTACATACCCTTACTCAACTATTTGTATTATATCTGCAGCTGGAATTCAAAGTTTTAAATTTAGTTTATGTCATCAACATTAAATTCATAGAAGTGTATCATATAGACTGTGTTCAATATATATTGTTAATTGAGTAAGCAATAACTTTTATAGCCACCCTCTAGAAACAACATATATAATGAATATTGCTTACAGCCAATGCCATGTGTTTTAGAACTTTACAGAATAATAGTCATTAATAGTTTGCAATAGGCATCATCAGAATTATTTTAACAATACATTATTTCTAATTCAGTTAGAAAAACATGTGAATGTCTGTATCATAAAGTTCACTTAGGATTTCCTACTTTGTCAAAGATTAGAATTGGGTCATGCATGAAAAGTTACCCCTTTTACATTCCATATTTTTTCTCTATCAAATAATTAGGAAGATTACTTCGAGTAAGTTTTGTGACATGTTGAGTGTTAAATAAGACATACCTTGCAATTTGGGTAACTGTTCCTTATGTAACTGTTATTTGCTATTTGCTGACTCATACATTTGCTGAGTTTATCTAATCTCATGTATTTTATTTTCCAAGGGATCAATTTGAGTATTTTGAGTTTTGAAAGTCTGTTTAACATAAATGTCAACCAGCAACATGTCTACGTGTTTTTGTAAAACTGTGATGCCAAAAACACAGTAGATTTGAAAGTATGAAAAACTCTAAAATACTGATATCACTTTTTATAGCTTTTAAACTAGTTCCCGGAACAGATAAGAAATAACATATTTCAAAATGCTCATTCTACAGATGCCAAATATAAGTATATGTAATATTAAACATTGAACAAACACAGAATTGCAGGATCATTTGAACTGACCCTCTTGACTCTCTTATTTCCTTTTGCTTATGTGAATTTTAACATGAATGGGAGTTTTGCAAAATTAAAAGATGTTGTAAAATTAAAAGAAGATTTCTTAAGAGACTTTGTAAAAGTTTTTTTTGTTTATTTGTTTGTTTGTCGAGGTTGAAGCAGCAGATTCCCTGTTTTCAATAATGTTGCGGATGTCATGTGGCTAATCAAACTCTCAATTACTAATTACTAATAAAATTCAGTTCCTGAACATTTTAACTTGGAAACTATTAAAAATGAGAGAGACAAAGGCTGGTAGGGTATTATCCTAGTACCAGTAATAGATACATTAAAAAGTTTATTGTTAAAATTAAATAAGAATAACTTCTATGTTAAATAGATATGAAGAAAATTCTGTGTTTACACTGCATATTATATAGCTCAAGAAACTATTTTGCTTCATAATGTAGAAATTTCATTAAAAATACAACCAAGACAAATTTTCCAACTCAGCAATTTATTCATTAAGTCATTATATTTTAATGCTTTGACATTATTAAATGCATTTATTATATAAATTTTTATAATAAGATATTTATTCTAATAATAGAATGAGACATTAGGTTTTCTTCTGTTCATTAGGATGTGCATTGTGATCAAAATTGCTGCTGTTTTAGGTGATCATTTTTATATATATGTAACAGTGTCAACAGAAAAATTCATGTCAAGTAGTTTTTCAAGGCAAAATGCACAAATATATTGAAACAGATTTTGCATATGTGAGAGATAAATTTCTACCTGAAGAAATTTAACATCTTTAGCAGTTGCTGCTTCTTTTATTTGATGAAAATGTGAGAATAATATTTGACATGCTGCAAGTCACATGACCCAAAATAGTAAGATTGAATTAGGCATGAAAATGAGTCACTAATAGCCAAATTAGTTAGCAGATTGTTAAAAGAGATGTGAATATGCATGTTGAAATACTAAATGTATTTTCAAGAATTCACGAAGTTAAAAATATCCTGAAATGTGTCAATAAAAAACTGAGGATTGGCTGGGCGCGGTGGCTCACGCCTGTAATCCCAGCACTTTGGGAAGCCAAGGCGGGTGGATCACAAGGTCAGGAGATGGAGACCATCCTGGCTAACACGGCGAAACCCCGTCTCTACCAAAAATACAAAAAAGTATCCAGGCGTGGTTGCGGGCGCCTGTAGTCCCAGTTACTTGGGAGGCTGAGGCAGGAGAATGGCGTGAACCCGGGAGGCGGAGTTTGCATTGAGCCAAAATCACGCAACTGCCCTCCAGCCTGGGCTACAGAGCGAGACTCCGTCTCAAAAAAAAAAAAAAAAAGAGAGAGAAACTAAGGATTTTAAAAATCCATCTTGTAAAATATTAGATAATATAGGCAATTTTATTTTCACAAAATATGACTAATTTCAATGGTATTATAGTATCAATCATAAATTATAGACTCCTTTAATATTAAGTAACTTTTTGTTGCTGTTTTTAAGACGGGGTCTTGCTCTGTCACCCAAGCTGGACTGCAGTGGCACAATCATGGCTCAGTGTAACCTAGAAAACCTCGACTCAAATGATCTTCCAATCTCCGCCCCTCGAATTGCCAGGATTACAGGTGAAAGCCACCATGCCGGGACTAATATTTTAAATCTATTTTTTTTTTAAATATCGAGAATATTTTTAAAATGCACCTGAAAACTTTATTTATAATGGCCACGTATTTGGTTTAAATTTGTAATATTATTTAATTACAAATAAAATATTTCATAATTTTCAATTATCTTTTAAAACTGGGTATTAGAACTATATAGACTTTACAGAATGTGTGATATTAGCCTTAAAGTGTGTGTTTCACCTGAATATGTAAGCTAATAAATAAAAATTTTGAGCAATTAACAATAAAAATACTGTATAGCCAAATTTTAAAATTTTCTAGCTTTATTTTCAATTCATAATTGTTATATATTTCAAATACTTTAGATAATCTATGTACTTTTTAATTGCCTGTTATCTTGAATAATAAAATGAATGAGTTTCACAAAAAAAAAAAAACATTAGCCTCGTTTAAAATTTCTTTCAGAGCCATTTTTTCTTAGTACTTTTGTTTTTTGTTTTTTTTTGCAAATTAGTACATGTAGGGTATATCTTACTTTCTGCTTTCTTTGTCCCTGGTTGATCATCACTACTAAGAAAAGCACAAAATTGTCCTGACTGATTCCATTATTAATTAGTTTTCTAACCTCAGGCATGCCTTCAGATTGTTCTCAATGTCTAACACCACATAACAAATTGCCACAGAACATAGTATGTTAAATGATTGACTATTCACAGCAGGACAGTTCTCTTCTGGGGTTTCTTAAAGGCTTGCAGACTAAAGGCAACTGGAGTTCAAGTCCCCTGAAGGCAGAATTGAGCCTGATGTGCAAGATGTCTTTTTCATTCACATGTCTGCTGCATGGGCTGGAAAGGCTGTAACAGATGCAGCTGACTAGAAACTAATTTCTTTCTCTTTCTCTCCTCTTCGCCTCGCTCCCATCAACTCCACACAGCATCCACAGCTGCTTGTATCCATTCTGAATGTTGTTTGTTTTGCTGGCATTTTTTGATGTTGATAAATAAACAAGTACTAACAGCTATTCGTGACTGTCATCTGGCCTATGGTTGGTAGACATCACGGAAGACATCATCTACTCTAATCATATGCCTTTTAAACACTAAAAACGCACATGTTTTTTATACAGAGCTATATTAAAATGAAATTGTAATATATAATTCAATGTCACATATATCCATTTATTCTTCCATCTTTTTTCTTCTATACTTTCTTTTATTTCCTATCTTCCTTTCTTTGTTATATATTATAATTTTTCTATTTGAAATATTTTTATATGTATATAAATGGTAGTCTTAAAAATATTGTTTTCAATGTAATATAAATATTCAGCATTTCAAAATAGCCTATCGACAAATTCTTCTTTATATGTCAAATTATCAAATAATTTATAATATCTCACCACTTCAAACATAGAAACATGATTTGTTTCTTACATTTCCACCTTTATTTTCATCTCTATGTCTTCTGTACTTTTCTTCCTTTCTTCTTTCTTTCTGTCTTCCTTTTGAAACATTACAAAATTGAGCTGAGCAAGATGTACAAGAATGAAAAAAACCAGTCAAAAATAATACTTTTAAATTATTTAAATATTGGCTAGACCTCAAGTAAGCACTCCTAACAGGAAGATACATGTATCAATAGACAATACATATGAATATAGAAAGGCTTTAGAAGACAGTAATTTTAGATACAAAAATGACCCATGTCTTAATATGGAGTCTTACTACCTTAATTTAAATAAATACATATATTGATATAAATATGTGTGTTCATATGTATATAGGAGGGTATGTATATATTACAGTGTATATATGTGTACACATTACAAAGCATATATATACACATATTATCATCTTGCACATGAAATATATATCTATAGATATGCATAGATAGTTATTCCACACTGTAATCACAGGGAAAACCAAGGTTTATTCATATAAATATAGAAAAACCATGTTCAAATAAAATTAGAAGTAACATAATTTTTCTCAAAGTAACACCTTAGGCTGGCAGGAAATGGCTTATATTTGATACTTCCAGTTCTGAATAAGACTCTTAAATATTTTCTTCATATTGTTTTTGAATATGAACAAAGCCCCATTCATTTGAAAAAGACTTTATAATCCTCCATTGTTTGTATGGGATGAGTATAATATGCTTAAAAACATACTGAAAGTAGAATGTCATTCATCCAACAAAGAATTGCCCTCATTTTTGAACTCTATTTACCTTCGTGTAAAATTATAAGTAAATAGCATGCTTTATTTTTCCCAGCACTTCAAATAAACAGTTATATTGTATTTGATTTTAGTCTTGCTATTAAGATATCAGCTAACAATCTAACTTTTGTAATTTCTGCTTTGCTTTTGTTTTGTTCTTGTCTTTTATGTTTGAAATCCCTTTATGATATGCCTACGGGTGTGTGTGTGTGTGTGTGTGTGTGTGTGTGTGTGTGTGTGTGTGTATGTATGTATAATCATTTCTGGAACTTGACATTGAGAGTTATATGTATACATTCTGCATAATACACTTATTTTCCTCATTCTCTCTACTCTCTCCATTTGCAATAATTTTAATATAAATGTTGTGTTGTAAAAATGTAGTCTTTATATTTCTAAACTTTAATAGCAGTGTTTGCTGTAGCTTTTATAATTTTTGAGAACTTTACTAAATATCTGCAATTACATCTAACATATTCTTATATAATGTACAATAAGATTCGAGTTTCAATGATTATATATTCATATCTAAAAGTCATATTTCTGCTTGGTTTCTTTGGACATTATTTCTTTCTCACTCATTATTATTAATTCAATTTTAACATTAATTCAGGGATCTCTTATACCATTAAATTGAATTAATTTGTCATAAGGCTGCCTCTTTACTTTGAGTTTCTATGTACAGAACTGCAACCTAACATAGTAGGTAAGCAAACTGCAACACAAACTAAGAGTATATTCTAAAATAAGTAGCCAAGTCTCAAGTAATCTTAGCAGCCAAACTTTAGCCAATCACAGAATGCCAACCGAGAAGACCATGTCCATCTAAAGTGAATGACTCATCTCACCACATCTAAACAAGGAAAATGCCAAGCTATTACCAATCAAGCTGTTTCTCTACATCTATAAAAGCATACACCCTTTTTCTGTCTTTTTCTATCTGTACATATGGTCTTCCTTTGTTGCTAGTTGAAGCTCCTTGAACCTCTCCTGGTTTTAAGTGCTGCCCAATTCATAAATTGTTCTTTTCTCAAAGAAACTTTACTAAATTTAATTTGTCTAATTTTTTTAATTTAATAATTTGGTATCAGAAGTTGAGTGAAGTAGACCTTCACTGATATTCAGGAGCATTGAGTGAAAAAGCAAATGTACCTAGACAGGCCCATTGCATTCATTGACCTCTTTACAACTGGGTTCTTGGGTGAATTCTCTCTCAGATTAGAACTCCATGAATTTGTGTTTTGAGCTCTCTGACTTTAGTTGAACAATTATTACTGGACTAGATACAGGATCAGATTGTATCTGATAACTTACTGGATTGGAACAGTTAGAAGCCTCAGGTAGATACATTATAAAAGTGATTTCTTGCAACTATCAGCAGTCAGGGACACCAGGACTGCAGGACTACAACTCCTGGGATACCTGCTAACATTGTGTACAAATACTGTGGACCCAGATCCTATGCATTTTTTTAAAAAAATAGGTTAACCTTACCAAGAACAACTTGGAACTACAGTGGTCACAGTGGGGAAGTTTTAACCTAGATAAAATGTTTACTGGTGAAGTGCATTAGAAAAGAAAGAATCCAAAATGGGACAAAAGCCATGGAATGCATACTTTAATTGCTATGCAGAGTCATCTAAAAGATTACGTGAATCAATAGATATTCTACAGAAGGCAAATAAAAAAAATCCTAGAAGTCTTTTTCAGAAATACTAGTTAAAAGCTTTAACCATCTCGACAGGACATCTTGTTCACTTGGGCACAAAAACAATTGAGATCAAGTTATTGTTTAATAAATTAGTGAGTTTTTTATTTTTATACCAGGAATAGGCTAAATTTTTAAAATGAAAGCTATAAAATTAATTTTTGTTTATATTTTAACACGTGTTTGTATTCATAATAATTTTTTCTTCTTTTGATATCACTAAATTTAAAAAAACATTCTTTTGCTTTTTTTAAAAAAATAAGTGCTTATATAGATCAATTATTCTTTCAATGAAAATGAGAACTAATCCAAATGCTTTTCAAGATTTTATGACTTGGGTAATCTTTATAGAATAAACAATTCTTAATAAGAATATTGTTGGCATAATTAAAACAGGCATGTACTTAGACTTCTCAATATTAAATATAATGCAAGCCTACAACTTTTATTTCTATTAAATATTTTTAAGGATCATCAAACTACAAGTTTAACCTAAGAACAAAGATTTAAGTGAAAATGCAGTGTTCATTATATCATGTATATCAAGTACAGTATTCAAACAAGAAAAAACAAGTCATGTATTTAATTCTTTAGATTCTTGCTTCTGTGATGACATCTAACATGTGCATACTCTTACAAGTAGTAACCAGGAAAATAACTTGATGGCAGCTAGCTTGTTTTTTGTTACAACATAAGTATTTAAAATTAGCTTCCCAATCTCACTGGTAACTTACAGGCTCGGAGTTTTGCTAAGTTAATGATGAATATTCATTATTTATTATTCAATATTATAAATAATATTTGTTTACTATAAATTTATTTATATTATTTCAAATAAGATAAAATATGAAAACATTAATTGTTGAACATAAGTTCATGTTTATATGCTTTTGACATCTAGATTTTATTATGATATAGGAGATCTAAATATGTTTGAGTCTGTCAATAAATTTTTAAAAATAGCTTCAGAAAGCATCTATTTTTATAAATTATGAAATAGTGTTAATCTACAGAATACTAATTCATAGTTGCTAAAACTTAAAATGATAATTAATAGGCTGGGTGTGATGGTTCACCTTGTAATCCCAGCATTTTCAGAGGCCGAGGCAGGAGTATAACTTGAAGACAGGAGTTCAAGACAAGACTGGCCAACGAGGTGAAACCATGTCTCTATTGAAAATACCAGAATTAGCTGGGCGTGGTGGCAGGTGCCTGTAATTCCATCTACTTGGGAAGCTGAGGCACAAGAATCACTTTAACCCAGGAGATAGAGGTTGCAGTGAGCCAAGATCATGCCACTCTACTCCAGCCTGGGTGGCAGAGCAAGGCACCATCTAAAAATAAATAAATAAATAAATAAATAAATAAATAAAATTATAATTAATATATGGTATATAAAACTAAAAATAATGAGGAAAAAACTCTTATTTTGTCCTAACATAAAGTGACTGGCTGTTTCAAATGAGAACGAGAAAAACATAGGACAAATAACTAGAAGGATACAAGAAAGTTGTAGAAATTTTGTAGAAGATGATTCCTGTGAGAAGAATTTTATACATGATGAAGATGACTGAAATTAAAGAGGAATTATTTATAAGTTTTTCTAACAGTTGAGCATTAATATCAAAAGTACACCAATGCAAAACTAAAATTAGTCTTTTCTGTTAAAACAGCAAGGTTTTCTTGGAGTATTGATTTGCTGTTAATAAAAGGTTATGGAAAGTTTTTCTTTTCTTTTTAAATAATTAGCCTAGGAAACAAAGATCCTGTTTTGTCAAAATAATTTCTTTCTTTTGTTGCATGATGAAAGATCCTGTTTTGTCAAAATAATTTCTTTTTGTTGTTGCATGATATCTTTATTGAATTTTGATTACTTAAGGAAATGGAGTTCTCTATGTTAAAGAACTAAAGTTTTTTTGGTGTACAATTACATAACTTACTGTTTTTGTCTTTGAATTTTTAAAATTATCCCATTGGTTAATTAAATGACTATTTTTTTCACAGTGACCTATGATTTTATTTTGATGAAATGCTTATGAACCATTGATAATTTTGAAAATCTTCCAAAAATGAAATTCTAAACCAAGCATTTTTTATGCCTAAAATTAACTTTGGGGTTTTCTAGATGGGCCCTTGGAACATTTCAAAAAGACATATCACCTTATAATAAAGAGATATTAAATTATTTGGGCTAATTTAATATAATAAATATATGAGAACATTGTGAAATAATAAGTGATACTAAACCTTCTTTCAGTCATAGTTGTATGGCTATGTTATAATGTTTTCTAGCAATTTTGTGAAATTCCTAGTAAAGTGAAAGTTCTCTATAATATTATTAGCCAGAATTCTAGTTATTATCATAAAATGTGTTCCAGAGAAATAACCAAATTTTCTTGTCAATTATATTATTATTGTAATTAATTCTCATGAAACTTTTAACGATGACAACGTTAAGTCAATTTAACCTTCAAGTGTTTTGTATTCGACATTCATGAAAATAACTCTTACAAGTTTTTGTTAAATTTAAGATTATGCTATTGGACTGGGTAAGAATACCCAGAACTCTAATAAAACTGATTGGTTTTATAAAACTGCTAACCCAATAGAACCAGAATTAACTGAATACCAAGAACATGCCTTGAGGGATTTTTAACTTAAATGTACCATTCTCACTCCAAGACAAATTGAAAATTGAATACCTCTTTATCTGAACGATCAAATAAAGACGAATTTGTCAGCAGGCATACATCTCTCTGAATGGACATTTTTTGGTCATCTTCTAATAGTCTTTTCTGATTTGATGTACATGTAGAAGAGGTTATTATTAGACTTTTGCTTCAAACATTGGCTACTTTAACTGACTCTACTGCAAAGACTATGATTTTTCAAAGAATCTTAAACTCTCTTGCTTAAATTGCTTTAGTTAGCATGATTTTCTTTGAGCATTTTATTGGTAAACAGGGGAGTGTGTGTACAATAACTAACACTTTCTGCTTCACGTGGATAAGTCCATGTATCTACTATGATAAAAACTCAGTTATAAGAAATCAACAAAGAAGCTAATTGATAAAAACAGATAATTCTTCGACTCATTTTCAATATATTTTATTTTAATTGTCTCGATTTGCGGTGGCTCCTGTAAAAGAGTATACTTTAGTCTTTTCATATTATACTCCTGACAGACATCATATTTTTCTTCCTGGCATGCTGTATTCTCTCAATAGTTCTAATTTTCTGAAGTAGCCATCCATTATACATCAAATGGTCTCACAACATTTGAATAGTGAAGACATAAAGAAAACATAATCATTCAGTTGATGTTGCGAATTATGAATTCCACACTGAAACCAAGCCAGCTCGCTGTGATGATGTCAAAGAATAGTGTCAATGTCCAAATTTTCATCAATCTCTCAAAATTGAGAGGCCAAAATTAAGGGAGATTGTTAAATTGAACTAAATTTGGCTTACGGCTGCCTCAATACTTTGAGTTTTTATGTAGAGAACTGCAACCTAACTTAGTAGGTAAGTCACCAGAAACATAACTTTGAATATTCTTATAATAAATAGGTGAGTCTTGTCAAATCATGACACTGAGTTTAGCCAATCACAGATTGCCAATTAAGAAAATCATGTCCATATAAGTCACATGTCTTATCACACCACTTGCAAATAGGGCAAATGACCAGCCACCAGTCAAGCTCTTTCTCTGTATCACTTCCTTTTTCTGTCTATAAATACTGCCTGCCCATATTTCTGGGTGGTATTCTCTGAACCTCTTTTGATTTTGAGGATTGATATCATTGTTTAAGTTGTATCTTCACCTTTCCCTCTAAATGTGCTTTTTACAGTGCCATTATTTTCTCCATAAGAAAATTGAGTCAGCTGGGAGTGGTGGCTCATGACTCTAATCCCAGCACTTTGGGAGGCTGAAGCAGGTGGATCATCTGAGGTCAGGAGTTCAAGACCAGCCTGGCCAAAGTGGTGAAACCCTATCTTTACTAAAACACAAAAATAAATAGGCCGTGGAGGCTGGGATTACAACTGTACAGCTACTTAGGAGCCTGAGGCAGGAGAATCACTTGAACCCGGGAGGCAGAAGTTGCAGTGAGCCAAGATTGCACCACTGCACTCCAATCTGGGTGACAAAGCGAGACTCAGTATCAAAAAAAAAAAAAAAAAAAAAAAAGAATATTGAGTGTATTACGTTTTAAAATGACTGTGTTGGGAAATACACAATTGTAGTATGTTGGTAAAATTGATCACACATACATAATGCAGGCCTCCAAAGAATACACTAACTGTAACTTAGGTAACCAGATACATCAACAAATGATTCTGTCATCCAAGTATTGAGCATAGTACAAAAAAGTAGTTTGTCAAACCTGGCCTCCCTCTTTCCCACCTCTAGAAGTCCCCAGGGTCTATTGTTGTCATCTTTATGTCCATGAGTACCCAATGTTTAACTTCCACTTTGCAGTATTTGATTTTCTGTTCATGCATCAATTAACTTAGGATAATGACTTCCAGTTCACTTAGGATAATGGTCTCTAGCTGCGTTCATGTTGCTGCAAAGGACATGATTTTATTCTTTTTTATGGCTGTGTGGTATTCCATGGTGTATATGGATTACATTTTCTTTATCCAATCCACAATTGATGGACACTTAAGTTGATTCCATGTCTTTGCTATTGTGAATAGTGCTGCCATAAAAGTCTGAGTGCATGTTTCTTTTTGGTAGAATAATTTGTTTTCATTTGACTATATACTCAGTACTCAGTAATGGGATTGCTGGGTCAAATTGTAGTTCTTTTTCAAATTCTTAGAGAAATCTCCAAACTACTTTTCACAGTGGCTGAACTAATTTAAATTCCCATCAACAGTGTATAAGCATTCACTTTCCTCCTCAGCCTCTCCCGAATGTGCTGTTTTCTCTTCTTCATTTGAGTAGCTCTGTTATTTTATTTAATTAATACTGTATTTTTAGAATAGCTTAGTTTGCAGAAAAATTGAGCATTTAGTGCAGAGAACTCCCATGTAACCCCCAGCCCCATTTTCTCTATTTTTAACATTCTGCATTAGTGTGGCAAATTTGTTACAGTTTTTGAACCCGTATTAATATATTAACTAAAGTCTTATAGTTTACAATAAAATTCACTATTTTTGCTATGTAAGTTCTGCTGGTTTTGGCACATGCAGAATGTCATTAATGTACCATTAGAATGTAAAGTAGAATGGTTTATTACCCTTAAAATCCATGTGCTCTGCCTATTCGTTCCTCCCTTTCTTCAAAATCAGGACAACCAATGATCTTTATCTATACCATGTCTATCATTTTCTTTTTCCAGAATGTCATATAGTTGGAATAAGATGGCATGATCTTTTGCAAATTGGCTTCTTCTGCTTAAGTCTGTGCATTTAGAGATACTTAATGTTTTTTCATGGTTTGATAGCTCTTTTTAAATCACTCATTGTATGAATCTCTTTTAAAATCTCAGTGTATGAATACAAAGAGTTTGCCCAATCAACTATTTCAGGACATATTGACGACTTCTCCTTCTCCTTCTCCTTCTCCTTCTCCTTCTCCTTCTTCTTCTTCTTCTTCCTCTTCCTCCTCTTCTTTTGCAATTAGAAATACAGTTGCTATCAACATTGATGTGCAGGTTTATGTGTAAATGTACATTTTTAACTTAATTGAAGTATATACCTGTAAGTGTGATTGGTGGATCTTCTGGTAAGACTATGTTTAGTTTCCTAAGAAAATACCAAACTATCCTTAAAAGTGCTGTGTACCATTCTGGATTTCTACCAGCAACCAAGGAAGGTTTCTGTT
Organism: Macaca nemestrina; assembly: GCF_043159975.1. NCBI lineage: Eukaryota > Metazoa > Chordata > Mammalia > Primates > Cercopithecidae > Macaca > Macaca nemestrina. The sequence goes on from NC_092140.1 coordinate 27,136,816, forward strand.
ATTCTCCAACCTTGCCAGTCTTTGAAATCACTGCCAATTTTATTTTCACTGGAAACATACTTTCACTTTCGAAATTTAAAATAAAAAGAAAGCCTCACAAACAATAAACTAGAATAATATTTAAATTTAAAATTAGGTTAAGTTTATTAGGGAATTGTTCTCTTCTAGAATGTTTTACTCAATTGATTTTTTATGATATAAAATATAGTATGTATATGTTCAAATTACAGTTCATACTTTAAAAAGTGGGCTATTTCTAAAATGTTCCTTTGTAAAGTTATTAAAATTACTAATTTAAACAGCCTCATAAACATTGTTTTTAATTTCAGGGATTTTAATTATACAGAATTTTTATTTACAATAAATTAATATAACTTTTCTATGGCTCTTAAAGACATCCACATTTAGCTGTAAAATATTATGTGTCTTGACTTAAAGGGAGAAACATGAATATTAACATTACTCTTATAAAAGTTGTATTAAAAAGAATTAAAAAAAGAAATTTGTTCTAACTGGAAGTATATTTATAGAAAATTATACCTCACCCAATGAGCTTGCAGCTTCGTAAGTGAAACAGAATAAAATGAAATTTTATTATGTGCATTGTTTTAATAATCTAATTTAATTAAAAATAGCTGATTAAATAGAAAAAAAAAGTTTACATTTCCAAATTCAGTCAACTTATTTGAGTATCTGCTATTTGGGGGAGAATGGGACCAGCATTTTGATGCTAGTCATATAGTCTGATATCTGTGAATATGCCCCTATATAACACATATTATAGTAGGAACTGAACTTTCTAAATGGTATGGAAGTAAAAAGAAATTAAGCTAAGTAATCTATTTACACATGATGAATTATTATATTTCAGAGAACAAAGGTGTTAATTATTATTCTTTATAATTTAGTGTCTTATAGAGTATTTAATCTGTGGTATTTGATTTCCTAGCTTTTGCTAATTCTTTGCTTTAAAATTCAATTGAAAGTGCTAATAATAAATTTATCCCATGTAAAATAATATGTAGTTATTTTATAATAAAAGAAAATTTAAGAATGATAGTGTGATTAAAAATTGAGATAGAAACAGAAATTTCCAGCAGTCAGTGCTAAAAGGATATTTGTTCATTTAACAGTGGAGAGGTCATTCTTGGAAAGCAAATAAGCAAGCGCAGCGGGAGACACCTACAAAGGCATAATATCTTCAAATCAGATTGATGTAAGCTACTCTTGGTCACCCACAGGCACCCCCAATTATCTAGAATTACTATCCCAATTAAGCACCTGTCTTTACAGTTGAGTGTTACTAGGCTCGATTTTATAAGATGGGAAAGTCCCAATTAAGAGGGCTCCCTAATTAAGCATGCTTTGATTAAGTGGAGCAGCCTGATAACTCAAAAATGTCATTTTCTGTCCTACTTCAATAGCATCATGATCCATTGCTTAACATAGTTTATCTGTGTAAATAATTCTGGAATTTTTTAATCCTAAATATTTAATAATAGTTTAAAGGAAAAAAATCAGAAGTGTTGGCAAAAATGGTGCAAATATGGCAAAATCTTTTTCTCTTACCACCAAGTTAAAAGCAATGCTAAAATTACGCATAAAACACACACACACACACACACACACACAAAATCACATACAAAATTCCATTTCCTGTAATTTTTCTTGGGTTTATTTTGAATATTCTTTGGAACATTTGAGTTTTTCAATTACATTTAAAACCTCTTGATAATCATAAGTAGCAAGTATCTTTTGTGTGACTTCTGGGAAATTAATGCAATATTGTTCACCTATTACATATTTCACTCTGTTGTAATTTACAATTCTATTCTTTTTCATTTTTCATCAAAAAAATTACTAAATTTAAAAAAACATGCAAAGAATTGTTTTATTGCTATAATAGGAGTGATCGGCTCGAAGACAAGCTTAATAAATATAATTGCTTATTGAGTGTAATGAAGCTAGTAAATATACTATCCATAATTCATAAAAGAAAAAATAATGAAATGCGTGATGTCAGATAGGAAGGTATTTTTTATGGATGGAGAATCAAAGTGTATATGACAATTACAATTGATAATATTATTATTCTGAGTTTACCAACCTTGTATATTTGCAAAAAATAAAAAACTTAAAGGCTATGTTTAGTGAAGTAATTATGTTGTAAAATCAATTTTTTTATTATCAACTTACATATTGCCACACTTCGAGTATATATGTATTCCGCCATGTAGCTACACACACACACAAACACACACACAATATATATATACATACCATGAAAGATTTATGAATCAGTTAGAATATTTAAACAGATCTGAGAATAATTGGAAATATAAAGTTAATGTCAAACATACCAACCAAACTGAAGCACAGGTTTTTGGTTAAGTGACAACAAAAACCACAACGACACAAATGCATGCATACGTAAAACCGGTGTTTATTCCCTCCTACTTTAGAGAGTGATTTAACTTACGACTTAGCTGAGTATTGTGAAAGATGTTTTGAGCAAGTACTCTCGTCTTCCAAATACACATTAGAGCCATGCTCACATCTCCTTCCCTTTTCTTATTTTCTTCAACTTTAACCCACTAACATTCAATATTCATCTAGGTTTTCAATTATTGAGGGCTGTGGTTTCCAATACATAAGGCTTTATCTAGCAGGATAATACATAAGGCTTTATCTAGCAGGAGGCTTGATTAATAGGGCTAGTCAACTATTTATAGAATGAATAGATCAAGACGGGCTTGTAAGTAGAATTACTCCATTAACATTGTCACGTCAAATCATTAAAATCTATACTGCATGACCTGCACCCAATGAATTGATTATTCATATAAATTTTAACATAGTCATTTAATCGTCCCATCACTCATAAAACTTATTAGTTTTAATAGAAAAACCATCATGTACTACCAGCCACTAAATTTCATTTTTTTACCTGTCTGCCATCTAATTTGGCATCTTTTAATTAAATTACAAAATATAATGATAAATGCCATGGAATAAAATAAACTAAAAGAAAAACAGTGATTCTATGAAGAACACTTATTTTTCAAAAGTATTTTTGAAAACATTTCATTGACATAATGCAACATTTAACATTATATATGTCTAATAACATAAGTAAAATATTAGAATGTACAGCTGTGTTCTGGATAATATCATGCTGTTTCAGATAGCACTATTCCCTATTCCTTTAGCTACTGGATTACCAGGAAAAAATGTATCTCAAAATCTAACCAAGTCATTTGAAAATATGTCATTTATATTTTTATTTTATCTCACAATCAACGTTTGTGAAAACTTCAGGAAGTAAATTGATAGAATGTGTTTCAAACAACTAATATTATGCTGTGGTCATTTTTCATCAACAAAGTAATAAAATATTTATTACTCTCTACTTTATCTCTTATGATAGATACATACATAGATGATAGATTATATATTTGCATAGACATATATGTAAATATATCATACACACACACACACACACACACACACACACACACACACACACAGAGTCCTTGACTTACAATGGTTTAACTTATGATTTTTCAACTCTATAGTGGTATGAAACTTTTGGGATTTTAACCTAATGTACAGCGTTCAATAAATTATATGAGATATTTAATACTTTATTATAAAGGAGGCATTATGCTAGAAGATTTTGCCCAAATGTAGGCTAATATAAGCTTTCTGAGTGCGACTAAGGTAGGCTAAGCTAAGTTATGATGTTCAATGAGTTAGATTTATTAATGGCATTTTTTACTTGAAATATTTTCAACTTATGATGGGTTGATAGAGATGGAACACCATAGTGTGTTAAGAAGTAGCTGTAGATATATAGATAACACATATGTATGTACCTATATATACAATTGAATATTTCTCATGTTTCTGGTACTGATAAAATGCAAGTGAATCAAAGGTGTATAAAATATATAGAAACAATGATTCCTATCATCAAATATTCAAGAGTAAAATTGGAAAAAAATAGAAAATTAAGAATACATTTTAGGATTTTCAGTCAATAGAATATTCAGTAGTTATCCAAAAATTTAGGCATTTGAACATATAAGTGACGATTTTATATATGTGTGAGTGTGTATATATATGTATATGTGTATGTGTGTGTATCTATCTACGTATCACCATGATGTCATGGTGATTTCTTAAAAACAATAGAATTTATATCTCAGATAAAAATATGTATTATAACTTATAGAAAATTGAGTGCTTACTTGCTGATCAAGGTTCTCAATGTATATGTCAATGAGAACAGAAAGAATGGATTTTTTAATATTTTAATAAACAGTAACTTAAAAGAAAGAGATCTAGTTAAGCTATTATAAAGGTGAGAATTAAAATATTAAAAAATAATTATTATTTTATATTTAACTAAGCATTTATCTTTTCTATTTTTTATTTATTTGGGTACAAATAGTTTTTCATTACATGGATGAATTGTATAATGGTGAAGTCTGCGATTTCAGTGCACCCGTCACCAAGTAGTGTACGTGGTACTCAATATGTAGTTTTTTGTCCCTCATCTCCCCCATTCTCCTGCTTCTGAGTCTCCATAGTCCATTATATCACTCTCTATGTCTTTGTGTACTCAGAGCTTAGCTTCCACTTACAAGTGAGAACATACGATATATGGTTTTCCATTACTGAATTACTTCACTTAGAATAATGGCCTCCAGCTCAGTCCAAATTGCTGCAAAAGGCATTGTTTTATTCTATTTTTATGATTGAGTAGTATTTCACTACACACACACACACACACACACACACACACATATATATATATATATATCACATTTTTTAATCCACTCATTGGTTAATGGGCACTTAGGTGGGTTCCAAATCTTTGCAATTTTGAATTGTGCTGCAACATACATATGTGTGCAAGTGTCATTTTGATATAAAGTCTACCTTTCCCTTGGGCATACCCAGTAGTGGGAGTGTTGGATTGAATGGCAGATTGAATGGTAGATCTACCTTAGGTCTTTAAGAAATATCCGTACTGCAAAAATAATTTCTTCATAGTATAGAAGATCAAATTAAATCAGTTACTCTTAGCATGACAAAAATGCAAAAAAGTATGTGAATCCAGAGAATTAATGCTAAAATAAAGGAGTCACTGATGAAACATGTGGAAAAGTAACAGTTAAAACAGAAACATTAAATAAAATACAATTAAAAATACATAACTAAGTGTATATAAATTATTTTTCTGAACAACAATAAAAAACCCACAAGGCAAATAATATTTCATATTTCAAGTGCAGGTATATACCAATGAAAACATAATCAAACTGGGATTATATTTCTTTCTTCTTCAGTGTGAACTAGCAAACACAAGACTATTTTTAGCAAATTGTATCAAAAGTTCTTTTATCTAATAATACACTACTTGAAGTATAAAAAAGTCTAATATACCAGCCATCATACATGAGTTAGCAAAACCAAAACTTGCTAGACCCCAAAAAATTCAGATATAAAATGTATTTGAGGAATTCACTTAAGCAATAGATAAGCTCTGTAAAAACCATAGCAGAAGTATACAATAATTATATAATAACTGTTTTTATATATATATATATTTACCAAGACAACATACTGTATTTCACACATAATGTGTGGAATTTAATTTGTATTAAATTTTTCACAAAAATTATATAATAAAAATTTATCGTTATTACTATTTCTCAAATGATAACAGACTTACGAAATTAAATATCTTCCTAGGACTTGGGAACCTAAACCTTGTAAAAAATGCCATCTGCCATCTGAGTTTTGAACCTTACACTTCATGCACAGACAAAACAAATAGAAAGCAGCAAGCAAGATAGTATACTGAAATCTAACCTTATCAATAATTACATTTAAATGGCCTAAATATTATAATCTTTTATAAATTACAAATTAGAAACAAAGCAAAACCTAGATGTATGCTTTCTACCATAAAATAGCTTGAAATATAAAAAGACACACATTAATAAATATTGAAGTATGACAGAAGATACACCCTGAAAAAATTAATTAAAAGAAACCTAAGGTAATTCTATTAACATGAGACAAAATAGACATCAGAACAAAGACCCTTGCCAAGGACAAAAGAAAATACCTTATAAAACAAAAAGGTTCAATTAACCAAGAGGGCATAGTAACTCTAAACATGTATCATTAATAGTAGCTAAAACTACAAAATATAAAAAGATTGCAGAAAAATCCAAAATTATAGTTGCAAGTATCAACTTTAATATCTCAGGAATTAATAAAATGACTAAGCAAAATTTCATTAAGAGTAACTGTTAGAACTGAGCAATATTGTGCTTCTGTTACAACTGGATAGCCACATGAAAAAGAAGAAAGTTGGATCACTAACTCACTCCATAAATAAAACTAATCCAAAAGAGATCAACAACCTAAACATGATAGCTAAAACTATAAAACTATTAAAAGAAAAGTAGGGACAAATCTTCATGAATTTAATGTTGGCCTTGGATTTGACAAGAAAAGTCTGGGCATGGAGGCTCATGCCTGTAATCCCAGCATTTTGGTAGGCAGAGGCAGGTGGATCACGAGGTCAAGAGTTTGAGATGAGCCTGGCCAACATGGTGAAACCCTGTCTCTACCTAATCATTTCATTTAAAACTGGATTACCTCTTTAAACACCCCATGGCATAATATTATTTAAAGATAGGCTGTAATTTAAAATATCATCACATTCTGAGGCATTAAAACTTAAGACTTCAACACATTAGTTTTGAGTGCGGTGGCATAATTTATCATATGAGAGGTGGTCATTTTTAATCTATATTTCCTGGGAAAGCCAAGAAGATACTATCTTCATAAAGGCAACATGGAATGCACTGTAAAGGAAATTGTGGTATAATGCACCATCTTTGAGAGGACATATGCTTATTGTGTACTGTAAGTTTCAAATAACACTAAGAAATACTGCATGGAAATGGTATCCCTAATATCAATGAAAGTGATAAAATTCTGGAATGTCAATGACAATACATAACTGTCAAAGTAAAATGAATATAATTTCCATAATGGTCATCAAGGCAGGCATGGCAATCTGTATGCTTTGTCATGAAGGTATTAAAAAATTTCCTGGTACTCTAAGAAGTGAGATGGAAACAGAGAAAAACTCATGAGCAGAAGGCTCATCTGAGACACCAAGGTGATAAATAACATTACTGAACAAGGCTTGTCAACCTAAGATATTTTTAAGTGATTGAAGTAGGGACAAATCTTCTTTAGTAAAGATTTATCAATGCCACTGTATACACCTCTGATCCTTTTCCAGTAGAAGCTTTTGTCATTTGCCAGGGCAACTGTGTACTTTATTGATGACATTTAGGTATAATGACTGAGTTGACACTGGAACCAAGTTTCATAAAATGCTAAAATGATATTCTGGATTGACAAATATGTGAATACTAAATAATAATGGTTTTGACTTAAGTTGATCCCATAGGGTATCAAATGTGTCCATGGGCACTCATGTTTTCTGGTCTGTGGGTATCTATTTGGGATAGATATACTCAGCATGTGGAAGAATGCTCACATTGGTTTCTGCATTGGACCTTTGTGCTAAAAAGCTCTAAAAGAAAGACCCTGAAACTACCAATCCTTGCTAGCATCACCAAAAGCAAAACCGCATTCTAGAAAGATTTACAAAGAAATCACTAACATCAGAAACATTAAAGATGCAGAAGGTCTTGTCTCCGTTGTTGCTCTTTTTAATTTTCTTTCTGAACCTCTGTGGAAAGTAGAAAAATGCTCCATTCCTAATCACTGGATAGACCACAATCTTGGTATGCCAAATGTTATATTTTTATTGAAACAGATCAATATAGCTTCTTACATGTTGTATGCAGCTCACATTTGGTGAGCTTTTTGTTTTTCTTATTACTCCTTTGCAAGGAGGATCAAAATCATCTCATCAGTAGAAGTCATATTTCAGTAGTGCATCCTCAGTCTTTTGCTACGAGATTGCATTTACTCTTCTGTATTAGACATAATATATTCTGTGGAGTCCTTGATCAAACTGATATTCTGCTGACATTCATGCTTGTTTCTGTATTGGTGACATTATACTATTTTAGGTCTCTGGAGTGGAAAGTGACAGGAACCCTAAATTTCCTAGTAAGTAGCATGCTTTTCAGAATGTCAAAATGATCTCTAAGAAGTTGAAGAGGATTGACATGGTGGTATTTTTATGGATGCAGTAATTTTGGATAATCTAGGACATTCCATTTTAGGTAAACCTCATTCTACTCCCAAGAAACTGACTTATTCCACCAAGAAATAGTTTATGCACCTCTTTGTGTTTACAAGGTAGTATTTACTACACATAAG